>NW_027269291.1:5000-1254375 GCF_023055355.1 Agelaius tricolor
ACCCTAACCCTACCCTAACCCACCCTAACCCAACCCCTAACCCAACCCCAACCCAACCCTAACCCAACCCAACCCTAACCCTAACCCTAACCCACACCCTAACCCACCCTAACCCTAACCCTAACCCTAACCCTAACCCTAACCCTAACCCTAACCCTAACCCTAACCCTAACCCTAACCCTAACCCTAACCCTAACCCTAACCCTAACCCTAACCCTAACCCTAACCCTAACCCTAACCCTAACCCTAACCCTAACCCTAACCCTAACCCTAACCCTAACCCTAACCCTAACCCTAACCCTAACCCTAACCCTAACCCTAACCCTAACCCTAACCCTAACCCTAACCCTAACCCTAACCCTAACCCTAACCCTAACCCTAACCCTAACCCTAACCCTAACCCTAACCCTAACCCTAACCCTAACCCTAACCCTAACCCTAACCCTAACCCTAACCCTAACCCTAACCCTAACCCTAACCCTAACCCTAACCCTAACCCTAACCCTAACCCTAACCCTAACCCTAACCCTAACCCTAACCCTAACCCTAACCCTAACCCTAACCCTAACCCTAACCCTAACCCTAACCCTAACCCTAACCCTAACCCTAACCCTAACCCTAACCCTAACCCTAACCCTAACCCTAACCCTAACCCTAACCCTAACCCTAACCCTAACCCTAACCCTAACCCTAACCCTAACCCTAACCCTAACCCTAACCCTAACCCTAACCCTAACCCTAACCCTAACCCTAACCCTAACCCTAACCCTAACCCTAACCCTAACCCTAACCCTAACCCTAACCCTAACCCTAACCCTAACCCTAACCCTAACCCTAACCCTAACCCTAACCCTAACCCTAACCCTAACCCTAACCCTAACCCTAACCCTAACCCTAACCCTAACCCTAACCCTAACCCTAACCCTAACCCTAACCCTAACCCTAACCCTAACCCTAACCCTAACCCTAACCCTAACCCTAACCCTAACCCTAACCCTAACCCTAACCCTAACCCTAACCCTAACCCTAACCCTAACCCTAACCCTAACCCTAACCCTAACCCTAACCCTAACCCTAACCCTAACCCTAACCCTAACCCTAACCCTAACCCTAACCCTAACCCTAACCCTAACCCTAACCCTAACCCTAACCCTAACCCTAACCCTAACCCTAACCCTAACCCTAACCCTAACCCTAACCCTAACCCTAACCCTAACCCTAACCCTAACCCTAACCCTAACCCTAACCCTAACCCTAACCCTAACCCTAACCCTAACCCTAACCCTAACCCTAACCCTAACCCTAACCCTAACCCTAACCCTAACCCTAACCCTAACCCTAACCCTAACCCTAACCCTAACCCTAACCCTAACCCTAACCCTAACCCTAACCCTAACCCTAACCCTAACCCTAACCCTAACCCTAACCCTAACCCTAACCCTAACCCTAACCCTAACCCTAACCCTAACCCTAACCCTAACCCTAACCCTAACCCTAACCCTAACCCTAACCCTAACCCTAACCCTAACCCTAACCCTAACCCTAACCCTAACCCTAACCCTAACCCTAACCCTAACCCTAACCCTAACCCTAACCCTAACCCTAACCCTAACCCTAACCCTAACCCTAACCCTAACCCTAACCCTAACCCTAACCCTAACCCTAACCCTAACCCTAACCCTAACCCTAACCCTAACCCTAACCCTAACCCTAACCCTAACCCTAACCCTAACCCTAACCCTAACCCTAACCCTAACCCTAACCCTAACCCTAACCCTAACCCTAACCCTAACCCTAACCCTAACCCTAACCCTAACCCTAACCCTAACCCTAACCCTAACCCTAACCCTAACCCTAACCCTAACCCTAACCCTAACCCTAACCCTAACCCTAACCCTAACCCTAACCCTAACCCTAACCCTAACCCTAACCCTAACCCTAACCCTAACCCTAACCCTAACCCTAACCCTAACCCTAACCCTAACCCTAACCCTAACCCTAACCCTAACCCTAACCCTAACCCTAACCCTAACCCTAACCCTAACCCTAACCCTAACCCTAACCCTAACCCTAACCCTAACCCTAACCCTAACCCTAACCCTAACCCTAACCCTAACCCTAACCCTAACCCTAACCCTAACCCTAACCCTAACCCTAACCCTAACCCTAACCCTAACCCTAACCCTAACCCTAACCCTAACCCTAACCCTAACCCTAACCCTAACCCTAACCCTAACCCTAACCCTAACCCTAACCCTAACCCTAACCCTAACCCTAACCCTAACCCTAACCCTAACCCTAACCCTAACCCTAACCCTAACCCTAACCCTAACCCTAACCCTAACCCTAACCCTAACCCTAACCCTAACCCTAACCCTAACCCTAACCCTAACCCTAACCCTAACCCTAACCCTAACCCTAACCCTAACCCTAACCCTAACCCTAACCCTAACCCTAACCCTAACCCTAACCCTAACCCTAACCCTAACCCTAACCCTAACCCTAACCCTAACCCTAACCCTAACCCTAACCCTAACCCTAACCCGCGGTGACGTCACGGTGACTCATCAAGATGGCGGCGTCCATATGGTCACATGGTACGGGACCAAGATGGCGGCGCCCAGGGGGTCATGTGATCCGGGAACCAAGATGGCCGCCCCCATGCGGTCACGTGATGGTGACCAAGATGGCGGACTCTGTGATGTGATCAAGATGGCGGCGCCCATGCGGTCACGTGATCGGGGACCAAGATGGCGGCCGTCGTGACGTCGTGATGACTCATCAAGATGGCGGCGCCCATATGGTCACGTGGTGTCGTACAACATGGCGGCGCCCAGGGGGTCATGTGATCCGGGAACCAAGATGGCCGCCTCCATGCGGTCACGTGATGGGGACCAAGATGGCGGCCGTCGTGACGTCGTCATGACGCGTCCAAGATGGCGGCGCCCATACGGTCATGTGGTGTTGTACAATATGGCGGCGCCCAGGGGGTCATGTGACTGGGGATCAAGATGGCGGCGGTCACGTGACCGGGGAACCAAGATGGCGGACCCTGTGATGTCACCAAGATGGCGGCGCCCATGGAGTCACGTGGTGTCGTACAACATGGCGGCGCCCAGTGGGTCACGTGGTACGGCAGCCAAGATGGCGGCGCCCAGATGGTCACGTGACCTGAGAGACAAGATGGCGGCCGCCAGGGGTCACGTGGTACGGGGGACAAGATGGCGGCCGGTGACGTCATTTACGGCAACATGGCGGTCGCGAGGGGGTGACGTCATTTACGGCAGCAAAATGGCGGGGGGGGTCACGTGGTACGGGGGGGCAAGATGGCGGCGGGGCGGGTGACGTCATTTACGGCAAAATGGCGGCCGCCGGGACCGGGATTTTTTTCGGGGTTTTGGGTGGATTTTTCGCGGTTTTCGCGGGTCAGCTGGGGCCGGAATGGCGTTCCGGTTCGTGTGGGCCGGTGGCGTCGCGCGCGGGGGTCTGGGGGGTGTGGGGAAGGGGGCGTCGTTTCGGTCGGGCGATTGGGGGGGACGCCTGTGCACTGGGGTCCTTTCTGGGGTGTGTCGCGCCGGTGACGTCATCGGGGGCGCGCCGTGGGTGCAGTACGCCGTGGTAGACGGCAGGGGGCGCTGTGCATGCAGTACTGATGGGCGGACAGCAGGGGGCGCTGTGCGTGCAGTACCGGCCGGCAAGCAGCAGGTGGCGCTGTGCGTGCAGTACCGGCCGGCAAGCAGCAGGTGGCGCTGTGCGTGCAGTACCGGCCGGCAAGCACCAGGTGGCGCTGTGGGTGCAGTACTCGCGAGTAAACGGCAGGTGGCGCTGTGACTGCACGATCTATATGTGAATGGCATGGGGTGGGGTGCTGGCTTGCAGGGGGCTGGTCTGGCGAGGGGGGCAGCCATGGGGGTGGGGTTTGGCTGATGGCTACTGATTACTGGCACCTGGGGTGGGAGGGGTCCCTATATACACTGTATATAGTAAAAAGAAGAAAAACTATATGTCTGGTGCAGCAGTAGGAAATTTCAGGCTCCCGGGGAGTAAATGGATGTCTTTTAATTTTTTTTTTTTTTTTTACTCCCAGGGAGCCTGAAAGTTTCTACTGCTGCTTTTTTAAACTAAAGCTAGAAAGGAAAACAAAGTTAGAAAAAGAAGGAGGGAGAGAGAGAGAGAGAGAGAGAAAAGGAGAGACAAAAGGGAGAAAGAGAGAGAAGCAGAGAAAAAAGACAGACAGAAGCAGAGAGAAAAGACAGAGAAGCAGAGAGAAAAGACAAAGAGAGGAGCAAAGAGAAAAGAGAGACAGAGAAGCAGAGAGAAAAGACAAAGACAGAAAAGCAAAGACAGAAAAGCAGAGAGAAAAGACAGACAGAAGCAGAGAGAAAAGACAGACAGAAGCAGAGAAAAAAGACAGACAGAAGCAGAGAAAAAAGACAGAGAGAGAAGCAAGAAGAAAAGAGAGACATAGCAGCAGAGAGAAAAGACAAAGAGAGAGAAGCACAGAGAAAAGACAGACAGAGAACCAGAGGGAAAAGGGAGAGAGAAAAGAGTTGGAAAAAAAATAGAGGGAGAGAACAGGGACAAAAATGGAAAGAAGAGGAGAGAACAGAGGGAGAAGACACAGAGGGAGACAGAGAGGGAGAAGAGATAGATAGGAAAAGACAAAGAAGAGACAAGAAGACAGAAGAAAACACAGGAAGACAGAGCGAGACAGGAAAAGGAGGGTGGGAGAACTGAAGAAGAACAGGACTTAGAGGGGAAAAAGAAAGTGGTTAGGATTAGAGTGAAGGTGAAAACTTAGGAGTGGGCTGAAAAAGGAAAGGACTAAGAGCAAAAAACACAAACCGAGGAAAAGGAGAAGGTGGAAAGAAAAAGAAGCGAGAGGACTGAGATAGACAGTTATAAAGGCAACAGAAACAAAGGGTTAGATATGGATGGAAGTTAAGGGAGAAATAGAAGAGTAAAGTGAGGAGCAAAAGGAAGAAATACAGTGGAAAGAAATGACAACGCCGCACCAAAAAAGGACAGGAGCCACAGTGGGGGTAGGGAAGGGCAGGGGGGATCTTTATTAAGGGTGACTCAACTTTATTAAAAGAATGTTTTCATTTATACATCAACAAAATACATGGAAACAGTGTATACAAATGCAAGTGCAGATACAATCCATAGACGCACTGGTAAAAATTGAGTTTACATACAGAGCAATACAGGGCAAGGCAGCAGCTAAGGCAAAAGCAATACAGAGCAATACAGCAAAATGCAGCAGTTAATGCAAATGCAATACACAGCAATACAGAGCAATACAGCAAAATGCAGCAGCTAATGCAAAAGCAATACAGAGCAATACAGCAAAATGCAGCAGTTAATGCAAATGCAATACACACCAATACAGAGCAATACAGCAAAATGCAGCAGCTAATGCAAAAGCAATACAGAGCAATACAGCAAAATGCAGCAGTTAATGCAAATGCAATACACACCAATACAGAGCAATACAGCAAAATGCAGCAGTTAATGCAAATGCAATACACACCAATACAGAGCAATACAACACATACTAACACAAGATGATAACCTTTTTCTATTTTCATTACAGGTTGATTTATTGTCACAGGACACCCAAAACAACAAGAGCACACAGAAAACAACACTCATCTACCATTAACACCCCCTTCACAGGACACACAAACGCACCATCGCTACCATCACAACTGCTAAATTACACCCCAGTAATCATTGCTCCTCGGGAACGTGGTTCCCGGGATCACGAAAAATCCTCCTGCCTGACGAAAACCCCGGTCCCTGGCCGGTCCGCGCCCAAACTTTGGCGATGAACGTCGCCTCGCTGACCGACCGGGACCCGGGAAAAAAAAACCCAGCCGGGGGGGAAAAAAAAAAAACCCCCCCAGCTGGGGATTTTTTATTCTAAATTTAAAAATGAGTTGAAAGACCTGAAAGGCAAAACTCATACAACGTTACAACCCTACAACCCTTCAACACACACACACTGCCTTCAGCTTACACACACACCCATGCTGACTCACACCTCAAACTCTCTGCTAACCCTCAGCACGGACTCCCGCCCCTCCTCGGGAACCCGGTTCCCGGGAGGCCCCGAAAAATCCTCCTGCCTGACGAAAACCCCGGTCCCTGGCCGGTCCGCGCCCAAACTTTGGCGATGAACCTCGCCTCGCTGACCGACCGGGACCCAGGAAAAAAAAACCCAGCCGGGGGGAAAAAAAAAAAACCCCCGGCTGGGGATTTTTTATTCTAAATTTAAAAATGAGTTGAAAAACCTGAAAAGCAAAACTCAGACAAGGTTACAACCCTAGACCCCTTCAACACACACACACCCACACTCGATCGGACCTTGACCGCTCCGCTGACCCTCGGCATGCATTCGCACCCCTCCTCGGGAACATGGTTCCCGAGAGCGCCCAAAAAAAATCCTCCTGCCTGACGAAAACCCCGGTCCCTGGACGGTCCGCGCCCAAACTTTGGCGATGAACCTCGCCTCGCTGACCGACCGGGACCCGGGAAAAAAAAACCCAGCCGGGGGGAAAAAAAAAAAACCCCCCGGCTGGGGATTTTTTATTCTAAATTTAAAAATGAGTTGAAAAACCTGAAAGGCAAAACTCATTCAACGTTAGAACCCTACAACCCTTCAATACACACACACTGCCTTCAGCTTACACACAAACCCATGCTGACTCACACCTCAACCTCTCTGCTAATCCTCGGCACGCGCTCACGCCCCTCCTCGGGAACGTGGTTCCCGGGAGCCTCCTAGAAATTCTCCTGCCTGACAAAAACCCCGGTCCCGGGCCGGTCCGCGCCCAAACTTTGGCGATGAATGTTGCCTCACGGACCGACCGGGACCCAGGAAAAAAAAACCCAGCCGGGGGGAAAAAAAAAAAAAACCCCCCGGCTGGGGATTTTTTATTCTAAATTTAAAAATGAGTTGAAAAACCTGAAAAGCAAAAGCCACGCACACAAGGTTAAATCCAGTCAGCATGCACTCACACACACAGACAGACACGTGCTCTCACTCACGCTCTTCCCGCTTACGTGCTTGGTGTGGCCCTTACTCGAGACGCTGAAGAGAGCGCTTCCACGCTTCTTCTGGGTGCCGCTCCTTGATGTCAAATGGTAGATTCTGGGGAAATCGGTAGCCTCGAGGACCTGTGAGACGACAGGAAGCGGTAAATGAGTGGCTATCTGACAGCTAGGACTTGTCCCTGCTCTGACCGATAAATTTTCTACCCAAAACCCCATTAAAGACAGATGAACGGTAAAGTTTTTATAACTTTTCTACCTAACTGTGACTACGTGCCAGGGCAGGGCAGCTCCGAGCATAAGTGGTACAGTGTAAGTACATACAGTATAAACCAGCATAGGCACACACAATATAAGTACATACAGTATAAGCCAACATAGGTACACACAGTATAAGTACATACAGTATAAGCCAGCATAGGTACACACAGTGTACGTACATACAGTATGAGTACAGACAGTAGAAGCCAACACAGGTACATACAATGTAAGTACATACAGTACAAGCCAAAATAAGTACATACAGTATAAGCCAGCATAGGTACACACAGTGTAATTACATACAGTATAAGCCAACATAGGTACACACACTGTAAGGACATACAGTATAAGCCAGCATAGGTACACACAATGTAATTACATACAGTATAAGCCAACATAGGTAGATGCAATGTAAGCCGGGACTTGAGAGAGCTCTCTGGAAGATTAATTCTTGAACCCTATACCCCTCGGGAGGATGGAACCTATCGAACTCCTGCAGTCAAGTGAGGAGGGTGTAAGCCGCTCCCTCGGGAACTTCAAGACAATGGCGTGGAAAAAAAGGCACTACCAAAGCCGGTAGTGAGAAAGAAGACGGATGAGAACATCTTGTCCCTTTGAGGATCTTGTCCCTTCCTGTCTCAAAGAGTAAAACTGTAAAGATGCTGGAATAAGGGATATCCGGAAAGGAACGTGAGTACAATATGGCCTATGTGGCACGGAATAGTGCCGATAAAGCGTCGAGACGTAACAAGGGCCTATGACGTGGAAGACAACAGACAGGGACTACATAACACAGACACGGATGCCATGACATAGACACAGACAACATAACACAGAGACGAGTGGCAACTGCCTGGCACTGTCCCCTTAGGGACCTGAGATTCCTAGCGCAAGATGAGCCAGAGGCAGATGATGCCAAAGGAAAGGAAGCCCTATGACAAGAGCACGTGATGATGAAATGGAACTCATCAAAAGAAGTTAGTGCCGAAGTAGTTAAGAAAATGCTCGAGAGGCTCGGCGAGCCTAGAGAAGGAAGCCGACTGCCGGGTGACCGTGGCCGTGGCTCCGGACGTGAAGGCGAGCTCCTCGGGGGAAAGATCCGTGACGACGTCGAGTCGAGGGAGGCGGACGACGCAAAGTACATGAAAATGTGGAGATGGGTCGGAACTGCCCTGCCCGGCAAAGGCTCTGGCGAGGCTGAGGGGAAACCCTCTCCCTTTACTTCCAGAGAGCCCATGCCCCTACAGACCTCTCCGCTAAGCTGACATCAGATTGCCTCCTGTGAGAGTAAAGGCTTTTCCCCTTCTCCCGACCACTGGCCCCGACACTTAGCTTTTGGAAGAGGAGCGGACGAAATCCATCCTCAGTCGGACATGGACGTGGAGATGCTCTCTGTGTGTGCTTCAGTGCTGCCATTTCCAAGCTTGGGCTACGAGGCTCCTCAGGGTACCTGAGACAAAACAGAAAATGTGACTATTGCCCTCAACAACAGTAATCCCCAGGACTCCTCCGCACCCCTGCCCCGGCTCACCTCAAAGCTTGATTTGGCTCTGGAGGGTGCCCGGAAGATGCCTGCGAAGAGAAAAGGTACACGCTTAGCATGCTGCTGTGTAACGCTCACCTATGGGTCAGCCTGCCTAAACTCTGACTCACCTGCCCTCCTCTGTTCCAGGGCGTGCCTAGGGCAGCGAGGGCACCTGCAAAGAAACAAAGCGGAAAAGCATGCTGAGATACTGTGAAAACGCAACCTCCCAAATCTGACAAGGATGCCACGCCGATACCTTAAGCTCTCACCCACCTGGCATAGGCGTGCTCGGCCAGGAGAGACGGCAAGTGGACCATCTAAAATAAAAAAACAAGAGGAGATGCTTAGAGCTTCACCAAAACTGAGACCTCAACAATAACAACTGCTTCTGTATGCTACTCAATGCTCACCTCGCCCACTCGGCCTTGACTGCTGCTCTCGGCCTTGACTTCCTAAAAATAGAGACAAAGAACAATGCTGTAACAGCCACCATTTAGGTTTCCTCTGCAGAGAAAAACATGGACTCACCTGCTCGGGGGAATCCCCGCACCTGGGATGGGGGGCCCTGCCCTGGATTTTATCCTTCTGCATCTGAAAGAAAGTTAGGACAAGAGTCAAACTGTTGCAGGATAACTTAAGAGCTCCAGATATCTTGTGTCCATCTACAAATCCCACCTAGAGTCCAACTGCACCCCACATTACAAACTCCAAGTCCCCGGGACTTCTCATATTGCACCGGGCTATGCAGCAGGGCAGAGCAGCTCCGGCACAAATGTGTGCGCACACCCGTGAAACAGGACATATGGGATGTGACAAATAACAGGGACACAACACGAACAGAAATCTCAAGACAAGAAGCATGACTGCAAGGAGCACAAGGACAGAAAATTACATGGCTGAGGTAAGACCAATGGCGAGCTGATGAGGCTCAGAGAAACCTGGTGGAACAAGATGCTAACCGAATGATTTAGTCCAAAAACTGCAAAGATGGATGCCTGAGAATCCTACGGCCAGAAGCCTCTACCTGCCCTCACGTTCTTTCCAGTCCTAGTCCGCCATAATGGATCCTGGCGGGGCAGAGCTGTCCACACAGCTCAGAACAAGACCTGAAAAGACACCTGACCGGATGCTTCTAAAGAGACAAGAGAGTCTGATGCCTGTCTGAGCTCCCCAGTCAAAAGTTGTATGGCCTGGGTGCCAGGCCGAGGAATGCAGAGATCGCAGATGCTAACAACAATGCCAGGGTTTCTGACAGGCCCCTCCAAGGCCTAAGGTAAAAGACATGACATATCCAAACAACACATAATACACAAAAGACAAGTGACACAATACACACCGGGACTGCTCTGCCCTGCTCTCCTCAGCGCTGTGATCCAAAGTCAGGCTTTGCTTTTATGGGGCCTAAGGGGCCGCTTCATGGACAGCCCCCACCTCCAAAGGGGACTCAAAAACCCCTCCCAGTAATTCCCAAACCAGCACCCTGCTTTCATCCCCCCTGTAGGTCGTGGGCCTCTGCTTATCTCTCGCGCAGCTGGGGATGCCGGTCTCAGGTGTGAAGAAAGGCCGCCTCGTCAGCCGGGAAGCTCCTGCTGGCACCGGGCTGGTGTCTCTCGGACAGCTGTATTAAAGAAAACCAAACATCAGTGCCCGATCTTGGCAGCCCATCGGCCAAAACCCCACAAGTCTGTTACTCACCGCGCTCCTAATAACGCTCGGCTGCTCGGGCCGCACGCTTCGGGCACACTTGGAGACCGAGGCCGTCGTCCCGGGGGGTGCCTGGGTTAAGAGGAGATGAGGGGATTTGGCATGGCTGAAACCTGAGGGGACCCTCGCTCCTCCCCCCTACTTCCCCGACTCACCGCAACTCCTGGGCAGCTGCTGAAGGCCACCTGGATGGCACCTTTAAATAGAAAAGTTCAGGGCTTCATCACCAGGTCCTGGAATGCGTCCACAGGGCTCACACGTGCAGGGAACCCGGTGCGTCAGCCGGCTGGTGACGGGGGCTTGGCAGGCTCCGAGTGGATTGCCTAAAGCACAAAAAAGAGAATGGAAGCTTAGAGCAGCACCAGAAACTGAGAGCTGAGCAATAACAGCTACTTCTCTCCACTGCTCACCTTGACTGCTGGTATCCAGATTTCCTTCCTAAAAAGAAAGACAAAGAACAGAGCTGTAACAGAGTCACCGCATACACTTCTGCTGCGGAGACAAATGGTGCCTCACCTGCTCGGGGGAAACCGCTCACCCAGGATGGGGCCCTCTGGCACACATTTAATCATCTGAATCTGAAAACAAAGTTAGGACAAGAGTCAAACTGTTGCAGGATAACTTAAGAGCTCCAGATATCTTGTGTCCATCTACACATCCCACCTAGAGTCCAACTACATCCCACATTACAAGCTTCAAGTCCCCGGGACTTCTCCTATTGCACCAGGCTATGCGGCAGGGCAGAGCAGCTCCGGCACAAATGTGTGCGCAGACACCCGTGACACAGGACAGACAGGACGTGACAGACAACGGGGACACAACACGGACAGAAATCTCCTGGCAAGGAAAATGGCTGCGAGGACTGAGAGAATGCAAAAGGAGATGACCGAGGGGAGACCGATGGTGAGCTGATGAGGCTCAGAGAAACCTGGAGGAACAAGATGCTAACCAAATGATTTATTCCAAGAACTGCAAAGATGGATGCCCGAGAATCCTACGGCCAGAAGCCTCTACCTGCCCTCACGTTCTTTCCAGTCCTAGTCCACCATAATGGATCCTGGCGCTGCAGAGCTGTCCACACAGCTCAGAACAAGACCTGAAAAGACACCTGACCGGATGCTTCTAAAGAGACAAGAGAGTCTGATGCCTGAGCTCCCAAGCTCAAAGTTCTATGGCTTGGCTGCCAGGCCAAGGAATGCAGAGATCACAGATGCTAACAACGATCCCAGGGTTTCTGACAGGCCCCTCCAAGGCCTAAGGTAAAAGACACGACATATCCAAACAACACATAATACACAGTAGACAAGTGACACGATACACACCGGGACTGCTCTGCCCTGCGCACCTCAGCGCTGTGATCCCAAGTCAGGCTTTGCTTTTATGGGGCCTAAGGGGCTGCTTCATGGACAGCCCCCACCTCCAAAGGGGACTCAAAAACCCCTCCCAGTAATTCCCAAACCAGCACCCTGCTTTCATCCCCTCTGTGGGTCGTGGCCCTCTACTTATCTCTTGCACAGCTGGGGATGCCGGTCTCGGGTGCGAAGAAAGGCTGCCTCGCCAGTTGGGAAGATCCTGCTGGCACCGGGCTGGTGTCTCTTGGACAGCTGTATTAAAGAAAACCAAACATCAGTGCCTGATCTTGGCAGCCCCTCGGCCAAAACCCCACAAGTCTGCTACTCACCGTGGTCCTAAGAACGCTCGGCTGCTCGGGCCGCACGCTTCAGGCACACTTGGAGACCGAGGCCGTCGTCCCGGGGGGTGCCTGGGTTAAGAGGAGATGAGGTGATTTGGCATGGCTGAAACCTGAGGGGAACCTCGCTCCTCCCCCCTACTTCCCCGACTCACCGCAACTCCTGGGCAGGTGCCCAAGGCCACCTGGATGGCACCTTTAAATAGAAAAGTTCAGGGCTTCATCACCAGGTCCTGGAATGCATCCACAGGGCTCGCACGTGCAGGGAACCCGGTGCGTCGGCCGGCTGGTGATGGGGGCTTGGCAGGCTCCGAGTGGATTGCCTAAAGCACAAAAAAGAGAATGGAAGCTTAGAGCAGCACCAGAAACTGAGAGCTGAGCAATAACAGCTACTTCTCTCCACTGCTCACCTTGACTGCTGGTATCCAGATTTCCTTCCTAAAAAGAAAGACAAAGAACAGAGCTGTAACAGAGTCACCGCATACACTTCTGCTGCAGAGACAAATGGTGCCTCACCTGCTCGGGGGAACCTCCTCACCCGGGATGGGGCCCTCTGGCACACATTTAATCCATCAGAACCTGAAAAAAAAGTTAGGACAAGAGTCAAACTGTTGCAGGATAACTTAAGAGCTCCAGATATCTTGTGTCCATCTACAAATCCCACCTAGAGTCCAACTGCACCCCACATTACAAACTCCAAGTCCCCGGGACTTCTCATATTGCACCGGGCTATGCAGCAGGGCAGAGCAGCTCCGGCACAAATGTGTGCGCAGACACCCGTGACACAGGACAGACAGGACGTGACAGACAACGGGGACACAACACGGACAGAAATCTCCTGGCAAGGAAAATGGCTGCGAGGACTGAGAGAATGCAAAAGGAGATGACCGAGGGGAGACCGATGGTGAGCTGATGAGGCTCAGAGAAACCTGGAGGAACACGATGCTAACTGAATGATTTATTCCAAGAACTGCAAAGATGGATGCCCGAGAATCCTACGGCCAGAAGCCTCTACCTGCCCTCACGTTCTTTCCAGTCCTAGTCCGCCATAATGGATCCTGGCGGGGCAGAGCTGTCCACACAGCTCAGAACAAGACCTGAAAAGACACCTGACCGGATGCTTCTAAAGAGACAAGAGAGTCTGATGCCTGTCTGAGCTCCCCAGTCAAAAGTTCTATGGCCTGGCTGCCAGGCTGAGGAATGCAGAGATCGCAGATGCTAACAACAATGCCAGGGTTTCTGACAGGCCCCTCAAAGGCCTAAGGTAAAGGACATGACATATCCAAACAACACATAATACACAAAAGACAAGTGACATGATACACACCAGGACTGCTCTGCCCTGCGCGCCTCAGCGCTGGGACCCAAAGTCAGGCTTTGCTTTTAAGGGGCCGCTTCATGGACGCCCCCATCTCCAAAGGAGACTCAAAAACCCCTCCCGGTGGGTCCCTACCCTGCGCCCCGCTTTCATCCCCTCTGTGGGTTGTAGCCCTCTACTTATCTCTCGCACAGCTGGGGATGCAGGTCCGTGTCAGGTGCAAAAGAAGGCAGCCTCGACATCTGGGAAGTTCCTGCTGGCACTCTTGTTCAACAACTCCCTGTTGTTTCTTAGTCAGCTACATGAAAGAAATGCAAATATCAATGCACGATCTCTGCAGCACACTGACCAAACCCAACAATTCTGCCACTCACCGTTTTCCCAAGAATGCCCGGCTCCTGGGGCCGCACCCTTTGGCCGCGCTCCGAGGCTGATGCTGTTGTCACGGGGTAAGCCTGGGGTAAGAGGAGACGAGGTGATGTGGCATTGCTGAAACCTGAGCGGACCCTCGCTCCTCCTCCCTACTTCCCCGACTCACCGTGACTCCTCAGCCATTGCCAAAGGCTATCCTGGTGACACCTTTAAACAGAAAAGGCAGAGGCTTCATCGACGAGTCCCGTGATTCTTCTGCAGGGCTCGGGAGAGTGGCGCACCCGGTGTGTCGGCCGGTTGGTGACTGGGGCTCTGCGTACTCCGAGTGGATTGCCTAAAGCGCAGAAACAGGAACGGATGCTCAGAGTTGCACCGGAAAGTGAGACTGGAGCAATAACAACTCCTTCTGGACGCTACTCAATGCTCACCTTGCCTACCTCATCTTGACTGCCGATATCCAGCTGTACCTCCTAAAAAGAAAAAGAACAGTGCTGTAACAGAGTCACACTTTACACTCCCCCTGCAGAGACAAACTGTGACTGACCTGCTCAGGGGAACCTCCTCACTCGGGATGGATGGATGGATTTCGCCCTGGATTTTATCCTTCTGCGTCTGAAAGAAAGCGAGGACAAAAGTCAAAGGGCTGCGGGATAACTTCACAGCTCCAAACATCTTCTGTCTATCTAGGAATATCATCTAGAGTCTGGCAACGCCCCACAAACTGCAAGTCCCTGGGACTTGTCCTCTTGCAGCAGGCTATGCGGCAGGGCAGGGCAGGGCAGCTCCGGCACAAATATGTGCGGACACCCGTGACACGGAACGTGACAAACAGGGGGACGACAAACGCAACACATCATGCTTGTGGTGAGGGCCTCGAGGGGAAAAGGCAAAAGGGACCCCAAAGACACACTAGGTAACACGGTACGCCGGACAACACGACGTGGACCGGAACTGTTCTGCGCTGCCCGCCTGAAAGCTGCCGTCACAAGTAGAGCCTCTCCCTTTAGATGTCCTAAGAGGCCCCTTGGAGAAGATTGCTTTTCCCTCTGCTAATTTTTAAATCTGTCCCAGGAACTCCCAACCTGCTACTCTCCCATCATCCCAACTCCAGGCCGTGGCCCTGACTTATCTTTTGGATGATCGGTGATGAGGATCCACGTTGCGCCTGAAATGAGTCTGCCTCGGAGGGCCCCGTGACAGCCTGTTAGCCTCTCAGTCAGCTACAATAAAGAAAAACAAAACCAAAGTATGAGTACAGAGTTATGTGGGCCAAATCCCAGCAAGTCAGCTACTTGCCCTCTCCTGAGTGTGCCAGGCTCCTTCAGGCTCCAGCTTCATCCTGATTCCAAGGCTGTGCCCATTATTGTGAGTGGCACCTGGATTAGAGAAAGGCAAAGTTAAATGGCATTCCTGTGAGTGCAGTGGATGACCTTGTGTGCTGTAAGATGTGTGAATGCCTCTGCTCGGCTTCTAAAAGGCCTTGGGTGGGGGGCTCAAATAAACACCCTTTCTCACCTTGCTGCCTTCAAAACCACCCCCCCAACAATAACTCCTAACTGGATACCCACTCACCCTCCCTCTCCCAGTCACAATCCTCAACTCACCTGAAGCCTCAATCTCAAACATCATCTTGGACACTGGGCAGATCCCTCTTGTGACACAATGAATCTGCTGAAAAAAGTGTTGCAGTTGACACAACCTGGAGCCTCTGGAAGCTGCAATCCTCCTAAATAAAAAAAAATACAAAACAAAATAAGAACAAAACCAGAAATTAAAAACGTGCTTTACCACCCCTAAACACAAAATCCAAAATTGTGAACTTAAATACTCCCTGTATTCCATGCTGTTTTCTTCACAGTATCTTCAAAGCCTCTGTTGCTTTAGATGCCCAGAAACACCTGCTGAAAACAAGCTGAAATAAGCTGAAAGAGCTTTTTCTCTGAAATGAGAGGAGAGCTCTTATCCCAGCACATCCCAGAGGGGGAATGAAGGCCCTGAGCAAAGGCTGGGGTTAATATACCCCTGATGGTGCCCGCCTCTCGTATCCGTGGCACCTGGGAAAAGGGAGGGGGCGAATCCCACCGGGTATAAAAACCCTCAGAGCGGCTGCAGGTGTTTGGCTTCTCTGACTCAAGTTCAAGGGGAGCAAAGGGCTTGTTATAGAAGGAAATTCTTCAGAAAAATATCAGCGCTTTCTTTTTTACAACAGCTACTTGGAGTAAATGGGCAGACAACTGGTAAGAAATAAAATTTTCTGTTTAGGCAGCATAACTCGATAAACTGGCTAATTTGCTGTGAACTTACATAATTATTCCTTAGTGGCTACTAAGTAGTACTTCACGTGTGACTAAGTCCAGTGGAGAAGAATGCTTATGATATGAATCGTCTAAGTCTCCTTGGGACCTCTAATTAGGCCTATCTACATTATAAGTAAAAATAAGAGAAATAAAAGCTTCCCAGGCAGTGTAAGGGTTAAGTGCGTGCCAGGCTTACCCTGCTCTGAGATACTTGGTCCTATGGCACAGAAAGAAGAGCCCTGAAATGTAGTTTTAAACCCTTAAGATGCTGAAAAAAGCAGAGCTTCCTTCCAGTGAACCCCTTAAGCAGAGGAAATGGGCCAGTTACCTCTACTGAAACTAATATAATTGCAAATAAATAGCTTCTACCCTTTAATTTATTCTCCTTAAGTACTGGGAAAAGAGGGGTTTTCCTCACTTTAAATCTCTCCAGTGATGGAAAAAGAGGGATTCAAACTCTTAAGATGGAAGGTATAGCTGGGCTTCTCCCTCAATTTAGGCCTCAGGACAACAAAACGGGGGCGGCTACCCTTAATTCAAACCCATAAGAAACATTGTCAAGGTTTTCCCCTTCTACTTAAACTGGAAGATAATCGAAAATGAGGACTCCCTGTCAATTAACACCCTAAACAGCATAGAAAAGGCAGGGATTCTTTCAACTGAGACCACTAAAATTGTAGGGGAAGCAGAGTTCCTCCCAGTTTGAACACAAAAAATTAAGGAAAAGGAAGCTTTTTCCCTTTTTTCTAAACCCTTTTTCTCCTAATAACCCCTCTCCTTTCTGGGAGTGCTGTGGAGGGTCTGGGGGCCCTGGGGAGGGACTGGCACAGTAAAAGGGGAAAGTTGAAAGCCCTCTCCTGGAACCCCAAATGCTGCCTGGCCTGCTCAGATGCTGCCCCTTGGCAAAAGGGCTCTTCCCTTGGCATTTTCTCAAAGTGATGCTCCGTGCCCGGGTGGGTCTGGCTGCTCCCTAGTCTGTGCTGGATGCTCTGACCGTAGTTCCTGGAGGGACCCTTGGGATGCCCCTGTTAGCCCCTCTGGACTAGCGGCTCCCTGTGCGGGTGTGACTGGGTAACCCTCTGAAAGCAGCTGGTCACAGGGGGGCTGCTAGACCTTGGAGTGGGGCTTGAGGTGAAGAAAGGTCCTGTGAGGAGTTCCTCCCCTGCACAGGCCTTCGTCTGCCCCTTAAACCATGGGCTGCCAGACTTCCCTTTCTAAGGAAATTAACCGTCTTTCCTCTCTGTGTGCCCCGGACCGTGGCTGCCGACGCCGAGAACTCTTGCCGCCCTTGGAGTGCCACGTGCCTCCTGTGAACAGACGTCGACGCGCAGCGGGGCTGAGTTTGGCTTTACGGGGAAGAGGGCCAGCGCAGGATTTCTCCGGGAGCAAAGCTGCCCCCGTCGAGAACTCGGGCTGCCCTGGCAGTGCCGAGCACCTCCTGCAAACTGGCGTCGGGAGACGCGGGGGGTGAGTTTTTCTGTGCAGAAGTTCTCCCAGACCAAAGCTGAGAGCATCTAACCCTAACCACAACAACTTAGCTGGGTCTAAAACTTACAACCTTCGGACTGGCGGCGTGGGACCCGACCCGCTGTGCTACTGCTGGCCCCTTGCTCAAGCATTCCCCTGCGGTCCTAAAACTCTGCCTTTTCTGAGGGTGTTTCCTCTGACCCTGACCGTAATCTTCAAAATATGCTAAAGACTCATAAAATGGCTTTGAAAAAGCCCCAACAATACCCTAAGAAGTCCCAGAAAAGTCCCTTCCAAAATCCCCTAAATACCTTTAAAAGTCCTGGAAAGAAACCTCACAAAGACGTGCTCAGTCTCCGAACTCTACCTCTTGCTGTCTAGCCCACAGATGTCGTCCCTACCTTTTTGCAGTGGGTCTGTTGTCCTCTGAGGGTTCTGTCATTGTGCTGCTGTGTGAGGGCTGCTGTCTGGTCTCGCTGTTAGGGTTGCTGTGTTGTGCTGCTGTTGGGGGAAAAGGCTGTTTTTAGGGGGGCTGCTTAGGCTGAGGTTAGGGCTGGGGTGAGGGGTGGTACAGCTGTACCCTGTACCCCTGATCTCCACTGGACTGTCCAGCCCTCAAGCCCTGTCCCTTTACCCCTCAACTGGTCCCTCTGCCCCTCAGCTCCTGTGTGTTACCCTTGACCCCTCTCTTTTGCCCCTCAGCCCCCAGCTTCTCTGTGTCACCCTACAGCTGCCCCTGCCACCCTCAGCATCTCTGTGTGTCACCCGCTGTCCCCTCTTCCTCCCTCAGCTCCCAGCCTCTGTCACCCTCAAGCCCGCACAGTGCCCCTCAAGCTGCCCCTCAGCCTCCATGTGTTGTGCCATGAAAAACTCTAAAAAAACCTAAAAATTCCCTGAAAACCCCCTAATCTTCAAAATGTCCTAAAAACCCCATGAAAACCTAAAAATAGCCTCAGAATGCTGTTAGAATACACTGGAAATACCCTACTTTTAAAAAACCCCTAAAAATCCCCAAAGAACCTTTAGAAATCCCGAAATACACCCTAAATAGTCCAAAAAGAGCTCTAAAAATACCCCAAAAATCCTTAAAATGCCCTGATAAGACCCTAAAAAAGCCTAAAAATTCCCTCAAAACCCCTAAAAATACCCTAGCCCTAAAAAGTCCTACACATACCCTCAATAGTCCTAAAAAACCCCCAAGAACACCCAATTCCCCGCCCCAAACAATTCTTAAAAGTACTAAGAAAACCCTTAAAATACCCTAACAAAATATTTTAAAAGCCCTGAAAAAGCCCTAAAAGTATCCTAAATGTTCCCAGAAAATTCCTGGAAAACTCCTCCAAAAAAGCCCTAAAATATCCTTTTAAAGCTGTGAGAAAAACCCTAAAAAAAACCCTAAAAAACTGCTCAGCCCCCAACTCCTGTCACTCTCTAGACCACAAACATCATTGCTACCTGTTTATTAGGGTTGCTGCCTGCAGCTGCTGGGAGAGTTCTGGGGCTGTCCCAGCCTTGGGTTACTGCCTTGTGCTGCTGTTGGGGAAAACTGGGGTCCTAGGGGTGCTCTTTAGGGTGACCTTGGAGTTGGGTTGAGGGCTGCTGCACCTGTACCCTAACCCTACCTGGTACCCTGTGTCCTTTGTACCCCTAACCCTCAGTGTGAGCTCTCCGTCTGTCAAGCCTCCCCCTCCTTGCCCCTCAGCCCGCAATATCTGTGTGCCACCCCGAGAACTCTGGCGTTGTCCCTTGGCCCCCTGGCCTCCACCGTGCGCTCTCCACCTGGTTAGGGGTGGTTTTTAGGGTAAGGTTAGGGGTGGTGTGAGGGCTGCTTCACCTGTCACTCTCAAGCAGCCCCCACTTTGCCCCTCAAGGCATCTGCTTCCCCTCACCCTTTTCTTGTCACCCTCAAGCTCCCCGCTCCCAGCCTCTCAGCATCTCTGTGCCACCCTGGAGCCCCCCATTTGCTCCTAACGCCCCCTTCTGCCTCTCAGCTCCCCCCATCCTCTGTGTCACCCTCCAACCCCCTGCCCGCAGCCCCTTGTGACACCCTGCAGCCCACAGACGTTGTCCCTGCCTGTCTCGCTTGGGTGTTGTCCTGCTGCGAGAGCTGCGCCGTCCTCCGAGGGTTCGGGCTCCTGGGTGCTGCTGCAGGGGACTCACGGGTGGGCGGTGGGTGAAGTAACGGATGGAGCGGGAAGTGTGGTGGGACGGGTTAAGGGCAGAGTGTGAGGGATGGAGCAAGGGCAGGCTGGAAAATGGAGTAGGGTTAGGGGCGGAGAAGGGGACGCAGCAGCAGGGGGCTGAGGTGGGGAGGTGAGTGTTAGGAGGAGGCGTAACTCCGTAACTCCAAGACCGAGTCTGCGGCCAACGAGAACTCTGAGTGACCTGGGAGTGCCGAACGTCTTTGGCAAACTGATGTAAGGAAACTGGGGTGATGAGTTTAGTTTCCCTTGGAAAAGGGATGGCATCTGTGTCCGTGGGCCTGCACCCTGCCCAGGACCTTTGATCTCCAGTGGGCTGCCACCTCCTAAAATTCCAAACATCGCAGGTGAGACAGGGGGTTGCAAATTTTACTCGGGGTAGAAACCAATTTTGGATTTAGCTGAAGTCTGCTGGTGAAACTTGTGTAGTCTGTTAATCGGTGTGCTTGCAAAAAGGCCTGCAGAGAGAAAAAAGGAAGTTCGAGGATTCTGTGGGGAAAAAGAGAATCTGGGTTATGACCGAGTGCACGGCCTCGTCCCTGTGTGAGTAAAAGTCTGAGGTTTTGCCGGCAGCATCGCCGAGTGCTGAGGGGTCCCCTGGTCGATAGGGCAACTTGGGAGGGTTTGCTTCAGGCTTTGCTTGTGAAAGGTGTGAGAAAAGCAAGCAGCTCTGAAGCAGATGAGCCCCCTCTTGCCTGTTGAAGTGTTGCATAAATCAAAGATAAACCTCAAGGTCCCTTCCCACCCAAACCATTCCGTGATTCTTTGCCCTGGAGGCAAGGGTGCACCTGTCACCACATTTCTCTTCACAGAGAAAAGCAAGGCACAATTCTCCCCAAGAATATGTCTGGGATTCACATTCTCTGAACCTCAGAGGAAGTAAAATCAATTCTTAGCTCATTTGCTGTGCCTGTGTTTGTGCCGAAGTAGAATGCAGCGTGGAGATTGTTTACCCAAAGTGATGGTGTTTTGTTTCCTTGGCCTGTCGGGGCCAACTGTGTGTGCGTGTCGGGACTGTTGGGTGACAGTCGTGAGTTGTGTGCGGGGTTGAGTACTTGGCAGATTGGGTTTAGATGTAATGTAATATAGTATAATAAAGCAATTAATTAGCCTTCTGATAAGGCAGAATGCAGATTGGAAACATTTGCACATATGATATTAAAGGACATGTGACCCACCTTTCTGTGAGACAAAGACACAAGACTTGGCCCATCCCTAACTTAGGACACAGCTAAAAAATAATAGATAAAATAATTTTTAACCTATTTTTGAAGAACTCTCTAAAACTAATGGCAGATGATATAGCTATTTTATCTGGCAAGCTTCCGTGCAAAATTCTCTGCTGATGCTGGCTCAGACGGATGGAGATTTGGGAGGAGGGGGAAGAACCAAGTGCCACGGGGCTTTATTGGATGAGCCTTGAAAGATTTCTGCAAGCTTCTATTGCAAGGTTGATGAACCTTGTGTTTGTTAACTTCAGTTTTGCTCAGTGTTTTAACCCTGCTTTATCTCCTGTGGTCCAGATGACACATTCACACATCTTTAGAAAATTCAGTGGGATGCTCTTCAAACAACATGTGACTTTGCACCAGTGAAGGCAGAAACTTGATGGTTTTACCTCAATCTATAGTTTTTCAATATTGCTAGAGAAAGTGCTTTTCTGTGTAATGTCTACTTTGGTTAGATCATGCAAATTGAGTGCTGGCTGGTACTGCCATAAGATGAAGAGTAAGAATAACTCAGGAATGTTTCATCATTTGTCTCTGCACTGGTCAGAAATGGTAATTTGAGCTCAACTCTGTAGAAATTTAGCAAAAGAAGTTGGACACTCAGAGGATAAAAATAGAAAAAAATGCATTGGAAGGATTTTTCCTGCTCGTGAGTGAGTTTTTACCTGTAGGAGCATCGGGGGGGTAGCACAGTCGGGACGGACGGAGACGAGAAGTCATATTGCTATAAGCTGGGTGATATGGGGTGACCTTCAAATGAGGGCCGTCTTCTCCTAGGAAATGAAAGAAGTAACAGGTATCCATAGTTAATGAGCCTAGGATTTCTAGCTCTTGAAGGTCAGATTTATCAGCTTTAGAATTATCAATGTAAGTTTGGTGTTTCTGGCTGGGAGTTGGAGATATGTGATGATCATCATATGGCCAATATTTATCAGGAGTAACATTATCAAGACCCTTTGGGAAAGGTACTCCGACTAGACAGGTTGAAAAAGGTTTGTCAGGGCTTGTGTCAGATAGACGGATGGTATCGGAGCCTGCAGACCTGCCTAAAGCAACCCGGACATTCGTCTTTGGTTGATTGACAGGTAAAGCTTCTGTTTGTGCTGCCTGTGCGACTGCTTGCGCTGTTTGAGCTGTAAGAGCCCTTTCAATTTTTTCTCCTAGAGTTTTTCCAAGTTCATTTGCCTGGATAATTGCCACTTGCTGTGGACTCCCAATTTTGTTACAGGCATCCATCATTTCAGGCACTGTCGGTTTTTCTTTTCCTAGGGCTTTGATAACTCTTTTACATTCTGCATTGCCATTATTTTCAATAATGTCCCGTATCATTATTGGGTGAGCTATATCATCGCCGCATTGTCTTTCTGCTCCTTGCGTTACCTGGCCCACAAATGTGGTAAATGGTTCAGACGAGTCTTGCCTAATCAGATTATGGGCTTTTTCAAAACTTCCTGCAGGCTGAATTTGCAAAAAGGCTCTGAGAGCCATCTTTTTAATGTCATCTAACGCTGTTTTGGGTAAATTCACTCGATTATCATTCTGATCATCAGGAGGGTCACCAGTCAGCTTAGACATGACAAGAGTACGAAGGTCTGCATCGGTACTCTGTCTGTAAGTGGCTAGTACCCATGTAAGCAGTCTTTTCCATTTGAGTTCCTGCAGCATATATTGTGAGTCTGTGAGAGTTATACTAGCAAGATTTTTACAGTCATTTGGTGTGAGTGTATGTCCTTCCAGGACTGTCCTTTTCAGCAGTTGCTTAAAATATGGGGAGCAGATACCACTGTCCCTTATTGCTTTTTGCAATTCTTTTATCTCATGAGGTGGGATAGCCACCCGTGTTCTAGGACCAGCAGCTTGCTGGCTGAATGGCACAGGCATAGCTAGAGGATTTAGACTTTCTTCTTTGCAAATCTGGCCTCTGACTTCATCCTAGTCTGTTAGTCGAAAATTATCAAAAGATTTTTGTGAGTTTTCTAATTTGGGATTAATGCTGACGAATTTTCAGCGTTTAGTGTCTCTTTTTGGGTCAGAAATCTGTCCCAAACACTGGGGGGACTCTGGAGCTGTTTGGGAACAGTTCTTTTTCTAAATTCTTTTGTGTTGGATCAAAGGGTTGGCATTTGCAGGGTAAAGACCCTGGAAATAATTTGGCAGATCAGGAAGCTAAAGATGCAGCAGAAAATGGAGCTGTAAGAGTTAATATTAACTCCAAATGAGGAAAAATTGGAAATTCTAAAGTTTAGGGAAGCAAAAAAAAAAAGGCGAATTAAAACAAGATAGGTGGCGAAAAAGATAAATGGGGGAAATAGAAACATCTTGATGGAAGACAAATAATAAAATGCTTAGTAGGGAATAGCAGAGGACATGTATCAAAATGCCCAGTGGGATACTCAGGCTTTGTGTGATCATTTTTTTTAAGGAACTATGGATGCATTGCAATTTTTGGAGTGGAAAAACAAGTAACTGAAAGATGTATAATTTGCCAAAGGATAAATAAAAGGGTGGTGAGAAAAACAACATGAGAAGGTCGTGAGTTAACTCGTCGACCATTTCAAAGTATCCAAGCAGAAGTTTGCTTTGGTAAGCTCTGGATTTATTCGTAAAAACCGTTTAATCCAGGAAAAAAAAAAAAAGGATATACCACATGCTGGGCAGGGGGGAGATTGTAAGAAAATAACATTTTTAAAGGCAATAAAAGAAAAACGGTGAAAGTATAAGGCTGGGAACGAAATATTACCTCATCCATTCCCGTTTGTTCCCCCACTCGTTCGCGGCTGCCCCAGCCCCTGTGCCGGCTCCGGCACGGTCCGTCTGTCCCGGTCCCGGTCCGTCTGTCCCGGCCCGTCTGTCCCGATCCCGGTCCGTCTGTCCCGGCCCGTCTGTCCCGGTCCCGGCCGCCTGGCCCGCGGCCGCTCCGCTGGCCGTGCCGGCGGAAGGGGCGGGGGGTCCGTCCCGCCGTGTGCACCGTGGGTAGCGCGCTGACCGCACCGAGGGGGGGTCCCGTCTGTCTCACCCTCGGCTGCCCTGGCTCTGCTCGGCTCCCGCCGCTGCAGCCGGGGTCAGTCGCCGCCTTGGTCTCTGCCGGATCAGCCGCCGTGAGCCACGTGGGGCCGATCCACGCTGCAGCTCGGTCTGCACCGGAACAGCCCCTGGGACGGTCCCGGCTGCAGACCCCGCCTGTGGAGGACCGAGACCCTGAGCTGTGCCGAGCCCCTCAGGTGATTCCCCCTGCAGACCCCGCCTTTGGAGCACCCAGACCCGGAGCTGTGCCGATCCCCTCGGGCGATCCCGGCTGCAGACCCCGCCTTTGGAGCACCCAGACCCTGAGCTGTGCCGATCCCCTCGGGTGATTCCCCCTGCAGACCCCGCCTTTGGAGCACCCAGACCCTGAGCTGTGCCGATCCCCTCGGGCGATTCCCCCTGCAGACCCCGCCTATGGAGCACCCAGACCCTGAGCTGTGCCGAGTTCCCCCGTCCTGCCCTGAGCTCCGTTCCCTTGGTAACCACAGCTCCGGCTGCTCAGCGGAACTCTCTAAAGGAATCACTTTATCGAAACACTAAAAGTTCAGGTAAAAGAAAGCCCTCTCCTGATTCATCCCAAAAATACGGGAGAAAAGCTATAGAAGATAAAAATCCAAAAAGAATGGGATAAAGGGATTGGTCTATTTCCATTAAAAGAGGCTCCCATAGGAGGGGGCGGACCAGGGTTTGGAAATGCTCCTTTGACTTCGTCTGAGGTCTGAAATTTTAAGAAATAAATAAAAGGGATATTTGGAGGATCCCATAGGCATAGCTGAACAATTAGACCAATTTTTAGGTCCAAACGTTTATACTTCAGAAGAGATGTGGTCTGTAATGAAAATAGTATCTTTCTCAGGAAGAAAGGCAATTAATCAGAGCAGCTGAAATAAAAGCTTAGGAAAAAAGATAATCTACGGGGACCCCCAGAGAAGACAAAATGCCAACTGTACCTCCTGAGTGGGGTAAAAATAACGAGGAGGGGAGTAAACACATGAATAATTATTGTAATTACATAATCAAAGGAATAAATGCAACAGCATATCAAAGGCAAAATGCAGGGGGGAAAAAAAGGTTTTTAAGGGACAGCTTTTCGAGGGGAAAGAAGAAACTGCAACTAAATAGATAAACAAACTTAAGAGAAATAGGAAAATGGTCCTAAGTAAGCAGAAGATCTGAAAATCTTTAAAGAGATGGGCACAGAGGAGGAATAGGGAGGTCATAAGCTCTAATTTTCTGGGGGGAACAAATACCATCTGGAGCCTGTGATAACTTTAAAAGTGGGTCCCCAAGAAGAAGAATTGCAATTTGTAATAGACACAGGGGCAGAGAGAACCTGCCTGTTAAATATTCCAAAAAGTTATAGTGTGAGCAAACATAGAGTGAAAGTAATAGGGGCAAAGAGGGAAAGTTTTACATTTCTGGTCATTAAAGATGTAGTAATTGAGGGAAGAAACTAAAATTTGGATGGGAGATGTCTTATTGGTCCCAGGGGCAGGTAGCAATTTATTGGGAAGAGTCTTACAAGTGCAATTAAGAATAGGAGTTATATCAGAAAATGAGAAAATGACAGCTAGAGTTTTAAAATTATTTAAAAGAGGATGAAGAAAAAAAAATCAACAAAAAAGTTTGAGGTGGGGAAGGAAACAGGGGAAGATTAAATATCGACCCCATAAGGGTTACAACTGAGAGAGAAGATTGTCCCATGCGTGTACGTCAGTATCCTGTATCTTTAGAAGGACGGGAAGGTTTGAAGCCGGTAATAGAAGGACTAATAAAGGATGGGGCATTAGAACCTTGTACGTCTCCTCATAATATCCCTATTCCCCCAGTAAAGTCTGATGGGAGTCATAGACTAGTACAAGATTTAAGGGAGGTTAATAAAAGAACTCAGACTCACTACCCAGTGGTAAAATATCTTAGACACCTAATAAATAAAAGTAGCTAGAAAACCAACCATGAGAAAATTGCAAGAATTTTATTCATTCTCCCTCCCTCTTCAAAGAGAGAGATCAGAAAATTACCTAGATTATTGAAATATTATAGATTGAGGGGTAAGCACAAGTAGCAAAATTTGTGTATGAAAAAAACTGACAGTAGGAGACGATATAAAACAGACCAAAGAAGATCTTGTTAAATTAAAAGAGTTAAGTTAAAACTAGCCTAAGTACCAGCTTTAAGCTTACCTTTGTTAGAAAAGTCATTTATCGTTTATACATAAATATAGAAAATGGAGTACCTCATAAAATTTTAATTCAAGAGTAAGGAAGAGTAAAAAAATATCTAGTAGCTCATATATCAAAGATGTTGGACTCAGTAAGCCACAGCTAGCCAGTAGGTATTTAACAGCTACTGCAATCCTAGTAAAAGAAAGTTGTAAGCTTACTTTTGGAAGTAATTTAGTTAGGTTCACTTCGTACCGTCTGAGGTGTGTTGAATCAAAAAAAACAGGTAAGAAGAGAAGAAAGAGAGAAGTTGAAGTAGGGAGGTGGTTAGCAAACTCTGAGATGTTAGAATGTGAAGTGATGACATCTTGGTGCTAGAAGAGAGCAGAAGTGTGAATGCGGGTTTTTTGCATGAAAGGCAGGGAAGTGTCTCAACACACGGTTGTTAGGAGGTTATTCAATGCTGAACTGAGGTCCAGAAAGGGTTTAGCAGAACGGGCTCTCCTTGAAGGGAAAAGAGGATAAGTTGACTAGAGAAAGGAAAGGAATGTCAGGAGCACCTGGGGACGCCAGGTTTGGGGTTGTCAAGGCTGGGAGGTGTCTGCCCGCTCCCTACGAGCGGCAGGGTCTCGGAGGCTGCGGCAGGCACCGATCCATGGAGGTGACCCAGCGGCGGTGCTGGCAGCAGGGGACACACGGGTTTGCCGGGCAGGAGCGGGCTGGCTCCGTGGGGGAACTGCCGGGGGGCTCCCAGACTGCCGGGGTCCCGAGTCCAGGATGGCTGCGTCGGCCCCGGTAAGTGGGCCGAGAGAGAGAAGGAAAGAGAAAGAGAGAGAAGAAGAGAGAGAGAGGGCAAAAGGGACCCAAGGCTGCCCCCAGGGTCCCCATGCCCGTGGCTGCTCTCCCCTGCTCCGGCCCTGCAGCGAAGTGGCAGCATGGCATTGACAGCAAGGCCGTGAAAAGAGCGGGAGGGGGGCTAGCACTAAAAGATAAAATCAAAGCAGAGATTGCTGACTCTCCAAACCTCACAAAGTAGTTTGTTTTTCTTAAGTAAGAAGGTTTTTGGTCTTTTCTTTTGTGTGTTTTGTTTGCTGTTAAAAAGAAGTTTTTTGGTTTTTGGTTTTTTTCCTGAAGAATGGGTTTGTAAGGCTAAAACAATTAAATGCTGCCCAAAAAGTAAAAAGCAATAGATGTGATACATCTAGAGTTAAAATTGGTCTAGCTTTTCTTATTTAACTAACTGTAACTCACAAAAAGAAGAATTTGCCTCTGCAGCTATTAGCACAGCTGGATAGAAGAAGAGGCTGCTGTGGAAAAAGATTGTAGCTAAACCCTGAAAGTTTGGAAGAAAAGTGAATGGTAAAAGTTAATGCAGTATTATCTTTCTTTTATTACTATGCTATTAAGAAGTCCTATCCAGGTACTACTGAAGCAACAATCAGAATCACGGAAAAAGGGTGAATTCATGCCAGCAGAATCAATGGACTATCACATTTAAACCGGGTGATACCAAACTGACTTTCCAATGGGGACTGAGTGGTAATAGTTTGGAAAAAACCAAATGATCCAAGAAATGTACAAAGAATAACACTGAATTCAGAAGTAAGACAATGCTTATACCCCTGGTTTCAAGCACTGCCTGAATAAAACATCTCCTTAGGGGAGGAATACTCCAGATAGAAGGATCAAGACTGTTTTTGTGTTCTGACCTTAGCCTGAGAATTGTACAGGGGAGAAGGGGAATTACCATTTCCATCAGTAAACTTTATTTGATTCATTCCAATACTGGACATGCTAGCTGGGTTATAAGTAAATGCTTGAATTGTGAGAATAATTAGTATTGTAGTTCACAACATTTATGCTCTTATTGCAAAAAGTGTTAAAGTAATAACTTAGCTTTGTGGATGGGAATTATTACTGCCTGTTGAATGAGAGATACCTGAAGAACGGCAAGAGACCACAGTTAAAGGGTGTCAAAACCAATTTGCCTGGAAATTAGTTAAGAGAAAGTGACAAGGAAATAGAGGGCAAGACCAGATTGGCCTCTGTATTTTGCCACCGAGAAGATCAAATACATCTGCTGTGGGTTGCAACCTCACAGGCCTGGGAGGTGGGAGTATAAGGCATACTGGACCTCTGTTATTCCTGTTTCTGGCACTCATTTGTTCTCTTTTCCCTTTCGGGATACCAGCAAGATTGTGTCACAAATGCTACAGAAAGCATCACGTGGAAAGAAACCAAAGTTCCTCTTTAATTACACACACCTATGTCAACAGCCACTGTTATAACCCATCCAAATTAAGAACCTGTAGGCAAAATGGAGTAAAGTATTGGATTACAAAAAACTTAGGAAAAAGTGGTAATAGATTTGGAATTGAATGTCCAAAAGGAGAGAGGTGGATTTGTTTTACATTTAATCTTGAAGATATGGTTCGAGATTTGGTAAAAAAACAAATAATAAATGAAAAGGTAAAACCGGCACAGCAACTTAACTCTGTATTGACCCCAAATTATCTATTGAGTCGTATTACAAGACTCCAAGCAGTTATAGAAATGATAGCAAATGGAGCTGCCCAGGCATTGGAGTTAATATCAAGTCAGCTAAGCCAAACAAAAACTGTAGGGTATCAGAATAGGTTGGCTTTACACTATTTATTGGCCAAAGAAGGGGGTGTTTGTAGAAAGTTTAATATATCAAATTGTTGAAAATTGATGACCACAGAAAAGTCATTCTAGAAAAAGCAAAAGAAATCAAAGAAGAAAAAAATATATATGCATATAATAACCCAGGTAGCAGTCCAAAAATTAGAAAACAATGTTAAAACCTAGCTGGTAGGGTAATGTATTAGAAGAAATTAAGGTCTTTCATTTTATGTGTTGCAACTGTTTTTATATTTCTTCCTTGTGTAATCCCCTGTTTTATTTTGCCAGCATAGTCCAGAAGATGCAAGTAGATAAGAAATATTGCTCAAGCCAAAGGATTTACAAAGAATAAGAGTGGGGATTGTGAAAAATGCATGTATTTTATGATTGGCTTTTTGGAAATATTAATATTATATGTATTGTGTTAGAAAGTAATGCTGTATTAATTCTCTTAAGTAGTGTGTTAAATATAGTTTTAGGTTACAAAAACTGTTAAAATAGAAATGATGCTATGTAAGATACTTTTTTTTAAAGAAAGGACTTGCAGCAAGATAGAAGCCACTGGACACCTGAATCTTTCAGAGAAAAAGAATTTATTGCCCTCTTATCAGAAGAAACAAACTTCTTCCGGCCTCCAAGGCACCGTTAGGATTAGAAGGAAGAAGTGGATGATGACCAGACAGAATCCTGTATTTGAATGGAATTTATGCATCATGTATGAAGTGTATGACTATGCAACAGGCTATTGCTTTTAAGGGTTAATCCTTTGTTAACGGGGGTCCTTTTTTCGGGCTCATGCTGCCCAGAAAAAGGTACCCGGACGTCCGTAACTCTTTGTTTTTGTTGTCTCATATCGTCCTAATTCAAATTGTCCAAATTATTATTACTCTAATTGTATTACTATTTTTATAACCATTTTATTACTAATAAACTTTCAAAAATTTTAAAAGCAAGTGATTGGCGTTTTTCACACCAGTCTGTTAGTTGAAAATTATCAAAAGATTTTTGTGATATGTATCTATTTTCTAATTTTGGCATTAATACTGGTGAATTTTCAGGGTTTACTGTCTAATTTTGGGTCGAGAAATCTGTCCCAAACACTGAGGGGACTCTGGAGCTATTTGGGAACAGTTCTTTTTCGAAATTCTCTTGTGTTGGGATCAAAGGGTTGGCATTTGCGGCGGCAAAATAATTCTCTGTCTGTCCTGTATTTATTAAAGCAGCTGTCATATTCCAACCTCCTCCTCCTCCTCCTCCTCGCACGGTTTGTGTGCATGGATGTGGCTGTGCAGACGAATCATGACACAAAGTAGTCCCACTGGGTGCTAGGAGTGTGGAAGGCGAAAACGCGGAGGCACACCAGGTATCGGTTGTGCACAGTTACGCGCTGCGCTGCGGAGTGGGGGGGGGAATCTCTCGGTGCCCGGCAGAAGGAGATATGCGGAAGGATACGTGCAAGGCGCTGCAGTTTTCGCCTGCTGTGGTGCCGTGTATAGACGCAGTGGCGGCAGAAGTGGCGTGACAGGGCACATGGATGCCGGCTGTGGCCGGACAGCGGCACGCAGCGACTCGGAACCGGGACCGGGCTGTACCAGAGCTGCGGCGAAAGCAGTGGGGGGTGGCGGCGGGGCCGTGGAGATAGAACTGCGCATGCGTGCGGCTGATCCCGGAAGCAGCGCTGTGGTTCGATGAGTCGGCGCGGAGTGATATCACAGGTGCTGGGGTTGTAGCAACTGCGCATGCGTGGATCCCGTCACTACTGCAGCGCAGGCAGTCATCATGGTGGCGGGCGGGCCGGGGGGTGCAGGAGGCGGCAGAGCTGGGGGAACGGGAACGGGGCTGCGGCCGCGGCCATGGAAGGGAATGCCGGGACGCCCATGGTTGCAGGAGGCGGCGGAGCCACGCCATCCAGCAGCTCTGTAGGGGAAGGCGCGGCTCGGCCCATCATGCAGCGGCGGCGGCAGGAGAGGGGAAGTGACCACGGGCGGCGCTGACGGGAGGCTGGGCTGGAGTGCCGCAGCGCCGGCACAGGGTGGCTTGGGTGGCTGGGGCGCCCCGGTAAGACAGTCATTAAAACACCCTAAAAATTATTTTAAAAGCCCTGAAAAAGCCCTAAAGGTGTCCTAAACATTTCCAGAGAATTCCTAAAAAACTCCTGCAAAAAAACCCCCTAAAAATATCCTGAAAAATCCCTGAAAAATCACCTGAAAGACCCTAAAAAACTGTTTAACCTGTAACACTGTGGCCTCCAAACATCATCTCTACCTATTAATCGGGGTAACTGCAAGACCCTCAAACACCGCCACAATCACCAGCTTGAGTTGGTCTGGACAGCACCAAATAAAATAAAATAAAAAGCTCTATAAATAAAAAAATTTTTAAAAAAAGCTTTTAAAATGGAAAAATCAAAAATAAAAATTAAATAAAAAATAAAATTAAAAAATAAAAAGCTTTAAAAATAGAAAAATTAAAACTAAAAAGTAAATAAAAAATAAAATAAAATAAAATAAATGCTTTAAAAATAGAAAAATTAAAGCAAAAAATTAAATAAAAATAAAATTAAAAAAATAAAATAAAAAGCTTTAAAAATAGAAAAATCAAAAATAAAAATTAAATAACAAAAAATAAAATAAATGCTTTAAATATAGAAAAATTAAAACTAAAAATTAAATAAAAATAAAATTAAAAAATAATAGAAATGCTTTAAAAAGAGAAAAATCAAAACTAAAAAATAAAAAAAATTTAAAATAACAAAAAAAGGTTTAAAAATAGAAAAATCAAAAATAAAAATTAAATAAAAAATAAAATAAATGCTTTAAAAATAAAAAAATCACAACTAAAAATTAAATAAAAAATTAAATTTAAAAAAATTAAATAAAAAATTAAAGAAAAAAATAATAACAAAAAAGGTTTAAAAATAGAAAAATCTAAAATAAAAATTAAATAAAAATAATATTTAAAAAATTTAAAAAATGCTTTAAAAAGAGAAAAATCAAAACAAAATTAAATGAAAAAGAATAAAAAATAAAATAAATAATTTAAAAATAGAAAAATTAAAGAAAAAAATTAAATAAAAATAAAATTAAAAAATAAAATAAAAAGCTTTAAAAATAAAAAAATCAAAAATAAAAATTAAATAAAAACAAAAAATAAAATAAATGCTTTAAAAATAAATAATCAAAACTAAAAATTAAATAAAAAATAAAATTTAAAAAAGTAATAGAAAAATTAAAACTAAAAATTAAAGATAAAAATAAAATTTAAAAAATAAAATAAATGCTTTAAAAATAGAAAAATTAAAACAAAAAATTAAATAAAAGTAAAATTAAAAAATAACAAAAAAAGCTTTAAAAATAGAAAAATCAAAAATAAAAATTAAATAAAAAATAAAAAATAAAATAAATGCTTTAAAAATAGAAAAATCAAAACTAAAAATTAATAAAAATAAAATTAAAAAAATAAAATAAATGCTTTAAAAATAAAAAAATTAAAACTAAAAATTAAATAAAAATAAAACAGCTTTAAAAATAGAAAAATCAAAAATAAAAATTAAATAAAAAATAAAAAATAAAATAAATGCTTTAAAAATAAAAAAATCAAAACTAAAAATTTACATAAAAGTAAAAACAAAAAATAAAATAAATTCTTTAAAAATAGAAAAATTAAAACTAAAAATTAAATAAAAAAGAAAATTTAAAAAATGAAATAAATGCTTTACGGCACCTTTTACGACAGTCGCGCTTTACGGCACCTTTTACGACAGTCGCGCTTTACGGCAGTTTTGCGACAGTCGCGCTTTACGGCAGCTTTTACGACAGTCGCGCTTTACGGCACCTTTTACGACAGTCGCGCTTTACGGCAGTTTTGCGACAGTCGCGCTTTACGGCACCTTTTACGACAGTCGCGCTTTACGTCACCTTTTACGACAGTCGCGCTTTACGGCACCTTTTACGACAGTCGCGCTTTACGGCAGTTTTGCGACAGTCGCGCTTTACGGCACCTTTTGCGACAGTCGCGCTTTACGGCAGTTTTGCGACAGTCGCGCTTTACGGTACCTTTTACGACAGTCGCGCTTTACGGCAGTTTTGCGACAGTCGCGCTTTACGGCATCTTTTACGACAGTCGCGCTTTACGGCAGTTTTGCGACAGTCGCGCTTTACGGCACCTTTTACGACAGTCGCGCTTTACGACACCTTTTACGACAATCGCGCTTTACGGCACCTTTTACGACAGTCGCGCTTTACGTCACCTTTTACGACAGTCGCGCTTTACGGCACCTTTTACGACAGTCGCGCTTTACGGCAGTTTTGCGACAGTCGCGCTTTACGGCACCTTTTGCGACAGTCGCGCTTTACGGCAGTTTTGCGACAGTCGCGCTTTACGGTACCTTTTACGACAGTCGCGCTTTACGGCAGTTTTGCGACAGTCGCGCTTTACGGCATCTTTTACGACAGTCGCGCTTTACGGCAGTTTTGCGACAGTCGCGCTTTACGGCACCTTTTACGACAGTCGCGCTTTACGGCACCTTTTACGACAGTCGCGCTTTACGACACCTTTTACGACAATCGCGCTTTACGGCAGCTTTTACGACAGTGGCGCTTTACGGCACCTTTTACGACAGTCGCGCTTTACGGCAGTTTTGCGACAGTCGCGCTTTACGGCACCTTTTACGACAGTCGCGCTTTACGACACCTTTTACGACAATCGCGCTTTACGGCACCTTTTACGACAGTCGCGCTTTACGGCAGTTTTGCGACAGTCGCGCTTTACGGCACCTTTTACGACAGTCGCGCTTTACGGCAGTTTTGCGACAGTCGCGCTTTACGGCACCTTTTACGACAGTCGCGCTTTACGGCACCTTTTACGACAGTCGCGCTTTACGGCAGCTTTTACGACAGTCGCGCTTTACGGCAGTTTTGCGACAGTCGCGCTTTACGGCACCTTTTACGACAGTCGCGCTTTACGGCACCTTTTACGACAGTCGCGCTTTACGGCAGCTTTTACGACAGTCGCGCTTTACGGCAGTTTTGCGACAGTCGCGCTTTACGGCACCTTTTACGACAGTCGCGCTTTACGGCAGCTTTTACGACAGTCGCGCTTTACGGCACCTTTTACGACAGTCGCGCTTTACGGCAGTTTTGCGACAGTCGCGCTTTACGGCACCTTTTACGACAGTCGCGCTTTACGGCAGTTTTGCGACAGTCGCGCTTTACGGCACCTTTTACGACAGTCGCGCTTTACGGTAGTTTTGCGACAGTCGCGCTTTACGGCAGCTTTTACGACAGTCGCGCTTTGCGGCACCTTTTACGACAGTCGCGCTTTACGGCACCTTTTGCGACAGTCGCGCTTTACGGCACCTTTTACGACAGTCGCGCTTTACGGCAGTTTTTTCTACAGTCGCGCTTTTACGACAGTTTTGCGACAGTCGCGCTTTACAGCACTACCTTTTGTGCAACTTTTATGGTACTTTACATCATTTTCAGTTTTTATTTATTTTTCATTTATTTTTAATTAATTTTATTTTTTTTAATTTTTTTAAAATTTTATTTATATTTTTATTTTTTTATTTTTAAAGCTTTTAATTTTTTAATTTTTACTTTTATTTTATTTATATTTTTGACTTTTCTATTTTTATTTATTTTTATATTATTTTTTAATTTTATTTTTATTTTATTTATATTTTAATTTTTCTATTTTTAAAGCTTTTTATTTCATTTTTTAATTTTATTTTTTATTTTATTTTTATTTTTATTTTTTCTATTTTCAAAGTTTTTTCTTTTTTTTTCATTTTTTAGGTAATTTATATTTTTAAATTGTCTATTTTTAAAGCTTTTTATTTTTTAATTTTATTTTTTATTTTGTTTTTATTTTTAATTTTTCTATTTTTAAAGCTTTTAATTTTTTTTGTTTTATTTTTTAATTTTATTTTTTTTAATTTTTCTATTTTTAAAGCTTTTTTTTTATATTTTAATTTTATTTTTATTTTTAATTTTTCTATTTTTAAAGCTTTTCAGTTTATTTTTTTATTTTTATTTTTAATTTCATTTATATTTTTCATTTTTCTATTTTCAAAGCTTTTTATTTTATTTTTTACTTTTATTATTTATTTGATTTTTATTTTTATTTTTCTATTTTTAAAGTTTTTTATTTTATGTTTAATTTTTTTTTTTAATTTATATTTTTAATTTTTCTATTTTTAAAGCTTTTTATTTTTTTATTTTTTATTTGATTTTTATTTTTCATTTTTCTATTTTTAAAGCTCATTTTTTAATTTTATTTTTTTATTGATTTATTTTTTAATTTTTGTATTTTTAAAGCTTTTTCTTTTATTTTTTCATTTTATTTTTAATTTTATTTATATTTTTAATTTTTCTATTTTTAAAGCTTTTTCTTTTATTTTTTAATTTTCTTTTTAATTTTATTTATATATTTAGATTTTCTTTTTTTAAAGCTTTTTCTTTTATTTTTTTATTTTATTTATATTTTCAATTTTTCTATTTTCAAAGCTTTTTTTATTTTTTTAATTTTATTTTTTCTTTAATTTATATTTTTAATTTTTCTATTTTTAAAGCTTTTTGTTTTATTTTTTAATTTTATTTTTTATTTGAATTTTATTTTTAATTTTTTTATTTTTAAAGCTTTTTTTAATTTTTTTTATTTAATTTTTGGGTTTTAATTTTTCTATTTTTAAAGCTTTTTATTTAATTTAATTTGGTGCTGCCCAGACCCACTCAAGCCAGTGATTCTGGTGGTGTTTGAGGGTCCCCAGGACGAGGGAAGAGATGAGAATCTTGACTCCACCTTTCAGAAGGCTGAAATATTATTCTATGATCTCTATTATATTAAAAGAAAATTAGATATTATTTTATGATCTCTATTATATTAAAAGAAAATTAGATATTAGAACTATACTAAAAGGGCAAGGAGACATCAGAAAGCTGGAAAGGAATGAATAATAAAAACCTGGGACTGCTCACAGCCCTGACACAGCTGAACCATGACTGGTCATCAGGTAGAAACAATGCACAGGAGACCAATCCAAGATGCCCCTGTTGCTAAACCATCTCCAGCCCACACTCCACAGCCAGCAGATTGTTATTGGTTCCATTTCTGTTCTGAGGCTTCTCAGGAGAAAAATCCCAGAGAAATGATTTTCATCAAACATGTCAGTGCCAGGTGATGGCACAGGCAGCATCGGCTGGCTGATGTCACTGTGTCATCCCTGCCAGCCCAGATGTCACAGCAAGGAGGAGAGAGTTCATCCTGTGCTCAGCCTGTGCTCACACAGCCCTGCCAAGGGACTGGCTGCCAAAACAGAGCCGTGTTATGCATGCCAGTGTCTGCATGGCAGAGAGAGGACATGAAAAGCCACTGAGGAAGCTGCCACCTCCTCCCTGAGCTCTGCCCTGCAGGCCGGGTCATGGGCAGCCACTTTGGGAAGGCTGCATTTGCTGCCCATCAGCTGCTCTGTGTCTCACAGGAATTGAAATAGCCCAGGTTTGGGTTGGTGCTGAGCATAGGGCAGTGAGGAGAAAGGGAGAAGGCTGTGCTGCAGGGCAGGTGGATCCAGGCAGAGCCAATTTGGGGAACAGCCTTGTCTAACAGCATTTCATTTTCCAGTTCTACTACATTGCATTATATTTTGCACTTCTGCTAGAACTGCATGTCAACAGGTTTCAAATATCCTCCTCAGTCCCAACAGCCTGCTTGAAAGCGCTGTGTCTTTATCAGACCATTGATGGTCCTTCTGAAATGTGAGTCTCACTGGCTGCATCCAAACCTTGTGCTTGAAGAGCATTCCTAATTAAAGCAGATTGGGCCTTTGGGGAAGAAGGGGCTGCAAAGCATTTCCTAAAGCATTTTCTACTCCAATTTCATTGTGAGGAAATACACCTGAAGGATGATGCAGGGATTAGGATTGAGACAAAGATGAGTTTGGTGGGCCAATTTTACTTTGAGAGCTTGAGAAGCACAGGAAGCCCAAGTGATGATCCCAGAGGGTTGAACACAGAGGTTTCACCCTCCCAGATATACAAGGGCCTTAACCTTAAAACCACTGCTCTCAGCAAGGAGCTGTCTCAACGCTGCATTAATGTTTTCTCCTCTTTGTGCATGTGTAGAATTGAAATCCCTCTTGGGGAGGAAGCTTATTCCAAGTAAATTCCTAAATAATCAGCTGAAAAAAAACCCTGAAATGTTCTTTCACTTGATTTGCTACTCCCTGCCAAATGCATGTGCATGCCAGGTCTTGAGCATGGTACTGGAGCTGAGCCTTGAAGGAGGAATTGTCCACACAAGGCTTCTCCTTCAGTTTTGGGATCCAGTGCTGATTGCAACCAGGTCTGGTGAGAGAAGTGATCATAAATACACCACGTTTCTGAAAAAGCCCTAAAGGAATCCTAAACATTCCCAGAGAATTCCTAAAAATCTCCTGGAAAAAAAAAAAACCAAACAAACAAAAAAAAACCAAACAAACAAAAAAAATCCTTTAAAATCCCTGAAAAAAACTAAAAAAACCCTAAAAAACTGTTCAACCCCTACCTGTAACTCATCCTGACCCTAAAATAGCCTCAGAATACCCTTAAAATACACTAAAAATACCCTAGCTATTAAAAAAAACCTGAATATCCTGAAAAATCCCCAAAGAACCTTTAAAAAGTTCCTAAAAATACCCTGAATAGTCTTAAAGGAGCTCTAAAAGTACCCCAAAAATCCTTAAAATGCCCTGATAAGATCCTAGAAAAACCTAAAAATTCCCCCCAAAACCCTAAAAATACTCTACTGGATCTGGGCTGGAATCCAGAATGGGGAATAACCGGGACTGGATTAGAGGCAGGATACGGAATGGAGCAAAATCCCAAAACCCAGACTGGATTGGGGTCAGGAAATGGAAGAGAGGAACACCTGGACAGGATTTGGATGTGATAGGAATGGAAGAAAACCCAGACCGGATCAGGGCAGAGAGCTGGAAAACCTGCACTGGATCATGGCTGGAAAATGGATTTTTGGAGAAAACCTGGACTGGATTAGAGCCGATAGATGGAATGGGTGAAAACCTGGATTGGATTGGGGTGGGATATAGTTGGGAGGAAAACCCGGACTGGATAATAGCCAGTATACAGAATGGGAGGAAACCTGGACTGGATCCAGCCAGGACATGGAATGGGGGAAATCCTGGACTGGATCAGGAATGGGAAATGGAATGAAAGGAAACACACTTGCCAACTTTTATCCCATTTAACACCCTGTACCGTCACCAGGGACATTGGGCTGCACAGGAGCTGTCAAGGACAGGGATCCAACCCACAGAGGGAAAAACTTTCTCTCTTTCTCAGAAAATGCTTTTCAATCTCCGTGGTGATGTCCCCCAGCAGGGGGTGTAGCTCAGTGGTAGAGCATTTGACTGCAGATCAAGAGGTCCCTGGTTCAACTCCAGGTGCCCCCTCTTCTTTTTTCTTCCTTCCACCTGCCTTTTGCCAAAAATTTGCCACAGGAAAAATCCATGGAGAGCTCTGAGCTTGTGCTGTGCACTCCAAGTTGGTTCTGAGCTCCAGCATGTAAGGAAGGAGGCCCCGAGTGTTGGGAAAGTGCAGGGGTTGTTCTTTGTCTGAGTGACCACTCACTGTCTGTGTGAGCTTTGCCTGTCCTTAATTCTCTGTAGACATCAGATCTACCAGAATTTCTCATTTTTAACACCATTTATCACATTTAACTCCATGTACAGTCTTTGTTAGGTACATTAAGGTGCACAGGGGGGTGTCAAGGAAAGAAATCCAATTCATGGACAACAAAAGATGTTTCTTTCCCAAGAAATGTTTTTCAGTCTCCCAGGTGCAGAGGCTGTCTCAGGGGGTATAGCTCAGTGGTAGAGCATTTGACTGCAGATCAAGAGGTCCCTGGTTCAACTCCAGGTGCTCCCTCCTCTTTTGCTGCTTTTCCCTGGGGATTTTGGCAGTGTGGTCACTGGAATGGCAGCTCAGCATCTTCTCCTGCTCATTCTTTTCCCTGCTGCAGGCAGAGATGAAAGCTGGGGGAAAATGTCAGGGACTCCAAGGTTCAGAGCACTCAGGGGACAGACTGGAACTGGAAATAAACCACTCAGGACTCCACTTTCTTCATGATGGAAAATGCCCATTCTTTATTCACGTAACTAATAAAGTTATGTTTTTATAAATTTTGTACATTTTTATACAATTTTATACATTTAATACTGTTTTTATACAGTTTTACAGACCTCATGTGTGACTCTAATTGATCAGCAGCTCTCTTGCCAATTATTGGTTAGTATCAAATGATTATTCTGTATTGATTGGTCACTTAAACCCCCAGTGGGTACAGGCAGGAAAAGTTGTTTGTGAGACATAATTTTCTTTTCTCTAACAGTGTAAAAACAGTTTATGCAGGTGTAGGTTTTTTTTTCACCCAGGAATAGATTGTTATGGTAACCAACTGCTCACAGAGGATTGCTTTGACATGGTAACCTGCAAGGTGCAGGCTTTCTTTAGAAGAAATTACAACATAACAGAGCAGACCTGATTTTATGAGGCGTTTTTCTTTTAATTTTTCCACTTTTTTCCACTTCTTATAATTTTTGCACTTATAATTTTCATTATTTCTTATATTTTTTTCCCAGGAAGTGAAGGGAAAGAGCTAGGGAGGAACTGGACCAAGGACCCATGCTGGAGCGCAGTGACTCCATGGCTGCTGCTGCCCCACAGGTTCTGCAGCAAGAACCAAATCCTCAGGCACAGGAAACTCAGGGATGTGGGAAAAACCATCCTTGAAATGTTTTATATTGCTGGGAAAAGAACAGGGGGTGTAGCTCAGTGGTAGAGCATTTGACTGCAGATCAAGAGGTCCCTGGTTCAACTCCAGGTGCCCCCTCTTCTTTTCCTCTTTCCACCTGCCTTTTGCCAAAAATTTGCCACAGGAAAAATCCATGGAGAGCTCTGAGCGTGTGGGGTGTTGGCTCTGAGCTCCAGCATCCAAGGAACAGAGGCTCAGCTGGGAAAGTTGTGGGGTTCTGCTCTAACCACTCACTGTCTGTGTGTGCTCTTCTCTGTCCTTAATCCTCTGTAATCACCAACAGAATTTCTCTTTTATCTTATTTATTAAATTATTTTATTTTATTTCTTAATTATTTATTTAATTTATTAAATTGTAAGTAAAATTTCATTTTTACTATCATTTATCACGTTTAACTCCATGTAGCTTTACCAGGCACTCCCTGGAGCTGTCAAGGAAAGAAATCCAATTCATGGACAACAAAAGATTTTTCTTTCCCAAGAAATGTTTTTTAGTCTCCCAGGCAGAGGTGGTTTCCCAGGGGGTATAGCTCAGTGGTAGAGCATTTGACTGCAGATCAAGAGGTCCCTGGTTCAACTCCAGGTGCCCCCTTCTCTTTCTACCTGCCTTTTGCCCAAACCTTTGCCAGAAAACACATGGAGAGCTCTAGCAGGAGCTGTGAGCTGGCTCTGTGCACTCGGAATTGGTTCCGAGCTCCAGAATGCAATGCCAGAGTGTTGGGGGATGTGCAGGGACGTTCTGCCCTGTGTGAGGACCACTCCCTGCCTGTGTGAGCTTTTCTGTGTTTGAAATTCACTGCAGGCATCAGATTGGCCTGAATGTCTCATTTTTACCACCATTTATTACATTCAACTCCCTGTAGCTTTACCAGGCGCCCCCTGAGCTGCACAGGGAGCTGTTAAGGAAAGAAACCTAATCCCTGGAGAGCAAAAGAGTTTTCTTTCCCAAGAAATGTTTTTCAGTCTCCCAGGTGCAGAGGCTGTCTCAGGGGGTATAGCTCAGTGGTAGAGCATTTGACTGCAGATCAAGAGGTCCCTGGTTCAACTCCAGGTGCCCCCTCCTCTTTTGTTGCTTTTCCACCCATTTTTCCTCCACAAATTCCTCATTCACATACCACCGACAGCTTTTCTTACCCCTCTGAAGTGCTGGAAATCACTTGGCGAGGTTTTGCCAAACGTGAACTTCCATTTTTTCCACTCTGTTCTCCTGAGTTCTGCAGGAAACACACAAACTCAACAGCTGCATCTCCCGTTTTTCCTGTAGGAGTAATTACCCTTAATTTACACAGCGAATGATGTGCGTAACGCGTTACTAGCAGTCACAGCCGCGCTGAGCTGTTTCCTCCAGGCTCTGAACTCCAGGCCAGGCCGGTTGGGTGGCTACGGTGCCACAGCTCACCGTGTAGGCAGCCTCGGGGCTCGAGCCGCTGACCCACAGCCCCACAGGCGGCGGCGCTGCCCCTGAGCCACGCCCCGGCCGCGGGAACGGGGGCGTGGCGGGGGGAGCGCCGCGAGGATGGCGCAGGGACAGCGCTCTGGGCCAGTAACCTTGGGGTTACCGGTTCAAACCTCGCCTGGCACCAGAAGGGTAAATGGCGATTCTGTCGCAGAAGACCACAAACTCCAAACTGGGAGATCACAGCTGTTATCCCGAGAGATTACTGCCGGTATCCTGGGGGATTATTTGCTCTATCTAGAGAGGTTCGCCAGCTCTGTCCCGGGAAATCGCCAGCTCTGACTCGCCCCGACACAGGAAATCCTTCCTTCCGCCCGACCACGGACTGGGAGATGCCAGGTTCTGACCCAGCCGGGCACCACCGGAGTTGACGGCACAGGCCGGGCTCTGCCCCGGGGCACGCTGTGCGTCATTGGACTCGGGGCCGGAACGCGTCGGCCCTGAAGATCCGAGCCAGACGCACTGCCCACCCGCTCCGCGCGTCGCTGTGACGGGCAGAGCCGGACAGTCTCGTCCCGTGGCTTTGAGTGCTTTTGAAATTACTCACTTCATCATTTCCAGGCGTTTCTTTGGTATTGCTGTAACCAGCCTCATTTGAAACAGGCTCGGATCTTGTCTGAATTCCCTGGCAGCGTCCAAGGCCAGGTGGACGGGACAACCTGGGACAGTGGCAGGTCTACCGTCCCTAACTATGGCAGGGGTGGAAATGGAGAGCTTTGGGGTCCCTTCCCACCCAAACCATTCGGGATTCCATGAACGGAATGAAAACACCCCCCAGGCTCGGCACCGAGGGGCATCTCCACCGCTTTTCTCTTCCTCCTCCTCCACCCGTGACGCACAGCGGAGGAAGAGGCGCAGAAACCCGAGCGGCGGCGCGCGGCGGTGACGCATTTCCTGTCCCGGTAGCGGCGGGGGACGCGTTCGGCCGGCGGGCGCGATGGGGGGGGGAGACCTGGTGAGGGGAACCGGGGGAGGGCTGAGGGCAATCAGGGAACCGGGGATGATCGGACGGAACCCGGGGGGGCAGAAGGGAAAAATGAGGGGAGATGAGGGGGGGGCTGAGAGGGGCCGGGGGAGGTGAGGGGGAATGAGGGAACCGGGGGGGTTCACAGGGGCCGGGGGAGCGTGAAGGGGGTCGAAGGGCTGACAGGGGGTGGGCGGTGAGAGGGCACTGAGGAGTCTGAGGGGGGCCGAGGGGGCTCAGAGGGTTCGGGTGGCCTGAGGGGAACTGAGGTGGGGAGGAGGGGTGAGAGCGGGCGGGCGGGCCTGAAGGGGGTTGGGGCGGTGACGGGAGGGAGAGAGCCTGGGAGGGCTGAGAGGAGCTGGGGAGGGGAGAGGGGTTTGGAGGGGAGCGTGGGGCTTCTGAGGGGGGGAGACTGAGAGGGGTCAGTGAGTGCTGAAGGGGCCGGGGCTGTGGCAGGGGTCAGAGTGGGTGGTTCGGAGAGGGGCTAAGGAGGGGCTGCAGGGCCGGGAAGTGCGGCTGCCCCGGGACTGAGGCCGCTCCCGGGGCCAGTGGGAGCCGCGGGTCCGTTCTCCGGGCCCAGCTGCCGGCATTGCTGGGCTGCCCTGGTCCCTCAGTGCTGGTCCTGGTACCAATCCCGGTGCCAATCCCCTCTCCTCAGAACCTGAAGAAGAGCTGGCACCCGCAGACGCTGCGCAATGTGGAGAAGGTGTGGAAGGCGGAGCAGAAGCATGAGGCCGAGAGGAGGAAGATCGAGGAGCTGCAGCGGGAGCTACAGGAGGAGCGGGCGCGGGAGGAGATGCAGCGCTACGCCGAGGACATGGGCACCGTGCGGTGAGGGCGCAGGGACATGGGCACAGGGACAGGGGCACCGTGCGGTGAGGGCGCAGGGACAGGGGCACCGTGCGGTGAGGGCATGGGGACAGAGGCACTGTGTAGTGAGAGCATGGGGACACAGGCAGAGGGACATGGGCACCATGTGTCACAGCACAGGGACACGGGGACATGGCCACCATGTGGTGAGGGCACGGCAACACGGGCACCGTGCAGTGAGCAGGGACACGGGGACATTGGCACAGGGACATGGGCACTGTGTGTGACAGCACAGGGACATGGGCATGGGGACACGGGCACTGTGTGTGACAGCACAGGGAGGGACACGGGCACCGTGCAGTGAGCCAGGGGACAGCATAGGGACTGCATGGGGACAGTACAGGGACAGCATGGGGAGAGCACGAGGACAACGGAGAGGTTGGGGTGGAAGGGACAACAAAGCCCCTCCAGCGCCTCCCCTGCCATGGCAGGGACATATCCCAGTGTTCCAGTGCTCCAAGCCCCAGTGTCCAACCTGGCCTTGGGCACTGCCAGGAATCCAGGGGCAGCCACAGCTGCTCTGGGGTTTCTGTTCCATCCCCTCCCCTCCTTGCCAGGGAGGAATTCCTTCCCAAAATGTCATCCCACCCTGCCCTCTGTCAATTCAAATCCATTCCCCTGGTCCCAAATCCTTCTCCAGTTCTCCTGGAGCCCCGGTCAGGCACTGAACAACCCCAAAACTTTCCCAGGCTGAACAATCCCATCCCTCTGATCCCATCCTTGGGGCCATGTCCCACAGTCCAACCCCAAACCATCCCTGCTCACCTTCCAGCCAAGCCCTGGAGGCAGCAGGAGGAATAAAGGGTTTTTTGGCACAGGAAGCGTGAGGAGAAGCTGGAGTGGATGTACCAGGGCCCCGGAGGGATGGTGAACAGGGACGAGTACCTGCTGGGGCGCCCCGTGGACAAGTTCATCCTGGACAAGGTTGGGGACAAGGACAGCGCTGGGGACACGGGGCTGCTGCCCGGCTCCATCTTCGCCAGGGCCGGGGCCAGCTCCGTGCTGGACATGGCCACCAAGATCCGTGAGGACCCGCTCTTCATGATCAGGTGTGCAGAGACAAGGGCACTCAAAAACTACAAATTAGCCTGTATCAAAAGCACTTAAATTGATTATAAATATTATATTATCCTGTATATATATATATGTCCTATAAATATATATACTATCCTGTATCAAAAACAGTTTAACTGATTAGAAATATCATCTCTTGTATATATATATCCTTTAGTATATATATATATGCTATAAATGTTCTAATATATGTATCTCCTATATATCCTATAAATAGATATATTATCCTATATCAAAAGCAGTTCAATTGATTATAAGTATATTATCCTATAAATATATATTCCATATATCAAAAGCAGTTTGATTGATTATAAGAAAAGGGGGAACTCCTCTTCAATTTTGCTAAATACACAGCATTTCTCTTTGTTCCTGCTTTCTCTGTTTTTAGAGCTTGCACTTGCTGGATCCTTTTTGTGCAAATATGATTGAAAAAACTGATTTTCTTTTTCCTGCTTTAGGAAGAGGGAGGAGGAAAAGAAAAGAGAAGTTTTAAACAATCCGGTGAAAATGAAGAAAATCAAAGCCTTGGTAGGTGTGAGGCAGGGGAGGTGCAAAAATCAGAATTTTTATTGTCCAGGACAAGGAGCCGAGCTCTGTTTGCTCCTTACACTGCTCAATTCTGAGAGAAAATCTCGTTAAACAAGATTTATATGCTTATAAATTTAAATTTACATATCCATACATTTAGATTTATGTATCCGTACATTGCAATTTATAAATGGCTATAAAGATGAGTTTCCCCTTTTCTTATAATCAAAAATTCCCATTTATAAATCTCATTAAATGAGATTTTCTGGCTTGAAATTTATAAATGGCCGTAAATTTTTGTAAGTATCTCTACATTTTCATAAAGGTATTTCTCTTGTGAACACTGCAAAGACATTTTTACACCTTTAAATAGAAAAATCATGCAAATGTCTTTAAATTAAAAAATAATTTTTAGAGATTTGTTTGGCTTCAGGTTTTGTGCTTTTCCACGTGGAATTCTGGTGTTTTCCGTGTGGTCCTGAGGGAGTTTTTGGTTTTGCAGCTGCAGAACAGTTTGGATAAAAAGGAGAGGAAGAGGAAGAAGGAGAAGAAGAAAAAGCACAAGAAGCACCGGCGGCGCAGCTCCAGCAGCTCCAGCTCCAGCTCTGAGGAGGAGAGGCCCAGAATTAAGTGAGTTTTACTTTTTTTTTTTTTCCTAAAACTGTCTCCATTCCTGCTTGTTTGTCACCTGCTCTCAGATTTTTCTTTCTAATTAATGCTTTTAATTAAGTGTTTCATTAAATTGTTGTTTCATTGGTTTTGCATCATTAACGTGTGGTAAAAATTGATTTATTCTTGCCATTTGCTTGCTTCAAAAGGGCTTTATTTTCTTTCTAGGTCTCAGAAGAGGGTGGATAATTCCGTCTGGAAGGCTGCTCCTTCCAAAATCCCGGGATATGGCTTACAGGTACACCCTGGGAGGGGGGAGAACCAGGAGTTTTGAGAATAGCTGCAGCAGCTGGAACAGGAATGAATAAATTTTAAATTCAATTTGGGGCCATCTAAGCCTTGAAATTCAAATTATTCCAGCTCAGCCAGACTTTTGCTTGGAATTTGGGATAAGGAATTCAGGATAAGGTTGTTCAGATGCTCCTCATTATCCATGGAATGGGTGGGAAGGGACATCAAAACCCATCCTGTCCCATGGGTTCCCACTGTCCCAGGCTGCTCCAGCCTGTCCCGGGCCACTTCCAGGCATCCAGGAGCAGCCACAGCTCGTCTGGGAATCCCTCCCCAGGGAGGAATTCCCTCCCTCAGCTGTGCCAGCCCCAAGCTTCACCCCCTGTGCCCTGTGTGGGGGCTGCTCCCACCCCTGTGTTCCCTCTGGATTCCAGGTGAGGGACCCCGAGGCGGGGCTGCGCTCCCGGGGCTCCCCGGGCCAGGACAGGGCCCCCCGGGAGCGCTCCCGGAGCCCGTCCCGCTCTCCCCAGAGACATTCCAGCAGGAGGAACCCCCAGAGGAGCTCAGCGTCCCCCTCCAGGCGCAGCAAACAGTGAGTGGGTGAAAGCACGGGAGTTCCCTGCAATCCTGTGGGGTCTCTGCTTCCTTTTTCTGTCTCTGTCGGAGTCGGGATTGAAGGCACTTGAGGCAATGGTTCACGTTCAGACTCAGGGGTTTATTGTTTATTATCAATGTTACAGTCTCACAGCAGGGAGTTCTGCAGTCTCTCATTAACCAGGCACAAAATGGCCAACTATCTCTTGTTACAAGGTCTTTTAAGGCCAAACTATCCAATTAAGAAATTAGACCTAGATTATTTTCACTTCTAACCCAATAACTGGTCACTCGAAGCCCGCAGTGTGGACTTTTCTGTCCAATTACAAAATACCACCCAAACCCATGAAGAAGGAAGAAAGAAGAAGGTGAAGAGCAACCTGCTTCTGCCCTAAAACAACCATCTTGCTTTATATTTCTTAATATATTCTAAAACCCCAGACTCTTAATTTTTCACCCTGTGATGTTACACACTTCTAACCAACTCCACACCCATAATGCCAGTGCTATCTATCAGTTTTAGAAGCCTTCACAGCCTCAGGTCAAATGCAGTGCTCTCTTGGGAGTCAGAGTCTGTCAGTTTAGGATTGTTCCTGGAGTGGCCAGGTAACAGCCCTGCAGCTGTGGGAGCCACCTCAGCCTCAGGATGTGTTAAAACCCCCAGGAATGTTTATAAATGTTTATAAATGTGATTAAGATCTAATCAAATGTGGATTTTGGTGTTAATGAGGGTGATTCTGGGGTTGCAGGCACAGCAGCCGTGAGGAGAAGGGCAGAGCCAGGAGCCCTTCCCCCAAAAAGAGCTTCCGGCGCCAGCACCCCCCGGGCTACACCAGGTCAGTGGCACCCTGTCCTGTCCCCTGTCCCTGTGCTGGGGGACAGACCCCTGGGAGGCACCTGGGCACCAGATTTTCCTCTGGTGGCTGGAGTGGGACAGGTGAAATGCCCAGAAAATCACACACAGGTGCTGCTGGCTGGTGGGTGGCACCTTCCCACAGCAATGCTCGTGGTGCTGCTTCTCTAGCAGGGCAGAAATGGGAATTGGTTAATTGGTGGAGTCACCATCCCTGGGTGTGTTTAACAAAGCCTAGATGTGCCAGGGTTTACTGAGGTGTTGGCCGTGGGTTGGACTCAATGATCTCGAAGGTCTCTTCCAACCCAGTGTTTCTGTGAATTCTGTAATTAGGAGGTTCTGTTCCATCAGGCGAAAAAAGGATCCTGACAGCATCATCTTGGAATTAAAACCAATTAGGAGATCAATTAAATCCAAGAGGGATTAAAATTAAATTAAAGAGGGAGATTAAATTCAAGAGGGAGAAAAGAGCCTCCTGCTGGGATGTGGGGAGGTGGAATATTTTAAAAAGGAGGGAAATTTTAAAAACGTCCTCACAAGCTTGGCTGCCAAAGACAAACCTGTGTTAAATCCCCCTCATCTGGGGAATGTGAACCAGCTTTGGTTGATCTGAGCCTTTTCCAACCTGAACAATTCCACTGTCCCAAAGTGAGGAAGATGAGGGGCCTGGCATGCTGCTGGTTCACAGAAAAATGTCTCCAGAAGTGTTTTCCTGTAGAGATTAAGTCCTATAACCTTTGACCTCTCTTGTAGCTACTGTCAATTACTTTTATTTTGATATTTGCATCAAAATAAATCCTGTTCTCATTAGGATATTCAAGGGTGGTGGAAATTCTCTATGTGATGGTTCTGTTCCCTCTCAGAGTCTAACTAAACAATCCCTGATTTTCCTTTTTTAATTAATCTCACTCCTGCAGGTGCCTTTCTTCAATTTATAGCTTGGCAGAATTTTGTCTCCGCCAAACTCTGGTCGTTGTGAAAATGGTTTTATGAAGTGTGTCTCTCTTTCATGGAATGTGTCTCTCTCTCTCCAAACAGAAAGATCTCTCCCGAGGAGCTGGAGCGAAAACGTCAGGAAATGATGGAAAATGCCAAGTGGAGGGAAGAGGAGAGAGCCAACAACCTCAGGAAGCACCGCAAGGAGGAGGAGCTGGAGAAGGAGCTGGAGAAACTCGACTCCAGGGATGGGAAATTCTTCCAGTGAGTCTTTCCCCCCCTCCTCATCCAAGGGGAACTCAGCTTCTGAGGGATGGCCCTCGGTGTTCAGATCATGGGATTGCATATCTCCCCTGTGGCTGACAGAGCTGCTGTTCCCGAATTTTCCCCTCAGCCCAAAAAGTGCTCTTGCAAGAGAGCCAAAAAATGGCTCTTGCTGACTGGGAGTCAGACCCAAGCTGGGCATTGCTGATGTTCTGCCACTCTGGGAGTTTTTTATATGCAGATAATAATTCAGAAATAATTTTATAAATTCTATATTATATTAATTTTAATATATTTATTATTATATTTATAAATTATTAAGAATAATGTAGAAATTGTCTGCTCTCCTTCAGACAGGGTTGTGATTTCTGTCTCTGCTCCTGTTCCCTGCAGCCGTTTGAAGCTGGAGAGTGCCTCCACCTCCAGCCTGGAGGATCGGGTCAAGCGCAACATCCACTCCCTGCAGAGGACTCCTGCTGCCCTGGAAAAGAACTTTATGCAGAGGTGAAGCCTGTCCTGGCCCTACCCTGGGCAGGAGCTCAGTGGATGTTTGTTCCCAGAGGTGAGAGCTCTCCAGGAACAATTCCAGCTCCCTCAGAGGATCCCGGAGCTGAGCCCTTGGAGCCCTCTGCATTTGGGGCCTTTGTGTTCCATTTCTAATCCATTGCTAGAGCTTCTCCTCCTCTCCCCATCCGGACTGGTGTCATTTTTGTACATTATTACCAAGCTCTGCTTCCTCCTGTGCCAGAGCTGAAGATCTACTTTTGTTAATCCTTAAAATCCAGAACAGAACCGATGCACGTGTGAGGTAATCCCATGGAATTTGACAGAACTACACCAACCCTGTTCCACACTGTCACCCTTTGCACCCACACCTCACAGTGGGGTGTCTGTGGCTGGCATTTGGTGGCTCACAGATTTATTTCATTGATCTCTGACCAAAATAAGCAGTTTCTGAGGGGGAAAAAGGGAATGAGCAGAGCATAGCTGACACAGCAAACATTTCTCTTGGATTTTGTAATGTAAGTAATGTCTATATGTACAGCAGTGTAGATTTATTTTACCTTTTTAATTAAGAAACTTCACTGTCGTTTGTTAAATGTCCTTTGTGGTCTGGGGGGGATGGGAGGGGCAGGGCTGGATCGGCTGTGGGAGGGAAGGGTCGGTGAGAGTTCGGGAGGCCGCAGCAGCCCCTTCCCGGGTGTGTCCAGCCCGCAGGCCGCACCCCGGGGCCGGGGGTGTCCCCGTTGTCTCCCCGAAGGTCCCGGCGGGGTCCCCAAGCGGCCGCGGGCCCTTTAAACGCAGGCGCGTGACGTGTGTAACAGCCCATTCATAATTCCAGCCGCCTCGCTGCTGATTGGTCCGTTCCCAGAGGGGCGTGGCCCTGACCGGCGCGTCACGCCGACTGGGCGAGACCATCTCCGGGAGCAGGAGGAGGGAATAGGGCTTTTTCCCCTCTGTCTCCTTCTCCTTCCGTTATCCCTCTCCGTTGTTCCCTCTCACAGCCCAGTGCGTGCCGCGGCTCTCCCCGCTCCTGCCGGAGCCCGAGCCGCGGCTCTCTCGCCGCCAGCCCCCGCCGTTCCCCCGGCTCGGGCGGGACATGGCACCTCCCTCTCCCCACCCCCTCAGCCCGCCGCCATCTTGGCGCCTCCTAGGCGCGGGGCCGGAGCGGGCTCGGCCGGCCACGGCGGAGCGAACCACCGCGGGGGCGGGCGGGGGGGGGAGGCAAGGACTGAACCACCGTGGCAGAGGCGGGGGGGGGGGGGGGGGCGGGGGCAGAGCCGGCGAGGGGAAAGCTTAACGGGCCGGGGCTGACGGGGCCGGGCGGTACCACTGCGGGAGGGGGGGCGAGCTGGGCCGGGCGGAACCATGCGAAGGCGCTGGTAGGGGGGACGCGGGGAGGGGGTCGGTCGGGTCCGCCATGGCCGCGAACTGCGCGGGGGCCGCGGGGACGGCGGCGGGAGCCGTGGCCGCCGTGGGCTCGGCCCTGAGCGCCAGCAAGACCAAGACCAAGAAGAAACACTTCGTGTGCCAGAAGGTGAAGCTGTTCCGGGCTTCGGAGCCGCTGCTCAGCGTCCTCATGTGGGGGGCGAACCACACGGTGAGAGCGGGCGGCGCGGCCCCCCCAGCCCACCCCAAACCCCCGCCCCTCAGAGCACCCCGGGAGCGGGGCCTCGTCTCCTCAGCCCCCTCATCCCGCTCAGCAATGCCCGACTCCCTCACATCCGACCCTTCTCCGCTCCCCCTCAGGCTGGGCCTTTTCCTTCCCCTCCAGAGCAGCTTTTTTCCCTCATCCCCTCTGAATCCCAGCCTTCCTTCCCTTTGCATCCCAGCCCTGATCCAGCCCTCCCTGGGCTCTGTGGTCCCTTTTTGCTAGCTCTGTGTCCCCAGGTGGTTTGGGGATCCCCAGGTCGGGGTGTCCCTGCCAGGCACGTCCCTCTGTCCCCACCCCGACACCTTTTCCACACCCATTTTCCCGGACTGGGCAGGGGGACTGATACCTTATTGGCTGATGTTGCTGTGGCACAATCTCCCCTCTGGCACTGGCGGGGACACGAATTTGGCACCCACAGCCCTGTCCCCTGTCCCAACCCCCGGGTGTCCACCAGGACTGTCCCAGTGAGGGATTCCCCTGTGTCACAGCCCAGAGGACATTGGACAATGTGTCTCCAATCTGCATCCCCCAAAATGAGGGGTTTCGCCCGGGTTTGTCCCCTTTCATTGCAGGACTCGGGCCATGCGTGTCCTCTTGGCTTCAATTCCTCTGGGACCGAGTTGTGAGAGGGTCCCTTGGGAATGTCTGTGATGGCTCAGCTCTGATCCACCTCCTTTGGGAATTCCTAAGACCATCCCTGTGTTTTCTCTGGAAACTTCTCCCAGGTTTATGATTGCAGGCACGAGGATTGATCCTTGGATGTGGCTGCTGGGTGCTGTTCTTGGCCAAAGAAGCCAAGCCTCATCCCTTCCTCAATCCACTTTTAGGGCTCAGACACACCTATTTCTCCAGTGGATTAGTGAATGTTTCCTAGAGAGTGTAAAGGAATCAGGCTCATTTTTTTCCCAAAACAAATAACACATCAAGAATTAAAAAAAATAAATTCCTCCTGGCCTGCCTGGCTGGAGCGAAAGCTTCCAAATGTGGTTCAGCATTGTGCTGGTTTTGAGGCAAAGGATGTTCCGAGTGCTCCCAGCCTTGCCCAGGAAGCAGGTTAATGATTTTAATCGGCCTTTGATCAGTGGTGCCATTAGCAGCCCTGAAGAAATGGAAATTGTTGATTTTTCCGAGTTTCATTTGTGGCCTCATAGTGACAGTTTACTTGCTGGCAGTTGGCTTTTTTTGGGGGGGGGAGTTGTGTTTTTCTTCGTTGTAGCTGTCTGGGCAGTAGGAGCCTGGCAGGAATTTGAGGCCCTGGATGAGGACAGAGTAACTTTGGGAGCACTTGGCTGTGAGATATTTGGGCAAAGGGAGGAAGGCAAGCTGACACTAAGCTGGTAATGAGATTATATCGGATGTGTATTAGGAAGAAATTGCTGCCAGGAAGGAGCTGAGGGGCTGGGAAAGGGGGTGAGAAAAGTTCAGCTGTGACCTCCTGACCTTTGGGAAGGCATTTAGGATTTCCCAGTAAATCCCTCCACCTCTCTGCCACATTGGGGTGAGGGTTTGATGGCAGCTGTGGATAGGAGATGATTCCAGTGCCTTGCTTAGGTGGGAATTGGAATTAGGTGCCTCCAGCTAAGCGGTTTGGAATACCTTTTCAGGAATACCTTTAGGCTTTGTTGGAAATCCTTTAATTTGTTTAATATTTGGCTGCTTTGGACAAGGAGGGGTGGGTGAGTGAGGAGGCTCTGGGCTGTGTCCATGGAGTTCTGCCCTGGGATCCTTGCAGTGGGAGGAGTGGAAAACAGCTCTCAGCACAAGCCCGGGGCTGTGCCAGGAGGATCCTGTCAGAATTGTTTGGGTATGGGGTGAACTTTTTCACAGAGAAATCAAACGACCATTTTGTACAGTGTGCTGCAGAAATCCCCATGGGCCCTTCTCCCAGTCTGGAACAGCCTTAAAGAGGCTGCTGAGCACAGGCAGTGCTGGCTCTGGAGAGCATCAGGAGTACCCCAAGAGCAGGAGCTGCCTTCAGGAACACCACTGTGGAGCGTTTCAGTAACGGGTCCTGGTGGTCCCAGCCAGGGGTAGGATTGGGATTGGGGTGGGGCTGCTGTGAGCAGGGCCAGACAGGGGTGGTATGACTCAAACAATTTGAATTTTGGACCAGAAAACCATGGAGGGGAGGGGAGAACTTGTGTAAAAGTGGAGCCACCATGGCTCAGCGTCGATTTCTGAGTTTTCTGTCAGACCCTTAATCCAGCAGATGTGGGGATGGTTCCTGGGGAAGCTTCTCCTGCCGTTGTCATGGCACTGCGAGAGGAGCTGCAGCTCCTGAGGGTAGGGTCTGTGTGTGGTGCTCCAGGTGTGTTTTCCATGCCCCGGATGGATCCACGTGCACAGGATGGGAAAGTTGGGACGGTTCTGGAAGGGAGCAGTCACCTCCCAGCCAGAGAGATGAACAGAGTGTTGTGTAATGCTCTGGGAACCATGGAAATGGTTGTAAGGTGCTGCTGATGGAAGGCTCTGGGATCCCAGGGAGGTGATTTGGATCTGTGTCTGTAGGGCTGCCAGTTCCTCGGCTGGAAAAGATTCCAGTGGCTCTGGCAGCTGGCAGGGGAAAGGCACAAACATCCCGTTCTTGTGGGAACGGGGAGATCTGTTGGCTGCATGGATCTTGCTCGAGGCAGCTCCAGAGGCTCCAGTTCCTGGCTGGAGCGGCAGCCATCTCCCAGGCCCTCAGGAGCACTGCCAGCAGGAGCAGAGCTCGTTAGTATTCCAGGGAAACAGCAGTGCTGGGAATGGAGCACGGCGCTCCCTGCTCTGCAGCCTTGCCTTCCGTGCTGCCAGAGCAGCATCTGCCACATATCAAACACTCAGATCCCAGAAATTGCTCCTGGCACAGTGGGAACAGCCTGGATCTGTCCCTTCCCAGCCCAGCTCTAATTGACCTCTGGAGAGAGCAGCATATGGCCAGGGCTGTGCCAGCCCCTGGAATGACTGAGGGCCTTGCTGCCAACTGCTCATCCAGGAGCCCTTTCCTTTCCAATCCCCATTGCAGGAGCCCTTTTCCTTTTTGGGGGACAAAGGAGGGTTTTCCTGGGTGGTTCAGTGAGGAGAACAGGGCTCATTTCCCTGCTCATTTCTGCTGACTGCCATGACCATGGGTTGGTTGTTGAATTTTCCCATTTCTCAGCTTTTTTGGACCAAGGGATGCATCAGCTCTGCCCACCTGTGAGAGGACTGGGAGCATGGATGCTTCCCAGTGACCCTGAGGCTGACAGGACTGGGGACAGGAGAGTGGCACTGCCTGATCCCTGTCATGCAGCCAGGAATCCTCTCCAGCAGCTTTCCAAGTACTTTTTTCAGGAATACATGGGTTTGCTCTCACCAGGGGATGCTTTTTTTTTTTTCCATCTTGAAGCATCCTGGTGTCCCCAGAGGAATTATTGACTGCAAGATTCGCTCTTCCCTCACTTTGCACAGGGGGTTGTTAGCATGGATACTGATTAATCATGCTCTAATTCATGGAAAACAGGGTTTTTCCCTCAAACCCTCACCCAGTTGCTGCTCTGTGCTAAGCAGCAGCGAAGTTTTGCCACAGCTGTGGGTTTGTCTCCATGCTAAAGTGATTTTCCCATGTGTCTTTCACCTCCTTCCCCAGTGCATAATAAAGTTTAACTAATACTTACCGAGATGCCTGATTGGAAAGCTTTGAGGGGAACAAAGTATCTTTATTTTCCTGAGCAAATTCCTGTTGCTGAGAATCCCTGAGAGTGGGCTCACACACTCCATCAGCTGCATCTTGTTAGTAAACAAATTGCATTTTCCCATCAATTTACTAATGCTAATTGCCACTTTGAGGCTACAGTCAGGTTTTGAAACAAAATTATGCCTGGCCCGTTCATCCCAACAGCTGTCCCTGAATGACACAGAATATAGATGTGGCTTTTATTGGGAAAGGAATTGGCTTTGGTGGCGAAGAGAAATCTTCAGCCTAGAGTCCTGAGTGGTGCTGCTGGGCCACAAAGTGAAGTGGGTTTAAGAGCAGATCAGGGCTAAAAAACCTTAAGGGAACCCAGCATTGCTCTGGGTGTGGCTGCAAATCCCTGACCCATTCTGTCCACACTTTGGGGACCTCTGATGTGGTAGAGGTGTGGCACAGCCTGCTGCTCCTGTGCCTTGCAGTGTCTGTGATGCCCAAAACAGCCCATCAGGGTCCAGATGTGTTTGTGGTGCTGCTGCACCTTTGCCCTCTGTCCCTGCCTCCTCCAGAACCACACCCAGCATCTTCCTGGTACCCACAGCCCCAGAGATCTTGCCCCAGGCAGAGTTCCTCCTCTTTTTGGGCACAGATCCTTGGGAATGCGCTCCCCAGGAGCTGAGCACCTCCCTGCCGTGCACCTTGCTGTGACCTTGCCTCCTGGAGCATAAATACCCCGGGACACACACTCACACACACTGCTATATTTAATTTGCTGCTCCACGCCTCTCCCCGGGGAGAAGGTGAGAGAGCAAACATGTGCCAGGCGTTTGTCACGTTGCTCCTTCCAGGAGGCTGCTCAGATTCCCCCAGGATGAGCCTGAGGCGAGGATCCCTCTGGAGAGGTGATAGGTGCTGCTGGCGAGGCTTTCCTTTGGGAAGGACTCCTGGTGTTTCAGGATTTGGCTGGATAATCATTGGGAAGGGGGCTGGATGCCGAGGCTTGTGCTGTGAGAAGGGAGGGGTTGGGATATCCCTTTCCCGAGGTGTGTGGGGGGCTTTTTGGTCCTCTCCCTTGGGAAAGTGTCAGGCATGGGTGTTGCTGCAGGAGCACACGCTGCTGAAACAACAAAAAATTTAAATTTAAATAACCTGACGTAGCAACAAAACTAAACTAAATAAATCTGTGTTTTCTTCCAGACTGGTGACAGGAGCAGAGGCCCAGTGACCACTGGCCCAGAGCTAACTTGGGGGAGGGTAGGTGGGCAGTGCTGGGTCTAAAAATGACCAGTCCAGCCCTTCATCCACATCTTGGGGCCCAGCACAACCCCATTCCTTCTCCCTGTCTCCTCCAGAGCTTGAATCCCAAATTCAGCCCTTCATCCACATCCTGGTGCCCAGCACACCCCCCTTCCTTTTCCCTGTCTCCTCCAAAGCCGGATCCCAAAGCATCCAGCCAGCTCTGCTGGAAGGGGGGAAAGGCTTCCACGGGAGGATTTTTTTGGCTCTTTTATCTTGTGAGGAGTGATGGCACCTCTGAAACGATCCAGAGCTATCCTGGTGCACCATTTCTGCCACTCAGGAGCCTCGCAACAGGTCCCACACTCGCTTTGAGGTTTGTGCCGTGGCAGAAACGAGGGCACCCAGCGAGGCCTCAGAACATTTGTGTCTGAATTGCTGCCAGCGAGGAGGCAGCCTCCGAATCGCTGTTCCCTCTCAGCCGTCAGCACCCTTCCTCCGCTCGGCAAGGAGCTGATAATGGCTTGTTTGTGCCTTCCCCACGGCGGGAAGAGGGCTGGGAGCAGGCTGGGATGGGAGCAGGCGTGTGGCAGGAGCTGTCAGGCTTCCCCTCCTGGCAGACAGCAATAATTAGTGGCTGGAGGCAGCGCCTCTGTCTCGTTGCAGAATGAGTTGTTTTCTCCTCTCTCCGAGGGGAAATCTCTGCGTGGGACTCTGATGCAGCTCCCTGCAGTGGCTGCGAGCTGGGAGATCCCTTCCTCACCTGGAGTCTGATCCCTTTTCCCTGCCCTCTGGCTCAGGGGTTGGCTCCGTGCGGGATGGAGCCAAACCCGGGGGGGCATCGGCCTCTCCTTGCTCGGGGATGCTGCTGGTGGGGAATGTGTGCCATTATATATTCATTCATTCATTCATTCATTCATCTGTGCAGCATTTTCCATACATCCCACAGGGTTTGTGGCAGCGCTGTGATGCCTTGGGCTGGATACCTAGAACAGAGGCTAGACAGAGTTGGAGAATAAAGTAGGTATTTATTAAAGGCTTTAACAGATACACCTTGGGCAGTGCAGAGGCTACACCTGAGATGAATGACAGTCACGAGTTTTCCGGGATATCAGGGGTTAATTGTCCAATTACAGCTTCAGGTAATGAAGTCACAGTCCCCCAGTTTGCTCTCCCCCGTTAATTTTTGCTCATACTTTTCAGGCGTGAGGCTGTGATGGTGACTTTGGTTCTCAGGCCTGGAAGGATTGTTTTGTCTGATCAAACTGTGATGAGAGCTTACAAACACTCTGTATGGAGTTCAGAGTTATACCCTAATCCAGCACAGGATCTGAAAAATATAAAAGCTAAAGCTTAAGTCATCAGCTGGGTGCTACAGAGCAGGGCTTTGCAGAGCAGGGCTTTGCAGAGCTGCAGCTCCGCTCCCTCCAGGAGCCGCAGCCGCTTCGCTTCCCGCTTCTGTCTGTTGTGTGGGATGGCTGGCTCTGAAAATAGCCACCTTCCCTCCTGGCACTGGGATGTGTCTTTCTTCCCAGTCTGACGTGTGTTAAATCTGGTCTGGATTTTTGTGGTAACGATGGAGAAAGGGTGGGATAAACATGGGCGGCATGGAATTGGCTCATGACACGTCCCCGGGGCTGAACCCTGGGGAGCCCAGCAGGGATGCGGGCAGTGCTGTGTGTCCTGCTGCACGCAGGGAACGGGGAATCCCAGAACTAGATCCCTTTCCTGAGCCTCGCCCTTGCTCCCAGCCAGCAGGGAAGTTTTCCAGCAGCTTTCCCAGTGTGCTGGGAGTCACTTGACCTGCTGGAGGCTTTGGTGCTGGGAACAGCCCCCAGAGCTGACTTGGAGCCAACCCCCGCTAGTGCCAGCGTTGTCTGCCTCCCTGTCCTGCACTACTTGCTTGCCACAGCAGTCATGGGAACAGAGCTGGAATGGAATTGCTTCCTGAATCCAGGCTGTTAACAGGAGTTCAGTGAGATGGGGCTGGTGGGGAGTACCTGGGGGGGATGGCACTAGGGCTGTCCTCAGAAAAGGCAGCTCAGAAACTTATTGATTCTGGCATAGTCTTGTCAGTGACTGGAGCAGGGCAGCCAGACACAGTTCAGAGGTGGATCTTTATTATTATTATGTTGTTATTATTATTAATACTGGCACTACTGGGTGCTGCAGCATGAGCCCGCCTGTACAATAGTAGCTGAACATTCATTCTTCTGCTTCCCCGTGTTCCCGTGGCTGCCACACATGACTAAGGAGCAAAAACAATCTAGTGAGTGACTCATCCCTCCAGAGAAAGTGGGATGGGAGCAACAGGAGACAGCCAGCATGGAAACAGCATCCACGGGGAGCTGTGCTGGGCTGCAGCAAAGGCTTTGGTCATCCTGGTTTGTAGCAGGAATAATTAATATTGGAACATTTTCTCAGTGAGGTGGTTAAGTTAAAACATAAAATCTGCTGGTTCTTGGCCTGTGGGTTTGTCTGGGTTCTCAGCTGCATCTTGAATGGTCAGTGGAGGGGGAAAGGTTGTCTCAGGAGGATTGACCACATTGTGGAACGAGGTGCTTCTGTGGCCTGTCACCACAATGTTCCCCAGCTGCTTCTGTCTGATGGGTCACGGTGCCCCAAACCCATCCCCTGAGGTGTTGGACATCCCTGCAGGTCCCCAGGGCAGTGGGACTTGGGTTTGAGTCTCCCTTTCCTCTCTCTTGCAGATCAATGAGCTCAGCAATGTTCCCGTCCCCGTCATGTTAATGCCCGATGACTTTAAAGCCTACAGTAAGATTAAGGTGGACAATCATCTATTCAACAAGTAAGTAGGAGCTTCCCAACCTCTCTGTGGTCAGGGCTCTGTGCTGTGAGGCAAACTGGCCTGGGGGAGGTCTTCTGGGTTGTTCCCAGCTGTACTGCCAGGAGGATCCATGCCCTGTGCCCAGCACAGACCCTGGACAGGTCATGGTGTGGTCAGTCTGTCACTGAGATACTCTGTGGTGGTTGGTTTCCATCCTTTGAGGGATTAAACTGTTCACAGGAGGCAGCTCTGCAGCTGTGCTGAGCTCATGGAGTCGCTCTGGAGTTGCCCCTGTCTCCTTTTCCCAAAAAATCCACTTTTGGAAGCTGTTTTGAAGTCATGGTTATGGCTGGTGCTCAGAGCTGTGTTCTCCATCCCGGCTCTGCAGGGCTGCAGTGCTCCCTGATTAATCCTTTGTTTTCCCCAAGCTTCACAGGGATCAGCTTTGCAGAGTGGGAGGTGATTGGGAAGTTTGTCTCTCCTGGCACGTCCACCATGCAGGATCTGCTCTCCCCCTTCTCCTCCAGAGAAGATCTGAGCTCCCCACCTGTCACTGCCTGGGTTTCTCATTGAGAAGGAGCTGCCAAATTCTCCCACTGTGTCCAAGCAGGACCACCCTCTGCTTCTCTCCCTGGGCAGGTTCAGGGCTGTGGGAAGAGCAGATGCAGCTCCCTCAGTGACAGGGAATGCTGTCATTGTCCCCTGTCCTGTGCCTGGGGGCAGCAGAGCCAGGCTGGAGCTGATCCCCCCTCTCCTGGGTGCTGTGGCTGAGCTGGTCTGTGGGGCCTTGACCCTTCTGGTGCTGTGATGGGAGCTGAAGCCAGAGCCCAGCCCTCTGCTCCTGCAGCTCTGCCTGGTGTGCAGGGACAGTGTGTGCGGTGACAGTGGTGACAGCGTGTGCAGGGACAGCTGTGCGGCTGCATGTGGGGGGAAAGTTGTGTGCCAGTGTGCCAAAGCCACCGAGGAGGGCACAAGCAGGATGGCTCCCTCAGAGTGGCCTGTGGCAGGGTTGCCCTGGCAGCCACACAAGCTCCACGCTCCCATCCCATCCCTGTTAGCTAGGATCCTGCAGAGTTCCCTGGGAGAGATGGGTTTTGTGGGCATCCCAAGCAAGGAGCTGCCCTGCCAAGGGCACAGCAGGGCTGGGGTGTCCTGGGAGGCTGGCAGGGAGGGGGAGCCAGCGTGGCATTGGGTGGCACTGCTGACATCTCTGCCCTGCCCTAGGGAGAACCTGCCCAGCCGCTTCAAATTCAAGGAGTATTGTCCCCTGGTGTTCCGGAACCTCCGGGAGAGATTTGGGATCGATGACCAGGACTACCAGGTACCCTTTCTTCTCTTCTAGGACAGAGCAGCCATCCTGGCAGAGAAACCATGCTGCAAACGTTGCTGCCAGCAGCTTTTCTGGGTTTATAATTGGTATTTGAGTGGTTCCACCAGAACCACAGCAGTGCAGTGGATCTTGCTGTGCCAAGCACAGGACAGTAGGAGGAGAAGGTGACCCCTGCTCCCAAGGCAGGAAACTGGGGCACAGGTGGCTGTGGACAGGCAGGAGCTGGAGGATAACAATGATTCGGCATGGAATATCTGAAAGGAAAATGAGTTTGTGGTGTTTGTACAGATTCAGGTGAATCTGCTGCTCTCAGTCAAGTGTGTGTTTTTGAATTGGGTGTATCAAGGTGGCTCCTGCTTTGGGATCCATCCCCTAATGCCAGAGGGGCTGATTTTCTTGGAGAGGAGTCTGCTGTTAACACTGCTGGGCTCAGCTCTGGGGACAGGGAGATGTCACAGCTCCAGCTGCTGCAGCAGGGCCACCCTTCCTCAGCCGGCTCCGAGCCCTGAGCACAAGGAGCTGAGCAGAGGCAGCTCAGGGCTGGGAGATCACACGGAGCAGGGCCAGCGGGGCAGAGCACGCCGGATGTCAGGGAGCTGGAGTGTCCCCAGCACGTGGTGACAGAGCAGGCACAGTGCCAGGGGCATCCCCTGGAATACTCTGACTGCAGAGGCACGTGGGGGAGTGCTGCAGCCTCCCTGTTCCCTCCACGTGCTCCCTGCCTGGTGGGGAGAGCAGCTGGAGCAGGGCTGGTCCCACACTGCCTCCCCCTATGCCCGTGGCATAGCCCTTTGTGATGACACCCTCCCCAGGTGTGACCCACACTCTCTGTAGTTCATCATTTACACTCCCCCTCTTGTTCTGAGGGATTGCTTCCCCCATCTCCGGGCTGCTTTGGCTTTTTTAAAAGTGTTTTCTGTTCAGCTGGAACAGAAGACATTAATTGAGCTAAATTCAGGTGGGTAAAGTGTGATGGCTCGAGTGGGAACGGAGCCAGGAGGCTGAATTTAACACCCCAACTGTGGGAGAGGTGGGAGTGACAGGAAGGGAGCTGAGGGCTGTGAGTTTGGTAATGCTCTGTGTGGTCACGATTTCTGCTTCCCAGCTCCAGAAGAAAAGCTCTGTGGTTTTGAGGTGAGGGCTGATTAAACTGCCTGGCACAGACCCCTTTGCAAATGTCAGCGAGCAGCAAAGGGGAATTTTCTCTTTGCCTTTATTTTCCTGATGCTCTCTAAAGCTGTTGGCAGCAGCAGAGTTTTTCCCCTGCTTCATTAAAGTTTTAAAAGCTTTAAATGCTTCATTCTGAAAGGAAACCTCTGGGCTTACTTGCAGCATGACGTGGTAAATCTCTCTCTCAGAGCAGGCTCTGCTGCAGTCTCCCTCTGCTGCCAGAGCTGAGCGAGGGGGACACAGCAGTGCCACTGCCACCTAAAAAAACCAAATAATCCAGCCTGAAACACAATGTCCAGCCCAGAAATGCTGGAAAACTTAAGGACCACTCTTGGTGCTGCTGTGTTTCATAGCACTCCCCACCAGGAAATGCTGGTGAGAGGTTGCTGGTTGATAAAATTACTTGTGGGCAGGTGGAGAGGACAGACAGGGGACAGGTGACAGCTTGAGGTGTGAGCAGCAGTGACTGGGGCTGAGGGAGGAGCTCGCAGCAGGCCCTGCTACCTGGGGAGAGGCAGCAGAACAAAGAGCTGGTGTTGTGGCTCTGGGAATTGATCCCTGCTCTGCAGTTTTCCTGGGATTTTCCAGCCCTGCTGCACTGTCTGGTTGCTAAGGGTGGAGACAGGGATCTAAAGGCAGATGCTGCTGGTTGTCAGAAGAACAACCAAGCTATTTATACTCATCTTGTACGTCCAGGAGTAAGAATAGCAGAGCCTGAGGGTGGCTTTTGGTGCAGGATGACCTGTGAAGAATCCCCAAACACTGAGGTTTTGGCCAGACTAAACTGCTTTTTGAGGGGAATTTCAATTTGTTTTGGTCTGGTTTTCCTTAAGCCTTAGGAATGTCCTAACTGTTCTTAAATCCCTGAGAGGAAATGCTGAGAGCTCTTGGCCTGTGTATCCTACACCTGTAAAAAACCTTCAGTAAAAAACATCTTCCAAAAACACACCCCAAGTGTTGGAGTAAAACCTGCCGTCAAATCATGGGGCCAGCTGGAAGCCCTAAAAACACGTCCAGACTTTTAAACAATTGGATTTTACCCTCAGCAGCACCAAATCTGGAGTTCACAGCCGGAGTGGGTGGTTGAGCTGGTCCTGTGGGGCTGGCCCTGCTTCCCAGAGCTGCTCAGGGGTTCCTGTAGGGCTGACCCTGCTGCTGAGGGAGGTGACAGCTCCTGGCACCATCCCCACGCCGTGTCTGTCCCCCAGAACTCAGTGACACGCAGTGCCCCGGTGAACAGCGACAGCCAGGGCCGCTGCGGCGCGCGCTTCCTCACCACCTACGACAGGAGGTTCGTCATCAAGGCCGTGTCCAGCGAGGACGTGGCAGAGATGCACAACATCCTCAAGAAGTACCACCAGGTATGGTGAGTCTGGAGCCCCCCATGCACACCTGGGGATCTGCTGGGGGTCTGGAGCTTGGATTCACAGCTGGCAGAGCTTGAACGCAGGTTTTGTGGGAGAAATGGTCTTTAGAATCTGAGGGACAAAAATCTGAGGGACGAATGTCTGAGGGACAATCCAGCAGCTGTTTGTGGTGCTGAGCCTCTTCCCAGCTCATCCTGGCCCTTGTGTCGATAAATTATGGATCCCTGGTAGATCAGAGCTGCAAACAGGCTCCTCATTTGTTGCCTCAGACCTTCCAGAGGGGCTGGAGGGAAGATGGGAAGTGGGGTCATAGGGGGACAGCTGGAAATGTCCTGGTCCAGGTGCTGGTTCCAGCCCATCTGCTCTGCAGGGGTTCTGAGCAGGGGGTGTTTAACAGGCCCTCAGTTCCAGGCACAACAAGGTAACCACGAGAAGTGAAGCTGGGCAGTGCCAGTGCACACCTGGCCTGTCACAGCAGGCTGGACACACACAGGGTCACAGGATCCCAGGATTGGGAGGAGCCTTGGAGATCTTCCTGCTCCATACACAGAGTCACAGAATCCCAGGATTGAGAAGAACCTTGGAGATGTCCCAGCTCCCTGCCATGGGCAGGCTGGCACTCCCTGGACCAGCTTGCTCAGGGAATGGGATTCTCACATCCTCACTCCTTTCCTGGAGACCCCAGGAGCTGTTCCAATCCTCCTTTCCTTTCCCATGGGTGCCTTGGCTGCAGCACAGTTTGTGTCCAGTCAGAGCTGGGGTTTGTGTGACAGAGCTCTGTCCCTCCCTGCTGTCCCCCAGTTCATCGTGGAGTGCCATGGGAACACGCTCCTGCCCCAGTTCCTGGGCATGTACCGGCTCACCGTGGACGGCGTGGAGACCTACATGGTGGTCACCAGAAATGTCTTCAGCCACAGGCTGACCGTGCACAGGAAGTACGACCTGAAGGTGAGGCCCTGGGGGGCTGGGGTGAGGCCTTATCCAGCCTGACCTAGAGCAGAGGCCAGGCAGAATTACAGAATGGAGAAGGAATTCTTTTGTCTCCTTGCTCTGTGAAGAGAGCTTACCATCCCATAATATGGAGCGCAGACCCACACACTAGAGCATAACAGAATCTGAAAAATACAAAAACTAAAAGGCATCATAACTCTGGGGGTTGGACCTGAAACCCCCCTTGGCAGGGTTCTGGGCTTTGGGATTTGCTCAGGGGATCAGGTTTTAGGGGGCTGTGCATGGAGGTTCAATGTTGGTCCATTGGGAGTGTGACCCAGAGTGCAGTAGTTATATTTTCTTTTTTTTTTTTTTTTCTTTATTAGGGCTCAACAGTAGCCAGGGAAGCAAGTGACAAAGAGAAGGTATGGAGCCATCCCTGGTCAGCCTTTCCTTTCTCCTGGTGCTTGGAAGCAGACAGATCCAACTGAGTTCCCTTTTCCATTTTCTTTTCCTTTCCATTCCCTTTTTCACCAGAGTTTTGAGAAGGGGAGGTTCCACAGGCCCTGAGTTCCCCCTTTCTCTGTCTCCCCTTTCAGGCTGGGAGGGAGCTGGCTCTGCCTGCCCTGCTGTGTTGTGGTGGCACTGCCAGGGCTGGAGGACAGTCCCAGCAGAACCAAACCCCACATGAGGGCAGTGCTGTCTGTCCCTAAGGAAGGGTTTCCTCACAGCACCCTAGCTACCAACCCCAGGCAGGTCAGGGGTAGATATTCCACCAGAAGATTTATAAACCAGATCCTTGGCACATTCCTAAAACTGGCTTGAGTGGGGGAATTTAGGGCTGAGCTTCCTTCCCCTGCAGGACTTCTGTGCTGCTGCTTTGAAATCCCTGTGGAAATCCCAGCAGTGCCTCGTGCTGGTCCATGTTCTGCACATAGGATTTTCAGTGTTGGAGTCTGCTCCACCCTGCCCTAAAAGATCCCAGCCAGCAGCCAAGGAACTCCCATTTGCCCTGAATCCCCTGATAACTCCTTGGCCCGTGCAGCTGGGTGGTTCATGTGAGCTCACAGAGCCACCCCACCCTCCTGTGTCACTAAAGAATTGAAACCCTGAAGCACAAAGGGGCTCCCAAGTTCTCCCACATGCCCAGAATCCTCAGGGCCTGCTGCAGGCAGATCCCTCAAAAAGCCATGGCTTGAATGTTTTCCTCAAATCTTTAGGAAGAGAAGATTTGTTTGTTTGTTTGTTTTTTCCCCAAGCCTTCACCCCTTTCCCCCCTGCAGACAGAAACCAAGAAAATTAATTTATTTTATTAATTTCATTTCAATTCTGGGAGTTGCTTGGAGCATCCCTGGCCCAGTTGTGCAGTTTTTAAAGCTGACTTGCTCCACGTCTCCCTCGAGCTTCCCCGTAGGTCCAGCTGAGCCCACGGATTCCCTGACACTTTCTGTGCTCTGCCTGATGCCCTTTCCATCCTCAGTGGACTTTGAGCACCCCAAAAGCCCAGACTGAGCAGGGGCTTTTGCAGCCACACCCATGTGCCAGCCCTCCCCTGGCAGCAGGCTGGGGAATTTCACCTCAGGCTTTTTGTTGCAGGCCAAGGATCTCCCAACCTTCAAGGACAATGACTTCTTGAATGAGGGTCAGAAGCTGCATGTTGGAGAAGAGAGTAAAAAGAACTTCCTTGAGAAGCTGAAGCGGGATGTGGAGGTAATTTCCTGGGGGACAGCTCTGCTCTGTCTCCCCTCACTGCATCCCCTCACTCCCTGAGCTACAGAAAAGTCTATCTAGCAAGATGTTAGGAAGTTCTGAGTTTAATAATGGAGCTCTGTGCATTGTGTTTGAAGGCTTACAAGCAGGTATTGTGTTCAAAATAAGCAGGCATTATTTAACCAAAGGTACGTGTGCTTATAGTGGTTGGATGGAACTACTGTCAATATGCTTTTGCTTTGTGTGATTGGTCAAAAAATTTTTAAAGTAAGTTGTTACATTGAGTTCTTTGTCTACTACCAAAAATGTGAGCTGCTGGCATCTTCCCATTTTCATAACCATGTAATGAGACTGATGCTGAGAGTTTGAGAGGTGTTCCACAGCAGTTCCATCCCATTTGTGATTTGTACAGACCCCCAGCCGACAGTACACAGCAACAGGTGAACAAGTGAAGATAAGAATTATTTACCATTCTTTTCTCTAATCTTCTCACAGCCTTTCCCCAGAAAGGCCTGGGAAAGTTGTCTGTTGCTCTCTGTGGCCAGAGAGCTGCTGCCACATGCATCCTCACTGCTGGCTCAGGGCTGCAGAACAACTCCTCCTGCACCAGCCGTGTCCTGCTGAGGGCAGGGGGCCTGTGCAGCTCCTCTGGAGTCTCAGGAGGGTTTAGCTCTCAATGCCAGACCTAGGGAGGCACTGCAGGGTAGGGCTGAGCCTCCCCCACCCCGTATGGGTGCCAGCTCTCACTGCTGCCTCTCTCCCAGTTTTTAGCCCAGCTGAAGATCATGGATTACAGCCTGCTGGTGGGCATCCACGACGTGGACCGGGCCGAGCAGGAGGAGATGGAGGTGGAGGAGCGGGCAGAGGATGAGGAGTGTGAGAATGATGGGCTGGGGGGGAACCCCATCTCCTCCTACGGGACCCCCCCTGACAGCCCCGGCAACCTCCTCAACTACCCCCGGTTCTTCGGGCCCGGGGAGTTCGACCCCTCCGTGGATGTGTACGCCATGAAGAGCCACGACAGTGAGTGTGGGGAGCTGGGGAGGACAGGGAAGGTGTGAGGGAGCTGTGGAGGGTAGAGGGGGTGTGAGTGAACTGTGGAGGAAGGATGGAGGGCAGGGAGGGTGTGAGGGAACTGTGGAGGAAGGATGGAGGGCAGGGAAAGGGGAGGTGTCCCAGGCTCAGTAAGGTGGTTCAGTCCTGGCAGCCAGGGTGACACCCCTGAGGCCATTCCTGTGTCCTGGCAGCCACCCTGAGCTTTCCAGCCGGGCTTGGGAAAAGCCCAGCCTAGCAGGACAAGGAATCAGCTCATTGCTGAGGTTGGAAAAGACCTTTAAGGTGGAGTCCAGGAGACAGGAGGGCTGTCCCTGCTTTGCTGGGCAGTCCCTTGTGTTGGCTGGAAGGGGGTGTCTTTGGAGGAGGGGTTTTTTTTGGAGGAGGGGATGCAGTTGGCTGTTCCCAGGGGACTGAGCCCCTGCCATGCCCCCAGGTGCCCCCAGGAAGGAGGTTTATTTCATGGCCATCATCGACATCCTCACACCCTACGACACCAAGAAGAAAGCTGCACACGCTGCCAAGACAGTGAAACATGGGGTGAGCCTGGCCCAGGGGGGCTCTTGGGTCTGGGGCTTCTGCTCTACAGCATCTCCTGGGGTGGAAGGTGTCCCCAGCACTGATCTTCCTGCCAGGGTGGGAATTCTCCAGCCCCTGTGCTCAGCACTTCCCTCCATGTCACCTCAGGGTTAGGTTTTCCCTCTGCTTGCTTGGGGTAATTTGTATTTTCATTCCAATTTAGGAGGTGCTGGAGGGATGGACTGCATGAAGGGTGACACCCCTGGGTCACCTCTGTGTCCTGGTAGTCCCCCTGAGCTCCCAGCAGGGCTTGGGAAAGCCCAGCCTAGCAGGACATGGAATCAGGGCATTGCTGAGGTTGGAATTACCTTTAGGGTGGAGTCCAGCGCAGCCAGCACCTCGGGGAGTTAGTGTGGAATCCTGGGATATGCTGGCGTGGAGGGGACCCATCACAGACCCCAAATCCCACCCTGGCAGCCCTGGGGCCTGACCATTCCCTGGGGAGCTGTTCCAGTGCTCAGACCCCCTCTGTCTGAAAAACCTTTCCCTGAAATCCATCCTCACCCTCCCTGACTCAGCTCTGGGAGCTCTTGTGCTCCTAAATCTGTGAGCCACGAAGGTTCACAGTGCCCTGACTGGACATGCAGCTGGAGTTGAAGTCATTTTCCTTGGGGATCTCTCCAGACCTGCTGGGTTTTCCCTTAGCCGTGGATCCTCCCCAACAGAGGGGCTGTGCCCCTGCTCCCTCCCTGCCCCTCTGACCCTTTCCTGACCCCTCCTTGACCCCCCTCCCTGCCCCCTGACCCGCTGTCTCTCCACAGGCCGGGGCTGAGATCTCCACGGTGAACCCCGAGCAGTACTCGAAGCGCTTCAATGAGTTCATCTCCAGCATCCTGACATAGGGGCACATCCTGCTGCAGGGCTGCAGGCAGGCCTGGGGGCTGCTCCTGCAGCCTGGGACAGCACAGACATGCAGCAGCACCGGAGCACACCTGTGGCACCGTGTGGGGCACGTGTGGCACCGTGTGACAAAACCCATCCTCATCCTCGCTGCGCCTGCTGCACCTCTGGGTTTGGCATTCCAGAAGTGCCCAGATCTCAGATTTGAGGGCTTTTCCAAACAAGCCAAGTGCATTGTTCCAGCACTGCTCTTTCTGCCCAGTGACATTTTCTCCTCTCTGCTGAGGGGCTGGGACATGTGTGGCACTGTCCCCGAGGGGTCACATTCAGCAGTGCCTGACTCACAAACCACTCCTTGTTTTTTGTGTTGTTGTTGTTGTTGTTTTATTGGACTGGCTTGGCCAGAAAAAGAAAAAAAAAAAAAAAAAAACAACCTTTATTTCCCTCTCGGTAGGAATTGGAAGGAAAATAGCTCACCATTTCAAGGATGGAAAATATAACTCTGATAAAAAGGAGGAGTCGCTGAACTTTAGGTAAATTCAGACTGGGACACTTTATATTTTTTCGGTTAATTTAAGTAACAAAAAAGAAAAGGAAAAGAAAAAGCAAACCACTTTTTTGTAACTGCACTTGATTTACAAGAAAGATGAGGGAAATGAACATCTACCAAAGATGATGTCTGAAAAAAAAAAAAAAGGCGTAACTCCTAAAAGCTAAAAACAAGCAGAGAACTGAGAGAGGCATTGACCAACCTCAGCTCATTATGTGCTTGGACCTGGGGCGATTTTAATTGGCCAGCTCTGAAGATTTCCTTAAAAGAAGAGAAAAAAAAAAAAGATTTTTAAAAAGGCATTTTTGTACCTGTAGATCCAGGCTAAGATTTTGGGCCACTTCCTCAGCCAGGAATGGCTCTGAGGTCACCATCACAATCCTGCCAGTGTTAATTAGCTAATTAATTATTCAGTCTTCCTTCCCCACCTCACCTGCAACAGGTACTTGAAGCTGTGTCCTGACAGAGGTTGCTGGGTTGGTTTTTTTGTGTTTTATTTTTAAAAAATGTGACTTGCACAGAAGGAATTGGCCTGGCTGCCAGGGGGGAGTACTGGGAGCTGGGCTCATCCTGCTCCCAACCCCCTGAGCGACCCTCCAGGAGTGGAAATGGTTGAACTCTCACACCAGATTTCTTTTGCAGCCCCCCCTGAAGGATTTTGGGACTGATTGGAGTGACTGAAATCGTCCTGTTTTGTCTCCTTTAACCCTTTCACAGCCAAGCTCGGCAGCCTTGCTGTGGGTTTCGTAAGCTCTGCTGCACAACAGAACTTTTGGTTCTTTGTTTTGAGATTTGTTGTTTGGTTTTTTTTAATTTTAATTTCCTTTCTCTTTTTAAGCAGGATTTAGAGTCTTGAACAAACCTCTTTGCAGTTGAAACATGTTGCTTAATCTGCCTTGGAACTGTTTTTCACACATGCCTTTGTTTGGGGAATAAGCTGTTGGGAGTGTCTGTCCTGTGCTGTAACAGTTCTTGCTGTGTGGAATTTTGGTCCTTTTTGAGACATAACTGGTGCTCATCACACCCTAGTAATTCCCCTAAATTAACCCTGCCTCTGGCTGGATTCTGAATGTGGGGTTTGGGGGATTTTTTTGGTTTTATTTCCTCTTCACCCCCTCCCCATTTCCCCTCCCTGATGTGAATCCCCCCCACAGGTCTCACCTTGGCAGGGGCTGAAATTGAAGCCCCTGAGGGTGCACTGTAAATAGAATTTTGGAGAAATTAAAAATTAGGGGTCCTGATGGGATTTGAGGATTTTTGGTCCTTCCCTTTGGCGTGGCACAAATTTCTGCTGCCCCTTTGGTGTGGGAGGCTGGAGGGATTTTAAGCTGTGGAGCTGGAAAAGCCACGACCCAAATGCAGCTAAAAAATACTTTAAAAGAAAAAAAAAAGGGAGGATTTAGAGGGCATCATCAGCTTCATTTTGTGGGCATTATATTGGTTGCTTCTCTCTTAGTAAGCACTTAGGAATTAAACACCAATCACTTTTTATTCCTGACAGTTAAAAAAACAAAAAATTGCATTGAATCTGCAACTTTGACCTGGTAAGTTTACCCTTCTCCTTTTGGGGAAAGTAGCTTGGAAGTTGTTTTATCTTTAAATCATCTATTAAAAAAAAAACAAACATAAATAAATAAAGAGGAGAAAAAGGGAAGAGGAAGAGAGCAGGAGGTGGGTGAACACCATAGAGCAAACCCAGAGAAAGGGGAGTGAAGATGGCAAAAAAATCTCCTTTATTGAATTCCAGAATAATGAATAAGGAATCCAATCAAAAACCAGAGAATTCCTGCAGAAATCCTTACAGAGTTCTGACAAAAATTGAGAACAGGAAATATTTTCTTATTCCAAACTCCTGCTGGGATTAAATTTGGCTGTTCCAGGTGAATCTGGGGAGGTCCCACAAAGATTCTGCCCCTTCTGTCCAGTTGCCATATTGTGTATTGAAGTGATTAAATGCAATTTTCTCACCTAATGATGTATTACCCAGGTATGTAACTTTGTTTAACAGAAGCATTTTTGTATATTGTTTACATTTGCAGAAGTAGCATTACCTTAAAAATGCTAAATTTTGTTTCTAGACAGTATTTTTTATTATCAGAACAAGAAGTGAAGCTGCAAATATTTTGATTTGTTTTTAAAAGGGACTTTTTCTTTCTGTTTGTTTTCTTTTCTTTTTGCTTTGCTTTGTTTTGTTTTGTAGGGTTTTTCTTTTAAATCTTGTTTTAGGTCACTTTTTAACTTAAGTATTTAAAAAACAAAAAAAAAAAAAAGGAAAACCCAGCCCTTTCAATTCTGGTTTTACAACTGCTTGTGCTAGTTTGTTGTCTGGTTTTGGTGTGGATTTAATTCTAGCTTTTGCTGAATGTAGATATCCCTGTCCTTAGCATGAACCCTGCAGAACACATTTAACTGACAGAATTTGCAGCAGAATTCAGGATTTTTTTTTTGGCCAAAAAAAAAGCAAAATTTCGTCCAGTGGAGCTCCAAATAATCAATGAGCAGCATCTCCCCCTCTGCAGTGCCTGAGACAGGAGGAGCTGCAGGACCCACATTCCTGAGGGATTTAAAACCCCCAAAATCTGCTTTGAGCTGGGAATTCCCACCTTCCCTGTTGGGACAGCCCCGAAATCAGAGTGGGAGAGGGGAGGCAGAGCCAGCTGTGCTCCAGGAGTGCAATAAATGCACTGCAGAGCTGCTGGGCTGGGAACTGGGCTGGGAACTGGGGGTTCCCCAGGGCTGGGATTTGGGGAACAGCCCCAGGAGCCGTGGGAGCCTTCCCTTGGTCCCTCCTCACCCCTGCCTGGCCCAGGCTCCATCCTGAGCCACAATCATGGAATTAATGGGGAATTTACCCCATGGAATTAATTGGGAATTCACAGGGAGTGAATTCCATGGGGATGGAGTTCATCCTGTGGGGACAAAATTTACCCCCATGGGGACAGAATTCACCATGTGTGGTTGGAATTCCTTCTGTGGGGATGGAATTAATCCCGTGGGGAAAGAATTCATCCTATGGGGGTGGAATTCATCCTGCTGGGATGGAATTTATCCCATGGGCATGGAATTCACCCCACTGAGGACAGAGTTCACCCCGTGGGGCAGCAGGGGGCGGCCACACTCCCACAGTCCCAGCTTGGAATCTGGATCAGCACAATCAGCAAGGAAATCGGAACCACTTTTGAGTCTTATTTCCTTTTTTTGTTTTTTGGGGGTTTGTTTGTTTGTTTGGGTTGTTTTTTGGGGGTTTTTTTGAGTTTTTTGTTTGTTTGGATGGGTTTTTGTTTGTTTTTTGTTATTGTTATTGGTATTTTGGGTGGAAATCCCTGCTTTCCCAGCCAGGCCAGGCTCAGGGAGGTGAGGAGGTTGTGGTGGTGGATATTCCCAATCCATGACTACTATGCAGTCCTTTCCCAGGCCTCCCTTCCAGCTGCACCTGGAATTTCACCCCCAGCTGAAGGATTTTCCCCCAAAACCAGGGGGGTGTCCCCAGCATGGCCACAGCCCTGAATTCCCAAATGTCCCCTTCCTGCAGAGCCACTCCCAGTGTCCCCCTCAGCCCCTGCCCCTTGTCCTGGCTCTGTGGTATGGATCCCATGGATAACTGGGATGGCAGAGCTGTGGACACATCGTTTTTAGTGGAAACCACTCAAAATTTCTGCTGCTCTGGGGCTGCCCAAGCAGCTGGACGGGAGTGGAGAGAGCAGATTCCACACACAGGTCATGAGGGTGGGCAGGGCTAATCAGTGCAACTGAATTGAAAAGAAAAAAATGTGAATAAATTAAGTTTAATCTAAAAACTAAACAAAATAAAAACCTAAAAAAACTAAAAAAAAATTAAAAAGTAAAAAAAAGAACATTCTAGGTTTTTTCACTGCTGTTTTTTAAATAGGAATTTGAAGTCCTCTGTGCTTGTCTGTTTGCTAGGAGCAGTTTGAGACACTGTTACTGTTTTGAAATGCATGCATGTTACAAGATGAGTCTCCAACCAGACAAAAAAAAAAAAGAAATAAAATTAAAACTTTGTGTACATCTGGATCCTCCCTGCTGTGCTCTTTGCGGGGTCACCCTCAGCTGCTCCTCCAGCATGGGGAGTCCTGGGGGGGACAGGATGGGGGAAAACTGGGAGAGGGGCGGGGTTTAAATGGGATTTTGGGAAGGAATTCCCCTCCTGGGAGGGGCTGGGATGGAATTCCCAGAGCAACTGTGGCTGATCAATCTCTGGAAATGTCCCAGGCAAGGCTGGAGCCCCCTGGGACAGTCAAGGTGTCCCTGTCACTGGACAGGGTTAGGTTTTCCCTCTGCTTGCTTGGGATAATTTGTATTTCCATCCCAATCTGGGAGGTGCTGAAGGGATGGACTGGATGAAGGGTGACACTCCTGGAGCCACCTCTGTGTCCTGGCAGCCAGGGTGACACCTCTGGAATCACTCCTGTGTCCTGGCAGCCAGGGTGACACCCCTGGGGTCACTCCTGTGTCCTGGCAGCCAGGGTGACATCCTGACCCTGCTCAAAGGCACCAAAAGGGAAGTTCAGGGCAGAGTTTTATTTTAAAAAGTCCCGAGTGGCACAGAGCAGCTGGGCTGGGCTAATCCATGCGAGCTTTCAGGGTCCTGGTGGTGATCTTGTCTTTCTCTCTGGAAAGGGAAAAAGATGAGATTATTTACTGCTAAACACAGGTTTAAACCCTTCCTAGAGCTTGTTCTGCCTTGGTAAGTCCCAGGTGCACAGGCAGGAGCTCAGGTGGTTGTGACAACAATCAATAAACCCTTCATTGTGGGGAGCTCCCAGGGTTGGGGTGCTGCAGGGGCAAAATGGGATTTTCCAAAGGCAGCTGGTGACAGAGGTGAGAGTTAATGCTGCATCCATGGCGGGGGCAGAGCTCCTCAATCCCATGAGAATTCTGGGAGTTAATGCTGCATCCATGAGGGGCAGAGCTCCTCATTCCCATGGGAATGCAACCACAGAATCCCTGAGCAGCAGGACTCAAAATTCCAGGATTCCATCCTCAATCCCATGGGAATGCAGACAGGGAATTGAGCAGAGGGACTCAAACTCCAGGAGTCATTTCTTGGCTCCAGCAAGGAACTGCACCAGCAAAATCAAACCCTGGGAAGGAACAGAGCCTGGCTGAGGAGGGGCAGGATTTGGGGGATCCTTGAGGGAAGGGAAGGGTTTGGGGATCCCTGAGGGAAGGGAAGGCAGTGCCCAGCCCCTGGATTTGGGGATCCCTGAAGGAAGGAAGGGAAGTGAAGGCACTGCCCAGTCCCCGGGAGCCCCAGCACTCACATGACGTGCACCACCACGCCCATCCCGGAGATGGCATCTCTGTCCACAGCGTTGAGCATGGCCTGCGAGATGGTCTCGAAGAGGTGCTCGGGCTCCTGGGGTACAGAGGGAGCACAGGGCTTCACCTGGGCTGCACATCCTCCCAGAAATTTCACCCAAACCCCCCCAAAACCCTGCAAGCTTTCTCTCTCAGGCTGCACAAGGCACACTTGGAATGAAGCCTCTCCCCAGCTCAGCGTCTCCAGTGAGCACAGAAGGGAGAACTCCTGAATCCACAGACCACAGGAGATCCCAGGTGACCGCAGGCTATCCCACGTGACCCCAGGAGATGCCAGGTAGGGGACCCTAGGTGACCCCAGACTATCCCAGGTGACCCCAGGCTATCCCAGGTGACCCCAGGCTATCCCAGATGACCCCAGCCCCACTGACCATGTCGGGTTCCCACAGGGACTCGCACATCCCGTACATCTGCTCGGAGCAGGTGCCGCTGACGACGAAGTCGTCAGTGACCATGGGGCAGCCGATGAGGTCCAGAGAGCAGATGAAGGGTTCGTGGCTGAGCGGGTCCAGCCCCGCGATCACCGGCTCCGTGTAGTAGGGACCAAACCTGGGGACACAGCTGGGCTCAGGACAGCCCTGGGCACAGGGACAGTCCCGGAGGGACCACAGGAATCACCCTGCTCTTCTGAGACCACAAGGATCATCTTGGCATGGGACAATTCCCCAAAATCCCAGCCTTGCCCAGGAGCGGTGTCCGAATGCTCCTGGAGTTCTGGCAGCTTTGGGATCATGACCATTCCCAGCCCAGCTGGGCTCAGGACAGCCCTAGGGACAGGGACAGCCAGGAGGGACCACAAGGATCACCCTGCTCTTCTGGGACCACAGGGATCATCTCAGCACAGGACAATTCCCAGAATCCCAACCTGTGCCCAGCAGCAGTGTCCGAACGCTCCTGGAGCTCTGGCAGCTTTAGGATCCCCATTCACAGAGCTCACCCTCCCTTCCCTGAATTTCCAACCCAGCCATTCCCTCCAGTGCCCAGAGCTGTCCCCATTCCAAGCCCTGGTGCAGTCCCACATCCTCAGAAATGTTTTCCTGGCACAGAAACCATCCCACAGCTGCTTTCAGGGAGAGCCCTGCCATGGTTTTGGCATAGCAGACCATCCTGAAGCAGAAGGAGTTCGTTCTGCTTTGACAACTGATTCTGTTTGAATTTGGGGAGGAAATGTCACCCCAAGAGAACAAAAACCTGCTCAGGGAGGGGGTGGTGGCAGCAGGAAATGATCGAGGCTCCTTTGGCCACTCCAGCACCCTCAGCCCCTCTCTGGCACCACACAGAAATTGCAGCTTTTCAGTTTTACCTCCTCTCGTAGAGCAGGTTGGACACCATGCTCATGAAGGTCTGGGGCTTGATCTGCCTCCCTTCCTTCAGCTCATAGAGGTTCAGCCTAAACTTCAGCCTCTGGGCCCTGCAAGAGATCAGAGCTGGGCTTAAAGCAAAGCAGGGTCCTGCTGCTTCCCCTCAGCCAGGCCTGGCTGCTTCTGCTGCTGACAGACACCAGCACTGAGGGCTGCACACACAGCTGCTGCTGCAGCTGAGCTGGAACTGTGAGAGGAAAAGATGAATTTCAGGGGTGAAAGTGGAATTTTAGCAGTGAGAGTTCAACTTTAGGAGTTAAAATTGAATGAATTTTAGCAGTGAAAGGTGAATTTTAGGAGTTAAAGTTAAATTTTAGTAGTGAAGGTGCTGTTTTAGCAGTAAAAGTTCAATATTGGCAGTGCAAGTTGAATTTTAGCAGTGAAATCCCAACTCCAGCAGTGAAGTCCCAACTCTAGCAGTGAAATCCCCACTCCACCAGTGAAATCCCAACTCCAGCAGTGATGCGATCCCAACTCCAGCAGTGATGTGATCCCAATCAGGCTGCTTTATTTCCAAACCTCTCCCAGCAGCAGAACCAGGCACAGCAGCATCGGCACCGTTAATTCCCATTAACCCAAATCCCCAGCCCTGCCGGGCCCTCACTTACACGGTCTGCACGTCCGTGGCCAGCCCGGCCAGGCCGATATAGAGCCTCTGGCCCATGGGGAAAATCTTCTGGAAGTCGGTGGTCACGGTCTGCGCCTGCACGCCAAAGCGCCGGTCCGCGGCGATGGCCACGCAGCCCCGGCCCCGCATGGCCATCACGGCCCCGCCGTTGTACGACATGATCGACTGCACGGAGAGATGGCTCAGGGCACCGGGGTACCGCCACCCCGAGCTGGGGTTCAGCCCCCGCCGCTCCTTGCCGGGCCTCCCCTCACGAAGCGGCCCCCGCGGCCCCCCCGGTACCGCCACTCCGAGCTGGGGTTCAGCCCCGGCCGCTCCTTGCCCCGCTGCCCACGGGCCTCCCCTCACGGAGCGGCCTCCCCCGCACTGTGCCGGGCCCCGGAGGTGCCGTGCCGGGTCTCACCATGGCTGCGGCTGTTCAATCACCCCTCGGTCACCGTTCTGTCACCGCTCTGTCACTGCTGTGTCACCGCCGTGTCCCTGCACCGCCCCCGCTCCGCTCCCGGCTCGGTCTCTGCCCAGGCCCCGCTCCGGCCCGGCCGCGCCGCCGCCGCTCCCGCCCTCACCACTTCCCATTGGCTGCCGGCCCCGCTGGTCCCGCCCTTACCGCTTTCCATTGGTCACTGCCACCGCCGCTCTCACGCCGACGCTTTCCATTGGTGGCCGCCGCCAGTGGTTTCGCCTTCCACGCTCGCCATTGGCCGCCGCCGCCGCCTGGAGCCGGAGGCTGCTGGGGATTGGCGGGAGCGGCTGGGGCGCGCGCAGGTGATTGGCTGAGGCAGGGGAGGGTGGCGGGGCGGGAAAGTGACGAGTCACAGTGAGCGCGCGAGGCATGACGGGAGTGCGGAGGGGTGTCATCTGGAAAAAGGGAGAAACAGCTGGAAAATGGGGAAACAGCTGGAAAAATGGGGGAAAACTGGAAAAAATGGGAATGTCTGGATAAATGGGAACAGCTGGAAAAATGGGGAAACAGATGGATCGGGGCAGGGCTGAATAAATGAAGGCACATCTGGATCAGTGGGGGAACAGCTGGAGCAATGGGGAGCAAATGGATCAATGGGTGCACAGCTGGACTGGGGAACAGCTGGATAATCGGGGCACAGCTGGATCCATCAGGAGAACAGCCGCATCTCCAAGGGTGGGGACACAGCCCCGAGCTCGCCGATCCAAAGGGGATTCTCCCAAAAATCTCCTCGGGAAGCGCCGGCACGGGGTGGGGGAGGTTGGGGTCACTCTGGGGTCACAGCACATCCCGGCCCCGATGGGCAGGCAGAGCCCGGCCCGTGCCCGCTGCGGTTTTAAATCCCATTTTTAAATCTTATTTTTAAATCCTATTTTTAAAGTGCGTTTTTGAGGGGTTTTCCGTCACAAAAAGTACCTGGCAGGAGCCGGAGCCCGCGTTCCGGCTGTGGGAGCAGCCCCGGGCAGAGCCAGGGGAGAATCCCCGGAATCGATCCCAGCGTGGCCTCGTGCCCGGGGTTGAAGAGGAATTCCAGCAGTTCGGGAATTCCATCGTCTCAGGGCAGAAAAATGGAATTTACTGGAGTTTTCAGAGAGGGGAAGCTCGGTCTGGCACCCTTGGGACCCCCTTCAGTTTAATTTTGAGGCAAAATACGGGATTTGGATGGAAACAGGAACAGGTGCGATTTTAATGTCCCAAAAGGTCCTCGTGGGAGCACAGCGGGGACGGTTTGGGGGCACCGGGAGCTGTTTCTCCACGTCGGAGGGACCACTGCGAGCGGATGCCCGGCAAGGGAACGCTCTCCGTGTCCGGTTCCGTCCCTCCCGGGAAAACGGAAAAGGAGCGGCCCGTCCCTGGGTGGGCTCGAACCACCAACCTTTCGGTTAACAGCCGAACGCGCTAACCGATTGCGCCACAGAGACCGCGCTGGCAGCGGCTCGCGCACATGGGCCTCACTGCGGAAACCGGAACAAAAACCGGGAATAAAAACGGAATACGGGGAATACCGGGACACCGGGAATGGAAACGGGATACCGGGAACGGGGACGAGATACCGGAAATAGAAACGGGACACGGGATACCGGGAATGGAAACGGGACACGGGGAACGGGATACCGGGAATGGAAACGGGACACCAGGAACGAGACCGAGACAACGGGACACTGGGAACGGGACACCAGGAATGGGACACAAGGAACGGGACACCGGGAATGGAAACGGAATACCGGGGACGAGAACGGGACAGCGGGAATACCGGGACACAAGGAACGGGACACCGGCAACTGGAGCGAGACACCGGGAATACCGGCAAAGGGAACGAGACACCCGGAATACCGGCACACCGGCAATGGGACCGAGACACCGAGAACGGGAGCGGGAACGGGATACCGGGATTGGGAACGAGATACCGGGAATGGGACATTGGGAACGGGAACGGGACACCGGTAATGCAATCGGGACACCGGGAACGGGATACGGGGACAGGATACCGGGAACAGGACAGCGGGAATGGGGAACGGGGACAGGCACCGGCAACGGACACCGGGAACAGGACACCAGACACTGGCCCCAAGCACAGGACACTCGACACCGGCCACGGCCCCACTGGAACCAGCACCGGGACGCCGGAACCGGGGCAACCGAGCACTGAGACCGGCACTGGTAACAGCTCCAGCAGGCAGCGACCCCGCGATCGCGGGAACCGAGACAGCGGCACGGACAGAGGCTCACTGGGAACCCCCGGGCACGGGGCCACCGGGACGGGGCCGGGCTGCGAGCGCCGGCAGCGGGCGGGGCGGCGAGCCGCCGGTAATCCCGGGCATGTGAGAGCCGCGTTCGCTCAGCGCCTCCCGCTCCTCCTCCTGCCTCTTTCCCCTCCTTTATTTCCTTCCCGGCTTTTCTATTTTTTTTTTTTTTTTTCACTCTTCTTCTCTTTTCCTGCCTTTTTTCTCTCCCTCCTTACTGTTCTTCCCTCTTTTCTCCTTTCCTTTTCTCCTGTTCTTTTTTCTTCCTTTTCCCTTTTTTTCCCCCCTCTCATTTTCCCTGTTTTCTTCCCTTTCTTCTCCCTATCGTTTTCCATCTTTCTCTAATTTCCCTCCATTTTTTCTTACCTTCCTTTTTTCCATTCCTTTCTCCCCGATTTTCCCGTTCTCCCTTTCTTTCCCTAATTTTTATTTTCCTTAGTTTTTTCACCTCTCTTTCCCCTCTTCTTGTCCATTTCCCCCTTTTTTCTAATTTCCCTGTTTTTCTTCTTTTTCCTTCCTTCTTTTCCATTTTTTTCCTTTTCTCTAATTTCCCTCTATTTTTCTTCCTTTTCTTTTATTTCCTCCCTTTCCCCCCTCTCATTTTCCCATTTCCTTTTCTTTCTTTCATTTGCCCCCTATTTTTTCCTATTTTTTCCCCTTTTTTTTCCGTCCCACTCCTCCAATTTTCCATTTTCCCTCTTGAAATTCCTTTTATTTCTGTATTTTTTTTCTTTCTTTTTTCCCCTCTTCCCTTTACTTCCCCCGAGGGTCCCGCAGAGGATCCCGCTCGTCCCGAGTCACAATTTGTGGCCAAAACGGGGTCCCCGGTGGGGGGACACCGCGCCCGGAGCTTCCACCGGGCACCGCGTTTTGGGGCCGTTCCAGCGGTTTTGGGGGCTTTCTCGTTTTCCCCCCCGGGGATCTCCGCCATCACTGGAGCTGGGGGGTTCCGGGGGGGGTCCCCCCAATCTCGGCCCCTCGCTCCCTCCTCCGCAGCCCCCCAAAGGAATGAGGTCACGTGAGGCGGGCGGGGCCTGGCGGCGGCTGGAGGTGGGAAAAAATAAAAAAAATTTTAAAAAAGAGGAAAATATTTTAAAAAAGGAGGAGGAAGGAGGAAAAAAAAAAAAAAAAGAAGGAAAAAAAAAAAGAAAAGGAGAGGGAGAGTGGAGGGAAAAAAAAAATATAAAAGGGCCGCGGCCGCAGCGCCGCCCGAGCCGAGCCGAGCCGAGTCGCGGGAGCGGAGGGGCGGCCGCGGGGCCGCCGCTGCCGCCGCCACCAGGTAGGGACCGGCCCCGGTGCCCCCCTCCGGCCCGGGCCCCGCCGCGGTCCCCCCGCCCCGCCGGCCCCAAAGATGGCGATGGCCGCTGCCGCCCCCGCTTTGTGGCCCGGGACCCCCCCGGCCGCACCGGCGGCGGCTGCGGAGCCCCGACAGCCCCGGGGGGGGGCCGCGCCGCCCCCGCACCGCGCCCGGCGCGCCGGGACCGCTCCGGGGCCGGGGGGGCGCGGCGGGACCCCCCCGGGGCGGGCGGAGGGGCCGGGCCGCGCTGACAGCCGGCCCCGAGTACAAAGGGGACGCCCCGGGGCCACCCCACCCCCGGCCCCACCGGGCCGTGCGGCCCCGGAGGCGGCGGGAGCTGCCGGGGGCGCGGCCGGGCACCCCCCGGGCACAGCGCGGGGCACGCGTGGCCGAGGCCACCCCGTGTCTCCGTGTCCCCCGTCTGTCAGTGCCCACCCCCGGGTATCCGTGTCCCCCCCGGTGTCCGTGTCCCCCGGGTGTCACGCCCCGCGGTCCCGTCCCGCTGCCGCTCCCGGTGCCGTGTAGCGTGTCCTTGTCCCCACACGCTCTGTGGTCACTCGTGTCCAGCGGGGCTTCCTCCCCATTCCCGCAGCTCCGGTGCCGCGTCCCGCACGCCGGGAATGGTGGGGGGGTCCCGGCGGGCGCTGCCGGGGGTGGCGGGGCCGCGCTCCGGGGCTGTCCCCTCGCGTTCCCGGGGCTGTCCCCTCGCGTTCCCGGCGCTCCGGGCCCCGTGGGCGACGTGCGAGGCCCGGGCCGTGCCGGGGGAGCCGTCCCGGGGCATTTCCCGAGCCCCACGCCCGCCGCCGCCGCCGCCGCCGCCGGGGGTCCCGGGGGTGGGGGCCCGAGTTGGCGGTGACTTTGAAACGCCCTTCCCCGCCCGTGCCCGGCCCGGGGGCTTCGGGGAGGGGGGAGCACGGCGCCGGGCCACCACCCACGGAGACAAAAGAGCCTGAAAGTCGCGGCCGGGGGTGCGGGAGCCACCGGCGGGACGGGACGGTCCCGGGGACTGCGGCCGGGGCTTTGTTCCCCCTCTCCCCAGCACGGGAAAGCGCGGCCGTTATCGGCCGGGTTATTAGAACCGGTTCGCGCCGGTGGCTCGGGCTCCCCCCTCCCGCCGAGCCCCGGGGCCGCCATTGACTGCTGCGAGCACCGAAAGCGGCGAAATCCCCTCCAAAATGCAGCCGTGGCTCTCCGGTGTCTGGCGGGGCTGCCCGGTCCCGTGCGGGGGTGACGGGGACAGGGCACCGCGGGACCCCCGACACGGGGAGGGGCTGGTCGGGCCCCCCCTCCATCCCCTGGGGCTGGGGGCAGACCCGGGGGAGGGGGGCTGGGCTGGGAGGGGGTTCTGGGGCCCCCCAACCTCCCCGGGGTTCCTGAACCCCCCTTGGCTGCTGCCCCTCCAGCACGGTAGTGTCCCCATCCCGGTCCCAGTGGTGTCCCCATCTCTGCAGCATCCCAGTCCCAGCAGTGTCCCCATCCCTGTGGTGTCCCCATCCCAGTCCCAATGGTGTCCCCCTCCCTGTGGCACCTCCATCCCAGTCCCAATGGTGTCCCTGTGGTGTCCCCACTCCTGCAACACCTCCATCCCAGTGCCAATGGTGTGCCCTCCCTGTGGGACCCCAATCCCAGTCCCAGTGACATCCTGTCCCTGAAATATCCCAACAGTGTCCCCATCCCTGTGGCACCCCCATCCCAATCCCAGCAGTGTCCCCATCCCTGGTGCTGGTGTCCTAATGCATGTGTACTGTAGCCCATACGTGTCCCTGCGTGTCACATGTGTGTCCCTGTGTGTCCCTCTGTGTGATCCTGTGTGTCACACGCATGTCCCTGTGTGTCACATGTGTGTCACCGTGTGTCCCTCTCTGTGTCCCCGTGTGTCACACGCCTGTCCCTGCAGCCGGTGCCCCGGCCCTGCCGCCGCCGTGCCCCGCTCATCTCCTCGCCGCCTGTCGCCTGGCCTCGGGTGGCAGTGACAATATCCCGGCTGCTCTCCAAGTGTCGGGGTTGCCATGGAAACACCGAAACTGCGGCGATCCCGCGCTCCGGCGGCTCCCGCTGGAACTGGGGGAAGCGCCGGCGGCTCCCGGTGTCACCGGCGCCCACCGGGCACCGCTGGGTGTCCCTGCCCGGGGGAGGTGCCCGACACCGGGCTTGGGGATTTTCTGTAGGAAAACCCATGGAATTTTTGCTGGAAATGCCTTTTCCATGGAGCCAACCCAAAATGCACTTTTTTGGGGGGGTGTGTGCGCACAGCCACAGGTGAGGGTTTGCTGACAGAGAGGATTTGTCACTGCTCGGAGGTGTCCCAGCGTGTTGGGGACCCACTTGGGGACACCCAGGGACAGCCAGGGGTGAGAAAGAGGGGGCTCGGCAGCTCCTGGAGCCGGGGGTGGCTGCAGTGCTGGGAATGACAAGTGACACCGTGTCCCCTCCAGCGGTCCCTGCAGGTCCCATCCGAAGGGACCGTGGGGGTTTCCCGCACGGAAGATCCGCCCTGGGGCTGCTCCAAGATGCACAGGACCACCCGGATAAAGATCACGGAGCTGAACCCGCACCTGATGTGCGCCCTCTGCGGCGGCTACTTCATCGACGCCACCACCATCGTGGAGTGCCTGCACTCCTGTGAGTGTCCCGCGTGTCCCCAAGGGTCCCCTGGGTGCCCCGAAACCCCACAGTGACCCGTCCCACAGTGCCCACCCTGTGCCAGGCCCCGTGGAGCTGCCGGGGGTTGCACTGGGCAGGGATCCTGTCTCCACGCTGGTGTGGGGGTCCCAGGGGCTCTGTCCCCTTGTCCCCCTGCTCACAGAGGGCCCCTCTGTCCCCACAGTCTGTAAAACCTGCATTGTTCGTTACCTGGAGACCAACAAGTACTGCCCCATGTGCGACGTGCAGGTGCACAAAACGCGGCCCCTGCTCAGCATCCGGTGAGCCCGGGGGGCTCCTCTGGGGGGGCTTGGGGAGCTCAGGAGGCTCGGGGGGCTCAGGGGACTCAGAGGGCTCGCGGGGCCCCTCACGCCCTGTCCCTGCTCCAGGGGACAGCCCCAAGCACCTGGAGCAGGGGGACCCTGGGGCTCTGCTGCCAGCCCAGGAGCAGCTCCATCCTGGTCCCACTGGTGTCCCCATCCCTGTGGCACCTCCATCCCAGTCCCACTGCTGTCCCCACCCCTGCATTGCCCAGCTCTGTTCCTGACCCTAAATCCTGCAGCAGAGGGGATTTGAGGAGCTCTCCAGGTGGGAGGGGAGTAGGGACAGGGGGAGATGCCACCACAGAGGGAAGAGCACTTGGTGACATGTGTGTGGCACCAGAAAGATGGCAGGATGGGTGCCCTGTGTCCTTTCCCGCAGATCCTGGACCCCATCAGTCCGTCCGTCCGTCCATCCATCCATCCATCCATCCATCCATCCATCCATCCCTTTCTTCCCTTTTTTCCCCATTTTTTCTGGCTTGCTATAATATTTACACTCCCATGACTCCTCCAGAGTCTCTGTCTCTGCCTGCGGGGACGGAGCCGCCACTGTCCCCGAGCCCTGGGGGGTGGTGGCACCTCCATGTGGTGCCAAGGTGGGGAAAAATGTGGGAAAAATTGGGGAAAACCGGGAAAAAGTGGGAAAACTGGGAAAACCATGGGGGAAAACTGGGGAAAACCTGGAAAAACTTGGAGATTTGAGGCCTTGGGATGAGGAAGTGGGGATTTGGGATGGGGAACTGGGGTTTGGGGGTTTTGGGATGGAGGATTGGAGATCTGAGGCTTTGGGATGGGGAACTGGGGGTTTGAGGGATTTGGGATGGGGAATTGAGTATTTGGGGTTTGGGATGGGAAACCCAGAGGGGAGCTGGGGGAAGTTTGTGCCTGGAGGTGCAGGGCACAAACTGCTCTTGAATCCCACTGATTTCTCCCACTTTTCCTGTTTCCCCCCCTCCAGGTCGGACAAAACCCTCCAGGACATCGTGTACAAGCTGGTCCCAGGGCTTTTCAAAGGTACACCCAAGGATGGGGAGAATTCGGGAATTTAGGAATTTGGGAATTTGGGGTGTTTGAAACTCACTCCCATCCCCCTGAATTCCCAGGATCTTCCCAGGGATTTCCCATTCCCACAGGGACAGCAGGACACATGCACATGGCACCCATCCCAAACTTTGGGACAGTCTGGGAGCAGGAGCTGTGGATTTGCTCTGAGTGCCTCAGGAACGGGGAAAAGTTCAGGATTTGGGGTGTGGGGACCCAAAATCCCTCAGGATTGGGTGCCACTCTGGGGTTTATGGGATGGCTCCTGCTGGAGCTCCCACAGGAATTCCCTGGGCATTCTGGGATGTCCCCTGTGCCCCTTGTTGTTAACCCCGCCCCAGCTGTGGTGCTGTCCCCACTCATGTCCCTGTCCCCATCCCTGTCCCTGTCCCTGTCACTGTCCCCATCCCTGTCCCTGTTCCCACAGATGAGATGAAGAGGAGACGTGACTTCTACTCTGCATACCCAGTGGCCGAGGGTGAGTGTCACATGTCACAGGGTCACAATGTCACAATGACAAGTGTGAGTGTCAATCTCACAATGTCAGTGTCAGTGTCACAGTGTCAGTGTCAGTGTTACAGGGTCAGTGTCACACTGTCAGTGTCCCAGTGCTGCAGTGTCCCAGTATCCCAGCCCGTGTCCCTGTCCTGCAGTTCCCCTGGGCTCACAGGAGGAGCGTGGCGAGGTGGCTGAGCAGGACCAGGGCACGGGGCCCGAGGACGAGATCGTCAGTCTGTCCATCGAGTTTCACCGGGACTGCAGGTACGGCCGGCTCCGGTACCACCCAGGGCTCCGATATGGCTGGGCTCCGGTACCACCTGGGCTCCCGGTACTGCCCGGGGCCCTGGAACCACCTACAGCTCCCTGTCCCCATCTGGAACCCCAGCAGTGCCATCCCTGATCCCAGTGTGATCCCAGATCACAGCAGTGCCATCCCTGATCCACCTTTCCCCAATCCCTGTCCTGTGTCCCTCCCCAGGGAGGACCAGAAAGGTGCTGTGGAGAACGGGGACCTGGACAAGGACAAGGTGAGCAAGGGGTGGCACTGTGGTGGCACCGTGGTGGCACAGAGTCCTCAGTGCCCAGCTGCCTTGGGGGGGTCCTCTGGGGTACAGGGGGACACCCCAAGCCCAGGTCTCCCAAGCCGGGTCCCCCCAGACCCGGTCCCCCAGAGCTGTCCCTCCCCAGGCACCGCCGTGCCCACCCAGCCCCGGGCTGCGGTTCCTGCGCTGCCCCGCGGCCATGACCGTGCTGCACCTGGCCAAGTTCCTGCGCAACAAGATGGACGTGCCCAGCAAGTACCGGGTGAGCAGCTGGGCTTCTGGAATAGTTGGGAACCTTCTGGAATAGTTGGGAATGCTCGGGAATGCTCAGGAACGTTCTGGACCGTCTGTTTGGGAATGGTCGGGAACAGTCGGGAGCATTCCAGAATGTTTGGGAATGGTCAGGAACATTCAGGAATGGTCAGGAATGTTTGGGAGTGCTTCTGAATGTTTGGGAATGCTCAGGAATGCTCGGGAATGCTTTGGAGTGCTCGGGAATGCTCGGGGGGCACTGCCGGGATTCTGCCACACTCAGCTCAGCTCGGAGGGGCCGTTTTGTCCCCTCAGTGTTGCATCCACTGCTGATCCCTGCTTGTCCCAAATATTCCTTCTGGGCTGTCCCTTCCCTGGGGCTAGAGCCTTCTTTTTCCCATGGCTGGATCCATCCTTTCCCCGAGTCTGGATCTTTCCTTTCCCTGGGTTTGGATCCCTAATTTCTGGGGGTTTGGATCCCTCCTTTCCCGGGGTCTGGATCCATCCTTACTTGGAGTTTTTCCTGGGGTTTGGATCCATCCTTTCCCATCTCCAGGTGGAGGTGCTCTACGAGGATGAGCCCCTGAAGGAATATTACACCCTGATGGACATTGCCTACATCTACCCCTGGAGGAGGGTGAGGAAATGGGGAAACTGGGAAAACCGGGAAAAGCTGTGCTGGGAATACTGGGAAAACCTGTACTGGGGAAACTGGGAATATCTAGACTGGGAAAACTGGAAAAATATGGTTTGGGGGGATAAAACAGGGAACCAGTCCTGGAAAAAATCTGTCCTTGGGGAAAAGTGGGAAAATTGGTCACGGGGGAGCTTTTCCCATAACAAATCCCAGAGCGGGGGATTGGTGGGGGGGTGAGGGGTGTGGCAGTGCCGGTGTCCCCGCGGTGTCCCTGCGCACTGCCAGCCTTGCCCCGTGTCCCCAGAGCGGTCCCCTGGCACTCAAGTACCGCGTCCAGCCCTCCTGCAAGCGGCTCAAGCTGTGCCCGGCGCTGCCATCCGAGGGTACCAACACCAGCGGCGCCTCTGAGTGCGAGTCGGGCAGCGACAAAGCGCAGAGCCCCGGGCTGGCACCGCCCCCAGGGCTGGCATCGCCCCCCACTCTGCCCGGCCCCCCCGGGCATGCCCTGAACGGCTCCGCCTCGAACTGTCACCCGCTGCCACCCAGCTGCCACCCGGTGCCACCCGCCCGCGGCCGCAAAACCGCCCTGAACGGCAGCGCGGGCTCGGCCCTGAGCTAAAAACCTCCGGGGGCTGCTGGAAACCCTCCTGGGACTCCAGAAACCCCTCCTGGGACTCCAAAAAATCCTCCTGAGACTCCAAAAAATCCTCCTGGGATTCCGAAAAATCCTCCTGGGACTCCGGAAAATCTTTCTGAGACTCTGAAAACCCTCCTGGACTCTGGAAATCCTCCAGGGACTCCAACCCCTCCAGGGACTCCAAAAAACCCTGCAGGGGCTGCTAAAAATCCTCCTGGAACTGCTAAAAATCCTCCTGGGATTCCTAAAACCCCTCCAGGGATTCCTGAAACCCCCTGCAGACCTCTATAAAAGTGGGTGTGTACATAGGGACAGAGCAGAGTTCTACGGAATTATTTTCTAATTTAAAAACGCGGAGAAGATGCAGAAATGGCGGCGGATATTTTTAAATGTGCTTTGGGTTGGTTTTGTTTGTTTTTTTGTTTGCTTTTTGTTTGGTTTTGTGGTTTTTTTGGGGGGCTTTGAGGTTTGAGTTTGACTTGTGGAAGATGCAGGCCCCTCCCTCATCCCACCCCCGGAGCTGGGAGCTGCCACACCCCCAAATTCCCACATTCCCAAATTCCTAAATTCCCACATTCCCAAATTCCAGCATTCCCATGTTCCCAAATACCCGCATTCCCAAATTCCCACATTCCCATTTTCCTCCATTCCCACATTCCTGCTTTTCCCAGAAGTCTTCAAGTCCTTCTTCTTCTTCTTCTTCTTCTTCTTCTTCTTCTTCTTCTTCTTCTTCTTCTTCTTCTTCTTCTTCTTCTCCTCCTCCTCCTCCTCCTCCTTCTCCTCCTCCTCCTCCTCCTCCCCGCCGGGCCGTGGTTGCACAGGTGAGGGCCAAGCACAGAACCCAAAACCCCAAAAGCCCCAAAACTCCCAACCACCCCCCCAGCCTCCCCGGGCTCTGCTGCAAGATTCTATTTCCCATTTTTGGGGTTTTTTTGTGGTTTTTTGTGTTTTTTTCCAGGGTTTCACACTCCACCTCATAGCTGCCAGCTCCAGCAGCTCCAGCTCTTCCCAGATCTCATCCTGAGCATTTTTGGGGGATTTCTTTGCTTTCCCTGTGGGCTCTGCCCTTCTGCACAGTAAATTCGGGGGTTTTGGGGGTATTTTCCTCCAGCTTGGAGGTGGCAGCACAAATCCCCTGGATTATTTTCTCTTCCCAAAGTCCTGACAGCTCCAGGAAAATTTGGGGGCACCCAAAGGTTGGGATGGAGCTGCTGCTGCTCCCCGTTTCCCATGATCCCAATTTTTTTTTTTTTTTTTTTTGTTTGGTTTGGTTTGTTTTGGGTTTTTTTTGTGTATCACCCTTCCCAGCCTCTCCTCCTGCCCTCATGGTGCGTTTGTAATAAAAGAAAATAAAAATTAAAATCAGATTTTGACGCCTTTGGCCAGGAGGCTCCGGAGAGGGGCAAGCGTGGGAAGGGAGCAAATTCCTGCAGGGAATGAAGCAATTCCTGCATGGAATTAAACAATTTCTCCACAGAATTCAACAATTCCTGTGTCTAGTTCAACAATTCCTGCAGGGAATTCAACAATTCCTCTGTGGAATCCAATAATTCTTGCATGGAATTCAGTAATTCTTCTGTGAAATTAAACAATTCCTGTGTGGAATTCAGCCATTGCACTGCCTGGCCTGGGGACACTGCCCGGGCTGGGCAGGGCCATGATTTGGGTTTGGGGGTGTTTTGGTGTTGGGTTTCCCTCTCAGTACATCCCAGACTGCTCAGTGTGTTCAGATCACGTTTATTGTCCTGGGAATGATCCCAATTTTCTGGGAACGATCCCAGTCCCTGGGAATAATCCCGTTCTCCAGGGCTTGTCCTCGGTTCAACCTTTGCAAATGTCAGGTCCGGCTTTGGAAATGAACAAACACCACAGGGGCAGCTGCCCAGAACCTCCTGAGAGATCCCACAGAGCCCACAGAGTCTCCTGCCAAATTCCACAGAGCCTCCCACCAAATCCCATTGGTGTCTCCATTCCAAATCCCACAGAGCCTCTTGAGAGATCCCACAGAGCCCAAATCCCACAGAGCCTCCTGCCAAACCCCACATCCTGCAGGTCCCTTCATCTCAAACCCCACAGACCCCTCCTGCCCAAATCCCATTGGCCTCTGCATCCCAAATCCCACAGGTTCCCCCATTCCAAACCGCACAGGTGCCGCACCCCAGGGCTCTCACACCTCCAGGTTCCTCCTGACAATCCCACGGTCCAAAGGCTGATTTGGGGTCTCTCCCTCCAATCCCATTGTCCAGAGGCTGATTTGGGGTCGGGAGGTGAATCCCTGCAGCCGGGGCAGCTCCCGGCGCTCCAGAATTAGGATTTCATTGGAGTTTGGAGCCTCTCCTCCCCCCGTGCGGCCGTGCCGGGGTCGGGATGGGGATCCCGGTGCTGCCGGTGCTGCCGGTGCTGCCGAGCCCCGCTCAGGCGCGGGGGTGCAGCGGCGCCGCCTGCACCGCGTCCTCCCGGTGGGAGCCGTCGCAGTACGGGGGGCTCCGGGTGCGTTTGCAGCCGCAGAGCAGCGCGGGGCCGGTTCGGGTGGGGGTGAAGCGCAGCGAGGACAGCCCCGGGGCCTTCTTCTTGTGGGAACCGTCACAGAAGGGCTGCGGACAAACGGGGACGGCGTCAAGGAGGGGTTTGGGGGTGGCCGGATGCTCCTCCGGGGCTACCGTGAGCATCCCATCCCATCCCATCCCATCCCATCCCATCCCATCCCATCCCATCCCATCCCATCCCATCCCATCCCATCCCATCCCATCCCATCCCATCCCCGGAGCCCCCGGACCCTCCAGTGCCCCCCGGGGATTCCCAGTCCCAGATCCCCCGGAGCCCCCTGGGAGCCACCGCGGAGTCCCCGACCCGGGAAGCCCCGGAACCTCCCGGGATCCCGGTTCTCCCGCCCCCCACGCCGGTTCTCCTGGACGCCCCGGTTCTCCCGGGCCCCCCTGCCCGACCTGGCGCTTGCTGTGCCCGCAGGCGCACCAGCCGTAGGTTTTCCCCTCCTGCAGCTCCACCGGGAACGGCTCCTTGGCGGCGATCACCGGCTGCGGAGGGGGCGCGGAGCAGAGCGACGGGACCCGCGCCCCCCCCGAGACGTCCGGGTACCGGCGGCCGTCCCCCGCCGCCCTCATCAGCGAAACGAGCGCGGCCGCCCTGGGCCGCAGCATGGTCCCGGTGCCGCTCCCCGTGTCGCTCCCGGTGACCTTCCCCGCGCGGCTCCTCCTCCTCCTCCCGGCGCCGCCGGAAGAGCCGGGCGGGCTCGGCGGGAGCGCGGCTGCGCCGTGCGGGGCCGTTCCGAGCCGGGACAGGGTCCATTGCCGCTCCTGGCGAGTGGTCCCGGGGCTCGGTACCGCCGCCGCCGCCGTCACCCGCCTCCGGTGCCGGTGCCGGTCCCGCTGCTCCATCTCAGTGCCAGGTCCCAGTGCCGGTCGCGGTTCCCAGTGCCGGTCCCGGTTCCCGCTCTCAGTCACGGTGTCCCATCCCACTCCGGTACTCGCTCCCAGTAAGCGATCCTGGTTCCCGTTCCCAGCACTGGTCCCGGTCCCGGTGCTCCATCCCAGTGCCGATCCCGGTTCCCGATCCCGGTCCCAGTCACGATTCCCACCAAATCCCATTGGTGTCTCCGGACCGATCCCACTGCACGGTCCGGGTGCCCGGTCCCCGTGCCCGATCCTGTGATCCGCTCCCAGGGCCCCAGTCCAGGTCTCGATCCCAGTGCAGGGTCCCAGTTCCCATTCCCGGTGCCCACTCCCACTGCCCCACATCCCAATCTGCCCTGATCCCGGTGCCGCTCCCTTTCCCAGGCAGAACACCTGGCTCAGGAGCACATCCCTCCCTCTCTGTGCCTCAGTTCGCCCCCGGTGCCCCCCGGCCTTCAGCCTCGGCCCTGGGAATTCCCGGAATCCTGGCTGGAAGGGCTTTTGCAGTGGGAATTCCAGGAATCCTGGGTGGGAGGGCTTTTTCAATGGGAATTCCCAGAATTCTGGAGGAGAGTGGCTTTTCCAGTGGAAATTCCCAGAATCCTGACATGGGAGTGTCTTATCCCACGCTCCAGACCCGATTTTGGCAGGAAAGGGGCCAAAGCAGGGGCAGCATGAGCCTGTGGATTTGGGGCTTCCAAGGAATAAATGCTTGGAAAAAAGGAGGATTCAGGAGCTGCTCACCAGCACAGCAAGAGGATTTGGATTTAATGGGGGCCATCATTGAGTTTTTTTTGGGAAAACTCCCCTTTTTCCCACTCATTCCTACCTGGGGACTATCCCTGGCTTGGGATTCCTTCACACATTCCCAGCACCAGGCAGGGAATTCCCATTCCAATTTAAATTTGCCCCCTTTATCCTTATTAAAAACCAACTAGCAATTAATATTAATATTATTTATTATAATAAAGACCAGTCAAGCAGCGTGAAAAAAATATATCTTAGCTACATTACCTTAAATTGCCAAAAATATACACATTTTTCTCTTTCATTTAATATTAAAAACAAACAAACAAACAACCTAAAAATGAATAAAATAAAGAAAAAACACAAAAGGACACATGCAACAATCCTAAATGAGAGCGTCAAAATGGGTAAAGAAATGTACCCCAGTGCAACTGAAACACAGACCATCTTTAGCTTTTCCTTTTGTCCTTTCCCTTCCCCCTGCTCTCCCGTTTTTGTTTTTCTTTTTCCACAGGGATTCACCTGGAATTTCCCAGCTCCCCCTCCTTCCTCTGCCCAAGGGACATTTGGGGTGGCTGGAGGTGACAATTACTGGGGATTGGGAGCTTTTGGAAGGTTGGTCACAGGGAGAGGTGTAAGTGCTTTCTGTCTCTGATCCCCAAATCTCGGAATTCCGGGGAGCCGGAGGGATCCAGCTCTGGGAATTCCTGGAGAACCAAAGGGATCAGGTTCCCCTGGTTGTGATCCTGCCTAAAAAACCCCAAATTCCCGGATTTCCTTCCTCTTCCAAAGCCTGGGCTCCCCAGCATTCCCACAGGAGCCAATTCCAGCATTTCCAGCCTCTGGATTCACCCCTAAGTGCCTCTCGCTGACCCCTTTGGTGCCCTGGGCTTGTCTGGGGATTTGGGCATGGACCCCAAATTGGGGGCGATCCCAACTCAGATTTTGGGTGTCCTGGGGGATCAATTCCCTTCCCAGCCCTCCCTCCATGCTCCTCACATCTTCTGGATCCCCCAGGGTTGGATTTTGGAAGAATTGGGACATTTGGGCACAACTTTGGGGTCTTTGGGGTTGTAAATGGGCTGGAGGCCACAGGCAGCACTGCAGGGATTTGGGATCCCAGAGCAATGTGGGGATTTGGGATTTGTGATAAAAAGCAAAAAATAAAATAAAATAAAATAAAATAAACCCCAACTCCTGGCCACACCCAGCCGGCAGAGCCCCCTGCCCATCCTCCTGCTGGCCCAAAGCTGAGATTTGGCTGTTCCCAAATCCCGAGGATCTGTGGGATGGCAGGCATAGCCACCTCACACCATAACAGGCTGGGAGACAGCCCCAAAATTCCACATTTTAGCCCCAGTTTGGGACTAAATTTGCTTTCATCATCACTGCCAAGCCCGAGGCTCTTCAGAGGGAGGTGGGGGGGACATGGGGTCCCCGTGCCAGGGGTGTCCCCTTGCCAGGGGGTCCCCATGCCAGGAGGATTTTGGGTGGCACCTCCAGGGGGGCCAGGGAGGGGGAATGACCCAGCTTGGGGTGGGGGGGAAAAGAGAAAAATCCAAAGGAATTTCAAAGTGCAAGAAGGGAATTGTGCTGGAGCGGGTTTGGGGACGGGGATCCCAAAGGATGGGGCTCCCCAACAGCTTCTTAAGCTCATTATAACCTCTGGATAGATAAATCCCATTATATATTTAATATATATTTCTATTTCTGAGCAGCCAGCGGCTCTGTCCAGTTCAGAGTTCCAAGCTGGGAGCAGAAAGGGTTTGGTATTATTTTTTTCTCTGTTTTTTGTTTGTTTGTTTTGTTTTGTTTTTAAGACAACCCTTGTAGTGTGAATCTTAGGAAAAAAAAAAAAAACAAAATAAAATAAAATAAACATTTAAAAAAGGAAATTCAGCGGAGGATTTCGCCTGGGCCGAGCTTTGCCAGCACGATCAGCGCAGCCCCACTGCTGATAGCGGGAATAGTGCAAAGCAGGAAGGGCAGTGGGGATGTGCTGAACGTGCACAACGGTCCCAAAATTTGGGATCTGGGGCTCTCCCAAAGGAGTTTCCGTCAGCTGGAGTATTCCCAGGAGCTCTGGATTTACCCACGGATGAGAGAAGGAGGGGCATTGGTGTGTTTGGTGTTGGTGTTCCCCTTCCCAGAGCTGCTCTGACTGTCCTTCCTTCCTTCCTTCCTTCCTTCCTTCCTTCCTTCCTTCCTTCCTGCCTTCCTGCCTTCCTGCCTTCCCAGTTCAGAGGAAGCCAATTCCCGGTGGATATTCCAGCCTGGAGATGGAATCGAGGTCAAAAGGTGGAGAACGACGGAAGTTCTGCCATCCCAGGCTCAGGACTGAAGTCACTGTCCCATTCCTTGGAGATCCCTCTTTCCAGGACCAGTGGAAGAACGTGGTTTTGTGGGAATGATTTGTGGTGGGCGGGAAAACGCAGGGACCACATTTAGGATTCTCCTCCCTGCAAAGATTTTCATCTCCAAACTCTGGTCCAGGAATCCTCTCCCAGGTCCAGGAGCTCCTGACCTTGGACAATTCCGGCTGTGGCCCCAGCTGAGACGTTGGCCTTTGGGAATTCCAGGAGGGAAGGACAGCCCTGCCCCTCTGGCAGCTGGCACAGGTGACAACGTCCTCCCAGGTGGTGCCACCTCCTGCCCACCTCCATCCATCCTCATCCACCTGTCCTTCCAGGCTGGATCAGCCTCCAGATGGAGCAAAGCCCAGTGGGAAAAGCAGGGAAACCTCAGCTTGGGAATTCTTCTGGATGTCCCCACCTGGGCACAGCCACCACATCCTCCCCTGGCAGTGCCACATCCAGGGTCACATCCTTGGACACCTCCAGGTGACATCACATCCTTGCCCAGCAGTGCCACATCCAGTGCTGGCTCTTGGGACACTGCCAGGTGCCACCGTGTCCTTTCTCCAGCAGTGCCACATTGAGAGTCACGTCCTTGGACACCTCCAGGTGCCACCACGTCCTTCCCCAAGGATTTGGGGGGTCTCTGGTGCCACGGGGGCTCCCCACGCTCCGCTGGAGCTCCCTCCGGCACATGGAGCAGGGGACAGGTGACCCCACCTTCACTCCTGGTGGCACCAGAGCGGTGACAGCCACTGTGGCTCCCGAGGCTCCTCCTGGGCCGCTCCTGGGAGCGCCAGGCTCCGCCGGTGCCGCGGGGAAGCCGCGGTCCCTGGGAGAGGATTGGCTGCGGGCTCGGGGCCGGGGGGCTCCTAGCCCTTGTCCTGCGCCAGGGGAGCGCCCTTGTCACCCAGGGGCTGTGGGGACAAACGGGGACACGGCTGGATCAGGGGGGACACGGGCTGGAGGGACGGGGACTGGGGGAGGAAGGAATTGCAGGGATGGGGATCAGGGCAAGGGGACAGGGATCGGGGGACAGGGATTGAGGGACAGGGGTTGAGGGTCAGGGACTGGAGGAGGAAGGAATTGCATCTTTCCCCAGCTGTTCCCAGGCTGTCCCCGGGGCTGTCCCCAGACTATCCCCACGCTGTCCCCGCCCTGTCCCCGCCCTGTCCCATCCTGTCCCCAGCCCCGGTCCGTGCCAGCCCCGTACCCACCGTTCCTTTTGGGGTGCTGCCGTCGGGCTGCAGGCTCAGGAAGGGGTTGGGGGCCATGGCCGGCCCCGAGCCCAGCGGGGGGGTGGCCTGGGGGGCCAGCAGGGCCCCGCCGGGGTTCAGCTGCTGCGGGGACAGGGAGGCCAGCAGGGAGCCCCCGCTGGGCGCGGCCGAGGTCAGCAGCGCGCTGGGGCTGGGGTGCAGTGGGGCCGAGGTGGCGGCCAGCAGGGACAGCTGGGACGAGCCCGACATCTGCAGCCGCTGCAGCTCCCGCTTCTGCTGGATCTGCTGCATCATCTGGAACACCAGTGCCTGCTGCTCCTGCGGGAATGGCCGGGACACAGCTCAGAGTGGGGACAGAGTGGGGATAGAGCGGGGACAGAGCGGGGATAAAGTGGGGACAGAGCACTCTGGCACAAATCCCCCACAGTTCCAACCCATCAATGCAGCAATTTCAAGTCCGTGAAATTCACCATCCTGAAATCCCAAACTGGCTCTGAATTCCTTCCTGAATTCCAGGTGAGCAGGCCCCAGGGGAAGCAAAGCAGTCTCAGGGCTCACCTGCATCCCAAGGTACGCCCTGGAATCCAGGAAAACCTCCCTGAAATCTGGGAAAACCAAAGGAATTGCTATGGCAACCACCGACCCTCGAGGCAGCCGGAGCTGCTATTGTCCTGTCCCCGCGGGTGACACGGTGACATCAGCTGCCCTCGGAAATTGGCTTTTTCCGGGATTTAAAAATAGCCTGACCCAGAAATGCATCCAGAGCAGCGGGCTGGGCTCCTGGGTGGAACGGGCACAGCCCAGCCCTGGTGACAGCGCTGGTGGCACTCCCGTGTCCCCCCAGGCAGGGTGGGGACAGCGCCGAGGTCTCTGCAAGGCCAGGGGCTGGGGTTTGTCACCTCAGGGACCTGTTTACCACCTCAGGACCTGTTTGCCACTTCAGGGGCCTGTTGCCACCCCTCCATCCCCATTCCTGGGACAGGGGGTGCAGGCAGGGAGCCAAGAACCCCAGAGCAGCCACCTTTTGGGGGCCTTTCGGTGACCCAAAACCCTGAGCCAGCTGCGGAGCCCCCTGGGCACCTCCAGCTCTCTGTGTGGACGTGCCCAGATGCGGCTGAGCTGCCTAGGATTGAAACAACTCAGGTTCTATCTCTCTCTAACCCCCAGCAGGGTCCTTGGCACGTTCTGCCTCTCCTGTGGGCCCAGGACACCTGGGACACCAGGACACCGGGGCCAGTCTGGGATCCAGCAGGATTTGCATCCTGGGATGACTCCAGGAGGGAACGGCTCTCCCAATTCCCCCTTCCCGATTTCCCGGAGCTCCCGCCTTCTCACCCCCTCAGGATGTGGCAAACTCAGACTAAACTCAATTAAACTTCTTTCCTTTGGTACAAAAAGAGTCCAAATCCCACCTCCCCTCCCTGGGAGCTGCCACACCCTGCCTGGAGCTTTGATCCTCGGGATTTGGGATGCTCCCTCATCCCAAATTCCAAAACCATCTCTGAATTCCCTCACCCAGCCCACAGTGGTTTCAGACTCAAAAGGCTCAGAGGATTCGGGGACAGGAGGGAACCTCCGGTTTTAATTTCATATTTTCCTCTCTGTTCTGAGCTTTTCCCAGCACCAGCAGCTTCCCCTCCCCTCTGTCCCTTACCGGGTTAAGCGGCTGGGAAGTCAGGAGCTGCTGCAGCTGCTGCAGCTGCTGCTCGTGCTGCTGCAGGACGTGCCGCTGCTGCTCCGTCAGGGGGCTCAGGCTGGCCACGCTGTGGGAACACAGAGAGACACAGCAGCTGAAAAGATTTCCTTCCATGCCCAGCAGCCTCCCAGGTGCAGGAGTGAGGGAGGAACGTATTTGTGAGAAGCACATTTGGCAGGAGGTGGGAAACGCCTTGGCTGAGCTCTCCAGCTCTCTGCGGGAACACGCTGCAGGTAAATTCACCAGGGATACACGGATAATTCCACAGCTTGTGAAGGACCAGCGGTCCAATTTAGTGGCTGCTAAAATTCCTGCTGGTCCCCTCCCTGTGGACACAATGCCTGGGATCACCTGGGAACACTGGGCACACTAAGCCAGGCTCCCCCAAGCCAGGCTTGGGGACAGCTCTCCAGAGCAGTCAGCGTGGCCAGAACCGCTCCCTCCCTCACTCCCCGGAGCTGAGCTGGGCTGCAGAGGGCAGCGCCGCCCATCCTCACCTGCTCAGGCTGGTGGAGAGCTGCAGGGCCGGGGCCGCGCTCGGAGGCGGGGCGGGCTGCGCTCCGTTCAGGCTCCCCAGGATCCCGTTGAGCGGCATCTGCTGGGCTCCGGCCAGGCTGCCCAGCAGGCCGTCCACCATGGGCACCGCCGAGAGGCCGTGGCTGCCCCCCGAGGCTCCGGCCAGCCCCCCGCCCGCCGCCCTGGCCAGGCCGTTCACCTGCTGCGCCCCGGGCAGGGGCAGCGAGGCGGGGCTGGGCTGCAGCATGGGCAGGGGCGGGGGGGTGCTGTGGAAGGACAGGGAGGAGCTGCTCCTGCTGGGACAGCCCGAGTGAGGGTCCTGGGGGAGAAACGGACACAGAGCATCGGGCTGGGGCGGCTGCCTGGGGGCAGCTCGGGGGGGGAAGGGGGGAGCTCCGGTGGCTCAAGTGTGAAGGGTCCCAGAACTCAGAGAGGTCCCAGAGCTCGGGTCCAGCCCTGCTGGATGTCCAGCATCACCTGCAGGCGCTCCCACCTGGCGCTCCAGCTCTCAGCTACTCTACCCAGCCCTGGGCGCTGCAGGGAGAGCCTGATCTCTGAGCCTGGGCTAGCAGGATTTAGCAGCTGGCTACCGAGCCCTGGGGCTGCTGCGCTGCCCCTGCCCGAGGCCCTGCCCGGCCGCCGGTGGCCGCAGGGGCCGCTGTACCTCGGAGGACGTGGACAGCGAGTTCTCGATGCCGAAGCTGTTCTTGCACGGGGGGCTCTTGCTGATGCTCAGGGAGTCACTGCTGCAGACTGCGAGGGGAGAGGGGCGAGGCAGCAGAGTCAGGGCTGGACCCTGAGGTGGCCGTGGGACAGATCCTGTCCGCTGTGACCCTTCAGCCACCCCCGGGGCACAGGGACACGTCCCTGGATGCCCTCAGCTCTGGTTCCCTCAGCCCCGGTGCCCTCACCATTGGCAGGCAGGATGTACTGGGCCTGGCTGCCTGGGCCGTTGCTGCTGGTGACCACGGGGAAGGGGACGGACAGCTGGACATTGAGCAGCTGCAGCCTCTCTTTCTTGGCCGTCAGCGTCATGATCTGCTCCTGCAGCCGCTGGTTCTCCTTCTGCAGCGAGTGCAGCGCCTTCAGCATCTCCACAACTGCAGGAGGACCGAGGGGGGGCAGGAAAAAATGGCGGGGGGTAAAGGGAGGAAAGAGGAAAGGGGATCACAGGATTCACAATCAAACCCCAGAGCGGGAGGGACCGGCCCCACAGCGCTGCCCCCGCTCCTCTCCCCGGCACACACTGGGGCTTTGTCGCCGCCCAGCTCCGCTGCCTGCGGGCACAATCCCAAAACCCCAGCGGCTCCCACCCCGAGAGCCCCGGGAGCTGCCCCGCCGCCCCCCGGCCGCACTCACTGTTCACCCCGGCCTCGCCGTTGCCCTGCTTCTCCAGGAGCTGCTCGATGTTGGGGGTGGCCTGTGGGACATTGTCCAGCTGCCCGCTGCTGCTGCACGACACGGTCTGGTCGAAGAGGGTCGGCAGGCTGCTGATGGGGGACCTGGGGGGGGCGGGGGCGTCAGGGGGGCCCTGCTCCACTCCCGGCTCCATCCCTGCTCCATTCCTATTGTATTTCCGCTCCATTCCTGTTCCATTCCCTGCTCCCATGGCTCCTCTGCCTGGCCTCGAGTGGCAGCAGCCCCCCGGGCCCTCCCATCCTATCCCATCCGATCCCACACCCCAGGGAGCGCGGCAGGAGCTGTTTCAGTCCCCCCCAGGCTGTGCCCTGTCCCCGCTGTCCCCAGGGACACTCACATGGAGGACAGGCTCTCCTGCGGGGACGTCCCTCGGCAGCCGAAGCCGCAATCTTCCAGGTCGGGCTCTGCGCGGGGACAGGGACAGAGGGCCCGGGGTCAGCGGCGCCCGGTGCCCGGTGAATGCTCGGTGTGTGCCCGGTGTGTGCCCGGTCAGTGCCCGCTGGGGGGCACCGGGTGGTACCGAGCGGCACCAGAACCCAGCAGTCCCGGGAAGTACCGAACCGCACCGAACCGCACCGAACCGCACCGAGCAGCACCGGTACCAAGCCTCACCGAGCAGCCCCGGGCAGCGCCGCACCGAGCAGCGCCGGCCCCGCGCTGCGCAAGGCGGCCCCGCCGGCGCCTCCCCCGGGGAGGAGCCGCTGGCACCGCCTGGCACCTCGGCACGGCCGGGGCGGTCGCCCCGGCAAGGTCACCCCCGCCCCGCTCGGCGCCCGGGCAGGCGGAGCTTTGCAAAGCCTGGAGCCGGTTTTGCCGAAGCCGCCGGGGGATGGGGCCGCAGGGAGGGAGGGACAAATCCCATGCCAGACCCTGTCCCCGGCCCCCCGGCCCCGGCTGCATCCGGTAATCCCGGGGGATCGGCTGTCACTCTCCAGGGAGTGACAGAATCAGGTTGGAGCAGAGCTTTAAGGTCAGCCGGGATTGAGGATCCTTCCCCCAGAGCCGGCCCGGGTTCCTGTCGATTTCCAGGTGCTCCCTGAGGAGCTTCAAGGGAATCATGGAATGGTTCGGGTTGGAAAAGCCCTCCAAGGTCAGGAGGGCAATCATTAACCCAGCCCAGCCCTATCCCTACTCAGCCTGTGCCCAAGTGCCACATCCACGCGGTTTGGAACACTTCCAGGGATGGGGACTTGTGCCTGACCACCCTTTCCATGAGGAAATTTCCCCAATATCCAACCCAAACCCCCCCGGGCCCAGCCTGAGGCCATTCCCTCTCCTCCTGTCCCCATTCCCTGGGAGCAGAGCCCAACCCCCCTGGCTGTCTCCTCCTCTCAGGGACTTGTGGAGATCCAGCAGGTCTCTCCTGATCCTTCTTTTCTCCAGGATAAACATTCCCAGCTCACTCAGCCACTCCTGGCACTCCAAACCCTTCCCTGGCCACGCTCCAGTCCCTCCATGTCCTTTTTGGGAGGATCCCAAAACTGCCCCCAGGATCTGAGCTGTGCCCTCAGCAGTGCCCAGCTCAGCTTTGGCATCCAGAACCTTCCTCCAGGGCCATCCCTGTGCCTCAGGAAATCTGGGATGGGGCTGCTGTGCACATGTGCAGGATATCTGCCATTCCAAGGGTAATCCAGGATAAATCCCATATTTATCTTCCCATCCCTGGAACGCTCACTCCCTTTGCCCTGGGCCCTGTCAGATGTGGTGGCTCCAGCCTCAGCTGTCTCCCTGCCCCTCCTCTCCTTCCCCACACATTCCCATGTGCCGGAATCCCGGGAATCTCCTGCAGGGAATGCCAGGATTCCCAGCGGGATGCCCAGAACAGGGATTTCCTGCTGCTGCTCGGAATGAGCAAACCCAGCTGGGGCTGGGCAGCTCCTCCAGACAGGGCCAGGGGATCCTGGCTCCCTCATCCCCTTGGGAATGTCCTACTGGGACACTCTTCCAGGCAGGAATAACCCATGTTATATCCATAATTCCTGGATGTGGCTGGAATCTCCCAGTGCAAGATCCTGGAGCAGCTTCCAGTGCTGGAATTGGCTCCAGGAGAGCTGGAGAGGGGTTTGGAACAAGGGAGGGATGGACAAGACATAGGGAATGGGTTTAAACTGGGATAGGGCAGGGATAGATGGGGTTTTGGGAAGGAATTCCTCCCGGTGAGGGTGGGGAGGGGCTGGGATGGAATTCCCAGAGAAGCTGTGGCTGATCCATCCCTGGAAGTGTCCCAGGACAGCTTGGAGCACCCTGGGGTAATGGGAGGTGTCCCTGCCCATCTTTAAGGTCCCTTCCAACCCAAACCACGGGCACCCATTCCCCAGGAACACGCAATTCTCCCGGGACATTCATTTTCCAGGGTCAGTCGTTATCCAGGGATCTTCATTCTCCTGGAACACCCAATTATCCGGGGATATCCATTCTCCTGGGCCACCCAGTTATCCTGGGACACGCATCATCATCTAGGGACACTCATTATCCAGGGCCACCCAATTCTCCAGGGCCACCCATCATTATCCAGGGCCACTCATTATCCAGGGGCATCCAATTATCCTGGGACAGCTGTTATCATCCAGGGACACCCATTCTCCAGGGACACTCCCGAGGTGCTGCTGGCAAAGACACCATCCCTGTCCCCCCGTGGCAGCCCTGGCTGTCACCCCGAGGGACAGCAGCTGGAAAAGCCGGGACTGCAGTGGTGGCCACCTGTCCTGTCCTGTCCTGGTGGGAGGAATGCCAACCCGGACATACCTGGGAGCTCACGTACCTGCCCGGCTGCTCTCCGGCTGGCTCAGGAGGGGGTTCAGGGACAGCCCGGACGTCAGAGGGCTCCCGAAAATGTGCGAGGAAGGGAGGCTGAAGGTGGAACCCGCCAGGGAAAACACCTGCCCGGAAAGCAGGGAAATATCCTCGTTATTGCAGCTCTTCCCAGCTCCCGCGTTAAAAATATCTCCTGGAAGTCTGGCAAGAGGCTTGGCACATTCCCAGAGCTGGCTGGGAGCCAGGAGCCCTGGGAATGGTGTGGATCCAATTGCTCTTCCCAGTGGAAGTGTTCCCAATCCTGAGTATTCCAACTGTCCCCATTCCCAAGTGTTCCCTGTCCCAATTATTCCCATTCCTGAGTGTTCCCAATCCCAACTGTCCCCAATCCTGACTGTTCCCTGTCCCAACTGTCCCCATTCCCGACTGTCCCCATTCCCAATTATTCCCTGTCCCGACTGTCCCCATTCCCGCGTGCCCCAGTCCCGAGCCCCGGCCCGTCCCGGGCCTCACCTGCGTGGTGGATCCGGCGGAGGAGGAGGAGGCGGGGAGGGAGCTGGCGAAGGGCGAGCGGCTGAGCTGGGGCAGGGCGGCGCCGCCCTGGTGCGGGAGCAGCCCCGAGGGCAGCGGCGTGCTGCACACCGCCCGCAGCGCCGCGCCCAGCGGGATCGGGTCCTTGTTGCTCGTGTAGATCCCTGCGGGACAGAGATTCCAATTTATCCCGCTAATCCCCAGGGAGAGATCCTGCCTGATCCTGCTTCTCCCGAGGGAGAGGAGATTCCTTCTGATCCTGCTTCTTCCCAGGGAAAGATTCCTTCTTATCCCGCCTCTCCCAAGGGAGAGATTCCTTCTGATCCTGTCTCTTCCCAGGGAGAAATTCCTTCTGATCCTGCCTCTCCCAAGAAGAGATTCCTTTTGATATGGCCTCTCCCAAGGGAGAAGAGATTCCAATTTATCCCACCTCTACCAAGGGAGAGGAGATTCCTCAACTTTTGGGAAGTTGATCCAGGGGAGATTCCAGGGTGAAGGAAGGGGATGTGGATTTTTATGGATTCAGGAGACAGAACCCTGTGCAGCCAGGTCTGGACATGGCTAAATGTGCTGGAAAATTCTGGAAGAGGCTGGAAAAGGGATCTGAGCACACCTGAATCCCTCAAGGGGGGACCCACCTGAGCCCAGCAGCGGCGACTCCATGCTGAGGCTGGGCAGACTCCCGGGGTGGCTGAAGCTCCGGGAAGAATTCCCGACGCTGGAGCTGACAAGGGATCCCCCGGAGAAGGGAGAGGAGGAGGTGGAGGTGGACCCAGCCAGCTGGGCCCCCAAAACCTCTTTGCCTTTGCCCGCCTTGGGCCTGCCGGGGCCGTGCTTGTTCTTCTTGCTGCCCTTGTGCTTCTTCTCCTTGAGCACCTCTCCCTCCTCGGCGCCCAGCGACGGCATCCGCTTGTGGCCGCTCCCGGCGGCGCCAGCCGTGCCACCCGTGCCACCCGCGGGGCCACCAAGGGTGCTGGAGGCTTTGTAGTCCACGGGGGAGGCGTCGCGGGCTCGCGGCTGGCCCACAGCCGAGGTGGAGAAGCGCATGATGGAGCCGAAGCCGGAGAAGATGACCTTCTGCTCAAAGACGTCAGCCTTGGGGCCCTCGGAGAGCGGTGAGCAGTGCGAGGAGGAGCTGGAGCTGGCGGCCTTGCGGAACTTCTCGTCCTCCTGCTCCAGCTTGGGGAAGGGCGCGAAGTCCTGGGAGCCAGGCAGGCCGCAGGAGGAGCCTGGGGACACGTGGGGGTCAGCCCGAGGGGCAGGGGAGGGGTCCTGGTGCTTCATCGCTCTCCTCCTCCTCCTCCTCCTCCCTCATCCCTCTGCTTTTCTCCTTCATCCCGTGTCTCCTCTACTTCATCACTCCCTTCTTCTTCCTCCTCCATCCCTCTCCTTTTCTCCATCCCTCCCCTCTTCCTTCCTCTCCTCTCCCATCTCTCCTCTCCCACCTTTTCCCTCTCCCTCCTTCTCCTTTTCCTCCATATTCATCCTTCCCCTCTTCTCCTTCATCACTCTCCTCTTCCTCTTCCTTCATCCCTCTCCTTTTCCTCCATATTCATCCTTCTCCCTTTGTCCTTCATCCCTCCCCTCTTCCTCCCTCCCCTCTCTCTCCTTTCTTCTCCTTCCTCTCCCTCCTCCTTCTCCTCTTCCTCCTCCTCCATCCCCCTCCTTCCTCCTTCCTCCCTCTCCCTCCCTCTCCTCCTCCTCCTGCCCCTCACCGGCCGTCTGGAAGGTTCCCCCGGCTGGGGCAGATCCGAAGCCTCCGGAGCTTTTCCCACTTCCCGTCTTCTTCCCCTTGTGGCTGCTGCCGTGGCTCGAGGATTTCCTGCCCTTGGCCTCTGCCCTGGCCACCTCTGAGCTCTCCTTGGTGGCCTCGTGGTGGCCACTGGAGGCCTGGGAGGGGACAGACACTGGGGTGACCCCAGGGACCAGAGCTGGCTGCAGCCGGGGCTCTTTTTTCCCCCATTTTCCTGATTTTCCCGTTTTTCCTGAATTTCCCAATTTTCACAATTTCCTCCCTCTGCAGTGGGAATTGCCCTCTCTGCCCACCCAGGGCTGCTCAGCTCGGGTCACTCCTGGCACAAGAGGGACTTTGGGACATCTCCTGCTGCTCGGTGGCACTGGGAATTCCACCCCAGGGATTGGGCTCATCCCAGGGAACCGCAGGGGATTAAAGGGGGAAGGGAGCGGAGTCTCCAGCTCCAAAAACCTCTGGATTTTGGAAACCTCCCAGTTCCATCCAGGATTTCAGATTCCTGCCTCAGGTGTGCTGCTTCCACCACTCCCATCCCACCTGGGGGATTTCCTTGGGAATGGGGTGGGATCAGAGATTCCCTGAGGGAATTTCCTCATCCTTAGGATGGGACTGGAATTTCCCTGGGGAAATTTCCTGTGAATTTCCTCATCCTCGGGATGGGACAGGAGATTCCCTGGGATCCCTGCAGCCATCCCAAAGCTCCGGCTGGGAATATTCCCAGGGGTTGGAGCAACACCAGATGTTCCCAAATTCCAGCTGAGCTGCAGGAGCCAGGGGAGACAGGAGGGTGAAGAACGTGGGCAGATGCCAGGAAATCCAGAATTTTGGGATGAGAGGGAGAATTATGGGAATTCAGCCAGGGGGAAAGAGGGATGAACCCAAACCCAGATCCCTCAAATCCCAATTCCCTTCAAATCCAGAGCCAAGGGCTCCAAATTCACCCGTTTTAGGTAACATTACAACCAAAATTAAAAATATTCCTGTAATTATGGGATGGCCCAAAATGTGGGACCTTCCTGACATCCCTGACCCTGACCGAGCCCTCTTTGGGATAAATCCTGGGATCCAAGTCCATCCCTGGATTTAATCCCTCGACAGCTGCAGGCGCCAGATGTACCCGGAATTTGAAGGGATGGGAACGGGGGAATTCCGGGGAGAGAGAATTGGGATTTTCTCCTGCCAGCCCCAGATGTGGGAGTTAAACCCTCCTGGATTTATGGGCTCAGCAGGAGAAATCGTCCTGATTTTTCCTCGGGAAGGGGAGGGGAGAGGGGCCTCGGGTGTGAATGGCCTGGTGAGAATGCCCTTTTCCCAGTTTTCTGGGTGGATTTTCCTGCCCTTTTCCCAGTTTTCTAGGTGGACTTTCCTGCCCCTTTTCCCTGGGTTTTTGGGTGCATTTTCCTGGCCTTCCCTATTTTCCTATATGGATTTTCCAGTTCCTTTCCCCTGTTTTTTTGGCTGGATTTGGGTGGATTTTCTTGCTCCTTTTCCCAGTTTTTTGGCTGGACTTTCTGGGTGGATTTTCTTGCCCTTTCCCCTGTTTTCTGGGTGGATTTTCCTGCCCCTTTTCCCAGTTTTCTGGTGGATTTTCCCCAGTACCTTCTCGGCAGCCACGGCCACGGGTGCTGGGGGGAGGCTGCTGGGGGACTCCGGCCGCTTTTTGTGCTTCTGCTTCGGCCTCTCCTTGTCCTTGCGGCTCTGGAAAAAAAAACAGGAACCTCTGGAATGCTGGAATTCCCAACACTGGGAAGGGCAGCACCAGATCCCATAAAGAAATTTTAATAAATCCCCATTCCAGCAGTTTTCCAGGAACAGATCCCATAAACAAATCCCTATTCCCATTGTTTTCCAGCACAGATCCCATTAAAAAAATCCAAATAAATTCCCACAGTACTCCAGCAGCAGATCCCACAAGGAAGTCCAAATAAATCCATATTCCCATTGTTTTGCAGTGGCAGATCCCATAAAGGAATCCCATTGTTTTCCAGCACCTGATCCCATAAACAAATCCTGTGAATTTGGGGAATTCGGGGGATTCTGTGAGTTTTGGGGATTTTCTCACCTTTTTTGGCCTCTCGTGGTGGGACAGGTGCTTCTCCTGGGCCGGGGACGCCGAGCGGCTCCTCCTGCCCGGGAGGAAGGAGCTGCTCCCGGAATGGCGCGAGGTCTTCTGGGGGAAAACAGGAGGGAAATGGGGAAAAAGGGGGGAAAACAGGAAAAAAAAACCAGAGGGAAAAGGGGAAAGGAAAGAGGGGAAAAGGGAAAAAAACAGAGGGAAAAGGAGGACAATGAGGAAAAAGGGAAGTAAGAGGGAAAAGGGGAAAGAAAAGACGGAAAAATGGGAAAAAAGAGGAAAAAGGGAAAAAAGAGGGGAAAAGGGGAAAGAAAAGAGGGAAAGGGGGAAAAAAGAAGGAAAAGGGGGAAGAAGATGGAAAAGGATGAAAAAAGATGGAAAAAGGAGAAGAGAGAAAAGGGCAAGAAAAATAAATTAAAATTTCCTAAATAAATGAAAGCTCCCTAAATAAATCAAATTCCCTAAATAAACCAAACCCACCAAATGAAATAAAAATTCCTGAAATACATGAAAATTTCCAAAATAAATTAAAAATTCTCTAAATAAATTAAAAATGCCCTCAAGAAATGAAATTCCCGAAAGAAATTAAATTCCCTGAATAAATAAAAGTTCTCTCAATAATTGGGAAGTCCCAGAATCCCTGGAATTCCTGGATCTCACCATTTTGTTGAAGTGGTATTTGCAGTAGCCGCAGTATTTGACATTGTCGACCTCCAGCACCTCCTCCTCGCACAGGAGCCCAGCCATCTGTGCACTGATCCCAGGAAAAACAGGGAAAATCCAGGAAAATCAGCAGGAAAGCAGGGAAAAAATGGCAACATTGGTAGGAAAACAGGGGAAACCCGAGAAAATCAGCAGGGAAATGGAGGAGAAAAATGAAAAATCAGCAGGAAAACAAACAAACAAAAAAAAACCCCAGCAAAATCCATCAGATTCCACAGGTTCCAACGGAATTCCCGAACTTTGGGAACTTCCCGGAAAAACCTGGAAAAACCTCCTGGGTGAGGAGGAGGAAGGGGCAATTCCGGTCCTAAATAACCCCATGGGGGGGATCAAGGCCAAACCCCAGAGCCCTCAGGGACTGAGCCCCAGAGCAGGGCAGGGAGGGAGCAGCTGGGGGCACGTTCCAGAGGCGAATTCCCGGGAATCTCACCAGGTGACGTGGAAGGCCTGGCGGCAGCCGTGCCGGTTGCAGGCCATGCAGGCCCCCGAGGCCGCCTTGCTCTCCCGCCCTTGCTCCTCGCAGATGTAGCAGGTCTGGGAAGGGGGGAAAAAATGGGAAAAAAAAACACATTTTCCAAGAGGAAAAGCCTCCAGGGATTCCCAAACCTCATGGGATGTGTTGGGTCAGGAGGGGTTTTGGAGCTTGGTGAGTTCCAGCCTTTCCCATCTTCCGCTCCTGTGAAGGAATTTCTGGGGCATCGAGGAAATTTTGAGGGATTTCTATGAAAATTCCAGGATACTTCCCGGTGGGATACACAAAACTTCTCCTTTTTCCCCAAAATCCCAACTGTCCCATTGGAACCAACATGGAATTCCATGGATTCCTTTGGTTCCAGTTGTTCCACCAATAAATTCCTGAAATTCCCATTTTCTCCCCAAAAATATGGAGGATCCAACAGAGAATTCCATGAATCCAACTGCTTCTCATCGTTCCACAAAGAAATTCCTCAAATTGGGGAAGATAGATGGGGAAGACCAAAAATTTCTTGGCAAATCCAGGGATTTCCTTGGTTTTTAACGGAATCCGAGCAGCTGTGGGGTCGGGACAATCCGGGAAGGAGCCATGGGGAGATGGGATGACCCCGAAATCCCGAAATCCCGGATTTTACCTTGTTGAAGCGGTCGTGGGGGACGTACTGGAGCACGATGGGCTCCATGGTGAGCACGTTGGCAAACTGCACCTCGGGGATGTACAGGGCACACACCACATGCGCCCAGCCTGGAAAAGGAAGGGAAAATGGGAATTCAGTCCGGGAAACCCCTCCGAAAAAAAAAAAATTTCCATGCCAAAAAAATCTTCTGTCCCCAAAAACCCCATGTGGTTTTGCAGGCAAAAGGAGGATTTTGGGATTTTCCAGGTGGGAATTCCATGGCTCACCCCCATTGTCCGTGCGCTTCAGGGCTCCATCCTTATGGGGACACAGCTCGCACCTCTGGAAGGGAGAAAAAACACCACAATTCACCCAATTTCAGTGGTAAAATTCAAATTTCATCAGCTGTAATTGATAAAATTAAAATTTAATAAATAAAATTTGTCAGATTTCAGCTATAAAATTCAGATTCCGTCAGCTTTAATTAAGTTTAATTGATGACATTGAAATTTCATCAATAAAATTCAAATTTCATGGATAAAATTGAAACTTAATCAAGAAAATTTGAATTTCAATCCAAAATCAATAAAATTCAAATTTAATAAAAATTAATCAATAAAATTCAAATTTCATCCATTTAATTCCAGGTTTAGGACCAGAAAATCCCCATTTCTGCCCCAAAAAGGAGCTGCTGCCAGAACAGGGCTGTGGGAATGAGGACTGAGGAGGTTTGGGGGGAAAAATGCCTCAAAAAAGCCCTAAAAATGGATTTAAATGCCTGGGGCAAAGTTTTGCTTTTGGGGCTTTTTTAGGGCTGGTTTTAGGGGCTGTGGTTGAGGAGTAAAACCGAAAGCGGCGACTCAGAGTAAAAAAGAAATTGAGTTTTTATCTCTCTCTGCTTCTTACTTCCGCCTCTTGCGAGGGTTTTTCCTCCAGTTTTCGGGAGAAGTTTTGGTCGTGGTTGGGTTTGGTGTCACCCCAAATCCCGGCTGAGAGGGTGTGGGGTTGTTTTTGGGGTGCCCCAAAATCTGGTGTAGGAAAATCTCCCCCGTGATTTCTTTTTGGGGGTTTTTGAATTTTTAAAAAGGCCCCAAACCCAAAAATCTTGGAAAACCCCAAAAATCTTGGAGAGCTCCATCCATGATTTTTCCCTACTCACCACCCGGGCGGCTCTTTCCTGGGATTCACATTTCCGGCAGAACCAGGGGCCAGTGGGAACCTGGACAATTCCATAACAAGCTGGGAAAAAAGGCAAAAAAACCCCAAATAAAACCCTTTAAAATCCATTTATTTCTGATTTCTCAGGGGTTTAAAAATGTTTGGAGCAGGCTGGAAAGAAACAGGAGGAAAATCAGGGAGAAAAACAGGATTAGCACCAAGAAATCATGGAAAAAAAAGTAAACTAAACAAAATAAAATAAAATAAAAATGTAAAATATGGAGGAAACCATGAGTGGTAAATGGAGGCCTCCAAAAAGGGTTAAGAGCATTTATAAATTGTATTTTCTGCTAATTTTTTACTTTTTCCCCCTTGTTTTGGGGGTTTTCTCCTCTTTGGCACACAATTTTTCATTAAAAATTCAGGATATTCACAGAACTATCTGATGGGAAACAAGAGCTCTATAAAAGAGTTAAGGCCATTAATAATTTCTATTTTCAGCTCATATTCTGCATTTTTTCCTTGTTTTTCCCTGTTTTCCCCTGGCAGCCCCCACTGGCTCCAGCTGAGCTCGTTCTTGGCGCTCAGCCCGGGCTAAAGATGGACCCGGGGCTTCCCGGGAATTTCACTCTGCCTGTTTACTTCCCACTTTTTTACCCTGGTTTACCCCATTTTCCCCTGCTTTCCCCCTGTTTTTTACCATTTTTCCCCATTTTCCCCTGTTTTTTCTGTTTTCTCCTCTTTTTTCTCCCTGTTTATTTCCTGTTTTCTTCCCTGTTTTTCTCTGTGTTTTCCTGTTTACTTCCTGGGGTTTTTCCCTGTTTATTTCCTTTTTTTTTTTTTTTTTTTTTTTGGCCATGCAGGATGAGCCTCCAGGGTTCCTTTTTGGGGTTTGAGTTATTTGGGGAGTAAAAACCTCCCCAAAGCCACAGGGGCTGGGCCGAGCTCCAAAAGGGGAATCACCACATCCTGCAGGGCCCCCAAAAACCCCAAATAAACTCCTTGAGCTTCCCACAGGCACAGACCGAGGCTCAGGCCAGGCTCGGAGACTTTTCCTGACCCTCTGGAGCTGCTCCTGCACTTCTGAAACTCTTCTTGAAAATCTGAAACTTTTCCTGAAAATCTGAAACTCTTCCTGATGTTCTGAAACTGTTTTTGAAAATCTGATACTGTTCCTGACCTTTAAAAGCTCTTATTGAATATTTGGAACTCAACCCAACCCTCTGGAACTGCTCCTGATCCCTAAAAACTGTTCCTGACCCCCTGAAATTCCTCCTGTGCCTCTGGAACTCTTCTTGAAAATCTGAAACTCTTCTTGACCGTCTTGATCTGGTTTTGAAAATCCCAACCTCTTCCTGATGCTCTAGAACAGTTCTTGAAAATCTGAAACTGCTCCTGACCCTTAAAAATTGTTCCTGACCCTCTGGAACTTCTTCTGTGCTTCTAAAACTCTTCCTGAGAATCCAAAACTGTTCCTGATGCTCTGGAACTGTTATTGAAAATCTGAACCTGTTCTGCCCCTCTGGATCTGGTTTGGAAAATCCAAAACTCTTCCTGAGACTCTGGAATAGCTCTTGCCTCTCTCAAACTGTTCCTGACCCTTAAAAACTGTTCCTGACCCTCTGGAGCTGTTCTGGACACAGGATCACAGACAGGGCTGGACACAGGGACAGGGCTGGACCCACAGACACCCAGAACCAGAAGCAAGCACAGGGAACGGACGAGAGCGAGCAGGAGGAGCTGGAGATGCACCGGGACAGGAATGGGATAAAAACAACAACCGGGACAGGGATGGGCAAACAACAACCGGGAAATTAATGGGATAAAACAACAACTGGGAAACAGACAGCCTAAAACAACAACCGGGACAGTAACGGGATAACATCAGCGGGAAAACAGTGCGGCCCCGGCAGCCCGGAATCCTGGGCGCATTCCAACCAAACCGAGCAGGGATCGCCACTCCTCCGCTGCCTCGAATACCGATTTTAATCCGGATTTGTTTTGTTCACCGAGCCGAGGACAAACTTTCCGGGCCCGCTACCGTGAGCTGGGGGCGGGCTCGGAGTCATTTAAAATGCAAATCGCCCGTGTCACCGGGAGCAGCGGGCGGAGGAGGCGGAGGAGGAGGAGGAGGAGGAGGAGGAGGAGGAGGAGGAGGGCTGCCTTCCTCCCTCCCTACCCTCGCAGGAGGCAGCTCCGGGCCCCGCGCCCCCTCCGGAGCTTCCCCGCGGCCCCCCCGACACCCCCGGGCCGGGCCGGGGGCGGCAGCGCCTCCTCCCTCCCTTCCCCTCCCCGCTAAACCGGGGGGGCACCGGAGAAATCGCCCCGCTCGCCACCCCCGGGGGGCTCCGCGGCTGCCCCATCTCGACCCCGCCGTGTCCCCGCCGTGTCCCCCCCTCCGCGGCCGCGCCACCTCGGCGGCGACACCGTTATTTGGAACAATAGCGCTAAAACAAAGCGCGCCCCCCCCGCCGCCGCCGCCGCCCCCATCCTCACCCCGCCCCGTCCCCGGGGGGTTTCGGGGGGCTCGGGGAGGGGCTCGGGGGGCCGTGCCGGGCTCACCTTGGTGCACGGCCACATTGCAGCCGTGGCCGTCGCAGTAGACGAGCGGGTTCTCCGCCCAGCCGCGCTCGTCGGAACACACACAGCAGCCTCCCACCATCTCCTTCATACTTCCAGGAGGGTTTCCTGCCCCCCCGCCTCCCTCTGCGCGCTCCTCCTCCTCCTCCTCCTCCTCCTCCTCCTCCTCCTCCGTGCTGCCCCCTCCCCGCCTCTCCCGGGGGGACCGCCGGGGGAGACGGCGGGGACAGCGAGAAGCCACAAGAGCGGGCGGGGCGAGGCGCTGATGAAGGGACCGGGGGACAGCGCGGGGACAGCGCGGGGACAGCGGGGGTTGGCGGATGTGGCTCCGCGCCACGCAGGTCCCCCCCCCCCCCCCTTTCTATCTGTCCCCCCCGCTTTCTGCTCGTCCCCCCCGTTTATTGCCGTCCCCCCCGTTTATCCCGGTCCCCCCGCCTGTCCCCGTCCCCCCCGGTTCGTCCCCATCCCTCCCAGTTTGTCCCAGTCCCCCCCCAGTTTGTCCCCGTGTCCCCGTCCCCCCCTCCCGGTACAATCATGGCGGCGCCGCCCGCACGCTCCGGTAAAATTTGCGGTTCACGGATCTCGGCGCGGCCGGGCGGGCGGGTTTGCGCGCGGGTGATATTTTGGCTTTTTGGGGGGTTTTTTGACCCTTCCCCAACGCTTTGGGATGAGGAATTTGGGGTTTTTCCCCCTCCAGCCCCCTGTGCCCGGCTGGCATCGCGCTGCGGGCTCGTTCCCGATGGAGCGCTCCGCGGAGATGAGCCGACAGCGCTCCGTAAATCCCATTATCCCGAAATTCCCGGATCCCGGCTCCGCCAGCGCCACCGGCTGTCCTGGCCCGAGACTCCTCTGGAAACGGGATTTAACCCCTTGGCACCTTGGGAAAGAGGATAAATGTTCCTTCCCCCCTCGGGGGTTTGCGCGCGGCAGGAAGAGTGGTGGGAATCAGCGGGAAAACAGGGAAATGATCCTGGAATATCGGGAATATTTATTTATGGGATTGTATGAGCAGGGAATGTGCAGAGAAAGGATCTTGAAATATTGGGAATATTTATTTATGGGATTGCACCTGTATGAAAGGAGTAGAGAAAAAATATCCTGAAATATTGGGAATATTTATTTAGGGGATTACACCTGCTGGGAATGAGTGAAAAGATCCTAAATATTTGGAATATTTCTTTTCTGGGCTCTTTTATTCCCCCCACCCCTTGTACTCCTGGAGAGTTTTGGGATGGATTTCCTGGCACAACATTCTACCCAAACACTCCAATCCCAAATCAGCCACAATTCCTGAGGATTTTTAGGGTTTTCCCACCATTCTGATCATCCTTCCTGCTCTGAATATTCCATAATGTTACCATTTTCAACCTAAATAACATCATGAGCCTTCTTTTCCTCATCCCAAAAACCTCTGGAATCTTGGCCTGGCCCATCCTGGAATTTCTTTCAACCCAAACCCCAAAATTCTGGGGTTTTTTTACCCTTTTTGAGAACCCCTCAAGCATTCCACCCACGATTTTCCCTTTATCCCAATCCCTGAAAATCCCTGCAGGGGCGGGAATTCACTCACCCTGAACTCCCTTTTTTCCAAGGATTCTCCCTGTATTTTCCCCCCTTTTTTTTCCCCCCTTTTCCTTTTATCTTTTGTGTTTAAGGAATTCTGGCCTTTGTATCCTGGAGACTTGGAATTGTCCCAGGATCAGATTCGGGATTTCCTCCCTTCCCTTGCCCACGGAGATCCTCGGACTTGAACTTTGAAAGGATTATAATTCCCATTAAATTCCCATTAAATTCCCATTAAATTCCCATGTCTGCTGCCTCTTGCCCAGTGCCCAATGCCCAGTGACCACTCTGCCCACCGTGCTGTGGCCAGTACCCAGTACCTGGTGCCCAACCCCTTCTGCCTGGTGTCCAGTCCCCACTGCCCACTGCCCTGTGCCCATTGCCCTGTGCCCTGTGCCCACTGCCCGGTGCCCTGTGCCCGTTTCCCGGTGCCCTGTGCCCGTTTCCCGGTGCCCTGTGCCCACTGCCCGGTGCCCTGTGCCCATTGCCCTGTGCCCATTGCCCTGTGCCCGGTGCCCGTTTCCCGGTGCCCACTGCCCGGTGCCCATTGCCCTGTGCCCGGTGCCCGTTTCCCGGTGCCCTGTGCCCATTGCCCTGTGCCCGGTGCCCGTTTCCTGGTGCCCACTGCCCGGTGCCCATTGCCCTGTGCCCGGTGCCCGTTTCCCGGTGCCCTGTGCCCATTGCCCTGTGCCCGGTGCCCGTTTCCCGGTGCCCGGTGCCCGTTTCCCGGTGCCCGGTGCCTGCTGTGCCCATTGCCCTGTGCCCACTGCCCGGTGCCCGTTTCCCGGTGCCCTGTGCCCATTGCCCTGTGCCCTGTGCCCACTGCCCGGTGCCCGGTGCCTGCTGTGCCCATTGCCCTGTGCCCTGTGCCCGTTTCCCGGTGCCCTGTGCCCATTGCCCTGTGCCCGGTGCCCGTTTCCCGGTGCCCATTGCCCGGTGCCCATTGCCCTGTGCCCGGTGCCCGTTTCCCGGTGCCCGGTGCCTGCTGTGCACGGGGAGGGCCCGGGGCAGCGGCGGGGGCGGGCAGGAAGCGCCCGCGGCCCCTCGGGCTCGGAGCCGCATCCGGCCCGGGGCTGCGGGGGCGCAGGAAACGGGAAGGGGAACGGGGAGAGGGGGGAGTGGGGGAGGGAGGGCGGGGGGGAGAGGGGAGAGAGGAGCGGCCCCGGGCAGTGGAGGGACACAGGGGAACCTCCAAGGGGCACATCTGGACCCTCACCCTCCATCCCTCCATCCGTCCATCCATCCATCCATCCATCCATGGATTCCATCCCTCCTCTCTCAGGACAAGTTGGAGATTCGGGATTCTGCAGCCTGGCAAGGAGAAGCTCCAGGGACACCCTGGAGCCTTTCCAGGGCCTCAAGGAGCTCCGGGAGAGCTGGAGAGGGGACAGGAGACAGGGATGGAGGGACAGGGCACAGGGAATGGCTTCCACTGCGGCAGGGCAGAGATGGACGGGATTTGGGGCAGGAGTTCCTGGCTGGGATGGAATTCCCAGAGCAGCTGTGGCTGCTCCATCCCTGGATGTGTCCCCGGCCAGGTGTGACAGGGTTTGGGCCATCCTGGGGCATGGGGAGGTGGCCCTGCCGTGGCGGGGGTGGCACTGGAGGGAATTTCAGGTCCCGTCCCACCCAAACCATCCAGGATCCCTCAGTTCCTCAGATCCAGAAAATTCTCAACTTGGAGCCCTCCGAAAGCCCTGAGGGACCAGCAGGAGGGGACAGGCTGGGGACAAGGTGGGACAGGTTTCCCATGAGTTGGAATTTCCCACCCCCCCCCCCCCCAGTTGCTCATTAGGAGTTTTGGGGCTGTGACCCGGGAATTAATCACTGCTGAGTGATTAATTGATTAATTAATTAATTAATTAATCACGACTAGGCCCTTGGCAGACAAAAAGCAGCCAAATTCTGGCACCTTTGAGGTTTCCCCCCAAAATTATGTGGAAGAAGTCACCGGCACTGCTCCAGCATGGATCAGAACAAACTAATGAGTCATTAATGAGTAATTAATGAGTGACACCAATCAGCTCAACCCTGACTCACATCTGTCCCGAGGCTGAAATATATTTTGGAACTTTGCAAGTCCCAGGAATGGGAAATTTTGATGAAACTGCCCAAAATGGGTGTGAAGGGGTTTGGGATGGGTTTGAGGATTCCCCAGAGGAGCTAAAACCAGCTCTAATTAAGCTTCACATTAATTTAATGAGTGGATAAATTGAAACCATCGGTCCCGAGCAGGGTGTGGAGCAGTTGTGGCCCTGCTCTGCAGATTTTTGGGGTGATTTCCTAATTTAGACAAACCCTCCCCGCTCTCCCCTTCCTCCGCTCCGCCCTGCCTTGGTGGCAGCGGTGACACCAAAATAGCGGCGGGACCCGAAACTGAAACCGAGATTAGCGGCACCAAAGCTCGGCTTAAAGGGATCTGTCAAGGGTCCGCTCTGCCGGGATGGATTTGGGGGTTCTGGGGGCGTTTTCTCCTTTTCTGCTGCTGAGTTGTGGTGTTGGGGTGGGGGCGTTTCCCCCTGGAGGGTTCTGTCACTTCGGTAACCTCAGGTGTCTTCGCCAAATTTTAAAACAAATAAATTTATTTATTTCATTTCCTTCCCAAATAAAGGATGTGAAGTGGCATATCCCTGAATCCCGGGACAGGGAATGTTTATTTATGGGGCTGCACCTACAGGAAAGGAGTAGAGAGAAATTATCCTGAAATATTTTGAATATTTATTTGTGGGATTACACCTTCAGGGAATGAGTGAAGTGGAATAATTCTGAAATATTGGGAAAATTTTTCTTTGGGATTGCACCTTGCAGATCCCAAAATCTGTCACCCTTGGGATATCCCAGGAAACTCCCCTTGCCTTGGACCCAGAACAAAACCCAGGAGCAGTTTCCTGGCCGCATTCCTCTATTTCTTGGGAACAAATTTTGAGGATAAATTCTAATTTATCGGGAATTAGAAATTCCCCCGGGAATTCCATTCCAGCCCTTTGGGCCGGAGGATTCCCCCGGAATCCAGGGAGCGCCGCTGGGCAGGCAGCTGGGGACCTCTGCTGGGAGAAGCTTAAAAATGCCCTTTTTTCCCCCAAAATCGCGTCTGGGCGGGCGGTGGGAGGGCGCCCTGCGGAGGGCGGCAGCGGCGCGGGTGTGCCCACAGCCCCCGGGGCACCGGGAGAGCGTCCGGTCCCCGGGTCCGCAGGGGAAGGGAGGAACCTCCCAGACCTGGGAATAACCCGGGAGACCGAGCTGCCCCTACAGCTCATCCCAGCGGGACGCTCATCCTGGAGCTGATCCCACTGGGATCCTGGTCCCACAGCTGATCCCACTGGGATCCCGGTCCTACAGCTGATCCCACTGGGATCCTGGTCCTGGAGCTCATCCCAGCGGGATCCTGGTCCTGGAGCTCATCCCACTGGGATCCTGGTCCTACAGCTCGTCCCACTGGGATCCTGGTCCTGGAGCTCATCCCAATGGGATCCTGCCGTTCATTCCTTTGGGATCATCATTCCGCAGCTCATCCCGGATTCCCGTTCCTCACCACATCCCATTGGGATTCCCATCCTGGAGCTCATGCCATGAGGATCAATCATCACTCCCTGCACCTCATCCTTCTGGGATCATCATTCCACAGCTCATCCAGGATCCCCATTCCCCACCGCATCCCATTGGGATTCCCATCCTGGAGCTCACCCCAATGGGATCCTGCAGCTCCTGCCTTTGGGATCCATCATTCCGCAGCTCATCCCGGATTCCCGTTCCCACAGCTCATCCCGATCCCTCCCTGCATCCCAGACTGGAGCTGGGAATTCCCTCGAAAAAAGGGGAATTTTTAATTTAAAAAAAAAAAAAAAAAAGAGCAATGGGAATTTTAAATTCAAACATGGGAATTTTAAACTCAAAGAAATGGGAATTTTTAATCCAAAGGAATGAGATTTTTTTACCCCAAAGGAATGGGAATTTCCACTCCAGAGGAGCAAAGTTGGGGTTTTCCATTATTTTTCCCATCTTTGTTTTGCTTTCCTCCAACCCCAACCAAAAATGAACACAAGAATGGACTTTATGACCAAAAAAATCCAATCTTTTGCTCCTTTCTCCCACTTAATGAAAATTCCCCTCCCTTTGGCTCTCCTGGAAGTGAAATTTTACCCCCAAACCACCCCAGATTTGCTGATTTGCACCCCAAACCAAGCGATTCCAGACCAAAAATTGTATTTTCTTTTATTTTTAAATTTATATTTCTTTTATTATGTTTATTTCCACTGCCACTCCATCCCCTCACTCTATCTCTTATTTAAAGTTGTTTGTTTTTTTTTTTATTCTTTGGTAGCTTAAATCCCCTTAAACACCTCAAAACCAAAGCAAGAATTATCATAATTAACATCAGGATGATAATTCTTATTTTCATGATTATTGTTGGGCAATTCTGCTGCTCCAGTTGCCTTTTTAATGAAAATTTTGAGGTATTTTGAATTTTTTCTCAGCCCCCCAAATATTTACAGAACATTTACAGAGAATTTATTGAGATTTACAGAATATTTACAAATACTCACAATTATTTACATCCCAACCCCATGCACGAGCAGAGAAATGAAGAAAATCTCTGCCCAAAATGTGAATTTTTAATAGAAAAAGTGATTTTTAGCCGTATTTACACCGGGATAAAAATCTGGGCCACTCCCCCCGCAATTCCCGAGGTGATTTTATCCCTTGGAAAAATATTCCTGAGTTTTTTTGGGGGGGAGCTGAGGGGCCTGGAGGTTGCTGGATTTAAATATTTATATTTATATATTTATATTTATACTCATATAGGATTCTTAATATATTTATATGATTTGTAATATATATTTCTATTATTTTTATAGGATTATAAATATAAATATAAATATTCATTCCCAGCGTGCATCCCGGGATTTTTTTTCCAACCCCACCCTCAAATTATTTTAAAATCCTTTTTTTTTTTTAATAGAATATACATTTTTAACCCCACCCGAAATTCCATGGGGATTCCATGGAAAACCTGCCCTAAAATCCGCTTTTCTCACCACGTTTTCATGTTGTTTGGGGGATTTTTTTGGGGAATAACTGCTCGAAAATCCCAATATTTTGCCGAGGAAATTTTCCGCTACTCTGCTCAGCGGGAGGGGGCGAAATAAACAACAAAAAAAAAACCCCGATTTAACAAAAAAAAAACCGCTAAAAACCCAAATTAAACAAACACCGCTTTTAGCACCAATTCGCCACTTCCAGAGAAAACGGCGCCCAGCAGATCCCAAACATTCCCGGCATTTAAAATCCCTTTCCCTCCCCCCGGCCCTTTCTTTTCCTTATTTTTTAAGGCGCTGATGGAATTTAAAAATGAAATTTAAAATAGGAATAAATCAAGCAGGCCTCGTGCGAAGATATTCCTTTCAATCATTCCCTTTTCCCGCGCAGCGATTTTTAATTTTGAAATTTTTTTTTGTTTTCGGGCCTAAATTTTGCAGAGAAAAGTACGAATTTTCCAAGCGGGACCCCCGGAGAGAGCCGGGAATTTTTTTTTCTCCTGGAAAAAAAAAAATTAGCTCAGGAAATTAAAAAAAAAAAAAAAACCAAAACAAACAACAAACAACAAAGAGCCCCAAAATAGCTTTGATTTTTTGGGTTTTTTAAGTTCCCAAAGCAGAGATTTGGGGGCCTTGATGGGCTGGAAATCCCATCGGGAATTTCCAAAGGTTTGGAAAAGTTCAAGCAGGGGAGGGAGGGAAATTCCAGCGAGGATCAAATCCTTTCATTCCCGATTTTCCCGGATTTTCTTCCCGGGATTCAAACCTTTTCCAGGGATGATTATCCCACAAATTCCTCACTTTTTCCCCCTTTTCCACCACTTTTTAAAAAGATTCTTTAGATTTCCATGGAGCAGCTTCAAGTCACTCCCTCTCCACCTCTCGTGCTCTCTCCCAACCTCCCGAAATTCCCGATTTTTTTTTAAGTTGGCGTTTCCTCCCTGCCCCTCCACCAAGAACACCCCGCTGGAAAACCGGGATTTTCCGGAATTTCCACATTTTCCCCGGGATCCACTCGGCCCTGAAAGGAACGGGAGTTTTCCCTTTCCTGCGTGGGATTTTTATTGTTTTGATCCAATTTTTATGGAGGAAAAAGGAGAAACGAGGTCTGGGGTTTGGGACTTGTTTGGTTTTTTGGAGTAGGGTCGGGAGGTCAGGGCGGCGGGAGCTCCTTCATTCCCAGCTCATTCCCAGCTCATTCCCAGCTCATTCCCAGCAGCCGCCTCATCCCTAAATCCCTTTCCTGGGAATCACCTCCCTCGTTTCCAGAGGCGCGCGGAGGTTTTGGGAAATTATTTGTGTTCCTTCGCGCGCTTTAACCTCACCCTAAAACTCCTCCCAAACCCAACATCCCGCAGCGCCCGCGGCCCCAAATCGACCCAAACCAGCTCCAAATTAGCCTCAAATCGGACCCAAATCGTCCCGAAATCAGGCCAAAATCAGCCCCAAATGAGCCCCAAGTCGGACCCAAACCAGCCCCATGTCAGCTCCAAATAGGCCCCAAATCAGACCCAAATCGAGCCAAAATCAGCTCCAAATGGCCCCAAATCAGCCCCAAATCCCCGCGCGGCTCCTCCGGGCAGCCCCTTCCCCACGCGGGGCTGGGGTGGCCCCGCTCCCATCCCGGGCACCTCCCGCGCTCCTGGGATTTGTCCTGCGCTGCTCAGGGATCCTCCAGGCTGGCGCAGCCGCGGAATTTGAGGCTGGGGGGCACGGGGATGGCGCTGCCGCCCAGGTGCCACCGCCACAGCGGGTGCGTCTTGGACAGCGCCCAGGAGTTTTTGCCGCCCAGCGACGAGGCCGGGCACAGGTCCCCGTCCTCGCCCACCACCAGCGAGGGCGTGCAGGGGAAGTTGCCCATCAGGCTGAAGGAATTCCGAGGCGGGCTGGCCTTGCAGGGAGCGTTTCCCTTCCTGGAATTCCTGCGGGGAGTTTTTGGCGGCCTGGCTTTGGAGGGGCCGCGCTGCCTCTCGGTGACCCTGGCCAGGCGCCGCCGTTTGGCGTTGCCGTCCTGGCGGCTCCGCAGCGCCGCGGGGCTCCCGGTTCCTCCGCGGGGTTGGAACCGCAGCTCCGCTCCCCTCCAGGGCTCCGGGCTGCCCCGGCCCTGCCGCAAACCTTTCCCGTCCACGTTGAATCCCTTGGCGTAGCACCACAGCTTGGACTGGCGGATCAAGCGGTCGAAATGCTCCGGCCGGGGCTCGCCGAGGGCAGCGGGGCTCGCCCGCAGCTCCGGGGCCGGTTCGGGGGAAGGCGCCGGCCCCGGGGAGGCTCCGCTGGGCCGCTCTAACGAGGAGCTTTTGTTCGAGGCGTCTTTGTGCAAATCCTTCCCGCCGGCGTCCCCAAAGCCGCGCTCCTTTTGTGGCGGGGCCCCCCCGGGGATGCTGCTGCTCGGGGAGGGAGGGGGCGAGGAGGAGGAGGAGGAGGAGGAGGAGGAAGAGGAGGAAGAGGAAGAGGAGGAGGAGGAGGAGGCAGGGGAGGCCTCGTGCCTCGCGTACAGCCCCGGCTGAGCCCCCGGCGCTGCGGCCGCGCTCAAACTTTCCAAAGTTGACGCTCGCAGGGTGCGGGCCCAGAGGTGCTGCGAGAGGAAGAGGAGCTCGGGGTCGGGGCGCAGCGCCTTGCTCGGGGGGGGCTCCGCCGGCCGCTCCTCCCCGAGCGGCTCCCGGGGGGCCTGGAAGCGGGGCAGGGCCGCCTGCCGGTACCGCGTGCTCTGCACCGAGTCCCCGCTGCACAGCGAGCTGCTCTCCGACTCCGAGGAGCTGCCCTCCTCGCTGCTGCACGAGCTGTCCCCTTCCTCCTCTTCCTCCTCCTCTTCCTCCTCCTCCTCCTCCTCCTCCGAGGAGTCGCTGGAGGTGGCGGGGCTGGACGCGGCGAGGTCCAGGCTGGAGTCCGAGTCGCTGGAGTAGCCGGCGGACGTGCCCTGGCGCTTGGAGGCGGGGAAGCCGCGGCACCGGCCCTTCCTGGCGGCCGCGGGCCCCGCTCCGAGCGGGAGGAGCCCCCGGGGGCGGCCCGGGGCCCGCCGGTGCCGGCCCGCGGGCCCTGGGAGCGCGCAGGGCTGCGCGGCCGCGGGGCCCAGCAGCGCCAGCTCTCGGGGGCAGCCGGCCAGGACCCCCCCAAAGAGCCCCCCCCGGGCGGGCTGGAGCTGCTGCGGGCCGGGGGCCGGCATGGCCCGGCCGGGGGCACCGCAGCAGCCGCCGGCTCTGCAGGGCGGGGGCCGCGGGCAGGGGAAGAACTCCCCGGGGCCCGGCAGCAGCAGCTGCTCCCTTCTCCTGCTCTTCCTCCTCCTTTTCCTGCGGCGGAGGCTCTTGCAGGAGGTGCAGAGAGCCTCCAGGTCCGCCTTGGAGATGAGCGAGCACTTCACGGCGCGCGTGGGCACCGAGTTGATGGCCTTGAGGGTCCGCAGCTCGGCCAGGTCGCAGCGACGGCTCTTGATCTTTAAGGTTTCCATCTTCTTGCTGATGGTGGTCCTGGGGATGTCCTTGAACAGGTCGCTGAGCACCTGGGCCAGCGCGAACATCTGGGTGCCGTTGATCTGTAAGTAGCCCAAGTTGATGCCTTCGATCTGTTGGTAGCCGGCGTGGAAATGGCCCGGCCGGGCTTGCACGCTGTAGTCCATGGTGGCCGGAGCGATCCCCAAGGTCCCCTCGCAGGTCAGGAACATTTTTCCGAGGTTGTTTTTTGCTGTTTTTTTCACTTTGTCCCTCTCAAAGAGGGGCAGGGAAAATCAGGAAAATCAGGACATTTGTGTTTCCACTCGCTGATCACACACATCCCTCCGGAGAGGGGCCAGAGGGGGAGGGGAGGTGAAAAAAAACAAGGAAAAGAGGGGAAAAAAACCCCAAAAAAACCCCAAAAAATCCGATCTCGCTTTCAAACGCTCCGGTTGAGGATTGGCAACATCTCCCGAACACCCAATTCCTGCTCCGGGGCTCGGCTCCTCGTCTGCCCCCTCCCCGGCGAGGAAAAAAAAGAGAAAAAAATTAAGAAGTCAAACATCTCTCATCGCCCGGGCCGGCCCCGCACCCACCTCCGCCTCCCAAATAATCCCTTTTTTGGGGGGGGGGGGGGATCGGTGTAAATCACCCGAGAGCCGGAGCGGACAAAGCTCGGGGGGCGCGGGGGGGATCCCGCGTTCCCTCCGGGGACACCCCCGGGAACGCCCCCGGCTCCATCGGGTGTCCCCGAACCCCAAATTTCCCCCGCGCCCCCTCCCCAAACCCCGCGCACACAATGGGGACCCCCCCGCACCGCGGTTCCCCCCTCGAAAAGCCCCAAATAAAATCCCCAAATCACCGTGGTTCCGAGGTGGCGGCAGCGCGGGCGCCTCCGCTTTGTTTCCGCGGTTTAAATGGATTTTTCGATGGTTTTTTGGGTTGGTTGAAGAGGTCGCTGCGCCTTCCCAAATGTGGATTCCTCTGGGATGGGTGTGTGGAGGAATATTTTTAATAAAGCGTGAAAAATGTTCCTTCTAGGCGGCTTGTTCGAAGTCATCGCCTCGGCCACAATTCATCCTGCAGCTTATTAATTAATTGCTAATTAATTGCATTTATTAGCTGGCGTCCACAGTAACAGCGGTGGAGAAAAAGAGAGTTCGGAGAGAGTTGTATTCTTCTTTTTTTTCCCTTTTTTTTTTTTACTCGCACATCGTCTTTATTCACTTCGTGTCTTTTTTTTTTCCATTCGAATTCTTTGTTAAAAGGGAAAAAAAAAGGTAAAAAGAAAAAAAAAAACCCAGGAGAAAAAAAATAAAAAAAAGGAAAATAAAAATTTGGAAAAAATACCCCAAAAAAGGAAAAAAAAGAAGAAAAATAAAATTAGAGAGAGGAAAATAAATTTTTAAAATGGGAAATAATAGAGGAATAAAAAGGGAATTCTCTCTCACACCTCGGAGCTGCTAAACTTTATTTCCAACTTTAAATCCCAAGGTTCCTTCGGTGTTTAGCAACTCTCCTGCGGTGCTTTCCTAAAAAAAAAAACCAAAAAAAAAACCACAACAAAAAAAACCCCACAAAAAATCCCGAAAAGAAAAGAAACCCAAACAAAAAACCCTGCAAAAACCCCAGGCTGCAGATTCCTCTTTGCAAAAGGGGGGGAAATGGGAAAAAATAATTTAAAAATTCCGATTTTATGCGCTGGGCTCCATTGTGGCGGGTCCCTCCGAACCTGAGGCCGCTGGAGCGGGGTCTGAGCTCCTGCTCAGGAGGCGAATTTTGGGGAAACTGTTCCCAGGGAAACCTTCCCGGGGGCAGGGAAGCGGCGGCTCCGCTCCCTCCCCAGCCCCTTTTTTGTCTCCCGCATGAAAAGTTGGGTTTGTTCTTCTCCTTCTGGGTTTTGGTTTTTTTTTTTTTTTTTTTGGGGTTGTTTGGGTTTTTTTTTTTTTTAATTTTAATCCGAAATTTGATGATAATGATTTGTTGGAGCACGAGAGATCCCAAATTAGCAACGATCCCAGAGGAGGAGGAGGAGGAGGAGGAAAAGAGGAGGAGGAGGAAAAGAGGAGGAGGAAGCGCATTCCTGAGCGAGCGTGTAAAAAAAGAAAATTTAAAAAAAAATTTAAAATTACTCCAATCCGCAAGCGGGGATCACCTGATCGCTTTTCCCGCTGATCCCAAAGGGATCCCTGCGGGTTCTCCCCCTTTTTCCAGCACCCATGGGTGCTCCCCTGCACCAAAAAAATCCCAATTTTCCACCCCAATCCCCCACATTTCCCCCCCCCGGTTTCGCACAGGAGAGAATTTCCTGAAGGGAATTTTCCAACAAAAATCCCCCAAATCCCTCTTTGTTCGGGAAAAGGGGTTTGGGGGCCACCAAAATGAAAAATTCCCCAAATTTTCAGCGGCGCTGGAGCTTTTCTGGGAATCCTGGGGTTAAATTCCCTTTTCCACACGGAGCCAGAGCCATTTTACCTTTGGGCTGAGCTCGGCCGGGAGGGAGGAGCGGAGCGGGGAGGAAATTTCAGGAATTCTGCCCCTCCCAGGGGATCCCGAAAGGCTCTGGGAAAACCCCAAATCCCAGGGAATTTTCCCCAAAATCCCGAGGGGGGACCTGGGGGAGCAGCCGGAGCCCCCCGAGCGGAAGGGGGCTGGGGGATGAGTGCAGACGTCATTTCCCAGGGAATCTGGGAGCGCCAGGAGGGGATTTTTTGGGAAAAGGGCGAAATTCCACTCGGGATTCCACGTGGGGTGTGTCTGTAGGGACGCGGTTTGAGACATGGAAATGCTTTCTATTTATAAATATATTTATTTTTAATTCGTGTATTCTATTTATATTGCAGTGGGCAGGGCACAGGCGGGAGGCGCTTCCCGAATAAACTCATTTTTATCCCAAATAAACTCATTTTAATCCCAAATAAACTGGTTTTTATCCCAAATAAACTTGTTTTTTATCCCAAATAAACTCATTTTAATATCAAATAAACTCATTTTATCTCAAATTCCTGGCGTTGCTGCCCCAGGTCCCCTCCGTGTCCCCTGCCCCTCCCGTTATCAATGCACGGCTCACTCTTGGCTGGGGTTTTTTGCTCTTTTGGGTTTTTTACTCTTTTAGGGGTTTTTTTTAGGCCTGGAGATGGGAACAGCCAAGGATTGGGATCTTCCAGGGTCCCACCGAGGGATCCCTGGGGTGGATTTTTTTGGGGAATGAGCTCAGCCAGAAAACCTGGAACTGTCTGTATTGGAATATCCCAATATCTGAATATGGGAATATCCAAATATTGGAATATCTGAACATGTGAATATCGCAGTATCTGAATATGGGAATATTGGAATATCTGAATATCCAAATATCCAAATGTCTGAATATGGGAATATCAAAATACTGGAATATCCAAATATCCGAATATCCACATATTAGAATATCTGAATATCAAAAAATCTGAATATCAGAATATCTGAATGTCCAAATATCTGAAGATCCAAATGTTTGAATATCTGAATATTGGAATATTCCAATATCCAAACATTGGAATATCCAAGTATTTGTGTTTATTAATGCATTTAATTGGGTATTTATTGGTGTGTGCATCTGGGTATTTGTGCACTTCTGTATTTGTACATTTGTTTATATATTTATATATAAGTTTATATATTTGTATATAAATTATTTTTATTTATTTTAAATTTTAATATTTATATGTAATTTATTTTAAATATACACTTATGCTTTTATACATTATTTATTTTTATATGCATTTCTTTTTTTACATAATTATGCATTTCTGTATTCACGCATTCCCATCCCAGCCCAATCCCTGCTCCCCACGGGGGAATTCCCGACCCTTCCAGGCCACAGGGAAACACCCGGAGGATTCCTGGGAAAATCCCCACCTGGGAAATTCCCCCCTCGGCCATTTGGACCCCAGGAAAGAGGAACTTCATAGAAATTGCCCCAAACCCGGGGGTGCCAGACTTCTTTCCCACCCCCAAGGGGAGAATGGGAGATTTGGGATAAAAAAGGGGGGGAAATCCTGGAGGGTACACGGATTTGCCAGGAAAACCCCCCAAAATGGGATTAGAAATTAATTAGTCCCTTCCCAAATGAATTATTCCCGTTACAGGGAATGGTTTTATCCACTCCCTTTCCTTGTGGGAAGCAAAAAATTATTCCTAAAACAATTTGGGGTAAAATAGAAAAGTTTGGAATACAACTGATAGATTTGGGATAAATTTAAAAATAAATTTAAAACCCCCTTGGAACATTTTGAAACCACAGAGAGTGTGGCGTTACCAAACCCTAAAAGGGTGGAAAAAAATCCCATTTTTTAGGCTTTTCTTTTTTACCTTTTCCCAAGTATTTCCGGTGATAGAGGAGTTTGTTCGGGATGTGAATGGATGCTCCCGAATTCCCGGGATTTTCCAGGGGATTGAGAGCGGAGCAGCTGCTCCGTGACCCGCGGCGACCCCGCTGACCCCAAAGCGACCCCGGCCCCACCCCGGAGCGCTCAGAAATGCAAAGTTGGGGTTTTCGGGAATTTGGGAAGAGCAGCAAGAGTGGGAAGGGAGAGGGGAGGGGTTTTGTTGTCCAGAATGGGGGTTTTGGGGATAAAAAAGGGAAAATCGCGTTTGGAGAGACTCGGCCCTAAAAGGGTCATGAATTCCCTTGGGATGGGAAGCCTTGGAAAGGTTTTGATCCCAAAAATCGATGGATTGGGGACCAAAAAAAAAAAAAAGGGAGAATGCTCGGGGAGTGGAGATTCATCCCAAAATTCCTGGACTTGCCTGAATTCCCCATTTTCCTTTTGAGGTGACACAGGAGAATCCTGTGGGAAGATCCCTCTTTTTGGGGAAAAACCTGGAAATCCTATGGAAAGGTCTCTCCTTTTGGGGGGGGAAGATGGGAATCCTGGGAAAAGGTGTCTCACTTTAGGGGGAAAATACGGGAATGCTGTGGAAATGTCCCTCTTTGGGGGAGAAACCAGGGAATTCAGTGGAAATTCTCTTCCTTTTGGGGAAAAACCTGAACTCCTATGGAAAGGCCTCTCATTTTAAGGGAAATATGGCAATCCGGTGGAAAAGTCACTCTTTTGGGGGAAAAAAATGGGAATCGTGTGGAAAAGCCCATCTGTTCTTGTTGAAAGGGACATAAAAACCCATAAAATCCCGTCCCAGGGATCATCCCGGGGTTATTTTTACCCTAAAACAATCCGAATTTGGGATTTCCCGCTCCCCGGCGCTGCCACCCTGTCCCCACACGGTGGCAATGTCAGCCCGGCTGCTCCAGGAATTCCCAAAAAACTTTGGGAATTTTTCCTCGGAGGAGCTTCAGGTCGGATTTTAGGAATAATTCCTCCCCTGGAGGGCGCTGGAAAGGCAGCGGGGGAGGGAGAATTCCCGGGAATGTTCAGGATGTGGCACTTGGGGACACGGGGCCAGGAAAGGGTCGGGCTCAGGGGTCCTGGGGGACTTTTCCAAGGGAATAATTCCAGGATTTCGGGAATCCATGGAGCCTTTCACCCCGGAAGTGAAAGGGGGTGACCCTGGGGGTCTCTCCCGCCCCGTTCCCAATCCCAGGATTTGCCGCTGGATCCCCTTGGAAGGAGCCGGGAGCTGGACCCAGAGGGACTCTCGGGCACAGAATACAGAGGGGAAAATCCTGGAAAATCCTGGAAAATCCTGGAAAATCCTCATCCAGGCCCCACACTGCCCCTCCAGGGTGGCCGATCCTGAGGGGGATCCCGATCACCCCAAACCCGTCCCTGCCCCGCCCCGGACCCCAAACTCGGATCGGTCCCCTGGGCTGCAAACACGGAATAAAAACGAGAAATAAAAACCAGGAATAAAAACGAAAAATAAAACCCAGGAATAAAATCCAGGAATAAAAACCGAGAATAAAAACCAGGAGTAAAACCCGGGAATTCAGCCGAGAGGGGGAGCGAGGATCGCGAGGAGCGCCAGAGCTCCAAATTGCGTCTCCATGGCAACGCCGGGCGATGCCGCGGCCCCGCCGCTCTCCTGGGGCTGGGGCCGGGTCTCCCCGCCTTCATCTCTCCCCTTCCATCCTTTTTTCCCCGGTTCTTCATCCCCCTTTTACCCTTCTGAAATTTGCCTTGGTGACTCAGCGCGGGCAGAGGGATCAGCGCCCTCTGTTTGTCCTCAGCGCTCTCCCAAATCCAGCCTGGAGCTGGTTCCTTCCCAGGATGGAATTTCGGGGAGCTGCAGGAAGGAGCCTCAGCCCACCCCGGGCTCTGCTCCGCTCCCGGCTGCAGCTGGAACCCAAACGTGCCTTAAAAACCCCAATCCCACGAAATTTAGGAGGGATCCCAGGGCCGGTAGGGCTCCGAGCCCCGGCTGTGGCGGGTCCCGCTCTGTCGCTGTCCCCAGGGCGACCCGGGGTGGCCTCAGCGCCGTGTCCCGGCGCCAGCCCGGGCCCTCAGCCGCGGCGAGGAACACTTCATCCCGGCCCTAGCGCTCCATCCTCCTCTTTTTTCCATTTTTTTCCCTTTTTCCCCCTTTTCCGGCAGCGAGGTGTGAGCCGTGACTCAGCTCCCTCCTCCCGGCGCGGCTCGAGCTGCACATCCCCGCCTCGGCTGGGCACGGAAAATCCCCAGACCCTTCTCGCTTCCCCATCCAGCTCCCGTCTCCCACAGTTCCAGAGCTGGCCCTGTCCCTGTCCCATCCCTGTCCCATCCCTGTCCCTGTCCCTGTCCCATCCCTGTCCCTGTCCCTGTCCCTGTCCCATCCCTGTCCCTGTTCCTGTCCCTGTTCCTGCCCCTGTCCCATCCCTGTCCCTGTCCCTGTCCCATCCCTGTCCCTGTCCCATCCCTGTCCCATCCCTGTCCCTGTCCCTGTCCCTGTTCCCGCTGTTTTGTCCCCACTCTGGGATTGTGGCTCTTCCCAGGATGCTTTTCCCCCTCTCTGCTGCCCTTCCTCCTCCTCCTCCTCCTCCCAGCACAAACCCCACAAACCCGCGGTGTTTTCCCCTCTCTCCCTGTCCCCAGGAGCTGTCACCCCCCTCATCCCTCCTGGGACAACCCCTGCAGTGGCCAGAGGTCCCATGGAGCCGTGCCCAGGAAATCGTGGAATTCTGAGGGGATTTAGGGATCAAAGTGTCACACGGAGCACAAAAAGGTGACAAATTCGGGGTGGAAAGGGACATTTGACCCTGCTGACCCCATTCCTGTCCATCCTCTTCCTCCTATATCATGCACCAACAATTCCCACAGCAGGGAAATTTTATTCCCATACAATTCCCATTAAATTCCCATAAATTTCTGATAAATTCTCTTTTATTCCCATAAAACTCTTCCTCCTGAGCATCTGGAGAAGCCCCTGGAATCTTCCAGGAATTTCTGCTCCCCAAGCCCCTGGGAATGGGGGTGACCTCTGAATTGAAGCCATTCCCGCGTCCCTGCCGTGTCCTTGTCGCTGTCCCTGCTGTCACAGGGGTGTCCCAGGTGCACTTTTCAACCTTTTGGCCTTTCCCAAAATGTCCCGAGGCCGTTTCAGGGTTTTTGGAGGGATCTGTTCCATGGCTGATCCCACAATTCCCGCCTGTTACTGGGGGAATCCTGGGAAGCAGAGGAAAGGAGGGATTGAGCCCAGCGTGGCCAGCCCCAGTTTGGGGTCAGGGCAGGATTTCATGTGGGATCATGGAAATCTCGGTCACCCCCCCAAAGCTGCTCCTTCCCCCGGGAAAATCCTCTTAGGGCCGCCGGGAGGAATCCCAAAGCCCTGGGAAGCAGCTGGGGTCCCTTCCCGGCTCTGTCCCCATTAATGGCCAGGATTTGTCCCCATTTAGGGCCAGATCTGTCCCCATTTAGGGCCAGATCTGTCTCCATTTCTGGTCAGGATCTGTCCCCGTTAATTCTCAGACTCTGGGGGCCACCCCTGGAGTGGCCAAAACCCCATGGAGCAGAGGGAAATAATGGAATTCTGTGGGGATTTAGGGATCAAAGTGTCACAGGGAGCACAGAGAGGTGACAAATCTGAGGTGGAAAGGGACATTTGGTCCTCCTGACCCCTTTTCCACCCCTCTCCTGTTCCCCTTTTCCACCCCTTTCCTGTCCATCCTCTTCCTCCTCCCTCATGCTCCAAGAATTCCTTGCCCACACCACATTTTGGGATGAAAATCCTGCATTTTTGCTGCTGAGGGATAATTCCTCCCCCTTATCCCAGCCCAGGAATGTGACCTGGAAATCTGGGACCACTCCCATCCCATCCTCCTCCTCGGGGGGGTTAAAAGCCGTAAAAATTCCCCATTTCCCAGGAAATTTGGGAATTCGAGGCCAAGGCCACCCCCCCGAGGGACGGCAGCGCCCGGCTCAGGGGACCCAAAGCTGCGGCTCCGGTTCCCGGTCCCTGTCCCGGCTGTCCCCGGTTGCCATGGAGATTTTCCCTCTTCCCGGTGCCCGCAGGGAAGCAGCAGGAGCGGCGGGGACAGGGAGGGGACAGGGAGGGGACACTGCGGAGCACTGCCACCACCGCAGAGCTGCCACCACCAGGACGCTGCCACCATCAGGGCACTGTCACCACAGGGGCACTGCCACCATCAGGGCACTGCCACCATCAGGACACTGCTGCCATCGGGGCACTGCCACCATCAGGGCACTGTCACCACAGGGGCACTGCCACCACCAGGGTGTTGCCACCATCAGGGCACTGTCACCATCAGGACACTGTCACCACAGGGGCATTGCCACCACCAGGGCACTGCCACCATCAGGGCACTGCCACCATCGGGGCACTGCCACCACCACCAGGGCACTGCCACCACCAGGGTGTTGCCACCACCAGGACACTGCCACCACCAGGACACTGCCACCATCAGGGCACTGCCACCATCAGGGCACTGCCACCATCAGGACACTGCCGCCATGGGGGCATTGCCACCATAAGGGCATTGCCACCATCACAGCACCCCAGAGATTCCCAGGAGCGGGGTTGGGTGGTGACACCAGAAATTTAGGGGATTGCGAGGGAAATGTCCTCGCTTTTCCCAGCATTCCAGGTGGATTTTGGGAATATGAGCAAGGACTAGGAGGAATTTTGGAGATACTACTGAGGAACGTGAGGAATTTTGGGAATATGAGGATGGAAAAGGCTCATTCCCAATCCAGCATCGCAGGCAGGACCCTACAGAGTCCCAGGAGCGGGGCTGGGGGGTGACCCCGCAGATTGAGGGGATTGGGAAGGGAATATTCCCAACATTCCTGCAGGATTCCAGGCGGGTTTGGGGTTGGAAAAGGCGAATTCCCGGGATGGGCTGCGAGGGCCGGAGCGTGACTGGGAGCGGTAAAAACGGGAGCGGGGGCGCGGGGCCGGGCCCGGCGGGGACACGGAGCCGCTGCCGAGGGACAGATGGCGGTGGGAGGGATCCGTGAGGAGCTGCGGCAAAAATCCCAGCGAGAACAGCTCGGGAGAGGATCGGGATTGGCTCGGGGAACTCCTCCCGGGAGAGGGAGGGCGAGGAGGGAGAGGAGGGCTGAGCCTGGGGAGCAGAAATCCTCTCCTAGTTGTGGGTTTGGGGTGGGATGGACAGGATTGCAGCCCTAAATTCCCGGGAATCCCAGTGGATGGGCTCTCAGTGGCACTGGTGGCACTGGGAATGTCCCAGCGCTGTTGGAGTGGCACTTCCCAGCCCTGTGTGCACCCCAAAAATACCAAAATCACCCCAAATCTGCTCCTTGGCAGCATTTGGTGCCCCTGGTTTTGGGATTCCAGGCCAGTGCTGCCTCCACAGGGATGGAATCCCACTGGATCCAGGGAGAGATCCAGGATCAGCCCTGGGACAGCCCTGAGCCAGGGAGGGGTGGGGATGGAGGGTGTGGGATATGGGATGGACCCATGGGGGGTGGGATGTGGGATTTGGGATATGGGATTTGGGATGTGGGGTGGATCCATGGGATGGAGAATGGATCCGTGGGGCATGGGATGGATCTCTGGGGGGTGGGATGGGATGTGGGATTAGGGATGGCCCCTGGCACCAGGAGGCCCCAAATTCCCCAGTGGCAGCTCCAGGAGAGCAGGATCTGGGGCTGATGAGGGGTTTTTAATGCCAGGGGGTGGAATTTTATCTCCACATCAGGACAGGGGCAGCACTGGGAGATGATGGGGTGGCACTGGGAGGCTGTGGGGTGGCACTGGGAGGCTGTGGGGTCACCCAGGATCACAGGAGGAGCCGCCCGTGCCCATCGCAGGGCAGGGACACGGGGACACATTGCAGCGGGTGCTGTCCCCGTGCCAGCCCTGGCCCCCCCCGTGTCCCCCCCGTGTCCCCCCCCGTGTCCCCCCCGGCTGGCTGTGGCTCCATGGGGACGCGCTGGGCCGGAAAAGGCCCCGGTCCCTGCACGATCCCATAATGGAGCCCCGGGGGCGGCTCTGCCGTTAATGCAGCCATGGGGGCGGGGGGGCTGCGGGGGGGCTCCTGACCCTGCCCTGACCCCGCCCCTCCCCCCCGGCTCCTCTGTGACCCCTCCCCACCCCCCTCAACACCCCCCGAGCCCCCAGGGCTGGGGCCCCACTGGGTGGGCGGCACCGGGTGTGTCCCCAAGGCAATGGGCACTGCCGGGCAGAGGCTGAGCCCCTGTCACCGTGTGCCCGCCTTGGTGGCATCAAGGGCCGAGCCCCCCGTGGCTGTGTCCCCGCCGTGTGGGTGACACTGGGTGTGCCCCTGCCGTGTGGGTGACACTGGGTGTGTCCCCAAGGCAATGGGCGCTGCCAGGCAGAGCCCGAGCCCCATCACGGTGTCCCCACCGCACTCGGTCACCGCTGTCCCGGTTGGCACCCGCTGTCCCCGGTGCCACCGTTGCCCATCCCCAGCCGCGCCCTGCCCCTCCCACCTGCCCAGGTGCGCTCACACCTCAAATCCCCTCTTTTCCCCCAAAAAGCCACCCCTCCCTCATTGGGGACATGCCCAAGCGCTGTCCCCACCCCACGCCAGCCCAGATGACCCCACCAACAACATCCCCGTCCCCCCCTCACCCCCCCGGCGACCCCAAACCTCCGGGGACGGCTCCTCCCTCCCTCCCTCCCTCCCTGCCTCCCTCCCCGTGCGCGCTCCCGCGGGTCCCCGCTGTCACCCGGCGACAGCGACGCGCGCGTGCCAGCGCTGCCGGCAAATCAGCGGAGAAGGGGGAAAAAACCCAAAACAGCAACACCAGGAAAAAAAAAAAAAACCTTTTAAGAGGGAGAGGGAGAGGCCTTTAAGAGGCAGCGCGGGGCCGGGGGCAGCCGTGCCCCCCTCCCCGCGCGGATCCATCATGAGCTAATGTGTTTTTGCCGTTCGTTCGCTCGCTCGCTCGCTCGCTCCCTTTTGTACCTCGCGGGGCCGCGCGCTCTCCCACGCGCAGCCGGGCGCGCTCCCGGCGCGCTCCCCGCGCCCACTCCCCGCCGCCGCCGCCGCCGCCGCCGCTGCTGCCGAGCTCGGCCGGGCCTGCAGCCCCTTCTCCCCGCAGGAAAGGAGAGGAGGAAAAATAAAAATAGAGGAAAAGCCGCCCCAAAACCCCCAAAAGCGCAGCAACAGCCTCGGCGAGCAGCAATGGGGAATACACCCTCTCAAGGCATGTCACTCTCACTATGTGCATCCATTCTTAAGTAGCAGGTATTTTTTTTTTATTTGTGTGGTTTTTTTGCCTCCCTTTCCTCCCTCCTCCCCAGCCCTGCTTTTCTCGGTGATGCTCGGGGTGCGGTGAGGGGGGCACAAAACGCTGCCGGAGTTTTGGTGGCCGCCCAGCTGTGGCGGGGCTGTGGCGCTCCGGAGGGGCGTGTGACGAGCGCCGGGACGCGGTGACCCCCCCGCCCCTCCGGGGACGGCAGGGCCGCGGTTGTGGGGTCGGTGCTGGCGGCGGGGCCGCTTTTTGGGGGGCGTTGTTGCCCCACCGGAGATGGGGAGCGCTGCGGGCTCTGGGGGCGCTCGGAGGGGGCGGGTTCGTGCCGATGGCCGCTCCAGCCGCCCTGGCCGGGATTTAACCGGGATGTTTTGGTGGCCGAACCCTGCTGGGAGAGGCTGGGCTCGGGATCTGTCCCCAGCTGGGCGCGGAGGGAGCCGCGGGCTCGCCCTCACCTGCTGCGTTCGCTGTTTCTCCTCGCTGCCTCTGCCGAGACACAAAGGCCAGCGCGAGCCACCGGGTGGCCCCTGGGGCGACATTTTCAGCATCCTCGCAGCACGGGAGGAAAAAAAAATCATTAAAAATATATATAAATAAATAAATCTGGCTCATCCCGGGCTGGGCTGGGGCGTGGGGGGAGGAGGCGCGGAGGGAAACTTAAAATAACTCCGGAGGTGGCCAGTCCTGAGCTGGCGGAGCCTCCGCGGGGTCCGGGTGCCGCCCTGCCCCGCGCCAGCCCCGCGGAGGTGACAGCGACACGGGCGGGGGTCCCTTTGTCTGCGCTGGCCGCGGGCAGCTCCGCGCTCCCTCCGCTCTCTTTGTTCTCGCCGTGGCACCGGGGCTGGCGAGCGGCGATGCCGCCGTGCCCCCCCAGCCTGGCACCCCCCGGCGGGCACCGAGCTCCCGGGCAGCGGGGCTGGGAGCGGGGGAAGCACGGCCGGAACGGGCGGCGGCGCCCTCGGAGCTGCGCCCCTTCCCGGCCCCCCAGGGGTGACACGGGGGTCACACCTCAGGGGAGGGGGCCCGCACCGGGAGGGGCGTTCAGCCCTTCCCGGGGACCCCAACGCCCCAGCCCCGCGATCCGGGGGCGCCGGTGCTCCCCAGCCACCCCTTTTGGGGGTGCAGGCACCATCCCGAGGGTTCAGGCGCTTCCCTGTCCCCATCTTTGGGGTGCAGGTGCTTCCCAATCCCCATCCTGGGGGTTCAGGTGCTTCCCTGTCCCCATCTTTGGGGTGCAGGTGCTCCCCAGCCCCTCTGAATGCCCAAAGGATTTCCCAGCGCTGGCAAAAAGGGCGGGGGGGGCGCTTCAAGGCCCCTCCTGTCCCCCCCAAACCCACGCGGGGTTCAGGGCAGCGCAGCCCCGGGGCTGTTCCAGCCCCAGCGGCGGCTGCTGCCGGGTTTTAATGAGGAATTCATTTCCAACGCGTTAATTATCTCCCACCAGGCTGCCCCCGGCAACGCTCAGCCGCCCCGGGAAGGGCTCGGTGCCCCCGGCAGGAGCCCCCTCCCCACTGGGAGCCGCTGGGCGGGACTGGGACCCCCTCGGGGGGGCATTGAGGGGTCCCCGGCCATGGCAGGGCGGTCGCAGCGGGTTTGGGTGGCTTTGTGCAGAAGGAGCTGCGGGCTTTGTCCCCTCCCAGCAGGGTGGGATGGGCAGGGACGGATGCCCACCGTTTTTTTTTGGAAGTGTTGGTTTTTATGGAATGTCCTGGTCACGGTCTGGGGGTGCTGGTGCCCCTCCTGGGACAGGGGAGGGTGGGGCCAGCCCTGGCTGGGGACTGGCACTGACTGGGAGCTGTGGGGCACTGCTGGGGTGTGGGTGTCGGTGCCAGGCTCAGCTCTGCCCCCCACTCAGGAAAAACGCATATTTCCCCCCAAAATGTGGTTTTCCCTTTAGGAAAAGGGGGATAAAGATGCCTCCCTGCCGGGCTGGGGTGAGCCTGGGGCCCCATCCATGCTGGCGTGACACCCTGGTGAGGGTGGCACCTCTGTCCCCTCACACGGTCCCTTCCCTTCCCTTCCCTTCCCTTCCCTTCCCTTCCCTTCCCTTCCCTTCCCTTCCCTTCCCTTCCCTTCCCTTCCCTTCCCTTCCCCTCTCCAAATTTCCCCAAAATTCCCCCAAAATTTCCCCAAAATCCCCCCATTCCCACCCTTCCCATGGCAGCGGGGTGCCCTTGGCTCCGGAGTGTCGCCCGCGGTCCCCAGGCGCCACCTCGGCGGGGCAGCGCCATCAGGGCAGGGTTTAATCAGAGCCATCGATTGTGGCCATCGATCCCCGCGCCCTGGGGACAGCGGCGACACGTGGCAGCCGCGTCCCATGGCAGCGAGGGCCCGGGGCTGGCGGGGAGGGCACAGGGCCGGGCTGGCACCGTCCCTGTCCCTGTCCCTGTGACAGGATGTGGGAGTGATCCTGGGAAGGGGCGGGAGCTCCTGAGGGAGTGGGAATGTTCATCCTGGAGAAAAAAGGGATCGGGAGGGACCTTCGGAGGTCCCTGACAGGAGGGGACAGGAGGGGACATCAGGATCTGGTCCCAAGGGACAGGGAAAGGTTTTGAGCCACTGAGGGAGCTGGGGATGCTGGTCCTGGAGAAAAGGGGGATCAGGAGGCACCTTCTGAGGTCCCTGATAGGAGGGGACGGCCAGAGGGGCTGGGCTGTGATCCCAAGGGACGGGAGGAGAGGGCATGGCCACAGCTGGGATGAGAGGATCCTCAATGGTTGGGATGAGAGGATCCCACAGGGCTGGGATGAGAGGATCCTCCAGGTCCTTGCAGCGCTAATCATTCTGTGACCCCATGAAATTCCATGATCCCACAAAACTCGAGCTCCCCAGGATAAAGAGCTGAGGCCCTTTCCCCAAACTCTGTGGGATTCTCCCATTCCAAACCCCCAAATCGGGGCTCTCACCCCCCAAGCCAGCACCCCCATCCCCTCCAGGCTTTGGGGACATCCCAAATCTGTCCCCAGGAGGATTCTCAGCGCTCTGAGACCCCTCCCTTCCCCTCCCTTCCCCTCCCTTCCCCTCCCTTCCCCTCCCTCCCCTCCCTCCCCTCCCTCCCCGCCCTCCCCGTGCCAGCTGCAGGTGCTGCAGGACTCGAGGGCTCTTCAGGCTGAGCCCTCCCCGATCACAGCTCAGGGACAATGAAACTTTGCTGTCAGCTGGTTTTATTTTATTTTTATTTTATCCCTCCCCCCGCTCGCTTTCCACTTTCAGAATCCATGCAAATGATGGGGTTTGGGTTTTTTCTCAATTTTTTAAAGATTTTTTTTTTTTTTTGGAGATTCATCTCCAGCAGATGATGGAGAGGGTGGGAGGAAAAGGAAGAGAAGGGAAAGGAGGGGGACAAAAACACTTCGGGGTTGTTTGTGTTGTTCTCTCGCTGCTGAAATGTTCTGATTGCGGAGGCAGAGGAGGAGTTCAGTGATCCGGGAACAGCGAAAAGCTGGGAAATGTGGGAGCTGCATCCCAGCCCCAAACTGGGAAATGTGGGAGCTGCATCCCAGCCCCAAACTGGGAAATGTGGGAGCTGAATTCCCGCTGCAAACTGGGAAATGTGGGAGCCGAATTCCCGCTGCAAACTGGTAAATGTGGGAAATGAATCCCAGCCCCAAACTGGGAAATGTGGGAGCTGAATTCCAGCCCCAAACTGGGAAATGTGGGAGCTGAATTCCCGCTGCAAACTGGTCCTGTCAGGGTGCGTCGCTGTCCCCAGGTCCTGTCAGGGTGTGGCGCTGTCCCCTCCAAAGGTGCCCAGGTCCTGTCAGGGGACGCTGTGGCGCTGTCCCCTCCTTCCCCCGCTCCTGCTCCCTCCCCCCGTCCCTCCCCGCGGTCCCGGCCATCAAATCCAGGAGCACTCGGCGATTTTCAGCCCTTCCCGAGCCGCGAGAGCCTCCGAAGGACTCTCAAGGACACGGCCATGGAGCCTTCCCTGCCTTCTCCTCCTCTTCCTCCTCCCCCCTGCCAAGCCCCGCTCCTTCCCCCGGGAATCTCCCAAATCCAGCCCCGTCCCCACCCCCGAGGGGCTCAGGTGGGCGCTGGGCTCCTCCTCCCCTCCAAATCCCACAAAATTCCCTGCAGAATCCCGGGAATCAGCACTCACAGGGAGCCCGGGCAGGATGGATTTTCCATGCGGTCACATTCCTGGAATTTGAGGGGATTTTTGGCTGCCCCATCCCAGGAAAAATAACTCAGGAGAGTGAAAATTGGGAGCTTTCCCCAGCTTTTATCTCCCTTCCATCCAAACTTTGGGAAACCTGGGTGTTCCCAGGGCAGGTCCCAGCCATGAGGTCATGCAGGGGAGGCCAAGATCAAAGCTTGGGAATTCATGATTCCAGTCAGGAATTCACGATCCCAGCTGGAAATTCAGGATCCCAGTTGGGAATTCACGATCCCAGTTGGAAATTCAGGATCCCAGTTGGAAATTCAGGATCCCAGTTGGGAATTCATGATCCCAGCTGGGAATTCACGATCCCAGCTGGGAATTCACGATCCCAGTTGGGAATTCACGATCCCAACTGGGAATTCATGATCCCAGCTGGGAATTCACGGTTCCAGCTGGGAATTCACGATCCCAGTTGGAAATTCACGGTTCCAGCTGGGAACCCAAGCTGGGAGCACCCCCGGCCTTCCCCTTCCCTCCAAAATCCCGAGGAGAGGATTGGAGAGCTCCGTTCCCCCTGGAAAACCAAAGGAGCCACCTTTGGCCTCCTCCTTTCTCTTTTCCCCCTAAAATTCCCTCATTTTCACCTCTCAGGTGTCACGAGGGAGAGGAAGGAGATTCCCGCAGGTTTTCCTGGCAGGTTGCAAAACGTGGCATAAATAATTCATCCCCTCCTCAATTATCAAAACAAAGGAATGAAGTGAGTTTCCGAAGGATTTTCCACTCACATTCCATGGTTTTTATTGGTTTTTTGTTTCCCCGCTTTTCTCACGCCTCGGAGATGATTTACTCACAGCGGCCGTGAAATTCCTTCCCAGTTTTCAGATCCATCGCCAGGAGCCTCCAAAATCCCTCTTTTTGGGGGTGAAACTGCCCCAAAAATCCAGGGAAAATGGGGATAAGAGGGCTTGGTCAGGTTTTTTATCCTCTGGGGGGATTTTGGGGTGTAGGAAAGGTTGTGGGTCCTTTTCCCACCCTATTCCTGGCAGAAAAAGGGATTTTTGTGGAGTCTGTGTCCCCTCTCGCCCTGTCCTGGTTACCCCTTTCCCACCACTCTTTTATTTCAGGCTTTTTCTCTGTGTTTTGCTTGTTCTGATTAATTTATTTCTTTCCCCCCATCTGAATTCCTGGGAAAACAAACAAACAAACAAACAAACAAACAACAACAACAATAATAAAAAATTCCCAGCCGGAATTTCCCAAATTCATGAATCTCCTCCTTTCCTGTCCCTACCCAGGGCTCCATGGAATTGCGGGCGGGAAGAAGCCAGGACTGTGTTCCCTTTGTTTAAAGTCTCCAGGTCAGTACCGGGGGCCAGCAGCATCCTCCCCTTTTCCCTGGATTTCCCACAATTCCGTGATTTTCACTCTTTCCCTGCCCCTCTCCCCGGAGCCGGGCCCGTGGTGGGTGAGGGCAGCACCTGCAGCCCCAATTTTGGGATGGTTTAAAGGGTCCCACCTGTTTTTTGGGATGTTTTATTAGAGGGTCGTGCCTGGATTTTGGGATGTTTTTAGGAGGCTCCTGCCTTGATTTTGGTTGGCACCTGTGGTCGAGGCGTCGCTTCCCAAACTTTTGGTGGAGGACAGGATGGATTTGTGGAGTTTTGTGGTCCTGGAGGATCCTTGGTGCTCCTGAAAGGATCCTTGGTGATCATCGCGAGGTTTTTGGTGTTGCTAAAAGGATTCCTGGTGCTCCTGGAGGGATCCTTGGTGCTCTGCCTTTTTCCATTATTTTTGGGATTGTTTTTGGGATTGTTTTTGGGATTGTTTTTGGGATTCAGTGGTGATGGGTTTTTGGGATTCAGTGGCTACTTTTTTTGGGATTCAACAGTGATTTATTTTGGAATTCGGTGGTGCTGCTTCTTTGGGATTCAGCTGTAATTTTTTGGGGGATTCAATCGTGATTTTTGGGGGGATGGAGTGATGATGGTCTTTGGGATCCAATGGTGATGTTCTCTTGGAATTCGGTGCCAATGGTTCCTTGGGATTCAGTGGTGACTTTTTGGAACTCAGCGGTGATTCTTTGGGATTCAGTGGTGATGTTTTTTTGGGATTCAGTGGCGATGGTTTTTGGGGATTCAGCGGTGATTCTTTGGGATTCAGTGGCGGTGTTTTTTTGGGATTCAGTGGTGATTCCTTGGGATTCAGTGGCGATGGGTTTTTGGGATTCAGTGGTGATTCCTTGGGATTCAGTGGCGATGGTTTTTGGGGATTCAGCGGTGATTCTTTGGGATTCAGTGGCGGTGTTTTTTTGGGATTCAGTGGTGATTCCTTGGGATTCAGTGGCGATCCTTAGGGACCAGTGGTTGAATGGCTCAGGCAGCTCCTGGAGGTGTCAAACCCAGCACAAGGGAGCACAGCAGAGAATTTGTAGGATCCGTGGGGTTTGGGGAATCTTTTCCAACCAGGAAAGCCCCTCCCGACCCCTCTTTCCCTGCCAGCCCCACACCGGGGCCCACAAACCCTTGGTGACGCCTCCCGAGTCACGAGCGCCGGGGTGACATCCCGAAGGACGCTGATGTGGGATCAGGAGCGAGAATTATGGAAAAAAACCACATTTTCCCGACCCTTTGGAACATTTTCCCTGCCTCCCGTCTGCTTTTCCGCCTCTGTCTGGGGGGATGAAAGCGCCGCCGCGTCCTGGCGGAGGTGACAGCGCCAGCGAGGCCACCGCTAATGGGGACATTAATGAGTTTTGTCTCCCGGCCCCAAAGCGCCTCCTGACCCTTCCCGAGGGTTGTGAACACCTGGAGGAAACCGGCGCCGCTTTCATCCAGCCCGGAAAAACCCTGGAGCAGCCAGGGAGGGGGTGGAGGTGGCTTTTGTCCCCAAAAGTCCCCTGGTTGTGTCACCAAAGTCCTGCGGAAGGTGACAGGAGGGAGCTGGGATGGGATGAGCCGGGAATTCTGTGTGGGAATGGTGGGAATGCTCGTGGCTTCCCAGGGGAAGGGGTGGTGGCCACAGGTGTCCCAGGGCAGGGGACAGGGGAAGGGACCCCTGGGATAGGGGAAAGTGTCCCCATCCCGTGGAGACAGGCTGTCCCCATCCCAGTGGGACACAGAAGGGCTGTCCCCATCCCAGTGGGACACAGAAGGGCTGTCCCCAACCCCGTGGGACACAGAAGGGCTGTCCCCAACCCCGTGGGACAGAAAAATGTCCCCATCCCCTGGTCCCCACTGCCCTCTCCCGTTCCGGGCCACCGTTTGCTTTTTAATTACAATGATCCAATTATTGCTTCTCCCCCATGGGCTTTTTCCTCCCCCTCTTGTAAAATTGGGGCACAACCAGTGGCACCTTCATCCTCCTCATCCTCCTCATCCTCATCCACCCTGTCCTCATCCTCCTTCTCCTCATCCTCCTCATTCTCATCCTGCACATTCTCCTCATCCTGCACATTCTCCTCATCCTCCTCCTTATCCTCACCATTCTCCTTATCCTCAGTCTCCTCTTCCTCCTCCTCCTCCCCATCCTCCTCCTCCTCCTCCTCCTCCTCCCGGATCTGTCTGAGCTCCCCGTTCCCTCTCTGGGTCCTGGTCCCGTTGCCACCCTCGCTGCAGAAGCTTCAGACGCTTCCCCCTGGGAATTCCGGGCGCATCCACAGGTGATCGACCCCGGGAGAAGCTCGGGGTGCAGTGAAACCAATTCCCCGGTAAAAATTCCCCTGTGGAAACAATTCCCGGTGGAAATTCCCCGGGATCCGCAGCCTGGAGCCGCTTTTCCATCCCGGAGAGCGGGCTGGGGCCGGCGCTGGCCCTGAGGGATGAGCAGGTGTCCGGGGGCCGGGGCAGCGCCGAAAGCTCCCCAAAATAGAGCCGGGAGCGGGGGGAGAGGATGCGGCCCCGGCTCCCCGCGGCTGCTCCTGCCAGAGCCGCCTGACGGCTGCAGCGTCGTCAGAGCTGTACCTATAATTACTGCACCTATAATTACCGTCTGATGTGCCGCAATTAGAGCCCCCGCCGGCAGAGGAGTTGGAGCAGACAGGAGCGGCCTTGGCTGCCTGAGAGGGCTTCCAGCCCTTACTGGAGCCTTCCAGCCGTTCCCAGGTCCTTCCATCCTCTCCCGGACCCTTCCAGCCTTCCCAGAGCCTTCCAGCCCTTCCCGGAGCCTTCCAGCCCTTCCCGGAACCTTCCATCCTCTCCCAGAGCCTTCCAGCCCTTCCCGGAGCCTTCCAGCCCTTCCCGGAACCTTCCATCCTCTCCCAGAGCCTTCCAGCCCTTCCCGGAGCCTTCCAGCTGTTCCTGGTTCCATCCAACCCCTCCGGCTTCTCCCATCCCTTCCCGGTCTCTTCCATCCCTTCCCGATGCTCTCCAGCCCCTCCTGGTGCCTCTTTCCAGTTCCTTCCAGCATTTCCCAGTCCCTTCCGTCCCCTCCAGGTGCCTCCACCTCTCCTGCCCTGCCGGGAGATGAATTTTGGGAAAGGTGCAAAACCAAACCCTGTACCCGGGATCTGTGGTGTTGGTGGGGATGAGATCTTTATGGGATCTTTATGGGATCTTTATGGGATCAGGGAATGGTTTGGGATGGAAGGACCTTCAATCCCACCAGGCACCATCCCAGCTGCTCCAAGCCCTGTCCCAACTCCTGCTTCACCCCTAAAACCCCAAATCCCCACTCTCAGCAGGGATCCCTCATCCCCAACCACAGGGCTGAGCTTCCCTCCCTCCAAACACCCCAAATTTTGTTTTTATCAGTGCAAAATCCTTACACAAAGCCACAGAAATCCCCAGGAGGGCTGTGAGCATCCCCCAACTCCCCCATTTCCTTCTTCCCTCTCCTATTTTTCCCCCAATTCCCGTTTCCTCACCCCCATCTGCCCGTGCCCAGTTTAAACCACAACTCCCAGCCCAGTTTAAGCCACAACTCCCACCCCTAGGCGAGGTTTTAAAGCTTTTATCGGAGCCCAGGGCCTGAAATTCACAATAAAACCCAACAAATAGCAATGATTCAGAACCTCTCCGCTGCAAAGAGCCAGACCAGGACCTCAATTAAGCCATTTGCAAATCGTTAATTTAAGAATTGCTCTCGGATGCCTTTAAACCGCTCCCTCCTGCCGCTTCCAAACGGGTAAAGAGCGCGGGGATATAAACGGAGAGGTCGGGAAATGCTGATTTAACGGCTGATTTTGGCACCGGCAGCAGCTCCGGGCGTGACTGAAATCCCGGGGCTGCCTTGGGAGGAAGAGCAGAGGTCCCCAGGTGAGGTGGGAGCTGCTGGGGCGTCCCCAGGGGATGGAGCTGGAGATCCAAACCTCACCTGCCTTGAAAAATTCCATTTATTTCCTCTGGATTTAACCCTTTCCAAACCCCCAGCGATGCCGAGGCTTTTCCAGGGATGTTGGGGGTTTGGAAATGCTTAAATCCAGAGGAAATCAATGGAGTTTTTCAAGGCAGGTGAGGTTTGGCTCTCCAGCAGCATCCCGGGAGCGGGGTGGTCCCGGGGCTCGGAGTGACCCCCTGGATTTATCCCATCCTGCCCATTGTCCCCTGGGAGCAGGGGCAGCCTGGCAGTGGCTCAGCCAGGAGGTTCGACACCTCTCCTGTGGCATTTTGGGATCTTCCTGCACGAAAAGGGGAGAAAATCTGCGGCTGCCTCATCCCTGGAAGTGTCCAAGGCCAGGCTGGAGCAGCCTGGGGCAGTGGGAGAGGGTGAACCTTAGGGTTCCCTCCATCCCAAACCCTCCTGGGATCCTTCCAACGACCCCAGAGCTCCGTGAGGAGAGAATTTGTGCCCCCAAACCCCAGCGCTGCCCCTGCTGAGGCTTTTCCCTCTCCCCTCTCCCCAAATCTGGGCTCTCCTGGCGCGGACCCTGCTCCCAGCGCTGCCGCAGCCGCTCCTGGCGCTCCTTCCCCTTCCCCGTCCCACAGGTGGATTTTGGGATATTTTAAGGCAGAACCGGGCACGCATCTCCCGATGCTGCGGCCGCTCTGAGCGAAGTGAGCAAAGGGAACGGGGAGGAGGTTCTGGAGCAGCGGGTTTGGGGCCGTGCCAGGGCGCCGGGTGCAGGCGGTGGGTGCCGGGCGCGCCGGGCGCCAGCCGGGCCCCGGAGGTGTTGCTGCAGCCCCGGGAGGCTGTGCCAGGCTCCGCTCGGCTCGGGGAACAAATCCTCGCTTCCCCAGGAGGGGCTGGGTTCCGCCACCAGCTGGGGAGCAAAACCCCGAATCCACGGGCTGATCCAGAGGGTGCTGCGGGAACAGCTTGGGATGAGAGGGCCGTGGGAGGCTGGAGGGGACCTGCGGGTGCCAAAATTCCCTCGGCTCCACCTGGCACCGCTTGGCAGCTCCCGCCTGGGAGCGGCGCCGGGCACTGCCAGCGCCGAGGGCGATGCCAGGCTCGGCAGATGTTGCCCGCGGATCCGAGCAGGCTGAGCCATCCCCGCCACACCTCCGGCTGCTTCTGCTCGGGCTTTGAGGAGTTTTTGGTGTGATTTGAGAACTCAGCAGCCGTCACTTGGCTGGGTTTGATCAGGAGCCGCATTTCCGGGCCCTTCAGCTGTGAAAGGCTCGGAGCTGCGCGGTGCCAAGAGGTTTTTAAGGGTTTTTTTCACTGCTTAACTCAGTTTCCTCCCGATTCGATACCTCACCGGCACTCACAGCCTTCTTTCCAAGTGGAAAAGGTTTTTCTGTCCACCTGGAGAGGGGTTTTGCTCATTCGAGACCCCCCGAGGGCTGGGGCTGGGTCTGGGTGTCCCGCTGGGGTTGGCTCTGCCTGTCCCGCTGTCCCTGCGGTCTCCAGTGCTGCCACCTCCGCCTGGGGGCACAGCTCGGGGATGGGGGCTGAGGAGCGGGAATTCAGGAATTCGGGAATTTGGGGAAGCACCTCCTGATCGGGCTCTGACATGGCAGTGCCAAGGGAATGGGGCACAGCCATCCCCACCTGGGAACACCATCCAAAAATGGGCACATCCTGCCCCACCTGGCGCTGCCTACGGGAATGGGGCACATCCATCCCTGCCTGGCACTGCCTAAGGGAATGGGGCACAGCCATCCCTACCTGGCACCACCCATGGGCCCATCCATCCCCACCTGGCGCTGCCATCCAGGATTGGGCACATCCATCCCCACCTGGTGCCCCCGCCCTAAGCCATGCTGGGCACGGCTGATCCGGCCACGGGCCGAGCTTTGTTGGCCTCCCAGCGTCCCTGCCCTCCTGGGTAACCCCTCTGTGCCATCCCCGCTCGTCCCCCTCCAGCGCTCTGTTTGTCCCCATCTCTGGTGGCCGTGCTGGTGACACAAAGGCCCCTCTGTGCCGCTGTGAGGGCACCGCCTGTGTGAATATTGCTCTATAGACTGGGTGAGGGCACAAAGCCCCGCTGTCTGCGCCAGCTCTGGGAGGGGGCCCGCATTCCTGATCCGTGACTGTCCCACTGTTCCCGACCCAACCCCGATCCGTGACTGTCCCACTGTTCCCGACCCAACCCCGATCCGTGACTGTCCCACTGAGTAAAACAGCACAGAATCTGAAAAAAATATAAAACCTAAAACTTAGGGCATCGTGAGGAGCGCCGGGATTCACCGAGGGATGGGCCGGGAGCGGGAACGGAGCGGGAATGGAGTGGGAATGGAAGGAACGGAGCATCCAGCGGCTCCCCGGGAGCTGCTGAGAGCGAAATCGTGTCCTGGAGCGCAGGTGTGAATGCGGATGTCTCACCCCGAGTGTCGGAGCTGCTTTTAGCAGCTTTTCCCCGGGAATTGCCTCCTGGACACGCTGCGGCTCCAGCGGTGTCACCAGCAGTGGGTGACACCTTTGTCACCACCCTGACAGCTCCGGGTTGTGCCGCAGGGAAGTCACCACCTTGGGAGAGCCCAAAGTGGGGGGAAAACGGGGTTCGGATTTAAATCCGGGCGTTTCCCTCCTTTCCGGGGGGTTCAGGGTGCAGGGAATGGTGCCGCTTCCCCTGGGGACAGCTGGACCCTGCTGGGGACTGTCCCTGCGCTGGCACAGCAGCGCCAGGCACGGGTGATGCCGGCTGAGATTTATCCCGGGATAAACCTGGGTGCTGGAGCTGCCCTCGGCTCCTTCCCCCATCCCGTGGCATTTATATAATACATTAGTTTACGTTTTTTATATTTCTGTCCACGTGTTAATAAGAGGAAATGGATCTTGTAGTCTTGTTTTGTAATCTTGTTTTGATTGGAGCGTGGCACCTGCAGTACCTGTGGAATGGGGGCCCGCGGGGACAATGGGTGACAGCGAGGTGGCAGCTCATTAACCCCTCATCAGCAGCGCAATCGCAATTAAAAGGTCACCGCATCCTCCCAGCCGGGTTTTCAGGGAAGGACAATTAATCCCAGTCGCGTTTATCTGACGGCATTTTCCCGAGAAAATCTCCGCTCTTTCCGAGTTTTTCCAGGGATAGGGAGCGTCTTCCCTGGAGCTGCGGGTCCTGAGAAACCTCCCGGCCCTGTCCCTGTCCCTGTCCCTGTCCCGGCCCTGTCCCTGTCCCTGTCCCTGTCCCTGTCCCTGTCCCTGTCCCTGTCCCTGCCCCTGTCCCTGTCCCTGTCCCTGTCCCGGCCCTGTCCCTGTCCCTGCCCCTGTCCCTGCCCCTGTCCCTGCCCCTGTCCCTGTCCCTGTCCCTGTCCCTGCCCCTGTCCCTGCCCCTGCCCTGCTGCGTGTCCTTGGTCACCTCTCCTCGCCATTTGTGCATCCAACCTTTCTGTCTCCTTTATTTTTGGAGCAATTCCCGCCTCTCCTCCAGGCAGGAATCAACCTCGCATGGATAATATTGGATATTAACAGGGAAAGATTCCGCCGGCCCCAAAGTGAGGGAGAGGAGGGGGGAAATCCCCCGCGGTGCGTGTGGGGTGCGGGAACCGGCCCAGAGCGCTCAGCTGCGAGGAGAAGGAATTTTTTGGGAAGGTTCCTGGTGTCGTGAGTGCCGCCTGTGCCAGCTGTGACTCACGGCTGCGGCTGCTGGGGAGCCTGGAGAGGCTCCAAGAGGAGCTCAGGGCTCTGGAGTTTCTCCCTTCTTGCCCTGGGCTGGGAATGGGGAGAGCACCTGGCCCTGCTCCGTCCGTGCCTCAGTTTCTCCAGTGTCAAAAATCGGGAAAATCCAAGGGGGTGTGAGCATTCCTGGGTTCCCAGCTCTTCCCACCTGGAGCCACCTGAGCTGCCCGGGGAGGTGTGGGGTCACCGTCCCCGCAGGGGGTTAAAGGTCACCTGGAGGTGGCACTTGGGGACACGGTGACACATCAGCACCGGGGGAATGCTTGGGAGGCTTTCCAGCCTTATTGATCCCAAGATTCCAGAATTTTTAATCCTGTGGCATCAGCATTTGGACTGAAATAAGCCTGGAGGGTCACGGCCCTGTGGGGAGGGGTGAGGTTGGGTTTGGGGTTCCTTTGGCTGGGGCAGCGTCTCCCCGGAACCCTGGGGATGGCACCGTGTGAAACCCCCAAAATGTGGGGGCAGGGATGGGGTTATGGGTGCGGGAGGAGCGGGGGGAGCGGGCTGCACCCCTCGGGTGTTCACGGCTCCTCCTTCCTTCGGAATCATCCCCTCACCCTGGGAATTTTGGGAATGGTCAGTTCCATCCATGGGGGTTGTGGCCTGACCCTGCCCGCAGTGACCAGCGCCGTGTCCTGGGGACAAACACGGAAAACCACTGGGGACAAACCCAGAAAACCACTGGGGACAAACCCGGAAAACCACTGGGGACAAACCCAGAAACCTCTGGGGACAAACCCGGAAAACCACTGGGGACAAACCCGGAAAACCTCTGGGGACAAACCCAGAAAACCTCTGGGATTCCTTCCCGAGCTCCCCGGGGAATCGGCCGCGGGCTCACAGCGGGGACATTTCGGGGTGTCAGTGCCCAGGGGTTGGCAGCGCGGTGCCATCAGGGACATCCTGGCTCACGGGACCCTCGGGGCTGGCTCCGGGGCTGGTGGCAGCTCGGGCAGAGCCCCGCGGTGTCACCGGCGGGGACACGGGGAGGGCAGCGCGACAATCCGGGCGCTGATGGCTCTGCCCGGCTGCTGGCACTGCCCGGCCCATGTGATGCGTTTGAGGGGGCACGCTGACATTTCCAGGGGAAGGAGGGGGGGAAAAAATCCCCGGGGGACCCGCAGGGAGCTCCGGAAAGGCGGAAAACAGAGCGAGAACCGTCCGCGCCCAGCGGAGCGAGCGGAGGGACAAACCGGGGGGAAAGTTGCCAGGGCAGGACCAGGATGTGAGGGGAAGCGATGGGAGCTGGCGGAGCGGCGGGAGCGGGGAATGCCGGCCGTGGAGACGAGCCTGGGAGCCGCTCGGTAGCGCGGGGAGAGGAGCGGGGAGCGCTCGGCAGCAGCGCGGCCTCGCTGCGGCTCCGCTCCCCGGCGCGGAGGACTCGGCGCTGGGTTTGAGGTGGCGGCGGCGGCGCTGGGTTTGAGGTGGCGGTGGCGGCGCTGGATGCGAGGTGACAGCCGCCGCACGCCTGCGAGGTCAGAGCTGCGCGATCAGGTCGGTGCCACCCTCCCCTCGCTCGGTAACGAGCCCACCCCGCGTTTAATTAGCACCGGCAGCCAGCGCCGCCCGATCCGGCTGCTCGGAGCCGACCCTGCCGGGCCCGGAGTGCGGCTTTAAATGCCGAAATGCTCATGGAGCCCGTGCCCGGCCCGCGTTAAGCAGATGCGATGAGCTGCGTGTGTTTGTCGCGCAGATCGGCGAGCCGCGCTCCCAGCCGAGCCGCCTGCCGCTGCCCCCGCGATGCTGCCCCGCTGGGCAAAGCAGCCCCCTGGAGCTTCCCCCCGAGCCGCCGCCAGGCTGCGGGAGCCGGGCAGAGCCAGCGAGCCCGGGGACTACCGGCTGCCAGCGCTGCTCGTGGGTATGGACCGGGGGGACGCGGGGACGGGGGGCGCAGGGTCCGCAGGCTCCGGGCATGAGCCGTGCCCCGGGAGTGATGGATGGGCCGGGATGGGGTGGTCCCAGACCCTCACAGGGGGCTCTAGAGTGGCCAGGGAATGGTCCCAGACCCTCACAGGGGGCTCTGGAGTGGCCTGGGGGTGGTCCCAGACCCTCACAGGTGGACAGTGCCCAGGGAAGTGATGGATGGTGGTGCCAGCCCCTCACAGAAGGGTCCTGCCCCAGGAAGGGACAGAAGGCCCAGCCTGGGCACAGTCCCAGCCCCTCACAGGTGGGCTCTGGGTGGCCTGAGGGTCCCGGTCCCACACAGGTGGGCTCTGCCCAGCAGCTGATGGATGCTGTGGGCCGGGGGATGCCCCAGCCCCTCACAGGCGACCTCTAGGGTGGCCTGGGGTGGTCCCAGCCCCTCACAGGTGGGCACAGATGGCGTGGGCTGTGTCGTGCCCGGCTCTGAAGGGAGAAGGAGGAGGAGGAGGAGGCAGAGGGCTGCAGGCAGCTGCTGCTGCCCTCCTTTTGCTTGACTAAACCCCGCTCTGGCTGCCGCTGGTGGGAGGCGGCGGGCGGGGGGGCCGTGGCTGCGCCCCCGATGTGCCGGGCAGGGCAGGATGGGGCAGGAGGGGACAGCAGGGCGCACTCAGCGGGCCGGGGGTGGCACGGCGCTCGGCCTTGTCCTCGTGTCACCCGCGTTGTCTCGAGGTGGGAGGTGCCACCACCCTGCGAGGGACCGGCTCGGTGTCGCCGTGCCCTGCGGCCAGGGGGATGTGTCACATGTCCCCGCAGCGTCCGTGTCCCGTGGCTGCTCAGGCTGACAGCGAATCCTTGCAGGATTTCACCCCGTGTTTTCCATCCCTGAGCACGTTTTCCTGCCGAGGCTCTGAGATATTTTTCTCCCAGCTTTTCTGATTTTTAACGAGCTGTGACTAACCGGGCTGGCACGGCAGGCGGTGACCAAGCACCAACGTGCTACCTGTGCGCCCAGAAATAGGGGCTGCTCTCCCCACCCCCGCCGGGAGCATTCCCGGCCCCCCCACGGGACACCCACCCAGCCTCTCCCAGCCTCTCCCACGCCTGGCAGGGCCCAGCTGCCAGCAGGAGCCATCCGAAGGGGCAGCGCCACCCAAATCCTGCCTGGAGGGTGCGGGAGCACAGCTCGGTGCTGTGGATGGAGCTGCTGAGCGCCGGGGTGGGCTCCGAGCCCATCCTGGGGGTGGCAGAGCCAAGATTTGGGCGAGTTGGGTCTCCTGTGCCAAGGATGGAGCTGGCTGTGGGATTGCCGTGGTCCTAAACCCTCTGAGCCAGGAAAAATCCCCTCCCCGAGGGCTCCCTCGTGGAATTGAGCCCTCTGGAGATCCAGCCTGGTGGGGCAAAGGGTGGGCCTGGCTTGGATCCCTCCCCTCGTGGCTTCCCTGAGAGGATTCATCCCTCATGGAGTGGGATTTGGGATGCCAAAGGCCCCGTGCCCGGCTCTGGGCTTTGCCCTGGCAGCTGCTGGTGGCCACAGGCCAGGCTGGAAGGTCTCAGTTCCTTCTGCTGCTCCTTCCCGTTCCTCCTGTCATGGAAGTCTGGATGGGATTTTGGGAAGGAATTCCTGCCTGAGAGGGTGGGGAGGGGCTGGGCTGGGATTCCCAGAGAAGCCGTGGCTGCCCCGGATCCCCGGGAGAGTCCCAGGAGCAGCCTGGGGCAGGGGCAGTTGGTTCTGCTTCTCCAACCGAACTGACACGGCTGAGTCACGGCCCCACATCCTCACCTGCCCCACACGGAGCCTGCCAGGCCCCAAAATCCTGGGAAAATCCTTTCAATTCCGACCATTCTGGGTTTGACCCCCTCCCCTCTCAGCAGCCAGACCCGTGTCACTCCCTTCCGTGCCTCAGTTTCCCTGTGCCAAGGGAGGTCCCCGGGCCATTCCCATGGCAGCTGCCAGGTCCTGGCTGTGCCGCGGGGGTGGGGACGAGACCACAAAGCTCCTTCTGTGGGAGCCGCCAGGAGCTGGCCAGCCTCGCCTCGCCTTTATTTTTATCCCGCATCCCCGGGCTGCTGGCGCGTCCCCAGCCCTGCCAGCCGAGGATGTCACCATTGCCAGGGCACGCAGGGCTCCGTCCTCCTCCTCCTCCTCCTCCTGGCTCTGCCCCGGGCAGGGAAGTTTTCCGTGCTCCAGGAATGCCCCGGCTCAGCCTCTGGCCAGCGGCCGGACACGGAGCCGAGGGCAGCGGGAAGATTTTCCCCAGCTGGATTTTCTCCTTCCCTCATTCCCTCTGCCCCTCATCTTTCCTTGGCTTTCCAAGGGAAGCAGGAAGATTTTTCCCGGCTTTCCCAGCTGGAATTTGCCCTTCCCTCTGCCCCTCATTTTCCCTTGGCTTTCCGAGGGCACTGGGAAGATTCTCCCAGCTCTCCCAGCTGGAATTTGCCCTTCCCACCCTCTGCCCCTCATTTTCCCTTGGCTTGCTCCTGGCTGCACGGCCCCAGGCGAGCATCCAGGTGTGCCGGCCCTTCCCTTGGCACTGGATCCCCGGGATTTTGGGAGGTGAACTCGTCTCCCGTCTCCATGTGGGCGCGTGGGCGCGATCACACCCGGCGAGGTGGGAAAAAGTGGCGGCTGCTTTTTCCAGGGTCGGCCAGATGGGATTCCTCCCCTCGCTCCGGTTCTGACAAGTGACATGCAGGATTTATCCGCGGGAAGGAGCCGCCTGGCAGGGCAGTGCCACGGGGCGATGCCAGCTGAGCTCCTCCAAGCTGCAGCCTCGGGCCGAGCTCCGCGTCCCGGAGCAGCTCCGGGGCGGGAATTTGCGGGGTGCGGGGGGGAGAAGGCGGCGCCCGGGGCTGGGAACGGGCAGGATCCCAGGATTTCACGCGGAGAATCCGGACTGGCACCGTGAGCGGGCACGGTGCCCCTGCCCAAAGCCAAGCGGGATCTGTGGGGTCCCGTCTGGGAAGTTCCCAATGGAGCTGTGTGTTTGTGGAGCAGGGGGATGTTTAATTTTCCGCTGTTCCGCTGGAATTTGGGAGTGAAAGGCGCGGCGGGGAGCCCGCTGAGCACCGGCAGGGATCCTTGGGAAGGGGGGGATGAGGCGGGAGAACAATTCCCGCATCCCGGGGGACATCCCGGAGAGGTTTGTCCCCTGCTGGGTGCTCACGGTCCCCTGCGAGTGGCCTTGGCTCTTCCCAGGGGATTTGGTGGCCGCTCCATGAGCCCGGCAGCGAGGGGAGGGTGGGGGATTCTCACCCCGGTCGCCGGCAGCTTTCGCTCCTGCGTCGCTGTGAGAGGGACAAGGACACCCTGAAGTGCCCTCACTTTCACATGCCCTGGGACGGACCCTGGGTCCGCCCCGCTCCCGGCAATCCCGCAGCCCCAAGGCTGGAATTCCCTGGGAATTCGCTTTAAGTGGCCAGATCCGGCCAGGGTTGGCCCTGTCGGGGTCGTGGCGGTGGCAGGAGAGGGGACACCGGTGTCTCCCCGGTGTCACCTGCCGTGTCCACGCTCCTGGGCTTGCGTTTGCTGGGATAACTTGAGCATCTGGGCAGCTCCCAGCACTTTTTGGGTGTGAGGGCAGGTCCTGTAAGGCGCTTGACCATCCCAAAATGAGTGGACACCACGGTGGCCGAGCCAGGGACAGGGACAGCAATGGCTCTGCCGGTGACTCTGAGCCACCTGGCGTGGTGGGATCTCCCTGCCCATGGCAGGGCTGGGATCTGGCTGATTTTCCCACCTCAAACCACTCCATCATTCCCTGATTTCCCACAGGCCCGGCTCCGGCAGTGCGCGCATTCCCAGGGCCGTCTCTGCAGCACCACACGAGTTAAACCGCGCGGCGCAGGAGCTCCCCCCGCTCTCCCCACGCCTCCTCCCGCCCCCGGCGGCGCGGCACGGAAGGGGTTAGCACCGGGCAGGGCTCCGGGAGCCGGGCGGGCTCGCTGGGCGCCGGGCAGTGCGGCAGTGCAGCCTCCGGGAGGAAGCGGGAGCATCCCGCTCTTCCGGCCGCGCTAATGGCCGGGCGCGGGGGAGCCGCAGCGCTCCGAGGGGCTGCCGCCCTCCCGGCTGCCTCTCTCCCCAAATGCACTCCCCGCCTCCCCTCCCCTCGCCCCTTTTTGTGCGAGCGCTTTCTCGGGCGATTTTGCACGCTCCGCTGATCGCTCGCCGCGACCCGCGCGAGGTTTCGCTGCCTCATGAAGATTTATGGGACTGCAGTAATAAACTGGGTTTGAGACGTTCCTCCGGATGATAAAACCCCGCCGAGCCGCTGCTAACGGGGGGATCCCAGCCGGATCCCGCAGCCGCTCCGGTTTTTGGGGCCTTTCCCTGCCCTGTCTCTCAGGAGCTCCTGCCAGCGCCGCTCCTGAAGATTTCCACCCAAACCGGTCTCTCCGGTCTCGCTGTTTTCCCGGGAAGGACGCGATGGCCGTGCCCTGCTAGCAGCCCGGGGCTCCGGCCCCGGCACGGGTGACACCTCTGCTGGCAGGTGGGGACGATGGGTGGATGAATCGGCAAAGAGAACCGCGTTCCCTCAACCTCCCTCTGCTCGGAGAGGGGCTGGCCCGGATCTACCGCGGCATCCTGGCCGTGGTGGGAGCCCTGCGCCCGGCCAAGGAGCCGCCCGCAGCCCCCGCCGAGCGGAGCGCTGCCCCCTCCGTGCCCCCGGAGCCGCTGCCCGGCCGCCGTGGGAGCCGCGCTGCGCCCGCGGGTAAGCGAGGGGACGGTCCCGGGGCGGGGGACGCGGCCCGCAGGGTGTCCCCGTGGGCTGGGCCGGGCTGGGCAGCGCGGGCAGGCTCCGGGCAGGCTCTGCCACCCCAGTGACCTACTTGGAAGCAGCCTCGGGAAGCACTTTCCAGGGATCTGCTGCGGCCGTGTGGGAACCGCTGCATTCCTCAACTGCTGCAGGAGGAGGAGAAAAAAACTTTGTGGGGGATTTGAGGTGGAATTATCGCCAGGAGGGAAAGGTTAACAGCCTTTCCTTCAGCCTGGCCCTGAGGGTTTTCAGGTTCATTTCCCCAAACGAGCCCCCCAGGCTGTTTCCTTGCGGGACCATCCCTGCCCGCTGCGGGTGGGACCCCCTCTGCATGGGATCTCTGGTGGCATCTCCGGAGCGCTGACACGAGGCCAGCGCGCGTGGCTGTGGCGACTTTTCCTCCCCTGGATCAGAACCTTTGCGATGCTGCGGGGTCGGGGCCGCCTCGTCCTCGCCGGCCCCGTGTCCCGGGGATGGATCGCGCAGCGGATGCGGCGCAGCGCGGGCTGGAAGCGCCCCTGAGGGGGTCCAGCTCCTCCGTGCCCCTGTTCAGATCATCCCTGGGAGCGGGCGAGCGGAGCTGGCGCGTTCCGCTCGCGGAGCGTGTGATTAGGGAGCGGGGAGCTGCATGCTGATGGCGGAGCGGGAGGGGCCGGGAAGGAGCTGCGGACGCGGCCTCAGCCCCGCGCTGCTGCAGCGGGGCTGGGGCGGGCACCGGGAGGTGGTGGCGGGAGCAAACCCCCTCTGTCCCCCCAAAAATCCCCGTCCCGGCTCGGCTCCGGGAGGGAGACGCGCTGCAGCTCCTTCTGCTGCGGCTGCGGCTGGCGGGGCTCGCCTTCATCCCCATCCCCGGGCACAGAATTCCCGTGGGACGGGAGGAATCCGCGAGTTCTGCGGCGCCCCAGGGATGGTTTTGGTGGCCTCGGAGCACAGCGGGGCTGGCCCCGGCTCCGATCCCCCACCCCGAGCAGGCTCCTGGCTGCTTCCGAGGGTGCTCCGGACCTTTCCAAGGGCTCCGAGGCTGTGGCTGTGCGGGGTGTCGGGTGCTGGGTGCAGCTCCTGCCCAAATTTCTGCTCTGGGGTCGCGGAGCCGGTGCTGGGGAGAGCGGCCGAGGCGGGGGAGGAGTTTCCCAGTTTGGATTTGCATTTCCCAGTGAGGACCGCACGCTGTGGGGCTGTGACGGGAGCGGGGAGAGGGGCAGGCGGGGTTCAGGACGAGCTGCTCCAGCGGGATTGCCCATCAGGGCTGGAATTCGGCAGCCGCTGGGAGCCGGGGCGATGCCCTGCCCGTGTCCCCTCGGCCAGCAGCGTCCCCTGATGGCAGAGGGGACCCGGGGGCGTTTGGCATGGTGGAGGTGCCACTGTAACCTCCCCGGTGCCACCTTGACCTCCCCGGTGCCACCTTGTCCTCCCTGGTGCCACCTTGACCTCCCTGGTGCCACTGTGACCTCCCCGATGCCACGGGGACCCGGCAGAGCGAGGGAGGGACGGGATCTTCAGCTCTTGCCACATTCCAGCTCCGTTTTCTGGGAAAAGGGGGGGACAACCCGGCCAAGGTGACATTTGGTGGCAGAGCTGGGAGGGACGGAGCTGCACCGGTGGATTTCGGAGGAGGGAAGGCTTTGGGATGTCCCCGTGGCATTTACGAGCACGTGATGTCCCCGCTGGGCTGGTGACAAAGCCGCTCGTGCGACCTTGAGTGGAGGAATCGCGGCCGTGACCCCGCTGATAACGCTTTCTTATCAGTTTGATATCAAACTGATCTGCCGGGCTCATTAATAATGGAGGGGGGGGAAAAATAAGGGAAAAGGGGAAAAAACCTCGCTGTGATTTGTTTGCCGGGAGCCGAGGAGGGAAGGCACAGGCAAAAGCGGGAGAAGAATTGGATGAATTATGGATCAAGGTTAAAAGGGGAGCAGGAGGAGGAGGCTGAGCCCCGCAGAACGAGCTGCGAGATTCACCAGTGGTGGCAAAGCCAGGCCCTGGCCCCGGGCCAGGCTGGCACCGCTCCAAGGACTGGGGACAGCGGCTCCCGGATGGTGTGAGACCCCCAAAGTGGCTTTTTGGGGTCCTGGAGCCGCCCCGCAGCGGGCACGGGGCTGGGCAGGGGCCGGGGGCTGCGCGGTGGCCTCGAGCTGCGGGCACCGAGGCGGTGCCAGGCGCTGGCAGCGTGCGGGGACTTCCAGGCATCTGCAGCTTCCCTGGAAGTCAGATCCCAGCGTGCTCGGAATGAGTTATTAGCGAAAGGACGAGTCCCTGTCACCTCTCTGCGCCTGGGACCCTCTGTCTGTGCCCTCTCCTGCCTGCCTGGGCCGGGCTGAGCCCCGGGAAGGGTTTGGGATGGGGCAGAGCATCCCAGGGATGCCGGGGTTGGTGCACAGGGCTGGGCTGAGCCCCGGGAAGGGTTTGGGATGGGGCAGAGCATCCCAGGGATGCCGGGGTTGGTGCACAGGGCTGGGCTGAGCCCCGGGAAGGGCTGGGATGGAGCAGAGCATCCCGGAGATCCCGGGTTTGGTGCACAGGGTTTGGGCTGAGCCCCGGGAAGGGCTGGGATGGGGCAGAGCATCCCGGAGATGCTGGGTTTGGAGCACAGGGTTTGGGTTGAGCCCCGGGAAGGGCTGGGATGGGGCAGAGCATCCCAACAATCCCGGGCTTGGTGCCCGCGGGCCGGGCTGGCCGCTGTGAGCGATGGCTGCGGGATGGGCACTGAGCCCCCGCCGGGGTCTCTGGGGGGCCATGGGGGTCCTGTCCCCCCTCCCCGGTGCCTGCACACACCACCTTCCCCCCCCCCGCCTGGTTTCATTTTCTTTTCGCTCTGTCCTGTGTCCGTGTGCCCCCGTGTGTCCGTGCTCCGGAGCCGTGTCCGTGTCCCCGTGTCCCCCGTGTTTCCCTGTGTCCCCCGTGTCCCTGTCCCGTGTCCCGTCTGTGCTGTTTTCAGTCGCCCAGCGCTGTTTCATTCCCGTTTCGCTCCGATCATCGCGGCTTTGGTGGAATCCCAGCCCCTGCACCCCCCGGCCCCTCCATCCCCGCTGTCCCCTCATCTCCTGCCGCGTGTCCGGGAGCGGGGACAGCGCTGCCACCGCAGGGGGACGAGCCCGGCACCCACCTCCTTCCCCGGGCACCCCTCTGAGGGGCGATCCCACTGTGTGCACCCCACTGAGGGATGATCCCACTGTGTGCACCCCACTGAGGGGTGATCCCACTGTGTGCACCCCACTGAGGGCCGATCCCACTGTGTGCACTCCTCTGAGGGGTGATCCCGTTCCCAGCAAGGCTCTGCCATCTTTCCTTGCTGAAATCCCCCTCCCCAACCCCAAATCCCAACCTTCAACCTCTGCCCCATGGCTGGGACTGCCCCTATCGCTGCCCCATGGCTGGGGACCGTCCCCCTCCCTCTGCCCCATGGCCAGGGATCATCCCCCCCTTTCCCCATGACCAGGGGCCCTCTCCTGACCCCGCTGTGCTCTCCTGGTGCCCACGCAGATCCCGAAGGGACAAATCCCCCCCCGCCCCACGGCTGGGACCGTCCCCCCCTCCTGCCCCATGGCCAGGGACTGTGCCCTGACCCCGCTGTGCTCTCCCGGACCCGCACAGATCCCGACAGGACGAGCTCGCACATGATCTCCGCGGACGATGCCGAGTACCCGCGCGAGTACCGCACCCTGGGCAACGGCACCCGGCGCTTCTCCAACGTGGGGCTGGTGCACACCTCGGAGCGCCGGCACACGGTGATCGCCGCCCAGAGCCTGGAGGCGCTCACCGGCCTCCAGAAGACGGAGATGGAGCGCAAGCGGGATGCCTTCATGGACCACCTGAAGAGCAAATACCCGCAGCACGCCCTGGCGCTGCGCGGGCAGCAGGAGCGCCTGCGGGACCAGGTGAGGGCCATGGCCCAGAACTGGGGGGTGGGAGCGCTGGGAGGGGCGGGATGGAGGGGAAGGGGAGCGAGGGGGCGGTGGGTGTGTGTGAAAGGGGGGGTGGGCGCGGCAGTGATGGGGGAGCGTCCTCCGGGGGTGAGGAAGGGAATGGTCCTGCGGTGAGAGAGGGAATATTGCAGGGGTGAGGAGGGGAATCCTACAGGTGTGCGGGAGAGGATTCTCCAGGCGTGAGGGAGAGAATATTCCAGGTGTAAGAAGGCGAATATTACAGGGGTGAGGAAGAGAATATTCCAGGGGTGAGGAAGGGAATATTACAGGGGTGAGGGAGAGAATTCCCCAGCCCTGAGGGAAGAATCCCCCAGGTGTGACAGAGAGCACTGTGTGTGGGGAGCAGAACCCCCAGATGTGGGGAGCAGAATCCCCAGGTGTGGGGAGCAGAACCCCCCAGGTGTGGGGAGCGGAGCCCCCCAGGTGTGGGGAGCAGAATCCTCCAGGTGTGGGGAGCAGAACCCCCAGGTGTGGGGAGCAGAACCCCCGAGGTGTGGGGAGCAGAACCCCCAGGTGTGGGGAGCAGAATCCCCAGGTGTGGGGAGCAGAACCCCCAGGTGTGGGGAGCGGGGCCCCCCAGGTGTGGGGAGCGGGGCCCCCCAGCATCTGGTGGCCTTTGCTGAGCGCAGCAGAGCCCTGGGGAGGGACTGTTCGGGAGGGGGTCCTGACCCTGTTTTGGGTGTTCCGGGGACCCCAAATCCCTTGGGGTTGGTGCCTTGTCCACCATGCTGTCCTTTGGCTGTGTCCCCTTGTTCCTATCCTGTTTTGGGGTGCACTGGGGACTCCAAACCCCCTGATTTGGCTCTGGTGACACCAATTTGGCAGGAATAAATGCCCACCTCCCCCTGGGCAGCAGAACCTGGAATTCCTTGACAGGAAACCTCGAATCATCCCAAAAATCCCCAGGGGACAAAGGTCCCAAAATTCCCCAAATTCAAAAATTCCCAAAACTCCCAGAACTGGCCTGCTGGAAGGGAGTTCAGCTTTGCCAGGAAAACCGGGGCCATCGGAGCTGCTGCCCCCCCAAATGACTCCAAACACCCCAATTTTGGGGAGGGGACAATAATTGATGGTGGCTTTGCTGTCACAATCCATATTTGGGGCATGTCCAGGCACAGAGCGCTGCTTCCTGGTAAATAAATGGGATTTTTTTCCCCCTATTATTACAGGGATTTAAAGACTTTCCTCTTTTTAAATAAGCAGCAGCTCTAAAGGAAAAAAAAAAAAAAGGGAAAAATCCAGCTGGGGTTGGCTCAGGTCTGATAAACTGCTAAGGATTTTTATAGGTGAAGGAATTATCTGGATTTGGGAATTATCTCCTTTATTCCCAAACCCAACCTGGATTTTTGGGCTTGGCTGCAGCTCATTCCCCACCCAAACACCCTAAAAGCCTACCAAAATCTATTTTTTTTTCCTTTTCCTCCCTTCTTTTCCTTCATTTCCCTGGCAGGCAATAAATAATAACAGGAATCCAGAAATCCTGGGAAGCTCAGGTGCCAACCTTTAAATGACATTGGGATCCAGGCCTGCCTGGAACGTTTGAAAATCACTTTGATATTCCAGAGGAGCCTGGAAGGGATTTCAGAATCCCAGGCTTTGCTGTTTTATTTGGATTAAAAAAAAAAAAAAGAGAGAGAGAGAGAGAGAAAAAGAAAAAAAAAATTTAAGGAAGAAAAGGAAAAAAAAGAAAAAAATACATTTGAGGGAGTTTGGAACACCAGAGGTGAAAAGGGACGTTCCATAAATGTCAACATTCCCTCCAGCCTGGCAGAAATCCGTTGCTCCCGGGAATCCTCTCCCTTTCCTGATGGCGCCGTTGGCTCTGGGCTGTGAGGGCCGTGCAGGGGACACGGGGGGCGCTGGGCACAGGTGGCAGCGGGCGCAGGTGGCAGCGGGCACAGGTGGCACCGGGTCCCACAGGGGGCTCCTGCAGAGCCCGGGCACAGGTCTGGGTCTGTGCTGGGGGTGATGGAGTGTGGGAACCCAGGTGTGAATGCAGCTGTGAATCCAGCTGTGCGCGAGTCCCCATGTACATCCAGGTGTGCACATCCCTGCGTGTGCCTGCGTGTGTTTCCAGGAGTGTGTCCCTGTGTTATCCCTGCCCATATCCCTGTATTTCCATGTCCACATCCATATCGACATCCCAGTATTTCCCTATCCATATCCACATCCCTGTACTTCCATACCCATATCCATGCCCATATCCCTGTCCCCATTCCTGCCCCTAGCCCTCTATTCCCCTGTGTTATCCCGGTCCCTGTCCCCATCCCTGCGTTGTCCCCGTCCCTGTCCCTGTCCCCGTCCCCATCTCCGTTATTCCCCGTTATTTTCCCGTTATTCCCCCGTTATTCCCCTGTAATTCCCCCGTTATTCATTATTTTCCCGTTATTCCCTCACGTGCCCCCCCCCGCAGGCCCCGCCCCTCCGCGCTCTCAGCGCCCCCTGCCGGCGGCGCGGGGGGGCGGGGTGCAGCCGCGGTTGCCATGGTGACGGCGCCGCGGGCGGGGCGGGGCGGGCCCGGCGGCGGGAGGGGCGGCGGGAGCCGAGCGGGGCCGAGCCGAGCCGAGAGCGGCCGAGCGGGGCCGAGCGGGGCCGAGCGGCGCTGCGGATCCCGGCCCGCAGCCCTCACCTGCCGCAGGTACCGGGCGGGAACGCGCGGGATGGCGCGGGATGGCGCGGGATGGAGCGGGGCGCATCCCTCCGGGCGGTGACGGAGCCGGTGTCCGCCACCCGCTGCTGCGGCTCCCCCGCCGATCTCCCCTGCCCCAGCTGTCCTGCTGTCGCTCCTGCCCACCGCAGTGTCCCCCTCCCCAAAATCCCCACCCCGAGCTCCCGGTTCCCGGCGGCAGCCGGGGGTGTCCGTACCCCGGCCCCAGACCGGGGGCAGCCCCTCCACCGTCCCCTTTCCTTCAGCATCCTCCTGTCCCCCATTCCCGGGGGTCCCCCCCGTTCCCGGTGTCGCGGCGGGGAGGGGGTGGCACTTTGAACGCTGCCCTTCGGTGCCGCAGCCGGGGGGGCTCCCCTTGTCCCCTCGGGGGTGCACGGGGGTTCCTGCAAAGCCCTGGCGGTGCCCGTGCCACCCCCCTGCGCACCCCCCGCTGTCCCAGGGCCGCTCCGCGTTGTCACCCGAGCCCCGGGAGGGGACACCGGTTCCCTGTGCCCCCCTCGGGCCGATGGCGGCCAGGGCGGGCACCGTCCCCGCGCCCTGCGGGCGCTCCTGTCGCCTGCAGCTCACCTAGCCCAGCGTCCTTCCCGCGGGCTGCGCCCACAGCTGAGCCCTGCGGTGGCAGGAAAGGTTTGCCCTCACCTCCAAACCCCTCCGAGGGGCGGCACACGGCCCTGGCACCTCGGGGTGCCCGCTGGGCTGGGTTTGGGCACGGGCAGGTTTGGGGGCACCGGGGCGCTCGGTGGGGACGGGGAGCGCCGGCTGAGGCGGCGCGGGAGGCGGCAGCGCGGTGGCAGAGGGGACGCGGGGTCCCTCGGGGCTCTCCCCGCGGTGTCATCTTGGTCTCCAGAGGTGGAGAGTGACGGGAGGCGCTGGGAAGCGCTGAAATGGAGGAGCGCGGCTGCCGGGAGTAACACGAGCGCTGTGTGCGTGTCCCTGGGACTGCAGCCGGAGCCGGCCCTATCGATTCCCTCATTCCCCCCCCCGCCAGCCATTCCCGGCTCGTTCCAGCAGGGCTGGCTGGGAACGGGGGCTCTGGAGTCAGGCGGAACTCCGCGGGGCACCCCGCTTCCCCTTGTTTGGGGGTTTTTTGGAAGGGGTCTTTTTACGCGGGAAGTGGGTAAAAACCCGTCTGGGGACAGCGATGACAGCCCCGGGGGGCAGAATGGGTTCGGGGGAGTGGGGCAGGGAGGTGCCCAGGAGGTGCCCAGCAGGACCTGGAGGGGGACGCTCCCCTTGGCACAGCTGGGCTACCAGCGCTCCCCCGGCAGGGCTGCGAGCGTCCCTGCTCTCCCTGGCACACACGGGCAGGGTGAATGTGTCCATCCGTCCCTCCATCCGTCTGTCCGTCCATCTGTCCATCCATCCACCATCCATCCACCATCCATCCATCTTTCCCTCCCTCCCTCCCTCCCCTCAAGTTTCCCGCCGTTCCCAGCCCGAATTTCTCTCCTTTTCCCCGTGACCCCGGGGCCGAGCCGCTGCCCGCCGTGTCGGGGGTGGCTTTTCGGGGAGGGGCCGCCCCAGCCCTGCAGCAGCCGGAGCGGCGGCTCCGCTGTCCCTGCGGCTCCGCCAGCCCCGGTGCGAGGGGACGGAGGAAGGGCAGGGCGGGCTCCGTGGCGGAGTCTTCCTCACCCCCATCTCTGCCGGGAACGGGGGTGCTCAGCGCCCCCCTCCCGCGCTGCCGCGACCCCCCCGGGGACCCTGCGGTGGGGACGCGGCTGCCGTGACCCCCTCCGAGGGGACCCCGTTGCTTGTCCTTGGCGTTTCTCAAAGATTTATCCCTCTTTGCCGGGTTTGGGGGTGCGGATGCGCCGGGGGGTCCCCCTGGAGCTGCCGGGGTCGGACGCGGTGCCGAGCGCGGGGGGAGCGGAGCCGCTTTACCTCGCGCGTCCCTATTGTGTTTGGTCCACCTACGCCGTGCCGTTGCCATGGCCACCGTGCCATCTGATCTGCCCAGCTCCTGCCAGCTCCCCCTGCCCTGTCCGTGCCCCAAAACCTCCTCAGGGCCGCCCTGACCCCGCTGCGGGGCTCCGGGGCGCTCCCGCGTCCGGCAGCGATGGATCCGAGCCCCCCCTGCGCTGGGGAGGGCGCGCTGAGCGCGGAATGCGGCCTCCGCGGCACCTGCGGCGGGGACGGGGCTGACCTTGGCCGGGGCTGCTGCAGGAGGGAGATTTCGGAGCCCCAGCATGGCTGCTCCTCGGCACAGCACGTCCTGATGCACTGCTCCGAGCCGGCGCTGCGCATTCGCCGCCTCGCTCCGGGAGAGGAGGGGGCTGGAGCCGGGGCCGGGGGGGAAAGGTGCCCCCGGGGCTCCGGTGTCACCTGCGCTGTCCCCAGGGACCGCGGAGGAGGCCAGGGCTGTGATTGGCGCGGGTGGGCTCGGGGAGGAGGGGGTGCGGGGGCAGCTGGAGGGGCCGGGAGGGGGAAGCTGGAGCTGGGGGTCTGTGGGGGAGTCCTGATGCTGAGTCGCCGCGACAGGCGGCGGTGGCGTCTCTGATGTCGCCTCGATGACCGTCAGAGCCCGCTCTGGGTGGAGGGGCAGCAGAGCCCAGGGCTCTGCCTGAAAGAGGAGCAGCAGAAGCTCGTGGTGGGGCCTCCTGAGGAGCCCAGGTGTGACAGGGATGAGCCCCAGCCCTCCTGCGTCCCTTCCTGTCCCCGCTGTCCCCCCCCGGTCACGTTTGAGAGGTGCCTGCAATAATTGTGGCACTTCAGGTGACAAAATCTGCAGCCCCCGCTCTGTCTGGTCACTGTTTGCATTCTTCTCCCTGTCTTGTCATGCTGCTATTTCCACTTTAATTCACTTTCGCTGGCGCTGAAAAGCATTTAAAAAAACCCAAAACCCAAACAAAACAACAACAAAAAAACCAACAACCAAAAAACTTTAATAAGCAGAAACAGATTAAATTCACTCGGCTGTTATTTTTCAAGGAGATTTTTGTTTGTCAAGACGCGGTGCCTGAGGGTGGGGGACTCGATCGGAAGCTGGAACTCCTGGAAATGAGTTAATTAAAAAGCCGATGAAGCTGCCTCTGTCCTCCCTGGGCGTGCAGCGTGCCGGGGCGGCGGCTGCCGCTGCTGCCCTTTCGAGAGGGACACGGCCGTGCCTCGTTAATCACCAACAGATTTGGGATTTAATTGCCATTCAGGGGAAGTCCCCCTCGGTCAAGGCGCTGACTCACTTGGATTTCATTTCATTTACCTCCCGTCTCCTCCTGGGACAACCACAACCATTTAATTTATTTTATTTTTTCAAAGTTAAGTCCCAAAATATTCCCGATTACATCACTCCAGCCCTGCTTTCCTGCCTCGTCTGTGTGTCCGTCCCTCCGAGGGCTCCCGGCAGCATCTCCGCCCTCCTCCCCGCGCTTTGGGGACCCTGAGCTCCTCGTTATTCCCTCGTTTGGCAGCACCGCGGACATGACTCTCATTGTAATTATAAATCACAGCCTCTGTAATTCCCCGCACCTTTTGCAGGGTTGCTGCTGCAAGGAGCCGCCTGCTTTATGGCTCGGAACGCGGCTGTCGCTTCCAATCCTCTCCCGGCCCATTATCTCCCTTTGATGCTTTTGAAGAGCCAGCGAAATGTTAATTCCAGCTCGGTCCTCTCCTCTCCCCCTCTCTCTGGGCAAATCCAGCCTGGAAGGGGCTGGCAGGTGATGCCTCAGGTTTAGGTTTTGTGTTTTTCGGGTTCTGTGCTGCTTTAGTGTGTGGGTCTGGGCTCCACATCAGGGGATGCTGAGCTCTGTGCACAGAGCAGGGAGACAAAACAATTCCTGCTCCAGCTGGGACCAAGGACAAAGGATCCAAATCTCAGCCCAGGAGCACAAACCCCGTGGGCTGGAGAGAGAAAAACAAGGATGGGACTGCATGGGCTGAAGCTGGAATGGGACAATGAACTGCAAGATGCAAATGGTGCAGGACTTGTCAAAGTGAGAGACCCCGTGCCTGGTCGTGTATTTTGGGACCATTTTGGGTTCATTTTGGGTTCATTTTGTGATCTTTTGGGTTCATTCTGTTTTCTTTTGGGTTCATTTTGGGTTCATTTTGGCTCATCTTGGGTGCAGCCCTGGCTGGGCTCTTGTGCTGCCCAGGGTGGATCCATTGAAGAGATCCTTTAAACAGATCCCTGCTTTATTCTGTAATTCTGGCCTCAGTTCCAGCTCAGCCCTCACAAGGCCTCACCCCCAGACAGTGCCCAAAGTTCACAAGTTCACAAGTTCACAAGTGCCCAGCCAGGGCTGCACCCAAGATGACCCCAAATGGTCACAAAACGAACCCAAATGGTCACAGGGTCTCTCACCTTTTTAAGTTCTGCTCCATTTGCATCTTGGAGTTTATTGTCAGTTCCAGCTTTAGCCCCTGCAGTCCCATCCTTGTTTTTCTCTCTCCAGCCCGCGGTGTTTGTGCTCCTGGGCTGAGATTTGGATCATTTGTCCTTGGTCCCCAGCTGGAGCAGGAATTGTTTTGTCTCCCTGCTCTGTGCAGAGCTCACCATCCCATAACAGGAAGCTCAGAACTCCACACCGAAGCAGCGCAAAATCTAAAAAATATAAAAACTAAAACTCGAGGGCCGTGGCTGTGCCTGACCCCCCCTGCCAGGGCTGCACCCTCTGTGGTTTTGGGGCATTTGGGGTGGGCAGGGCGGGCGCTGGGGTGGCAGCAGCGCCAGCAGGGACAGATGGAGCCACCAAGTGCCACCACGTGGTGCTGGCCACGGCCCGCCTGGCGCTGCCACCCGCGCCAGATTGTCAGCCCTGGATGGTCCCGGAGCCCTGCAGGGACGGGCAGCGTGTCCCTGTCCCCACGGGCGGTGCCACATCCCCGGGGCTGCCAGGGAAAGGTAGAGACACATTATTATAAATTATAATTATTATAGAGACACATTATTATAATATTGTACATATTGTGTTATAATACATGTTATAATATTGGCTTTTGGCAAATACTAAAATACTTTAAAATATTAAGCATTTTAAAAATATTTAAAATAATTTTAAAATATAAAATACTATAAATAAATATATATATTTCATAAATGTATATTTTTTATAAAATGATATTTTATAAATAAAATATATATTATAAATATTTAGTATAATAAATATTCAACAAGCTAATACAATAGAAATAAATATATAAAAAGTGTTTTTTTCAAAAAATATAAACATATTAAAAGTGTTTCCAAAATAGCAAATGTGCTCTTGGCTGAACGCCACCAGCCTTTGCTTTATTGTCTTTATCTCCTATTGCCCCTTGTTAAACTTTTAAATTGTTACAATAGGGTTAAAAAATGGGGTTAAAACCTTGTTTTTCCTAGTTGGATCTGCTGAGCTGGGGTAGGGATGGCTGCTGTGCCATCCTGTGCCCACAGGTCACAGTGCCCACCACAAATGGTGCCAGAACATTCTGGATTTGGCTGTGATTTATGGGCTCGGTGAGGAGCTTGTCCAGTCATCCCGAAATAATAAATAAAATCCACACTGTCATCCCAAAATAATAAATAAAACTCACAGCCGGCGCTGGCAGCAGATAGGATCAGCAATATCAGGGGAGGGAAAATTACTGAGGGTCGGAGAGAGAGAAGCGAGGAGAGAGAGGGAGGGAAAAGTTGGGGGGGGAAAAATGGGGAAGGGAAAAGTCAGGATACACATCATTATCCTGGTGGATTATCCTTCCAGCCAGGTGGATCCCACTCCCTGTCCCTGGATCCCACTCCTTGTCCCTGGATCCCTCTCCTTGTCATTGGATCCCTCTCCTTATCCCTGGATTCCATTCCTTGTCCCTGGATCCCACTCCTTGTCCCTGGATCCCTCTCCTTGTCATTGGATCCCACTCCTTGTTCCTAAATCCCACCCCTTGTTCCTAAATCCCACTCCTTGTCCCTGGATCCCATTTCTTGTCCCTGGATCCCATTCCTTGTCCCTCAATCCCACTCCTCACCCCTGGACCCACCTTCCCTCCTGCAGGGGGTCGGATGGGGCTGGGAACAGCCTGGGATATCGGGATCCCCCTGGAATAAAAACGCCTTTCAATCCCTTCCCACCTGAACTCTTCCAGAACTCTGCAAGGCCCCAAGGCCCCCTCTGGGACCCCAGGCTCCCATCCCATCCCATCCCATCCCATCCCATCCCATCCCATCCCCATCCCCATCCCCATCCCATCCCCATCCCCATCCCATCCCATCCCATCCCATCCCATCCCATCCCATCCCATCCCCTCCCATCCCATCCCATCCCATCCCCTCCCATCCCCATCCCCATCCCCATCCCCATCCCCATCCCATCCCCATCCCCATCCCATCCCATCCCATCCCATCCCATCCCATCCCATCCCATCCCATCCCATCCCATCCCATCCCATCCCATCCCCTCCCATTCCATCCCCATCCCATCCCATCCCCATCCCATCCCATCCCATCCCATCCCATCCCATCCCCTCCCATCCCCTCCCATTCCATCCCCATCCCATCCCATCCCCATCCCATCCCATCCCATCCCCTCCCATCCCATCCCATCCCATCCCATCCCATCCCATCCCATCCCATCCCATCCCATCCCCTCCCATCCCAGCCCAGCCCAGCCCAGGAAGGGCAGCTTGGGAGCGGTGCCAGCTCCTGTCACCGGCGGTGCCACATCGCGGTGACAGCGGCGACACCAGCGCGCGGGGAGGGGGCGGGCACAGCCGGGCAGGGCTGGAAAATCCCGTGGAAAATGAACATTGCTGTGACTTCCAGCGCCGCGGCAGTGCCAGGAGGGGCTGGGCGTGCCAGTGGCTCCAGTAGCCATGCCGGGCTGCTGTGCCAACCCCTCTTCCCTCCTTTTTCACCCCGATTTGCTTCAATCCTCACCCCTTGCTCGCTCCCCGAAACCCCAGCGACCCTTTGGGAGGGGCAGGAACCAGAGCAGGTTTGAATCCGAGCTCAGAGATTCTCAAAGGGAAAAAACCAAAAGTCAAACCAAGAATCTTAATGGTATTTTTTTGTTTGTGTGTGTGTGTGTGTGTGTTCTCTTCTGTTTTATCTTTTCTTTGTTGTTAGCAACCCAACTACTGGAGCTTTAAGGTCAGTATTTTGGATTTTTCCTGCTTTCTCTCTGAAATGCATGTGCTTGGCTGTGGCTCTCGAGGGGGGTGGGAGCCCAGGGTGGGATTTTTGGGATTTTTTTGGATGAGGATTCCTGAGCTGAAGTCGAAGGTGGTGAGAGGGAATTTTGGGGTTTGGGGTGAGCCGTGAGTGGTTCTGTGAGGCCTCGTTCTGAGCACCCACCCCACGGCCAAATCCTGCTGCTCTGGGGTTAATTCTGAGACTGAATTCTGGGAAAAGGATGGGAAGAGGTTGGTTCAGGATGGGGTTGGAAGCTCGGAGTGGCCGCTCAGGCAGGGGGACTCTGGTTTCCAGCCTCCTCCTCCTCCTCCTCCTCCTTGCCCGGTGACTCCCTGGCTGCCCTTCAAGGTCGCCGCCTTGCCGGGTGACCTTGGCGCCTTGTCCCGGGTGGATTCGCTCTTCCCGTGGAAAAAAACCCCAAAAAACCAAAAAAACCCCAGGGAATGTGGGGCCGGGAAATGCGGGATACGAAAATTTGTTCCCGAGTTTTCATTCCCGGAGTGGAACGGGGGTGGAGCCGCGGCTCCGGGAGGTTCAGCTGGCCCCGGCTCCCACGGGGCATTCCCGGCGCTGCCAGGGGAGGGAAGGCGCGAAATCCTCACTTTTTTAAATCTTTTTCTCGGATTTTTCATCTTTTCTTCCGATTTTTTTGCGACTAAGAAATAAAACAGGGCTGAACTTTAGGACCTTCCTGGCGCTTTGAGGGGAGGGAAGGCAAAAAATCCTCAGCTTTAAAATATTTTCCCGATTTTTTGCGCCCTTCCCCCGGGGCATGGCATCGATCTGCCACCCCCGTGCCACTGTCACCTCTGTTCCACCGTCACGCTGCTGCCAGCCCAGGCTCCAGGCAGGTTCCCGATCCTCCAGGACACCCCGGGCTGTCTCCAATACATCCCAATCCTCCCCGCACTTTTCCCTCCCCTCATTCCTGCCCTCCCTGCCCGAAAATCGCGCCCGGGGCCATCCCAAAGGCTCGCGGTGTTTTTGGGACATCCAGGGTCACATCCAAGGGGGGAAAATCCCGCGGGGAAGTTCAGTGGAGAGGGCCGGGGGCTCCCGCCGCGCTGATGCGAGGGGTGGGGTGGAATTTGGATTCCCGGAGGAGCGAGGAGATCCAAGGGCTCGGCAGAGCTCCTTTGGAGCCGGGACTTTGAAGGAACATCAAAGGCAGCCGAGTAAAAGATCCAGAAGGGCAAAACCGGCGGGGGACACACAAAGGACGCGCTTGTCTTAAAAACGAGCGTCAGGAGCGGCTTCATCCGCACCGCGCTCCCGCTCCGGCCTCGGGCCCGCGGCTGCCCGGAGCCCCGCGTCTCCTCGCGGGAAGCCATTTCCCCCTCGGCGGCGCTCGGCCAGCCGCAGTGAGAGCAGGAGCTGAGAATTTACTCGCAGGAGATGAGCAAATAGGAGGCGGCGAGCCCTGGGCTGCTGTAATCCCGCTGCTCCCGCTGCCGCCTCCCGCCGGCCCCGCCGAGGGCCGCGCTCCCGAGGGCCGCGGGGGCGTTGATCCCGGGCGTTGATCCCGGGGGTTGATCCCGGGGGTTGTTCTCGGTGGGAAGGGGGGTTTAGGGTGGGTAAACAGTGGGGAGAGGCTGCTCCAACCGCCTCGCTGTGGTTTTTGGGGTCCTCGCTGGTTTTGCGGCATGGCCGGGAGATGATGCTCGTTGTTGTCCATCGATCGCGGGGCTGTCGATATTTATGGATGGGTTATGTGGGAAAAGCGATTAAAGGTCTCCTGGTCCCACCCCCCTGCCCCTGGCGGGGATGGCGCCCACCCCATCCGGGTGCTGGGAATGGAAGCGGCATCCTCAGCGCAGGAACGGGGAAACTGAGGCACGGCGGGAATGGACGGGGTTGGGGAAGGTGTGGGGCGAGCAGCAGCGTCAATATTCATGAGGCTGCAGAGGATCCAGGCTTTTAAATATTCATCAGCACGCGGAGCTTCTGCTGCCAGCAGGAAAATCGGGGAGAGAGGATGAGAAAGTCCCCCTTTTTCCTTCCTTTCCCCTTTCCCCTTTTCCATTTTCCCTTTTCCCTTTTCCTTCTCCCTTTTCCCTTTCCCCCTTTCCCTTTTCCCTTTTCCCTTTTCCCTTTTCCCTTTTCCCTTTTCCTTTTCCTTTTTTCCTTCTCCGTCTCCAGGGACAGAGAGGTGCCTTTACCTCAGGGACATCCAGGTGCTGTCACCTGCAGAGTGTCGGGAGTTTCTGGGATCGGGATCAGGGGTTGGGAATGGCCCATCCCGGAGCCCATCCCAAGGCGGGGAGTCCCGCTCTCTCCGGAGGGGGCGGCCCCTTCCTTCAGTCAAGGGGTCCGGTTTAAAAACCCTAATCCGATTTGAACGCTAATCCTGTTAACATTGAGATCGGGATTAATTCTGCCTTAATCGGGATAATCCTGACAAAATGTTCAGCATTAGACGTGGGATGAGTTATTGCTGCCGGCAGCGGCAACGATTTTAATTTGGGGGCGGGGGGAGAGGGGAGAGGGCCGGGAGGGCGGCGTTGGAAAGGCCACAACCCCTTCGATGGGGGAGACTCCTGGAAAAACCCTTTGGGTGCCTCTCAGACCACCCCGGGCCTCTCATTTCCTCCACTTTTGCCCCAAATTCCCTCCAGTTTTCCCCATTTTTCTTCCCAGATGGGCATCCCCCGGCTCCTCGCCTCCAGCGGCAGGAGCTGGGACGTTGGAATTCCTTCCCGAGCGGAATCCATCGCTCCTGGCTGGTGCAGCTGAGGGAAAGGGCGGAGCAGAGGGGTTGGGTTTCGCCGGCCGGGATCAGGTGTCCGAGCGGGGCGGCACCAGAGCCGGGCCCTGGGGCAGAGCAGCCAGGCTCGGGATGCTGAATTCCCCTTGGGAATGCTGGGTTCTGCTGGGTTCTGCTCAGGGATGGTTTATTCGAATTGGGAACTATAGTTTCTCATCAGGGATGCTGGTTTCTGGTCAGGGATGTTCTATTCCAGCTGGGAATGCTGGTTTCTGTTCAGGGATGCCAGTGTCTGTTTGAGGACACTGCAGCCCAGTTGGGAAAGCTGGGTTCTGGTCAGGAATGTCCTATTCCAGTTGGGAATTCTTGTCAGGGATTCTGGGTCAGCAATGTTGGGAATGCTGGGTTCTGGTCAGGAATGCTCTATTTGAATTGGGAATTATGGTTTCTCATCAGGGACGCTGGTTTCTGCTCAGGGATGTTCTATTCCAATTGGGAATGCCCACCCCGTGGACCCCACCCCATGGACCCCACCCCATGGATCCCATCCCACCCCACGGATCCTTCCCAGGGCTCAGCACCAGATGGGGCTGGGCGGGACCCCGGGATTAAGCGATGAGAGGGGGATCAGCAGGGATTAATCCCGATCCGTGTCCAGCCCGGGGCCGGAGCCTCGGTAAATAACCGTGCCCGGGGCGGTGCCAGCCGTGCCAGCTGTTTTCCAGGGATTTCAGGGCTCCCTCGCCTTTATCCCCATCCTGCGGAGGAGCTGCAGACGGGCAGCGGAGGGCAAGGAGCTGCCAGGAGCTGCCAGGACCCGCCAGAACCTGCCAGGACCCGCCAGGCCCCGCCAGGGCCATGCCCGGCCGCGCTCCGGAGCACCCTCGGGGCCCATGGGGAGCGATTCTGGGGGCTCTGGGGGCTCCTGGAGGGCGCGGCCCCCGCCCCGGAGCTGCCCAACCCAGCCCGGGAGGCTCCTCCCGGTGGCGGGAGGGGAGGGGAGGCTGAGCTCGGGGCCAGGCGCCGCCGGTGGCACTGGCACAGCGAGGGTTTGTCCATCCCAGGTCTGTTTTGGGGCTGGTCTCGGGGCTTTTGGGGCTGGTCTCGGCTGTTTTGGGGCTGGTCTCGGGCTGGTCTCGGCGGTTTTGGGGTGCGAGGGGGTGCGGAGCTCGGGGTGGGGCTGGGAATTGGAGCTCTGAGTGTCCCGGGGGGTCAGAGGGGGACGGAGCCGCTTCTCCTCCTGCTGTTCCTCTCACCTGCCGTGGCCTGGACGCCCCTCAGGTGTGGAATGGACGGGGGGGTCGGGCAGGACCCGTTTTTCGCTCGGGAGGGCTCGGGCAGGGCCCTGGGAGCCTGTGGGGCTGGGACAGACCCCGCGTCCCCTCCGAGGCCCCTGGCGGGGCCGCAGGGTGGAAATCTGCAGCTGTGGGGTGGCTCCGGGTGCTGTTGGGAGCAGCTGCTCCATCCCGGGGCAGGATTCCTTCCCCACGCATTCTTCCCTTGTTTTTTTTCCCCTCCTGTCTGCTTTGAAGTGACCTGTGGGAGGTCCAGGGCTGCTCCTGTCACCTCTGTCCCTCTCCTGACCCCTCTGCCCCTCTCCATCCAAGCGGCTCCACCGCCTTTCCCCATCCAGAGGGGTGACCCCGCTCCTTTCACGGATTCCCAAAAATCCGCCGCGTCCTTTGATCCTTCCCTGCTCCTCGCCGAGCATTCCGCCCTCCCAGCTGGGCCGGGGAATGTGCGAGAGGGGTGTGCGAGGAGGATGAGGATGAGGATGAGGCAGGAATGAGGAGCATCCTTATCTCCAGGCAGAGATAATGGAGCTGCTTCCGCAGGGATGGTCGGGGCTTTTTAGGAGCTCAAAGAATCCCTTAATTGTGGCTTTTTTTAGCTCTGGGGAGACAAAAGGAAAAAATAAATTCGACATTAAAAAAACTCCCTCCATTCCCCATCCCACCGTTTTTATATAAAACTCCCGGGGACGGGGGAGGGGATGGGGACGTTCCTGGCCCTGCTGGAATTGGGGATTTTTCCCAATTCCTCCTCCAGAGGCTCTGGGGGTGCTCCTGGCCCTGCTGGAATTGGGGATTTTTCCCAGTTCCTCCTCCAGAGGCTCTGGGGGTGCTCCTGGCCCTGCTGGAATTGGGGATTTTTCCCAATTCCTCCTCCAGAGGCTCTGGGGGTGCTCCTGGCCCCGCTGGAATTGGGGATTTTTCCCAATTCCTCCTCCAGAGGCTCTGGGGGTGCCCCTGGCCCCGCTGGAATTGGGGATTTTTGGGGTCGGGTTTTCCCCAGGACCCTCACCACGGGGGCACTGCCAGGGTTCCAAGCTTTGCTCCAGCGGGATTCCCTCGGCTCGGGAGGCTCCCAGGGGGCTTCATCCGAGCAGGTTTAATCGCGGGGGGACGCTGTGGGCATCCCGAGCTCGATGCCCTTGGCCCAGCCCCCTCTGCCTCGCAATTCCAGATTTTTCCCGGCGCGGCCTCCCCGTGGCCTTGAGCGGTTTTTGTTGTGGCTGCTCTCCCTCGCTCCTGTCCCGAGCGTTCCCCGCTGGAATCCCCACGGGGACCAGCCGGGAATTCCAGGGTCCAGCTCCGGGATTGCCGCTCTGGGGCTGGCTCGGCGGGAAATGGGTCATTTCCCAGCTGGGGACAGGCGCAGGGCGGCCATGTCCCCTCCCTCCCTTCCCTGCCACCACCTCGGATCCCGCAGGGAATTTTCTCGGTGCCCACGGGGAATGTGGGGCTGCAGAAGCCCCCAGAGAGGGGTCTGGGTGTGGATGAAAGGGTCACCTGGGGGGCAGGACGGAAAAATGAGGGGGCACGAGGTTTTTATGGCCACGCTGGGGATTTTTAGGATGGGGTTTGGGTTTATCCTGAGCCTTTCCCAGCTGGGAGATGGCCCCTGCATGCCCTGGTCGGGCAGGGGTGGCAGGGGTGGCAGGGGACATCCAAACTGGCACACCTGGCACCCCGAGGGCAGGGTCAGGAGCGCTCAAAACACCTGCAGTTCCAGAGGGATGGGCAAAGCTGCCCCGAGGTGCCACCCTTGGGGTCACCATGGCCAGGGGGGCCCTGTGCTCATCTGGGGGGATCCTGAGCCCATCTGGGAGGATCCCGAGCCCCAAGGGCTGCCCTGAGTTTAGGAAAGGGAGGCTGGGGTGGCGCTGCCCCGGTGCCGGTGACAGTTTCGGGGGTTGGGGACAGCAAATTGCGCAGAGCATCAGGGCAGAACGGTCCCTTCCGGGCTGAAAACCCATTAACGCTCATCTCGCCTGGCTTGGTCGGGGTTTTTTTTGTGGTTTGACTGATTCCATAAATTATCCACAGCGGGAGCTTCGGGGCCCGAGGGCGGCTGCAGGGCCGGGAGGGGGCTGGGCTCACCTGGGGCAGGGAAGGTGCCCCTGTCACCCCCGGGGGGCGGGAATGGGGTGGATTTGGGGTGGGGTGTGGAAGGGATGGATGCAGGGACGGATGGATGGACGGATGATGGATGGATGGAGGGATGGATGGATGGATGGATGGATGGATGGATGGATGGACGGATGATGGATGGATGGATGGATGGATGGATGGATGGATGGATGGATGGATGGATGATGGATGGATGGATGGATGGATGGATGGATGGATGGATGCAGGGATGGATGGATGGGTTCAGGGATGGATTTGGGGCAGGGCGAGATCCCAGAGAACAGGAACAAGGCAGGGGAAGGATCCAGGAAGGCAGAGCCAGGCAGAGCTGCAGCCCTGGCTCACATCCCCACCAGGAGCTGCCGGCCCCGTCCCTGTGCTTCCCTAAGAATCCATCCCGGGCTGGGATCTGGGTGAGCATCACCCCAAACCCAGAGCAGGGTACCCAAAACCCACGGCCTTGAGGGCGGGGAGCACCAAAATTCACCTTTTCCACCCCAAAACCACCCCCACGAGGGGTCAGAGCTGCGTCCCACGGCCCCAGGGATGGGAGCAAGGAATGTTTCCCTCCATCCCTGCATCCCTTCCTGATGTGAGGCTCTGCCAGGGCTCTTTGTGCTCCAACAGCAACAACCCAGCCCAGCAGTCAATTTTCCAGCAATTAACTACAGCGAGAACATTTCAAGTCCTCTCAAACCCCGCCTCACAGGATTAATTAAATCTTCCAATTAATGTCTCATTTAAATGGCGATGATGGCTGTTATCATTTCATATTGATTTCTTTCTTTTTTTTTTCCTTTTTTTCCCCAGTCTTAAAATAGAGCTGTTGTCCCTTTCCACAGCGCCGCCTTTTCCACACCCTGGGAGCTGTTTGTTCCCTCTGTTGGGTTTGCCAACCTTCAACAAGTGCCTGGAAAATCCAGGCCTGGGTTTTTGGGGTTATTAACAGGCAGCAGTTCTGGGAATGGCCACAAATTTGGGGATATTTGGGGATATTTGTGGATATTGTGGATATTTGTGGATATTTGTAGATATTTGTGGATATTGGGGATATTTGGGGATATTTGGGATATTGGAAAATCCACATTTTCCATGTCTGTGGTGCAAACTTTCTGGCAGCAGGCTCCTGTGAAATGGGGATCCTGGAAAATTAAATCCTTCCAGCTCCCAGAGCCATAAACCTTCCCAGTGCTTTGCTTCCAGAAGGATCCGGGCATTTAGGATTCCCGGGAGTGGAGTAATGGATGTGTAACCTCCGGGAGCAGCCAAGGTCATTCCAGTGCTCGGCTCTGGCAGCCTTGGCTCCTTCCTGCAGGGTTAAATTCCAGGGGTTTGCCGGTGTGGGAGCCCAGAGGCACCGGGATGGAGCTGGGAAGGTTTATCCTGGAGCGGGGTGGGATTGGGAATGGGAATGGGGTCTGTGCTGGGAGCAGCAGGCGGAGCAGGCATGGAGTGGGGAGTGAAGCACGTCAGAGCCTGAGCTGGGGTGGGAATGTAGCGTGGAGCATCCCTGGATGAGGATGGAGTTACCTTGGATGTGGGATGGGAGATCCCTGGATATGGGATGGAGCATCCCTGGATGAGGATGGAGCATCCCTAGATGAGGATGGAGCATCCATGGACAAGGATGGGGCATCCCTGAATGAAGGATGGGGGATCCTTAGATGTGGGATGGAGCCCCTGGGTTTGGGATGGAGCCCCCTGGATTTGGGATGGAGCCCCCTCAATTTGGGGTGGAGCCCCTGGATTTAGGATGGAGCCCCCTGGGTTTGGGATGGAGCCCCCTGGATTTGGGATGGAGCCCCTGGATTTGGGATGGAGCCCCCTGGGTTTGGGATGGAGCCCCCTCAATTTGGGATGGAGCCCCCTGGGTTTGGGATGGAGCCCCCTCAATTTGGGATGGAGCCCTCTGGATTTGGGATGGAGCCCCCTCAATTTGGGATGGAGCCCCCTGGGTTTGGGATGGAGCCCCCTCAATTTGGGATGGAGCCCCCTGGGTTTGGGATGGAGCCCTCTGGATTTGGGATGGAGCCCCCTCAATTTGGGATGGAGCCCCCTGGGTTTGGGATGGAGCCCCCTCAATTTGGGATGGAGCCCCCTGGGTTTGGGATGGAGCCCCCTCAATTTGGGATGGAGCCCCCTGGGTTTGGGATGGAGCCCCCTCAATTTGGGGTGGAGCCCCCTGGATGCGGCCCAGCCCCACCCTCAGGCACAGGGAGGGATTTTTGGGGGTGTCCCAGGGGTTGCACTCGCCAACCTTTGTGTCTCCCTCCCATCCCAGGCCATTCCACGCTCCCACCACCCTCACCAGCCTCTCCATCCCAGCGCCACATTCCTGAGGAAAGCGGGACCAGCCTCACCCAGGTTGCCCATCCCTGCACCCCCTGACCCGTCCCTGTCCCTGTCCCATTGCAGACCAGGAGCTCCCGGCACTCCCAGGGCTCCCAGCCTGGCCTGGCCGACCAAGCCAAGCTCTCCTTCGCCTCGGCCGAGTCCCTGGAGACCATGTCGGAGGCGGAGCTGCCGCTGGCCTTCAACAGGATGAACCGGTTCCGGCAGAGCCTGCCCCTGTCCCGCTCGGCCAGCCAGACCAAGCTGCGCTCCCCAGGTACCCCCGGAGGCCCCAAAACCTCCCTGGTGCAGGGTGGGGTTGGTCTCCACCTGCCCAAAATTCCAGACCAAGCTGCGCTTGGCCGGAAGTTCCTCATCCCATTTTTTTGGGTGCCCCAGAGCCCTCAGGGAACACATCCCCTCACCAGGGCCAGGCTGGGTGGCCAAACATCCCCCAAACCCTTTTTTTGGTTGCCCTGGACACTTCCACCTTCACCAGGGCACTGTTGGGTGTCCAACTCCTTTTTGTGGGTGCTCCCAAGCCTTGCACCTTCAGCAGGGTGAGATTGGGTGGCCAGAAGTTCCCCAACCCCTTTTTTTGGTTGCCCCAGAGCCTCCCACCTTCACCAGGGCGCTGTGGGGTGGCCAGAGCTCCCCAACCCCTTCTTTTGGCTGGGCAGACCCTGTCACCCCCATGGAGAAGGGGCAGGGTCAGAGCTGACTCCGGCGCGCCTCCTGTGCTCCCAGGGGTGCTGTTCCTGCAGTTTGGGGACGAGACCAGGCGGGTGCACATCACGCACGAGATCAGCAGCATGGACACCCTGCACGCCCTCATCGTGCACATGTTCCCCCAGAAGCTCACCATGGGCATGCTCAAGTCCCCCAACACTGCCATCCTCATCAAGGACGAGTCCCGGAACGTCTTCTACGAGCTGGAGGATGTCCGGTGAGCAGGGAGGGATCAATTCCCACCCGAGACTGGTTTCCAGTCCTTCAAATCCGTCACAAGATGGGAAATCTGAGGGACTGTCCTGGTTTGAAAAGTCAGGTGTCCGCTAAGGAAGGCAGGAGTTTCCCTTAAAATGGAAAATGTAAACCCCCTCTCTCCAGGTTGTTATAATTTTAAAATTAAAATGTTCTCGGGCAAGCTGCCCCACCTCTAACAGATAATAGAACACACTCATATCCTGAAACCCAGGACAGGGATGAAGGAAAAAAGGAGGTGGTGGGTGCAGTGCTGGTGTTTTGTGGGGTCTGTCCCGGGTGTTCAGGCTCTGCCTCTGCTTCCAGAGATATCCAGGACCGAAGCATCATTAAAATCTACAGGAAAGAGCCGCTCTACGCCTCGTTCCCAGCCTCACACATCACCAACGGCGACCTGAGGGTGAGAGGGGACACGGGCACAGCCCAGGGGAGTGGCGGGGCCTGGTGGAGAGGGAGCAGTAGGAAGGGAAAGTGGCAGAGATTGGGAATTGGGAGCTGTGTGTGGCTGGGATCCATCCTGCCTGCTGCCAGCACTGGGTGGGAGCTGACAGCGGGGTCGTAAATATGGTTTGTAGGGAATTAAATCATGGGGATAATTCATTAGCATAAATCATCAGGATAAATCATCAGGATAATTCATTAGGATAAATCATCAGGATAAATCATCAGGATAAATCAGCCTGCTGCTGGCTGGGAATCACAGAATCACAGAATCACAGAATCACAGAATCACAGAATCACAGAATCACAGAATTACAGAATCACAGAATCATAGAATCACAGAATCACAGAATCACAGAATCACAGAATCACAGAATTACAGAATTACAGAATCATAGAATCACAGAATCACAGAATCACAGAATCACAGGATCATAGAATCGCCAGTCCTTGGTGGGGCAGAGGGCCCAGCAGCGTGGGGCTCACTCAGTGCTGATCCCCCCGCCCCATTCCCACAGCGGGACATGGTCTACACCTCCCGGGAATCCTCTCCCACCCGCCGGCTCAACAACATCTCCCCAGCCTCGCACCTGGCCTCGGGCTCCCCGCCGCCCGTGCTGCAGTCCTCATCGCCCTCGCGCTCCCGCATGTCCTACAGCGGCGGCCGCCCGCCCTCCTACGCGGGCAGCCCCGTGCACCACGGCGAGCGCCTGTCCAGCCTGCCCCCGGCGCAGGGCGTGTCCCCCAGCCCCAGCGCCATCCTGGAGCGCCGCGATGTCAAACCCGACGAGGACCTGGCGGGCAAGAACGTGGTGCTGGTGAAGAACGAGGGGCTCTACGCGGATCCCTACGGGATGGTGCACGAGGGCCGGCTCAGCATCACCTCCACGCAGTCGCTGGCGGGCATGGGGGACCCCTTTGGCTACTCAGGGGGGCTCTACAAGCGGGGCTCGGTGCGGTCACTCAGCACCTACTCGGCGGCCGCGCTGCAGACGGAGCTGGAGGACAGTTTGTACAAGCCCAACGCGCCCATCTACAGCGACACGTACGGCCCCGGGCTGGGCTTCCGCATGCCGCCCTCGTCCCCGCAGAAGATGGTGGAGCCCGGGCAGAGCCCGCACAGCCCCTACTCGGGCCCGCCCAGCCGCTCCTCGCCCGTCCGTCAGTCCTTCCGCAAGGATTCCTGCTCCTCTGTCTTCATGGACGGCCCCGCGGGCAAAACGCGCAACCCCAGCTCGTCCGGGCCCCCCGAGCTGTTCCCCGGCCCCGCAGAGCGGCCGCTCTCGGGCTTCGGATCGCCCGGACCGGCCAAGGACACGGAGACCAGGTGAGAGGAGGCGTGGAGTGCTTGCACCAGGGGTGCTCCGGGTTGTGCTTGTACCTGGGGTGCTCCGGGTTGTGTTTGTACCTGGGGTGCTCCAGGTTGTGTTTGTACCTGGGGTGCTCCGGGTTGTGTTTGTACCTGGGGTGCTCCAGGTTGTCCTGGATTTGTGTTTGTTCCTGGGATGTTCCAGGTTTTCTGTTGCCTTTGGATTTGGGATCCCCGGTGGGTTTGAACTTTGCGACAGGGGGATTTTGTATGGACCGGAGGGGGAGGAGGAGTGGATTGGGAGGAGGAGGAGGAGGAGCAGAGGAAGGCGCTGCCCCGTCGCCACTGCAGTGCTGGGGTGGGAATTGGGCGCCGGGTGAGGGCTAGGTGCGAGCACAGACAGGGAATGAGGAGCTGCAGCTGGTGACAGCCGTGTCCCCAGTGTCCCCAGCTCCCGGGCTGGCAGGGCTGGGCTGGGAGCGGGGCCGGGAGCGGCCGGGGGTGGCCGTGGTGGCAGACGCAGCCCGTGACCCGTCCCTGTCCCTCTGCCGGCGCAGGGAGCGGATGGAGGCCATGGAGAAGCAGATCGCCAGCCTGACGGGGCTGGTGCAGAGCGCGCTGCTCCGCGGCTCCGAGGCTGAGACCCCCAGGTGAGGGCAGCTGCGGGACCCCGGGGGCCAGGATGTCCCTCCTGGGGGTTTGTCCCCCTCCCAGGGGCACCAACCCCGCCCACACTCAGCCCCCTCCGCTCTTTGGTTTCAGTGAGAAGACAGAGGCCACCAACGGCGGGACCCCCCCATCAGCGTGTGAGTGACCCCCGGCCCTGCAGGACCCCCGTGGGTGTCCCAGGGTGGGCTCTGCAGCCCCCCTCATGTGCTGGTGATGCCTTTCTCAGGCTGACCTAAAACCAGAATTAAGAGAATACGGGTGGATCTATTTAATGAGGGGCCTCCAGGTACGTTAAGGTCAGATGAAGCCTCCCTAAGGGGCTGCACCCAAAATGGATGATGGTCATGAGTTTTTCAGACAATTATATGTTTGGTCCACTTATGTATCAATTAATTGATATTAATTGATGTAATTTGGGTTAATCCTCCAATTACAGATTCAGGTAATGAAGACATTTACTCACAGTTTGTTTCCCCCCCCAATTCACTTTTTTTAATATTTTTTTGGGCCTGAGGTAGTGAGGTGTCCTTGAGTTACAGGCCTGGAGAGGAATTGTTTTGTCTGAATAAAACAAGAGAGCAGCAGCTGACAGGCCATGGACTTTCAGAATTATTCCCTAAAGCAGTACAGGATTTGAAAAATATAAAAGCTGAAGTCCTGAGGCATCACTGGCAAGCAGTGGGATCCCCCCATGCTGCTCTGGGGTGGCCTCAGAGGAGGCAGGGAGGACTCAGCGTGGATGGGGGACTTTGGAGACCCCCAGAGCTGTAGGATCGGGTGGGGAAAGAAAAGAAACGGGCACCAAAGCCCCTCAGCAGCCTCCGCTTTCCCCCCCAGCCACCAGCCGCAGCGGCATGGGCACCCCAGTGCCCGCGCCGCCGCCGCCCTCGGCCACCAGCACCCCGGCGGGGCAGCCCACGGCCATCACCCGCCTGCACATGCAGCTGCACCTGCACGACCTGCAGCAGAACGCCAGCGACCTCCGCAACCAGCTGCAGCAGCTCAAGAAGCTGCAGGTGGGCACCCGGGCAGAGGGGACCCCGAATCTGAGCCAGCTCTTACTGGGTTGGGATGGGGAAATGCCCTTTGTGCACTGGGGTTGGTGTGGGGGGGCTCAGGGATCTGTCCTGGAGCTGAGCTTGGGGATCCTCTCCAAATCCAAACTCGGGCATCCTGCCTGAATCCAAACTCGGGCATCCTGCCTGAATCCAAGCTTGGGGATCCTGCATGAATCCAAACTCGGGGATCCTCTCTGAATCCAAACTCGGGGATCCTGCCTGAATCCAAACTTGGGGATCCTGCCCGAATCCAAACTCGGGCATCCTTCCTGAATCCAAGCTTGGGGATCCTGCCTGAATCCAAACTCGGGCATCCTGCATGAATCCAAGCTCAGGGATCCCTCCCAAATGTGAGCTCAGGAATACCCTCCCATTCCATCCCCAGGGATCCTTCCTGAATCCAACCCCAGGGATCTTTTCCAAATCCAACCCAGGCATCTTTTCCAAATCCAATCCCAGGGACCCTTCCCCACTCCAATCCCAGGGATCCAACCCCAGGGATCCCTCCCCATGCCCAGCCCAGGGATCTTTCCCAAATTCAGGCTCAGGGATCCCTCCCCTCGCCCATCTCAGGGCTGCTCCCTCACCAGGACCCGTTTCCCATCTTGAGGGGTCTCTCCCAGCCTGACCCCTCCTCCTCCTCCTCCTCCTCCTCCTCCCCACAGCTGCAGAACCAGGAGACGGTGAAGTCGCTGCTGCGGCGGACGGAGACGGAGCTGAGCGTGAGGGTGACGGACACGATGCGCAAGCACGAGGACCCTCTGCAGCGCCAGCGCAGCTTGGTGGAGGAGGAGCGGCTGCGCTACCTCAACGAGGAGGAGCTCATCACCCAGCAGCTCAAGTGAGCCTGGCCAGGGGGCCCTGGCAGAGAGAGGGGGCACGGAGCAGCTCTGCACTGCCCGGGGCACGGCACCAAATCGGGGGGTTCCTGTGCAGTGACCATGTCCCCAAATCAGGGGGTCCCCACGCAGTGACCATGTCCCCAAATCAGGGGGTCCCCACGCAGTGACCATGTCCCCAAATCAGGGGGTTCCTGTGCAATGACCATGTCCCCAAATCAGGGGGTCCCCACGCAGTGACCATGTCCCCAAATCAGGGGGTCCCCACGCAGTGACCATGTCCCCAAATCAGGGGGTCCCTATGCAGTGACCACACCCCTACCTGAGGAGGGGTCCCCAGCCCAGCCTGAGGAGGGGTCCCTATGCAGTGACCACACCCCTGAGTGAGGAGGAACCCCCAGCCCGGTGACCACATCCCCAAGTGAGGAGGGGTCCCCATCCCAGTGCTCCCCTCTCCTGCTACCACCCTCAGGGCTCTCCACCCTCCTGAGCCAGCAGTGACCCCCCCAGTGACCCCCTGCCCTCCCCCTGCCCTCCCAGTGACCTGGAAAAGTCCGTGGAGAAGATCCAGAAGGATCTGGCGCACAACCACCGGCTGATCCCGGCGCAGGAGCTGGAGGAAAAGGCCGTGGTGCTCAAGCAGCTGGGGGAGACCCTGACGGACCTGAAGGGTGAGGAGGGGCTGGGGAGGTGCAAACAGAACCTTCTGGCATTTGCCTGCTCCATCCCTGCCTGGGGATGCTCCTGGATTGGTGTTTGCACCTGGGATATTCCAGGTTTTCCTTGCCCCGGGATTTGGGTGTTTGCACCTGAGATTCTCCAGGTTTTCATGGATTTGTGTTTTCCCCTGGGATTCTCCAGGTGCTCCTGGATTTGTGTTTTCCCAGATTTGTGTTTTCCCCTGGGATTCTCCAGGTGCTCCCTGCCCTGGATCTGTGGGTTTGCCCCTGCCAGGGGGGTCCCCTGCCCTGCCAGGTGCCCATCAGTGCCACACCCTGTGCCCACAGCCGTGGAGGGGACACCTCCACCCTAAAATCGGGATGGAGCCATCAATCCAGACTTTCCCAGGATCCACCCTGCCCACAGCACAGGGTCCTGGCGGCCCTGGCGGTGCCAGCTGGGCGCTGGGAGGGACACGGGGGTGACAGCAGTGTCCCCTGGCAGCCCAGTTCCCCAGCCTGCAGAGCAAGATGCGGGTGGTGCTGCGGGTGGAGGTGGAGGCCGTCAAGTTCCTCAAGGAGGAGCCCAACCGCCTGGACGGGCTCCTCAAGCGCTGCAAGACCGTCACCGACACCCTGGCCCAGATCCGCAGGTGAGCGCCGGCCCCCGAGGGCACAGCCACCCCCTCGGGGTCCCTTTGTCCCCACTGTGCCACCTCTGTGCCCTTTGTGCCACCTCCTCTCTGCGCATCCCAAACTCTCAGGGCGGGAGCGGGTCCGAGGGGTGTGCACAAAATGATCATTTTTCTGCTGAAGGACCCCAAAAAAAGGACCCCAAAAATACCCTTAGTTCTTTCCAGGCCCCCCCTCTTTTGTTAAAACCCTCCTTTTTCTGCTAAAGCACCCCAAAAACACCCTCACGGTCCTCTCCAGGAGTGAGTGGGAACCCTTTTTGGTAAAAGCCTCATTTTTCTGCTGAAGGACCCCAGAACCACCCTCAGTCCTTTCCAGCTGTGCATGGGACCCTCTCTTTTGATACAAACCTCATTTTGCCTTGGTAATAAAGCAGGATTTTACATCAGGACAGACACACAGCCCTTGGCGTGAGCAGAAATCTCTTTCCCAGGGAGCAGGGAGCTGTTCTGTGGTGGAAAAATCCTCAGCCAGAGAAAAATCCTCTCCCAGAGCCGCTGCGGGGTGGATTTCACCTGCCTGATCCCATTAGGATCCCATTAGGATCCCATTAGGATCCCATTAGTGATGGCTCCTGGCTGCCCTCAGGATGGCCCCGGGCTCTGCTCTAGCCCGGTTTCCCAGGGAAAGGAGCCTGGGATCCCGCAGTGCCCTCATCCCAAATAAATCCTCAATCCCAAGGGCGGCTCCAGCGGGATCTGGAGCAGGGGAAGGGTTTGGAGGGATCCCATTTCCCGCTGGGCTCATGAGAGCGGACAGGCCCCCAAAGCAGCACCAAGCCCAGCCCAGAGCACCTCAGCCTTGAGGAAATGAGGATTTTGCACCCTCCCCGTGCCCCTCAGACCCTCAGTGCCTCCGCTCTGCCCTAGACAAGTGGACGAGGGCGTGTGGAGCTCGCCCAGCAGCCTGAGCCAGTCGCCCAAGAAGGTGGCCCCGGAGACAGATTTCAGCAAAGGGCTGGAGCTGGAGATGCCCACCAGCCCTCCCGTGAGCCTGCACCACCTGACGGGCACCCCCGAGCCCCTGGGCTTCCCCGCCCAGCCCCAGAGCCACCCTGGCAAGAGCAATAACCCCTCACGAGCCCCCGAGATGGTGCCCGCCAAGACTCAGACGGGGCCCGAGACCCCCAGCAAGAAGAGCGCGGACAAAGCAGTGTCTGTGGAGGTGAGAGCCCGGCCTGGGGGGGTCAGCTCGGGGGGCTCCTCCAGAGGGTCTGGGAAGGCGAAAATGGGGATGGGAGCAGTGCCCACCCTGCTGCTCCTCGGTGGAGGAGCCCTGGACTCAGGGGTGCCCCCTTCACTCTGCACAGCTCCTGAAAGGGGCCTGTGCTCAGCTGGGGCTGGGCTCTGTCTGCAGGAACTGACAGAACCAGAGCACACAGCCTCGAGCTGCCCCAGGGGAAATTTGGGTTGGATATTGGGAAAAAGTTTTTTACAGAAAGATGATAAAGTTCTGGAATGTTCTGTGGTGGAGTCACCATCCCTGGGTGTGTTTAACAAAGCCTGGATGTGGCACTGGGTGCCAGGGTTGAGTTGAGGTGTTGGGGCTGGGTTGGACTCCATGATCTTGAACGTCTCTTCCAGCCGGTAATTGTGTGAAATGTGGGGATGGGAGCAAAAATCCGCCCCCCAGCTCCTCGCAGCGGGTCCGGGGGTGTCAGGGGGCTCTGGGGTCACGTCCTGCCCGCCAGGACGGGGCTGGAGCCGGCGCTGTGTCCGCAGGCGGCCGAGCGGGACTGGGAGGAGAAGCGGGCGGCGCTCACCCAGTACAGCGCCAAGGACATCAACCGGCTCCTGGAGGAGACGCAGGCCGAGCTCATGAAGGCCATCCCCGACCTGGAATTCGCAGCCAAGCACAAACAAACCCCGGGCAGCGGCAGCGCCGCCTCCACGCCCGAGCACAAACCCTCCAAGCCACAGCACACCCCCAAATCGGGGGGCAAAGGGGACCCCAACGGCCGCCGGGGCTCAGGTACGGGGTGGGCAGGGACGGGGTGGCCTCCAGAGGCGAGGCCGGGGGTGCGCGGTGCTGCCCCCGAGGCGGGATGGGAGGGACACGGCCGGGCGCGGTGCCCTCAGAGCCCCCTCTGTGCCCAGACGAGCTGACGGTGCCGCGGTACCGCACCGAGAAACCCTCCAAGTCGCCGCCGCCTCCGCCGCCCCGCCGCAGCTTCCCCTCGTCGCACGGGCTGACCACGACCCGCAGCGGGGAGGTCATCGTCACCAGCAAGAAGGAGCCCGGCTTTATGAAGGTGAGGATGGTGGCTGGGCTGGGATGGGCAGCGCGACCCCTCCGGGTGTCCCTCCGTGTCCCTTCGTGTACCCCGGTGCCTCCCGGTGCCCCCCGGTGCCCCCCGGTATCCCCTCGGTGCCCCCGGCCCTCACGGCGCGCTCCCCCCGGCAGAAGGCGGAGTCGGAGGAGCTGGAGACGCCGAAGCCGCAGGTGAAGCTGAGGCGGGCGGTGTCCGAGGTGGTCCGGCCCGCCTCCACCCCGCCCATCATCGCCTCGGCCGTCAAGGACGACGACGACGAGGACCGGATCATCGCCGAGCTGGAGGTGAGCGCGAGAGGGGCAGGAGCCCGGGACCCCGCCCGCAGGTGACACCGGCCCGCAGGTGACACCGGCCGCAGGTGACACCGCCCGCAGGTGACACCGCCCCGCAGGTGACACCGCCCCCCAGGTGACACCGCCCCCCAGGTGACACCGCCCGCAGGTGACACCGCCCGCAGGTGACACCGCCCCCCAGGTGACACCGCCCCCTAGGTGACACCAGCCCGCAGGTGACACCGGCCCGCAGGTGACACCGCCCCGCAGGTGACACCGCCCTGCCCTTCTGCTCGGGGGGGGTTCGGGGTGTGACATCCCCGGCACCGGCACCGCCCTGGGGTCCCTGCTCTGCGCAGGGCCACGGGGACGGAGTGGTGGCACTGCTGGGGACAGGTGTGCTACACCTGGGTGACACACAGCTGGGTGATGAACATCTGCAGTTCCTTCTGCACTTCCCTCCCACTCTGGGATTTAAGCCAGACTCACCGGGGTTTGAGCACGGTTCAGGTGCTCCAGTGGGGACGGGGGAGCTTTTTCATGGATGGTTTTCCTTGGATGGGTTTTCTTGGATGGTTTTTCCTTGGATGGTTTTCCTTGGATGGTTTTCCTCCAGGAGGGAGGAGAACTGGGCATGGTGCAGGTGTGGGACAGGTGATGCTGCAGGTGTGGGACAGGTGAAAATGCTGCAGGCAGGGGAACTGGACCGGTGATGCTGCCAGGCTGGGGCAGGGACCCTCCTGGCGGAGGAGCAGTGATACTGATGGCCGGGGACGGGCGACTCTGCTGGCTCTGATGGCACAGCTGGCCAGGGGACAGGCGGCCCTGCCAGCAGCACGGGGGACAGGCAGCCCTGCCAGCAGCACAGGGGACAATGCTGCTCTGTCCCTGCCAGCCGCCACCAGCCCGGCTGCTGTGAGCCCCACTCAGGCCGTGGCCCCGCTGCAGGCCCAGGTCACCCCTCCCTCGCTCCAACGGCCGTGTTTGACTCCCCAGGTGTTTCAGCGGAGCTCAGCCTCCCCTTTCCTCCCCGTGCCCCGCTGTGACCCCCTCGAGGCCGTGTCCCCAGGCCACTCCGAGCCGTGGCCCCTCGGAGCCGAAGGATGGAAGGTAACGGCTCCACGGGCTGCGCTCTCACCTTCCTCCTCTGCCTCCTCTCGGCTCACTTCTGCTGCTTTTCTCTGATTTAACCGACTAATCACCACCTTCTGTCCTCACCGCCTCGCTCCCGGCACTGACGCGGCACCGGAGCCTGCACTAACCCACGGCCGCGGCTCCCGGGAGGCTCCCGGGCCGCCCCCGCACCGCACCGGGCACGGCACGGGCGGCGCCCGCCGCTCTCACGGCACCGGGGGCGGGCGGTGCGGGGGAGACCCCGCCCCGAGTGCATGGAAAGGGAGGGGTTGGAGAAGAGCCGGGTGGGTGGGTTCTGATTTGAAGTTTTTTGGGATGTCAGGCCTGGACAGGAGGGAACTGAGCTTCCCCTCCATTCCCTGTCTGTGGGTCTGTGTGTCCTGGCGGATGTGTGGGATTTCTACATCCCTTTCCAGCCCGTGTCCATTCTGTGGGTCCCGCTGGGACGTCAGGGCTGGAGAAGGGAGCTGAACACCTCCTTCCATTCCCTGTCCATGCTCTGGGTCCCTGTGGGGTGTCAGGGCTGGACAGGGATGCTCATCTCTTTCTCTGTCCATGGTGCAGTGGGATGTAGGGCTGCACAGGAGGGAACTGAACATCCTTTTCCAGCCCCTGTCCATGCTGTGGGTCCCTGTGGGATGTCAGGGCTGGAGGAGGGAGCTGAGCAATCCCCTCCAGCCCCTGACCATGCCGTGAATCCCGCTGGGATATGTGGGATGGGCCGGAGGGAGCTGCGCCTCCCTCCCTCCCCAAACTCCCGCCTGGAGCTCTGCCATGCCCGGAGGCGCCGCTCTGGGGGGACCCCAATAATTTGTGGCGCCCCGTGGTGCCTCCCCAGGCAAACCCCGCTGCCGCCTGGCCCCTAACCTGTCTGAATTCTCTACCTAGGAGCCGCTGGCGCCGGCAGCCCCGGCCGGCCGGGCGTTCTCCCTGCCCCAGATCGTGCTCACCGAGTGGGTGTCGGAGCCGCCGTCCCCCGACGCCGAGCCGGAGCTGTGGGCGGCGCCGGGCAGCGCAGCACCAGCAGGGCAGCTGCCACCCGAGGGGACAAAGAGAGGCCGTGTGGCGGCTCCCGGCAGCTCCCCAAAGTCCCCGCTGGCGCAGGAACCCCCGCCAGCCCCGCAGCCCCCCGGCAGCGCATCCCGGGCGCTTCCCTTGGCAGCCCCGCCTTTCCCGAGGGATAAAATGGGGGGACAAAGAGGGGACGCTGCTCCGGACGCTGCCGGCAGGCCAGGAGGCGGTGGCAGGGCTTGTCCCCAGAGTCCCGAGGCTGCGCAGCCTCCTCGGAGCCGCGGGGAAGGCGCCGGAGCTGCGGAGGCCGCGCTGCCCTCCGCGGGTGCCGCGACCGTTGCCCAAATTCCCGCTGGCCTTGGGGACTCCCAAAGAGGAGCCAGGCTCGCTCCCGGACACTCAGCTGGGGCTCCCAAAGCTGCATGGAGGGAGGAGAGCCCTCCGGCCCGCCCAGGGACACAGCCCGGGGCTCCCGCGGGCAGGGACCCAGCCCCGAGGGCAGCGGGGCCTTCCCGGGTGGAGCAGCCGCCCCTGGAGCGGGTCCCGGCCCGCTCCGGCCCCGCCGCGGCACCGCCGGGATGGGACCGAGGGGCTGCGGCTGCCGGGGGCGGCCCCCGAGCGGCGGGGAAAGTGGCAGAGGGGCTCTGCAGAGGCCGCCTGAACCCCGCGGGCCCGGGCAAGAAGGAGATTTACGAGGACACCTACCAGAGACTGGACAGCCTGGAGGAAACCATCCGCGAGCTGGAAATGACCATCAGCGAGATCAGCAGCCACCCCGCCGTGGAATTTGCGTTCCCCAAGGACGCGCCGGGATCCCAGGAGGCCGGGAGGAGCCTGGGGGACCTCGGGCACGGAGGCGGCGACGGTGACACCGCGCTGGACCTCAGCCAGGCCAAAGACGGCGCTGCCACAAGTCCCTTTCCGAGCAGGACCAAGCCAGCGCTGCTCCCCAAGCCGCAGCTGCCCCCCGGCACTCCCCAGGTTCATTTTCTCTTCTCCCCCGTGCCCTGCTCTGCCCTGGATTCGCTCTGATGTCTCTTCCTCTGCCTGCTCCCTCTCTGTGACTCCACCTCCAGGCAGAGCCGAGCTGGAGAACGAATCTTCCTCTTCTCCCTGACACTCGGAGGGGTTTGGGAAGGGCAGGAGCGAGGCAGGAGCTGGAGGGGAGATGGTGCCAAGCGGTGCTGGCTGATCCCGTCCTGGAATTAGACCCTGGATGAGGGGGATTCTTCTGCCCTGGCAGGATTTGGGAGCACCAGGCACAGGATGGGCATCCCATGGGATCTATGAGAATCCCACGGGATCCACAAGTGTCCCGCAGGGTCCATGGGCATCCCACGGGGTCCAAGAGCATCCCACGGGGTCAGCCAGGGCTGGTGCAGAAGCACCGCTCTCAGTTTCACCATTTTCCATAAAATCCCTCTCCTAACGAGCAGCAGCCGGAGCCTGGCAGATGTTTCTCCTAATTAAAGCACAGCACGAGCTCCCTGAAGCCATCCCAAATTGCTTTCTGCTGGAATCCAGCTGAATATCTGAGGAAAAACAGGGAGGGGAAAAATGCCCTGAGCTCCTCTGCGACGACAACCTGCTCCTTTATTAACAGCCAGCGCTGGGGAATAAATCTCCTTTTCCATTTGGAGCCGTTCTCTCCCTCCTCGGGGGCTGGAGCTGCAATTTTTCCCATTTTTTTTTCCCGGAAACGGGAAGTGGAGCTGCGGGATGGATTTATGGCTGGGGCTGGGGCGAAGCCAGGCTCAGGGTTAGGCTGGGATGGGAGAGGCTGTGATGGGTCGGTCCTCGAGCAGGGCAGGGCAGGCCGGGGCTGGTGTCACATTCCAGGGAAGATTCCCAGCGCTGGAATGCCGGGGATGGTGCGGCACAGGCACTTGTGGGGCTCTCCAGGGCTTCACCTGAGCCATGGATTCCCCAGCCCGGGCTGGAACAGGACAGGGGACCCTGGCACGGAGGGGACCCGGGGGGGTTGTGGCACTGCCGCCTGTGTATCCTCACCTGTGCACAGTGAATAAACTCCTCTGTACTCCCACTGCCGCCGCTCCCTCCTGGAATCTGCTTCTGCCTGCCGCCGCCTCTTTCCCTCTCTCTTGGCCCCGCGGGCTGTCCCGTCCCGCCCTCGGTGTCCCGGTGTTTGCCGTGTCTCCCTAAACTCCCTCCCGGGTGCCTCCCGGTAAGTGCCGGCGGGGTTCGGAGCTCAGGGCGAGCCGGTGACCCGGTCCTGGCCCGGCCTTGTCCCCTCGGGCAGCGCTGGCAGGGGTGGCGCAGCTCGGGGCACCCAGCGGTGCCGCCCAGGGCTCCACCGGCCGATTTTAACCCTTTCCCCCTGGATTTTGTGTCCCGGCAGAGCGGCGGCGTCTCCATCCCGGCCATGAAGATGGTGAATCCGGCGTCGCGGCTGAAGCAGGGCCAGCAGGGCAGCCCCGACAAGGGCAAGCACATCAAGCAGCGCATGGAGTACATGCGGATCCAGGGCCAGCAGCAGGTACTCCACCCCTAGAGCCGCCCCGGGGCTGCCCGCCGCCCTGGCACCGCCCAGGGCACGGCCCGAGCCGGGCACACCCGAGCCGGGCACTCCCTGAGCCGGGCACACCCGAGCCGGGCACACCCGAACCGGGTACGGCCCGAGCCGGGCACGGCCCGAGCCGGGCACACCCGAGCCGGGCACTCCCGAGCCGGGGACACCCGAGCCGGGCACCGCCCAGGGTACGGCCCGAGCCGGGCACACCCCGAGCCGGGCACTCCCTGAGCCGGGCACTCCCGAACCGGGCACACCCGAGCCGGGCACACCCCGAGCCGGGCACACCCGAGCCGGGGATGAGTTCTGGGACCGCATTCTCCCTTCCTTGGTGCCTTCTTGGCTTCGGCTGAGCCCGGCGGGGCTGGGGACAAAGGGACGCGGTGGTGGCGGTGCGGGAGGGGCTCTGGTCACACTCTGAGCCCGCCCTGTGGCTGGAGACAGGGACGCGAGAGAGTCACGAACTCATCCTCGCTGTGGGGTGAGGCTGAAGGGTTTGTCCCCAGCGCTGGGTGTCACCTTGAGGGGTGGCTGAGCCCCAGTTTTCCCCTCACAGGGGACAGTGCCACCTCTTTGGCCGTGCTGATGAACGTGGCAGAGCCACGCGGGGGTGGGGATTCCCTGCCTGGGGAGGTTTTGGGGAGCCGGGACCCCCCCGTGGCCCCACAGAAGCAGCTTGGGGTGTCCCAGGCAGGCTGGTGGCACTGTGGGGACGGTGAGCGGGCACAGCAGCTGGAAGAGAAGCGTTTTGGGGTGCCATGGAGCGACCCCAGCGGCCAGCACGGACCCTCCCCACCCACCCCGGGGCAGCCCCGGGGCTCCCCGCCCTGTCCCTGCTGTCACCCCAGTGCTGGCCGTGCATTCCCACAGGCCAGGGCATCACGGACACTTGGGTGCCTCCCTCCCTCCGTCCCTCCCTGCTGCCTGTCCCCCCTCCAGCGCCCCTTTCCCCCCGGCTGGGCAGCAGCGCCGCGGGCGGGTTCGCCCTGAGCTCTGCTCTGCCCCCGCTCTGTGTCTTGAGCCCTTTCCCGCCCCCAAACTGCGCAATAAACCCAATTCTGCTGATCCTCGTGCATCCCGCAGCCCCGCCGGACAAACCGAAGGATTTCCCAGCTCCTCGCAGCAGGGTTTGGGGGGAAAAATGTGGAATGAGAAAACGGGCACCTGTTGGCAAACAGGGTCAAACCCCACCTTGGCTGCTCCCTTCCCAGTGGAAAACCATCCCCAGGGAGGAGTTTTTTGAGGGTTTTTTGGAGGTTTTTGGGGTTTTTTGAGGTCCTCAAGCTCAGGGTGTCCCTGAGTGTCCCCTCTGGCGTGCGGGGTTGTCCCACCCCATGGGATCAGGGAGGGGCAGGGGGCTCCTTCTGGATTCCCCCTGCACTGGACCCCGGGCAAACCCTGAGGGGTCGGGAAGCGTCTCCTGACCCCGTGAGGCCACCAGGTCCCCTGCCCTGGAGGCCACCCAGCAGCACAGCCCTGCCTGCTCGGTGTCACCGCCTTGGTGACCGTCCCCGTGGCCCTGCTGGCGTGGTCTCCTCAGGACTTTTCGGTGTCACTTCTGTCCCCGTGCAGGATTTGGGGGTGTCCCCCCCTGTCCCCCGCAGCCCAGCCCCTCACTGGGGGCAAGGTGGGGCTGGGGGACCCCAGATCCCGCTCCCCATCCCTGGGGCATTCTCAGCATCACTCCCGAGCCGGGTCGGGCCGTGCCCGCACGGCGGGGACAGGGACAGGGACAGGGACAGGGACAGGGACAGGGTGGGCATGGCCGCCCTCGGGCGCTGCCCCGGGGGCTGTGCCCGCTCTAACGCTGCCCTTCTTGTCCCCCCTGTGCCTCCCCCGTGTCCCCTGTGCCCCCCGGCTGTGTGTGCCTGTGTGTCCGCGTGCCCGTCTGTCCGTCCGTCCGTCCTTTCCTCTCGGGGCCGTCCCCTGCCCGTGCAGTGACACGTGGGACCCGCTCTTGTCGCGCTCTTTGTGGTGGCCCTTTTCCAGCTGCTTGACCTCAGGCCTGACTCAGTGCTGCTTCTGAACGAACTCCCTTTGCTTCTCGGTTGTTTTTGGGTTTTTCCTGTCCTCGTTTTTGTTGGTTTTTTCCTCTTTTTGTTTTATTCCTTTCTTTCGTCTTTTTTTTTTTGTTAAGCTTTTTCTTTATTTTTCTTTGGACTTTCCACCCCTTTCTCCTCCTCCTCGTCCTCCTTGAATCTTGCTTTTCTTTCCAGGCCACTAGACCATCTAAAGAGGCCAGTGAGACCTCCCCCACGGTCTCAGAAAAACCCGCAGCTGGCAGAACATCCATCCCCGTATTGACTTCTTTTGGGGCCAGGAACTCCTCCATCTCATTCTGAGCGCCCCGGCCAGCTCCGCCCGGCCGCTCTCCTGCTCCGGGGGGCTCCTCCTCTCTTCCTCGGGCTCCTCTTCCTCCCTGGGACTTGGCTTCTCCTTGAGGCGCTCTGGAGGGAATCCGCCACCTGTGTCCCCTCCTCTTTCTGTTTGATCCGTGTTTTTGTCGCCTCCGCTCCGCCAAACGAACTTTTGTTGTCTCGCCTGTGCCGCGCCTCGGCCCGACCTCTGTGTCCCCTCCCGCTCCGCCATGGCCAACCAGCCACTTTCTGTTTCTCTCTCTCTCTCTTTTTTTTCCCCTCCTTTTCTCCTTTTTTTCCCTCCCCTTTGGATCGCTGTTGGTTTGGTCCCCCCCCCTCCTCTTTTTCCCCCTTTCCCCTCCCCTCCTTTTTTGTTTTTTTTTTTGGGTTTTTTTTCTGTTTATTTAAGAGCTCTCAGAGCTTCCCCCCACCAGCGTCCAGCCAGGAGCAGCCTCCAGCTCCCACCGGGCGGAAAACCGGGAAGCAGCGGCGGCCGAGGACACCCCCGGAGCGACCCCCGGAGCGACCCCCGGAGCGGCCCCCGGAGCGGCCCCCGAGCGCCCCGGGAGCGGCGGCGGTGCCCCCGCAGGAGGAGAGCGCGGCTCCGGCCCGGGCTCGCCGGGGCGCGGCCGGCGGGGCCGAGGGCGCGGGGACACCCCAGGGACACCCTGGGCCCCGCGCCGCTGTCAGCGCCGCCGCCACCACCGCGTCCCCTCCAGGGGGGCCGGGGGGTCCCCGGGAGTGCCGGAGGGGCCGCAGGGCGCGGGTGTGAACTGGGGAGGGGTCCGGGATCGAGCGGGGCGCGGTGATGCCGGGGGGGGCACCCGGCCGCGGCTCTGTCCCCTCCCGGCGGGGACGGGGCCCCGGAGCCCCGGCGGAGCAGCCCCGGCCCTGCCCGGCCCGGGGGGAGCGGGCGGGGGGCCCGTGGCCACCTCCCTGCAGCGTGGCTGGGCCAGGTGTGCCCAGGTGGGCTCTCGGTGTGCCCAGGTGGGCTCCGGGTGTGCCCCAGGTGTGCCCAGGTGGGCTCCGGGTGTGCCCAGGTACACTCCAGGTGTGCCGTAGCTGTACCCACCTGTGCCCAGGTGGGCTCCAGGTGCAGCCAGCTGTGGCCAGATGTACTCCAGGTGGGCCCAGGTGCTCCACAGGTGGTGCCAGGTGCACTGGGCTGTGCCCAGGTGCTCCCAGGTGTACCCAGGTGTGCCCAGGTGTGCCCCAGGTGTATCCAGCTGTGCCCAGGTGTACCCAGGTGCGCCCAGGTGTGCCCAGGTGTACCCCAGGTGTGCCCAGCTGTGCCCAGGTGCACCCAGGTGTGCCCAGGTGTGTGTGTGCGTGTGCTCTGTCTGTGCAGCACAAGATCCAATCACTCCTTCCGTTCTCTGTTTCGTCCTTGGGTTGATTATTTTCGGGTTTTTTTAAATTTCAATTCCTTTTTTCTTCCTTTTCCCCCCTCCTCTGGTTTTTTGTTTTGTTTTTTTTGTTTTTTGTTTTTTGTATCTCGATCATTTTTGTACAGAAGAAATGAGAGCCTTTTTTTGAATAACAAAGAGAAAACACACACAAAAAAGAACAAAAACCAAAAAAAAGACCAAAAAAAGAAAGGAAAAAAAATGAAAAAAAAAATCATGATGCAATTTCTTTGGATTGCAAAAAAAGCAACTCTTTACATTTAAGTGAAGTGTCTTAACATTTTATATTGTTTTAAAAAATATATTTACATATTATATATATATAATATACGTAATATAAATCTATATATAAATATTTAAAGAGGGGAAAAAAAACTAAAAAAAAAACCTAAAAAAAAAAAGGAAAAAGAAGAGAAATAAATAAATCACGTCCGGTATTATTTAGGGGATGGATTTAAAATCCCTTCTTAGGTTTAGAGCTCCTCGTGGTTCCCAGAGCGGCTTCGTCGCCCTCGCGCTGAGTCCCCGCCCTCTCTCCTTGTCCCCAGGTGTCCCCAGGTGTCCCCTGGTGGCCCTGGAGACCCCCGCCCGCCCCCAGTGCCAGCAGCAATAGCAGTCACTGACGCGTTTGGAATTAATTTCGTTTTTAATTAATTTCTGTTCTCGGTACCAAAGTGAACTCTCTGTAGCAAAGCCGCAGCTCCCGGGGCCGGGCGGGTGGTGGCACCTGGCGCTGTCCCCTCCCCTGCCCCCGGTCACCCCCGCGCTGTCACCTCCTGTCGCCTTGTGTCACCCCAGGGGGGCGGTGACAGCGCCCGAGCTCTGCTGGCTGGAGGTGACAATGCCACCCCTTGGGGACACCCTCATGGAGGTGACAATGCCACCCCCTTGGGGACACCCACATGGAGGTGACAATGCCACCCCCTTGGGGACACCCACATGGGGGTGACAATTGCCACCCTTGTGGTGACACACAGAGAAATGACATGAGGAGGTGACAAGTGCCGCCCCCTTGTGGCCACCCCCAGAAATGTCACAGGACGGTGACAAGTGCAACCTCCATTGGGACACCCACGTGAGGAGGTGACAATTGCCACCCTCCATGGGGACACCCCCAAAAATGACACGGGAGGGGGCTGTCCTCAGTGTCCCCACCTTGGTGTCCCCAAGCTGTCACCGATTTTGGGGGGGGTTGTCCCTTTTCCCACCCCACTGGGGTTGTCCCCAGGCCACCCCTCCCAGGTCGGTGTCACTGGCTCAGAGCAGGGGGGTGACAGTGACAAACCAGGGGGTGACAGCGCCAGGTGAGGGGGTGGCAGCTCCCAGGCTGTCCCCAAACCCCCCCAGTGTCCCCTTTTCCCGGCTGGTGTCCCTGTGAGCGTGGTGTCCCCGTGTGCGTGTGCGTCCGTCCCCTTCATGGCATCGTGCAAATCTCTCACTGAAGCAAGAAGACAACATCAAAAAACAACAACGAAAAAAAATCAAAATTAACAACGAAACAACTCAATTCTGGTTCAGACCAGGAAAAACATATTTTAAAAATGATTAAAAAAAAAGAGGAAAACGTGTAAAAATGACAAAAAAAGCCCAAACGCAAGCGCTGCCTGCATCGTGCATGTGTCGGAGGCGCCCGCTGCATGCGCTCCCCGCTTTACTCGTCTGGATGTTGTTTCAAAACAAACAAAAAAAAAGGCTACGACTCTGAAAAGGACAAAAAAAAAAAAGGACAAACTGAGAAGAAAAAGCAAAAAACGCCAAAAAAAAAGGAAAAACAAGGAATTTCTGGTTCTCCTTAGAGGCTGTTTTGGGGTTTCTACGCCGTCGTGTGTCTCTCTCTCTCTCTCTCTCTCTTCCGCATGAATTTTCTCGTGAACTGTTTTAAAAAGGAAATAAAAGGAACAAAAAGTACAAAAAAGAGTAGAAAATGGAGGGAAAAAAAAGGAAAAAAAATGAAGAAAAATGTAAAAAAAAAAAAAAAAGCCTCGCACAGGGGAAAAGCGGGGGAGGGGAGGGAGGGGACGCCCCCACCCTGTGCCACCCCCCCCCGTGTCCCCTGTGTCACCGTGGATGCCATGGGTAGTTGTGTGTGACCGTTGTAATTCCCGTGACAAAAGGGTTGCTTTTTATTATTTTCCTTTTTCCCTTTATAATTTTTCTTTTCTATCAGAGTGTCTGGCTTTAATAAAATTACTCTTTTTTTTTTTTTGCCTCTTTTTCTGTCTTTTTCTGGCGATTTTTCCCCTCATTTTTACCCCCTCTCCCCGAATTTTGAGAAATTGAAAATTGAGAAATTGACAAATTTGAGAAATTGAAAATTGAGAATTTTAATGGGAATGGGGCCTCCCCAATTCTGTTATTTCTTCCCCACAGGCTCAGAGAAAAATGAGATTTATCCTCACATGGATAAACCCAGGAATAAAAACTCCCAGCACCAGGAATTTGAAGTTCCTGCCCACCAAAAAAAAAAAAAAGGGAATTAATACCAACAAAACCTTGAATAACCAGTTTATTTCCAATATATAGACTGGAGGTGGGGGGGCCAAAGCAGGGGGGATTTTTTGGGTTGGTTTGGGGTTTTTTTTGCAGTTTTGCAGATCCCGACAGGGCTGGGAACGGGGGTGGGAAGGGGTTTGGGTGGGACATGCAGGAGGGTTTTAAAAAGTCACCACTGGTCCAGCACGTCCCCTGCTTGGGGCTGGCCTTTCCGCTGAGCAAAACTTCTTAAAAAATCCTTATAAATCCTTTGGGATATGTTACACGGGCAGGGCCGGTATTTACAGGGGAAAACGAACAACAAAAACCAAAAAACAAAATCGAAAAGAAAAGAAAAACCAATGACTTTACAGCAAATATTTGCATAACGTATGAGAACGACACGGAGAGACGGTGACAGGGTGTGACACCAGGCCACCGAGGTGGTGGCACTTGTGTCCCCGCGTGGCCAGGCCGGGGGTCCCCAAACTCCCTTCCTAAAGTGCTTCTGGCCTGGGGGCAGGAAGGGGACAGCGACGGGAGGGGACAGGGACGTCCCAGGATGTGCCACACGCGGCTCGTGGGGGCTGGAGGGTGGCAGTGTCCCCCCCGCCGCCGGTGTCCCCCTCAGTGCCACCCCCTCCCCGGCTCCCCCCTCTCACCAGAGCCCCCCCAGGTGAGGGTGACAGCGCTGAGGTCCCCAGGTGACCCCAGCACAAGGGGGGGTCTCTGGGATGGGACCCCCAAGGTCCTCAGGGCATGGAGGGTCCCCAGGGCAGGGGTCTGTCATGGAGGTCACCAGGGCAGGGGTCTCTGACCCTGATGTCCCCAAGGTCCCCCAGAGCAAGTGTCTGTGACACCAAGATCCCCAGGGTCCCCAGCAGGTTTCTGACCAGATCCCCAGGGTCCCTCAACACAGGGGTCTGTGACACCGAGGTCCCCAGGGTCCCCAGTGTCCCCAGGGTCCCCAGGGTCCCCATCCCGGGCAGGTCCTGGCCGGAGCAGCCGCAGCGCCCAGGGAAGTGCCCGCACTTCGCTCCGCCGCGGCTGGGGACAGCAGTGCCACCACTGGGGACAGTCCCCGTGAGCCCCCACGCCCCTCCTGGCACTGCCTGGGGGCTGGGGCACCGTGCGGTGGCACCGCCGCTGGTCCCCAAAGCGGGGGGACGAGGTGGCTTTGTCCCCCCATGGCACAGGGCCACCAGGACCTGTTAAATAACCCAGCGGCTCCTCTGGAGGGCAATTAAATACGGGGACAAGGGACAGTCCTTAAATTAAACACGCCCGGGGGGGTCACAGACACTGTGGGAAGCGCAGGGGTGCCGGGGGGCCGGGGCTGCCCGGGGGGCTCCGGGCGGCCGTGCCCGGGCCGGCGGTGCCAGGGGGAGCCGGGGCGGGAGCCGCGGGCCGGGCTTTGGTGGACTCCAGGCTGCTGAGCCCCGAGTCCTTGTCGCGGCACGGTCCCGGGGTCCCCTCGAGTCCCCGCGGCTCCTTCCACTCGTTGAAGTTGAGGTCCTTGAGGCCGCCGGGCACCACCACCGTGTGCCGGCGCCAGCTGCTCTTCTTGCGGCGCGTCTCGGGGGAGTGTGCCCGGCGCAGCCGCACCCCCATGTCATCGGCGGAGCCCCGCAGGTGCTGCCGGAGCTGCTCCCGCAGCGACGCCCGCCCGGGGGCCACCCAGCCCTGCTCGTCACCGCCGGCCGCCGCCGCCGTGTCCCGCGGTCTCCCCAGCCTCCTGCGGGCCAGCGTGTCGCACTGGATCAGGCGGTGCGAGTTGAAGGAGGGGCGGCCCGGGGGTGACTTGTCCTCGTCGCCCGTCCCCAGCCCGGCCTGGCCCGGCCGCGGCCGCGCTCCCTCGCGGCTCTCCGTGTCCGTCTCCATGTGGCTGAGCTCGCTGCGCTCGTCATCCGCCTCCTCCCCGCGGCTCCCGGCCACCGAGTGCACCTCGGAGCACAGGCTGCGGTCCATGGTGGACAGCGTGGAGTAGCCGGACACGATGGAGCGGGCGTCCGGGGCCGGCTCGGAGCCGCTGCCCGCGGTCTCGGCGGGGCATTCCCGCTGCGTCCCGGCCGGCTCGGTGCTGGTGCCGCGGGGCGCTTTGCCGGGTGTCCCCGCGGGGCCCTCCTGCTCCTGCTGCCAGCCCGGGCCGTCCCTGCGCTCCGCGTCGTCGTCGGTGCTGCTCCCAACGCCTTCGGCCTCTCTCCTCTTCTTCCTCTTGCGGGCGGCGGCCGAGACGAAGGGGATGGCGAGGAGCTCCCGGTGCGGCGGCGCTTTGCGCGACGGCCACGTGCCCTGGGGATGCGGGGACAGCGGGGTCAGGGGCGGCGGTGACACGGACGGGGACAGGCTGGGTGTCCCCAGCCCCGCGTGCCCACCCTGCCGGCCCCAGCCCGGGATCCCGCTCACCTTCGGTTTGGCAGAGCCGCTGCGGGTGGAGCCTGGAAAGCAGAGGGGAGAGGGGGGTTAAAGGGGTCCTGGCGGGGGGAGTGTGCAGGGAAGGGGTCTGGGGTCTCTTTGGGGACGCTGCTCCATGCCCCCAAACCAGGACAGGGACATGCTAGGGCTGTCACACCGGCTGGACCTGCCAGGAGGGGCTCCGGTGGTCGCGGGGGGGTCCCTGGCATTGCTCACCTCACCCAGGGTGAGGAATGGGGACAAGGGGGGCACACGCAGGCACACGCAGCCAGGACACACAGTCGGGACCCCCGCGGTGGGACCCCAACCCTCCCACAGCCACAGGGCACAGAGGGGACAGGGACAGGGCGCTGCCACCACCGCGTCCCCGGGAGAGAGGGCGGGGAGGTGGCTCCGTGCCACAGCCAGCCTCAGAGAGGGCTGGGATAGGCCGGGGTTACAGGGTAAGGAGGGGACACAGAGGGGACACAGAGAGGACAGGCAGCCCTGGCCCTGCTGCCGCCATGTGAAGGACAAGGACAGGACACAGACCCCTCTCCCGCCCCGCATGCCCGGGACGGGGTTAGCAGTGCTGACAACGAGAGAGGGGGAGGCAGAAAGGGGGTGCTGACCCTCCCCAGGGCTTTGGGAACCCCACACCCCAGAATGTGAGGGCTCTGGGACACCCCACACCCATCCCTGCAGTGGGGTGCCATCACAGGAACTGGCCAAGCAGAGTGAGAAGGATTTGGGGCTCCTCTGCCAGTGTTGGGGACTCTGGGGACAGCGCCAGGCAGGACAGTGTCCCCTCCCCTCCCGGTGTCCCCCTGCTCCCCCTCTCTCGCGTCCCCCCGAGGGTTAGTGCGTGAGCAATGCACCCGGGATCAGACTGTACCCGCTCTAGCTCTCGAGGAGATCCGCTGCAGGAGGAAGAGGAGGAGGAGGAGGAAGAGGACAGCACAGAGAAGTTCAAGGAAAGAACGTAAGAAATCAGTCCAACGTCAAAGGCTCCCGGTCTCCAGGTGTGGCAGCGTGGGCAGGGGCGGGGGTCCCGCAGGGTGGGCGCTGCCCTGAGGGACAAGGAGTGGCCACCGGAGAGAAGAGGGGTGGGACAGGGTGGGCAGGGGCTCCTCGAGCATCCCCAGGGCTGTTCCCAGTTTTGGAGAGGAGGGAGATGGGATGTCCCATCCAGCAATCACAGGCTGGCCGTGGATGTGGGCAGGGGGGCACAGAGAGTCGGGAGGGGCACTCTGGGGTGCCAGGAGTGCGGGGGACAATGTCACAGGTGCCACCCCTCACCTGCGGCATCGCCGGGCGCTGCCGTCCTGCCAATGTTGGGCAGCAGGTACTCGATGTTGGGCACAGACTGAGCCTCCTTCTCATCCACGGGCGTCTGTGGGGAACAAACAGGGATCAGGGCACTGCCCAGAGCCCCCCAGCTCCCAGCTGCACCCCCCTGAGCCACAGCAGGACCCCCTGAGTGGGGACAGGACTCACCTTCTCACCCTTGTCCTCCTTGTCACTGAAGAACCAGTCTGACTGTGGGGGAGACAGGACAGGGGTCAGGAGCTCCGTCCCCCTTTTTGGGGGATGGGTCCCGTCCCCCTGCCCACCCAGGGGTGCCACTCACGTGCTGGATGAGGGTCTCCACGATCTTGTAGCGGTCGGGCATGTGCGTCACCATGTCGGTCATGTTGTCCTCCGACGTTCGCACCAGCGTGGGGCCGAACACCAGCGCCAGGTTCCGGGGCTCCATCTGCACCCAGAGCCGGCTCAGAGCTGCAGCCCAGCCCGGGCAGGGGGCTCCAGGTGGGGCAGGAGATTCCCGGGGAGGGGGGGGTCCCTACCTTGTTCTTCTCCGAGTGGTCAGCGATGGTCTTCAGGTGACCCACCAGGAATTTCAGGGTCTCATAGTAGTGGCCTGGCAGGTCCCGGATCTGTGGGGACGCATTGGGTCACCTCTCTGCCCTCTGTCCCCACCCAAGGGGGACTCCAGGGCGGTGTCCTCACCCCAGCCCCTGTCCCTTGTCCCTACCAGCTTCCGCAGCGTCCTCATCCTCTCGCTGGCATCTTCAATTCGGTTGGCTTCGATGAAGTCATTGTATTTATCTGAAAGTGGCACATGAGGGTGTCACAGCAGGGTGGAGGGGACAGGCCACCACCTCCCCAGAGTCAGAGACCCCCGGATGAACCCGCTGGAGATACGGGGGAAGGGTCTCAGGGCTGGTCCTACTGCAGGGCAAGGAGGGACAAGGACACGTGGCCTTGGTGACAGATTGTCCCCCGCCATGGGTGGTTGTGTCACTGGGTCTGGGGACAGGTCCCCAGCACAGGGGATGGGGTCTGGGCTCTGGTGGCCTCGGGGGACAGGGACTCACCGTCGGTGAACAGGGGCTCAGGCAGCTTTCGGAAGAAGGATTTCAGGAGGCTGCTGATGACGTTCAGGTCCTGCCACCGCTGCGGGGGACAGAAGAGGCTGCTCAGAGGGACAACCAGGGACACCGAGGGGACACCAGGGACACCAAACCAGGCACAGCCCCGGCGACAGAAGCGTCCCCAGGATGTCACCGGCAGTGCTGGCAGCGACCGCCAGGCGGCGCCACCACTCCAGGGGATGGAAACGGGGATGGAGGGGACAGGGACGATGGGGTCAGGGATGGTGGGGACAGGGACAATGGGACAGGGATGGTGGGGACAGGGACAACGGGACAGGGAGGATGATGGGGACAGGGATGACACTGACAGGACTGGGATAATGGGGACAAGGATGATGACAGAAAGAATGATAATAATGGGGATAAGGATGATGCCAGAGACAGGGATGATGGGACAGGATGATGACGGGGACAAGGATGTTGATGGGGACAGGGGAGATGAGAGGAACATGGACGATAACAAAGATGGGGATGATGATGGGGACAGGGATGATGACACAGACCAGGAGAGCATTCCAGAGGCATGATAGGGATGGGGAGCAGGATGGGGCCAGCCATGGGGATGATCACCTGCCCTGCCCTCACCTCGTCCTGCAGGTTGATCTCGGTGGCTCCCTTGTTGAGCTGCTCCTGCAGGCTGGACACCACCGCGTTGTTGCCGGGCACGCGGTAGATGCCCATGTACTCCAGGCCCCGGTCCTCCACCACCTTGCAGCACGCTTCCACGATCAGGGGCACGTTCTGCAGGGACAGGGATGGGCTCAGGGCGTGCCAGGCCTGGGCAGAGTCCCCGAGGGCCGGCAGTGGTGGCACAGCCCTACCTTGTTGTCCGGGGCAGGCTGACAATCCTCCAGCCTCACGCCAAAGGCGCGCGGGGCAGATTTCTTGTTCTTCTTCATGATGTTGATGCCCCACGGGGCTTTCTGGGAGCTGCTTTCATCTGGGGAGGGGGAAAAACCCACAGGATCACTTGGGTAAGTGGGAAGAGCAGCCCTGCGGGGATAAGCACCACAGCAGCCGTGGGGGACACAAAGCACCCCGGGTTTGTCCTTCTGGGGTGTCCCACGTACCTTTCGTGACAGCCGCGTCCTGCCGGGGGGACCGGGGCGCACTGGTTCCCGTCTGCTTCAGGAACTCGGCTCGGATCCCCAGCCCACGAGGGCCCTTGGGCGACGAGTCGGGCTTGGTGCCCGCAGGGCTGCAGGGAGAGCGGGGAGGGCTCAGGTGGGGCACGGCCAGGGGCACCAGCCCGGCACAAAACCTCCCAGTGAGCGTGGCCAGCACCACTCCCAGGCTCCCCGGCATCCTACAGAGAGCCTGGGCAGCACCGGGCTGCTCCGCCCTCGTTACAAGGGCCAGGTGCCGCTCTGGCTGACCCCAGGCCACGCCGGGTGCAGGCGGCTCTTCCATCACTGCCCCATCCGGGAGCCGCCGGCTTTGCTCCGTCACCGTCACACCAGGGTGACCAACGCCCCGGGGCTCTCGGTGCCCACCACCCCGGTCCGTACCTCACTTTCCGGTAGTCGTTTAACTTCTTGCTGATAAGGGCTTGGCTGGCAAAACCGGGGTCCTGGGGAGGCAGAGAGAAGAGGGGAAGGGAGAGCTTGAGCAGCGCGTCCACCGGACACCCCCGGGCAAGTCCACGCTGTGCTGGGCGCCGGGCGGGACCGGGTGGCACCAGGCAAGGGCAGCACCAGGTCCCCGCTGCCCCGGGACAGCCCTGCTGCTGTCCATTGCTCCAGGCCACAGAGCAGGGTCTGAGCTGGACACAGGTGTGTCCTTCCACGGCACGCACACCTCTGCTGACCTGCGCCGACCACGCACACCTCTGCCTGCACTGCACAGTCTCCATGGGCACGGAGCCATCCCTGCAGGATGCTCCCACAGTTCAGCCTCCACAGGCACAGAACCATCCCTGCACAGAACCATCCCTGCAGGATGCTCCCACAGTTCAGCCTCCATGGGCACAGAACCATCCCTGCAGGATGCTCCCCCAGTTCAGCCTCCATGGGCACAGAACCATCCCTGCAGGATGCTCCCTCAGTTCAGCCTCCATGGGCACAGAACCATCCCTGCAGGATGCTCCCACAGTTCAGCCTCCACGGGCACAGAACCATCCCCTGCACAGAACCATCCCTGCAGGATGCTCCCACAGCACCACAGCGCCGTGTTTGCCCAGACAACTCTGGATGTTCCAGCCTTAGAGCACCGGTTCTGACCCAGCAGCACCGTCCAGTTCCAACCAGGCAGCACCGTCCAGGTCCAATACCTGGAGCACCATCTGGGTCCAACCCAGCAGCAGCACCATCCAGTTCCAGCCCAACAGCACCATTCGGTTCTGACCCAGCAGCACAGTCTGGTTCTAACCAGCAGCACTGGCCAGCTCCAGCCTTGGAGCACCATCCAACTCAGCAGCACCGTCCGGTTCTGACCTGGCAGCACCGTCCCCACCGAGCCCCCTGCGCCCTCTGGCACAGGGCTGTGCCACAGACAGCCAGAGACCACTCCGAGCTCAACACCAGAGCCTGCCACAAGCCCAGCATGACCACGGCCACCAAACTGAGCCACTGAGCCACTGTGACACCGCGACACCGCGACACCGCGACACCGCGACACTGCAGCCAGCCCAGCGCTGGCACGGCCACCCCACAGATCCACCGCTGCAATCCAGAGCAGCCCCAGAGCAGCTCTGCCCATCTCACACCCCAGTGACCTCGCACAGCCACGGCTGCCCAGGGAGGGCTCAGCCTCGGCAGCACCACACGGGCACCGTGCTCCTCTCTCCATGAACAGAGCCATGTCAGACCAGGCAGAACCACATCAAACCACGGCAGAGCCACACTGCACCATGGCAGGGACAGGCCACACCACAGCACGGCCATGTCAAAACACAGCAGGGACACGTCAACCCACAGCACAGCCACATCACGCCATGGTGGGAACACATCACACCATGGCACAGCCATATCACATCATGCCATGGTGGGAACACATCACACCATGGCACAGCCACGTCGCACCTCACCAAAGCCAGGCCGCACCCTGGCAGAGCCACACCAGACCCTGGCACAGCCACACAGGCTCCTCTGCCACCACACAACCAAACACTGACACGGCAGATCTGATGCCAGCCCCGCCTGCAGAGCCACGGCCCCTCTGCCGAGCGTCCCGCGCACCCTGCCCCGCCTGAGGCCATGGGGCCACGCTCTTCTTGGGAGCCACGAGCCCCCGCGCACCCCTGGGAGCACGGCACGGGCCTGGCCGTGGCCTGGGGAAGCAGCACAAGGCAAAGAGCCGGAGAGAGCCGAGGCGGTTAGTGCCGGGAGAGCCAGAGGCAGCCGGGAGCCCCATGTGGCTCTCACCTCGCCCTCAGCCTTGCTGTTCTCCCTGATGACTTTGATCCAGGCCAGCATGTCTTCCCGATCCTCTGCCTGAAAGAGATATTCACAGAAGTCAGCGGTCGTCAGGCGGAAGACGTGCTTCCTCTTGGTCTCGCTGTAGGAGATGTCCACCAGGCACGCTTGGATGCTGATCGGCGGCTCCTCCTCACCTGGGGCCGGGGCGCAGGTCACCGCCTCCCGCCTGTCCTTGCACAGGTACAGCGAGTGGGTGCGCAGCACGGCGAAGACGCGCTTCCACTGCCGGATGCCTCCCCCGACCTTCTGCGGGGAGAAGGGATGGAGCGCCGGCCTCAGGGAGCGGCCCGCGGCGCCACGGGGCTCCGGGCTGGGGGCAGACCCCGCCTACCTTCCCCTTTTTGGTGAGGATCTGCTTGCAGTGGAGCCAGCCCTCCTTCCTCACGGCGCTGAACGGCACGTCCGAGAGGTCGGAGGTTGAGTGTCTTTTGGAACGGGCGTCTTCCGACGTGCCCAGGCTGTCCAGAGACTGCGAGGGGCCGGAGGGAGGCGTTGGGGTGAGGCCATGGGCACCCCTGCTCCACCAGGGAACCCCCCCGTTGTTTTGGGGCAGCCCCAGCGTGGCACTCACCCCATCGGTGAAGAAGCTCCTCAGCATGCGGAGGCTGGGGACCCGGCTGGGCATCCTCCTGGGGGGAGAGAGCCCCTGTCAGCGTGAGGGGGCGGGAGCTGGGGGGCAGTGGGACCGGGAGGGGGCTCCAGCCCTACCTTAGGATCTTCCCCTCGTCCCGAAATGCGTTCAGGCCATCGTCGCAGGACTTGGAGCGCTCGGTGGTGATGGCCAGCAGGTAGGAGGAGCGGCGGCCGGCCTTGATGCTACCTGCGGTGGGGAGGGGGCAAACCCGCCCTGCTCAGCCTGGGCGTGCCAGGCAGGGCTCTGGGGCGGGGGCTGCTCCCCTCCAAGGCTCCCAGGGTGGTTCCCCCTGCCCAGAACTTACTGCAGTCCTGGGAGTAGTGCCGGGACAGGGCAAAGGCGAAGGTGGGCGACGCGGGGCTGGTGGCCATGGCGGGCGCCGAGTTCATGGCGCTGGACACCACCGAGGAGGCTGGGACGTGCTTGGCCTTCAGGTCGATGCTGGGGCTGGTGGGTTCGTCTGTGAGGGGGGTGGGCAGTGTTGGAGAGGGGTTGGGGCAGGGGAAGGCCCTGCTGGGACCCCCCAGCGCTTCTGAGGGTGGTGGGTTTGGTGTCAGGGCTGGGCTGGGGACACACTGGCACCCCCAGGAGCTGATGGGGCACCTGGACCCTCACCCACAGCAACCCTGAGACCCCCATCCCCACTCCATCCCCTCCCCATCCCATCCAGTGACAAGGCAGAGCTGTGGCTTCCTAAACCCAGCTGGGTCAGGGCAGGGAGCTCCCAGGTGAGACAGGAACAGGGACAGCCCTGTCCCCACCTCTGAGCGGGGCAGGAACGAGCAGGGCTCCAGTTCACACCAGTAAGGGGCCCCAGCAGCTGGGCAGGGGGTGCAGGGCAAGAGGGAGGGGTGAGGGTGCTCAAACCCAAACTGTGGCACCACATCACCAACCCCGGGCCTGCCTGGGGACAGAAGATCCAGAGGGGCACAGGACACGGTGGGGTATGGGGCACTGTGGGGTGCCAGGCATTGAAGGCGCTGCCGGCCCTTCCCATCTCCACGCTGGCCACAGATGGGTGCTCCGGACTCCTGACCCCCAAACGTGCCCTCCCCGGCACAGGACCCCCTAAATCCCTTCCCGGAGGTGACCAGCAGGCCCCCCTGCACTCACCGATGAAGGGGATGGATGCCAGCGAGTCCTCGGGGGCCGCCAGGGGAGCCACTCGCCGGCCCGGCCGCTCGCTGCCCGGCCTGTCCCCTCTGCCCGCGGCCGGGTCACAAATGTCCGTCTCCTTCACCCCCTCGGGGAACACAAAGTTCATCTGCCGCAGCGGCGCGGGCATCTTGCGGCCCGTGGGCGGCTTCTGCCGCAGCACCACCTCCTCCCGGCGCTCCTCCGGCTGCTCGGACCCGCGGCCGCCCTCCGGCCGCGGCTCCCGGGGCGCGCTGGGCGCGGCCGGCGCGGCCGCGGGGGGGCTGGCGGGGCTGACCGCGCTGTCCCTGAGCGGGGCCACGGCCCGCTGCGCGATGCTGAAGGTGGGCAGCCCCCCGAAGGCAGGGTCGCGGCAGGACAGGGCGTGCAGCAGCCCAGTGCGGCGCTGGAAGGACGGGCTGTAGCTGCGGTAGCCGATGTAGCCCGAGTCATCCGCGCTCGGCAGATTGGGCTGCGACGGGTGCTTCTGCACTGGCTCACGCGATGAGGAGGAGGAGGAGGAGGAAGCGGCGAAGGAACCGGGCGGGACGGGCGGCCCGGCGGTCGCGGTGGCAGCGACGGCGGCCCGGCAGAGCCTCTCGGGCGGCCACGCGGAGCGGTCGAGGTGCGACGCGAGCAGCGCGCCGGGCTCCAGCGCCTCCATGGAGCGCCCGTACCTGCCCAGGTAGTGGTCGGAGCGGGCGCGGGGCGCCCAGCCCTCGCGGCTGGGCTGCAGCAGGGTGTCGTGCGAGGCGCTGTGGGGCCAGCCCCGCTGTGGGGCCGCGGGGCCGGAGCCGCCCAGGCGGTCGTGGGACACGCTGCGGTAGCGGGGCATGGCGTGCCGCCGCTCCTCCGAGGCGCTGCGCCGCGGCTCCTGGCTGCAGAACCAGCGCGACAGCGCCTGCTGGCACTCCTGGCGGCCGGGCGCACGCTGGGCTCCCGACACGTCCCGGGGCGGCCGCCCGGTGCCCTCCTTGAAGCCGCAGTGAGTCCGGTGCTCCGGGAGGTGCTTGGGGACGCCGTAGCAGGAGGCGGTGGCGGGGGCCATCCCGTAGCGGTCGGGCACGGAGGATGGGACGCTGGCGGGGCAGGCGGGGCGGGAGAAGGAGCCGGGGTGCCCGTGGGGTGCGGCGGGGCGCGGGGGGGCACCCCCGGGCTGCGGCTCCTCGGGGCGGTGCGCGGGGCTGCCGCCGGTGTCGCTGCTGCGGGCGCCGAGAGGGGACGAGGGACCGGTGGTGGCCGAGCGGGGGGCGCGGGGGTCCGGCGGCTGGCCCGGGGCGGGCTCGGCACCCCGGGCCTGGAAGGGGTACGTTTTCCGTGGGTAGCAGATGGGAGGGGGCTCGGGGATGCTCTGAGCCCCCCCGGAGTACGGCTCGTTGCCCTTCAGGTAGGCGTCCTGGGAATAGGCCTGGGGACGGGGGACAGCGGGTCAGGGAGGGGGACGGGGTCACAATCCTCCACACGCCCACCGCAGGGATGCTCTCCGCATGCCCCAACTCCTCAGCAAACCTCCAGTGGGGTCAGCTGGGCTGGATGCAGCCCCCCACACCCCTCCTACTTTCCCACGGGGCCCCCCCGGCTCTGGGCAGCGCTGGCAGCAGCCGCAGCCCTTCCGCTGTCCCCTCCCCTCCTTCCTAAAATACCCCGGCATTGCCGTCCCGGCTCACGGCCATCCCGGCTCATTTTTCACGTGCCCCTGGCTCCACGCTGGGGGATTCCCAGAGACCAGAGAGGCACAGAATGGGACCCTCCTGTAAAACCCCCCAGCCATATGGGAAGGGGCCCCCAGGCTGGGCACAGGCAGTGGCGGACCCCAAAAGCCACCGAATATCCAAGTTGGGATGGGAGGGGCACCAAGAGGAGCCCCAAGCACGGCCCTCAGCTCAGGCCACCCTGCCAGGGCCACTGTCACCCCCAGATCCTGGCACACCCATGGCAGAGCCACTTGAGGGAGTCCAAGGACAAACCAGACCCCAAAACCTGGGACAATTCATCCTCCAGCTGTGCCTGAGAGTGCTCCCCCAAAAACCACAGGGCCCATACCCCCGTTCCTTCCCCAGTACCCCCAGTTCTGCACCCGTTGCTCCCCCATGGATGCTGGTGGAGCCCTGTCCCCAAGTGTCCCCAGGTGTTCCCCGGTGTCCTCCAGGCACCTGCCCAGCAAACTCACCAGCTGGAGGATGTCCTCATCCTTGGGCATGATGGAGAGCTCCAGCACATCATCGCTGTGGGACAGGGGACAGAGGGGTCAGCCCCAGCTGTCCCCAGGCTCACACCTGGCTGGATCCCCCACGAGATGAACGTCCCTGTCCCCACGCGATGGTGACAGCACCTTGCTGCCTGTCCCTGGTCACCCACGTGCCTCAGGGCCCCTGCCATCCCAGTGACACCCAGAGGGACAGAGCCTGCTGTGACCTGTCCCCATGCTGTCACCTCCCCTCCCAGGAAGGGCGCTCACCTGTTCTGGATCAGGGCGATCACCTGGGAGTAGGTTTTCCCGATGATGCTCTCCCCATTCACCTTGACCAGCCGGTCACCTGCAGAGCCCGGGAAGGGGACAGTGTCACCACGAGGGACTGGTGGCACCTGGATGTCCCCGCGGTCATCCAGGGCAGGGTGTGAGCCAGACCCCGCCGGGCAAAGGGAGCAAAGGGGGACCCCAGACCCAGAGAACCCCCGGGGACCCCAAGGCTACTCTGAGCACCCCAAGACGAGAGAGAGCAGAGCGCTCTCAGAACCAGAGAGAAGGGTCAGAAAGGAGCAGGAACGCCAGAAAAAGAGCAGAATAAGCAAGAAATTCCCCGGCAGAGGAGGCGGAGCATTCCCGGGATCCCGCGAGCAGCCGGGAGCCGCCCCCGGCTCCGCGTCCCCGCTCACCCGTGCGCAGCCCCGCCTGGTGCGCCGGCCCGTCCTCCCGCACGTTCTTCACGAAGATCGTGTCCATGGGCTCCAGGCGGCTCCGGGGGGGCCCTGCTCGGCGGGCACAGCGTGTCAGGGAGCTGCCGCCGCAGCCAGCACCGTCCCCTCCTGTCCTCCCGCAGATCGCCGGCCCCACCACCCCCGAGAGCCGAAGCCCCCAGGAGGGCGCGGTGCCCACCGGGGATCCCAAACCCCCCCTGGAGCGAGGTCGGGCCCCCCAGCCCGGCTGGGTACCGGGTGCCCGGTGCGGCAGCGGCTGCCCGGGCAGCACGGCCCCGGCGCCGTGTCACCGCGCCAGCGCCGATCCGTTCTGACACCTTCACATTCGCTCGCGTCACCCTGAGCCTCCCGGAGGGGACAGCGACACCGCGCCCCTGTCCCCAGAGAGCCCGCGCTCGCCCGGGGCCGGTGCTGGCCACGCCGCAGCCCCTCCGGGTGTGACATCCCGGGGGGATTGGGGACACCGAGCCCATGGCCGGCGCCAAGGGCCACCAAGCTGCCACCAAAGCGCCGCGTGGCTTCACCGCCAGCTGATATTCAGGGCTGCGGTGACAACAACAGCAACACCCACTGCGAGCTGTGACAGCCGCGTCACCCCCCTCTCCCCTGTGCCACCCGCTGTCCCCAGGGTCCCCATGCCGGTGCTCACCTGCTCGGTTCCCATTCTCCTCCTCCTGCCAAAAACAGAAAGAGAAAAGCATTGATTTGGTGGCGGGGCCGTGCCGAGGGGACCGGGAGGGGACCGAGGGGGTGGCGGCCCCGTGAAGCCCCTGCGGGACCGGCGCGTCCCTCTGCCCTCGGCCGCCCCCGACTAAAATTACCGCCCGACACCGGATCCCGCCCACGGGACCCGCGCAGCCCCCGCACCCAGCTGCCGGTGTGGGGCCGGGTTTGGGGCAGGGGAGCAGGAAGGGGCCCTGGCAGCCCCAGGGTGGCATCTGACCCTTCCCACCGGGCCGCCGAGCCCGGCCCCGAGAGCCCAAGCCCTGCCGTGGGGTTCCAGGGGAGGGATCCATCCCATCCTGGGTGAATCCTCATCCCTGTCCATCCCTGCAGCCTCCCGGTGCGCGGCGGGGGCTGCCATGGCTGCAGTGGGCGCTGGTCTGTGCCGTGGGGTGGGAATTGCACCAAATCCCTGCCCTTTTAACCCAAACTCCCTGCGGGGAGCCTCAGCAGAGCCGCGCTGCCCGGGCGGGGGGTGCCAGGTTGGGGTGGGGCACAGGGTGAGTCTCACATTCCCCCAAGGAGGGGTCTGGGCACCTGGAAGGGAATTCTCATTTTCCGTGCCCGGCTGGCAGCACAGGCCTGGCCACAGCCCCCAGCCGGTGGGGACACAGCCCTGATGTCCCCAAGGTGCCAGGTCCCCGCAGGGTGCCGGGAGGGCACCGGTGTGCGACACTGCCGGCACAAGGAGCAGCAGGTGCCCAAGGAACAGCCACATTCCCCGGCCACAGCGAGAGCCCCTGCGGGCATGGGCTCAGCCCCTCCCTGCCCGTCCTCGCCCCGCGGCGCCCCAGAGCCCTTCCCGGCCCCGGGGGCACCGCAGAGCCCTTCCCGGCCCCGGGGGCACCGCAGAGCCCTTCCCGGCCCCGGGGGCACCGCAGAGCCCTTCCCGGCCCCGGGGGCACCCCAGAGCCCTTCCCGGCCCCGGGGGCACCGCAGCAGCCCCGCTGCCAGGGCGATGAGCACGGCGAGCGCTGGCGAGCGCGCTCCCGGTCCCCTCCCTGCTGAGTCAAGCCACCGAAACTCAGCCCCCGGAGCTGGCGGGGTGCCGGCCCCCGCGGCTGCTGCTGCTGCTGCTGCGCCAGCCCCACCGCGCCCTGCCCCGCCGGCACCGCGGCCGGGAGCTATTCCCAGCCTCTTTCCAAGAGCATCTCCAGCTCCCGGCGCTGATATGGCTCCATCCCACGCGGCCCCGGGTGCTGCCGCCCGGGCAGGGCTCAGCCCGGTGCCCAGAGGGGCAGGAGCAATCCTTCGGAAGGCAGAGGAGATGTGGGAGCGGGTTTGGAGGAGCTTGAGGCCGTTCCCATGACAAATCTCTCGCCGGCAGAGTCACGCTGGCGGGGACGGGGCCGCGCTCCGGGCGCAGGAAGGCAGGAAGGGGTTGGAGAGGCAGAGTGAGGAGCCTGGGAAATGCCGGAGGTGCCGGAGGATGGCGAGCGGGGATTGCGGCGAGTCGGCTCTCCCCACCCTGTGACTCACTTCCCACGGCACTTCCCTGTCTGCCAGGGCCCGGCCGTGGGGCAGCCGGGGCCGTGGGGCAGCTGTGGAGCTCCAGGGGTGATGGGGTGATCCAGGGGTCTGCCCGGCCTGGAGCAGGGAAAGGGGTGTGTGGGATCACACAGATCCCAGATTATCCTCTCTTGTCATCCACAGAAAGTGGGGAGAGAGGGGGTTCCGGATTCCAGAATTCCAGGAGTTTGGAGCTGGTTCATGCCTCGGGGTGTGGAGGGCTCTCCATCCATGCTGGAAGCTGCTGCTGGGAGGCTCCATGGGATCTCTCCATCCTCGAGGGGAAAGGCTCTGCCCAGATCAGGGCTCAGAGGTGCCAAGCCAGGGTCGTGTCCTCCCAGAAAACGTCACCCGGAGGGGTGACCAAAACACAGATCCCTGGGCAGATCCAGTTGGAAAATCCCCACCAACAGTCAGGAAAGTGAGAACTAAAAATCTGCCAGCCCTGGTTGGCCCCGGGGGCTCCGAGGTGCCTTTTCCTGCCGTTCCCATGATGCCAAAGCTTCTGGTGGGAGCTGATGGATCCTCTCCATTCCCACAAACAATCCCATATCCCAAAAGGCTCTGGGATGTCTCCAGAGGTGCTGCTTGCCCAGAGCTCATCCTCCAGCAGCTCCAGCAGCCCCATGGGCTCCTCCATCCCAGGGTGAGATCCCCACAGGGGGGTGATCACCAGGAATCCCAACAGAGCAGGCAATGGATGCTGCACTCCTCACTCCCTGCCCACCCCAGCCCTCATCCCGCACCCAGCGCTCCCAGAGCCACATTCCAGGACGGACCCCGGCCCTACCTTGGCCGAGTGCACGGCTGACTCCGGAGGGTACACGATGAAGTGGCGCAGGGTGAAGCCGAAGCCGCCCTGGGGGCTCTTGCGCAGCGCCACCGTCCTGGGCCCCACCCAGGGGAAGGACCCCCCCTCCGGGGGCGCGTTGGCGTTCGGGGACGCCCCATCTCTCCGGCCCGGCGTCGGCTGCAGGGACAAGGACAAGGTGTCACCCCCACGTGCTCCCGAGCCCCGGGATGGGGCTGAGCCCTGCCCCAAAAGCTGCCCCGTTCCTAAAACCCCCCCCATCCCTAATCCCAGCCCCCCACCAGTGAACTCCAGCCCCCCCTCCCCGACTCCTCCTGTGGGGCCTTTGGGAAGGAGATGAATGGAAAGGAAATCAAAATAAATGAGCTGTGCCTGGGGGTCTGGATGGGACCCAGGAGGGGAGATGAGGGGACGGGATGTGGCACTTGGGGACAAAGGGTCCCCGATGCCACAGCAATAACCTCGGGCAAAGGCGGAAAGAGCTTCCTGGGGGGTGGTGGGATGAGTGAGGCTTCCCAAAACGGGGCAGGGACCTGGCAGGGGACACTGCCCAGAGCAGTGCCAAGGGGATGTGGCTCCATCCCACAGCTCCCAGTGCCAGTGCTGGGACAGGGAATGGGGCAGTGACACAGCCGGAGCAGCCACGGGCACCTCTCCTGGCATCGAGGAGCAGCCAGAGTGCCAACACCTGGGATGAACTCCTGGGTTCCGAATTCCAGGAGCTTGGAGTTCGATGGGATGGGTTTGGGAGGGCTCAGCACAGCCCCGGTGAGGGCCGAGGCTGCTCCCTGTGGCTGCACATCTGGCAGCACATCTGGCTGGGGTGGGAGCAGCTCCAGGGCCGTGGGGAGCAGAGGGCGCTGCCTGATGTCCTGGCACCACCCAGCTCTGCCAAATCCAGGGAAATTGGGAATGTGGGAGCCGGAGGGACAGGCAGGGATCCAGGCAGGGATCCACAGGGACCCTGCCCCAGCCCTGGCTCCTTCCCTGCTGCCGGAGTCAGCCCGTGCTCGCACGAGGGTGTTAAAATTCAGGGGCTGTCTGGGTGGAAGCGATGGATGGGAGGGGACGGGGACAAGGGACACAAAGGGACAAGGCACAAAAAGCCTTTGTGTGTGCCTGTGCTGAGTGGGCCTTTTCGCTGCCGGTGGGGAGACCAGACAGCAGGGCCGGGCTGTGCCCCCGGTCCAGCACGTCCTGCACGGAGCCTGGGGTGGCCACGGGGGTCTTGTCCCCCTGAGAACGGGGTCCCTGTGCTGAGCACGCACCTCTGCCACCGCCCTGACCCTCTCCAAACACCGGCTGCCCCCCAAACCACGCAGAACCACCATGGGAAAGCCACAAGACCCCTCTGCCAGCACCACGACCCCTCCCCGCCCCGCCGAATCCCAGGGGATGACCCCAACCCAGCTGGCAACAGGCGCCCCCCGCTCCCGGGGGACCCCATCCCGCGGCCCCGGCAGCATCCCGGCGGCGCCCGGCCCCATCTGCGCCCTCCTTTGTGCCGGCCCCGGCTCGCCGGATTATTTTTAAGCTGACAGCTGAATGTGCCCCGCTGACGGTAACCGGCACGGACAGGCCCGGCAGCAGCGAGGGCTGCCGACACCAACGGCCCGCGGGGACAGGGACGTGTCCCCGTGTCGCGGCCGTGCGGGCGGCTCCAGATCAGGGACGCGTCCCCAGGTGTGAGGTGAGCCAGTCCTGCCTGGCTGCTCTGCCTCAGTTTCCCTCTCCACCACCTGGATTTGGAGGTTTTGGGTTTTGAAGCGTGCGGTTGTGGCCTCGGGCAGCCGCCCAGTGCTGGCTGAGATGCTCCAGCTCCGCCAGACAGTTTGTCACCTCAGCCGTTTGTCCTCAGAGCCCTGTCCCTCCTCCCAAATTTCTGTCTCGATTCTGGCCTCGCCCCGGTGGCTCCTGCTGCACTCCCCCAGCTGCATCCTCACCCCAGCAGCCCCAAATCCCCCTCCCATCAGCACTGCAGGGATGGGGCAGCCCCTTGATCATCCAGACCCCCCAGCTGGGTCACCCCAATGAGCCCCTCCACCCCCAGCACAGCTGTCACCAAGCCCCTGTCCCCCATGACACTGAGCCACCCCCGTGGGGACACCGTGGGGACAGGTCCCTCCTGCCAGTGTCCCCCTCCTGCCAGTGTCCCCCCCTCCTGCCAGTGTCCCCCCCTCCCCTGCCCAGCCAAGGAGCGCTGTGTCCCCCCCCCGAGGCTCGGCATTTGTCCCCACCCCGGGCACGGCGCAGCAGGAGCAGGACCCGGGAGCCGGACCCTGCTCGGGCGCAGAGGGGACCAAGGGGAGTCACGGCCACCGGGGGCTGTGACAGACACCCCCCCCCCCACCCTCCTGCGACCCCTCCGCACCGTCCCGGATCCTCGGCCCCTCCGCGGCTCTCACCCGGCGGCACCGCTCGGTTCTCGGCCCGGGCCCGGCGGCGTGGCGGCGCAGGCTGCTCAGCCAGATGCAGCGGGGCTCCGGGGAGCTGCAGTCCACCCCGACCGGCCGCTCCAGGCGCCAGCCCCTCCCGCAGCGCTCCACGCTCCACAGCCGCTTGGGGCTGGGGGCCGGCGGGGGCCGGCAGCGACCCCGCAGCGCCCGCCGCGACCCCCGCGCCGCCCCGGCCGCGCTCTCCTGCACCATCCCAGCGGCGCTCGGGGCTCTCAGGCCGGGCTCGGGACCCCCATGGGGGTGGCAGCCGGAGGAGCCGCCTCACGCCCGCATCGGCGCTCGCTCGCTGGCTCAGCCCCCCCGAGCGCCGCAGCCCCCACCCAGGCACAGCCACCCCCGGCCCCGGGCGGAGGGAGGGAGGGAAAGAGGGAGGGAGGGATGGAAGGATGGACGCAGGGAGGGCGGGCAGCCACAGTCCCAGCTGCTGGCAGGGATCAGTGCCCAGCCCACCGCCCCCAGCCAGACCCCCGCACCCAGCGCCCCCGCCCGCCGCCCCCGGGGTCACTTTGCCAGGATCTTCCCTTTTTTCTTCTTCTTTCTTTTTTTCCCTTATTTTTTTCCGTTTCATTTTTTTCCCTTCATTTTTTTCCCTTTTTTTTTTTTTTAATTTTTTTTTTCAATCCGCCCCCTTCTTCCTCCATCACCCCGGGCAGCATCCCACCCTCCCCGCTTCCTCCTCTCCCTCCTCCCGGCCCCTTCCTTCCTTCCTTTCCGCAGGGCACCGGGCGATGCTGGGGACACGAAGAGAGTTGTCACCCTCTGTCACCACCGCGGAGAGCTGGGGGGGCTGCGGGACACCCCAGGTGCCCTCTCTGTCCCCCCCCGGCAGTGGGGGCTGAGGGGGACACATGCGCTGCACCCCGAGGATCAAAATCCCCCCGGGAGACCAAAACAGCCCCGTGGAGGCCAAAAATGTAAATATCCCCCCAGAGACACACACAGCCCCTCACGGCCCTCTCAGTGCCTGTGGCAAAAAGGAGACAAAAAAAATTTAAAATATATATTAAAAAAAAATTAAATTAAAAAAAATAAAATCAATTTTAAAATTTAAAAAAAAATGCTCCAAGGACTATTCCCAGCTGGAATTAAACCGAGAGCACCCCCAGCCCCACCTCTCATTTTGGGGGACACCCAGGGGCGGCGGGTCCCCTGTTGTCCCCCAGGCACAGCGACACCGCCACCCCCCGCGGCAGACAAAATCTGGGAGGGATCAGGAAAAGAGCGGCACCTCGGGGAGCCCGGCACAGCTCGGCCTGGGGCTGGCAGCGTCCCCTGCGCTGTCCCCTCCCGCCCTGCCCGTCCCCGGCCCCGCTCGAGGGGGTCCCGGCCGCATTCCTGCCGTGCTGGAGGCCACGCCGGGAAATGCCGGGCATTGCTGGCATTGCAGCCCCGCGGGCCCGGGCCGGGCACCCCCGGCTGTCCCCGCCCCGCCAGGGGGATGCCCCACAGCCCCAGGTGGGCACCAGCGAGGGGACATGGAATGCGGGGACACGGGGACATGGCGGGGACACGGAATGCGGGGACACGGGGACATGGTGGGGACACGGAATGTGGGGACATGGGGACATGGAATGCGGGGACACGGAATGCGGGGACACGGGGACATGGAGAGGACACAGAATGCAGGGACACGGGGACACGGAATGTAGGGACACGGGGACACGGAATGCGGGGACACGGGGACATGGCGGGGACACGGAATGCGGGGACACGGAATGTAGGGACACGGGGACACGGAATGCGGGGACACGGGGACACTGGCTGCCATGGCCAGAATGTCCCCAGTGTCCGCCCCAGGTGACGCAGATCTGCCCCAAAACAGCTCCAGCAGCCACCCTGAGGCCGGCTGGGTGGCGTGGCCTGGTGGCAGCCGTGTCCCCAAGGACCCAAGGTGTCCCCAGGCACCCCTCTGCGCTCCCAGGGCACCATCTCGGTGCCTCCAAAGCTGCACAGCCGCGACAAACCAGGATGGGGACACGGGGGAGCCAAACCCTGCCAGCAGCACCCCCGGGGCCACCGCTGTGTCACCCGGGTCTGTCCCTGAGCCAGCCCGGGGCCATCCCGGTGTCATCAGGGTCTGTCCCTGAGCCAGCCCGGTGTCACCAGGGTCTGTCCCTGAGCCAGCCCAGGGCCATCCTGGTGTCACCAGGGTCCTGTGCCCGGGGTCTGTCCCTGAGCCAGCCCGGGGCCATCCTGGTGTCACCAGGGTCCTGTGCCCGGCGTCTGTCCCTGAGCCAGCCTGGGGCCATCCCGGTGTCATCAGGGTCTGTCCCTGAGCCATCCCGGTGTCACCAGGGTCTGTCCCTGAGCCAGCCCAGCGGCCTCACCGCAGCCCGGGGACAGGCGCTGCCTTGTCCCAGCTCACAGAGCTGCCCAGCTGGAGCAGTCGGACCAGGCTGAGAGTGCAAACAGCCCTGGGGGGGCTTCGCCTCCTGGCTCGGTGGGGAAATCCAGCCGGGAACGGGGGGCTGGACCCACCCGGGACAGCTGGGGACAATGGTGCCACCCCGGCACTGCCCCCTGCCCCTCGCGGTGGTGCTGAGCTGCCCTGGCCGCCCGGAGGGGACAGGGAGGGATCCCCGAGCCCTGGTGGGGGACAGGGAGGGGACGGTCCCTGGGATTGTTCCCGCAGCCCAAAGCGGGAAAGGTCAGGCGGCGCTGGCGGGGGCAGATTCCACCCCGAGGAATGCGAGCGGCCTGGACGCCTTCCAGAACGTTCCGTTTGCACAGGAGTGTCCTAAATACGCTGCAAAGGGAGCTCCCGGCATGCACAGGGACACGGCCAGGGGACACGGACAGGGGGACATGGACAGGGGGACACACGGACAGGGGACACACGGACAGGGGACACGGACAGGGGACACATGGACAGGGGACACAGACAGGGGGACACACGGACAGGGCACACGGACAGGGGGACACACGGACAGGGGACACACAGATAGAAGGACACGGATGGGGGACACATGGACAGGGGACACATGAATGGAGGGACACATGGACAGGGACACACAAATAGAGGGACATGGATGGGGGACACACGGACAGGGACACACGGCCAGGGGGACACCCGGCCCTGCTCCCCGTATTGAGGGATGCCCACATTTGACCCCGATGCCACCCCCTGTCCCCCCCCGCCCGGAGCGCGGTGACATCGCGGGGCTGCAGCCGCTGCTCCCAGCTGGGGACATGTCACCAGCTGTCCCTGCCAGCAGCGCCATCGCCCTGGCACGCGGCGGGGATAACGTCACCCTTTGGGCAGCGACAGCGACGGCGACAGCGACAGCGACAGCGCTGCCACCACCGCGGCCACAGAGCCGCCCCCCTCCGGCCGCGCCTCTCCCGCACGGACCCAGCGCGGCCGGGGCGGGGGGAACACGACCACTAATCCGCCCCCCCCAGAAGGGCCAGCTGAGATTAGGGTCAGAAAAATGAGGTTTTAATAGGATTTGGGAGGAGGAGAAAGCCCCGCTGAGACAATAACCCACTTCCAGCCCTTTTATGGCAAAGCTGCGATGGGGAAGGGGGTCGGGGGTCCCACACGCCCTCCCCGGGCTCCAGGCAGCGTCTGGGCGGGGCTGCACCCCCAAGAAGAGCCGAGATCGATGCTCCCCTGCAGGCGGGAGCCGGGCAGGGCGGGGATGCTCCGGCAGCCGGGCCTGGACTGGGGAGCGGGGGGTGAAGTGGCAGCAGAACGGGGTGGGGACAGGTGACCACGCCGGGAGCATCCGGGCACCCCTGCCGGCCCTGCCGCAGCCGCGGGGATTAGGGATCGGCGGGAGAAAGCATTTTAATTCTCTTTAACTCGAACCGGGGCTGAGGAGCTTTGCAGCTCAGCGGGGATTTTGGGGGGGTGCTGGCCCCGCTGCAGCGCCCCCCGGGACGCTCCGGGCCCCTGGAACGCCCCACCCCAATTCCACACAGCTGGGACTGGGGGGAAAGCAGGGTGGGAGCCCTGGGAGCGGGAGGCACATCCCAGGCAGGAGCAGCAGCACCGGGGAAAGGAGGAAAAAGGAGGGACAAGGAGGAAAAACCACCTCAGTCACGGAGAGAAACGCCCCAGGTGCCTCCCTGTGCCAGGTGCCAGCCCGGGGAGGACCCCTCAGGATGGATGCACCAGCCCTGGGAGGGTGGGAGTGCTGGGGTTGGCTCCAGGCATCCATGGAGATTCCCAAGAGCCTCTTTTCCCACGGCCTGGCTGTCACCAGCACCCCCCGAGCCCCTCACGGCACCACTGGGACCCCAAAACCCTCTCAGACATCATGGGGGACATGGGAAAGCCACCGGGGCCCAGGGCTGGGTGTCCTTGTCCTCACTGCCACCTCTGAGGACAGCCCAGGACGGGGATTCCACAGGAGATCCAGCACTGAGGGTGGATGGGCACTGCCCTGCCCCCAAATCCACCCCACACCAGCCAAGGACCCACATCCACATCCTCATCACCCCAGAGCAGCCGGGAGTGGGGTGGTGACACTGCCCGGGTGACACCGGAGCCGAGGAGAAGCCACCAACCGTCCCTGTGACATTCCTGGGTGTTAACACAGGCAAGGAAACCCACCCTTCCTTCCTTCCTTCCTTCCTTCCTTCCTTCCTTCCTTCCTTCCTTCCTTCCTTCCTTCCTTCCTTCCTTCCTTCCTTCCTTCCTTCCTTCCTTCCTTCCTTCCTTCCCACACCGATTTTTCCCTGGACCGCGTCCCCTCCCTGGCCCATCCCTGGTGGCTCCATCCTGTCACCAAACCAAACTCAGCTCCCTCCTGGCACTGTCACCCCAAGATGCCATCCCTGGACCCACAGGAATCCCGTTCCTCACACATCTGGAAGCAGCAGCTCCTGTTCACCCGGACAGGGGGTCCCTGCTGCCATATCCAGGGAAATTTGGGAATCCCAGAGCCCCATTCCCTTTCCCGGCCTCTCCTGGTGCCCGTTGTGGTTCTCTGGCCACGTGGCACTGTCCCCATGGCTGCTGGCATCCCTGGTGGCATTCCTGGGCTGCGCTTGTTGGATTGTCCCTGTGACAGCCCCACAGGTGTCACCAGCCGATGTCACCGCGCTGAAGTGACGGCATCCACGCGGATCCTCCCCGTCACAACTCCAGGGCAGGCCCTGGCTCCATCCCAGCCCTCCCGAGTCCCACGGGAGGTGGGGACAGGGGACAGACCCACAGGACACATCCCAGGACAGCCAGGGCCAGCTCTGGGGACACTTTAGGCAGCCACCCCCTGTCCCCAGCACCGTGCTCTGTCCATCCCCACATCCCAGCCCTCCCAGCTCCTCACCCCTCCTGGATTGTCCCACACCCAGTGCCAGCAGCCCCGAGGCAGGGACAAGGCTGGGGACACACCAGAGTCAGCACAAGGACGGGAACCACGGAGCCAGAGCCACTCCAAGGAGGAGTTTTCACCCCCCAGCCCAGGAGGAAGCAGGACCACCAAGGCCATGCTGGGGCTGCCTTCATCGCCAGCTCCTCCTCCTCCTCCTCCTCCTCCTCCTCCTCCTCCTCCTCAGCCCCATCCTACAAACGGCGTTATCGGCAGTGGGCCCTAGAAAAGTAACAGGATTCTGTTTCCTGTTTTTCCCATGCAAACCCTCAAATAGAAGCTGGCCTCATTAGGGCCGTTTTTTGGGTCTCTGTTTTTTTCAGCCGGGCTAACAATGAGCCATTTCCTCCGGCGGCTCCAGAGGCACCTTGCGTGGAAAACCCAGCCCACGGAGGTCAGGGGGAGGCTGCAGCTCCTTCCAGCCCCTGCCCCCTTCAAGGATGGGGGGCCTGGGGTGGGGAACCCCCCATGAACCCCCCAGAGATGTGAGGGACACCCTTGGGGTGACACCTGAGAGCTTGGGAGGGAGCACAAACCCCACAGCCCTCACTGGATGGTGGAAATAAGGAGCCAAAAGGGGCCCTGAGCTTCCCCGGGCCACAGCGTGGACAGGAGGCGGCTTTGGGGACACGGCCTTGGGGACACCGAGCTCCAGCAGCACCCCAGCAGCGTTTCCCTGGGATTCGGAGCAGCCCAACATTTTTCCTCATCCCACACGCATCCATGGCCGAACGTCCAGTCCGTGTCCCCTCCCCAGCCGGGGACATCGATGTCCTGCCCCTGCTGCCACACCAGTCACCGCCAGCCCCGCTGGGGACCATGCTTGGCCCTGAAAGCGCTGGCACCGCAGCCCGGCCCCCGCCCGGCTGCACAGAAAGAGCCACTATGTGCCACAACGATGTGCGACAATGGCCCGATTGTCCCCCGGAGCCACCGCGCTCGTCCCACCCGCCCCGGGGCTGCCCCACGCGCTCGGCCCCATCAAGGGACCCTCTGTGGCCCTCGGGGGATGGCGGGGGGGGGACGGTCACCGTGGGCACCCCGGGGTGTGCGGTGACAGGTCGGGGGGTGCCACCGGTGGTGGGTGACCAGAGGGGCGATGGGGACATGGCCGGTCACTGAAGGGGACACGAGCCTGGGGCTCAGGGCTATGGCAGGAACCTGTTCCCTAGCCTGGCTCCCGGAATCCCAGATCCTTCCTGCTGTGTTTGGGAAAGGGATTCTACTGGGCAAGAGCAAGGTCCATCCTCACGGTCACCAGGACCATCCCCGTCATCATCAGAGCCGCCCCACGGCCACCAGGCCCCATCCCCACGGTCACCAGGGCCTTCCCCATGGTCACCAGGGCCATCCCCATGGTCACCAGGCTCCATCCCCATGGCCACCAGGGCCATCCCCATGGTCACCAGGCCCCATCCCCATGGTCACCAGGCCCCATCCCCATGGTCACCAGGGCCATCCCCACAGTCACCAGGGCCATCCCCATGGTCACCAGGGCCATCCCCATGGTCACCAGGCTCCATCCCCATGGCCACCAGGCTCCATCCCCATGGTCACCAGGCCCCATCCCCATGGTCACCAGGGCCATCCCCATGGTCACCAGGCTCCATCCCCATGGTCACCAGGGCCATCCCCATGGCCACCAGGCTCCATCCCCATGGTCACCAGAGCCATCCCCATGGTCACCAGGGCCATCCCCACTGTCACCAGAGCCATCCCCGTCATCATCAGAGCCACCCCAAGACCACCAGGCTCCATCCCCACAGCCACCAGGCCCCATCCCCAAGGTCACCAGGCCCCATCCCCACTGTCACCAGAGCCATCCCCATGGTCACCACTACCTCATTTTGGTCACTTTGGGACAACTCACCCCCTCTTCCCCAAGGCCAGCCCAGCTCCAGCTTCACCCCCCAAAGATCGGGGCCAACCCCACACCCCAACACCCCCCACCCTTAAAACCACCCCAAAAACCTCTCCCCAGCCCTGGTGACACCGAAGCCATGGGGAATGCGGCCGATCCCGGCGCGGCCGCGGTGGCACCGAGCTGGGACCGCGCCGCCGCGGCTCTTGCGCCACGCCAAGGAGTGCCGGGCTGGCAGCTGGCGAGGCCTTAATGAACTCCTGGGGAGAAAGGAGCGACCGCTCCAGGAGCTCCAGGCAGGAGGTCGGTGGCGCCTTTGAAGGAACCACCTGGGGCATCCTGAGCTGGGCGGGTTTTGGGAGAGCCGGGCAGGTTTGGGGAGAGCTGGGCGGGTTTTGGGATGGCCAGGAGGGTTTTGGGAGAGCCAGGAGGGTTTTGAGAGAAGTGGGAGTGTTTTGGGATAACCAGGCAGGTTTTGGGATAGCCGGGTGGGTTTTGGGAGGTCCAAGAGGGTTTTGGGAGAACCAGGCAGGCTTAGGGATATCCAGGCAGGTTTTGGGATAACTAAGCAGGCTTAGGGATATCCAGGAGGGTTTAGGGATATCCAGGAGGGTTTTGGGAGAGCCAGGCAGGTTTAGGGATATCCAGGCAGGTTTTGGGATAACTAAGCAGGCTTAGGGATATCCAGGAGGGTTTAGGGATATCCGGGAGGGTTTTGGGAGAGCCAGGCAGGTTTAGGGATATCCAGGAGGGTTTTGGGAGCGCGTTGTGGCCCAGCTGGCACAGCCGGCCCCGCCGCTGGCAGGCTGGAGGCAGCCAGGTCGATATTTTCCAACTTGAGAGCTTAAAATAGGTCATCTATCTCCATTCCTTTTTAAATCAGGTCTTGCTGCCTTGCCGAAGACAAACTTGGTTTATTAATGGGACGGCACCGACTTGAAACCTAATCCTGTTTTTTTCCCTTTTAATGAGAATAAAAGGCCATCCCAGGGCTCGGCAGCTTCCCAGGACAGCCGCCCTCATCCCCGTGTGCTTTCTCCCAGTGAGTGGCTCCGCCTGAACTGGGGAGAGGCTCCAAATTCCAGTTTGGAGCTGGTCCCACACTCAGCATCCCCCACAAGCTGTTCCCCCCATGCCCAAGTCCCCAAACCCAAACTCCCCAAACCCAAAGTCCCCAACCCAAACTCCCAAACCCACCGGCCCCAAGCCCCACATAAGGCCCAGCCTGGCAGCTGACCCTGGATGATGGCACCGGGCAGGGCTGCCAGCCCCGGGGGGTTTGGGATCTCCCATCTCCCCCCGGTGCCCCTGCCAGCAGTGGCGCGGGACACGCCAGGGTTAAAGCACGGAGCTCAGAGCCCTGGCAGGGACAGGCCCAGGGTGCCCGGCGGGACCCCGGGGTGGCACCGCGTGGCCCAGCCCGGTGCCCGTGCCAGGTTTCGCGCTGGCGAGGCGGGATTGCGGCAGCAGCCCCGAGCACAGGCTTTTCCTGTATTTCAAGTTCAGGGTTCAGAGAGAAAGGGGGTGGAGGGGGGGGGAAAGGGGGGAAGAAATTCAATTTGTAAAGCAGAGACAGCAAAAAGGGTTCGGGGGCAGGAGCCATGCAGGGGTGAGGGCCTTGGGGACAGTGGGACACCGTCCCTGACACGCAGCCCTAGGGCGGCTGCCGGGCAGGATTTCTGCTGGCACAGCACTAAATCCTCACGGGAGGATGGCAAAGAGCCTTCATCCCCACACGTGGTGAGTAATGAACCCCTCCAAAGTCACCCCAAATGCCCCAGCAACCCAAATCTCCCAGCGCCCCAAATCACCCCAAATCAGCGACTCGAGCCCTGCCCCCGGTGCCGCCCCCCAGGAGGGCACATTTCACCCCAAAACGCAGCAGAAAAGCCGATTCCAAGATTCAGACACACACACACACACACGCCCATCCCAAAATTCCGAGCGCCGGCACTCAGCGGTACGGGGTAAGCAGGGACGGGTCCAGGAGGAACCATGATTAATGCTCAGCAGTTCCTCATCCCCGGGCCACTCCGCACACCCCAATTAACCCTTTCAGGCCGGTTAATTCCCCCATGGCCGGGGCCGAGGAAGCCGAGCTCAAAAAACCAGGAACTGAGGGACAAACGCAGCTCTGGGGCCAGGATGTGCCAGTCCCACACCGTGGGGTCCCCACGGCCACCAGACCCCCGCCCCAGGTCCCCCAGCGCTGTCCTCATCCCCACGCCAAGGTTTCGCCAGGATCTGGCATAAAACGGGCAGGAAATGGGGATTTAGCCAGGGCTGGGCTGGCCTTCCTTGGCACCACCGCCGGGAGACGGGAATCGCCCTCCGGGGCAGCGGCGCCGGGCGATGCCGGTGCCCACCCGCGGGTCAGCAGATCCTGGGGGGCTGCTCGGGGCCGGGGGGGTTGGATTTGACCTCCAGAAGCTCCTGGGCACGCCGGGGGCTGCTGCCTGCCCAGAGGCGAGCGCTGCCGGGGATGGACCCGCCGGAGCCGCCGGAGCCAGCCCGGCCGGGAGTTTCGGAGGAAGTGCGTGGGTGTCCGTGGGCCCGTCCCGGGAAGGGGCAGCTCCTTCCCGGGGTCTCCCCCTCGGCTCCGGGGCCGGATCCAGGCGCCGCAGCCCCTCCGCCCTGCCACGACGCCGCCGTGGCTGCGGCCAGGCCACCGCGGCCAGCAGCGCCTGTGGCGTGGCGAGGGTGGCCGGACACCCCCGGTCCCGCCGGCCCTGAGCCACAGTCCAGCCCCGCAGAACCGGCTCGGTCCCGGTCCGGTCCCCGAGGGGCATCACCCAACACCCGGCCGCGCTGCCAGACCTCGGCGCCATCCCAGCACTCCCAGTCCCGGCCCCGCACTCTCCCAGTACCTCCCAGTTCCCCCGGTCCCCGTTCCCCCAGAGCTACAGCTCAGCGTTATCTCCATTTCCTCCCAGACCCCATTTCCCCGAGCCTATCCCTCCCCAGTCCGCCCAGTATCCCCCAGTTCCTCGCAGACCCCGCTCCGCCGAGCCCACACCCGCCCAGTCCGCCCAGTTCCCCCCAGCGCCGCTCCCGGTCCCCGCTGCCGCCTCCCGGTGCCGCCGGTGTCGCTCACCGCGGGGGCGGACGGCGGGATCCCGACCAGGCAGAAGGCGATCCCATTCATCGGGGCGCGGCGGGCTCGGCTCGGCCCGGCCCGGCTCCGCACGGCTCGGCTCGGCACGGCCCCGCACGGCGCTGCCCGTGCGCTCCCGCTGGTTCGGCCCGGCGCGGCCCCGCACGGCGCGGTCCGGCTCGGCTCGGCTGGGCTCGGCTCGGCTCGGCTCGGGCTGGGCCGGCGGCGGCCCCGGCCCCGGTCGCGGCTCCGCCTCCTCCGGGCGCCCGCGGCGGCGGGCGGGGCGCGGGGCGGCTCGGTACGGCCCGCCCGGCGGGAGGGACCGGCACGGCACCGGCACCGGGATGGCGGGGTGGGAACGGGAACCGGCCCCGGGACAGCGGGACCGGCACCGGGACAGAGGGACCGGGAACCGGCACCGGGATGGGAACGGGAACCGGGACAGAGGAACCGGCACCGGGACAGCAGAACCGGCACCGGGACAGCGGGACCGGCACCGGGACAGAGGAACCGGCACCGGGACAGAGGAACCGGCACCGGGACAGAGGAACCGGCACCGGGACAGCAGAACCGGAAGCAGGACAGCTGGAACCGGCACCAGCACCGGGGTGTGAACGGGAACCGGCAGCGGGACAGTGGGGTGGGAACGGGTACCGACACCGACACCGGGAGAGCAGGAACCAGTACCGAGCTGGCACCGGGATGGGCACCAGAGCAGGCACCAGGGATGGGACCAGGATGGGCAAGGGACCCCCCAGGAACAGGGAGGGACATCCAGGGACCAGGACAGGACACACGGGGACCGGGACAGGAGTGGGACACACAGGGACAGGAATGGGACAACCGGGGATGGACAGGGGACATTCCTGGGGACCAGGGCCACACAAGGGACACCCAGAAGCCAGGCCAGGCATGGAGTGGGATGGGGATGTGGACAGGGATGTGTCACCCAGCCATGGGCAGGGGACAGCCAGGCCAGGAGCAGCCAGGACAGAGGGACAGGGACCGTGAGCTGAGCAGGGCAGGCACAGGGCAGCTGGCACAGGGACACCAGGAGAGTCAGGGCAGGGGAAGCCGGACAGGCAGCAGCAGGGCGAGGCCAAGGCCGGGCACCGCCGGACACACGGACAGGAAACGCCAGGACAGAGGGACAGCAGTGACGGGGACTGGCACAGGCAGAGAGGGGGACGGAAACAGCTGGGTCGGGGCCGACCGACGGACAAAGGCTGAGACAGAGCTGCGGGGAAAGGAAACAGCGAGGGTGGGAAACAGCTGGACAGACGGACGGACAGAGCCTGGCCTGGCAGACAGACGGATGGGGGCAGCCAGCATGGGGGCAGCCAGCAGGGCCTGGCCTGGACACAGCAGAGCATCCCAAAACCAGCGTGGAGAAACTGCTGAGGAAACAAATCCCACAGCCGAATTCCAGGGTGCAAATGGCACCTGAAAGGCTCTGCGGTGGCAGGAGGTGACACCAATGCCATGACACGAGCCCTGAGTCACCTGAGTCACCTGTGGCACAGCCAGGACCCAGCACCAGCCCTGGGATGGTGTGAGGGACAATTTTGGGAGGGAAATGAAGCCACGTGTGACAGGAAAGTGGGAGGAGGTGAAGAAAACCGGGAGGAATGGCGGCCACAACCCCTGGGGACACAGGGACAGGGCAGGAGGGGACAGAGCCACCCCAGGGACAGGGCTGGAGGGGACAGAGCCACCACAGGGACAGGGCTGGAGCCAGCAGGGCCCATCCGGGGCAGATGAGCCCAGGGAGGGGCTCAGGGCAGGGCACAGCGGGATCGTCTCCCATTTACCCCCACAGCGCCCCGAGATGGCTCCTCCGCTGCTGGCAGGCGTCATTGTCACCTCTCTGTCCCCAACAGGGACACAGCTCCACGTGTGGCACAAAGGTGGGGGTTGGAACAAACCCCCAGAGCACCCCAGAATTCCAGGGGGATCCAAATCCTGCAGGTGCCAAGGGCTCCGGCACCCCCAGGCGATGTCCCCGCGTCACTGCCGGCCCCAGGCCGCTCCCCGAGTCCCGAGCGAGCGGGCGTTCCCTGCCTGGATCCCAGCTTTGCCCTCAGGGACGCCAGCCTGTGCCGAGCAGCATTCCTGGGAATGCCAGCCCACAACACACCATGATCCCGGGAACGCCAGCCCGTGCCAAGCAGCATTCCTGGGAATGCCAGCCTGTACCACACAGCATTCCTGGGAATGCCAGCCCATAACACACCATGATCCCGGGAACGCCAGCCCATGCCAAGCAGCATTCCTGGGAATGCCAGCCCGTGCCAAGCAGCATTCCTGGGAATGCCAGCCCATGCCAAGCAGCATTCCTGGGAATGCCAGCCTGTACCACCCCACATTCCTGGGAATGCCAGCCTGTGCCACACAGCATTCCTGGGAATGCCAGCCCATGCCACCCCACATTCCTGGGAATGCCAGCCTGTACCACCCCACATTCCTGGGAATGCCAGCCCATACCACTCCATGATCCCGGGAATGCCAGCCTGTGCCACCCCGTGATCCCGGGAATGCCAGCCCATGACACCGCGGCTGCCAAGCGCGAGTTTTCCGTGACACCATTAAGAAAATCCCGTGTCAACAACAACTTCCTGCGGGCTCCGGGGCAGGCGCGGCGCCCCCAGAACAAATAAACGCCGGAATTCGGGGCTGGAGCGAGGCCACGGGGGCTGGACCCGCTCACGGGGTGGCAGCTCCCACTTGTGTCACTCCAGCCAGGACGGGCAGGGGACACCAGGGACAGAAGCAGGGATGGGACCGCCAAGGACATCCAGGAAACAGGGGGGGACAGGGATCACCCAGGGATGGTGCCACCCACAGCACCCAGGGGTGGGATGGGGGGGTTTCCCTCTGGAAATGTGGGTGCCAGCACTGAGGGGTCCCACAGGGTCACTGCCACCTCTGCTGTCCCCTGTTGGCCTTGGGAGCAGGAGGGGACAAACAGTGGGATGGGAGTGATGGGAATTTGCTCCCCACAGGGCACAGCCAGGCCCCCTCAGCCCCCAAGTGTGGCACCGCCAGGACCCACAGGGGGTGCACAATGTCCCCAGACCCTGCATGGGACACGTCCCTGTCCGCTGTCCCCTCCCTGGGGTGTGCCCGGCTGCCCTCTGCCTGCCCGGCCATGCAGCACTGCCCATCCCAGCTGCTCCATCCCGCTGGCCACTCTCCAGAGGGACTTTCCAGGAAATGTCCCCTCGGGCTGGGGTTGGCACCGCGGGCCAACCTGACCAACGTCCGTCCGTCCGTCTGTCCCTGCCCTGAGGACAGGCCGTGGGACGAGCAGAGGCCTCCTCCAGCCGTGCCACCCGCTCCCATCCCCTGCGGCAGTGCCACTCCTGGGGTCCCTCCTGACGTGTCCCCCGCGAGGGGACACAGCCACGTCCAGCCCCGACAGCCCCGGCAGGACCCAGCTGTGGATCCCGGCACCCCGAGTGCCCTCCTGGTGTCCCCAGTGCCACCCAGGAGGTGACACAACCTGAGCTGGCCCTGCAGGGACAGGGACTGACCCTGGCACGGGGTCAGGGACAGGGACACAGCGAGGGCTGAGCCCCATCCTGGGGCGCACAGCCAGGGGGGCTCCAGGAGAGCCCCCAGCCCCATCCCTGCCCCCGGGCACCTTCCCCACAGGTGTCCCCAGGGCGCGGGTGCCGCCGTGCCCCAGACGCTCCCTCCCCGCCCCAAGGAATCCCCGTTCTTTGTCTCCTGAGCCGCACCCCGCAGCCCCCCGGGGACACCGCGCCCCTGGGTCCCCACGGGCGGGGCGGGACCGCGGCTCACGCCCGCCAGGGCTCCCCCACGCCCCATTCCGTGACCATCCACCCGAAAACCACCGCCCTGCCTCCCTCCCGCGGCCCTTGGGGGGCACAGCCATCGCTGCTCGAGCCCCCCACCCCAAATCCCGGCGGCCGCAGGAGCGGGTCCGGGGGAGCAGGAGGGGATTTGGGGGAGCAGGAGCGGGTCCGGGGGAGCAGGAGGGGATTTGGGGGAGCAGGAGCGGGTCTGGGGGAGCAGGGGTGGAGCAGGAGCCCCCCGCCCGCCGCTCCCTGCGGAGCCGCTTCCGCGCCGCAGACAAAGGCAGCGAGAGGGGAATCCAGCCTGGATGGAAGATGGGTTTTAACCTAATCCCGGGAATTAAAATGAAGAAAAGCAAAAGCGGGGCGCGGGGAGGAGCCGGGGGGGCGGCGGGATCGGGCGGGGCGCGCAGGGTGACCCCGCGGGTGCCCAGCTGGGGGGGTCTCGCCGGGTGTCCGCTCCCGGCTCCAGGCAGGCGCTTCCAGCCGGCAGCTCCCGTTCCCTGGCGGCGGCTGGGAACCGAAGCCATTTTGAGCGGGCGGCCAGACCAAAGGGTTACGGCCCCGGCCCCTCCTTCCCTGCCCGCCAGCGGGGCCGTCGGGATAAACAACAGCGAGGCCAGGGGGGCTCGGGGCCGGCAGCGCCGAGCCGGGAACGCCGGCAGCGGGGCAGCGCCGAGCCGGGCGGGGCGGCGGGGGGCGCCGAGGACTTACGTGCTCATCCCACATCAGGGAGGGGCCGCGATCCTGCCGGGATTCGGGGAGCCCCGGGCGCTGCGCAGCATCCCCGGTGCCGCGGGCCGCTCCCGGGAGCAGGGAGGGCGGCCGGGCAGCGCTGCCGGAGGAGCCGTGCCCGGTGCCGGCGGGCACATGCCAACCTGCTGCCGCTCACGGCCTAAAATTACCACGGCCCCTTCCAGAGGCGTCGCCGCCAATCAGGGCGGCGGGGAAGGCGTGCGGGCGGCTCGGGAGCTCCTCTGCATTGCAGCTGGATGTGGGAAGAGATGAGGGGATTTTTGCAGCGGGGAGATCGCAGCCGGCAGCGGGGCCCCCGGGGATGCTGCACCCCGCGCTGGCTTTGCCGGGGCGCGGGGGCCGTGCCGGGGGTCCGGGCTGGGCGCGGGGGCGGCGGTGGCGGGTGGGTGACGCGGCCACGCTGGGGCGCCCCGGCTCCCCCCGCCGCGGCTCGGGAGGGGGGGTGGATTTTGCAGCACGCGGTCCCCAACGTGCGGGCAGAGCTGGGGACGTGCCGTGCCCGCAGCGGCGCCTCCGCGCGGGCCCCAGCGCTGCCCCAGCCCCTCCGGAGGCTCGGGGGGTGCGGGGCACCCACGAGGCATCAGATCCTGCGCTGGGATCTGCGCTGAACCGGAGCGATGGCGGAGGCGGGGGGAACACGAGGCAGAGTCCCGGGGGCTGCGGGGAGCGAGATGGACCCCGGAATTGGGGAGGGATGGTCGGGAGGGGGTGACCCCCGCCCCAGGGACCCTCCTGTCCACGCAGAGCCACGGCACGGGGGTCCGAGAGACCCCCAGCCCCGAGTGGGCGGCGAGGAGGGGCAGCACAGCCCGGCCGGAGCGGGACGGGGGCTGGAGGCGGCGGCCGGTGAATAACGGGATGGGGACACAGAGCAAAGGACCCCCCCGGGGTTTTTCCACACCCCACGGCGGCTCCAGCCCCTTTCCAGCAGAAACCCCCTCCCCAAATCGCGGGCGGGACCCACCCCGGGCTGTGGCAGGAGGCGGTGGCAGGGCAGGGCAGGGACAGGGACAGGGTCCCGCGGCACACCTGGGCTGGGTGAGGCGCACGGGGGGCGCGGGGCTCTCAGGGCGGTGATACCGAGGGTCCCGGGTGGGCGATGCTGCGGCGGGGCTCAGGTGCTGCTGGGGCAGCAGGCGGGCGGCGGGGACGCCGGGGGAAGGTGGGTGGGGCAGAAAGCAGCAGGTGGGGAGCGCAGCGGCCGCAGGTGGGGAGCGCAGCGGCCGCAGGTGGGGAGCGGTGGGGTCCCTCCGCCGGCAGGCGGGGTCCCCGGGGGTGCCGGACCCCCGGAACGGCGCCGCGCCTGTGGGTGCTGGACCCGCCCGGTCCCCGCCGCGGCGGCTCCGCTCCCGCTCCCGCTCCTTATCCCGGTCCCGGTCCCGGTCCTGGTCCTACCTGCTCCATGGGGCCGCTCAGGGGGCGGGCGCGGCGGTCCGGCCGCGGGCCATGGGCCGGTCCCGCTGCCGGTGCTGGTGTCGGCGCCGGTGGCGGTGCCGGTGGCGGAGCCGGCGCGCCCCGGTGCGGTCCCGCTGCCGCCGCCTCTCGCCGCCGCCGCCGCCCACGCCCGGCGCCGCCCGGCGCATCCCGGGAGCGGCGTCATGTGAGCGGCGACGGGAGGGGGCCCCGGCCCCACCCGGACCCCGCCGCCGCCCTCCCCTCCCGCCCCTCCGCACGGCCCCCCCGGGACCCCGCCAGCCCCATCCGCTGCTTCCATCATCCATCATCCATCCATCCATGGATCCATCCATCCTTCTGTCCGTCCATCCATCCATCCATCCATCCATCCATCCATCCATCCATCCATCTGTCCGTCCATCCATCCATCCATCCATCCATCTGTCCGTCCATCCATGGATCCATCCATCTGTCCGTCCATCCATCCATCCATCATCCATCCATCCATCCATCCATCCACCTGTCCGTCCATCCATCCATCCATCCATGGATCCATCCATCCATCTGTCCGTCCATCCATCCATCCATCCATCCATCCATCCATCCATCCCTCCTCCATCATCCATCCATCCATCCATCCATGGATCCATCCATCCATCCCTCCATCATCCATCCGTCCATCCATCCCTGCATCCATCCATCCATTCATCTGTCCGTCCATCCATCATCCATCCATCCATCCATCCATCCCTGCATCCATCCATCCATTCATCTGTCCATCCATCCATCCATCCATCCATCCATCCATCCATCCATGCGTCCATCCATCCCTCCCTCCCTCTGTCCATCCATCCCCAATCCCTCCCTCCCTCCCTGTCCCCATTTCCCAGGGCCCGTGGCTCTCCCTGGCAGTGCCAGCGCCGGGCTGGCACGGTGGCAGTGCCAGTGTCACTGTCTGTGTCCCCAGGCTGGGTTGGTTGGTGGCCCCTGGCCTGTCCTTTCCCGGGGTGGCAGCCAAGCCCTCGGGGCTGGGTAAATGTTAGCTCGGAGCAGCGCCGGTGCCAGCGCTGACCCTGGGGCGCTGCCAGCGCCCGGCCGGGGACAGCAGGGACAGCAGGGACAGCAGGGACAGTGGGCACCATGCCCACCCATCCCCTGCATGGCCCCGGGTGCATTGGCCCGGGCCGTGCCTCAGTGTCCCTTGGATTGATCCCGTGCCGTGCCTCAGTTTCCCTTGCACTGGTCCCGGGCCGTGCCTCAGTTTCCCTCATTCCCTCCCCACCCCGTGCCTCAGTTTCCCTTAGACTGATCCCACCCCGTGCCTCAGTTTCCTTTGGATTGATCCCACCCCGTACCTCAGTTTCCCTTAGACTGATCCCACCCCGTGCCTCAGTTTCCCTCGTTCCCACACTCCCCTCAGCACACTGGGCAGTGCCCACACCCCGCACAGGTCCCAGCCCCAAACTGGGGGTTTGGACACCCCAGACCCACCCCCGTGGCTGGGGCAGAGCTGGCCAAGGGTGGGATGTGGGGATGGGATTGAGGGACGGAATTTTGGGGTGGGATTTGGGATGGGATGTGGGGATGGGATTGAGGGACGGGGAGCAGCACCCCGCCACCCAACGGGATTTTTTCCACAGGGTGGGCACCACCAGCGGCCGCCCCTCTCGCTGACCCCGCGGGGGCCGGGGCTGCTCTCGGGGGTCCCGGGGGCAGCAGCACCCGCGGGACTGGGGCTGGGGTCGGGGGCGGGCGGAGCGGGAAGAAAGCGCCCTTTGTCCGGGGCCGCGCCGCCCGCGGGGGCCGCGCCGCTTTCTGATGCTAATCAGGAGGTAAAAATAAAACCCCGGCCCTGCTGGGCGCTGTCCAGGCCCGCTCGGGGGCGGCCGCACAAAAGCGGCTTTTTCTGGGGGGCCCGGGGGCAGCGAGGGGGTGCCCCGGGTCCCCACGGGCTCCTCCGGGCCGTGGGCGCGTCCCGGGGCCCCGAATTCCTGGAGCATTCCCGGGGTCCCGCATTCAGCACGGCCCCAAAGCTTCCTCGGGCTGTGGGCACCCCAAATCCGCCTCATTCCCAATCCTGGGCATCCCAAATTGGCCTCGCCCCCCATCCCTGAGACCCCAAATCTGCCCCATTCCCCATCCCAGGCACTCCTAATCTGCCCCATCCCGGGAACCCCAAATTTGCCGCATTCCCCATTCTGGGCACCCCAAATCTGCGCCATTCCCAATCCCAGGGATCCCAAATCCGCCTCATTCCCTATCCCGGGGACCCTAAACCTCCAAAGGGACCCCAAATTGGCCTCGCCCCCATCCCTGAGACCCCAAACCCACCCCCATTCCCAATTGTGTCACTCCAGCACCTTTGGTCTGCATGGCCCGAGGGGGATTTGGGGGGACGGGAATGGGGAAGGGGCTGGAGAGGGGGTTTGGGGGTCCAGGAGGGGAATTTGGGCTTCTCCAGCCCTTGGGGTCTCAGCCCACCCCACGGGGATGCGGGAACTGGGAGCACCAGGAGCATCCCAGTATCCGTGGGGGAACTGGGGGCACCCAGGGGTTTGGGTTTGGGGTGCCTGGAGCACCCAGGGCTCCCCCCGAATGGGTTTTGGGGTGCCAGGAGCACCCAGGGCTCCCTGATGGGTTTTGGGGTGCCAGGAGAAGCCAAGGGCAGCAGTCGGAGCTTCCTGATGGGTTTTGGGGTGCCAGGAGCAGCCGGGGGGCACCCAGAAATCCCCCAAATTTATTTTTGGGTATTGGGAGCAGCCATGGGGGCATCCCAAGGTCCCTGATGGGTTTTGGGGTGCCAGGATGCCCCAAAAAAGAGGCAAAAGGGGCCTGGAGGGGGTCAGGGACTCGGAATTCACCACAAGAAACATCCAACAATTTCCAAGGTTTTTATTTCAAACCCTTTCTCTCTTCCCTTCCCGCCCCTCCCACAGCAAAAAAATAAAACCCCAAACAGCCCCAAAAAAACCCGCAAAAATCGACGCTAAAAATGAGTTTTACAAACACCAAGTCAGCTCTTCCTGGCTGACCCTGTAGGAAAAAAAAAAAACACCCAAAAAAACCCCCAAACCCCCAAAATCCAGGAATTCCACGCCAGCAGTTCCTAAAATCCCCCACAAGAGGCCAAACATGCCTATAAATACAATATTTACACACAAACCCCACAGCTCCCCACCCCAAAAAATAACCAAACACACCCAAAAGTGCATTTGTGGTTCATATCAAAACCCATCATTATTAATATTATTATTATTAATTAATTTTTTTTCATTAAATCTGAAAGATTGGCCTGCAAAGTCCGTTTGGTTTTTTATTATTATTTTTTTAACCATTTAGTAACTTTTCTCATATATTTATGAAAATAAATTATACAGCCACTATTTGAATAAATTAAGCACACACAAAAAAAAATAAGATTAAAAATTAAAATTAAAAATTAAAAAAAAAAGGGGGATAAAAATAAAAATAAAATTAAGCAAAAGCTGCATTTTTTTTTTTAATTCCAAAGGGTGATTCCCAAAATCCTGGGAATCTCCTGCCCTGGGAGCTGCTGGAATCTGCTCATTCCTCCTCCAAAGGTGAGGCTGGATCCCGTGAAATTCCTGGGATTTGGGGTGAAGCCCTGGACTGGGAGCACTGGGAGCACCCCAGGCTGGATTTTTAAGGACTGGGATTTGCCCAGGTGGATTTTGGGACACTGGGAGCTCCCCAGGATGGCAAAAAAAAAAAGCCCCAAAAAAACCCAGCTCTGCTTTTCCCTGATCTGCTGCTCCCCTTCCCAAACCTCTCCCATTCCCAAAGAAAAGTGGGAATGCTGTCACCACCGCTCCATGGAGAGGACAGGAATTTCCCTGGATTTTCCCTGGATTGACTCTCACCTTCCCAATTCCCTGCATCCCATTATCCATCCCTGATCCATTTTTCCTTTTTTTTTTTTCCCAAGGTCTCTTTTATTTTCATTTTTTTTTGGGAAGAAAAGCTGGAGCAGGCCTGGTTCTTGGGAAGGTTTTCCCTCACACAGTCCCATGAGGTATTTCCATGGATGTTCAGGCTCAGTTTCACCCAGAAACCTGGAATTTTTTTAAGGATTGTGGGTTTCTTTCCCCTCCAAATCCCAGCTGGAGGAGGCAGGCAGGGTAGGGTTTGTAGCACCTTTTATGGCAAAGCAGCTTGGAATTTTTTCCATTGAAATCCACAGGAATTCCAGGACTGGGATCGTCCTGGCTGCTCCCAGGGCTCCGGGGAATCCTCAGATCCAGCGAGACGGGGCAATTCCTTGGATTCAGAGCACTGCCAGGAATGCTGCTCCTCGAAACACAGCAGGGAAGAATTCTCCCCATGGAATTCCTGCTCGGGGGGTGGAGCAGCAGCCCGGGGTCCCAAGGGGTGAGGGAGGGAATTTGGGCCCAGAATCAGGGAAGGAGCCAAAACTCTCCTGGATTGGCTGTTCCTGGTGTCCCGGGGAGAGGAGGGAGCTGCTCCAGGAGGATGCTCCAGAGGGAACCACTCCATTCCCAGCCTCTGGAACCCACCAGGGACGGGCTGGGAGCGCCCATCCCAGGTCTGGGGTCCCTGCAGGATCCAGGGGCAGCTCCAGCAATTCCAGCAGCAGCTCCTCCACCTTCCCAGGGCTCCAGGGGAACCCCCACAGCCCATGCTCCTCCTTCCTTCCTTCCTTCTTCCACGGCTCCAAGCTTTTCCCAGGATGCTCCTGCCACTCCTGGAGGGTTTGGATCTCTTTTCCCAAATCCTGGGAAGTGGGGGAGCTGTGGAGCTGCTCAGGACTCTGCACTTTGTTTATTCCCCGGGGTTCTTCCATCCCCCTGGCTCCGTTTGCAGCTCTCCAGAGAGGATCAAAGCCTTGCCACGACGCCTGGGAGCAGATGGATCTTCCCAGAGAATTCCCCCTTTTTCCCTCCCTCTCCCCCACCTGGAAATTCCTGAGGTGGGATCCGAAAATCCGGCTGGATCAGAAAAACCCAGTTTTTCCTCATGCTGAAAATCCAAAAGCAAAAAATAAAAATCCAGAGACGTCCAAACTGAAAGCTTCCAGGAAAACTCGGGAATAGTGCCGTGACATTCTTTGTTCCGCGGGGACCCCGCGGGGCCGGGCTGGGTTCCCCCGGGATTCCTTCTCCCAGGAGCCGGGGCTCCAGATCCTGCTCTGCTGGGCTTCCTGGGAATGCTGGGCCCTCTCCTCCAGGAAAAGAGCAGCAGCAGCAGCAGCTCAGCCTCCTCCCCACCATGGCAGGAGGGCAACATCCAAATCCCTGCCGGGACAAAACACCGGGAACTGGGATCAGATGGGACTGGGAGGGATCCCATCGCGGGGGCAGAGAGGGAATGGGAATGGGAACAAGGGAGGAGCAGGAGGGTGGAGCCCTTCCCGAGGAAAGATGGGAATGGTCAAAGGCCAGGAAGCCTTGTTCCCCTTCCCAAGGAAAGCTGGGAATGGTAGAAGAACATGAAACCTTGTTCTCCTCTCCAGAAAAAGTTTGGGAATGGTAAAAGACGCCCGAGGGAGCAGCCACGGCTTCTCCAGGGGGGCTCTGAGGGAACAGGGTTGGATCCTGGGATGAGGAACCATTCCCAGCCATTCCTGGGGCATTCCCAGACCACTCCAAAACATCCACGGACCATCCCAGACCACTCCTGAACCACCCCCAGATCATTACTGAACCATTCCGAAACCATTCCCAACCATTCCTGGGGCATTCCCAGACCATTCCAAACCATCCACAGACCATTCCCAGACCATTCCAAACCATCCACGGACCATTCCAGACCACTCCAAACCATCCCCAGATCATAACTGAACCATTCCAAAACCAATCCCAACCATTCCTGGGGCATTCCCAGACCATTCCTGGGCCATCCACGGACCATCCCAGACCACTCCTGAACCACCCCCAGATCATTACTGAACCATTCCGAAACCAATCCCAGACCATTCCAGGACCATTCCCAGACCACCCCCAGAAAATTCCCAAACCATTCCCGGGCCATTCCAGGACCATTCCCGCACCGTCAGTGCCGGGGCGGCTCCGGCTCCGCTACGTGGAGGATTCGGGCTCCTGCTTCTGTCGGGAGATGAGCTGCGCCTCCTTGAGGGACAGGTACTGCTCCTCCTGCGGGTCGTAGTAGTAGAACTTGCGGATGTAGGAGATCAGGGGCCTGGAAAAACACCGGGAACAACCGGATCCCTGAGCCACAGCCCCTCTGAAACATTCCCAAAACACACCCAGAGCCTCTTCCCAGGAAAAACACCAGGAACAACCGAATCCTTGAGCCACAACCCCTCTGAAATTCCCAGAGCACAGCCCCTCTGACATTCCCAGCACCTCCAAAGAAACAGGAGCTGCCTGCCAAAGCTCTGGCACAGCAGGGAATTCCTCATTCCCAAGCTGCTCAGAATTCCCACTGCACCCACAGGCCATCGATCCCGCCACCCCAAAGCTGGAAAAGCCAAGGATTCCCTCCTGGATCTGAGCTCACAGATCCCTTCCTGCTGCCTGGGAGGGAGGGAGGGAATTCCAGGGATGATCCACGGGGGAATCCCAGCACTCACTTGGGCAGCGGGAGCTCGGGAATGTGGTCGATCCGGACCAGCTGCCGGATCCGGAAGCGGCAAAGGTGCTGCAGGGATTTGACGTTGCTGAACCTGGAGACAGGGTACAGGAGCTGGACGGGCGTCGGAGGGAGACCTTTTGGGGGAAAAAAAGGAGATTTTGGAGATCCGGATTAGGCAGGATTAGGCTCCCAGGCTCACCTGGAACATCCCATTCCCAGGTTCACGTGGATCACAGGAACATCCCATTCCCAGGCTCACCTGGATCCCTGGCCCATCCCATTCCCAGGCTCACCTGGCCCATCCCATTCCCATGCTCACCTGGGACCCGGGAGCGCAGGAAGTAGAGGAATTTCCCGTTTTTGGAGTGCATGATCGCCCTCTTGATGAACTCCACCACGGACTGGCAGCGGTCCTCGAACTTGGGGTGGCACCACAGGCTGAAGGTCCCTTCCACGAGAGAAAGAATTCCCATTATTCCAGGGGAATTTTTGGGAAAGCACAGGGGAGTTATTCCAAGGAATTTTTGGGAAAGCAGCTTTCCCAGCACCGCCACGGAATCAACAGGGGGAGGATATTCAGTGACAAATCTGGCATTCCCAAAATTCCGTGGAATAGGCTGTTTGACGGATTTGGGAACAGCTAAACTTTTCAATATTCTTATGTTTAATCAATATTCTTATATTTAGTGAATTTAATATTATTATATATAGGAAATTAAATATTCTCATATTCTGGAGTGTCCCTTGTCCATCCCAACATTCCCAAGGGAAGGTGACCTTGGAGCTCCAGGTGCTGCTGTCCCCATTTCCCAGCCTGGGATCATTTTCCATGGGAGCAGTTTCATGTTCCTGCTCCTTGATTAAGGGGATTGTTAATTAGGCCCTGGGTCACCCTTTGTCCCCGTGCTGTCACCTGACCTGCCAGGTGGCCCAGGATGAAACTGGAGCTGGGGACATCAGAGCTCCCAGTGGGTCTGGACACCCCCTCCTCCCACCAAAATCCGGGAATTCTGCAGGCTGGGAAAGATCCCAGCTGTCCCCTGGACAGCGGTGTCACCGTGTCCCCAGGTGCCACCTGCATGTGAGGCTTGGACACTTCCAGGGTCCAAAAGCCTGATCCAACGCCTGACCACACTTCCCAGGAATAAATTCTCCCTAAAATCTCCATTTGTCAGAATTTCCTTTAAATCCACTTTTCCAGGGCACTGCCAGCTCCTTATTCTCACTTTTCCAGGGCACTGCCAGCCCTTTATTCCTCAGTAGTGCTCCATGCAGGTGTGGTGGGTGATTTATAACCTCCTGAAGCTGGTGAATGGCACCCCAGGGATTTGGGATTCTGGGAATGGCTCACCTCAGTAATGCTCCATGTGGATGTGGTGTGTGGGTGATTTATAACCCCCTGGAGCTGGGAATGCTATCCCAAGGATTCTGTGATCCCGGGAATCGCTCACCTCGGTAGTGCTCCATGCAGGTGTGGTGTGTGGGTAACTTATAACCCCCTGGAGCTGGGAATGCTATCCCAAGGATTCTGTGATCCCGGGAATCGCTCACCTCGGTAGTGCTCCATGCGGGTGTGGTGTGTGGCTGTTTATGGAGCTGGGAATGCTATCCCAAGGATTCTGTGATCCCGGGAATCACTCACCTCGGTAGTACTCCATGCGGGTGTGGTGTGTGGCTGTTTATAACCCCCTGGAGCTGGGAATGCTATCCCAAGGATTCTGTGATCCCGGGAATCGCTCACCTCGGTAGTGCTCCATGCGGGTGTGGTGTGTGGTTGTTTATGGAGCTGGGAATGCTATCCCAAGGATTCTGTGATCCCGGGAATCACTCACCTCGGTAGTGCTCCATGCGGGTGTGGTGCGTGATGCCCTGCGAGCGGAAGCTCAGGCTCAGGATGTAGCGGGGGTCGGAGCTGTCCCGCACCAGGAAGGACCCGTCCGGTTTCCCCTTCAGCTTCATCTCGGCGTCCTCCCAGTTCATGGGGCCCCAGTACCACCCGCACTGGGAACAGAGAACGGCCGCTGCACAGGGATCGCCTCGGGAAAGCTCCCGGGAGCCGATCCCCATGGGAATTGCACCCGGTGCGGGCGGCCGGGATTGAGGGACTGAGGGACGCCAGGCCCTGAGGGGACAGAGGGGATCCAGACCCCCCTTCCACACTCAGAAAAGGTATTCCTGGAGCCCAAAATCATGGATTCTCAAATCCCAAACCCTGAGGGGCCGCATTCCCAAATCCCACACTCTGAGGGGCCGCATTCCCAAATCCCAGTCCCTGAGGGGCCGCATTCCCACATCCCACACTCTGAGGGGCCGCATTCCCAAATCCCAGTCCCTGAGGGGTCAGAATCCCACATCCCACACTCTGAGGGGCCGCATTCCCAAATCCCAGTCCCTGAGGGGCCGCATTCCCAATCCCAGTCCCTGAGGGGCCGCATTCCCACATCCCACACTCTGAGGGGCCGCATTCCGAAATCCTACACTTTGAGGGGCCGCATTCCCAAATCCCAGTCCCTGAGGGGCCGCATTCCCAAATCCCAGTCCCTGAGGGGCCGCATTCCCAGTCCCAGTCCCGAGGGCTCGGATTCTCCCCCTGTCCCCGGTACCTTCTCCAGCTCCCTCAGGCTGGCGGCGAAGCTGCTGGGGTCAGGCCGGGCCAGGGGACACTGCAGGTGCGGCGGGGGCGGCTGGCCCGGGGCCTCGGGGGGACGCAGGGGCACGATCCGGGGAAAGGCGTCTGCAGGGACAGACAGACAGACAGACAGGGTCACTGTCACTGTCACTGTCACTGTCACTCAGACACAGCCAGGGTCACTGCCATTGCCACCTACAGACAGCTGGGGTCACTGTCACTGTCACACAGAGACAGCCAGGGTCACTGTCATTGTCCTTGTCACTCAGACACAGCCAGGGTCACTGCCATTGCCACTGTCACTGTCATTGCCACCTACAGACAGCTGGGGTCACTGTCACTGTCACACAGAGACAGCCAGGGTCACTGCCATTGCCACTGTCACTGTCATTGTCACCTACAGACAGCTGGGGTCACTGTCACTGTCACCCAGAGACAGCCAGGGTCACTGCCATTGCCACTGTCACTGTCATTGTCACCTACAGACAGCCAGGGTCACTGTCACTGTTACACAAAGACAGCCCAGGGTTACTGTCATTGTTGCTGTCACTGAGAGACAGCCCAGGGTCACTGTCACTGTCCTTGTCACCCAGACACAGCCAGGGTCACTGTCACTGTCACCTAGAGATAGCTGGGGTCACTGTGACTGTTACACAGACACAGCCCAGGGTCACAGTCACTGCCATTGTCACCCAGACACAGCCAGGGTCATTATCATTGTCACTGTCACCCAGAAGCACCTGGAGATTGCAGGAGGGAAAAAGTGGGGACTCCAGGAGGGGAAAAGGGGGAGATTCCCAAAGGGAAAAAGCAGAATTCCAGGAAGGGGGGAAAAGCAGAATTCCAGGAGGGGGGAAAAAGCAGAATTCCAGGAGGGGGGAAAAAGCAGAATTCCAGGAGGACAGAGGCAGGGCTGGCCAAGCTGAGCTGACCTGGGGCGTGGGGCGGAGGAGGCGGAGGCAGAGGGAAGGATTGCAGGGAAGAGCCCATGGGCCCCACAAGCACAGCCGGAGGCAGCGTCCCACTGATGTCATCTAGGAGAGAGCAGAGACAGGTCAGGAAACAGAGAGAGAGCAGCCCCAGAGCCTGGGAAACAGCCTGGAAAAGGGAATTTGGGGATTCCCCATGGAGCCCCAGAAAACAGCACGGAAAAGGGAATTTGGGGATTCCCCATGGAGCCCCAGAAAACAGCACGGAAAAGGGAATTTGGGGATTCCAAGCAGCACCTCCTCTCTGGTTTGGGTTCTACAGGGATCCCTTTCTCAGCACTGGGATTCCCAGGGCTCCAGGGATGAATCCCAGGGACCATCCCCAGGTTTCCAGGGCCCATCCCAGGGCAGTACCCAGCAGGCTGAGGCTCCGGCGGGGCGGCGGCGGAGGGGTCGGAGGGTGAGGGGAGCTGAGCCCTCGCTGGGAAATGTCCACGTCCACCAGTGACACCGTCTCACCTGCGAGAGGAGAGGGAAAAGCCCAGTGAGGACCCGGGATGAGCACGGGGAAAGGAATTCCACAGGGTTTGGGAGGTTTTCCCCATTTGCTGCTCCCCAAAAAAATTTCTCCATCTTTGAAGAGGCCTTGAGTGAATTTGCCCCAAGCCTAGCAGCTGGATGGGATGAGGAGGCTCCATAGGATTTTTCCCAGCGTGGAATTTCCAGACTGAGCAGAGCTGATCCATGTGTGGCACCAGGGACACGACCATTTTAAAAACATTTAAATTTTTAAAGTAATTTAAAAATAATCAGATAAACCAATAAATAATGAAATCAACCTCCCAAATTAAAGTAAAAATTTGGCATCTCCAGGTTTTGCTCTGCAGATTCCTTTGAGGAGAAGCAGCTCCTTTCCTGGGGGTCTTGGGCTCAGATCCTCTCCTTGGGGTCTCCTTTAGGGTCTGAGGCCAGCAGCACCAGGGCACACCAGAGATCCCAGTACGGGATCCCACAGAAGCGAAATTCCCCATTCCCGGCTCATCCCACAGCAAAACAAAAAACCCCAAACTCGCACAAATCCCCCCCAAATCCTCACCTGTGAAGAGGGGGCTGAACACAACCGGGGAAAAGGCACTTTGGGTTCTTGTCAGTCTGTGTTTCCTGTGCGGGAAAACAGCGGAAAATGGGCTGAGGAGAGATGAGGGGACGCGGAACTCCCAAAGGGAAAAAGCAGAATTCCAGCAGGAAAAACAGGAGAGGCTTTTCCACCAGGAGAAACTTCTCATTCACCAGGAGAAACCACCTAAGGACCCACCCGGGCCCGGCTCAGCACCATCCTGGCCCGGCTCAGCACAAGTCACGACCGGACTCAGCACCACCATGCACCGGCTCAGCACCACCCCAATCCGGCTCAGCACCATTCAGGACCGGGCTCAGCACCATTCAGGACCCGACTCAGCACCACCATGCACCGGCTCAGCACCACCCCAATCGGACTCAGCACCACTCAGGACCGGACTCAGCACCACTCAGGACCCGGCTCAGCACCATTCAGGACCAGGCTCAGCACCACCATGCACCGGCTCAGCACCATTCAGGACCGGACTCAGCACCACCATGCACCGGCTCAGCACCATTCAGGACCTGGCTCAGCACCACCATGCACTGGCTCAGCACCACCATGCACCGGCTCAGCACCATTCAGGACCAGGCTCAGCACCACCATGCACCGGCTCAGCACCACCCCAATCGGACTCAGCACCACTCAGGACCGGGCTCAGCACCATTCAGGACCCGACTCAGCACCACTCAGGACTAGGCTCAGCACCACTCAGGACCCGGCTCAGCACCACCCCAATCCGGCTCAGCACCATTCAGGACCCGGCTCAGCACCACTCAGGACCGGGCTCAGCACCACTCAGGACCCGACTCAGCACCACTCAGGACCGGACTCAGCACCACCATGCACCAGCTCAGCACCACTCAGGACCCGGCTCAGCACCACCCCAATCCGGCTCAGCACCATTCAGGACCGGGCTCAGCACCACTCAGGACCGGACTCAGCACCACCATGCACCAGCTCAGCACCACTCAGGACCCGACTCAACACCACTCAGGACCGGACTCAGCACCACTCAGGACCCGGCTCAGCACCACCCCAATCCGGCTCAGCACCATTCAGGACCGGGCTCAGCACCACTCAGGACCGGGCTCAGCACCACCATGCACCAGCTCAGCACCACTCAGGACCCGACTCAGCACCACTCAGGACCGGGCTCAGCACCACTCAGGACCGGACTCAGCACCACCATGCACCAGCTCAGCACCACTCAGGACCGGACTCAGCACCACTCAGGACCGGGCTCAGCACCACCATGCACCAGCTCAGCACCACTCAGGACCGGGCTCAGCACCACTCAGGACCGGACTCAGCACCACCATGCACCAGCTCAGCACCACTCAGGACCGGACTCAGCACCACTCAGGACCGGGCTCAGCACCACCATGCACCAGCTCAGCACCACTCAGGACCGGGCTCAGCACCACTCAGGACCGGACTCAGCACCACCATGCACCAGCTCAGCACCACTCAGGACCCGACTCAGCACCACTCAGGACCGGACTCAGCACCACCATGCACCGGCTCAGCACCACCCCAATCCGGCTCAGCACCATTCAGGACCCGGCTCAGCACCATTCAGGACCCGGCTCAGCACCATTCAGGACCGGGCTCAGCACCATTCAGGACCCGACTCAGCACCACTCAGGACTAGGCTCAGCACCATTCAGGACCTGGCTCAGCACCACCATGCACCGGCTCAGCACCACCCCAATCCGGCTCAGCACCACCCCAATCCGGCTCAGCACCATTCAGGACCGGACTCAGCACCACCATGCACCGGCTCAGCACCATTCAGGACCTGGCTCAGCACCACCATGCACCGGCTCAGCACCACCCCAATCCGGCTCAGCACCATTCAGGACCGGGCTCAGCACCACTCAGGACCCGGCTCAGCACCATTCAGGACCAGGCTCAGCACCACCCCAATCCGGCTCAGCACCACTCAGGACCGGACTCAGCACCATTCAGGACCAGGCTCAGCACCACCATGCACCGGCTCAGCACCACCCCAACCCGGCTCAGCACCACTCAGGATCACATCTCTGTTCCCTCAGGCCCCTCAGCCGCCGCCACCGCCCCGGCCGGCAGGGGGCGCTGCGGAGATACCTCCGGGCCCGCCCCGGCCTGCGGCGGCCGCGGTGCGCACCCGGTACGCACCCGGTACACAGCGAGCCTCGGTGCGCACCCGGTACACAGCGAGCCTCGGTGCGCACCTGGCGCACATCTGTTATAAAGAAAAATCTGCCAGTTTTTTTGTGAAAAAGGAGTTGCGAAACCAGTCCGACGAGTTGCTGGCAAAGTGAAGTTCTACCTGTTTGTTACTATCATCACAAGTCGTTGTAGTTAATGGCTCCTTTTGTAAGAGTACAGGCCCTGGCTAGGGCTAAGTTAATGGCTCTTCTCCCCGGACAGCGCGGGGAAGGGACGTGGGCATCAGAAGGTGCAAAATAACTTCGGGACCACCATGGCTTGAGAAGTGTCAAACTTACGGAAAAGACCCCAAAAACAACGAGCCAATACAGAATTAAGAAATTAGAGTGATGTCTGGACGTGAGGAACAGACCGCTGAGCCTGCAGAGATGCTGAGAACCTTTGCTGCCCCTCACCCTGAGCAAAGACATCATCTGAAACCAAGACCACGAGCCGGGAGGGGGCAAAGAGTCGAGGTCGGGGTCACGCTCTCCTGCTCCCGCAAGAACAGAACCCCCAGATCAGCCCCTAGTGGCAAAGCTGCGCACATCCTCCTCCTCCGAGTCACCCTGGGAAAGAGGGTGGAGACTGCAGACCCGTCGGGCTTCCCAATCTTGAGCTGAGCACTTTTCATAGAGGCATTAAAAGGAGAAAAAGTCTCCTGCCCTGTTTATTTCACGCCGAGCCCCGGTACACACCGGGCCCCGGTACACACCCGGTACATCCCCGGTAGTCACCGGGCCCCGGTACATCCCCGGTACTCACCGAGCCCCGGTACATCCCCGGTACTCACCGAGCCCCGGTACACCCCCGGTACACACCGATTCCCCCTCCCCGGACACCGCCTCGCCCGGCGCTGCCGCCCGCTCCCATCCCCGGTTCCGCCCGGCCACGCGTCCCGCACGCGCTGCAGCCGCCGGGGCTGCCGGCCCTGAGCGTCCGTGGAGATGGCGGCAGCACCGGCTCGTGTGGGAGCGGCCTCCCCTCCGCACCCGCTCAGCACCGGCTCAGCACCACCTCAGGACCCTCTCAGCACCGGCTCAGCACCGGCTCAGCACCCCTTCACTCACCACCACCTCAGCACCACCTCAGGACCCTCTCAGCACCGGCTCAGCACCCCCTCAGCACCCCTTCACTCACCACCACCTCAGCACCACCTCAGGACCCTCTCAGCACCGGCTCAGCACCCCCTCAGCACCCCTTCACTCACCACCACCTCAGCACCACCTCAGGACCCTCTCAGCACCCGCTGAGCACCGGCTCAGCACCACCTCAGGACCCTCTCAGCACCCGCTCAGCACCGCCTCAGCACCTGCTCAGCACCCCCTCAGCACCCCTCAGCACCCCCTCACTCACCACCACCTCAGCACCCCCTCAGCACCCCCTCAGCACCTGCTCAGCACCACCTCAGCACCCCTCAGCTGCCCTGGGAAGCAGGGATGGAGCTGCCCTGGAAGCAGGGATGGAGCAGCTCTGGAAGCAGGGATGGAGCAGCCCTGGGGAGCAAGGATGGAGCAGCCCTGGACTGGGCACAGCTGGGACCGAGCAGCTCCTGCCCTGCTGGAACAGGGGTGAGAGGCAGGAGGGATCTGTGAGGTCTCAGCCCAAGAAATCCCGGGATTTGTGTCCCCATCCCAGCCAAGCTGGGGCTGGCAATGATTCCTCCTGGAGGGAGGGAGGAACAGCTGAGCCCCCACAGCAGCCGCTCCTCACGGGAGTGATGCTCCGAGCCCCGCTCCCGGTGCCGCTCCCTGAGGTTTTTCCGCCATCCCCATCAGGGATGCAGGCCTGGATCAGCGCGACCCTGCTCGGCCGGCCTCTCCCGGGCCCCAGCGCTCCCGAGTGAGCGACGAGGCCTCGGCAGCCGCTCCGAGAGCTCGATCGCAACCGGGCCCTGCGGGGCGGGATGGCCCCGGAACCCCGCACCCCTCTCCGGAGAGCATCACAGCACGGCCCCGGGACACCCCCGGGACAACCCCGGGACAACCCCGGGACAACCCCGGGACACCCCGCGCTGCCCCCCCCGGGGCGGCATCCCCCCCATCGCAGCCCGGTGCCCCCGTACCTGCCCGGCTCCTGCTCCCGGCCGCGGGCCCCGCACACATCCGTGAGGCTCCCGGCCGAGGCGGCGGCGCTGGCGGCGTCCCCGGTGGCCGAGCCGCCGCTGCAGCTCTTGGTGCGGAAGAGGCGGCTGAGGCGGATGCGGAGCGAGCCCTTCCTGCCGCCGGGGCCGGTGCCGGTGCCCGCGGGCGGCTGTGCAGGGCCCGGGGCTGCCGCTCTGCCGGCGGCACGGGCGGCCCCGCGCCCGGGGGACCCCGGCTCGTCCTCGGAGCCGCTGCCGGCCTCGTCGGGCTCCAGCGCCTCGAGCACCAGCAGCGCATCGCTGGTTTCCTCGCCGGCGGGCGGCCCGAGGCACGGGCAGGGGGTGCCCGCCGCGCCCGCCGCCCCCTTCGCCCCCAGCCCCGGCGGGCGCAGCCCCAGCGCCGCCAGCTGCAGCTCCAGCCCGCTCTGCGCCGCCGCTCCCCAGCCCGCCGCCGCTTTGGGCTCCAGCGCGCAGCGGTGCCGCGGGCACAGCTCGGCCCCGCCGCCCCCCGGGACCCCCCTGCCCGCCGCCGCCGCCGCCGCCGCCGGGCCGCAGTCCTCGCCGGGCCGGCCCTCGGCCGCCGCGTTGCGGAAAACCATCAGCTGCGGCCGCGGGCTGCGCAGCGCCGGCCCGGCCCCCGGCAGCCGCCCCCCGCCGCCGGGCCCCGCGCCCGCCGCGCCGGCACCGGCACCGGCGCCGCCCGCCGCGCCCGCCTCCGGCCCGGTGCCATAGCCCAGCAGCCGGCTGAGCACCCGGTACGAGGCCGCGGCGGCCGCCGCCGCATCCCCGTCGCGCTGCATGGCTACGGCCGCCGCATGGCCCGCGGGGACCGGGACCGCACCGGCACCGGCGGCCGCCGCCGCCGCCCTCGCACGGCCGCGGCGCCCCCCCCCCTCGCCGCCGCCGCCGCCCCGCCCCCGCGCTTCCGCCGCTGGCCGCGCCCCCCGGTGCCGGTCCCGCCTCTCCCGGTGGCTGCGGTCCCTCCCCGGTGTGGAGGCCGCGCCCCCGAGCCCCCCGAGCGCGCGTGGAGGGGCCGCGGGGACCCGCGGGGACGCCCTCGGGACACGCACCGGGCACAGGGAGCCGCTCGAGCCCCGCACCCGCCGCCGGCACCGGCACCCGAGGGTGGCTCCGGCACCCACGGAGGGACCCGCTCCGAGCCCCGGAGCCGCTCCGAGCGCCCAGACCCGCGGGCGGGAGCGGTTCCGAACCCCGGCCCCAGCTCGGTCCCGGCATCCACGGGCACGGGGGGGTCACGGATGGTGGGGCCGGGGGCAGCGAGGGCTCCCGGACGCGCAGCTCCAGCCGTGACCCTCGGACTCATCCCCCGCTCCGGGGCCGGGGGATGCAATGGGGGAAACTGAGGCACGAGGACGAGACGCTCCGTACCGCGAGCCCTGCGGGGCTCTTGCCCGGTTCTGGAGGGCAGCGCGTCCCAAGCGGAGCAGAGGGGACGGGGACCGGCTCTCCCCACACCTCCCCGCGGGCTGGGGCTGGGGAAGGTCATCGTTGCTTGAGGCTGGAGCAAGGAAACTGAGCGCCCTTCCGTGCCTCAGTGTCCCCCCTGCACCCCGGCTCTGCTACGCGGGACATCCCCCCGCACTTGGGGGGGGCTTCAGATCCCGCTCTTGCCCGCCCCCAGCCCCACAGGGACACCCCGAGTGGGGGACACCCCCCCCATTCCCACCCCATGGCCCGGGGGGCGCCGGGCACTGCGGGATTGGAACCCAGAACCGTATGGGGGCCCCGCGGGCGCCCCGTTCCCCCCGACTGCCGAGGGGCCGCGGGGAGGGGGATACGGGCAGGAAAATTCCGGCTGCCGTTGCCATGGCTTCCCATCAGGATGCGCTTGCATCACGGCCAGCCCGAGGGGCCGGGGCGCGGGGTCCCCTCGGTGCGCGGTGCCCACGGGGCTCAGAGCGGGGGGCTCCGGGCAGCGCTGCCGCCCGAGCGGGAGCGCGGGGGCGGGCGGGGGGGCTCCGGGCAGCGCCAGCCGCTGAACACGGTTTGGAGCCGGTGACGTCTGCTCCGGCATCGCCGAGGGAGAAGAACGGGCGGCAGAGCGCGGGGCCGGCTCCGGGCAGATCGGGGGCTCTGCCCGCCATGCGCCCCCCGCGCCGGCCGGGGGGGCCGCCGGGGGCCGGGGGGCTCCGCTGAGCCATGGGGCCGTGCCGGTGGCCGCTGCTCTGGGGCTTGCACGCCGTGCTGGTGCTCGCGGCGGGGCAGCGCCCGCAGGAGAGACCCCCGCGCCCGGCGGGATGGTCCCCGGCCCCCTCATCGTCGTGGGCGCCCACCGCGGAGCCGGGAGCGCCGGGGGACGGCGAAGGCTCGGCGGCAGCGCTGGCGTTCCTGCGCACGGGCGATGCCGAGCGCCTGGCCCGGGCCAACTGCAGCGGGGGTGTCGCGGCGGGGGCCCCCGGGCCCGGGCCCCCCCCGGCGCTGCGGGCGGCCCTGCGAGCCGCCCCCGAGGCGCTGGCCCACGCCGCCAACTTCCTCAACATGCTCTTCCAGACCAACGACATCCGCGAGGCCAGCGTGGCCGAGGACGTGGAGTGGTACCAGGCGCTGGTCCGCAGCCTGGCCGAGGGGCACCCGTGGGTGCGCAGGGCGGTGCTGGCCCTCGACGCCCACCCGCTGGCCCCCAAGCCGCGGCTGATGCTGCAGGCCACCAGGGGGGACGGGCAGATCCTGCTGCAGGACGTGTCCAGCGCCGCTCCCAGCCTGGGCAACCTCAGCTGGGACAACGAGTGGTTCAACGCCCTCAAGTCGCAGCGGGTGCCGGCGCTCCGCAAGCGGGTGCTCAGCAATGACCTGCGCAGCCTGGAGACGCCCAAGTGGCAGCGGGGGGACAGCTACGTGGGGGACCCGGGCCATGTGCGCTGGTCCCCGCCGTTCCTGGAGTGCCGCGAGGGCCGCTTCCTGCCCACCTGGGCCGTCACGCTCTCCTCCGCCTTCTACGGGCTCAAGCCCGACCTCAGCCCCGAGTTCAAGTAAGTGGAGCCCGGAGGGGTTCGGGGGGTGTCGGAAGGGGTGGGGGGTGCCCCGTGTGTGTGCCGGGGGTGCAGCTGGATGTGTCACCCACCCCGGGGCGTCCCCAGGGCGTCCCAGGGGAGGGAAGGCTCCGCTGGGATCAGTCCCAGAGCCCACGGCCCCATTCCCGCCCCCTGGGCTGACCCCGTCCCTGGCCACAGGGGGGTCGTGCGGGTGGATGTGGAGCTGCGGGACGTGGCCATCGACCAGTGCTCCAGCGGGCCGGGCTGGTTCTCGGACACGCATCGCTGTGACCCCAACAGCACCCAGGTACCGCGCCCCGGCACCCGCACCCCATCCCCTCCCCCGCCAGGAGCGGGTACCCCGCGCCCCCCAGCCCCGGACCCCGCGCTCCGCGTCCCTCCCTCCGGGCTGAGCTTTATCCTCTCCCGGGCGATCCATCTGCTTCGCTCAGCTGCTCTCGCACCGCGGGGAGAGGTTTATTGTGCAAATCTTCCCTCCCCACCGCCAGCCGCGCCGTGTGACCCGGCTGCTCCCTGTCCGGGCACCGCGGGGACGGTGGGGACGGGGCCTGGCAGCCGCTGGCAGCATCACCGCGGCGCCTGCAGCAGAGCCCGAGCGGTGCCCGAGCGTTTCGGGGCTCGGCACAAGCGGGCGGGGCGAACCCCGCAGCCCCCCAGCCTCGGGGTCCATCCGGAGCTGGGCCCAGGCGGGAAAGGCGTCGCCAGCTCCTGTTTCCTACCAGCGATGCCTTCCAGAGGGCCGGGCCCGGGGCCGGGCATCCCTCCAGAAAACAACAATGCCCAGGGAGCCGCCAGCGCGGCCGCCCGGGGCGGGATGCGGCCGGGGGGGATTAGGGAGCAGGGCCCGGGCCGAGGCTGCCGTCACGGCTGGGCAGGATTAGGGCGCTCGGCTGCATTAGGTGTCCATTTAGGTTTTAGGGAGGGATTTGGGGCCAAGCTCTGGGTTTTAATTCTGAAATGTTTAACCACTGATTCCTCATGGCTCCGGGGGAGGATGGCGTGGGGTCAGGTGCCCGTGAGCCGGGGGCTGCTGGAGCCCCTGGGGCGGGGGATTTGGGGACAGAGGGGACACAGGGGCTGGGGGATGTGTCTCAGGGTGTCTCCTTCAGTGTGTCCCCCAGGAGAGCCGCGGCTTCGTCCTCGGGAGGTACCTGTGCAGGTGCAAGCCGGGTTTCTATGGGACTGATGGAGTGGCCAGCAGTGCCTGGGCAGGTGGGTGCCACCAGGCCCCGGGGTCCCTGCTGTCCCCAGCGGCACACGGACACAGCAGTGGGGACCAGGCCTGGGGGGCTTTGGGGACACAGAACACGTGCCCTGGTGTGGGGGGCGCCACCAGGCCCTGGGGTGTGGGGATCCCACCTGGGGTGTGCTGATCCCACCCGGGGTGTGCTGATCCCACCTGGGAAGTGCTGATCCCACCTGGGAAGTGCTGATCCCACCCGGGATGTGCTGATCCCACCTGGGGTGTGCTGATCCCACCCGGGATGTGCTGATCCCACCTGGGGTGTGCTGATCCCACCCGGCATGTGCTGATCCCACCTGGGGTGTGCTGATCCCACCTGGGAAGTGCTGATCCCACCTGGGATGCGCTGATCCCACCTGGGATGTGCTGATCCCGCCCCAGTGCCGTGTTCCCCCCTGGCCATCGCTCTGTCCCCAGGTGTGGCAGGGACAGACGGGGGGTCCCGGCTGGGGTGCCGCCCGTGCCGCCCGGGCTGTGCCACCTGTGAGGACGACACGCCCTGCCTGATCCAGGAGGACCAGGTGCTGCGGGCAGCGGTGCTGTCGTGCCAGGCCTGCTGCATGCTGGCCATCTTCCTCAGCATGCTCGTGTCCTACCACTTCCGACGGAGCAAGGCAAGCTGTCCCCCCGTGTGCCCCTGCTCCGCTGTCCCTCCAAACCCTGCAGGGTCAGGGATGCCCCTGCCCTGGCCCTGGCCCCTCCAAGGCTGCACCCTCACGCTGGTATCCCTGCAGAGGATCCGGACATCAGGAATCATCCTGCTGGAGACCATCCTCTTCGGGTCCCTCCTCCTCTACTTCCCCGTGAGTACCCAGCTGCCCCCAGGGCTGGGAAGCTCCAGGATGGGGTTTCCAGGACGGAGCTGCCCCACGCAGGGCACGGCTCCATCTAATTGTTAATTTTGCTGGCACGGTCCCTGGGGGCTGCCGTATAAACCTTCTCAGAAAACCAAATCCCTTTTCTCCCGCTGCCTGCGGGAATTAATCCCTGCCCAAATCCCCTCTCCCCTCCCGCACGAGTGCAGCGGGAGCTGCGGGGTCACGGGGGAGGTGGCACGGGGCTGGCCTGAAAAGCAGGTGGCTCCCGAGGCTGGGGCAGGTGGGATCCAGCCCGGGTCCCTCTCTCCCACGCTCCAGGTGTTCATCCTGTACTTCAAGCCCAGCATCTTCCGCTGCATCGTCCTGCGCTGGGTGCGGATGCTCGGCTTCGCCATCGTCTACGGCACCATCACCCTCAAGCTCTACAGGTAGCTGGGATGGGGGGCTGGGGGCTCGGGACCCCCACAGCAGGAAGGGTTTGGGGCTCAGGACACCCATGGAAGGAAGGGCTTGGGGAGGCTGGGAGGCTTGGGACCCCCACAATGGGGAGGACTGGGGGCTCAGGGCCCCCAGAGTGGGAAAGGTTTGGGTACTCAGGACCCCCAGAGTGGGGAGGGCTTGGGACCCCCAAAATAGGATGGGTTGGGGCCTCAGTGGGATGGATTGGGGTTTCACTGGGACAGGCAGGAGTCCCAGTAGGACAGGCAGGGGTTTCACTGGGATGGGTTGGGGTCTCACTGGGGCAGGCAGGGGTCTCACTGGCACAAGCAGGGGTCTCACTGGGATGGGCAGGGGTCTCACTGGGACGGGCAGGGCTCTCACTGGGACGGGCAGGGCTCTCACTGGCACAGGCAGGGCTCTCACTGGGACGGGCAGGGCTCTCACTGGGATGGGTTGGGGTCTCACTGGCACAGGCAGGGCTCTCACTGGCACAGGCAGGGCTCTCACCCTCCTGCCCCGCAGGGTGCTGAAGGTGTTCCTGTCGCGCACGGCCCAGCGCGCTCCCTACGTGTCGAGCGGGCGGGTGCTGCGCATGCTGGCGCCCATCCTGCTGCTGGTGCTGTGGTTCCTGGCGGCCTGGACCGTCGGCATGCTGGAGAACGCCCGCAAGAACATCCCGCTGGTCGTCCGTGCCCAGACCAGCCGCGGCCTGCGCTTCTCCCTCTGCGGCCACGACTGCTGGGATTACATGATGGTCATCGGTGAGACCGGCCCCCGGCACGGCTGGGGGGCCCCACGGCCCCCGGACCCCACCCCGGGACTGCGGGGCTTTCATTCTCTCATCTGTTTAATCTTCCTGAAAGCTGCAAGGACCTGGGGTGCCCACAGCCCCACAACCCCATCCCATGACTGTAGACCTTTCATTCCTTTGTCTATTTAATCCTCCTGGAGGCTGCAAGGACCTGGGATTCCCACAGCCCTGAGACCCCATCCCATAATTTGGGGCTCTTATTTCCTTGTCCCTTTAATCCTGGAGGTTTCAAGGAGGGTTGGGGTCCCCCAGCTACCTCCCACCTTCCCCCCGAGCATCCCCTGGGGTTGAGTCCCAAACTTTGGGAAGGCCGTGCTGGGGTTTGCTCCAGACCTGGCACATTCCAGGGTGAGGGTGGTGGACAGCAGCTGAGCACCCCAAAAGCTGCTGGGGCTGGGTGTGGCCGCTCAGGGTGTGTCCTGCTCTGCCCCACAGCCGAGATGCTGTTCCTGCTGTGGGGCAGCTTCCTGTGCTACGCCACTCGTGCCGTGCCCTCGGCCTTCCACGAGCCCCGCTACATGGGCATCGCCCTCCACAACGAGCTCATGGTCTCTGCCACCTTCCACGTGGTCAGGTAGGGCCAGGAACCGAGGTTCCCCCCCCGGGGATGCTCAGGAACCGTGCCAAGGTGGGGAGGGTTTGGGTGCCCTGGATCTCCAAAGGAAAGGGGGTTTGGGTGCTCGGGACTCCCGCAGTGGGAAGGGTTTGGGTGGCCAGGCAGGGGGGCTGTGGGGTCTGGAGGTGGGGAGGGGCTGTGGTGGCAGCTGGCACTGCCCTCCTGGTCCCTTCCAGGTTCCTGATTGTCCCCTCACTGCACCCGGACTGGACTCTGCTGCTCTTCTTTGCTCACACCCACGGCACCATCACCATGACCCTGGCCCTGCTCTTCATTCCCAAGGTATTCCAGGGAAGGAACGGAGCTGGGGAAGGGGCTGGAGCACCACAAGAGGCTCAGGAAGCTGGGGGGGCTCAGCTGGGAGAAGAGGAAGCTCAGAGGGACCCTCTGGCTCTCCACAAGTCCCTGACAGGACCTGGGGAGGGTTGGGCTCTGCTCCCAGGGAATGGGGACAGGAGGAGAGGGAACGGCCTCAGGCTGGGCCAAGGGAGGTTTGGGTTGGATACTGGGGAAATTTCTCATGGAGAGGGTGATCAGGCACTGGAACCAGCGGAGTCCCCACCCCTGGAAGTGCTCGAGGTGTGGCTGTGGCACTGGGGACGTGGGTAAGCGGTGGCTTTGTCAGCGCCGGGGGAACTGCTGGACTCGCTGACCTTGGAGAGCTTTTCCAGCCCGCACAATTCCACGGTCCCATCGCTAACACTCATCCCAGAGGCTCGGGGAGCGGGGACAGGGCCCCCCGAGTGACTGCCCCGTGTCCCCGCGCAGTTCCTGCACACGGGCTCGCCGCTGCGGGAGGAGATCACGGCCGAGGTGTACGAGGACGAGCTGGACATGCGGCGCTCGGGCTCCTGCATGAACAGCAGCATCGCGTCCGCCTGGAGCGAGCACAGTCTCGACCCCGATGACATTCGGGTGGGTGGCACACTCAGGACCTTCTTTTGACGCTAGCTGTGCAGAGTAAGAGGTGCCTTTCGCAATCTTTTCCTGATGCAAAGCAGAGGGAGGGGACGAGGGGGTGCAGGGTGAGCGCACCCGGATGGGCAAACCCGCTGCGTTCCCTGGGCGGCGCGGGGGCTTCGGGGGCATCGGGAGAACCCGGGGCTCGGCGGGGCGGTCCCGGCCGCAGCCCCCGCTGTAGGCGCTCTCCTCTCTCCCTTCTCTCTGCCGCGTCCCCCCGCCCGCGGCGCAGGAGGAGCTGAAGAAGCTTTACCGGCAGCTAGAGGTGCACAAGACGTGGCGGATGGCGACCAACAACCCGCACCTGGCCAAGAAGCGCAGCTCCCGCCGCAGCCTCGCCCGCTCCATCCTGCGCCGCAGCGGCGCCGAGCTGGCCGAGAGCGCGTCCCGCCGCAGCAGCGCTGGGGACCGGGACCGGGCGGGGACCCCGTCCCGCCGCAGCTCCTCGGCCAAGCGGCTCGTGGATGCCGCCGGGACGGGCCCGAGGATGCGGGACGAGAGCTCCCGGCGCCGCTCCTCGGCCCTGCGCAAGTCCCGCAGCTCCGAGGGGCCCCCGCGGGAGCCCCGCCGAGGGTCGCGCAGCCCCAGCCCGCCCGAGGAGCCTCCGCCGGCGGCCGCGGCGGACCCGGAGCTGTCCGACAGCGACTCGCTGGACGCCGCCCCGCTCCTGTGCAAATCGGCCAGCGCCCAGAACCTGGCGGGGCACTGGCAGCGACCCCCGGGCCGCGCCCCGCCGCTGCAGAAGTCGCACAGCGTTGTCAGCGGGGCGCGGGAAGCGGCGCTGCTGGCCGCCCGCAGGGCCAGCCGCGAGCAGTGGCACGGCGGCCGCCACCTCTCCGCGCCGGCCCCCGCGGTCGCCAGCGGCACCGCGACACCGCCGAGCCCCGCCGAGAGGGGCCCGCAGGAGGACGCGGCCCCGCCGGGCGACGCCAAGGGACACAAGCATGTCACCTACGCGCCCATCAAGAGCGTCAGCGTTGACAGCGCCCAGCCGGCCAGGAAGGTGCGGGTGACCGTGAAGAAAACGCCCCCTGCGCCCCCCGTCCGCTACCAGAGCCTGCAGCGCTCGGGGACGCTCGGGGACGGCCCGGAGCCACCGCCGGGCCCCCCGGCACGGGCGGGAGAGGCGCAGGGGACAGCAGGGCCCGACCCGGAGCGCGCGTCCCCCCCGGCAGGGACGGGCAGGCCGCTGGCCCCGAGCGCCAGCGCGGCACACGTCTGTCCCTGGGAGCTGGTGCAGGACGAGATCCTGGGCAGGAAACAAAAAGCGGCCGAGGCGGCCGAGTCGGGGACCCCCGGTGACGCAGCGGCCGCCACCCCCGGCCCCAAGCCGCCCCCCACGAAGAGTTTCCGGAGCCTGGGACTCGCCATCAAAGCCCTCAACCGCTCCAGGGGGAAGAGCGTCCTGAAAGGGAAAAGCGAGGGGAGCCTCAGGAAGAGGGGGAGCAGCAGGAGGGAGAAGTGCGGCCTGGCAGAGGCCTCGGCCGTGTCCCTCGCGGGGGGCAGCCCCGAGGGGAGCGGGCAGAGCCTCGAGGTCCCCGCCCTCCAGCACAACAACAACGCCGCCACCCCCGGGGAAGCCGCGGGCTGGGGCGACAGCGGGACAGGAGGACAAGGGGACAGCCCGGCCGCGGCCACAGGCGGTGGGGACAAAGCGGCCGAGGAGCCCCGCGCTGCCCGAGCGAACGCGGGTACCGCTCTGGAGCCACCCAGCGCGGGCCACCAAGGAGCTGAATGTCCCCCGGAGGTGGCACGGGTACAGCCCCGGAAAGGGGACCGGGCTCCGGCAGCGGATCTGCGGGAGGACGTTCCTGGGGTCGCAGCGGAGGAAGGGACCCTTGAGGAGCTCGAGGGGACCAGCGGGTCCTGCCAGCCCCGGGAGGAGCAGCCCCGGGAGGAGCAGCCGCCTGCGAAGCCCAGCCCGAGCAGCGTGCGGGGGCCGAGGCCGCCCGGCTGGCCCGGAACGCCGGCAGGAAGGGGAGCCTTGCTGCGCCAGGCCGCGATCGCCCCCCGGGAGGACGGAGGGACCCCAGAGAGCCCGGAGAAGGCGCTGGAAGAGGGGGAGCGGCCAGGCCGAGCCCGAGCGGGGCCCCGGAAGGAGCGGGAGCGGGGCCGGGAGCGCGCAGGGCGAGCTCAGTGCTGGGGGAACGCGCGGAGATCCCAGCTCCAAAGCCGGAATCTGCCCCGGGAAGGGCGGCAGCGAGGGGGATTCTCAGCGCTCTCCGGGCATGGAAAAACCAGCAGGGCCGCTGAAAGTGGCCTCGGAGCAAGCCGAGGGCAGGAGGGCTGAGGTGTGCCCGTGGGAGAGCCGGGAACAGGGAAGGAGTGTCCGAGCAGAAATCTGCCCCTGGGACACAGAGGGGGCTCTGCCGGAGCAGGGATCCCCCCGATCTGGAGAAGGTGTGGAGCAGCCTGGGATGGGGCTCGCGGGGAAACCCCCAGCTCTGCCCAAACCCTCATCCCAGCGGGCTGGAACCACGGAGAGCAAAAAGGCAAACATCTGTCCCTGGGAGGTGGAGGATGAGCCGCACCCAAAGCCAGAGATCTGCCCCTGGGAAGAGGCTGCGGCTCCCTCGGGGAAGGAGAGAAAGCAGCCCCCAGCCAAACCCCTGCCCAAATCTCCTTCAGGGAGATCCCAGAGCTTGGAGAAGGCAGAGATCTGTCCCTGGGAGTCTCAGGACGTTGAATCCAGCAGCAAAGCCAAAATCTGTCCCTGGGAGGTGGCTGAACAACCCTTGGGTAAAGAGAAACCCAGACAGGACAAAGAGGATCCACCCAGGGTGAGCAAAAGCCCTTCCACAAGTCAAGGACTCCTGAAGGAAGTGGGAAAGAAGGACCGAGAGTCCATCTGTCCTTGGGAGAGCCTGGACACGGAGCAGCTCCCGGCCAAACCCCAGACTGGGAGCTCAACACTGCCCAAAGCAGCTCCAGGGAAATCCCAGAGCTCAGAGATCTGTCCCTGGGAGAGTCAGGACCTCAAATCCACTGGCAAAGCTGAAATCTGTCCCTGGGAGAGTCAGGACCTCAAATCCACTGGCAAAGCTGAAATCTGTCCCTGGGAGAGTCAGGACCTCAAATCCACTGGCAAAGCTGAAATCTGTCCCTGGGAGGTGGCTGCACCTCAGATGGAAAAAGGAACTGGCCCAGGTAAGGAGAAACTCCCAAGAAAAGAGGAAAGCAAAGCTCTGGAGAAGGGGAGCAGAGAGAGGGAATCGATCTGTCCTTGGGAGAGCCCGGACATGGAGCAGCCTCTGGCCAAACCCCAGACTGGGGGCTCAGCACTGCCCAGAGCAGCTCCGGGGAAATCCCAGAGCTCAGAGAAGGCAGAGATCTGTCCCTGGGAGTCTCAGGACTCTAAATGCAGTGACAAAGCTGAAATCTGTCCCTGGGAGGTTGAATCCAGCGGCAGAGCCGGGATCTGTCCCTGGGAAGCGGCCGAGCCTCCCTGCCAGCAGCCAAAGGCACAGCCGGTCCCTGCTGGGGGCCCCAAGCGCATCAGGCGCCAGGCGGCGCTGGGCAGCCCCGAGAGGCCCCGGGACAGCAGAGACAGAGCGTCCGTCTGTCCTGGGGAGAGCCTGGACACACCACAGCCTCCGGCCAAACCCCAAAGTGGGGGCTCAGCACTGCCCAGAGCCCCTGCAGGGAAATCCCCGAGCTCAGAGAAGGCAGAGATCTGTCCCTGGGAGACTGAATCCAGCAGCAAAGCTGAAATCTGTCCCTGGGAGTCTCAGGGCTCTAAATCCAGTGACAAAGCTGAAATCTGTCCCTGGGAGTCTCAGGGCTCTAAATCCAGTGACAAAGCTGAAATCTGTCCCTGGGAGGCGGCTGAACCTCAGCTGGAGAAGGGAACAGCCTCAGGTAAGGAGAAACTCCCACCAAGAGAAGCCTCCAAAGCTGTGGAGAAGGGAAGAGAGTCCATCTGTCCTTGGGAAAGCCAAGATGTGGAGCAGCTCCAGGCCAAACCCCAAACTGGGAGCTCAGCACTGCCCAAAGCCCCTTCAGGGAAATCCCAGAGCTCAGAGAAGGCAGAGATCTGTCCCTGGGAGACTGAATCCAGCAGCAAAGCTGAAATCTGTCCCTGGGAGTCTCAGGGCTCTAAATGCAGTGACAAAGCTGAAATCTGTCCCTGGGAGTCTCAGGGCTCTAAATGCAGTGACAAAGCTGAAATCTGTCCCTGGGAGGCAGCTGAACCTCAGCTGGAGAAGGGAACAGCCCCAGGTAAGGAGAAACTCCCACCAAAAGAAGCCTCCAAAGCCGTGGAGAAGGGGAGCAGAGCCCGAGAGTCCGTCTGTCCATGGGAGAGCCTGGACACAGAGGAGCTGTCCCTGAAATCTGCAGCAGGGAAGGAGCCATCCAAGAAATCCAGCAGCACGGAGAGCAGGAAATCTGCAATTTGCCCCTGGGAAGCAGCAGAGCCCATTGGGTTGGAGGAGGAGATGTCCCAGGCAGGTGTGCAGCCACAGGGAGCGCAGAGAGGTTCCCCTGCAGGGATGGGACAGCCGGGAGCCAGCGCTGTGTCTCCAACACTTGTGGAAAAATCCAGGGGCAGATCCCAGGGGGAAGCCGAGCACGAGCCCCTGTGCCGGCTCCTGCCCAGCATGCAGCACCCAGGGCTGGGCAGCAGCTCCAGCCCCAGTGCCGGCCTGGCTGAGGTTTGTCCTTGGGACGCTGGAGAGGCTCCAGCAGCACCTGCCAGGCCCGGGCTGGGCATGAGGAAAAGCTCTGAGGTGTGGGAGGAGGAGAGCACGGAGCCCTCCCAGACCCGCCCCAGGCAGGGCAGAGCCCGGGATGGGGATGGGGAGTGAGGGGAGCCCAGCACCAGGGGCTCATCCATCCATGGATCCATCCACCCATCCATCCATCCATGGATCCATGGATCCATCCATCCATCCATGGATCCATCCACCCATCCATCCATCCATCCTTCCATGGATCCATCCATCCATCCATGGATCCATCCATCCATCCATGGATCCATCCCTCCACTCATCCATCCCTTTGTCCTTTCCCTCCATCCATGGATCCATCCCTCCATGGATCCATCCCTCCACTCATCCATCCATGGATCCATCCCTTTGTCCTTTCCCTCCATCCATGGATCCATCCCTTTGTCCTTTCCATCCCTCCATGGATCCACCCCTCGATCCATCCTGATCCCCCCTGCCCAGCCCCAGAGCTGGACTGGGGGGTCTGGGGCTGAAGCTCCTGGTTGTGCAATTTTGTGTAAATGCAGGAAATAAACGGAATGAATTATCTTCGGCGTGTGCTCAGAGAGAGGCTCACTGAGAGGTGGGGAGAGCTGGGAAGGGGCTGGAGAGGAAATCCAGCAGTGCAGGGGCTGAGGGACAGAGGCTGGGAAGGGGCTGACTGGAAGGAAAGGCCATTCTCCCAAAAAACGCCTTTAAATTCAGAGTCAGGGCTGGGGAACCCCCAGAACCCCAGGTTTGGAGGGAAGGGACCTTAAATCCCACCCAGGGACGCCTCCCACTGGCCTTGGGCACTGCCAGGGATCCAGGGCAGCCACGGCTGCTCTGGGGATTCCATCCCAGCCCCACAGCACCCATCCAGGGAGGAATTCCTTCCAAATATTCCATCTCTCCTGCCCTCTGGAGCCCATTCCCTGTGTCCCTTCATCCCTCTGTCCATCCTCAGGGCTTCTTCAGGGAATCCTCAATGAAGCCACCCCAAAAAAATCCCCTTTTCCTGAACAATCCCAATCCTCTCCCCGCTCTGGGTTCAGGAATTCCATCCCCTCCTGCCCCGAGATCCATGGAGGGGTCTGAGCTCCCACACTCTGCTCCTGAGCGCGGCAGAGGCTCCATGGAGAAGATTTTTTTTAGGAACAGAGGGATTGTGACACCCCAGTGACATCCCAAAGGACATGGCAGGGATTGCACTGCTGGCTCCTCTCCCAGCACAGCACAAAGAGGAGGCCCTGCCCTCCCAAAAGGAACACTGAGGAGCAAAAAGGAGCCACAGCTCCCCTTTCAACAGCTCTGCAAAATCTCTCTCAAGGAAGAAATAAAAATTCCCTGAACTCTCCCACGCTCTGGAAGTGGCCGAGTTAAAAAGCAGGACAGGAAGGAGAAAAGGGTTTGTTCTTGGGTGAGCAGGGAGGATTCTTCTCTGTGAGTGAGGAGAACTGGCTGAGTAGAGCAGGAGTAGAGAAGGAGACCCACAGAGGAGGAAAAAGGAACCCAGGCAAAGCAGGGACAGCTGCAAATGTCCCCGTGTCCACAGGATGGTGCCACTCCCTCAGTGACAGCACCAGCTCTGCCACCAACACCAGCCCGTGTGAGGAAACGAAACTGAAATTAAATCCAATTATCAGCTGTGCTGCAGCCCCTCTGGGCAACCCCAAAGGCAGCACTCCCCTCACCACAGAACTTGAACTAAATTTTCCTGGTTTCTGTTAAAAAATAGGAATTTGTGAATCAGCAGAGAAAGAGAGATGGGAGAACACTGGTGAAGTTTTAATGGCTGGGCAGCTCCTCTGTGACCCCTCCCAGGGAGGTGACAAATGTTCCAAGGGCTCTCCCAAGGAATTCCGGGACAGAGGGCGGCTGTGGATGCTCCCAGGGCTCCTCATCCTCAGGGAAACCCAGCGAGGGGGAGGCTGCAGCACACGGAGTGCGGGACAGAGCCGAGCTCTTCCCACAGCTCATCCAGGTCCCGCTCCCAGCTCCTGGAGGGGCAAATCCGGAGTGGCTGGAGCCCATTCCCTGTTTGTTATCCCGGTCCACGTTCCAGAACCTTCTACTTCACTGTTTCATGCTCCTGTGAGGGATCCGGGGCTGGAATCATCACGGTCTGCAAAAGCAAGGGACAAAAATCAGCAGGAAAAAGGGGAGCAGAAGGTTCTGGAAAGGGAAAAAAGGGGGATAGGGGGATCAGAGGGAGGCAGGAGAAGGGAAGGGGATGGGAAGCCTTGAATCACACTGGAGTTCTCCCCTCCTTCTTCTCCACGATCTGTTTTTAGTAACAGAGGGAGGCAGAGACAAGTATGGAGGTCAGGCAGAGGGGGAAATAATTCCCAAAATTATCCCAGACTCGCCCTCAGCCTTTCCCAACCCTCAGCCTGCCAGGGAACAATTCCATGGCCATTCCAAACAGCTCTGCCCATGGATGAACCCCCCACCTTCCCCTCCCAGGCAGCCCAGCTTTGTCCAGGATGATCCCCAGGGATTTGCATTTTCCCCCAGGGATTTGCATCTCCCAGCCCTTTCCCACCTTAATGATGGGATCCTTGGGTGGGGCCCACTCTGGGACGATCTTGCCGTGCATCCTCCAGGTTCCATAGGGGTTCACCAGGTACCTCTCAAACACAACATATTCCAGAACATCCTTGGGAATCTCCTCCCCGCCGTACATGAGCCGCCCAAAACGGTCATAGATGGCCAAAATCTGTCAAAAGATCCAGAAAACGGCCCCAGGATGGATGGGGTTTGGAGCGACCTGGGAGAGTGAGAGGCGTCCCTGCCCACAGGATGGGATTTATGGGATTCCAACCCCAAAAAAAAGCTGGGATTCTCTGTGCTGGGCTGGCAGCACATTGGGGTTGGTGAGGGAAGATGCAGAGAGGGATTTTCCTAGAAAGAAAGGCTGGGAAAATTGGGATTGGTCATCCTGGAGAAGGCTCCTGGGTGATCCAACTGTGACCTGGGACAGTGGGAGGTGCCCCTGCCCATGGCAGGGGTGGAGTGGGATGGGATTTGGGGGCTTTCCAACCCCAAAAGAGGCTGGGATCTCTGTGCTGGGTGGGCAGAATTTTGGGATTGGTATCACCGAGGTGAGGGAAGATGAAGGGATGGATTTTTCTAGGAGGAAAGGCTGGGAACATTGGGATTGAACATCCTGGAGTCTTCTCCAGGATGATCCAACTGTGACCTCCCAGAAAAGGCTGGGAAAATGGGGATTGTTCACCCTGGAGAAGGTTCCTGGGTGATCCAACTGTGACCTCCCAGAAAAGGCTGGGAAAATGGGGACTGTTCACCCTGGAGAAGGCTGCTGGGTGATCCAAATGTGACCTTCCAGGAAAGGCTGGGAAAATGGGGATTGTTCATCCTGGAGAAGGTTCCTGGGTGATCCAAGTGACCTCCCAGGAAAGGCTGGGAAAATGGGGATTGAACATCCTGGAGCCTTCTCCAGGATGATCCAACTGTGACCTCCCAGAAAAGGCTGGGAAAATGGGGATTGATAATCCTGGAGAAGGCTCCTGGGTGATTCAAGTGACCTCTCAGGAAAAGCTCGGAAATTTAGGATTGTTCACCCTGGAGCAGGTTCCTGGGTGATCCAACTGTGACCTCCCAGGAAAAGCTGGGAAATTTAGCACTGTTCACCCTGGGGCAGGCTGCTGGATGATCCAAGTGACCTCCCAGGAAAGGCTGGGAAATTTAGGACTGTTCACCCTGGGGCAGGCTGCTGGGTGATCCAACTGTGACATTCCAGAAAAGGCTGGGAAAATTTAGGACTGTTCACCCTGGGGCAGGCTGCTGGGTGACGGGGGCAGCGGGAGGTGTCCCTGCCCTCTGGCCCAGGCTCACCTGGCGGCTGTGCATCCTCACTGTCACCTGCCCGTAGAGGTTGCCCCGGTTCAGGATGCCCTCACAGCGCACGTGCACCACCCTGGGCGGCTCCAGGGACTCCAGGAACCTCCAGCGGATGGTTCTGTACCTGTTCCCACGCACCATGTCCTGCCAGCAGAGATGAGCTCGGAATTAATTAAATTATCATCAATGATTTGTTCGCTCCTCCCAGCGAAAACCAGCTCCGACTCTGCTGGTGCTTTCTGGGCACTGGAACAGCCACGACCCCAGAGCTGGGAGGGATTGTTGGGATTGTGCTGATCCCTGGGGGTCCTTTCCATCCAGCTGAGACACCCCAAAATTCCAGGCACTTACGGGGTAGCAGCGCTCGGTCACCAGGGAGTGAAGCTTCTGCTTGTTAAAGCTGCAGAGGAAACGCCCCGGTCACCTCAGCACAGGAAAAGAGGTTCCTCAAAAACTCCTGCTTTCCCCTCAAATTCCTGCTTTCCTCTCAAATCCCACACAAATTCCTGCTTTCCCTTAAAATTCCTGCATTCCCCACAAATTCCACCTTTTCTCCCCACAGAAATTCCTGCTTTTCTCCCCACACAAATTTCCGCTTTTCTCCCACACAAATTCCACCTTTCTTCCCATACAAATTCCCGCTTTTCTCCCCACACAAATTCCCGCTTTTCTCCCCACACAAATTCCTGCTTTTCTCCCCACACAAATTCCACCTTTCCCCCCCACAAATTCCCTCTTTTCTCCCCACACAAATTCCCTTTTTTCCCCACACACAAATTCCACCTTTCCCCCACACAAATTCCCGCTTTTCTCCCACACAAATTCCGCCTTTCTTCCCACACAAATTCCCTTTTTTCTCCCCACACAAATTCCACTTTTCCCCTCACAAATTCCCACTTTCTCCCCACACAAATTCCCGCTTTTCTCCCCACACAAATTCCTGCTTTTCTCCCCACACAAATTCCACCTTTTCCCCCACACAAATTCCACTTTTCCCCCACAAATCCCAGCTCCCCATGGGCCAGGGAAGGGCCTTACTTTGCCAGGGAGTTGTGGGCCTCAATAAATATCTCCTGGGCTTTCTCAGGGAAGGTTTTGGTGCTGAAATCCGGGTCGTGATCCTTGATCTTCCGAAGGCTGGGAAAGAAAGGAGTTGAGGAAAGAACAGAATTTGAGCTGTCCTGGACATTTGGATCCTACAGGATTCAATCCCAGCTTTTACCAGCTGAGAATTTGAGATTCCCCCACTAAGACAAAACCTTCAGGTGATCATAAAAGAGCCAAATCCAAAGAATCCTAAAAGAATTGGGAGTGCACAGCGTGGCTGCTCCCAGCAGGAGAGGTGGGAACTCCTGGGGAAGGGGAACCAACAACAAAAATGGAAAAAACAGGGAGGAAACAGCCCCTGAATCCTAAAAATCACCCAGAGATCCCTCAGCCCCCTCACAGAGGGGGTTTGGTGGAGGTTGAGAGGGTGTGGGGGGTTTGGGGGGTTGACCCTGGAGGGGATTTAGGGGATCCTGGGTGGCTTGGAGGTGACTGGAGGGAATGCAAGGGGGTCACATTGGGGTCCCGGGGGGTTTGTGGGAGTTTTGAGGGGATTTGGGGTGGCCTGGAGGGGAACTGGGGGAGGAGTATCTCCCATGGACAGACCCAGGACAGGCCAAGCAGCAGGTTCATTACGCTAATTAGCTAACGAGGGGTACGTACGCCAGCTGGGAGGCCGCTGTTTGCCTCAGCTTCTGCATCTGCTGCGTCACCCCGTCCTTGGAGAGCGAGGTCAGGCGGGCATCGCCCTCGGGAGGGACGTAGGGATCCATGATCTCAGCTGGGGTGGGGGAAAAGCAGCTCAGGGGGAGGCTCAGAGCCCAGGGGATGAGCAGGGGAAATGGGAGAATTTCTGAGAGACAGCTCCTGGGATAAGCTCATACACAGGTGCTGAGCTCTGCTGTTCCCTCACAACGCACGGAAGAGGGGAAAATGGCTTCAAAATGAAGATTAGAGGGGATTTTGGGAAGGAATTCCTCCCTGAGAGGGTGGGAAGGGGTTGGGATGGAATTCCCAGGGCAGCTGTGGCTGCCCCTGGATCCCTGGAACTGTCCCAGGCCAGGCTGGACAGGGTTCAGAGCCCCCGGTATTGGGGAAGGTGTCCCTGCCCATGGCAGGGGTGGCACTGGAGGGGCTTTCCCAAGCCAAACCTCTCTGAGATTCCAGGATTCAAGTAAAAGGCACCAACAGCTTTGGAGATCAGGCAGGGAGGCCTCTCCCCCGGCCAGAAGGAACACTGGGGAAGGAATTCAGCCTGATCCTCTCTCTGTCACATCACCGGGGCCAGGCTGAGTGCGCCGTGCTGCCGTACCCGTGCAAGCCAAGAAGAAGGTGCGCTCCATGCGCTCGTCCGGGAAGATCGGCGCCGCGGACCGGAGCCGCCTCTCCCTCTCCTCGGGGCTCAGCTCCCGGGCCCACTCGGGCAGCCGCGGGCCCTTCCTCCTGCTCCGCACCGGCACAACCACACAGGGCGGCAGCGCCCCGGGACGGAGCAAGGACTCGGCGGCCTGAGGGGAGGCAAAGGCAGAGCCTGGAGTGAGCCCCGCAGCGCCAGGCCTGAACTGATTTCCCCTTACGCCTCGCACGCGCCACGGCCCCCCGCGCTCTCCCTCACCCTCAGCGCCCGCCCCGCTCATCCCGCGGCCCCACGGCCGCTCCCCGGCGCCCCTCAGGCCGCTTTCCCGGCCGCACCTGCCAGCAGAGCCGCGGGGCCCTGCGGCCCAGCCCCGCCGCCATGGCGGCCGCCATCTTTGCCCTGCCGCGGGGGATGGCGGGAACGGGGAGGGCGGGGCCGCGCGGAGGGAGGGAGGTGTGGGCGGGGCCGCGCGGGGCGCGCGCGCGCGGGAAGGGGCGTGGCCGGCGGGAGCCCGCGCCGCGCCCGCGAGTGGAAAATTCCATCGGCTGCGGAGGCCGGGAGGGCGGGGCCAGCGCGGGAGGCTCCGCCCACCCCCCGAGCGCGCGGAGGGGGGACCCCCGTGCGTGGTGCAGTGCGGGGGGCGGGGGGGATGGCACTGCCCCCATCCCCCACCCCCCACACGGGTCACGTGCGACACGCGGGACCCCCACCTTGCCCCGTGCGGGGGATGCTGCGGGTGTCGGAGCCCCCCCAGACCTGCAGAGACCCCCCCCGGATCTGTAGTGACCCCCCATGGACCGGCGGAGACCCCCCCCGTAACCCGCGGGGCATTCCCGGACACGCACAGCTCCCCCTGGACCTGCAGAGCCACCCCCGGACCTGCAGAGCCCCCCCCGGACCGCCAGATTTGCCCCCCCAGACCCGCAGGGACCCCCCCAGATGTGCATAGCCCCTCCCTCGGGCACGCAGGACCCCCTCCCCGGATTTCCAGAACCCCCCGGATCCACAGAACCCCCCCAGGTTCCTGCACCCCCAGCAGCTCCGTGGGGTTTGTGCGATGCTTTTGGGATTTGCCATCGCAGCAGCTCCTGACGCTGGCGGGGAGGGGGGGATATCGAGGGCAGGGGTCCCTCCAGATGTTCCTGGCACAGCCCAGGATGCGGCACCCCCGGGATGCTGCCCGCAGCGCGGGGGGCTCGGGGGTCCCTCCGAATATCCCGGGGACAATCCAGGATGCGGCACCCGCGTCCTAGAACACAAACCGGCTCATCCCAAACCCTCTTCCCTCGAAACCCCATCCCTGGGAGCCGCCGGGACACCCTGGGGATGCTCGTCACCCGCCCACGCCCGCGGGGCGAGGCCCGCGGAGCCAAAGGCGAGCCCGGCCCGGGGGTGCGAAGCCCGGGGGGGCCCTCGGGGGCGGGGGGCTAGCCGCGAGGCTCTGGCCGCGCTCACTGCGCCTGGCCCCGCTCCCAGTTTGCTTTGGGGACTGTTGATCTTGGCTCCGAGGACGCGTTGCTCCATCGGACAGCTGGTTAATGTGTAGTGACGGCTCCGCTGTGCCCGAGACCGTTGATCCCGGCCCGCGCTCTTATCTGGGCCGGGACGAGCCGGGAGCGGCCGTGCGGGGCCGGGCCGGGGCCGCGGGGGCAGCCGGGCCCCCCTGCCTGGGGGGATCGCGTCTGCTGCCCGCCAGCACCCCCCAAAATTCGGTGTGATGCTCACTGGGGTGTGCGGGGGGCAAAACCAGCAGAGAGCGCTTCCCGCAGCGCCCCGGTGGGAAAAGTGGAGCCCTCTGGAAAACTGGGATGAAGCCCCGGGGCTCCGGAGCCGATCCTGGAGCAGCCGGGGCTGAGTCACCGGCCCCAGAGCTTTCCCACGGCTCCCGACTCGTGGGGCTGGATTTTCCCAGCCCAGCTGGCTCTCCCGGATGGCCCGGATGCCATCCCGGCCGCTTTCACCTCCGTGGGCAGCGCTGACGGGCTCTGGAACCCCTCTGGAGCCACGTCCTTGCCCGTGGGGGGCTCAGCCTGTGAGCATCCCTGAGGAAATTTGGGATGGGGCCGAGGAGATGGCACCGGATGATGTCCCCAGCCCACCTGCGCTCTTCTCGCAAAACCACCACGTGGGGATTTGTCCCGTGGGAGAGCGGGATCAGGGCTGGGATCAGGGCTCGGCACCCGCCCCGAGCTGTCCCCGCCAGCTCCAGGCAGGGGCTGGGCCACGTTTGCCTCCATCCTTGTGCAACCTGTCCCAGGTGCCCGGCGGTGAGGCGGGAGGGGACGGGCAGAGCCGCACGCACACGCGGAGAGGGGGAAATCCAGGGAAAACGCCTCCCAAGCCGCCGGGAACGACCCGCGGAGCAGGAGGCCCCGCAGCTCGGAGCGCTGCTGTCCCCGAATACCAGAGATTCCAGCCCTAAGCCGGCGGCCCAGACCTGCGGGGCAGGATTAGCCGGTGCCCTCCGGCTGCTCCCGCTCCCGGCAGCAACGGCGAAAACTCCGGCGAAACAGAGAGAAGAAAAGAAAAGCCTCTCATGGGAATTTCATTTTTTTTTCTTTCTTCCCTCTTTTTAATTTTTTTTTTCCCCCTTGTTTTTCCTAATTAGAAAGGAGCACTGACAGCGGTTGGTGGCTTTGGGCTAATTACAGCTCCTGGCTTCCACCCCGTCCGTTTGTCCCCGGGCTCTCCGCAGTCTCGCACTACAGGAGAACCCGGTTTGGTCGGGACACGGCGGAGGAGGCGGCGTCCCCCCGGCTTTCTCCGCGGAGCCTCGCTCTTTTTCTCTCTTTCTTCCTTCTTCTTTTTTTTTTTTTTTTTTTTTCCCTCTCCCGGATTCTTGCTGACAGCAGCATCTGCCACCTCCCAGCATCTCCCGTGCGGGGCAGCACCCGCGGGAAGCGCCCGGAGCCCTTTGCCAAGCACAAGCCCCGCGGCCACCGCGGCCACCGATCTCCCCCCCGGCGGGCCGGGAGGGCACCCGGTGACCCCGCGGCCATCCGGGATGGGAATTAAAGCTGAGAGGAGACAATCCCCCCCGCTGCCCTCCCGCGGGGCCCAGCAGCTCCGCTCCAGGAATAGTTTTATCCTGGCCCTGACCTTCCCGTGGCTCTGCCAGGGACAGTCACCCGCGGCCACACGCGCTGCCAGCACCGAGGCCAGGCGGGAGGGGACGGGACTTTTGCCCTGGCAAAGTCGCCCAGCACGGCCGGGGCACAGCTGGGCTTCTGCTGCTGCCGTGGCCTCGGGGTGTCCCCAGCGTGGCATGGCCGGGCTGAGTCCAATTCCGTCCACGCCGGCTGCAAACCGGGCTGCACACGGAGCCTCCTCGCCGAGCCGTGGGGTGCAGCCCTTCCCTCGCTGCAGGGCAGACGGGGCTTTCCGCCCAGAACCCCGCCAGGATTCCATCAAACCCCAAAACACTCCCTGGCCCCGCTCGCAGCGCCGATGTCCCCCGCGCCCCGCCGCGGCGCTGCGAGCTGGCAGGACGGAGCAGGGCGGCAGCTGCCCAGCCCCCGCGCGGCTCCAGCTGTTTCCAGCTGTTTCCAGCTGTTCCCTTGTCTCCCTTTCCCTCCCCGGGGCTCTGCAGCACAATGCGGCCCCTCGGCAGCCCCGGATGAACCCGGGCTCGGCAGCGCTGGGTTTTTGTAACCATCTGCTGAGAGCCGTCTGTACTTTCTCCCTGCCCCAGTTCGTGCCGCCGGCTCCCCCAGGTCTCAGTGAATCCCCGCTCCCCCCCTGAAATCCCTGTTCCCTCCCTCGAACCCCTTCTCTCTACCTCAAATCCTATTCCCCTCCCCAAATCCCATCTCCCTCTCCTGAATTCCTGCTCCTTCCCTCAAATCCCTGCTCCCCCTGCCTGGAATCTCCACTCCCCTCTTCAAATCTCTTTTCCCTCCTCAAATCCCTTTTCCCTCCTCAAATCCCTTTTCTTTCCCAAATCCCCAATCCCTCCTCAAATCCAGCTCCCCTCCCCAGATCCCTGCTCGCTCTCTCCACTCCCTGATCAATCTCTCCCCTGATCAGCACTAACTTATATGTTTTAAACAGCAAAGTATCACTTTTAACAAAAATAAATCTCGTTGGGGAAGGAATAGTGAGAAATAAACTGAAATACAGAGAGGAAAGAGGGAAACCGGGGTGCCACCACTCCAGCTCTGCCCCCCGCCTGAGTGCACTGGGAGACCCAGGAGCTGTCATCCCCCTGAACTGGGAGTACTGGGAGCCCCGCTAACGGGGTGCCAGTGTCACCCCAAAACCAGGAGCCCCTGGGTGCACTGTGCCAACCCCCACCCAGGCCAGCTGCCCTGAGAGCCCACAGTTAACGGGGTGCCAGCATCTGCCCAAACCGGGAGCACCGGGAGCCTCAGTTAATGGGGTGCACTGTGCCAGGCCCACTCGGAGCGGACACACCGAGATCCCCGTTACCGAGATCCCCATCCTGGGATCCCCATTACCGGATCCCCATTACAGACACACCGGGATTCCCGTTCCCGGGATCCCCATTCCCGGGGCTCACCGGGATCCCCATTCCCGGGGCTCACCCGGATCCCCATTCCCGGGATCCCCATTCCCGGGGCTGCCCCGTCCCTCAGAACTGGGCAGGGGCGTGGCCAGGCGCGCCGTGAAGGGGCGTGTCCGCGCGGGGCTTGTCTTTGCGCAGGCGCACTCCTCGCCAGCGCTTACGCAACTCCTCCCGCCGCCTTCCCCCCCCACCCCCTCCCCTCCCCGCCCCCCGCGCGCGCTACGTGCGCGGCCGCGTGGCGCCGCCGCGCGCACGCGCACGCGCCGCCCGCGTGCCTCCCTCCCTCTCTCCCTCCCCCCCTCCCGCTCCGCTCCCCGCACTCCCCCACCGGGGCCGCCTCGAGCCGGGAGCGCGCGCGCGCCCCCGCCCCTCCCTCCTCCTCCTCCTCCTCATCTTCCTCATCCTCCTCCTCCTCATCCTCCGCTCCCGCCGCTGCTCCCTCTCGGTGCGTCCGTGCGGAGCCGCCTCGTCGCCCTTCCCGCGCCCCCCCCGCCGCCCCCCCGCCCCCCCCGCCCCCCCCCCCGCCGCCGCCGCCGCCGCCCCGCCGGGGGGGGCGCAGCCCCGCACCCCCCGCGCTCCCGCCATGCCGGAGAAGCGGCCGTTCGAGCGGCTGCCCGCCGACGTGTCCCCCCTCAACTATGGGCTCTGCCTCAAGCCGGACCTCATCGACTTCACCTTCGAGGGCAAGCTGGAGGCCGCCGTGCAGGTAGGGCCCCCCCTTCTTCCTCCTCATCCTCGTCCTCCTCCTCCCGCCCCGCCCCCGAGGGGTCCCGCCGGCCCGCGCCCCCCGAGGGGACCCCGCAGAGCCCCCGGGGGACCCCTCAATCCCCTCCTCGATCCCCTCCTCATTCCCCTCCTCACCCCCGGGGCTGTTTCCCCCCCGCCCTCAGGGACCCCGCTTCCCCTCAGGGCCCCTCGCCCCCTCCCGGCCGTGCCCTGAGGGACCCCCGGCCCCGATCCCCCCGTTCCCCTGCGCTCCCCCGGGCCCGGCCGGGCAGGTGCAGGGAGGCCCCTCGGGGCTCCCCCCGCCTCTCCTCCGCGTTTCCATTCACGATGGGCGGTCAAACCCCCTCCAAACCCGCCAAGAGCCCTCCGGGACCCCCCGATCCCGGCCCGGCCCGGGGGGAGCCCCGCCCAGCCCCGCTGCGGCCCCCGCGGGTCCCCCCGGGCGGCTCCTCCCGGGCTGGGCCGGCCCGCGCCGGGATGCGGGAGAGCCGCGGCAGCTCCGGGGTGAGCCCGGCCGGGATCCCCGGTGCCTGCAGCCCCCCGGGGACCCCCCCGTGCCGCGCTCCGAGCGGGCCTGGGGATGGATGGGGATTTTGCTGGAAAAGCCAAATAAGCCGTGAAAGGAGAAGTCCCCCCGTGCGGCTCCCGGGGAGGGTAGGCCTCGGTGTCATGGAGAGGGAGCTGCGGGGAGAGCCTGGGGATGAGAGCCGGGGAAGGTTTGCGGAGCCGAAACGCCGCGTTCTTCTGCAAGGCGAGAAGAATCCTCCTCGCCGTGCTCGTGCTTCAGAGCCGGAACCAGTTCTGTGAAATCCTTCAAGTCTCTCCCAGTCATTCTCATTGGCTGCTCTGCCAAGATTTCCCGAATTTGCTTTCACGTCTTTTTTTTTTTTTTTTTCCCTTGCGATTTGAGAGAGGTACAGAATTATATTAGCACAACTGTATTTTTTGGGGTTTTGTTTTTTTTTTTTTTTTTTTTTTCCTGAAAATTAGATGGTCGCACAGAGAGGCTTAAAAAAGTATTTGAGGGAGGCTTTAAGTCTTGAGATGTGAGCAGATCAAAGCCTTGCTGTGCTGAAGGGATGGTTAAACCTGGTTTTAAATAGATAGTAAATGCAAGGAGGCAATAAAAGCTGCAGGATGTGAAGCACAGGTAGGGAAGAAGGCGAGTTCTTCCCTGGGGAAGGCCCGAGGCTGGGGATGATGGGGGATCTTGTGACTTTTGGGAGCTGCAGGAACCCAAGCAGACATGAGTAACTTTGTGTCATGTGACAGAAATATTGAAAACCTAAATCTCCTCGCGGATTTGATCCTGGCTCAGGGGTTTGGTTCCAGCCTCGGGGCCGCTGCCGCCTCTTGGGCTGTTTCAGTTTGAGAAATTCCCGTTTTCTTCCACTCTAATCCCAGGCACCTATTCCTGTCCTCACACCCCGGCCCTGTTACAGCTGTGGGGCTGTAAATGGGATCACTGAAATCATCCCGGTTAAAAATAACGCTCGGGGGGAGGGGAGCAGTGGCTTTTGAAGCCGGAGCTGCGGAGAGGAGCGGCGGGAGCAGCCCTGGGAGCTCCTCTGGGCCGCAGGGATTGCCCGGGGGTTCCGGGCTGGGCTGCGTGTTTGATTCCCGGGCAGCGTTCGGAGTGTCCCGGCTGTGTCCTGGAGCAGAGGGTTCCACCTTGGACACGGGGAATGCTGCACTTCCCTGTGCTGAGGGAAAAGCTGTGACCCCACAGGTTCCAGGCTGTAAAACAAAATCCTCCTCACGTCCTGCAGAGCTGCTCTGGGGTTCCCACAGCAGAGAGGAGGGGAAAAAACCGCCAGCAAAACCCCAGAGGAGGAGGGTTTTGAAACAGATCTAAAGAATGTATCTTTATTTTGGATAACTTTTAGCGCGGCGAAGCCAGGAGGAGGCAGCTCCCAGCGGCCGGGGAGTGAGGGCAGGGAAGGGGATCGGGGGTGAGTTCACCTGCCCGAGCAGGGCGGGGAATCTGGGGAGGTTTCCTGGGGCTGCCCAGAGCCCAAAGCACAGGGAAATCCCAGGAAATTGGAGGGGAACTGCTCTGCACCTTGATGGGGAGAGGAACAACCAGCTCATCACAGGATGGTCTCTGTGCAGGGCTTGACGAACAAAAATTAATAACTGTCGGCGTATTTCTGTCAGGATGGTCCAGAAAAAAAGACTTTTGGATGCTTTTGGGGTCAAATTGCTTCAATTTAGGACCTTTTCTACCTGAACCTGAGCCCAGCAGAGATGTTCTGTTTCCAGCACCACCTGAGAGCTTTGGAGTCTCTGTAAACTCATCGAGGCAAAAGTGGCTTTATGTTAAAACACAAATTTTTTGGTTTTGGGTGGGGAAAATACACGTGCTGCCTCCTCTTGGAGATCCTGAAGTTGTTCCTTTAATCCCAGTCAGTAATAATTGCCAGCTCCTCTGCTCCATCCCAGCTGGATAATGGCAATAATCCACACCGTGATGCTTTCTGAGCCTCTGACACCAGAAAATAAAAACGCCCCAAAAGCAGGAAAAAAGTTCCCAGAGCCTGCAAAGTGCTTTGTTTGCTTTGCTATGTGGCATCTTTAGGAGCAGAGTGGAATTAGTGCAGGCTGTTTAGTCAAGGTATTACAAGTAGACACTTGATCATTCTTACTCACTCCACTAATAGGATTTGCAGCCCTCTGTGGAGAATTTGGGGCTTTCAAACCCTAAAAAAAACCCAAAACGTCCCAGCCTTGGCTGTGGGGCAGGACACTTGTGTTGGCTTTAGGACCTATAAATACCCTGAAGCACTTTGTGCCTCAGTAATAAATGTTGCCCCTTGCATGGCAGCTCCAGATAATCTTCAGGGGATAAAACCTCTGGTGATGCAAAAGATAAGAGGTGGCAGCAGATTCCAAAGCCTGGAAGGAGGAGCGGGGACCTGCTCGTGGTTTGTTCCCGTGTCCAGCTCGGGGAATTGTCCCCCCTGGAGAAGGGAATGACCCTGAAGCCTTGGCAAGTTGAGTTTCACAGCCCTTGTTTTGGAGCTGTGCTTCTGGAGGCTCTGGTAACCCAGCTCTTACAATTTTGACCGGTTCTTCCAGATTTTTAAATAATATAATTTGTGGCCACATGAACACTTTTGAAGTCCGTGCAGTTGTGTAACAATTACATAAACTGACAGTACATTATTCCCATTTATCACAGCTGAAAACCCCAAAAAATCCTTAAATGAACTGTTTCCCAAGGAGCCCTGCTCCCAGCTGGGACAGAGCGTGGCTGTGGGAGAGCCGGCGCTGGAACGGAGGCTCCTGCTCACACTCCTGTGATTGTTCTGCCACTTATGTCATCTCCCAGCATTCAAACTTGATTTGTTGAGGGCGTGGGGATGCCTCTCCACGAGCACAATTAAGATTGTGGGGTGGAAATGGTTCATTTTCATTATTCCTCTGTTGGCTGGAGCTTTAATTACGCCAGCCTTGGCTCTCAGGGCCTGGTTATCAGCACAGGGCACTTGCATTACTCAGTGTCTGGGTCAAACTTTATTTTTTTTCTTTTTTTTTTTTTTCCCCGGCTTTTTTGGCTCTTGGGAGGGTTGGAACAAAGAAGGGATGTGTGGCCCTGGTGTTGTCCAGCAGCAGAAGCAAAGCTGCCTGCAGCTCTCAGGCTTTGAAATGGAATTTTTGGATGCTGAGAGGATCACCTGCGAGGGGCAGGGCTGCCTCCCCTCTTCCTGGTGTTTCCCTGCCCATAAATTCCCTTCCTGGGAGCTGGGTCACTCCCCTGCCTGGAAACTCCACCGAGGTGCTCCTTGATCGTGGGACAACTTATCTGGGAGGAATTTACAGCCTGGGCTCTCTCAAACCCTGCTGCAGCGTTTAATGCACCTCTGGCAGGTTTAGCAATATTTAACTGCTTGTCTGCTGCTTTTTATAGGTTCATTATGCAATATCTGCTGGCCTAGGGAATGTATGGAGCTGGTTAAAGATTAATGCTGACACTGTGGGGTGGAATCCTGGCCAAATGCAGCTCGCTGGGTGTAGTATTTTAGTATTTGTGCTCCTGGGGAGCTGGTCCAGGATAAATCCTCTGCTCTCCAGCCTTGGAATTCGCATTTCCAGCACATGAAACTAAACCTGCAGTGGAGGGTTAAAGGGCTGGCAGCTCCAAAACTGGGGTTTTTAACCTTTTTCCCACCCCCCAAAGGCTCCTTGAGCCCCATAATTTCCAAGATTGGGGTGGATTTGCAGCGGTCACAAAAGGGATTCACTCACTCACCCCTGTGAATCCCACAGCCCTGGAGCTGGATGTGCTTTGGAACCAGGGGAATTTTTCCAGTGGGCCAATTGGTCCTGGCACTGTTAATTTTACTCCTCGGCCACTGGAATTTGCTGGAGATGCAGGTTAATAAATCTCTTTATTGCTCTCCTCATTGAGGCTCTGAATTCTTACAAAAGACACGCCCTGGAACTCAAATCCAGAGTAAATTTAGGTGTCTATTTTTAGAGAGAAAATTGCTAAAAACACACGCAGTTGTTGTAGTGCTGCTTTTAGAAAAGGGCTCTGGAGCCGTGTGACAAGACTGGAATTATCTGGAATTAATTTTGGCTCCAGGAGATCCCTTTGGATGCACCTCAGCCTGTGCTTCAGGTAGGCTGCAGTTCAAATCCCTGTTCCTGATATCCCAAAAAATTGGGAAAATATTTTCCATCAAATCCTTTCCCGCTTTGACCACCAAAGGCTTTACAGCACCTTTAGGTCTCGTTTGGCAGAGCTAAATAATTGACATTTTTAACTTTTCTTCCATCAAATATTAAACTTTTGGGGGGATTTCAGCTGTTTTCTCCTGCTGGATGAATTTCCCCTTCCCTGCTCATGGTGCCTGAGTCTGACCTCAAAACAGCGTTTGAATTCTGGTTAATTCAGTATTCAATTGAATTCATCAAGAGCCAGGAGTTTCCAGCCCTGAACCATCCCTTCCCTGCAGAGATTCCTCTTGGCCCACCTGATTTCTGAGCAGCGCAGAACTGCTCTTCTCTCAATTAATTAAATTAAATTAATTCGTTTTCCTTGCTGAAAAATCTATTTCTTACATATTTCTGACATATTTCTCATATTCCAGAGCAAGGTGAAGCAGGGTGACAACCCCACACGTTGCTGACTGCTTCTACCTTATGCAGTAATCTGCTTTTTTTTGGCCTTTAATGCATAAAAATCACTGCATTTACAGAAAATCTGCCTTGCAGAGCGTGGCATTTCGGAGGGATAAAAATTCATTTTTTTAAATGAGTTCCTTTTTGAGCTGTTCCTGCTCATGAGTGCCCCGTGCTGGGGCAGGTTCTGCTCCTGTTTTGTTTTTGTTCCCACAGGTGTGGCTGCACCTCCGTGGAGCAGGGAGGAGGCCCCTGCTGCAGGAAAAATTCATTTTCCCCTCGGAATTAAATTCTCAGGAGTCTCAGCAAACGCTGAGCTCTGCAGGCAGAATTTCTGCCTGCACGGTGAATCTCACCCCTTTTTTTGGATAGCTGGAAAACTGAACTAATTACCCTCCTGGCTCATTTTAGGTATTTCCTTCTATGCTGCCCTCTCATAAAACTGGCTTGATATTGGTAGGAAGGGAGGAAAAATATCTAAAAATAGGTAATTGCCTGTTTAAGGAGCCTCTGGATTTTCTCTGCTTAAACCTAAAGTTTCTTATTCTGCAGGCTCAGTGCTGCACTGAAAGTTGTGTCCTGGAAAAAGTTGTTTTTTAAAGATCAAGCCCATTGTTAAACTCACATTGTCTGCAATTTGGACAGCTCTGAATCCAGAGAGATTTGGGTTTATAGATTGAATAAAGGTCTCCAGACACTTATAAAAAGCTTTTCTCATCCTGATTTTTCTGTGTTTTAGAAAAACCTTGTAAACCCCCCCCCCAGCTCCAGTATTGTGGTAAAAACTGTTGAGATTTGATTTTTGGGTTTGGGGCGAGCTTTGTAATTTTTCAGTTTCATGCACTCGGAATTTAACAGAAACAATGGATTTCAGGTTGTAAATCTTTCCTGGGAAAACCAGGTTGACCCTGCCTCACCTCAGCTGTTAGGCTTGCTCTCAGTGCTTGACACAAACATTGCTTCCACAGGCAGGTTGGGTTCATTAATTGGAATGGATTTGATTTTAATTCCATCAAGAGGTGAAGGCAGCCTGAGTGCTGCACCTCTCGGTGTGACACGGCTGCAGGGAGCAGGCACCAGCAGTCCCTGCTCAAAAGGTGTAAATGCATCACATTTCTTTGCATGACATTTGTTAATTAAACAATGCCCTAATTGGGGACAAGCCAGGGGTATTGGTCAGGTCAGAGGGGACAAGGGGAGGCTCCTGGCTGGGTTGGGGTTGGGCTGGTGCTCCCTGCACCGCTGGTGCCTCAGGGATGGACCATGCTGCACCTCTGAAATCCCAAATTTGGATTCCTCGCTCCTCCCTTCTCCATGGAATGGCTCAGATTCGGGGTTTCTGTCCCAGATGGACGAGGGACATCCCTGAGGGACATCCCTGAGGGACATCCCTGAGGAGCATCCCTGAGGAACATTCCTGAGGAACATTCCTGGTTTATTCCCAGCTCCTCCTCTGGCCCAGGGAGCACTGGGGGGCACCTGAGCCTTTTCTTGTGGCTTTGCAAACCAAAGGAAATCACAATTTGTGTGCTGCCCGTGGGTGAGCTGGCCTGAGCACGCCCAGGGGCTCGGGCTGTGGAACTGGGGCTGGAAGGGACCCTAAATCCCAGCCAGGGCCACCCTGCACGGGCAGAGGGCACAGTGCCAGGGTGAGGGCAGCCAGAGCTGCTCTGGGAAGCCCACCCCAGCCCCTCCAGGGCAGGATCCATCTCAGCATCCCCCCCACCCACCCCTGTCCTCTGGCACTTCACCCCATTCCCCCTTTTCTCTTGGAAACTCGTTCATTTTCCTTCCTGCCTCCTTTCAGGGGACCTAAACCCAGCTCAGCCCTAGACCTGCTCTGCTCTGGGCTGAACAATCTCCCTTCTCCCAGCTTTTCCTCCCAGCAGAGCTGCTCCATCCCTCTGATCAGCTCCTCTGGGCTCTCCCTGCCCAGAGCCCAGAGCTGGAGGCAGCTCCAGCAGGTTCCTGGCTCCCAGCTCGGATGTGGGCACCTGGAATGATGGCCCCAGGAGTTCACAGGGCATTTTAGGGTTATAATAGTGGGGAAAACAAAACAGGGATGGAGTCTCTCAGGCTTTGGTGAGCTGATTCTGGGGTAGGAAGCAGTTTCTCTGTGCCTGTGTTAAATCTGGTTGGTCATTACAGAAATTTTTACTCCTTTATTTAAGAAACTGCTGGTGCCTCCAGCTAGAAATCCTATCCTGGACAAGCAGGATTCCCAGCTTGATCCAGCCTGATCATTCTGGTGCTTCCAGCCATAAATGTCTGAATAACTCCCTGGTTTAACTCCCAAATATTTTACCCCTTTGTAATTAATTTTTATTTAATTTGAATTCCTCTGTATTCAGGCTGTCGCATTCAAACAGAGAACTGGCACAGCCCCACGGTTTATTCCTACGCTGGGAGCTGGCACTGGGTAAATAAAGCAGAGAGTGTGGAGCCAAGAGCTGGCACAAGGGGAGCTCCCAGGGAAGGAGGAGGAGAATCTCCTGGCAGATGTTTTTGGGCTGAGGAGCTCAGGGAGCCTGGAGCACGCACAGAGGTTGTGTTGGTGATGTCTCCAAGAGAGGTTTTCACTCCGGTGTCCCTTAGGCCATCCCCAAAGGAGGCTGACGGGCTCAGGGTCTGTTTCTATTGGGTTTGGATTCCCAGGCCTGCACAAGGGCCCCATTGTGAAGTTTCCAGCCCTGTTTTTTTACCTAGCATGAAATAATTCCCAGTGGAGGTGAGTGGCTGAGCACAGCTCCTGCTCTGCGGTACCTCCTTCTCCATCCCAGACACCCAACTCCCCTTCAAACAGCTGGAGCTGGAGCTGCTTTTTAGATGGATGAGAGCTGAGAGTTCCCATTTCTTCCTGGTGCTGATGGAGTTTCTCTTGCAGGTGAAAAATGCAACCAACCAGATCGTGATGAACTGTGCCGACATCGACATCATCACCGCGTCCTACGCCCCGGAAGGAGACGAAGGTGGGAGCCCTGCCTGCTTTCTGCTTTCGTTTCTGCCCCTGCAGCTGCTGCCAGCAGCCCAGCAGCTCTGATAACAAAATGATGTCATGCTTTGATAAGCTCAGCCCTGCCCCTGGAAGCGCGGAATTCCTTATCTTAGTTCCATGCCGGCTCTCGTGGCTGCCGCTGGTGTCATGGTGCAGGAATTCCTTCAGTTGTGGTGAAGGAATTATTTCAGTTGTGTTATGATAGAGGAATTCCTTCAGTTTTGTTAGGGTAAAAAATTCCTTCGGTCTCCTCCACCTCTCCTGAGGGGTGAGGGCAGAGGATGCTTTGATATTATTTTTATATCTGGATGTTGTGTAAACCTCTAAGGACATCACCTGTGCCCATGGATTTGGGAATATTGACCAAATGAAATATTGACAGGGAATGCACCAGTAAGAGCCTGCAGTAGGAAATGGTCCCAGGAAATGGTTTGGAGAAACACTTAATTGGCATTCAGCAGGATTTTCTGAGTGTTGGGTAACGTGGAAAAGGGTGATTGTGAGGAGCAGTCCAGCTGCTCCTGGAGCCCTTCAGGGAACAAAAAATGCTGCAGGGCTCCCCTTTCCACCAGGGAATGCCCCTTTCCATATGGAAAATTCCACAAAAGGGTTGGTTAGAGCCATGGTTAGGGGTTAATGGGGTGATCTTGGTGAGGGTGGCAGGAAGGTGCTCTTTGGGGAGATGGAAGCTTTGTTCTTTGTGCAGGGGCTGGGCAGGGGTGGAGGGGAGGGCTTGGGGACCTGAGGAAGGGGAGGGATGTGAATTTGTGCAGTGGGGCTGACTCCAGCTATCCCAGGGGTTTGTGCCAGGGCTGGCAGCACCCAGGGACAGTGAAGGTGTCCCTGCCATGGCACGGCTGGCACTGGGTGGGATCTGGGGTCCCACCCAGGGCAGCACCAGGGCAGCACCCAGGGACAGTGGAGGTGTCCCTGCCATGGCACGGCTGGCACTGGGTGGGATCTGGGGTCCCTTCCCACCCAAACCATTCCATGGTGCCACTTTCAGGTCCTCGTAGCATTGCTCCACTTTTACAGGGGGAGAAATGCACTCAGGAGGGGATTTTGGGAAGGAATTCCTCCCTGTGGGGCCGCTCAGAGCCTGGCACAGGTGTCCAGAGCATCCCTGGAGCACTGGGACAGGGCAGGGGTCCCTGCCCTGCCAGGGGTGGCACTGGGGGATTTGGGGTCCCTCCCATCCCAAAAGGTTCTGCAGTTCCAGGATCCCAAGCAGAGCATCCCCGCCCAGCTTTGCCTTCCAGCAGCTTTGGTTTCTTTCTCGATTTTCAGGGTTTTTGGGCGTGAGGAAGCTGCTCTGGGAGGAGGGCGGGTGTGGAAAAGCAGAGCTCAGCTCAGGAAGGGCCGGGCAGGATCCTGGCACGGGGCCACCGGGCTGGGCAAAGTGTCCCCAAGTGCTCGGGGCTGTCCCCTGGCACCTCAGGGCTGGCCCTGCCACTGTGGGGGGGTTGCTGAGCATTTATTAATTGGGAGTTATTAAGAGAGAATGACACTCTGGCCCTCACAAACTGCTGCATCATAAACACGCCAGGTACAACTTGGTTGCAATTCATGCTAAAAATAGAATTAATTTCAAATTAAAATTAAGGTGTTTAAATAGAACGAAAATAATAAAAGGAAAATAATAGAATTTAAAATGTTAAAAGGAATAAAATGGAAATTAACAAAATGGAAATAAATAAAATGGAAATAATAAAATGAAAATACTCAAGTATATTAAAATTAAGAAAATGAAAAAAAGAAAATAATAGAATGAAAATGAAAAAATAAATACCTTCATTCTAATTAAGGTATTTAAAATAGAATGAAAATGATAAAAGGAAAATAATAAAATTTAAAATGTTAAAAGGAATAAAATAGAAATGAATAAAATGGAAATAATAAAATGAAAATACTCAAGTATATTAAAATTAATAAAATGAAAAAAGAAAATAATAGAATGAAAATAATAAAAAGAATAAAATTAAAATTAATCTAATTAAAATGATTAAAATATAATAATCCAAATTTATAATTAAAATAAATAGTTAAAATTACAATTAAAATAGCTTAAAATTAAAAATATTTATAAATTTAAAAAAATAATGAATTGCCACCATCACACCCAGGCTCCACAGGGTTAAAACCAGATCCGTGGGATTTGGGGAGGTGCCAAGGAGCAGAATGGCTTTGGAAGGAGAATGGCATGGAAGTGGCACCTGTTGATGCAGATGCTGCGGCTCGCTCTGTGCTCGGCCTGGGGATGGGCACAGAACGAGCCCTGCAGAGAGCAGCCCTGGGCGCTCCCTCTTGGAGGTTCATGGTGGTTATAGAGAGTTGTCACCCTTTGTTCTGTGGGCAGGCGTTTGTCTCATCCTCACCAGAAACAAAAAATAATTGGGAATTTGTCTCCTTTCCAGGCCTGGAAAGCAGCTGTGGGAATGAGATTTGATTTAGCAGATCCCAGTTCCCTGTTTAAGGAGCTGACCTGGTGACTTTAGTGCAGGATAATTTGTTTTTCCCCCATCCTTGTCAGTGCCCCTGGTGCTGATGGGCGCAGCTGAGGGCAGCACTTTGGAATCTGAGTGTGGATTTGCAGGGAGAGCAGATTATTGCCCAATATTTGACAGGAAGCTGAGGGAGGATCCCCACAGCTTTAAAGTCAAAGTGAGGAATTTTTGCTGTGTAATCCACAAAGGAGCAGCAAGAACTGAGTAACAAAACCAGCAGAGGTTGAGCACTGGGGAGCAGAAATTCCTCAGTTTCAACCCAAAATTGAGATTGCCAGGGAGGGCTCTGGGTTCCCTCCGTGCCAGCAATGCTGTAATGGAACAAAGCTGCTCAAAACTCCAGAGTTTTCCATGGCTGAATTCAAACTGGTTGGATATTTTTATATTTATTTTCTCCCCAGAGCTGTTATTTTTTTCTTTCTTTTGAACATTTCCAGTGGAATTTTAGCACCAAGGTGTGCGCGTGTCCAGATGGACGCCTTGGCTCAGCTGGAGTTTCACATAAATGTCATTTTTTTGGAGGGGTTGGGTTTCATCCTCGGGGGGTGTGAAGGAGTCTGGAGCTTCCTGTGAATCCTCTCCCAGCTGTGAAACCGTGCTGGAACTGGGGAATTTGCCTGGAATCCCCTCGGATCCAAAGGAGTTTCGGGGATTCCTGCAGGGTTGGCAGCGTCCCCGGGAGTCCCAGCGGCTCTGGGGGTGTTTGTGCAGCAGGAGGAGCACATGGAGATTTGGGCTGGGCTCACACCGAGGAGGTTTTTGGGTGCAGAATTCGTTATTTTGGGTTTTTCCTCCTCTGTGTGGTGGGGATGGGCCTGGATGTTACAGCAGGGATTTGGGTGGTGGTTAACATAGGACGAACAAGAAAAACCCCAAAAAACCAAAAGAAACCAATCAAAAAACCTGAAACCCAAACCAGATCAGCCGAAAAGAAACCCCAAAACCAAACCGACCAAAAAACCAAACCAACCAAGAAAAAACCCCCAAACCAAACCGACCAAAAAACCCAAACAAACCAAAAAAAACCCCAAAACCAAAGCGACCAAAAAACCCAAACCAACCAAAAAGAAACCCCAAAACCAAACCGACCAAAAAACTGAATCAACCAAAAAGAAAACCCCAAAACCAAACCGACCAAAAAAACCAAATCAGCCAAAAAGAAACCCCAAAACCAAACCGACCAAAAACCCAAACCAACCAAAAAAATCAAACCCAAACCTTAATTACCTGTGACTTCTCCACAGCACAGAAGGGATCCTTGAAAAAATTGCATTTTGGAAAAATTGCATTTTGGAAAAATTGCATTTTGGAAAATTTCCATTTTGGAAAATTTCCATGGTTTGCTCTGAGCTTTGTGCTGGCCCTGTTGGGAAGCAGCTCTGAGGGCTCAGCAGGGTTTGGGATTGTCCATGGCTGCAGCCCTTTGCAGGAAATGTGATTTATTCCAAATGCTGCTGGAGCAGTTGAGGTGCTCCCACTCCAACCCCTCAGACCTGCAGCAGCCCCTCTCTATTCTGTGTATTTGTTCTGATTGAAGTGGTAACACGTCTCACTCCTGGCTGCTTCCTCCCTTTATTTTCATTTTCTCATTTCTTATTTTCTTTTTCTCCATGACAAAAAAAAAAGAAAAAATTTAAAAAAAAAAAAAATCCCTTTTTCTTCCTCCAACTCCACAGCAGCTTTTTCCTTTCCCAGCCCGGGCTGTGCTGTAATGTGCAAGTGATTAACTTGCAACCTTGCAGTGCCAAGGAGCTGGGCTGGTCCCTCCAGGAGCTTTTGTTCTCCAGCCCCAGGAACGGAGCCAGGCCCTGCTGCACTCACGGATTGGTAGCAGCAGCTCCCTTCCAGCCCAGCCAAAAGCATTGTCCAGTGTTTGCCACGGTCCTGCTGCTCTGGATTAAATTATTGGCGTTGAATGAGGAGTTTAAACAACAACAACGAAAAAAAAAAGCAAACCAAAAAACCCTGAAACAAAACAAATAACCAAACAAAAAAAAAACACCCCAAAAACCAGCCAACCAAACAGAAAAACAATAGGAAAAAATAAAAACAAAAACACCCCAAAAACCAGCCAACCAAACAAAAAAAACACCCCAAAAACCAGCCAACCAAACAAAAAAAAACAACAGGAAAAAATAAAAACCAAAAAACCCCAAAACATACCACAAAAAACAACAACAACCAAAAAAAACCACCAAAACTCAAAAAGGAAACAAGCAAACAAAAAAAAAGAGAAAATGTAATCTGGACTCTTTGGTTCATGTCCTGTTGCTTTGGGGTTTGGTTTGGAAGGAGCTGCCTGGAGATTTAGCAAACCCTGAAGGTTTCAGTGTTTCATCTTCCAGCCTTGGTGATGCTCACCTCTGGGTTTTTGGGACAAGTTAAAACTTCCAGAGCAGCAGAAATTGCCCAAATTCAACCCCAAACAGAGAACTCCAGCTGGGAGAGGAGGGGGCAGCTCGATGTCCATTGTCAGCCTTTGGCAGAAGCTCCACGTGAGGAATTCCTGTGTGTTCCCGAGTCCCAGGAGCCTGCAGGATCACATCCTTGCCTTTGGAAGCTGTAAAAAAACCCAAACATGTTTTTATATTGTGGCTTTGCTGTGGTGGTGTTCGAAAATCCCCAGAAAATCCCCAGAAAATGCCCCAAAATGCAGGTGGGGAGCGTTGCTGCGTTCCTGGGCTGATCAGGGACCCTCTGAGCTCCTCAATTGATCAATTTGTGATGATTTATTTATTGATAAATCAGTGAGTTCCCAGCAGATGTGCAGCCCCTCTGTGGCCAGGGTCGCCCTCATTGCCCTGGTGGGCTCTGGAAATGACCAGGATCAAAGCCAGCACCCAGCTCCTCTCTGCTGGAGCCCAGTCCCATCCACCAGGGTTGTTCTCCTTCCAATCTCCCTCTCCTGCCTCGTTTCCTCCTCTCCTGCCTCGTTTCCTCCTCCCTGGACCATTTTCTGCCTCAGCATCCCCAGTTTGAGGAAGAAAACTCAAACTTTATTTTTGGTTTCCTGATATTTGCTGGCAGTTGGGCGTCCTTGGGTGGATTTTTCTTCAATGCTCAACTCGGCTGATTTGTAAAATCTTGGAACTCCTCAGCATGGATCAGGAGAGCCTAAAATTGATCCTGTAAAGGGTTTATTTTTGTAATTTATTCCAGCCTCGTGTTTTTTGCTGGTTTTTGGAGCCTCTCAGTGTTCTCTGCGCCCCAGCACGGTGGTAACTCAGGTTAAACCCTGAGCAGAGCTCTGTGAAACCTGTACTTAAACCTAATCCATTCCTGCAGCTCCTGCAGTGAGCAGAGGTTGGAATGAAGGCTGAGATCACAGTGCTGCAGGATAAACAGCCCTGGAAACTTCACCAGCATAAAACAAGCACGGTTCCAGTTCCCTTTGTCACTCCTGCGGGGCGCTGGGGCTGAAACCCAACGCTGGGAGCGACACCTGAGCAGCAAAACGAGTCCTTTTGTGGCTAAAATTGTCACTTCAGGCCGGCTTTTGTCATCCGAGCGGGCTTTGTTTGAGCGGCAGGGTTTCCTTTGGGGATGGGAAGTGCCTGGCTGGGTCCGGGCTTGCCGACTTTGGCAGCTGGAGGCGCTGGTTTGGAGCAGGTTGAAAGTTCCTAAGTAAAGATAATTTCTTACAGGTTGCAGCAGTGGCTGAGCACGGAGGGAGCAGCACCTGCAGAGTGAGGTTCTGTGGGGCTGTTCCAGGTTTTTTCAGCTGAGTGAGAACAGATCCACATCCCCTTGGAGGGTGTGATGAATTAGGAAGGGAGGAGCAGCTCCAGGTGCTCCAGGACTGTTTCATCTCCCTGCAGATCCCCAGCCTGGCCTCACAGTTTGGATTTTTGCATCCACAAATAGTTCCTGTGCTGTGTAAATGCCAAATTTCCTCTTTTTTGGGTGCCTTTGGGACCCTCTGCCTGAGCAGGGCGGGAACCCCAAAGCAGGGCCCTGCTTCTGAAGGCATTTCTGAAATAAAATCAACATTTATTTTGTGGTTGAGTCCGAGCAACCCCCCCCCTCCCCATTGCTGTGGAGATTAATGGGATTTTCATAGTGAGAGCCACAAATTAGGTCAATAAATCCTAAGCATCCTGTTTGGGATAATTAATGGGAATCCTGCTGCCCTGATGGGAGCATTTAACAGCAAGGGGGAGATTTGGGGCTGTATTTCACCATTCCTGGCATACACATCCCGTTTTTCCTGCAGGTTTGGGGTTTTTCAGCCCAACTTCCACTCCTGGAATCGCCATCACGAGGTTGTTCCTGTAGTTCCTCACACAGAATCGCTCAGAATTCATTCTGAGCTGTCGAGCTCAGCTGCTTGGGGTGAATCTGCAGAGGTTTGGGCCCAAAGCCCTTCCCAGGGTGGTTCTGATCCTGGTGCTGTTGTCCCTTTGCAGAGGTTCACGCCACGGGGTTCAACTACCAAAACGAGGATGAGAAGGTGACGCTGTCCTTCCCCAGCACCCTGCAGAAAGGTAGGAGCCCTCCCTGCCTGCGGGGCCTTGAGCAGCAGCTCCTTCCCTGGGTCCCTGCCCCGGAGCCTCTGGAATTGCGGATTTGGGCTGATTTCTGCTCAGATCCGTGACTGATTTGCCACAGTTCCTTAAATCCCAGACTTTGCAGACTTTGCTCCCAGTTTCACTGGAAGATGGAACTGTTGAGGTCCCTCTTGGTCGCTGCTCTGTTCAAAAAGATCCAGAACTCCTGTGGGGAACTGTGGGGGGTTTATTTTGTTCGGGGAGCAGCCCCAGAGCAAAGCCGGTGTGGTGGCGCCTGCCCAGGTCTGTGTGCTTGTGTTGCAGGGACAGGGACACTCAAGATAGACTTTGTGGGGGAGCTGAATGACAAAATGAAAGGGTTCTACCGGAGCAAGTACAGCACGCCCAGCGGGGACACGCGCTACGCCGCCGTCACCCAGTTCGAAGTAAGCCTCTGATCATTTTCATTTCTTTTCTTTTCTTTTCTTTTCTTTTCTTTTATTTTATTTTTATTTTTATTTTATTTTTATTTTATTTTTATTTTATTTTTATTTTATTTTTATTTTTATTTTCATTTTCATTTTTATTTTTATAAAATTTTAATTTTTATTTTAATTTTTATTTTCATGTTCACCTTAATTTTTACTTTCGTTTTCTTTTTTATTTTCATTTTAATTTTTATTTTATTTCAAAATTTTAATTAAAATTTATTTTAATTTTAATTTTTATTTTTAATTTTAAATTAATTTTAAATTAATTTTTATTTTAGTTTTAATTTAATTTTAATTTTATTTTTATTTTCATTTTTATTTCCATTTTATTTTTATTTTAATTTTTATTTCAATTTTATTTTTATTTTCATTTTTATGTTCATTTTCATTTCTAGCCAGGATTTATACTTACAACAGGCAAAGATGCATTTTCTTATCTTCCCCCATCCCCTCTGGATGAATATCAAAAATTCACATTATTTTTCATCCTTGTCCCTCCTTACAAAGAGCTCAGGGCTGGGCTGGTGCTGCCCAGGGCACTCCCCCAGCACCAACAGCATTTCTGGGGCTCTTTTGGACAAATTTGGGGCGGTTTGGGCACATCTGGGTGCCCTCAGTGCTTCCCCTCCTGCCGTGCCTCTGCTCAATTTGGGTCATTTTTTACTTAAAATCAGGAGTGAAAGAAGAATAAAAACCTGATTCAGAGGTCAGGAGTGCAGTGGGGAGACCAAACCACGCTTCTCCCTTTTTTTTGCTGGAAATCAATTGAATTTCTGTGGTTTTTACCACAATCTGCTGGGATTTATTTCTTTAATTCTCTTTATTCCAGGCCACTGATGCTCGCAGGGCTTTTCCTTGCTGGGATGAGCCTGCAATCAAAGCAACCTTTGACATTTCTTTGGTGGTTCCCAAAGACAGAGTAGCTTTGTCAAATATGGTAAGTTCTAAATATTTTAATTAAATATGCCCTTGATAATTAAAATTTTGCCTTGATAACAGCTGGGAATAAAATCGGCAATAAATGGAGAGAGAAACACAAAATCTGATGTCAGGACAAACCTGGTAGTTTTAAAAAATAAATTAAAATTAATTTTATATGCTGCTTGATTAAGAGGGACTGGGAAAAAATCCTTTGTGAGTTTTCCTGTCTGGGTTTCTGTCCAGACCTGGAACAAAATGTGGAAACAGAGGAAACACAAACAAACAAAACCCAGCATTTTTTATTTGCTGCCTGCACGTGTTTATAGGTGATGTTGCTGGAGAATAGGTTTTAAAATATGCTTTATTTTAATATGCTTTATTTTTATTATTATAAATAATAATAAATAATAATAAATAATAATAAATTTATTTCAATTTATTTATAAATAAATAAAGCCTAGCCTGGCCCTGCCACAAGGTGTTTGTGTCTGGATTTAGGGGGTGCCTTGCTGGGATGGCATTGATGCTGTTTAGTTCCTAATGGGACATAACTGAAATAGAAACAAAAATTTATTATAATATCAATAATATGCTAATATTATCAATATAAATATAATATTAAAATTACATATGTTGTATATTATATATTATATGTATTCTACATAATAATTATAATTATATGCAATAGTGTAATATTTATAATTACACTATAATTACATTATAATTCATATTATTTATTAATGTTTTATTGTAATAAAATCACACCTCCACCTGGGATGGGGCACTTCAGCCACGAGAGAACTGCTTGAAAACACCAAATCCTTTGAATTTGGGGTTTTTTGTGGTTTTTTGTTTTGTTTTTAGTTTTTTCCCTTGGCTTTTTCTTTCTTGTTTCCTTGCTTTTTGTGGGTTTCCCTTTTGGGATTTCAGTGCTGAAAACCCAGAATCTTTTGCTAAAAACCTGGGCTTTCTCTGCTAATTAGACCTGACCTTCCTCTTCCTATTGCAAAGAGCTGCTGGAATCCAAATACCCCACAGCTTGTGAGGTTCCTTGCATTGTAAAGAAACAGCATTGGGGTAAAAAAATTCCCCTTTTGGAGCCCCAAAGCTGCGCTGCTCTGGATTTGGGGTTGAGAGATTTTTCTCAATTTTTCAAACTGAGATTTGAACTTCCCCTGGAGTTTCGATTCAAGGTTTTGATTTCAAATTGAAATTTCAAGTTGAAATTGAAGAAATGTGTGAGGCAGCATAAAGAAATCCCGTTTAAAAATTCCATTTTTGGGGGTTTTTCCTCTTATTTTCAAGTCTGTCTTTCTGAACCTCTTTGCATCATAAAAACCCCCAACGCTGGGGTAAAGCATTGCGGTTTGGGAGCCCCCAGCCCCATTTCCGTGCACGCCAACCCCACCCTCCCTGTGCTGCCCCAGAACGTGGTGGAGCGGCGGCCGTACCCCGACGACGAGAGCCTGGTGGAGGTGAAGTTCGCGCGCTCCCCGGTCATGTCCACGTACCTGGTGGCCTTCGTGGTGGGCGAGTACGACTTCGTGGAGGCGCGCTCGCAGGACGGCGTGCTGGTGCGCGTCTACACGCCCGTGGGCAAGGCCGAGCAGGGCAAGTTCGCCCTGGAGGTAAGGGTTTGGGGTTTGGGGTTTGGTCATGCACTGAAATGAGCCATTTTGGGGTTTTTTGGGGTTTTTGGTGGGTTGTAGATGCACACACCGTGCTGGTGCGCGTCTACACGCCCGTGGGCAAGGCCGAGCAGGGCAAGTTCGCCCTGGAGGTAAATCCCAGACAGGTTTGGGGTTTGGGGTTCGGTCACTCACTGAAATGAGCCATTTTGGGGTTTCTGGTGGGTTGTAGATGCACACACCGTGCTGGTGCGTGTCTACACGCCCGTGGGCAAGGCCAAGCAGGGCAAGTTCGCCCTGGAGGTAAAGGTTTGGGGTTTGGGGGGTTTGGGGTTCAGTCATTCACTGAAACCAGGGAGTTTTGGGGTCTTTTCATGGGTTTTTGGTGGGTTGTGGTCACATGCGGAGTCTTGGTTCGCACCTGCACGCCTGTGGGAGAGAAAGGGGGAGCAGGGAAAGTTGGCCCTGGAGGTGAATCCAAGACAGGTTTGGGGTCTGGTCACTCAGGTAAATCTCAGCGTTTTGGGGTTTTTTATGCGTTTTTGGGGTTTTTTGTGGGTTGCCCATTGAGTCCTGGCACGGGTCTGCATGCCCATGGGCAAGGCCGAGCAGGGCCAGTTCCCCCTGAGGGTAAACCTGAGACAGCTCTGAGGTCTGGTCACTCACTGAAAGCAGCAAGTTTTGGGTTTTTTCTTGGTTTTTTGTTGGTTGTATTCCTGGTTTTTGGGGCTTTTTTGCCCAGAAGGGCAAGTTTGCCCTGGAGGTAAATCCGAGTCAGGTTTGGGGGTTTGGGGTCTGGTCATTCACTGAAATCTGGAAGTTTTGGGGTTTCTTTTCCTAGTTTCAGTCATAATTCCTTAGTTTCAATCCTAATTTCTTAACTGCAGTCACAATTTCTTTGTTTCAGTCAGGATTTCCTAATTTCAACCATAATTCCTTAGTTCCAGTCACAGTTTCCCAAGTGTTGCCCAGTTTCAGGTTAACAGAACATTTCTCCTCTCGTTTCTTACAGGTTGCTGCTAAAACTCTGCCTTTTTATAAGGACTACTTCAATGTTCCTTACCCTCTTCCTAAAATTGATCTCATAGCTATTGCAGACTTTGCTGCTGGTAAAGTAACTCACTTTATTGCTGAAATTGAATTTATTTGATTTTTTTTTTATTAAAAAACCTTTAGGAAGAGGTGTGGATCAATATCAATAAACCTTTGTATTTATTTTATAAAGGTGCCATGGAGAACTGGGGCCTTGTTACTTATAGGTATGATGTTAAAATACTGTCTTTCCCCCTCTCTGTTCATTAATTCTTGGAGTTAATTGGATTCATTTGAGGCAGCTCTAATTGTTGGGTGTCATCCCAAATCAGACAGAATCAATCCTTTCAATTTTTAGTTTGGTTTGGATGATTTACGGTGGTGTTACAGCTTAGGAAGGCAAAAAGCAGCCACTGGCTGAGGGTTTGAAATTGAAAAAACCTTCTTGGCCCCTTTTTTCTCCCATAAAATCTCCTGACACAGCTGGGAGAGTTTTATTTTACCTCGTAGGTAAATTTGGCAGCCACAGAGTAAAGGTGTGGAAGTGGGAAAATCAAAAATATTAACTCGCCTTCCTTTGCAGTTTGATTTTTTTTTTCCTTCTTCTGATCAAGCTTTTGCACTTTTGCTTGATATTAATTCGTTTTCTGTGCTGGTGGTCAGGAGGATTTCCCTGAATTTCGAACAACTTGTAAGCTTTGGACTTTAAACCCTGAAATAATTTGGGATTTCTTCTGCTCAGCTTTGAATTTGGCTTAAAAAAAAACCAAAACAAATTTGAGCCCAGGTTTTAAACTTTTCCCCGCTTATTGCGATTCTGATGAAATCTGATATTTTATTCCTTGTGGGGAAAACAATTTAAATGTATTTATCCTGGATGAGGAGCATTTTTGGGATGGAGCTGTGAATTTTTGCCCCTTTGTGCTGAGTTTGCTCTGCCCCATTCGGGGACCTGCAGACCCCATCCTTGGGGAGGTTTTTCCCTGGAGTTTCAGCATTCCAGAGGTCCCTGAGCAGGGCTGGAGGTGCCACAGAGGGGAAAAACCTCCTGGAAGAGCCAGGATTCCTTTGGGAGCACTGAGGGGAGCAGGATCTGAGCACAGAGGGAGCTGAGCTTCCAAAAATTACCTAGGGGAGCATTTTGATCAATAAAAACTGCATTTCCCTCCTTCTGCCTGGGTTTTTTTTTTTTTTCCTTCCACTTCTTGCATGCCCTAAAATAATTCCTGCTCCAAAGCATTGCAGCAGCAGCTGTGGAACTCACCCTGACAATTCCATGGCCACACTGAGAGAAATTTCGGGTCAGTTTTTTTGGGGGGGTTTTCTCCTCTCTTAGGTAATTTCACCTCCTTTGGGTTGTGGTTTTTTTGTCCTCCTGGGGCCGTCCCCGCCGTGCTGAGCTCTGATTTCTCTCCTCCACCACAGGGAGACTGCTTTGCTCATCGACCCCAAGAACTCCTGCTCCTCGTCCCGCCAGTGGGTGGCTCTGGTGGTGGGGCACGAGCTGGCTCACCAGTGGTTTGGAAACCTCGTCACCATGGTACCTCAGCCCCCCAGAATCCCACTTTTTGTTCCTCTCTGCCTCCTGTCCTGCCCAAAATCGGGGTTTGCATGCCCCTAAACGGCAGCACGTTGTGTTAAAATAGTTAATTTAATGTTGGAATGGAGGTATATGGTAGTTGACCGTTCAAAATTTCATTTTTTATTTAAATAATCTGCTTCCTATCCTGTCCAAAATCTGAGTTTAGATGCTGTTAAGCAGCAGCATGCTGTGATAACATAGTTAATTTAATATTTAAGTCGTAGTTTATGGTACCTCCAAAATCCCCTTATTTAATTTAAATTTCCTTCGTATCCTGCCCAGAACATGTGTTTGTGTGCCCCTAAAAAGCAGCACACTGTGATAATAAAATTTAATATTTAAATGGTGGTCTATGGTACCTCCAAACTCCCCTTATTTAATTTAAATTTCCTTCGCATCCTGCCCAGAACATGTGTTTGTGTGCCCCTAAACAGCAGCACGCCGTGTTACAATAACCAATTCAGTATTCCCAGTGGATTTTGCCCTTTATCCCTGGTTTGTGTGCCCCTGCAGGAGTGGTGGACCCACCTGTGGCTGAACGAGGGCTTTGCCTCGTGGATCGAGTACCTGTGCGTGGATCACTGCTTCCCCGAGTACGACATCTGGACCCAGTTCGTGTCTGCTGACTACACACGGGCCCAGGAGCTCGATGCCTTAGACAACAGCCACCCCATCGAGGTCAGGCCTCATTTCCCAGCCTTTTTCCCTCCCTTTTCCCTGTGATTACAAAGGGAATTTTGTGGTGGCCGCTGAGCCCAGCGGAATCCGCGGCTGGGGCTGCGCTCTGTGGGTTCTGCTCTCGCTGTGCCCCAAAAAGCTCCCTTGGAATTGCTGGGAATTCTAAACCTTAAAGATCTAATTCCTAGAGATCCAATGCCTGTGGATTCTAATGTTTTTTACAAAATATTTGGTGGAATAAATTTTGGGCATTAACCTTATCCAGCAGGGCGTTTTAGAGTGATTTACTCCCTGAGTGTGCCTTGCCCGCTATTCCTGGATTTAATAATCTTAATCTTAATTTAACAAAAGATTTGCTGCTTTTGGGAAGCCAAGGATTGAAGGAAGATCCCCAAATTTATCTGATCCAGCACCAAAACATAACTTGAACCATGTTTAACTTCCAAACCAGCCCTGACCCAGCCATATCTGGGGCATTTTCATTGTCTGGGGGCAGAGTTTGCTCTCAGACAAATCCAGCAGTGGGAGAGGAAAGAATCCCTCAGATTTTCACCTCTAAAAATTATTTTCCCTCACTTTTTCACCTCCAAAACGGACATTTTCCCTCAGATTTTCAACTCTAGAACTTTGCCACGAGCAAAATGCAATTTTTTGGCAGCCCAGATCCTTCTCACTGTGGGTTGTGGTGCTTCCCACAGGTCAGTGTGGGCCATCCCTCCGAGGTGGATGAAATATTTGATGCCATTTCCTACAGCAAGGGAGCCTCTGTGATCCGGATGCTGCACGACTACATTGGGGATGAGGTACAGGGATGGGAACTGGAGATTTTCAGGGCATTTTTAGCAGCTAAAATTACCGGGGTTTAAAAAAAATGAACTTGTTCTGTGTTTTGAAATTTTCTCCACTTCAAGCTCTGTTTGAACTTATCTGGGAAAAAATAACAATGGGAAATACAGAAGGAATTGGTGATTGTAAAGATTCCTTGCCTGATTCTTGGGGATAGATGCAGAGTGGGAGGCTGGGAGATCCCTGTGACATCTGCACTTGTGCATTCCCAGGATTTCCGGAAAGGAATGAACCTGTACCTGACCAAGTTCCAGCAGAGGAATGCTGCCACAGGTAACTGGGTCACTGGGATGGGCACAAAAGTTATTTCTGGACTCAAAACTGCTGGTTTTGCACCTGAAATAATTGAAATTCCTGGAAACTCCTGGCTTGCTCCCAGCTTCATGCCCTGCATGCCTGGGGAGTTTCTGTCCCTGGAGTGTGTGGCTGACGTGATCTCCAACATTTGTAAGATATTTTTCAGTTACCACTGAAAAATATCACAAATATTCTTTGGTTTGCCGAGAGAGCCTTCTGCAGTATTGATCTTGTGATTAAACAGGTCAAAGTCTGATATTTTTGCTTTTAAACCTTCTATTTTTGTGGATCAGGCACAAATGTAGAAGTGGGGACATCAAAGCTCCATCAGCCAAATCCAATCTGTGGTGTTTGGTCAGCGATTTTTGACATAATACATAAAAAACCCAAAGGGAAATGTTGTTCTCTTTTAATATTTAATGTTAATTTTTGTATCACAATGTGTATTGATTGGGTTTTTTTAGCAGTAAAGAAGTTGCTTTTCCCCTCTCTCCTTCCTGAGGAGGTTTAAACTATTTCCTTTTTTTTTTTTTTGCCTGTCGTCTGTTAAATTTCAACAAAACACAAAAGTGGAAAAGGTGAAGTAAGAACCCAACTTTCCCTATGCTAACCCTAATAAAACCTAATTCAAATCCTTTTCTCCTGCAGAGGATCTCTGGGAAAGCCTGGAAAAAGCCAGTGGCAAACCCATTGCTGCTGTGATGAACACGTGGACCAAACAAATGGGATTTCCACTCATTTACGTGGAGGCTGAACAGGTGAGAATGGAATTGTGCTTTAATTTTGGATCAGATTTAGCAATATTCCCTGATTTTGAGTATTCCCTTGGATCAGGGGTGGTAAAAATGGAATTGTGCTTTAATTTTGGATCAGATTTAACAATATTCCCTGATTTTGGGTATTCCCTTGGATCAGGGGTGGTGAAAATGGAATGGTGCCTTAATTTTGGATCAGATTTAGCAATATTCCATGATTTAGAGCACTTCCTTGGATCAGGGGTGGTAAAAATTGAATTTGTGCCTTAATTTCAGATCAGATTTAACAGTATTCCCAGATTCTGGGCATTCCCTTGGGTCAGGGGAGGCTCCGTGTGGGCTCAGCTCTGGTTCTGACGGGTGGGAGGTGCCAAATCCCTGCGGATTCACCCCAAAACTCCCTGGATCCCTGGGGTTTGCTGCCTTTGGGAGCCGTTTGTGCAGGGAGGGAATGATTCCCCTGCACTTCTGCTCCTTGCCCAGGCCTGCAGGGTGAGGGAGGATCCGGGGCCGGGGCTGCCCTCAGGCCGCAGGTCCAGGCCGCGGGTCCAGGCCGCGGGTCCAGGCTGCAGGTCCAGGCCGCGGGTCCAGGCCGCAGGTCCAGGCCGCGGGTCCAGGCCGCGGGTCCAGGCCGCAGGTCCAGGCCGCGGCTGCTGGAGCCTTTTCTGGCAGGAAAAACCAAATTATTCCATGAAGCAGAGGGCAGTGACACACAGGGACTGAAATGAAACGTGCTAATCGTCCCCTTTTCTCATTTTCTTGCCTTTTTTTCTTTTTTGATTTTTTTTTTCCCCCTCAGCAAGAAGATGACAAAGTGTTGAAGTTGGTCCAGAAGAAATTCTGTGCCAGTGGACCATATACTGGTAAGAGGAGAGCTGGGAGCAGGAATGGGTGGGCACAAAACCACAAAATAGCCCAATTTTGAAGGGATATTGTTGGGTTTTTGTTGTTTTTCATCCAAAATCAGCAATTTTGGGAGCTGGAACAGCCCCAGGCCTGTGCTCTGCCTGGATCCAGGTGGGGAAATCTGAGGAAATCCAAGTTTGGGCCTTTCCCACTTGTGGTTTCCATATCCTGGCATGGAGAGCAGCATTCCTTGTCTCAAAATTCCTTCAAAAATGTCAATTTTAGGGCCGGGGCCCTCTGAGGGGCTGGGGAGCAGCTGGTTTGTGGTGGTGCTGAAATAAATGAAATAAAAACACCTCAGGTGGGCACAACCACTGATTTCAGCACTGATTCCATTTCCCTTCCGTGCTTATCCAAATTAAAATATTTGGCTTGAAAGTTGATTTAAAGATTTTGGGGCTTTTAGCTCTAAAACTGTAATTTCCCTCATATTTTCAACTCTAAAACTGACATTTTACTCCAGATTAAAACTGTCATTGTCCCTCAGATTTTTAAAAACGGACGTTTCAGATTTGGACCTTTTTTTTCCAATTTCACGTTCAGTGCTGAACCTGGGCTGTTTTTGAGCTGTTTCTCAGTGTTTTGCACCCAATTTCCCCTCGTTTTCCTCCGCTGCAGGGGAGGATTTCCCCATGTGGATGGTGCCCATCAGTATTTGCACGAGCGAGGACCCCAGCTGTGCCAAAATGCAGATTTTGATGGACAAACCCGAGCTCACCGTGGTGTTGAAGGACACCAAGCCAGAGCAGTGGGTCAAGGTGAGGCCTCAAATTTTCATTTTCCTCCTCCTCCTTTTATTTCCCTTTCCCCTCGGAATTCTGGTTTTCCTCTGGAAAACCTCCTTTTCTTCCCTGTGCTGCTGTGGAGTTTTGGTTCCCATTCCTCCCCTTTCTTTCCCATTTCCTGACAACACAACTGCAATTTTTTGAGAATTCAAACCTGGAAAAAAATGTGAAATTAAAGGCAGGATTTGAGTTGAGGTGTGGTGGCTTTTTTAGTCATTGTTATCATTATTATTGCAATTATTGTTATTATGGTTATGGTATTATTGTCTCGTTACCATTATAATTATAATTATTACAATCATTATATACTTTATGCCATGTATTAAATATATTCTCTTACTATAATAAATTTATATTTAAATTCTTAACTATATATGTAAGTCTATGCATTATATTATTTTAATGAATACAAAATATATTTCTATATTTCTATTTTAAATATTTCTATTTTAAAATACATTTCTATTTTTAAAAATTATAATTTGTATATGCATATATATATTAATGCATAATTTAATACATTGTTTTTCTATATATAGTTTTCCTACATATGCTTCTCATATATAAAACACATATATGGACATAGGTATTTTAGATTAATATGAAGATGTATTTTAGATAAATATGCATAAATACAAAGGCATCTTTTAAATATATAACAATATAAAAATCTTTTAGATAAATATATATGGATACAAAGATTTTTTAAATAAATGCCTATAAATAGAAAGTTTAGATAGATAAGTATAAATACAAATACATATTTTATATAGATATAAATTGATACAAAGACATTTTAGACACATATACACAACAATATATTAATATAAATCACACTTTATAAAATCACATATAACAATAAATGACATTTTATTTAAATATACAGACATAAACCAAATTTAATTGAAATCTACACCAGCACAGCCCCTATTTTAGCCACAAACAGCCATGAGCTGTGTGATTGCTTGCTGCTGAGCCCCTGGGTGTTTGTGCTTTAGCTGAACCTGGGCACCGTGGGGTTCTACCGCACCCAGTACAGCCCGGCCATGCTCGAGAGCCTCATCCCAGCCATCAAGGACCTGTCCCTGCCCCCCGTGGACAGGCTGGGGCTGCAGAACGACCTCTTCTCCCTGGTGAGCCCTGGGATGGGGAAAAACAGCTGGGAGTGGGGGGGGAATCATCTGAGACTGGGGCAGAATAGTCTGGGAACGGGGGGAAAATCATCTGGGAACGGGAGGGGAATCATCTGAGACTGGGGCAGAATAGTCCGGGAACAGGGGGGGGATCATCTGAGATTGGGGCAGAATAGTCCGGGAATGGGGGGGGAAATCATCTGAGAATGAGGGGGGAAATCATCTGAGACTGGGGCAGAATAGTCTGGGAATGGGGGGGGGGAATCATCTGGGAATGAGGGGGGAAATCCTCTGGGAATGGGGGGGAAAATCATCAGGGAATGGGGCAAAGTCATCTGGGATTGGAGGAAAACCTCTGGGATGGAGAAAATCTTTCGGGACTGGGGAAAAAATCCATTGGTACTGGGGCCAGATCCTCTGGGATTGGGGCAAAATCCTCTTGTATAGAGAAAATACTTGGGATTGAGAAAATCCTCAGGGAATGGAGCAAAATAAATTGATGAGCAAATAAAAAATCAGATTAATCCCTTTTTTCCCTTAATCATCAATAAAATAAATGGATGAGCTATTAAAAATGGAATTAATCTCATTTTTTGTCTCCTCCCCAGGCCCGAGCTGGAATCATCAGCACCGTGGAGGTGCTGAAAGTGATGGAAGCGTTCGTGAACGAGCCCAACTACACCGTGTGGAGCGACCTGAGCTGCAACCTGGGCATCCTGGGCACGCTCCTGTCCCACACAGACTTCTACGAGGACATCCAGGTGTTCGTCAGAGACGTCTTCTCCCCCATCGGGGAGAGGCTGGGCTGGGACCCCAAACCTGGAGAGGGTAGGAGAGTCTGCTGGGGCTGCAACCTGCTGGGGCTGGGGGAGCACTGAGGGGAAACTCAGCGGGAAATGATGGGAAATCCAGCTTGGGGTTGAGTAAAAATCATCAGGGGTTTGGGGGGGAAATGATGGGAAATTCATCTTGGGGTGGGTGAAAATCATCAGGGGTTTGGGGAAATGATGGGAAATCCAGGTTGGGATTGAGTAAAAATCATCAGGGGTTTGGGGGAAAGGATGGGAAATCCAGGTTGGGATTGAATAAAAATCATCAGGGTTTGGGGGAAATTATGGGAAATCCAGGTTGGGACTGAGTAAAAATCATCAGGGGTTTGGGGAAATGATGGGAAATTCATCTTGGGATTGAGTAAAAATCATCAGGGGTTTGGGGAAATGATGGGAAATCCAGGTTGGGATTGAGTAAAAATCATCAGGGGTTTGGGGGAAAGGATGGGAAATCCAGGTTGGGATTGAGTAAAAATCATCAGGGGTTTGGGGGAAATGATGGGAAATCCAGGTTGGGACTGAATAAAAATCATCAGGGGTTTGGGGGAAAGGATGGGAAATTCAGTTTTGGGTTTGGGAATCTTGTGTATTAATGAATCATCAGGGATTTGGGGGAAAATTTCTGGAAAATTCAGTTATGGAGTTGGGAATCTTGTGTCAATAAATTATCAGGGATTCAGGGGAGAGAAGGGAGGAAAGTGAGGCTGAAAGAGGCATTCGACCACCCCTGGAGGCCTGGGTTCTCTGCATGTCCTCAGGGATTGTCCCACAGCTGCAATAAAGCTTCAATGCTGAGTTTTGTCTCCCAAATATTCCCATTTTTCTCTTCTTCCTCACTCCTAGACCCTCCCAAGGGGTCTGGTTTTGGGAAAATTAGGAAAAGCTCCAGATAATCCCATTTTTGTGTTCTCTCTCTCTCCTAGACCCTCCTGAGGGGGCTGGCCTTAGGAAAACTGGGGAAAGCTCCCAAATAATGCCATTTTCGTGTTCTCTGTCTCTGCTAGGGCACCTGGATGCCCTCCTGAGGGGGCTGGCCTTAGGAAAACAGGGAAAAGCTCCCAGACAATGCCATTTTTGTGTTCTCTGTCTCTCCTAGGGCACCTGGATGCCCTGCTGAGGGGGCTGGTTTTGGGCAAGCTGGGCAAAGCCGGGCACAAGGCGACGCTGGAGGAGGCGCGGCGCCGCTTCAAGGAGCACGTGGAGGGGAAGCACGTCCTGTCTGCTGACCTGAGGAGTCCTGTAGGTGCTGGGGGGCTTGGGGGTCCCCTCAGGCTGTCCCCTCCCCCTGGCAGGTGGATTCCAGAGGGTGGGGAACGAGAGGGGAGCAGGCTGGGAGATGGGAGCCGTCCCTCCTTGTGTCATCCCGGCCTTTCCGCTTTTGGAATTGCCAAAATCCTCCTGGAACGGAGGAAAACATCCAAGGGTTGAACTCCATCTCTCCAATGCAGAGTTGAAGCCCTGGTGCTTCCAGATGTGGGAATTCCAGCCCAGTTCCATACAAATTGCTGCTTTTCCAAGAGTGTGATGGTTCTATTTCCGATTTTCTCCCAGGTCTATGTGACTGTGCTGAAGCACGGGGACAGCTCCACCCTGGACACCATGCTAAAGGTGGGTGCTCGCTCTCCAAAACCCCACATTTCCCCCTAAAAATCCCTCTGGGCTGGGGTTTATCCACACCCAGTCCCTGCTGGTGCGAAATTCCCTTGGGAATTTCTCCCTGTGCTGCTTGACCTTTATACAAAGCGGTGGAAATCACTTTGTTCCTTGGAATTAACAGCGCCACCAGCCAGGCCAATTTGTCCCTGATTAGGTTTGCTGAGTAATTAGCAGCTCTGGCACCCACAGAGGGCTCATTAGGCGTGGGATTAATGATGAATGAATATTTGGATGTGTTTCCCTGCAGCTGCACAAGCAGGCTGACATGCAGGAGGAGAAGAACCGGATCGAGCGCGTCCTCGGGGCCATCTCCCAGCCAGAGCTGATCCAAAAAGTTCTCACCTTTGCACTTTCAGTGAGTTCCCTTCCCCTGGGCTGTTCCCTGGGGAGTCTCCTCCCGGGTCAGGCTTGCAGCTGGGCCTTCAGAGTTTTGGGGAAATTCCAAATTCAGAAAAATCTCAGCAAGCTGGGTCCAAATTCAGGAAAAATTTGGCTGAGTTGGGTCCAAATTCAGAAAAAGTTTGGCTGAGCTGGGTCCAAATTCAGAAAAAGTTTGGCTGAGTTGGGTCCAAATTCAGAAAAAGTTTGGCTGAGCTGGGTCCAAATTCAGAAAAAATTTGGCTGAGTTGGGTCCAAATTCAGAAAAAATTTGGCTGAGTTGGGTCCAAATTCAGAAAAATCTGAGAGTTGCTTCAGAGTAATACAAACCCGAGAGCCTTGGTTCCAAATTAACAAAATTTTGAGAGAGCTGGATCCAGATTAGCAAAAATCTGAGAGAGTTGGTTCCAAATTAACAAAAAATCTGAGTAAGGTGGTTCCAAATTAAAAAAAAACCCTCTGAATGTGCTGATTTCAAATTAAGAAAACTCTGATTGCTCTGTTTGGAGGCAGCTGCTGTGGGGATTCTGTGTGTTCAGAGCAGTTGATTCCCTGGTGCTGTGGGAATTAATCCCAATTTTCCTGGTGCTGCTCTGCTTCCAGCACCAATTCCCAGGAAGCCAAAATGCAGTGTGGCCTCTCAATTTACCAAAGAGCTAGAATAATCTCTCTACATCTTTCCTTTCTTCAGTTAAAATAAGATTTTTTTTTTTTTTGGCGGGTGTAACCTGGGAATAACTCAGGGATTTGCTTCTCCTTCAGTCTTTGAGTTGCACATTAAATTTTGGGGTAAAAAATTTGCCTAAATTGACAGATGGGCTGTAGAAATACCTAAAACCTCAAGCCAAGGTGCTGGAATTGTTGGGAAATGTGGAATATTGAGAATATTTCCCTCCCCAGGAAGAGGTACGTCCCCAGGACACGGTGTCAGTGATTGGAGGAGTGGCTGGAGGCAGCAAACAGGGCAGGAAAGCTGCTTGGAAATTCGTAAGGGACAACTGGGAGGAGCTTTATAATCGATACCAAGGTGGATTCTTAATATCCAGATTAATAAAGGTACGTGGGGCCCTGAGGAAAAGCCCTTCCCTCCCATCTGCCACTGGAAATGGTGAATTTCTCCTTTCATTTAATAATTAATTAATAATTTATTGTTGGTTTTTTTCCCCCCCTTCAGCTCACAGTGGATGGATTTGCAAATGATAAAATGGCTGCAGAAGTGAAGGTAAGAAGCTTTAATTAAAGAATTGATTCATTAGTCACTGATAAACTTGGGGTGCTCTGGCTGGAAGAATCAAATCCTGGTGGATTTTGTTGTTCTGTGCCCAAACTGCCCCTCTTTAGGTTGGATAAAATGTGATTGAAATGCCTTAAATCAGCATTTTGGAAGTAATCTGGAATTTCCACTGATTTATTCTTCATTGATTTCAAATTTTATAAAATCCAGCAGAGTTTGGCAGCAGCTTTGAGCCTCCCCAAAAAAGAAAACTTTTAAATATTCAGAATTGTCCCAACCTCCATCATTGGTAGAGCTCTGAGAGTGGGTGTGGATTTCATGATTTATTCTTTCCCCCCATTTTTCCAAGAACATCTTGGAAGAAACTTTAAAATAGGGCTGTTAATCTGTTAATTAGCACTGTCCTATTAGGAAAACACTGAGGAGGAATTGTAATTCCGAAGATCAGCTGAGCCCTGAACTGACTCTGTCCTTTTTATCATTTAGTGACTTTTCTTAGTAAAGATTTCATAGTAGAAAATACAGAGAAGTTTTGCACTAGAATTTATTTTATTTTATTTGTTTGCAAAACACTGAGCAGGAAACCCACCCCTAATTAACTCCCAGCTCATTTCCAAGAGAATTCCTGACCTTTGAGGGGGGAATTTCCCACGTGTGAGCCCCAGTGTCACCTTGCAGGGTGTGAGGTGCTCTGCCAAGTGCTGGGGAAAGCTGCTTGGAGGGAGGCAGGGACAGCTCGAGCTCCCTGGCCATGGAAAATGCAGAGTCACAGCAGCCCTGGGAGCTGCTCCTGCCGGGGAAACCGGGACTGCCCGGCCAGATGGGCCTGGGGGCACTGCCCAGCCTGAACTGGGGGCCTGAACTGGGCCTGGGGGCACTGAATGGGGCCTGAATGGGGCCTGGGGGCACTGAATGGGGCCTGAATGGGGCCTGAACGGGGCCTGGGGGACTGAACTGGGCCTGGGGGCCTGAACTGGGCCTGGGGGCACTGAATGGGGCCTGGGGGCCTGAACTGGGCCTGAACTGGGCCTGGGGGCACTGAACGGGGCCTGGGGGCCTGAACTGGGCCTGGGGGCACTGTCCATCCAAACTGGAAACTCAGGATCACCCTGAAACCTTCCAGAGTGGCTTCACCTCAGGGCAGTTTTGGGTGCCAGGGCTGATCTGAAGCTGTTGGAAAAGTGTTCAGATGGGGCCAGGGTAGGGTTTGGGGTGTCTGAGCAGGGCCAGGGGTTGAATTGATGCTCCCTGTGAGCTCCAGGGCTGTAGGGGCAATTCCCTCAGGGCTGTAGGGGCAATTCCCTCAGGGGTGTAGGGGCAGTTCCCTCAGGGCTGTAAGGGCAATTCCCTCAGGGCTGTAGGGGCAATTCCCTCAGGGCTGTAGGGGCAATTCCCTCAGGGGTGTAGGGGCAGTTCCCTCAGGGGTGTAGGGGCAATTCCCTCAGGGCTGTAGGGGCAGTTCCCTCAGGGCTGTAAGGGCAATTCCCTCAGGGCTGTAGGGGCAATTCCCTCAGGGCTGTAGGGGCAATTCCCTCAGGGCTGTAAGGGCAATTCCCTCAGGGCTGTAGGGGCAATTCCCTCAGGGCTGTAGGGGCAGTTCCCTCAGGGGTGTAGGGGCAATTCCCTCAGGGGTGTAGGGGCAGTTCCCTCAGGGGTGTAGGGGCAGTTCCCTCAGGGGTGTAGGGGCAATTCCCTCAGGGGTGTAGGGGCAGTTCCCTCAGGGGTGTAGGGGCAATTCCCTCAGGGACAAGCTGGCACTGTGGGGATCATCATCCTGTGCAGGGCAGGAGCTGGACTGCACACCACATCCCTGCAGGTGTTTCCTTATCCCTGGAAGAGTTTCCCCATCCCTGCAGCTGTTTCCCAATCCCTAGTAGAGTTTCCCTCTTCCTGGAGGTGTTTCCCCACCTCTGGAAGCATTTCCCCATCCCTGGAAGAGTTTCCCCACCTCTGGAAGTGTTCCCCCACACTCTGCAGGTGTTCCCCCATCCCTGGAAGCATTTCCCATCCCTGTTAGCGTTTCTCCACCCCTGTAGGCGTTTCCCCATGCTGGCCGATTTTCCGTCGCCCCCGCCCCAAGGCCCCGCTCGCTCTGAGGGGTCCCGGCCGTGTCCCCAGCGCGCCCGCAGCTGTCGCTGTCCCCGCAGGCGTTCTTCGAGAGCCACCCGGCGCCGTCGGCGGAGCGCACGGTGCAGCAGTGCTGCGAGAACATCCTGCTGAACGCGGCGTGGCTGCGGCGCGACGCCGACAGCATCCAGCACTTCCTGCAGCAGCGCCGGGCGCCGCCCGCCCCCGTGTGAGCCCCCCGCGCCCGCAGCGGCCCCAGCGCAGCCCCGGGCACCGGGAGGAGCCCCCACCGATCACCCACATGCCAAGAATTTGGGAGTTTGGTTTTGGTTTGTTTCCCCTTCTTTTTGTTGGTTTTTTTTTTCTTTTTTTTTTCCCTTTTTCTTTTTTATTTTGGTTTCTTTTCCTTTTTTCTTTTTTTTTGTTTATTTCCTCTTCCTCCTTCTCCTCCTCCTCCTCAAGCCCGTGGGGATTGGACCGTGAATGTAGAGTTTAATCGGTTCCTGCTCACACACTCCAAGAATTTGGGAAAATTCTGTTTGGAAAAAAAAACAACAACAGCAACAACAGCAACAAAAAAAAAATCTATCAGCGATTCTGCAGAAAGAGAGAGAGAGAAAAAAAATACAAAAATACAAAAAAAAAAGAGAGAGAAAAATCTGTAAATATGATAGTAATAAAATAGAGCATAACAAAACTGTGAAACTTCCTCAAGCCTTGTCAGTGGTTAAAATATTTAACACCCCCCTCCCCTTTCCTGACACTTATTGACAGATGTTCTGTTTTTTACACCCTCCCTCCCCCCAAAAAGAGGAAACCAGGGGTTTTTAGGTCAGTGCAGAGCCTGAGGCAGGAGTGGGGCCTCAGCCTTGTGTGGAACAGGTCCCGGGGCCAGGCAGGTGTGGTTGGACAGAACCTGTGCAAGGTTTTGGGGAGATGTCCCTGAACCCTCCCCACCCCAAGGATAGTAGGGTTCCCCTTTCCCTTTTGTGTTACCTCTCAGCAACAAAAAAACCCAAAAAACCCCAAAAAAAAACCCCCAAAAACCCCCCAACCTCCCTCTTCTGTTTCTCCTGGGTGCCCCCACCCCTGATGTCCTTCGAGGAGAGCTCGGGATTGTAAAGGAAGCTCCTCTCAGAGCCACATTAAAGCAGAAAGGTTCGTGCAGTTTGATTTCATTTCCGTTCTCCTGGCCCCTTCTCCCCGCGCAGGGGGACGGGGCTGCTGCTGCTGCTGCTGCTGCCGGGGCAGGGCTGCCCTGCTCCCCCTCCAGAGGATCCAGCTCCTCCTGCTCCTCCCTCTCCATCATTGCCGTGGAAATTTGGATTCTGAAGCCTTAAATCAGTGATGACGATGATGATGATGATGATGATGAAGCTGTGCCATCATCCCCTCCCAAAGCAACGTGGTCCTACTAACCAGCCACCCTCTAATACACAAAGGTTGGAGTTCCAGCTTTTTATTTTTGGTTTTTCCTCCCTTTTTCCTTATTTTCTTTAACAGGAATTCGTATTTGGTGTGGCTTAACTGTTAATTTTTTCAGAAGGTCATCAGATTTAACTTGTCAGACTGCTTCCCCTCGAGACATTTTTGTGCTATTGTTTAAAAAAAAAATTACAAAAAAACCCACAAAAAATAAAAAAAAATCAAGCAAAAAAAAAAGAGTACAAAATAAAGGAAAAAAAAAAAAGATTTAAAAGAGTTGGCGTTAATAAAAATGTCAATGTGAAATTCACGTCCTCACCTTGTGTTCTGTTTGAAGGCTGAAATGGACCCAAAGCTGGGTTTATTTGGAGCCTGAAAGGATCCAAAACTGAGTTTAATTTAGAGCCTGAAGTGACCCAAAGCTGGGTTTATTTGGAGCCTGAAGTGACCCAAAGCTGTGAGGGGACAGCAGAGGCCAAGGTGCCGCTTACAGGACCCCTCCTGTGCCGCTGGGGTAGAGTTTGTGTAATGTGAACAAAAACCACCCTCGGGCACTCCAGAACTGCCCAGGACTTAGCAGAGAAAGGAAAGAAAAAAGCTGTGAATAAAAATAATGTATTGAAGAGCGCAAAATTGATGGAATAACGCCGTGGAGGCGCTTCCAGGGTGGGGAAACGCCCCAGAATTGTCAATGTTGAGGCTCTGAGCTCTTGGCCGGTGGCACTGCCCAGGCTGGGCTGGGAACGAGCCTGGCTCGGGGATTTCGCTGCTGTCAGCACCAGCCCTGCCCCAGGCTAAGCCGCTTTCCCTTCTGCTGCCTGCACACGGACAAAGTGAAAATAACCCCGAGCGAGCGGGACCGGGGCACCCGCGTGGGACCGGCACAGAAACAGCAACCGCAGCAGCAAACGGGGCCGGGCTGGGCTGAATCCCCGTTAAAGGAACTTCGGGATCAGTCCTTCCCATAGGAATCCTTGATTTTTATCGTGGGTGACAAAGTAATGCTGGGGAGAGGGGCAGGACAGGGACAGAGGAGTTTTGCGGTGAGGCAAGGGCTGAGATGGGGCTCAGGGCGTGATTAACGAGGGGATTGTGGTAATTAAGGAGGGAATTGTGGTAATTAAGGAGGGAATTGTGGCTGCCACAGCCCTGGAGCGCCGGGACAGCGGGACCTGTCCCTGCCCGTGGCAGGGTGGCACCGCATGAGCTTTAACCTCCTTCCCACCCAAACCATGCCTTGATTTTGCCCACGGGATTTGGGAGCGTCCCCACCAGGGACACCTGAGGGATCCAAGGAGGGATCCCCGGATCCAGCCCAGAACTCCTGGAGCTCCGGGAGGTGTCGGATCACCACCGTTCCATGGAGAACTGTCCCAGGGCCCGATCACTCCCTCCCAAGCAGGAATTCCTTCCCCAAACCCTGTCCGACCCTGCCCTCTCCCCGCCGGGCGCCTCCTTTTCCCCGAATTCCCTCGGATCCCGTTTCTGGAGCGCGTCCCTTTCCCGGGATCCCGGAATCCTCCGGGAGCGAGGGACGATGCCAGGGCCGAGCCCGGCGCTCCCCCGCCCGGGGCGGCGCTCGCCTCTCCCGGCCCTTCCCGGTGCCTCCCAGCCGCGGGAGGGGCCGGGGCTGTGTCCCGGTAATTGTCGCTTGTCCCCGCGGTGTTTGCGGTTTGTGTGTCACTAATTGCCACTCGCCGTTACAGCCCGTTAATTATCACCCGCCGCTCTCCACCTGTCCCGTTTTCCCTTTTCCTTCCCGTTCCCGCATCCCTCGGCTGTGCCGGTGTCACCCGGTTTGGGGACACACCGGGGCGCGGAGGGACCGCGGTGCCCGTCCCGGGGGCACTCGGGGGACACCGGAGCCGGTGCGGGTTCTGGCGGGGCTGTCTCCCCCGGGAGCGCTTCCATCACGGCCCGAGGGACATCCCGGTTCCTGCAGGACCCCGTCCCGGAGCGACTCTGCAGGGCCGGGCAGGACACCCGGACACGGCCCCGGGAAACCCGCGCCGGCTCCGCTTCCCGCTGCGCGCCGAGCACGTGGCTCCTCCCAAGCCGGTTCCGGTGCCGCTGCCGCCGCTTTCCGCGCCCGCCGCGGGCGGAGCTGCGCGGGCCGTGGCCGGAACCAGCAGCGCTGCCGGTGGCCCAGCAGCGGTGCCGCTGTCCCGGCTCTCCTCCGTCGGTCCCGCCGGTCCCGGTGCCGCCCCCACCCGCGGCCCAACGTGGTCGCGCCCCTCTTCCCCCCCCGCCCCGCGGCAATGGTCCCGGCCCGGCCCCGCCCAAGCCCCGCGCGCGCCGCCGGAAGCCCCGCCCCTTCTCTTTCCTCCCCCGCTGTCCCCCTTTGCCCCCCCCACCGCCAATGTCCTCGCGCCGCCGGCCCAGCCAATAGAAAGGCGCGCGCGCCGGCCCGGGGGGGCCCCGCCGGCCAATCAGCGCGGCGGGCGCGGGGCGCGCGCGCGGGGCCTCCTGGCGTATCCCTCCGCCGCCCGGTGCGCGCGCGCGCCGCCGCCTCCCCGCTCGCGCGGCCCCTTCTTTTTTTTTTTTTTTTTTTCCCTTTTTTTTCTTTCCTTCTTCTTTTTCCGTTCTTTTTTTGTTTGGTTTTTTTTTTTTTGAAAATAACCTCCCGCCACCGCCCCGCAGACGCACCGGGAGCCGCCCCCGCCCCGCTCCGGCCTCCGCCCGCCGCCTCCGCGGGGCAGGCCCCGGCTTTCCGCCCTTCCCCTCCCTCCCCTCCTCCGGCCCGCCCCGCTTCCCCCCCCCTTCCCCTTCCCCTCCTCCTCCTCCTCCTCCTCCTCCCGCCGGCGCCGGAGCCGCCACGCCGCCGCCATGGAGCTCATCACCATCCTAGAGAAGACGGTCTCGCCGGGTAGGGCGCGGGCTGAGGGCTCAGGGCAGCGGGGCGGGCAGGCCCGGCGGGGCCGGGCGGGGCGGGGGCCGCGCAACCCGCGGGGCGGCCGAGGCGGCGCCCGCAGCCCCGGGGAGGGCGTGGGCGGCGGCGGAGGCCGTGGGGCGGGCGGGAACCGTGGCGGCGGGGAGGCTCCCGGGCACGCTGAGGAGCGCGCTCGGAGCCTGAGGGCCCGGGCGGTTGGGCCGCGGCTGACGCCGGTTTCCCCTCCGCAGACTGCTCGGAGCTCGAGGCGGCGCAGAAGTTCCTGGAGCAGGCGGCCATCGAGAACCTGGTGAGCGCTCGGGGCGGCCCCGGGGGTGGCGGGGCCGGTGGCGGGGCCGGCGCTGCCCCGAGCGCTCCGCGGCCCCCCCGCCCCGCCCGGCTCGGCCCGGCCCGGCCCGGCCCAGCCGCCATGGCCGCTGCCGCCCCTGCCCGCGCCCGGCGGCCGCGCGGGCCAATCACAGCGCGCCCTGCGGACCCGGCAGCCAATGAGCGTGCGGCGCCGGGCCGGGGGGCGGGGCCGGTGCGGGAGCGGCCGCGGGCCATGTGCGGCCACCGCGGCCATCGCGGCCCCGGGCGCCGCCCGGTCCTAAAGCCCGGCCGCCTGCGGGGACCCCCGGCCGGCCCCGCCTGCCGCTTCCAGCGCCTGCGGGCCCCCCGTTCGCTCCTAGTGCCGCCGCACCCCCGCCCAGTCCCGCTGCCCGCTCCTACCGCCCGGCCCTGCGCCCGCGGGACCCCCGGCCGCTTCTAGCGCCCGCTCCTACGGGACCCTCTCCCAGCCTTGCCGTCCGCGGGATCCCTGCCCAGCCCTGCTGCCCGGTGCCAGTGTCCTGTTCTACTGCCTGTGGGACCCCCGCCCAGCCCTGCTGCCCCGTTCCAGTGCCCTCGGGACCCCTGTCCGGTCCTGCCGCCCGGCGCACCGGGCCCGCCGCATCCCCTCGGGCCCCCCGGCCGGGCGGGATCGGAGCTTCGGGAATCTGGGGAGGAGCTCGGGGGCGGCTGGTGAGGAGGGAGGTGCGGCTGGGCAGGGGGAGTTGCACCCCCGGTGACCTTAGATTTGAGGAAGAAAAGAAGTCTGAAAAAAGAAAAGAAAGTGGGAACAAAAAGCCCAAAGCCCCGGGTGTAGTCGCGGTGCTGGAGCAGGGGATTCGAGGCTGGTGCTGCTCGAGAAGGGTTTTTGCTTAGTCAAGGCGTGGGGCTGCAGCCCTGGCTGCTCCCCGCAGCCCTGGGGAGCACTGGGGGTGCTGGGTCCCGGTGTCCCGGTGCTGTCCTTGTCACAGCCCCGCTGCCACCCCCAGAACTGGCACCTGTCAGCCCCAGCAGTTCCTCCCCATGCCCGCTGTGAGCTGGGACAGCCACGGGGGTTCTGTGTTTGTGGTGCTCCTCCTGGGAGGAGGGTGAGCTCCCCTCGGAGCAGGATTGATGCAGCCTTTGTGCTCAGCACCAGTTTTGAGGGAAAATCCTCTGGGTTGGTGCTGGGGGTGTCTCAGGATGGCCCAGCTGAGCCTGGGGCCCCAGGGCTCTGTGGTGTGAGGGATTTTGGGGTGATGGGCAGGAGCTGCTCATGGTCCTGATTCCCAGGTGCTGGGAAGAGCTGGGGAAATGAGGATTTCCCAAGGTTTCGTTTTTCCCCTCTGCCTGGGGGGATTGCTCCAAGCTTTCATTTTTACTTTGCTTTGTGAGAGCAGAGCTTGGGCTGGCACCAAGGATCTGTGTGGGAATGGTCCAGGCTGGGAGGGGCTGAGTCCTGGAGGAGGATGAGGGTGGGGATGAAGCAGGAGGATGAGGATGAGGAATTCAGGCCTGTCCCCACCACAGGATGTGGTCCCTGGGTGGGAAGAGCCTTTCCCAGGAGAGGGAAGGGGCAGGAGAGCCCCAGGGCTTTGGGAGCAGCTCCCAGTTCCCTGCTGGAGCCTCCTGCTCTTCCTCTCCCCCCTTCCTCCTCCTCTGCACCCCTAATTAACTCCCTTTAGCTCATTTATCCATTTTTACCTGAGCTGTTCCCTGACACCTCTGCAGATGTGCCAGGTCAGGCACATCTGCCCTCACCTTATCTCTCAAACCTGAGGTTTCTGATACTGCCTTTTTTTTTAGCTGAATTTACCCCAAAACCTCATGAAAAGACAAATTTTCCTGCTAATTTATGAGTGAGAAACCCAAGGATGCTTCTCCAGCTGTGAATTTCAGGAGTTTTCTTGTCCAAGGTGGCAGCAACACTTCTGGGTTGTCCTGTGAGCTAATTCTAGCTGGTTCCTCACTCCTGATACAATCACAATTATAATTTGGTTTGAAGTGGTTTAGTGGGGTCTGTTCTTTGGGTTTATTCTATTGCATTACATTTAGAATATTTCTAATGCTTTACAGCATCTCTTAAAGTTTTCCCCCATTTTTTTCCCCCAAATTCTTCAGTTTGAACTTGAAGAGTTTGGGATGGAACAACTACAATCAATTTTATCTCAAGAGCTGGGCTTGGGCATTGAAAACCTGGGGTCCAAGGCACTGGAGTTGTTTGTTCAACTTTTGAATGTTGAGTTAGTTTTAAAAATGGGTTTTGGTGCCCCAAAATCTTTGTAATTTAAGTTTGTTTTTTTTTTCTTTGAGGATATATTTTAAGATTTCTTCAAAGATTTTAGAACTGGGTTTATTGTAAAAAAGTAGAAGATTTTTAGGAAAATCGCTTGGAAAGCAATGCATCTGCTCCCACTATTTTCTAGGAAGGCTTTCCTGAGCAGGCAAAAAGCTTTTGAGGAAAAATATTCAGGAAAAAATAAAACTTCACTTCTGACACTTGACTTAAGGGAAGCCTCTGAAATGTGAAGAAATTTCAAAAAGGTTTGAAAGAAGAAAAGGTTTAAAAATCGAAGGTTTTAGCAAAGGAAGTGGCACCAGTGTCAAGGGGTTTTGTGTGCACTCAGGTGCTTTTGGGGGGGGTTGATCATAACTTTGGGGGGGTTGATCATAATTTTGGGGGGGTCGATCATAATTTTGGGGGGTCGATCATAATTTTGAGGGGCTAATTATAATTTTGAGGGGCTAATTATAATTTTGAGGGGCTAATTATAGTTTTGAGGCGTTAATCATCATTGTGGTCAGCAGAGCGTTTGGAATGTCACCGATCAGAGGTTCCCCATTTTACCAATCCCAGTTCGGGTGTGGAATCCCCCAAACAGCGAGCGGGGAGTTCCTCCATAATTCCCACCCAGAGCCTCCATGTCTGCCCCATAAATGCACTCATTGAGGGCGCTGTGGGAGCGGGGAAGGCGGCGGGGCCCCGGTGTCAGCTCTGAGGGGATCCCTCCCCACGCCAGCCCTGCCGAGCCCGTACCCCAGCCCCGGCTGACCCCGCTGTCTCCGCAGCCCACCTTCCTGGTGGAACTGTCCAAAGTGCTGGCCAACCCCGGCAACAGCCAGGTGGCGCGCGTGGCCGCGGGGCTGCAGATCAAGAACTCGCTGACCTCCAAGGACCCCGACATCAAGGCCCAGTACCAGCAGAGATGGCTCGCCATCGACGCCAACGCCCGCAGGGAGGTCAAGAACTTCGTAAGTCCCGGCCTCGCTCCTCCTGTTCCCTCGTTTGCGCCTCGGGTCATCCTCCCTGCTTCTCCACCTGAGGAGTCTTCTCCTGGTCTCTGCAGCAGCAGCTGCTCAGTTCTGGGAGCTGGTTTCATCCGGATGGGATTTGGGGTGGGATTTGGGCTAAGATCTTCCCCCAGGGGCTGGTTGAGTGCTGGTACAGCTCTCTATGGGATGGTTGTGATCCCAAAGCTGCTAGAACTCCAGGAGTTTGGGGTTGGATCTGCTGGGTTGGATTTTGGGGTTTCCCCAGAGGGTTTTTGAGCACTGGGACAGCTCCCCAAGGAATGGTGGTGATCCCAAAGCTCTCAGAGCTCCAGCAGTTTGGAGTTGGATTTTGGGGTTTCCTCCAGAGGGTGTTTGGGCACTGGGACAGCTCCCCAAGGAATGGTGGTGATCCCAAAGCTCTCAGAGCTCCAGCAGTTTGGGGTTGGATCTGTTGGGTTGGATTTTGGGGTTTCCCCAGAGGGTGTTTGAGCACTGGGACAGCTCCCCAAGGAGTGGTGGTGATCCCAAAGCTCTCAGAGCTCCAGCAGTTTGGAGTTGGATTTTGGGGTTTCCTCCAGAGGGTGTTTGGGCACTGGGACAGCTCCCCAAGGAGTGGTGGTGATCCCAAAGCTCTCAGAGCTCCAGCAGTTTGGAGTTGGGTTTTGGGGTTTCCCCCAGAGGGTTTTTGGGCACTGGGACAGCTCCCCATGGAATGGTGGTGATCCCAAAGCTCTCAGAGCTCCAGCAGTTTTGGGGTTGGATCTGTTGGGTTGGGTTTTGGGGTTTCCCCAGAGGGTGTTTGAGCACTGGGACAGCTCCCCAAGGAGTGGTGGTGATCCCAAAGCTCTCAGAGCTGCCAGGGGTGCACAGGGCGGATTTTGGGGTGTCCTGCAGGGATGGGAGCTGGGCTGGGTGATCCCTGTGGGTCCCTTCCAGCTCAGGATGTTTGGGATTTATGGAAGGTTCTGGGAGGACAGGGGAGGTTGGTTTTGGACTGGAAGAGGATTTAGATGAGCTAAAGGAAGAAGTTTCTACAGTGAAGCTCTAAAAACGCTGCAGGGATTGCCCAGAGCAGCTGTGGCTGCCCCTGGGAGAGTGGGGAATGTTCCTGCCCGTGGCCCTGGGTGGGATTTAGGGTCCCTTCCCACCCAAACCATTCCGGGATTCCATGGTTTCCCTTGCAGCCTGGCTGGGCGTTGATTTTTCGGCAGGAAATGCTTTTTGAGGAAGATTTTTCTTCCCTTTCTGAGGAGGATCTTCCCAAAGTGCTCTGCACTCCCCATCAGCATCTTTGAAATGAGTCTGAGCAACGTTCACATGAGGCCCAGCAAGTTTTAAAAGTGAAAAATGGGGAAGAAAAATGACAAGTTCCAGATAGAAAATGAATAAAACCGGGTGCGTTTGCCCGGCTGGAGTTCAGAGCCTGCAGGGACAGAAGTGGTGGCTCAGTGCTTTGTTGTTTCTTTTTGGCTGATGGGAGCAAAAAGCGGGGCTGGGATTTGTGCAGCGCTCTGTGACTGACTCAGCTCGGCCCCGAGCTTTGTGTTTATTTTCTGTGTGGAAATAGAATCGCTCTCTCGAATCCCAGAGTGATTTGGGTGGGGAGAACCCTGAATTCCATCAGCTCCCACCTTTCCTTCTCCAGTGTCCCAGTCTGGCCTTGGACATGGCAGGGATCAGGGGCAGCCGCAGCAGGGGCTGAATTTGGGTGCGAGAGGAGGGAGCACCTTTGGTCCTTTATTTCCATGGAATTTTACTGGGATCTGGAGCTGTCCCTGTGCACTGGAATTGAACAATTTGTTGCTGTTTTCAACACCAAAAACCCAACATTTAGGTGGAAACTTGGAAAATGAAGGTGTGGAACTGGAAATGCTGATAAAATGCATCCCACTCCCTCCAGTTTGGAAAGGAAATGTTGGTGGTGTGTAACTGGAAATGCTGAAAAAATTAATTCTCATGTCTTTGTTTTTTAAAGAAAGTTTCATTGGTGTACAACTGAAAATGCTGGAAAAAGGCTAATCCTTTCCTCTGTTTTTTATAGAAAATATTATTGGTATTTAAGTGGAAATTATCAAAAAAAAAAAAGCATTTCCCTCTCTATTTTTTTAAAAAAAGTTATTGGTGTATAACTGGGAATGCTGAAAAAAGTTCATCCCATTTCCCTCTGTTTTTTAGAGGAAGTTACTGGTGTAAAACTAAAAATGATGGAAAAGTGAAAACCCCTCCCTCTACTTTTTAAAGAAAAAGTTACTGGTGTATAACAGGAAAAGCTGAAAAAATGCATCCCCCTCCCTCCGTTATTTTAAGGAAAAGTTCCCAAATTCCACCACCAAAAATCAACCCCAATGTCCAACAAAATTACACAGATAATTTTGGCATTTAAAAATTTGCTTTTCGTGTTGATTTCAACCCCGATTTGTTGAACTTTTACCAGAAAGTTAAGGAAAAATTCCCAAATTCCACCACCAAAAATCTTCCTGATCGATCCCAATGCCTTACAAAACTACCAAGATACTTTTAGCATTAAAAAATTTCCTTTTTGGGGCAAATTCAACCGTGATTTGTTGAACCTTTACCACGGCAGTCCCAGCCAGGGTTGGCATCCCCAGCAGCGTTTTTGGGGTTCCCAGCAGCGTTTTTGGGGTTCCCAGCAGCGTTTTTGGGGGGTTCCCAGCAGCGTTTTTGGGAGGTTCCCAGCAGCGTTTTTGGGGGGTTCCCAGCAGCGTTTTTGGGGTTCCCAGCAGCGTTTTTGAGGGGTTCCCAGCAGCGTTTCTGCGGGTTCCCCGGTGATCTGTGGCCAGTCTTTTCCGGGTTCCCCGGTGATCCGTGGCCGGTCCCTGGGGTCTCTGATGCCCGTTTCTGCAGGTTCCCCAGTGATCCGTGGCCGGTCCCGGGGTCCCCGGGGTCCCTGATGCCCGTTTTTTGGGGTTCCCCGGTGATCTGTGGCCGGTCCCTGATGGCCGTTTGTGCGGGTTCCCCGGTGATCCGTGGCCGGTCCCTGGGGTCCCTGGGGTCCCTGATGCCCGTTTGTGTGGGTTCCCCGGTGATCCGTGGCCGGTCCCTGATGCCCGTTTTTTGGGGTTCCCCGGTGATCCATGGCTGGTCCCGGGGTCCCTGATGCCCGTTTGTGCGGGTTCCCCGGTGATCCGTGACTGGTCCCTGGGGTCCCCGGGGTCCCTGATGGCCGTTTGTGCGGGTTCCCCGGTGATCCGTGGCCGGTCCCTGATGCCCGTTTGTGCGGGTTCCCCGGTGATCTGTGGCTGGTCCCTGGGTCCCTGGGTCCCTGATGGCCGTTTGTGCAGGTTCCCCGGTGATCCGTGGCCGGTCCCGGGGTCCCTGATGCCCGTTTGTGCGGGTTCCCCGGTGATCCGTGGCCGGTCGCTGATGCCCGTTTGTGCGGGTTCCCCGGTGATCCATGGCTGGTCCCTGGGGTCCCTGATGGCCGTTTTTTGGGGTTCCCCGGTGATCCATGGCCGGTCCCTGATGGCCGTTTGTGCGGGTTCCCCGGTGATCCATGGCTGGTCCCGGGGTCCCTGATGGCCGTTTGTGCGGCGCAGGTGCTGCAGACGCTGGGCACAGAGACGTACCGGCCCAGCTCGGCGTCGCAGTGCGTGGCCGGCATCGCCTGCGCCGAGATCCCCATGAACCAGTGGCCCGAGCTGATCCCGCAGCTGGTGGCCAACGTCACCAACCAGCACAGCACCGAGCACATGAAGGAGTCCACGCTCGAGGCCATCGGCTACATCTGCCAGGACATCGTGAGTGCCCGGGGCTGCGGGGCTGCATGGGGTAGAGGGTGGGATGGGGCCGAGGCCACCACGGCGTGGGATGGGTGCCTGGGTCCTTGGGCTGGAGATTCTTGGGGTCTTTGGGTTGGAGATTTTGGGTTCTTTGGATTCCATTCTCTGGGTTGGAGATTTTTGGATTCTTTGGGTTTGATTCTTTGGGTTGGACATTTTTTGGATTCTTTGGGTTGGAGATTTTTGGATTCTTTGGGTTCCATTCTTTGGGTAGGAGATTTTTGATTCTTCGGGTTCAATTCTTTGGGTTGGAGATTTTTTGGATTCTTTGGGTTGGAGATTTTTTGGATTCTTTGGGTTGGAGATTTTTGGATTCTTTGGGTTGGAGATTTTGGATTCTTTGGGTTCCATTCTTTGGGTAGGAGATTTTTGATTCTTTGGGTTCGATTCTTTGGGTTGGACATTTTTGGATTCTTTGGGTTTGATTCATTGGGTTGGAGATTTTTGGATTCTTTGGGTTTGATTCTTTGGGTTGGACATTTTCGGATTCTTTGGGTTGGAGTTTTTTGGATTCTTTGGGCTGGATTCTTTGGGTTGCATTTTGGGATGGATTGGAGTTTTTTGGATCTTTTGGGTTGGATTCTGGGTTGGGTTTTGGCTTGGATTCTTTGGATTGTATTTTGGGTTGAAGTTTTTTGGATTTGTTGGGCTGGGTTTAGGATTGAGTTCTTTAGGTTGCACTTTTTCGGTTGGATGTTGAACTGGGACTTTTTAAGTTGGATTTTTGTTTTTTAAGGATTCCCAGGAGATTTTTATGTTCTGGGGCTTTTCCAGCCTTAAGGAAATCCTGATTTCCAGGAGACTTTAAAATTATCTTGGAGGGCTTTCCTGACATTTGGATTCCCAGGAAACTTTGGTGATGCTTTGATGATTCCTTAAGGAATCCCTGATTTCCAGGAGATTTGTGCGGCTCTGGAGGGGATTCCCTGGTTTCCAGGAGATTTTCCCCCTGCTGGCAGCTCCGGGCAGGTTCCTGGAAGGCCTGACCTCCTTTCCCACCCCAAATCCAGGTCACCATTCCTGGAGGGAAAGCGGAGCCTCCGTGTCCCCACAGGGCTGAGGGAAAACAGGGATCAGCCTTGGCATCCTCCCTGGGCTGCAAATCTGGAATTTCCTCTGGCCAGGGGATTTCTGGAGGATCTGTGCTCAGTTCAGGCTTCTCCTTCCCATCCCAAGTGCTGCAGGAATTCCTTGGATTTCCCATGATTTCCTGGTTTATCCTAAAATTTTTCTAAAACATTTATTTGTAGATCCTGACCAAAAAAAACCCCTTTTATTTGTAGATTCTACTGCTTGGAAACGGAAAAAATCTATTTAAATAATAAATAAATTTTAAAAATCTATTTCAATAATAAATAAATTTTAAAAATCTATTTAAGTAATAAATAACTTTATCCAGATTTTTTTTTAAATATTTTTTCAGGATCCAGAGCAGCTCCAGGACAAATCCAATGAAATCCTGACTGCCATAATCCAGGGAATGAGAAAGGAGGAGCCCAGCAACAATGTGAAGCTTGCAGCTACCAACGCACTCCTGAACTCTTTGGAATTCACCAAAGCAAACTTTGACAAAGAGGTGAGGGGGAAAAAAAAACCCCAAAAAAGCCAAAATCTTGGGAAGGGATTGCAGGGGGAGCTGCTGATCCACGGTCAGTGATGAGGGTTCATGCACCACGCTGAGTTTTGATGGATAAATCCTGTGGAAACTGAGACTTGGATCCAGCTCTGGCCAGGGAGGGAGCACTGATCTTTCTGACCTTTCCCCTTTCTTTCCTTCTTTTTTCCCTTTTTTTCCCCCCTTTTTTTTTTTTTTTTTTTTTTTAAGAAATTGCTGAAATAATTCAGGGACCAGCACGATTTTTGAATTCTGAAGTTCTGCTGTGTCTTTATTTTGGACAGCCTTGAAATGGAAGTTTTGGATTCCCGTTTTGGGGGGGAAAAAATTTCCATTTTGGTGGAAAAAAACCACTTCACTTTTGGGGAAAAATACTCCAGTTTTGGGGGGAAAATATTCCCACTTTGGGGGGAAGATGGTTTAAAGTAGAGCAGGGAGTGGTGCCCTGTGTCTGTGCTGGTCCAGACCTAAATTCACCCTCCCTGGGGAGCCTTTAAAAGCTTAAATTCTTCTTTGAACCCTTTTAAGGTTCTTTTATTTCTCTTTTTTCCAGTCTGAAAGGCACTTTATTATGCAAGTAGTCTGTGAAGCCACACAGTGTCCAGACACAAGGGTGAGTAAATTCAAAATTCCCTTCCTGGGGAATATCTGCCTACCAAAAATATCCTAAAAATAGGAAAATTGTGTGAAATTGGGCATTTTTCTCTGCCCCAGGTACGAGTGGCTGCCTTACAGAACCTGGTGAAGATAATGTCCCTTTATTATCAATATATGGAGACCTACATGGGGCCTGCCCTCTTTGCTGTGAGTGGTTTATGTTTTATTTATAAAGTAATTTTAATAATTAATAATAAAATTATTTATATATTTCTAATGAACATATATTAATTTCATATATAATTAGCATATATTAATATAATGTAATAGTATAATAATATTTATACACTGGTATAATAATAGATGTTAATAATATGTAAGTAAGATATAAAATTAATCTATAATAAATTATTTATTTATAATAAATAAATTTTATTTCTAATTCTCATATTTATTCTTCTGATTTTTCTCTGCTCGTATTTTCCCCCATTTGTATTTTTATTTCTCAGTTTATTTCTCTGATTTCTCCCCATTTGAATTTATATTTCTCACTCTTTTTGGCTGATCTCCCTGTGTTTATATTGATATTTATTTTCTTGATTTTCCTCTACTTATACTTCTGTGATTTCCCCCATTTGTATTTCTCATATTTATTGCTCTGCTCTCTCTGTACTTGTATTGGTATTTCTCAATTTATTTCTCTGATTTTCCTTTGTTCATATTTATATTTCTCATGTTTATTTCTCTGATTTCCCTTATTTATATTTCTCATGTTTATTTCCCAAATCTCCCTCAATTTCTGTTTATATTTTCCATTTTTATTTCTCTCAAGGCCATCTCTTTAAAAATTTCCATTCCTGATTTTCCTTTGTATCCCTGGGGATCCCAATCCCTAAAAACCACATCCTTGAAATTCCAAATGGGACAAAACCCTCAGTTCCAGGTGATAAAATAAGGGCGAAAAATCCGATTTGTAATTTTCAACCTCAATAACTTGAATTTCCCCCAATCTCCTCCTGATCTCCCACAAACCAGGATGAATTCCAGGCAGGATCAATCCCTAAAATCTCCTTTTTTTTTGGCACGGCAGATCACGATTGAGGCGATGAAAAGCGACATAGACGAGGTGGCTCTGCAGGGCATCGAGTTCTGGTCCAACGTGTGCGACGAGGAGATGGACCTGGCCATCGAGGCCTCCGAGGTGGGGCTGGGGTCCCCTCTTCCATGCCCTGAGATTCCCCTCATCCATGCCCTGGGAATCCCCTGAGATTCCCCTCATCCATCCCCTCAGATTGACCTCATCCGTCCCCTGAGATTCCCCTCATCCATGCCCTGAGATTCCCCTCATCCATGCCCTGAGATTCCCCTCATCCATGCCCTGGGAATCCCCTGAGATTCCCCTCATCCATCCCCTCAGATTGACCTCATCCGTCCCCTGAGATTCCCCTCATCCATGCCCTGAGATTCCCCTCATCCATCCCCTCATCCATCCCCTCATCCATCCCCTCATCAATCCCCTCATCAATCCCCTCATCAATCCCCTCATCAATCCCCTGAGATTCCCCTCATCCATCCCCTCATCCATCCCCTGAGATTCCCCTCATCCATGCCCTGAGATTCCCCTCATCCATCCCCTGGGAATTCCCTCTTCCATCCCCTCAGATTGACCTCATCCGTCCCCTGAGATTCCCCTCATCCATGCCCTGAGATTCCCCTCATCCATCCCCTCATCCATCCCCTCATCCATCCCCTCATCCATCCCCTCATCCATCCCCTCATCCATCCCCTCATCCATCCCCTCATCCATCCCCTCATCCATCCCCTCATCCATCCCCTCATCCATCCCCTCATCCATCCCCTCATCCATCCCCTCATCAATCCCCTCATCAATCCCCTGAGATTCCCCTCATCCATCCCCTCATCCATCCCCTGAGATTCCCCTCATCCATGCCCTGAGATTCCCCTCATCCATCCCCTGGGAATTCCCTCTTCCATCCCCTGGGAATTCCCTCTTCCATCCCCTCAGATTCCCCTCAGATTCCCCTCAGATTCCCCTCAGATTCCCCTCAGATTCCCCTCAGATTCCCCTCAGATTCCCCTCAGATTCCCCTCATCCATCCCCTGAGATTCCCCTCACCAATCCCCTCATCCATGCCCTGGGATCCCCTGCTCTTCCCTGAAATTTGCCATTCCTGGCTTTGGCCACCCCGGGAGCTCCTCCTGCCGTTCCTGGGGGGAAATGGAGAAATTCCTGACTGGTTTTGGGCTCACAGCACCACCTGAAAAGCCCTAAAAGAGATTTTGGCTCCTCTTTTTGGGAGCTTTAAATTCTTCCCTTGGGGGTTTTTAGCTCCTCCTTTAAAAGTTTTTTGGCTCCTTTGGGAGTTGAGTTTTTGCTCCTCCTTTGGGGATTTTTGGCTCCTTTTGGAAGTTGTTAGCTCATTTGGGAGTTCAAGTTTTGGCTTCCCCTTTGGGACTTTTTAGCTGCTGATTTGGGAGTTAGTTCCTCATTTGGGACTCGAGTTTTTAGCTCCTCACTTGGTTCTGGCCCAGGTCCTGCTCCCCCCAGGTAAACTGGAGGTTTTTAGCTGACACTGCATTTCGAATTCCTGTTAATCCCAAAATCCTGAGATGGTTTGGGTTGGGAGGACCTTAAATCCCAGCCATGGGCAAGGACACCTCCCACCAACCCAGCTTCTCTCCAGCCTGGTGGGTTTTGTTCAAATAACCCAATTTTACCATTCTTATTCCCTATTTCCACCTAAATCCACGTGCAGCTCCTATCACAGAGCTCTCCCATGCTTTTCCTGGAAATAATCCGTGGGATTAATGAAATAATGCCCAAAATTTTGGGGTCTGCCATGGTTATGACAGAGTTTTTCTTCCAAAAGATGGTACGCATTCCCTAAAATCCATGATTTATGAGTCAGACCTGGAATTCTGGAAGAAATAAAAGTAATTATCCTGTGGAATGGCTGGGGCTGGAGAGGAATTTGGGGAATTTGTTCTGCGTGCAGATGCTGTTTGCAGAAATTGTCTGTGGAGATCAATAACAGCTGAAACTTTGAAGGGCTCTGCATGAATCACATCCATTTTTTTAAAGGCAGCTAAATCTATATTTATGCTTGCATTCCCAAAAAATAAAAAAATCAAGGATAAAAGGACAGGCAGCAGCAGTGGGGTGGGGTTTATTTGCTCCAAACCTTTTGCTCCTTCACCTCGGGGTCACTTGGTAATTACACCTGACAGCCAAGTGAAAATGGGGATAATTGTGCCCTGTGAGGAGGGATGAGGAATTAAAGTGGATTTTGGAATATTTAAAGTGGATTGTGGAATATTTACCTCAGTGCCAAAGTGCCCTTGAGGCAGCTCAGAATTTGTGCTGGGGAGGAGGGGGGAAAAAAAAGGGAATTTATGCCTCCTGGAGTTGATCATTCAGCCTTTTAACGCTGAAAAAAATTATATAAAACCAGATAAAAATATTGATGAAAATAAACTTTTCACCTCTTCTTCTTCCCTGCAGGCAGCAGAGCAAGGACGGCCCCCAGAGCACACCAGCAAGTTCTATGCCAAGGGGGCACTGCAGTATTTGGTCCCTATCCTAACCCAGACCTTAACAAAACAGGTGAGTGCCACGTTCCTTGAGGGAATTGCAGCTCAGGAGCTCTTCCTGCCCCCTGGCTCCTTCGGGAATGGGGTTTTGGATTCCTCAAAATCCCTTTTGGATCCCCGAAATGGAGGTGGCAGTCCCTGGTCTGTGATGAGCTTTCATGCACCACTCTGAGCCAGTGATGCAGCAATTTTTTGGGCTGAGACTGGGACTTGCCTCCTTTTTTTCCCTGATCACATCCCAGCATTTGTGGTTTCCAGAGGGGTTTGGTGATTCCCTGTATTCCTGAAAGAATATTTGGGATATTAAACCAAATATTGCACAGCCCCTGCCTCATCTGAGCTCCAGTTCCTGGGATTTTTGAGGCCTTAGTCCCTGTTAAACTATATATAAAATAATTCCAGGGATTTATTGGAGCTCTGCTTCCCGAGATTTGTGGTTCCCAGAGGGTTTTAGTGATTCCCTCTATTCCTATTTGGAATATTTGGGATATTGAACCAAATATTCCACAGCTTCATGTGAGCTCCCAATCCCTGGAATTTTGGAGGCCTGGGTTTATTTACTTCCTGTTAAACACTTCCAGGGATTTATTGGAGCTGTGCTTCCCAAGATTTGTGGTTCCCAGAGAGGTTTGGTGATTCCCTCTATTCCTGACAGAATATGCTCCTGTAACTTGTGAGATTGTCCTTGTTCCCAAGCTGTAAAAGGAATTATTTTATCTCCTTACCCTGTGAAGAGAGCTCACCAACCCTTAATATGTATCTCAGACCCACACTGTAAAGCAGCACAAAATCTGAAAAAATTAAAATTCGAACTTCATTGCATGGCCGGGTGATGTTTTTCCCGCAGGATGAGAACGACGACGACGACGACTGGAACCCCTGCAAGGCCGCAGGGGTGTGCCTGATGCTGCTGGCCACGTGCTGCGAGGACGACATCGTCCCGCACGTGCTGCCCTTCATCAAGGAGCACATCAAGAACCCCGACTGGAGGTACCGCGACGCGGCCGTCATGGCCTTCGGCTGCATCCTGGAGGGGCCCGAGCCCAACCAGCTCAAGCCTTTGGTCATACAGGTCAGTGCTGGGCACGGCTGCAGCTCCGAATCCTGCGGGTCTTCAGGGCAGGGTGCTCCGTTTGCGTGAGCTTTTCGGTTCAGGAAGATCAGGAGGGTGCCATCTGCTTTTGGAGGTGAAAATGCCCTCTTTAGGGGCTGCTAGAGATAAAAGTCTTGTGGTTATCTGGAGGAGAATGTCTGATTTCTACATGCTCTTATTTAAAAAAAAAAATCAGAAGGATGTCACCTGTTTTGGATGTTTCCAGAGCCTGAGTTTTGTAGGGTTTTAGAGCCCAAAATCATTGGGTTAATTGATCTTATTTTAAGGAAAATCAGAAGGATGTCACCTGTTTTGGACATTTCTGGAGCCTGAGTTTTGTAGGGTTTTAGAGCCCAAAATCATTGGGTTAATTGATCTTATTTTAAGGAAAATCAGAAGGATGTCACCTGTTTTGGACGTTTCCAGAGCCTGAGTTTTGTAGGGTTTTAGAGACCAAAATCACTGGGTTAATTGGGAGAGAATGTCTGGTTTCTACATGATCTTATTTTAAGGAAAATCAAAAGGATGTCACCTGTTTTGGAGGCTTCTGGAGCCTGAGTTTTGTGGGGCTTTTGAGGGTTTCTTTTGAGGAAAATCAGAAGAATGTAATCTGGTTTTGGAGGTAAAAATCTCTTGTTTGGGGGTTTTTAGAATTTAAAATTGCATGGTTATTTGTAGGAGAAATTTTTTTTCCCCTCACGTGGTTTCTCCTGGCTCCTTCCAGGCCATGCCAACGTTGATAGAGCTGATGAAGGATCCCAGCGTGGTGGTCAGGGACACGACAGCCTGGACCGTGGGCAGGATCTGCGAGATGCTGCCCGAGGCCGCCATCAACGACATCTACCTGGCCCCGCTGCTGCAGTGCCTGATGGAGGGGCTGAGCGCCGAGCCCAGGGTGGCCACCAACGTCTGCTGGGTGAGGAGCCCCCCAGACCCCGCGGGAATCCACACCCAGTGGGAAAAGCAGCTCCCGGTGGGATCTGGAAGGGTTTTGGTGACACCAGGTCTGAGCGTTGTGCCGGGAGCAGCGCTGAATTGTGCTAGCTCTTCTCTGCTCATCCGTGAATTTGCTGGGCAATTCCAGAGACTGGCAGTTCAGCCCTGCTCCAGGCAGCTTCTGCAGATGCCTGGGACTTTTTCCATGAGGGAATTTTCCTTAATATCCAGCCTGGACATCCCTTAAGGCTGTTTGGTCTTGGCTGTCCGAATCTTGCCCGTTTCCCCTCACGAATCTCTCCTTTTTTCCCTCACATTTTCCCCTCACGGATCTCCCTCGTTTTCCCCTCACGGATCTCCCCCGTTTTCCCCTCACGGATCTCCCCCATTTTCCCCTCACGCATCTCCCCTGTTTTCCCCTCACGCATCTCCCCCATTTCCCCCTCACATCCACCCCCATTTCCCCTCACGAATCTCTCCTTTTTTCCCTCACATTTTCCCCTCACGGTTCTCCCCCGTTTTCCCCTCACGGTTCTCCCCCGTTTTCCCCTCACAGATCTCCCCCGTTTTCCCCTCACAAATCTCCCCTGTTTTCCCCTCACATCCACCCCCATTTCCCCCTCACGTCTCGCCCATTTTCCCTCAAGTTGGACATTTTGATATTTTGTGTCCCAGGCCTTCTCCAGCCTTGCTGAAGCTGCCTATGAAGCTGCAGATGTGGCTGATGATCAGGAAGAACCAGCAACCTACTGCTTATCCTCCTCCTTTGAGCTGATAGTGCAGAAGCTGCTGGAGACTGCAGACAGGTAAAGCAGCCTCTCCAGAAAGCCTTTTCTCATTTATTTCCCACTCCACGCTCTCAGGCTCTTCTTGGCAGCTGAGATCTGGTGTTGGATTAAAACGTGGCTTTAGTTGGTGTAAAAAAACCCAGAGGAATAGAGGATGCAAATCCCAGGAAAACAGCTCTTCCCACTGAATAATTTCTCATAATTTTGTCCATATCTGGTTTTAGGAAGTCCAGAAGTGTCCCTGCTCCCTTTTCCTTCAAATTTCTCCCATTTCCCCTCACATCTCCCACATTTTCCCCTCACATCTCCCCCATTTTCCCCTCACAACTCCTCCATTTTTTCCTCACATTTTCCCCTCACATCTGAGGGAAAATATTTTGCTCTCAGATGCAGGGGAAAAAAAGGCTAAAACTCAAATTTTATGGTGACTCGAAGGTCACATAAATCTGACAGCTCCAGGTTCAATCCCTGGATCAGCTCCATGGACTGATGGAGCTTTTTTTGCTGCTGATTCTCCTTAAAAGCCTTGTCCCAGTTCAAAATTTAAACTCTTTCCCTGTCTTCATCTGCATCCAGCCAGGAGTGGAGTGTCTGGCTCAAGGCTCTGGAGCCCATCAATCATCTCAGGTGCCTCAATTCCGAATTTCACACCCTCAGGGGTGTCTGGGGAGGGGCTCTGAAGTGCTGCTCACCTGACACCAACTCAGAGGCTCCTTCTGTCCCTCTCCTTGTTGTGAGAGCTGCTGAAAATCATTTCAAAAACTGAAAATCGTTAGAAAGAAAACTGCCAGAAGCGGCTTCACAAATTCCCTTTATTTCAAGGCTTTTCAAGTGGCTCCTGCTTGTCACAGCACTCAAATGGAGCTGTTGCTGGTTTACTAAAATTAAAAAAAATCTGTTTCCAAGCACTTGGAGCTGCAAATCTTCCTCCTTCTGTTGCAGACCTGATGGACACCAGAATAACTTGAGGAGTTCTGCCTATGAATCCCTGATGGAAATAGTGAAAAACAGTGCCAAGGACTGTTATCCTGCTGTCCAAAAAACCACCCTGGTCATCATGGAGAGGCTCCAGCAAGTGCTGCAGATGGAGGTGGGTAAATCCTGATTTAAAATTAAAAATTTAAATTTAAAACTCTATCCCTGAGAGTGTCCAAATCCAGGGATGGTGGGAGGTGTCCCTGCCCATTTGGGATTTAAGGTCCCAAACCACTCAGGGTTTCTATATTCAGCTTCTTCACAGCCCCTGTGCTCTGAAATCTGAAAAGAACAAATATTTAAAGTACAACCTGGCTCTCCCTGGAGCTGCCAGGATCCCAGGCAGCCTCTTCACATGTGGGATTTTGTTCTTGTTTCAGTCTCACATCCAGAGCACCTCTGACAGAATCCAGTTCAACGACCTCCAGTCTCTTCTCTGTGCTACTCTCCAGGTAAGTTCCTCTCTCCTGGGTTTGCTGTGGGAATAAAGTGGTTTTTGAGGTGTTTTTGTGCCCCTAAAGCTGCAACCTCAGCTCCTGGTGCTGAGAATTGAATGAAAAAAGCGGATTTTGGGTCCCAGCTGACACGTGGGAGGTGATGCAAGGTTCAGAAGTCTCTAAGTTGTGCTCTAGTGACAAAATTCCGGGCAATGTGACTCAAAGGATGCTGCTGGGGATTTTATAGGTTGTCTGTGCTGTCAGATTGGTTCTTGGGTTGGCTACAGCCTCAACAATCCCACAGACAACAACAACAACAAAAAAATTCCCTCAAGGCTTTGATTCCCTCATCTGCCTCTTGTGCTTGGTGCTCTTGATCCAAATGGCACCAATTAAAATGTTCTGAGTGTCCTCAGAATTCCCAATTAAACATCTGCTAATGAGCAGGCGCCACCAGGGCGGTGCTTACTGCTGCAAACACTGCTCAAAAAAGGGGTTTTTTTCCCCAAAAAATCAGCTCAGAGCAACCCAGGTGCTCTCCAGGTTGATCCCAGGTTGTCCCTAATTTCATCCTCAAAAGCTTCATGTTTGCTTTCACTCTCCAATTTTACGGTAATTTTTGAAAATAATGGGAAATGGGAATAAACTGTCCTTGGAAAGGGTTTTAATGGAGAATTTTTGCCCTGGAATCTCACAGGATGGGCACTGATCTCTGCCTGGGGAGTGTAATCGAGGTGGAATTAAGATGCCAATTTTAATGTCTAAATGTGGTTTTTTATTATCATCCCAGAACCTGAACCTGAATTCTTTACCCAGTTGCAGCAAATGCTAAAAAACCACAGAGTAAAACTCAGCAGAGGGACTTTTTTCAGTATTAAAAAGATAAAATATATGGGGGTTTTTCCCAATTTTTTTTTTTTTGTTGTTTTGCTGGAAATGCAATTACGAACATCCAGCAGAAGAAAAAACATTTGTTAATATTGAAAATTAAGTGAGAAAATCCCATCCCTGGAAGAAACAACTTGGTTTAGTGGGACGTGTTACTGTCCATGGAATTTGGGGATTTTTTAAGCTCCCTTCCCACCCAAACCATCCTGTAATTCCATAATTCAAATCTTAATTATATAAACAGCCAAAGTCCATTTTTGTGGAGTGCAAAATTAAACTTTAAATAATTACGTTCTTCTGGAAATTAAGGATTTTTTTTTTCTTTTCCTGGGAACTGTTGTATTTTGACCACTTCAAGCATTTCTAAACTTTTAATTCAGAAGGGTTCAACCCCTACAAGCTCAGCTGCAACAGAAAAGGATTTCATTATTATGTTTTTTTTAATAGGCTAAATTTGGGTTGGTCACATTTAATTCCAGCTTACACATGGCAAAGCTTTGAGAACAGCCCATGCAGCAGGAAAGGGAAATTCAGCTGGAAAATCTGAATGCAGCCAAATGAACGGGACTTTGCAGCCACAAAAGCAGATTTTTTTGGCTGCAAAAGGGTTCAAACAGCAGCTCTTTCATCCTTATCAAAGCTCTCAGGGCTGTGGGAATGCTTTATCTGTAGGATAAGCAGCAATTTTTGCCCGTTTTCCACGATTTTTCCCTCAGAATGTGCTGAGGAAGGTGCAGAACCCATTGGTGTGGGAATGCTTTACCTGTGGGATGAGCAGTGATTTTTGCCCAATTTCCATTATTTTTCCCTCAGAAGGAGCAAACCCATTGATGTGGGAATGCTTTACCTATAGGATAAGCAGTGATTTTTTTCCTATTTTCCACGATTTTTCCCTCAGAACGTGCTGTGGAAGGTGCAGCACCCACGGCTGTGGGAATGCTTTACCTGTGGAATGAGCAGTGATTTTTTCCCATTTTCCATGATTTTTCCCTCAGAAGGAGCAAACCCAGGGCTGTGAGAATGCTTTACCTATAGGATAAGCAGTGATTTTTTTCCTATTTTCCACGATTTTTCCCTCAGAACATGCTGCGGAAGGTGCAGCACCCACGGCTGTGGGAATGCTTTACCTGAGGGATGAATGGTGATTTTTTCCCATTTTCCATGATTTTTCCCTCAGAAGGAGCAAACCCAGAGCTGTGGGAGTGCTTTACCTGTAGGATAAGCAGTGATTTTTGCCCATTTTCCACGATTTTTCCCTCAGAACGTGCTGAGGAAGGTGCAGCACCCACGGCTGTGGGAATGCTTTACCTGAGGGATGAATGGTGATTTTTTCCCATTTTCCATGATTTTTCCCTCAGAAGGAGCAAACCCAGAGCTGTGGGAGTCCTTTACCTATAGGATAAGCAGTGATTTTTGCCCGTTTTCCACGATTTTTCCCTCAGAACGTGCTGCGGAAGGTGCAGCACCAGGACGCGCTGCAGATCTCGGACGTGGTGATGGCGTCGCTGCTCAGAATGTTCCAGAGCACGGCCGGCTCCGGGGGGGTGCAGGAGGACGCCCTGATGGCCGTCAGCACCCTGGTGGAAGGTCAGGAATGGGGTTGGATCCAGGAATTTTGGGCAAAGTGGTGAAAAATGTGATTTCTGGTGCAGGGAAGGTGGGGGGGGCTCCGTCCATGGAAGTGGCCGAGGCTGGAGGAACTTGGGATAGCGGAAGGTGTCACTTTAAGGTCCCCTTCAACCCAAGAAATCCTGGGATTCTGAAATCCAAACCACTTTAGAGAGTAGAGTTTTGGTTTCTTGTATTTTTTTATTATTCCCAAGGAAAATGTGGATAAGGCAGTAAAGGAGAGTTGGGGGTGTTCACATGGCTCAAGTGTCCAAGGCCAGGCTGGACAGGGCATTTCCTATAAGAATTTGGGAATTTGTCCAGTCCAGGAGGACCTGGATAATTTCACTGTTCTCAGTTGTCAAGTGGAACGTTGGTTTTCGCTAGGTTTGGGTGGAATTTGAGGGATTTCTGATTTATTGTTTATGGCAAATGCCAGGAATCGGGATTTTCCTTCTCACTGGAATGTTTTCCCTGCACAGTCCTGGGTGGAGAATTCCTGAAGTACATGGATGCCTTCAAACCTTTCCTTGGGATTGGTCTGAAAAACTACGCTGAGTACCAGGTGTGGATCCCATTTCTCTCTTTTCCAGGGAAATTGTGGCTGCCCCATCCCTGGAATTTTCCAGGGCCAGGTTGGATGAGTTTGGGGATAGTGAAAGGTGCCCCTGCCCATCCAGTGGGGTCACTTCCAACCCAAACAATCCCAGGATTCTCAAATCCAAACCACCTTGGAGCGTGGAATTTTGGTGTCTTAGGTTTTCTTAGTTACTTCCAAGGAAAAGTGTGGATAAGGCAGCAAATTCCCCTTGGAATGTCAAATCCTGGTGCCCCCCAGGGGAATTTGGAGGTTTTTTTCCCCAGCCCAGATCCTGGCTGGGATTTTCTCTTGAATTATCAATCCTGGCTGGGATTTCCTTGTGGAATATCAATCCTGGCTGGGATTTGCCCTTGGATTATCAATCCTGATGGCCTCCATGGGAATTTTGGAGTAGTTTTTCCAGCTCAAATCCTGTCTGGGATTTCCCCTTTGGAATTGGAATTTAGGGATGTTTCTCCAAGCCGAATCCCTGCCACTCCTGGATGTGCTGCCCTCATGCCTCACCCCGTGCTGTCAGCCAGCTCGTTATCCCCTTTAGGATTTAATCACCCTCCCATCCCTCCGGAGCACCAGGATGACCCCAAATTCCCGGGGGACGACCCCAAATCCCTGGGGATGCTCCCCAGTGCCAGAGCTGATCCCTGCTCCGTTGCAGGTCTGCCTGTCAGCAGTGGGGCTGGTGGGGGACCTGTGCCGAGCCCTGCAGTCCAACATCCTCCCCTTCTGCGACGAGGTGATGCAGCTGCTCCTGGAGAACCTGGGGGTGAGTGGGAGATTCCCGAGTAACAGTTGGATGCTCACTCTTCCCAGGGGAGTGGGAGGTGGGAGAAGCCTGGGAAAAGTGGGAGGAATTCTCCGGGAACGTCTCGTGTTTGGCGACGGCGCGCGGTTTGAACGGCGGCCAGGAGGTGCTGGGGGCAAGGGCGTTGGGTTCTGGGGGAATGTCTCATTTATCAGCTCGCTGAATTCCTAAATCAATTCCTTCTTGAATTCCTGAATTCCTCCCAGATTCCTTCCTCTCTCCCACTCTGCATCGCTCCCCCTGAATTCCTGAATTCTCTCTCTGAATTCCTTCTGAATCCCTTCCTGAATTCATTCCTTCCAAGTTCCTTCCTTCCTTCCAAATTCCTCCCTCCCTTCCTGTTGAATTCCTTCTGAATTTTGAATTCCTTCCTTCCAAATTCCTTTCTTCCTTTTGGATTCCTTCCTCCCTTTCCCTCCCTCTCCCACATTCCTGGGACATTTCCAGGCATTTTCCAAGCCCTGGCTGTAGTTGCTCCAACATTTTACACCCCTTTCCCTGGGGAAGCATTCCGAAGCACCCCACACAACCCCCCTGGCGCAGCCTGAGGCCATTTCCTCCTTTGCTTTGCCCCTTCCCACACTGATCCAGGACCCTTTTGGGATGCTTTTTTCCCAGAATGAGAACGTGCACAGGTCGGTGAAGCCACAGATCCTCTCGGTGTTCGGGGACATCGCCCTGGCCATCGGGGGCGAGTTCAAGAAGTACCTGGACGTGGTGCTCAACACCCTCCAGCAGGCATCCCAGGCCCAGGTGGACAAGGTGAGCTGTCCCCAGTCCCGGGGGCATTCCCAAGGTCTCACCTGGAAGCCTAAAGGGGCTGGGCAGAGTTAAAGGAATAAAGCAGGGATTTGTTAAAAGGCTTCAAGGATTCACCTTGGGCAGCACAAGAGCCTGGCCGTGGCTACACCCAAGATGGACTCAGAGTCAGGAGTTTTCTCACTTTTACAAGTTTTGGTCCATTTCCATATTGGGGTTAATTGTCCATTTACAGGCTATGCAGTCCCATCCTCACAGATTGCTCCCCTCAATTTGCTTTGTTCACACTTTTTGGGCCTTTGTGTTGTTCACACTTTTGGGCCTGAAGCTGCAAGGTTGTGCTTGGCCCTGGGGCTGGAAAGGGATTGTTTTGTGTGCCTGAGCTGTGAGCAGAACGTGCTGGCACTCCGTGTGAGTGCAGAACCTGGGAAATGTGGGAGCTGGGGCTGAAGGCACGGCTGTGTCCGTGTGTCTGTCCCCAGTCCGACTACGACATGGTGGATTACCTGAACGAGCTGCGCGAGGGCTGCCTGGAGGCCTACACGGGCATCATCCAGGGCCTCAAGGGAGACCAGGAGAACGTGCACCGTGAGTGGCAGCCCTGGGGATCCACCCTGGACATCAGCCACCTCCTGGCGTCCTGGGTATTCCCAGATACCCGACACAAACCTCCCCAGGCCTCCTTTTGGGGTGGTCGTGTCCCTGCTCCTTCCCTTCCTTTGAAATCATCCAGTGTCACCTCCAAACCACACCTCCTTTTTTTGCCCTTACTCCCCTGAATCCCTTTTCCCCCGTGAATTCCCTTTTTCCCCCTGAATTCCTTCTTTTCCCCCTGAATTCCCTGAATTCCCTTTTCTCCTGTTGATTCCCCGAATTCTCTTTTTTCCCCGAACTCCCAGTGCCACATCCCCGCATTCCTGGGACATTTCCAGGGATCCAGGAGCCCCCCTGAGCCTCCTTTCCCCAAACAATCCGGGATCGTTTCCGCTCCCCAGAGGGAGGGTCCGGGTGGGCCCCGGGCTGTTTTTGGGAGCATCCCAAAGCTCTGACCAGGCCTCTCCCCTGCAGCTGACGTGATGCTGGTGCAGCCCAGGGTGGAATTCATCCTGTCCTACATCGACCACATCGCGGGGGACGAGGACCACACGGACGGGGTGGTGGCCTGCGCCGCGGGGCTCATCGGGTGAGGCCTCCCCGCCCTGATCCTCCCAGGAAAAACCGGGATCGCCCCCTTTTCCTGCCTCCCTGAGGTTTTCTGGGTCCCTTTTGGGGCTGGAGTTGGGTGTTTGGCTCTAGGTGGGAAGGGATTTCGCAGGTGAGAGAATCATCACCAAAATCCCAGGTTTAGGATTTTTCCAGGTGCTCAGTACACAAAAACTCTCATCCTTAGGGAACAGGGGAAGCCAGGTTAAGATTCTGGAATCTGCCCTTTTTTCCTGCCTGTCTGAAGTTTTCAGTGTCAGTTTTGGGGTTGGGCTTCGGGTGTTTGGCTCAAGGTGTGAAGCGGTTCTGAAGGTGAGAAACTCGTCACAAAAATCCCAGATTCAGGATTTTTCCAGGAGTTTAGAACCACAAAAACTCCTCATCCTTAGGTAACAGAGAAAGCCAGGTTGAGGTGTTCTCATTTCTCCTGCTGAATTGAAGGAGAATTATGGCGAAATCAACCTTTGGCCAGGAACTGGAGCATTTTTAAATCCCATTTCTAACTGCGATTTCCCCAAAATCAGCCCCGACCAGCATTTTGTGCCACTCCCATGGGGTTTATTTCCCAATTCTCCTCTGCAAATCCAGGGATTTGTGTACAGCTTTTGGGAAGGACGTCCTGAAATTAGTAGAAGCCAGACCCATGATCCACGAGCTGCTAACGGAGGGGAGGAGATCCAAGACGAACAAAACTAAAACCCTCGCGACCTGGGCCACGAAAGAGCTGAGGAAACTCAAGAACCAAGCTTGGTGAGGGCTCATCCCCCTTTTTATCCCACCTAAAAAATCATGGAATTGGCTCAGCTTAGCCTTGGAAGAGTCACGATCCCAAAGTTCTGTTTTCCTGCTTTTTATGGGGGGAAAAAAGCCCCATTTGGGGGTCTCTTGACCCTACAAAGTCAATTTTTCTCTGTTTTAAAGTTGGAAAAGTCGCTGAGATTGAATCCAAGCCAATTTTTTCCCTCACTTTTTTTTTTTTATTATTATTATCTGTTGATTTGAGGTGTTTAGGTTTGGGGTCTCTATGTTGTAATCCTGGACTGTTAAATTTGGGAAAATCCCCAAGGTGGAGTCCAGCCCAAGAGCCCCATTCCCACGTTTTTAAACACTTCCAGGGCTTTAACTCCCTGAATTCCCTTCTTCCTCCTGACCCCCCTTTTTTCTCTGAATTCCTTTTCCCCCTTTTTTTCCCCCTCAATTCCCTTTCCCCTCTTGAATTCCCCAAATCCATTTTTTCCCCCCCAAAATCCCACTTTCCCCCCTAAATCCCCTTTTTCTTTTCCAGATCTGTTACCATTGGGACGACACCTGAGGACCCCCACTGGATAAAAAAACCAACAACAACACCAAGAAAAAAAAAGGAAAAATCTCCAATCTCCTACAAAACCCCCCAAAAGCCCCGGGAGTGAGGACGTGTGCGGAATGTTTGGGAATGAGAGGATGCTGAGGATGCGTGAGTGAGGCTCGGAACAAAAATCCCAACCTTTGGTGACCCCCGGCATCCAGGAGGGAATTCTGTGCCCTAAAAATTCCAAAATAAAAGGGGGGGAAAAAAGCAAAATTCCCTCCAGCCCAAGAGCGTCTGAGCTCGGAGGAGAAAATGAGGGAAAAACGGGGAAAATTGGGATTAAAGCGGTGCTCTGTGAGGTTTTGGCTGCTGGAGAGAGAGAGAGAGAGAAAGGTGGGAAATGGGGAATTTCCCAGGGATTTGGGATTTTCCCAGGGATTTGGGAGTCTCCGGGATGAGGCGAATCCCAGAGGAGAGAGAAGGAGTTTCAGGAGGAGTGAGTGTGTGTGAGTGAGGTCATATCCACATTCTCAACTTCCCAAAAAAAAAACAAAAAAAAAAAAAGATTTCATTGCAGTTTCTCTCTTTTTTTTTTTTTTTTTTTCCCAAAACCACATTAAAAAAATTCCGGGGAAAAAAAAAAAAAAAAAAAAACAACAAAAGACAGGAAAAAAAAAATCTAAAATATACAAAATTTAAGGGTTCAGCTGTTGCATTTCATAACTGAGGTTCAGGCAGTAAGAGATAGGGAAGAAAAAGTAGAAAAGAGGGAAAAAAAAATGAAATTTAAGGAAAGTCGCTTTTTTTAGGGATTTTATTTTTAGGGAATGCTGAATGTTTGGAGCTCTTGGCTTGTCCTGCTCAGCAACAAAAGCGCCTTTCCTTCCTTAAATATTCAACTGTGAATGTAGAAATGGGGGAAAAAACACAATTTCTGGGTTGCAGGGAATAGAAAAATCCATTTGTCCAGCGAGTTTCAGGCTTCAAAAAGTCCAAAAAAAATAAAAAGAAGTCAGGAAAAAAAATTAAAAATCAGATTTTTTTAAAAAAAGTGCTGCAAATTGGGAAAAGAGATCTCCTGACTGGGACTGTAGCAGAATCAAAATTGTGCCAAAGAGGTGAAAAAAAAAAAAGAAATAAATACAAATGTGCACAAAAAGAAAGAAAAAATTTAAAAAATTCAGGTGATATTTGGAGAGGAAATTGGATGTGGAAAGAAAACCACAAAAAATGGGATTAAAAGCTGTTCATTTGGAATTATTTGGGATTTTTTTTTTTGCTTTCTCAAGGATCGATTCGGATCAGGCTTGATGTGGTTTTTGGTCTCTTGCTGCACTTGGAAAAACACAAGGAAAAAATAAAAAACAGGAAAAAAAAAAGGAAAAAAAAAGAAATTTATATAAAATATATAAATATATAACTTGAGTTGAGCTGACAACGCCGGCGCTTGTAAAAGGTTTCTATTTTTCCACTGCAGTTGAAGATGAATAAAATGGTGTCAAACATTCCCCAATATTTTCCTTTTTTTTTTTTTTTTTTTTTTTTTTGGGATACTCTTGGCTCTTTTCCAGAGGGAAACCCAGGAAAAAATTGGGATTTTTAAATGGATTTTGGGGGTTTTTCCCCAGTAATCCACAAGGAATTTTTTCTTTGCCGCTTCCTGAATTTCTCGCCGTGTTGGGAGCGGAATTTTTCCTCTGGAAAAAGGAAGAAAGGGGGGAAAAATCAAAATAAAAAGGTTTTGTTTTTTTCTTAGGATGTTCAGGGTTTGGAGATTTGGAATTTTCACTTTGTTTGCAGCTCTGTGGAGGTGTCGGGAAAGCTCCTGGGAGGGGGAGCAGGAAAACTGGGCAGGATTTGCTCCTCAGTTCCTACAAGGTTGATTTTTAGTTTTTTCCTTTTAATTTTTCAATTTTTTCCATTTTTCCCTTAATTTAATTTTTTTTCTTTTATTTTTCTCATTTTTAATTTTATTTTTCCTTTTTTTCTTCATATTTTTAGCTTTTATTTTTCCAATTTTCTTTTGGTTTTCCTTTTAATTTCTTTTTCATGTTTCTTCTAATTTTCATCTGGTTTTCTCTTGATTTTTTTCCTTTATTTCCCTTTTAATTTTTCTTGGTGGTTTTTTTTTTTCCCGTCCCTAATTTTCTGTTTTCCTTTATTTTTCCTTTTTCATTTTTTGTTTTTCCTTTCCTATCCATTTTTATTTTCCTCTATGTTTTATTTTTTCCACTTTATTTTACTTTCATTTCTTTTAATTTTTTTATTTGATTCTTTCTCTTTTTTTTCCCTTTTTTTTTCAATTTTTCTTCCTCTTTTTTCTCAATTTTTTTTTATTTTTTCTCACTATTTGTCTTCTTTATTTTTCATTTTCTTCTACCTTTTTTCCCTTTTTTTCATTTATTTCAAATTTTTTTCCATTATTTTTTTCAATTTTTCTTCCTTTTTTTTCCATTTTTCTTCATTTTTTTCCTTCCCCCTTCAACTTTTTCCCATTTCCCCCAACCCTTTCAACCTCTTTTTTTTTTTCCCACCATATTTCTTCATTTTTCCTTATTTTTTTTTTAATTTTTTCCCCCCATTTTTCCTCCTCCCCTTCCCTTCTAATTCCCCTTTCAGTCCCTCCCGGCTGCCCCAGCTCGTACAGGGTATCAGACATGAATGTGCCTTCCGTGCTCTGCCCACCGCGCAGAACCGACACAAACGACCCAAAACACCCCAAAAAACCCCAAATCCGAGGAAAAACCGCGCGGCTCCCGCCGGGATCCCCTCCCAGCGATGCCTTTTCCTTCTCCTCCGGGGCGGGGGCGGCGATGCCCACAGGGGGAACACAATGAGAGAAAAACTCGAGGAAAATAAATACAAAAACTCTGAAACAAATGGAATTAAAGAGAAAAAGAGCAAAAGCCAAAAGCCGCGGCCGGGCGGGAGGAGCCGAGCGGCGCCGGGGCCGGGCCTGGCTCCGGGGCTGAGGCAGCGCAGAATAAACACTGAGAGTAGTGCAAGAACGCGCCTCCAGACTCGTCTTTTGGGGGTTTTTTTGTTTCTTTTTTGGGGTTTTTTTGGGTTTTTTTTTTTTTGTTTCTTTTTGTGGGATTTTTTGGATTTTTGTTCGGTTTTTTTGGGATTTTTTTGGGGTTTTTTTTGGTTTTGTTTTTGTGGGATTTTTGGGGTTTTTGTTTATTTTTTGGGGTTTTTTGGGTTTTTTTTTTTTTTAGTTTTGAAAGGTGTTTTGGGGCCTTTTTAGGGCCGTGTTTGGGGGCCATTTTGGGGGCTTTTTTTGGCTTTTTGAAAACTTCTTTAGGGCTGGGTTTGGGAGCCTTGCTCAGGGGTTTTGAGGCCTTTTTTGGGAGGGTTTGTTTTGGCTTTTTGAAGGGTGTTTTGGGGCCTTTTTAGGGCCGTTTTTGAGGGGTTTTGGGGCCATTTTGGGGGCTTTTTTTACCTTTTTGAAAACTTCTTTAGGGCTGGGTTTGGGGGCCTTGCTCAGGGGTTTTGAGGCCTTTTTTGGGAGGGTTTGTTTTGGCTTTTTGAAGGGTCAAAAAAGCCATTTTGGGGCCTTTTCAGGGCCGTTTCTGGGGGCTTTAAGGGCTTTGGTTTTTTGGGGGGTTTTGTTTCCTTTCTAAGGGACTTTTTCTGGTTATTGGGAACCTTTTTGGGGTGGTTTTTTGGCCTTCCTGGGGTTTTTTTGGTGGGATTTCCTTGGCCTCTTTTGGAGGTTTTTGAGCTTTGTGAGGGGCGTGGGCTTTTGGAAGGGTTCTTGGGACATTTTTGGAGCTTTTTTTTGGGACTGGGTTGGGGCCTTTGCGCTTCTTTTTGCCTTTCCTTGGGCGTTTTTATGGGGGCTTTTTGGGCCTGTTTTGGGGGGGTTTTGGAGGGCTTTTTGGGCCTGTTTTGGGCGATTTTTGGGGGGCTTTTTGGGCCTGTTTTGGGCGATTTTTGAGGGCTTTTGGGGTGTATCACAAGGAATTTCCTCCTCAAATCCGCCCCTCCTCGCTCCCGTCGCTGCCTGGGCATGGATCGAACTCTTCCAGCATCCTGTGGGATTTCTGAGGGGCTTTTTTGGGCCGCACCACCAGGAATTTGGTGGTGCTGGAGATGCCAAATTCCTGGGCATCCCACATTCCCAGAGACCCCAAACTCTTGGAGATTTCGGAATCCCCGCTGGAGATTCCCAAATTCCTGGAGATTCGGCTCCGTCAGCAGCTCCAGGCCCCTGATCCCACCCTGATCCCTGATCCCGTTCCTTCGGGATGGATCCCTCGGGATCCCCCACAACCCCAAAGCTGCAGCTCCACCTTCATTAATCAATCAATCAATCAATCAATCAAATCTATCAATCAGCAAAGGAACCAACCCCTGGCTGCTCCTCCAGCTCCCCAAAAACCCCGGGCAGGATCCATTTACTCACCTCCCAAACCGAACATTAAAAACCCCACTTTTATTTTCATTTTCCCCTAATTTTAAATTATTTTATTTTATTTTATTTTATTTTAATTTTTCCCTGCTGCCTCATTTCCCGGGAGCCTCTGCCAGGCGCCTGCCCCCGCTCGGAGACGCCGTGGGAGGGGAGAGCCGAGCTCGCGTTTCCTCTCCGGGGGAGCCGGAGGTGGCAGCGCCGTGTCCCCGGTGCCATCTGTGCCACCACCCCGGCCCGGGGACACGGCGCCGGTGCCGGGACCGTTCCCGGGCTCGGCCAGGAGCGGCCTGATGCTCCCACCCCCTAAACGAGGAGGGAAAGGGCCTTTCCTTTGGAAAAAGTGGGGAAAAAGAATCCACAAGTGGATTTTGGAGGCGACAGCGCTGTGTCACCGGTGCCATCTGTGCCACCACCCCGGGGACACGCCGTTATTCCCAGGATTATTCCTTCCCAGGATTATTCATTCCCAGGATTCTTCATTCCCAGGATTATTCATTCCCAGGATTATTCCCAGGATTATTCATTCCCAGGATTATTCATTCCCAGGATTATTCCCAGGATTATTCATTCCCAGGATTATTCATTCCCAGGATTCTTCATTCCCAGGATTATTCCCAGGACTGGCACTTCCCAACGCTGATGGGCTGAGCTCCCGCCTAAAAGAGAAGGAAAAGCTGATTTTTCTTTGGAAAAAGGGGCAAAAAAAGGGAGCCAGGAGTGGATTTTGGAGCCTCAGAAGTGACGCCAGCCACCCGCGCCCCCGCCCTGGCCTGGGGACATCACTGTGACTCCCGGGATCAGCAGCTCCCCTCGGGGATTTATCCAGGAGCCTTTCTCTGGGTCTGGGCGGGTGCTCTGGACTCCCACTCCGGGGGACGAAGCTGATTTTCCTCGGGAAAGGAGGGAAAACCAAGCCACGAGTGGATTTTGGGGCCTCGGGAGCTTTGCCCAGGCGCTGCCACCCGCAGGGGACGGGACACCCTGGAGCCGGTGCCACCCTCTGGAATGGGATTTTCCAGCCGAGAAAACGTTGGGAAGGGGGAAAAAGGACACGGGGGACAGAGGGGGGTTCCCGATGGGGCTCCACGGACAGCCCAGCCTTGGGAGGAGCAGGGGATCCCATGGGATGGCCCAGCGCTGAACACAGAGGCTCTGGGGACCCCAAACCCCCCAAATCCCAGCAGCTCGGACCTGTCCTGCCTCCCTCTGCTCCTCCGTTGGTCCCCGCGGTTTGTGCCCAGCTCCCGGGGACCTCCCGTGCCCCTGCATCCACCAGGACACCCCGGGATGGTTTTGCTTCCAAATTAACCCGGCCTGGCGGAAATCCTTCATTTGCACTTCAAAGCAGCCGATCCCCGGCAGGAGCGGCCGCTCGGGGCCGGCTCTGGGGCCCTGTTTGCGGCAGATCCCGTCCCTGCTGATCCCCCAGGATCCCCGCGGGTCCCGCCCGCCCTTCCCCGCCGCTCTCCCACCCCCGGGGCACCTTCCAGGGGCTCTTTGCTTCCCCAGGCCGCGCACCGAGGGCCGTTCCCGGCTGGAATTCCCGACGGGAGCGGCCACCGAGCGCCGGTGCCCCCGGCATTGGCCTCCCCGAATATTCCCGGCCTCGCGGTGCGGTTTGGGCTCCCGCGGGAGCCTCCTGGGATCTCGGCATCCCCGGGCGGTGCCCCCGATGCCAGGGACCCGCCTGTGCCCCCAGCGCAGGATCCAGAGCCTGGATCCCCTCCAGGCGCTCCAGGATGCCCGATCTGCATTGGGAATCCCAGTCTGAAGCTCCCAGTTTGAGGCTTTGCTCCCTCTGATTCTCCTGCTGGGACCCCAAATCCCGAGCTGGATTTTCCAGCGGTTCCTTTGCCCCCTCGTGCCAGAGCCACGCTCAGCACCAGGATTTCTCTGTGCCGGCATCTCCCAGCTCAGCTCTGGGGCCGGAGCCCCCTCCGTGCCCATCCCTGGGGCTGCTCTTCCCCCTCGGCTCCCCCAGAGGCCTTGCCAGGGATGTTTGGAGCGTCGGGGCCCCGCAGATTCCCCCTGGCCCCAGCCCTGGGGCTCTGCTGCCCATTCCCAGCCCCTCTGCCGGGGGGGATGAGGCCCTGGTAGGAATCTGGTGCCACTGGGGTCACTCGGGGCCGTGGGTCTGTCTGGGCCATGGGCCTGTCCATGCCATGGCTCTGTCTGTGCCGTGGGTCTGTCCATGCCATGGCTCTGTCTGTGCCATGGGTCTGTCCGTGCCGTGGGTCCGTCCATGCCGTGGGTCTGTCCATGCTGTGGGTCTGTCCGTGTTGTGGGTCTGTCCATGCCGTGGGTGCGTCCATGCCGTGGGTCCCTCCATGCCGTGGGTCTGTCCGTGCCGTGGGTCCCTCCATGCCGTGGGTCTGTCCGTGCCGTGGGTCCATCCGTGCCGTGGATCCCTCCGTGCCGTGGGTGCGTCCATGCCGTGGGTCTGTCCGTGCTGTGGCTCTGTCCGTGCCGTGGGTCACTCCAGGCTCTATCCCGGGGCTCTGGGGTGGCAGTGACCCCACCGCGGGCTCTGCAGGGCTCTGTCCGTGCCTTTTCCGGCTCTGTCCTCGGCCACCAGCCCTGCAGTGACCCCTCCCGGGGGGGTTTTTGTCCCCCGGAGCCCCCGGCAGCCGCGGCGAAAGGAGAGCAGCTATTAATAACCCTGCGCACCGGGGGAAAGATGTAATTCCATCATGGAAGCGGCTCCGAGAGCAACCCAGGGAATAAAATGTTCGGGCAGGGGGGAGGGGGGGTTCGGGGCGGGGGCAGGGGGCGAGCCCAGCCCCCCCCGCGCGGGGCCGCGGTTCCGAGGTGCCGGAGCCCCCCGGGATGGGGGGGAGCCCCCCGGGATGAGCCCCCGGGATGAGGGGGGAGCCCCCCGGGATGAGCCCCCGGCCCCGCCGCCACCCTGGGGGCTCCGGGCGGGCGCGGGAGGGGCCGGGGGCCGGTGGGGCCCCCCCGGTCGGGCCATGGCGGGGGTGTCGGGGTCCGGTCCCGGGGATGCTGTGGGGGGGGGGGGGGGGGTCACAGCCCCGGGGGCGGCCCCGGCGCGTGGCGGGGGAGGGGCTGGCGGCCGCCCGGTGCCCACGTGGTTTGTCGGTGTCTCCGGAGCGGAAGAAACGGCGGCGGGGCCGGGGCTGCGGCGGGCACCGGGAACGGGAGCGGCAGCGGGACCCGGCGGGGCGGGGACGGAGCCGCATCCCGGCGGGCGCCGCCGCAGCGCAGCAGCAGCGCCGGTGAGTGCGGGGCCTGGGCCGGGGGGCACCGGGAGCGGCGGGGGGGCAGAGCGGGCAGCCCCCGCCCCACCGGGCCTGTGCTCCCCCGCCACAGCGCGACCCCAGCCCCGGCCCCAGCGCCATCTGCCCCCGCCGCCTTCACCAGCCCCGCTTCATCCTCATCCGCGGCTCCATCCTCAGCCACATCCTCATCCTCACCCCATCCTCAGCCCCATCCTCATCCTCACCCCCATCCTCACCCCTATCCTCACCCCCATCCTCACCCCCATCCTCATCCCCATCCCCATCCCCGGCTGGATTCGCATCTTCATCCCCTCCCTCATCCCCATCCCCGGTTCCGTGCCCATCTCCGCCCGTGCTTCCATCCCGCTTCCGTCCCCATCTCCTGCTCCATCCTCATCCCCATCCCCGGCTCCATCCTCATCCTCATCCTCATCCCGTCCCGGCTCCGCCCCGGACCCCTCCTGCGTTTCCGTCCCCGTCCCCCGCCCGGCGCCCCCGGCGCGCTGCGGCCCCGGCCCGGGGGCGTTCGGGGACGGTTTCCCGGAGGCTCCGGGGCCGCCGCAGGCCGGACCCCCCCCGCTCACCCCACTGCGACCCCCGGCCGCGCTCAGCGGCGCTCCGGGCCTGGCTCCGGGGCTCGGGGGCGCGCTCGACCCGCCCCCCTTTCCCCGCCCGTTCTCCCCCGCTTCTCCTCCGGTTCTCCCCCGGTCCCACGGCGGTTCCACGCCCGCTGCGCTCGCTCGTGGCCGTGGAGGTGCCCCCAGCCCCCCCCGGCCCCTCAGAACCGGGACAGCCCCGGGGGCTCCCAGCAATGAGGAGGGGGCTCGGCCCGGCCGAGGGTCGGGGCAGGGGGGGCTGCCCCAGGCCGGGCCCTACCGAGCGCATCCCCCCGACCCCACAAAGGTTTTTATGGGGGGGGCAAGGCCTGTCCCCAACCCAGCCGGGTGCCAGAGGCCCGGCAGCACCACAGCCTGGCACATCCATCCCATCTCCATTCTTGTTCCTGTTCCCATCCCATCCCATCCCATCCCCATCCCCATTCTCGTTCCTGTTCCCATCCCCATCCCCATTCTCGTTCCCAGTCCTGTTCCCGTTCCCGTTCTCGTTCCCAGTCTTGTCCCCATTCCCACTGGAGCCCTGAGCCGGCCGAGCCCTCCAGCAGTGTCCCAGTCCCGGGGAGCTGCAGCCCGATTTTTGCTCCTTTTCCAAACCCCATTTCTGCTTTTTCCCAAACCCCATTTTTGCTCATTTTCCAAACCCCATTTCTGCTTTTTCCCAAACCCCATTTTTGCTCATTTCCCCAACCCCATTTCTGCTTTCCCCCAGGCATTTTCCGGCCTCGAGGAGGGGCCGGGAGCGCGGAGGGAGCGGCGGTGCCGCGGGGACCCCGCCTGGACCCCGATGAGAGCAGCTCCGGCTCGCGCCGATGTCCGGAGCTCCCGCACCTGAGACACGCCCGAGCCAGCCCGTGACACGCCTGTGACACGCCTGTGACACGCCTGTGACACGCCTGTGCCCGCCCGCAGCCCTGCCCAGCCCGCGCCGCTTTGCCCCGCGCCTGGGGCCCGCTGCAAGGCAGGTGTCCCGGGGAAACTGAGGCACGGCCAGCGGGGAGCAGCAGGGACGGCCCGGGGGCTCCGGGCCAGGCTGGGGACACGCAGCCGCCCCCAGGCCCTGAGTGCTGGGGACAAAGAGGGCGCTGTCACCGCGGTGCCTCCGCTGGCAGGGCCTGGGACCCCCCCAGGGCTCCGGGGATCTTCGTTTGGGGGGTCCCCAGAGCTTGGGGATCTCATCCTGGCTTCGGGGGTGCCTCAGTTTCCCCAGGCGCTGACGGCAGTGCCCTCCCTGCCCGAGCAGAGCTGCGTCCCCTCTGTCACCGCCCCGGCGGTGGATTGAACACCCCTGGTCCAGGATTTATCCCCCGGTGCCCAGGGGAGCCCGGGCCAGGGGGGGCCAGCGGGGCCGCGCTGTGCCCAGGCCGCACCAGCGGCTCCAGGGGGCCGCGCTGTCCCCTCCCCGTGCCCCTGCAGGTCCCTCCTCCCTCTGCCAGCTTCGTGCCATGAATTATTCGTGCGGCGGTGCCTCCCAGAGCTCTGCCAGGGCTGCGCCTGCCCGGGACAGGGGACAGCGCCACAGCGGCCGCGCTGCCTCCGGGCGCTTCTCCCACCGGGAATCGCCCCGGGAGCCCCGGGCACGGCGAGCCCCGCGCGGGGTCAGCGCTGCGGCAGAGCGGGACGGGCGGGGCGGGGACCCCGGCAGGGGCTGGGGACAGCGCCGGAGCCAGGCGGCCCCGGGGGGTGAGCGCAGCTCCGGTATTTAGGGCACGGCTGCGAGGCGTGGGAGGCCGGGAGCAGCTCGCGTGCGGCGCGGGGCGGGAGCGGCGGCACCGGCCGCTATTTCTGGTGCTCGTTCCCCCGAGGGGACGGCGGGAATGTCACCGTGTGCCCCCCCGGGGGTGCTCTCTGCTCCCACCCTCGTGCTGAGGGAGCCTGGCGGGTGTCAGCACCTCTGTCCCCCATGGAGGTGATGGCACAGCATGGCCGGTGTCCCCTCGTCACCCTCGAGGATGGTGTGGTGGTGGTGGCGGCTCCTGGCGCTGTCACCCGGCGCCACTGAGCTCCCACAGACCCCGCCCTGGCTGGGTCACCACCCCAGCGTCCCCAGTGTCCCCAGCGCTGCCCTGGCCGGGCCCAGCCCTGCCCCGGTGTCACCCGTGTGTCCCCACAGGCAGGACATGGACTCCATGTTCGAGGACGACATCAGCATCCTGACGCAGGAGGCGCTGGGGCCGGACGAGGACTGGCTGGACAGCCCCAACACCGACCTGTCGGGCGAGATGTGCTCGGCCTCGCACTTCGCCCTCATCACCGCCTACGACGACATCAAGAACCGCCTGACGGGGCTGGAGAGGGAGAACTCCACGCTCAAGCGCCGCCTCAAGATGTACGAGGTCAAGGTGAGGGGACGGGGGGTCCCGGGGGGCGCGCGGGGCCGGGGGGACCTCGCTGACCGCCCGTCCCACGGCCGCAGTACCCCCTGATCGGAGAGTTTGGCGAGGAGCACATCTTCTCCCTCTACGAGGCCAAGGAGAACTCGCTGCTCAAGAGCGAGAAGGCGTCGCTGCAGCAGCAGCTCAACCAGTTCCAGCACGAGGTGAGGGGCACAGGGGGCCTGGGGGGCTCTGGGGGTCCCCGAGCCGGCCCCCACCCCCAAATCCCCCCCACCTTTCCCCGGCAGCTGCAGAAGAGCAAAGAGCGGGAGGAGCAGCTGGAGGAGATGATCCAGGCCTACGAGAAGCTCTGCGTGGAGAAGGCGGACCTGGAGACGGAGCTGGGAGAGATGGTGGGTGACAGCCACCGGCAGGGGACAGCGGGGTCCCTGTCCCTTCTCCACCGCAGCCCCCGGGCCCCTGGTGTCCCTGTCTTTGGGGGTGCAGGGCTGGGGGGCGTTTTGGCCGCGCTGGGGTTTTAGGGATGCTCGGGTTCATCCATCCCCCGCTGCCCCGGGCACCCCCGGCTCCCCTTTCCCAGCCAGGAGCCACCGCTGCCACGCCGCTGTCACCAGATCGACCCCACTCCGAAAAGCGACCCTAAAATCCGCGTGTGCCGGGCTGGGGGGGCAGGAGAGCCCCGGGGAGGGGCCGAGGCTCAGCCGCGTCCCCTCTGTCCCCGCGCCGTGCAGCGGGCGCTGGTGGAGACGCACCTGAGCCGCATCCGGAGCTTGGAGCAGCAGCTGCGGCAGCGCGACGGCGGCGCCTTCCCCGGGCTGGGCGCCCAGGACGTGCCGTTCATCGCCCTGCACCCCAGCCCCGGCCTGAGCCACGGTGAGCCGCCCCCTCCCCGCCCCGCCGCGGCCCCGGGAGGCCCGGGCCGCGCCGGGGCTGAGCCGAGCCGTGCCCGCAGTGCTGGAGCGCGCCGGGGGCTGGCAGAGCCGCGGGCTGGAGGCCGAGCTGGAGGCGGCGCGGCAGGAGAACCAGCGCGCCCAGCACCGCGAGGAGCACCTCAAGGCCGAGTGCGAGCGGCTGCAGGCGGAGCTGAAACACCTGCAGGACACCCGCGAGCAGGTGCGGGGCAGGGCCGGCCTGGGACCGGCCCCGTCCGGGTGGGGGGGACTGGGAGAAGGAATGGGGCAGGTGCGACCCCAAAACCCCCCCTATCCCCCCTTCCCCACCTGCTGGGAGGTGTCTGAGAGGAGGAACAGGGCAGGGTCTGACCCACAGCACCCCTCATTCCCGGTATGTGGGGTTTGGGTGCTGGGAAGCGCCTGGGAGCAGGTGCAGGGCAGGGTCTGACCCCATAGGACCCCTCATTCCCGGTATGTGGGGTTTGGGTGCTGGGAGGTGTCTGTGAGGAGGAACAGGGCAGGGTCTGACCCACAGCACCCCTCATTCCCGGTATGTGGGGTTTGGGTGCTGGGAAGAGCCTGACCCCGCAGGACCCCGGTCCTGGTGCTGAGGGGGCTCTGCTGTCCCCAGGAGCAGTCGGAGCGGGACATGGCCTGGGTGAAGAAGGTGGGCGACGACCAGTAAGTGCTGGGAGGGGACTGGGGGGACACTGGGGGGACACTGGGGGGCACACACAGGACCGGCTGTGGGGCACGGCGGCCACCCCACACCTCCGCACGGGGGTCCCGGGGGGCTGCCTGCATTGAGTGCTGCAATGGGGGGGATTCCGCACCCCAAAACCGCCAACAGCGCCCCGGGGGCTGGGGCTGAGCGGGGCTGCGGGCCTGGGGTGCCCGGTTCTGGTGTCTGGTGCCCGGTTCCGGTGCCCGGTCCCGGTGTCCGTGCGTTGTCCCAGTGTCCAGTTCCGGTGTCTGGTGCCCAGTCCCGGTGTCCATGCGCTGTCCCAGTGTCCGGTTCCGGTGTCCGTGCGTTGTCCCAGTGTCCGGTTCCGGTGTCTGGTGCCCAGTCCCGGTGTCCGGTTCCGGTGTCCATGCATTGCCCCGGTGTCCGGTTCCGGTGTCCGTGCCTTGTCCCGGTGCCCGGTGTGGGCTCGGCGCTGCCTCCAGAGGGCACTGACGGCTCGCGGCTGCCGAGAGAGCGGCACCGAGTGGCACCGAGTGGCACCGAGTGGCACCGAGCGGCACCGAGGCGGTCGCGGTGTCCCCGGACCCCCCCAAACCCCCCGGTGGCACCGAGGCGGGGGCGCTGTCCCCGCTTTCACGCGGTCCCCAGGGCGGCGGTGACAGCGGGGCCGAGCTGCGGACAGATGGGAGGTGACACGCGGCCGGGAAGTGCTCGGGTGCGTTTCGGGGCTGGCTCCGGCCCCTCCGCTCCGGAGGCGTTGGAAGCTGTCGCCGTTTCTGTCGTCCTGGCGCAGATCAGAGCCAGGGGAGCCAGGGAGCGCTGGGTCCCTGCCGGGGCCGCTCCCGCCTCTCCCTTCCCCTCCTGGATTCCCTCGATTTCCACAAAATCACCCGAGCTCACCCCCCGATCGCCCCCACCCCTTTCCCGCAGCATCCACGGAAATTAAAACTCCCGAATGTCTCCATTAACGTTCCTCCATCACCCAAATCTTTACTTTTAAGCCCGAATTCACCAGGCTGGGATGGGGAAACTGAGGCAGGGCTGGCTCCTCACCCCCTCCCCGGGCACAGCTTTTCCCTGCGCGCTCTTTTCTTGCCGATTCAGCTCTTTTTTGTCACCTGCTTCTCTCCGCCGCTGTTTTCTTGGGTGTGAAAAGCGCCTTATCGGCGTTTTCCATCTCCGGGTGATTTTCTGGTGCTTCTGCCGCGCTGTGCTTGGGGCGGGGGTCCCCCCGCGTCCCGATCTTCCTCTTTTTTTTGGTTTATTTTCTGAGATTTGGAACTTTTTTTGGTTTTCTGAGCTCGCGGTTATTCCCTCTTGCACTGCCTCCCAAGACAAACCAGGAGCCAAATCTTGAGGAAAGCCCTGGAGAGAGCAGGGTGGGGATTTGGGGGGGTCAGACCGCCCCTCCCACTGCCCCGCCCCGCGTTTTTGGGGGGATTGTGTGGGTTTCAATGACTCTTGCGCCCATGGGTGCCAATGTCGGGCACGTCCCCACCCCTGGCTCCCCCAGCTCTGCAGCAAAAAGGGCCTGGGGGACACAAAGGTGACATCCTGCAGGTGTCCCCTAAGGTTTTTGGTTTTCTTTTCCTCCTTTTCTTTCTTTTCCTTTTCCTCCTTTTCCTCCTTTTCCTTCTTTTCCTTCTTTTCCTCCTTTTCATACTTTTCCTTTCTCTCCTATTCCTTCTCTTCTTCACCTAATTTCTTCCCTTTTTCTTTTCTCTCTTTCTATTATTTTCCTCCTTCCCCCCTCACTCTTTCCCCTCCTTTCCCTCATCCTTTTCCTCACTTTCCCCTTCTCCTCCTCCTCCTCCTTTCCCACCTCTCCGGGCCGCGGTGCCCGGGGGCCCGGCGGGGCCCGGCGCTGTCAGCCGCGGTTACGAGCGGCGGCTCCGGTGCCCGCGGTGTCACAACGGCTCAGCGGGACCGCGCCGGGACGCGCCGAGCTCCGGCCCCGCGGCTCCGTTCTCCCCTCGCGTCCCCGCCGAGAATCCCGGCTGGGAAAGCGACACCAGCTTGGGGCAGAATTGATGATTTTGGCAGCGCTCCTGAGCGCCGGGAGCGGGGGGAGCCGCACCCGCCGCGTCCCGGCTGCTCCGGGGCGCGATCCGCGGCCGCAGCTTCGCCCTTCGGAGCTGGAAAAATGAATTTGGGTCGGGTTTGAGTTGGTGCTGGGGCTCCGCGGGGCCGTGTCACCCGCAGAGCCACTGTGTCCCCTTCGGGAATTGTCCTCTGGGTTGGGTGGCGTGGCAGGGGCGGAGAGAGGCAACCTCAGACACCCTGAGGCGCCTTTTTTCCACCCTGGGCCATTATTTCCCTCCCTTTCCTATTTTCCTGGGGGAATGCTGGAAGCACCATCCAGGCAGCTGCCCCAAACCATTTCTAGTTGTATTTATTAAAAAACCAAACCAAAACAAAAACCAAAACCCAAACCAACCAATATTCCGGGGGGAGGTCAAGCCCCGCTGAAGGATTTAACCCCTGCTGAAGGATTTAACTCTCCCGAGGGGTTTAATGGGATTTAACCCCCGCTGAAGGATTTAACCTCTCCCGAGGGGTTCAATGGGATTTAACCCCTGCTGAAGGGTTTCTCCCGGGAACCCCAGGGCCCCCTTTGCCCCCTTGCAGGGTGAACCTGGCGCTGGCCTACACGGAGCTGACGGAGGAGCTGTGCCGCCTGCGCAACCTGAGCTCGCTGCAGAGCCAGATCCTGCGGGCGCTGCTGCAGGACAAGAGCCCCAACGGGGGTAAGGGGGACCCGGGGCTGCCAGGCCGGGATGGGGGCACCAACACCGGGAAAAGGGGGGGTGGGCTCGTCCTGCGGGTGGGGGTGTCGGTGCCCAGGGGTGCCCAGCCCCGGGGGTGCCCCACAGCAAGGGCGTCCCCAGCTGGGTGTACCCGTACCTGGGAGTATCCATCCCAAAATGTCCATCCCTGGGAATATCCCATCCCAAAAACATCCAGAATTGGGAGCATCCATCCCTGGGAGTATCCATCCCAAAATATCCATACCTGGGAGTATCCATCCCAAAATGTCCATCCCTGGGAGTATCCCATCCCAAAATATCCATACCTGGGAGTATCCATCCCAAAATGTCCATCCCTGGGAATATCCCATCCCAAAATATCCATACCTGGGAGTATCCATCCCAAAATGTCCATCCCTGGGAATATCCCATCCCAAAAGCATCCAGAATTGGGAGCATCCATCGCTGGGAGTATCCATCCCAAAATATCCATACTTGGGAGTATCCATCCCAAAATATCCACACCTGGGAGTATCCACCCCAAAATATCCACACCTGGGAGTATCCATCCCAAAGCAGCCGTACCTGGGAGCCTCCCAGCCCCAAAATTCTCCAGAGCATCCATAACTGGGAGCGTCTCATTCCAAAATATTCTGTACCTGGGAACATCCATATGTGGGATCACCCGCACCTGGGAATGTCCCATTCCAAAACCATCCACACCTGGTGGTATCCATCCCAAAATATCCATCCCTGGGACCATCCACCCCTGGCTGCATCCCCCCAGAATCTCCCCACGGCCGCATCCCCCCCGGCTCCCTCCGGGCTGCCCCTGGATGCTGAGGCACATTTTCCACATTTTCCACATTTTCCACATTTCCTCGCTCTCCGAGCCGCGGCGCTGACGCGGAGCACTTCCCGCGTGTCCCCCTTGTCCCGTGCCAGGCCAGCGCCACTCGCCGCTGTCCCAGTGCCACTCCCCGGCCCAGCAGCGCCGCTCGCCCGCCCCGCAGTGCCCCTCGCCCGTTCCTCCGGGACGCTCGCAGTGCCAATCCCCCGCCCTCCAGCGCCGCTCGCCGGGACCCCCCAGCCAATCTCCGGCCCAGCAGCGCCGCTCGCCCGCCCCCGGCCCGTGCCAGTCGCCGGCCCAGCAGCGCCGCTCCCCGGTGCCGCCGCCCAGCCAGTCCCCGGCCCAGCAGCGCCGCTCGCCCGCCCCGCCGCCGCCGCCCTGCCCCTCTCCGAGCTCGGCGTCCCCGCACCGCCTGCCCGGCGAGAGGATGGAGCTGGCCTACGCCAAACCCTCGAGCCGCCACATCAAGGCCGGCTTCCAGGGCCGCCGCAGCTACTCGGAGGTGACCAACGTGGCCCTGTACCAGCAGAGCCGCTCGCTCTGGCTGCAGCCCGAGGCCTCCACGCTGCCCAAGCACCGGCCCTACGGCGAGGTCTACCTGGGGGCCGCGGGGGCCCCGCTGAGCGCCCACGAGCCCTTCGAGGAGCACGTCCGCTTCGAGAAGCAGTCGTCGGACGAGGAGGAGTGGGCGCTGCCCAGCCCGCCCAGCCCCGAGGCCGGCGCCATCCGCTGCGCCTCCTTCTGCGCCGGCTTCCCCGCGCCCGACGCCGACGCCGCGCACCGGACGGCGGCCGCCTACGCCCGCGCCGAGCACGCCCAGTCCTGGCCTTCCATCAACGTAAGGAGGACCCCCCCCAGTCTCCCCGCGGGGTTTTGGGGTGGGTTTGGTCGAGGGAACCCCCCCGGCGCGGTGGCGCCCGCAGTGAGGTGCGTGCCTCAGTTTCCCCGGGGCAGCGGGGGGTTCTGGGGGGTGGCAGAGGGGATGTGGCCAGCGCGGGGGTCCCAGCGCCGCCCCGTGCCCCCCGCAGCTGCTGCTGGAGACGGTGGACTCGGAGGTGCGGAGCTGCCCGCTGTGCCAGCTGGCCTTCCCCATCGGGTACCCGGACGATGCCCTGGTCAAACACATCGACTCGCACCTGGAGAACAGCAAGATCTGAGCCTCGCCCCCTTCCCCTCCTTTGGATGCTGCATGGAAACACCGGGAGCGCCCGGCTCCCGAAATACCTCCAAGTCTTGAGTAGCTACGGAAAGACTGAGCCCCCCCCGCCCGCACCCAGAGCCCCCCCGAGCCCCCGGCCCGTTCGGAGCGGGTCCATCCCCCGTGCCAGGGGTACCAGGGTCACCCCCGAGCCCCCGGCCCGCTCGGAGCGGCTCCATCCCCGCCCGCCTCACTCCCGTGCCAGGTCCGGGTGCTCTGCCCGGGGCACCGTCCCCACCGTGCCAGGCGCTGGCCGCAGGGGACCCGTCTGTGCCCCTGGGTGTCCCCTGTCCCCTCGAGTGTCGCTGCTTGATCTCAGGGAGGATCCGAGGGGCCGAGTCCCGGATCCGGCCCCCAGGAAGGAGGAGAGGGGAAGGGGCCGCCCCTTCCCCGGCCCGAGGGGTCACAGGTGGGGTCGGGGGTGGGAGCGGGGGCAGCTGCTCGTTCTCGGTCCCCTTTGAATCTTTCCTCTCTTTTACATTAAAAGCACCCCCCACCCCCGGATTTCCCCCCTCCCCACAACGATGCTGCTGAGAAACGAGCCCGGAGGAGCAGCATGGACCCCCCCACACCCCGACATTGCACTGGGCTCCCCGGGGCTCCCCCTGACCCCCCCCGCGCGGCGTGGGGACAGCGCAGCCCCCCAGCAGCCCCCCCAAACCCCCGGCCCCCGCTTTAACCGGGGGCTGCAGGCGGCTGCTCTCCCTGAGCCCCCCCCGTCACCCCCGTCCCCCCACGTTCGATCTACCTCAAAGCCGCCGGGAGAGGGGGGGGCGCAGCGCTGTCCCCCCTCCCCGGCCGCTGGCGCTGCATGTCCCCCCCGTGTCACAGCGCACACCCCCCAAACACACACACACACAACGCCGGGGCGCGGCCCCCCCGCCCCACGCCGGGACCCCGGAACGAGGGACCCGCCCGCCCTCGCTGCGACCACCGACTCCAATAAAACCTGCCCGAAACGCCTCGGACGGGGCGGAGGCCTCTCCTCTCTGGGGGTCCCTGGGGATGGGGCTGGATTTGTCCCCCCGGGGATGGGGCTGGGGTCGGGGGGCCCTGGGGGTGGCAGGCCTGGGGTGTCCTGCAGCTCCCGGCCCGTTTGGGGCTGGCTGGGCAGGAGGGTGACACAAACGGGACAATCAGAACCAGAGCAGAGCTCGGCAGGCTCGGGGTGACAGAAGGGACACGGCCGGAGCTGGGGGGGCGGATGGCGGGGGGGCTCTCCCGGGTTTCCTGGGGGGCTCTGGGCTGGGGGGGCTCTGTCCGTCCCTCCCTGCTCTGCTACTGGGGGTCCCACAGCCCCTCCTGCGGGAGCGCCCACCCCGGGCTGAGCTCGGGGGCCTGGGGGGGTCCCGGCGCGGCCCCCGAGCCCGGCCCGGCCCCGAGCAGGTGCGCAGGCGGCTCCCAGCGCCGCGGCCGATGGTGTGAAGGAGATAAGCGCGCGCCGCAGCCTTATCGCCGCCCATCTCCGCGTGTGCCCGGGCACGGGGCAGGAAGAGCAGCCCCTGCCCAGCGCCCCCCCCCGCCCCGGTGGGCACCGGCAGCCCCAGCGGGGCCGGAGGGCGCGGGCAGAGCCGGGGGACACTCGGGGACCCCCCCTTGGGGACGGTGCCCGCGCCGTGCCCGGGGTGCGCGGGGCGGGGGCCGGGCCGTCCCCGGCCGGGACCGGGAGCGCTGGGACGGGGCCTCCCTGCGCTGGGGGGGCCCGGCCCCCACCTTCTCCCCCGGTTTTTTCTCTCTTTTTTTGAAATCACGTGATAAATGCCAAACGGCGCTGCCGTTACTCATCCCGGCCCCTCCCGGCGCCGCTTCCCCCCGGGGGCGGCGGCGCTGACTCAGGACCTGCCGGGCTCTCCCCGGCACCGCGGGGACCCCCCCGCGCCCCCGAGCCCCCGTCCCTTCAGGAGGCGTCACCTGGCGCAGCAGCAGCGCCCCTGCGATGCTCAAGTGAGTCTGGGGGCTCCCAGCACCCCAAAGCCGGGGCCGGGGGCTCTCCCCGCTCGCGGGGGTCCCGGGGCCGTCCCGGGTGCTCGCCGTGGCGCGGGGCTCGCTGGCCGCGGCTCGGGGCCGTGCTGGCCCTTTTGGCACCTCCCGCCACCGGGGTGGGGGCGCAGCCCCCCTCTGTCCCCGTGGGGAGACTCCGACCCCTCCCCAGCGCGAGAGGGGGGGAGCGGCTCCCACGGCTGCCCCCGTGCCTCAGTTTCCCTTTCCCACCGCCTGGCTCCGCTGCCCACTGCGGAGGGAAGTGGGGGTGTCCGGGGAGGGCGTTGCTGGCCCCGTTTCCTGTGACCCCCCCCGAGCTGCCAACCGCAGCCTGGGCTGTGCCTTTGGTGGCAGCACTGTCCCACGGGGTGTCCTCGCCGTGCCACCCCCGCCGTGTCCCCAAGGCCACCCTGAGCCCCCTCGGCTGCGCCGCCCCGGGGGGGCTGCGGGGGACGTGGCCCCGCTGTCCCCAGAGAGCGGGACAGGGGACAGGGCACAAGGTGGCGTTTGGTGGCTCTCGGTGGCCTCCCGGGCCCTGCTGGAGGCACCAGGTCCCCCGTGTGGCCTGGCCGTGACAAGGGACAAGCCAGGCCTGCCTCGGCCGTGAGGATGGGGGGGCTACGGGTGCTTCCTGCGGGGACAGGGGCTGGGCTTTGTCACCTCCCGCCTGTCCCGAGGGCAGTGGGAGCATCCCGGGGGGAATTGTCCCCTCTGAACGCCGGGGGTGTCACAGGGCACCGTCCCCAGGGCCACCCAGGGGTGCACAGCGCCCTCACACCCTGCCCTGCCTGTGTCCCCCGCCCCTGGTGGGACACAGCTGGCTCCTGGTGTCCCCCGCGTCCCCGTGTCCCTGTGTTCCCCATGTCCCCATGTCCCCCATGTGCCCATGTCCCCCGTGTCCCCCATGTCCCCATATCCCCTCTGTCCCCATGTCCCCGTGTCTCCCATGTCCCCATGTCCCCATGTCCCCTCTGTCCCCCGTGTCCCCATGTCCCCATGTCCCCATGTTCCCATGCCAGCGGGTCACACTTTGCCATCTCCTAGGCAACAACTTCATTTCATTGTTTTTCCCATCAAAACCCCCTCTTATTTCGGGCACTTTTAAGGTTTCTTTTTCCAGCTTTCAGTTGGGTCGGGGTTTTTTTTTCCCCTTTTCTCAGTGTTTTTATCATTTAGGGGAAAAACAAAACAATTCTCCCTGCTCGGGCCCCGCTTTCCCCTGCCGGGGGGAGGGAGGGACCGAGGCCGCTTTGGAGGGACGGGACCGTCCTGGTCCCGCTGGCTGCGGGTGTCGCTCGGGGATTCTCCGATGCCCTCTGAGTGGCGCTGGGGTCTCACTCCCGGCCGTCCCTTTGTCCTTCCGGGGGATCCCTGCGAGCACCAGCCCGGGGGGGCTGCAGGGACCCCCAGCCCGGCTCGGGGGAGGCGCCGCCATCCCCGTGTCCCCTCCGCGGCGTTTATAGGAAACGGCTCTGCGAGGAAGTGCCCGGCTGGCTGCCCCCGTGAGGGTTTTTTTCCTGCCGTGGGCGCCCCGGGGCTGCGGGGGATCCGGTGTGAGTCAAAGCCGGAGCCCCGGGGTCCAACCGCAAGCCCGGAGCTGCCGTGTCACGGCAGAGCCGCGCCAGAGGCGTTTATAAGAAATGGAGGGGCTGCCCTGAGGGGGAGGGACCCCGCTGGCACCGCGGCCGTGCCCGCCACCCCTCGGGGACCGCTGCCCTGGCGCCGGGGCTCGGGTCTCAGCCCGGGGCTGCTGCAAGGGGCCGGGGCTGCTGCGCCTCAGCCTCGCAGCTCAGCCCCTGCCCGGCGTGCCTGGATCCCCCCAAAGTGCCCGAACCACCCAAGGGTGCCCTTGTCACACTGAGGTGACCCCAGGCACCTCATCCAGCTGGGGGCCTGCATCACCCCTGAGCGGCTGTGTCCAGGCTGGAAATCCAGTGCCAGCATCACCCTGGGTGCCAGCACCACTCTGGGGTCCTCAGGTCACCCTGGGTGCTTCATCTAACGGGGGGTGCTGGTGCCAGCATCACCCCTGGGCACCTGTACCCAGCTCTGTTCAGGTGCCAGCATCACCCCTGGGTACCTGTACCCAGCTGCATTCCAGGTGCCAGCATCACCCCTGGGCACCTGTACCCAGCTCTGTTCCAGGTGCCAGCATCACCCCTGGGCACCTGTACCCAGCTCTGTTCCAGGTGCCAGCATCCCTCCAGGGTGCCCCCATCACCCCCAGGTGCCTCAATCCTGTTCCTGCCTCACCCTGGGGTACCCACACCCCGAGCGGGGCTGCTCCTGTGTCCCCCCGGTTCTCCTGTCCCCCCTCCTGTGGCTGCCCTGCTGTCCCCGCTGCCCGCTGGCCCTGTCCCACTCGTGTGCCAGCAGCTCCTGGCCTCTCACAGATGCTCTTCCTGGGGCCAAGGGTGGTGGCACTCGCGGTGCCTGGGGACCTCCTGCCCTGCACACTCCGGGGAAGGCCAGGCCGTGTCCCCTCCTGGCCGAGCCGCCGCGGTGTCCCCGCTGCCCGTGACAGGATGGGCTCTTTGCTGTCGCCCCCTCCCCGCGCCCAGCCATGGCGGCCTCGAATGGCAGCGCGGGGGGGACAGGGCCCCACACACACGGCACAACCGCGGCCCCGGCTGCCATGTGCCCAGCGCCATCGCGGCTGCCGCGGAGCGACAAGCGCCACCGGGCCCCTCGGGAGCCGCGGGCCGCCCCGGAGCCGCCGCCGCGCTGCGGGGAGGTGACGGAGCCAACGCGCCGTGACACGGGGCTGGCGGAGCCCCCCCCGCCTCGGCCAGCGCCTCGGCAGCGCCCGCCGGGGGCAACTCTCGGCTGTCACAACCCATCTGCGCTGGGGACAGCGTCTGCCGGCGCCGTAAGTGGGGTTAAACTCGGGGTCACCCCCACCGAGCATCCAAAGGGAGGGGGGGGGGTCCTGCTGGAAAGGATCCCCCCCTCCCCAAATCCCTCCGTGTCCCGGCCCCGCTGTCACCAGGGTGGGACGCTCGGGGGGGGACAGTGAGCGCGTCCCCCGGTGCCCCGTGGCTCTCGGGGACAGCAGCGGTGGTGGCCGGGCACGGCGGTGGCCCCAGGGCCGCTGCTCAGCGCTCGCTGCGGGTCACGGCGGCCACGGGGACCCGCGGGGCCCCGGATCCGGCACCCGCCTGAACTGCGGTGACCGCGGGGAGCGCGGCCAGCGCGGCCCCCCCGGCACCGCGCCGCCCTCCCGGGGTCGCAGCCCAGCGCTGCCGGGTGGATCCGGCCCGATCCCCACCGGGGCTGTCCTGGAGCCCTCCAGGGCCGCGGCGGCCGCGATGTGGGGACAGTCGGGCCCCGCCGGGCCGCAGGAGCCGGTGCCGGGCAGGTGCGGTGTGGGGCCGGGGTCCCAGGGCCCTGGCAGAGGATCGTGGTGTGGGTGCCGAGTCCCCTTCCCCTCACCTCCACCGCCCCCCGTCCTTTTCGTCCCCCCCGCCACCGTCCGGGCTCTCGCGGTGCCGCCGGACCCGCGGGCGGCTCCTTTTAACCCGCGGCTGAAATGAAACCGGCTCCGGCTCCTTCCCCGTGACCTATTTTTAACATTTGATTGGAATCTGTTTGTTTCCTTTTTATTTTCCCCTCCTCTCCTCGCCGTTCCCGCGCGCCGGCCCCGGGTGCGAGCGCGGTGTCAGCCCCGCGTCACATCAATTAACGCGCGCGGGGCGTCATTTGTCACTTCGCATTTCCCCAAGGCCACCTCGCCGTGGCCGCGGCGGTGGCGGGGGGCGCACGCCGGGCTGGGGGTGGCCCCTCCTGGGGTGAGGGGAACGAGGATTCTCCTCCCGCCCCGTGGTTTTGGGGCTGGGGCGGGGGGGAGGCACCGGGACGCGGCTGCCGCCGCCGCCGCCGCCGCCGCCCCTGTCGGTGGGGTCCCGGTGCCGGGCGCGAGGGTCGCTGGCGGGGGCCGGGACACCCGAGTCCGGCCCCCCCCGGCCCCGAGCAGCCGGTGCCGACACCTCCACTTCCGTCGGCAGGGCCCCCTCGGGTATTTTTAACCGCGGGCGCTGCCGCTTGGCACGCTCCGAGCGTCCGTCCCTGCCTCCAGCTGCCTCCCCCGGCCCGCGCCGCCCCCCGCGGCAGCACCGGGGCCTCCGGAGCCGCACCGGGCGCTCCGCGGCTGCACGGGACAGGAGCGGGACTGTGGGACTGGGGTGGGCCCGATGGGGCTGACCCGAGCAGGGTGGGACCCCACGGAGCGGGACGGGGCCGTGCAGGGCAGGAGGGGATCCTGTGGGGGATGACAGTCCCCAAAAAGCGGGGCGGGACCCCACAGAGTGGGGAACCTCTGGAGCAGGGTTGGGAGATGGAAAGCAGGAATAGGATCAGACTGTAGGGGAACATGGGACCCTGCAGGGTTGGCCCTACAGCTCCTGCAGGGCAGAACCTTCCAGATCGTGATGGGATGCTGCGGGACAGGATGGGACCCGGCAGGTGGGACAGTCCCCTGTGGGACAGGACTGGTCCCAGTGGGGCAGGATTGGTCCCAGTGGGTCCGGATTGGTCCCATTTGATCAGAATTGCTCGCAGTGGGGCAGGAGCGGTAGCTGTGGGGCAGGATCCACATCTCCACCCCTTCCGCCGGGCAGGACCATCCCCATCCCCATCCCAGAGGGGTCCAGCCCCCCCATGTCCCCGCGTCACCCACGTCCCCCAGTTCGCGGGACCCCTCCCCTGGCCGGGTCCCGGGCCGGGGGGGCTCCGTGGCGGGCGGGGGCAGCGATCCCGCACACGCGCTGCCCGCGGGGCCCGCGTGTTGTCAGAAGCTGTAGCCCGTGTCTCGCCCGCCGTCCCCCCGCCCGGGCAGCGCACATCACTCCCCGGCCTTCGCCTCCCGCTGACGAAGAGGAAGGGCCGGGGGCGCCGGCCCGGAGCCCCCCGCGCCCCCGTCACGCTAAGCCGGCCGGACAGGGGCTGCAGCCCCGCGGCGCTCCCCAGGGAGCCGCGCTCCGCGCCGAGGATGCGGCTCCCGCTGAAGAAAATCACCTCGTACAGGAGCGGGGCGAGGGGCCGGGCACGGCGGCGGGGGGTGAAACGGACACCCCCGGACCCCCCCGGACCCCCCCGGACTCCCCCGGACTCCCCCCGACTCCCCCGGCCTGGCGCTCGGTGCGGCCTCATGCGCGCACACGGGCGCAGCTGCGTCCCTGCACAGCCCCGGTGCCGCCCTTGCGCACCCCGACACCCACCCGGCCCCCGCGCACACTCGGGGACCCCTGGCCCCCCCCTCGCCCCCCCAAGGTGCCCTTGCACACCCAGCCACCCCCCCCGGCCCGTCACACACCTTCGCACACCCACGCAGCCGCTGACGCCCCCGGTGCTGCGGCCCCGGGCGCGGGGGGCGCCCCCGAGGCGGTGACACCCGGACACGGCGGGAGCTGCCCGCGCACGCCGCCGCCTCCCACGCGGGGCTGCCATGGCCAGGGTGAGGAAGAGGAGGAGGGACCGGAGCCCAAGCGCGGATCGGTCTCCGGGGGACAGGAGGGGACAGGAGGGAACAGGGAGCCGCCACGGCTGAGTCCCGGCAGCGGGACCACCGCAGGGAGGGGTTTTGGGGACCCCCGGTGCCACCCAAGCCAGCGCTCCCCGGGGGCGCGGTGACAGCGGGGCCTGGGGGCACGGGGGGCACGGGGGGCACGGGGGGCACGGGGGGCACGGGGACAGCGGTGCGGGCGGCGCGGGGCTCAGCACCAGCCGGGTTTTGGGTGGCAGCGGCTGGAACGATGTTAATGACTTTTCTTCCTGTCGCTCTCCTTTTACACCGAGGGCAGCTCCGTAACCAGAGCCGCTTCCTTCCCCGAGATTAAGGAGCCGTCTGCTCGCCCTGCCCGGGCCGCTGACCCCCCCCGCCACCGAACTGTCACCCCCGGCTGGCCCCGGCCTGGCCCTGCTGGGGACGCCCGCCCCCGTCACCCTTGGGTGCCCCTTCCCCGCGAGGGCTGAGAATCCTCCCAGAGCCGCCCAGGACTTGGGGTTCGGGGCTCCTCAATGGGAACCGGGCTCGCCGCGACCCCCCCGCTCCCCTCCCTCCCTCCCTCCCTCGGTCCCTCCGGGGGCTCCCCCAAAGCCCGGGGGGGGCGCAGCGGCCGCTGCCAGCTCGGGGGCGCTGGGGCAGGGAGGGGACGGTGACAACGCCGGGCTGAGGAGCCGCGGGGTGGGGGGACAGCAGCTGGGACCCCCAAACCCCCCCCAGCGCCGGCTCTGCCCGTGCCCACTCGGTGCCACCCGCGACTCCATTTCCCCGCTGGGACTCAGAGGAGCTGGGGGACCTGGCCAGGTCCTGCGGGGGGGACAAAGAGCTCGGGGTGGCCTGGCCGGGGGACGGGAGGGGCCCGGGGGAGGGGGTCAGGAGGGCTCCGGGGGAAAGCGGGGATGCGGCACTGGCTGCAGGTGGGCGGCGGATGCGGCCCGGGCCGGGGGTCCCGGGGGCTGGCAGGTGGCCGGGCCGGGGGTCCCGGGGGCTGGCAGGTGGCCGGGCCGGGGGCCCCGCGGTTTGTGCACTTGGTGGCTCCATGGAACGCTCGTCACCGCGCTGCCTTCGAGCAGCGGCGAGATGCAAATTCCTCTGGGGTGGGGGCAGTAATTTTTGTATTTTTGGTTCTCCCTGAGCCCAAATTTAGCCCCCGCGGGTGCCCGGTGCCCTCGTGCTCATTTTAATAATGAAAACAGGAACGATGCCACCGAATGAGAAAATTACCCGCAAGTTTCCCCTGGTTCCTCAGAAGCCAAATTCCACGGCAGAGGCAGAGCCTGCCTGGGGGCTGGGCTGCAGGGGGGCGTGGGGACGCTTCGGGGACACTTTGGGGACATTCTGGGGACACTTTGGGGGCTACAGAATTGCCCCCCCCCCCGGCTGGGTGCGACCCTCGCCCCTCTGCGGGGTTTTGGTCCCGGGATGATGCCGGGAGTGGGGACATGCGGGGTGGTGGCGCTCCCCAGAGGGGACAGGGGAAATCCGGGGTAATCCCCCCACGGAGGGTCCAACCCCCACCCCGCGACCCCCTGGAGACCCCAGGGATGGAGGAAACTGAGGAACGGGGGCGATGCCGGGGTTGGCTCAAGGGACGCAGAGCTCGGTGCCGCCGCTTCGCAAGGGAGGCGGCCCTTGGTGACAAATGTGTCCCCAGCCCCGGGCGCATCCTGCAGCCGCGCCGCTTCCTCCCGGCCCCTCTGTGAGGGCGTTGGGCACCCCCGAAGCCGCGGGGGTGGCCGGGAGGGACCGGGCGCGGCGGCCACACGGAGCTGGCCTCGGCCACCCCGGGCTGTGCGACATCAGCCACCCACAGAGGGGAAACTGAGGCACCAAAGGAGGGGGTTCAAGCCCGAGGAGGTGCCGGAGCTCCCGCGCTGCAGGAAGGGGAGGATGCCCGGCCCTGGGCAGGGCTGGAGCCCAAATCCCCGCGGTCCCTCTCGGTGGAGGGCCCAGCTCGGGCTCGGAGTGCCCCGAACCAAGGGACGCCGTGTCCCAGCGGGGGCCGGGATGTCCCAGAGCATCCCCGTGGCCGGCAATGGAACGGCTGGTGGCTGTTCAATGTGATGGTCAGGACACGGCTGCTGTCCCTGCTGTCCCTCCCGGCCCTCACGGGGACACCTGTGACAACCATCTCCCCAGGAGTCCCGCCGCGCCTTCCAGTGTCCCTGGTGTCACTTTACGGTGCCAGGGGGAGTCTCAAGGGCGTGAGGACAGGGCCTGTCCCGCCCCTCCGGACCCCGCTGCTGGCCCGGCCAGGCCCGGGAGCCCCGGGGCGGTGGTGGCGGTGGTGGCCGTGGTGGCGGTGGTGGCGGTGGTGGCGGGTCCGCAGCTGCGGCCGCGCTGGGGACCCTGGCGAGCCCGACACCCCCTGGGTGCCACGGCGGCTGCTCCCTCAGCGGGGGGGTGTCCCTGTGAATTTGTCCTCGGCGGCGATGGCAGAACGGGGATGAATTAGCGCGTGGTGACGTCGGGAGCGCTGGTGCCTCGGCGCTCGCTCCCCCCCCGTTAATGAGTCGCTCCCCCCATCCTTAACCCCCCTCCGGCCTTGATTTTCCCTCCTAGAAAAAAACAATTCTGGAAATTTCCTTGGTTTCCTTCATTTTCTCACTTGGGCTCTCGGCGTGGGGGTCCCTGCGGGGTGGGTGGGAAGGGGGTGGCAGCGCCCTGGGGGTCTGGGGGTGCCCCGGAGGGTGGGGACAGCCGGACGGGGCGATGCTGGCCCCACCGCCATCCTCAGGGAACCAGAAAATGCGGGGAGGGGGCGGTGGGGGCAGCAGGGGGAGCTTTGCATAGAGATTGAAGGCCGGGACCCCTCTGAACAATGGCAGCGCCGCAAGGGCGGCCCGAATGGCTGCTAAGGTGCGTGTGCTGGGGCAGTGCAGAACCGCCGGGACACCCCGGGACACCCCCGGACACCCCCGGACACCCCGGGACACCCCCGGACACCCCCGGACACCCCCGGACACCCCCGAGCCTGGGGACCCGGGGGTCCCGTCCCGGCCCCCCTGCCCATCCTTAACTCGCCATTTCCTCCTGCTGGGCTGGGCCGCTCCGGGGAGAGGCAGCGCTGTCCCCATTCCTCATCCTCATCCCCGTCCCTGTGACCGACCCGTCCCCATCCCGGGCCACATCCTCATCCCTGTCCCCATCCTTATCTGTGCCCTCATCTCCACCTCTGTCATCCTCATCCGTGTTCCCATCTCCAATCCTGTCCCCATGCCCATTCCTGTCCCTTGTCCCCATCCCTGTCCCCATCCCCAGTCCTGTCTCATCTTCATCCCCACTGCTGTCTCCATTCCTGTCCCATGTCCCCATCTCTGTCCCTGTCCCTATTCCTGTCCCCATCCTTGTCCCCATTCCTGTCCCCATCCTTGTCCCCATACCAGTCCTGTCCTTGTCCCCATCCCTATCCCTGTCTCCTGTCCCCATTCCCATCCCTTGTCCCCATTCCTGTCCCCATCCCCAGTCCCATCCCTTGTCCCCATTCCTGTCCCCGGGGTCACACCCATGACCCTGATCCCCGGGGTCCCGGTGTGGGTTCGGTACCGCCCCCCGTGTCCCCCTGTCCGTCCGTGCCCACCCCAGCTCCAGCGGGGTCCCCCAGCTGCCAGGAGCGGGGGCAGTGGCAGTGCCACCATCCCTGGGTGCGCTCTGGGGGTGGCACCGCGCCGCTGGCAATGGAAAATATCGACGGGACCGGGCTGGGCTCCTGCCAGGGGCCGCGGCCACGGCGGGGACAGCGCCTGGGGGGGCTCCGGGGGGCACCGGGACTTCCCCGGGCACCGCGGGGTCAAGGACAGGGGCCGGGATGGCCTGGCCCGGGCTGGGCACGGGACAGGGCACGGGACAGGGCACGGGACAGGGCACGGGGGTGGGCACGGCTGGGCCGGGCTGAGCCTCCCGGGGATCTCAGGCCACCCCAAAACAGAGAAGGGGAACCAGGAGCCCTCAGTGTCACCCCCCCAGCGCGTGCAGTGTCACCAGAGCAGGGGAGGACCCGAATTGTCCCTTCCCTGTGTCCCCCCTGAGCCCCAAACAGCGACAGGAGCGTGGCCCCCGTGTCCCCCTGTCCCCGCGCTGTCCCTGTCGCCATCCCTGTCCCCGTCCCGCGCTCCCGCGTCCCCCGCCCGCGTCCCCCGTCCCGTGCCCGCTCCCCGCGTGTCGCGGTCCCCGCGCTGTCCCCGGCCCGCCCCCGGCCCGCCCCGCTCGGGGCTGGGGAGGGGCTGCAGGCGGAGCTCGGCAGCGGAGCCGCTTCTTTGGATAAGAGGCGCGGGGCCGGGCAGGTGGAGCGCGTGAGGCACCGGCACCGGCACCGGCAGCGGGCGCCGAGCCCCCGCGGCACTTTCGGGGTTTTTCCGGCTGCTTTTGGGGATTTTTGCCGGGTTGGTTTTTTTGCCCCCGCTCCCTCTTGGCCGTCCCGGAGCCGCCGCCGCCGCTCGGGGCCGCCCCGGTAGCACCGGGCATGGAGGGGGCGGCGGGAGCGCGGCCGGGCGGGCAGCGCTGAGCGGCGCCGCGCCCCGGGGACCCCCATGAGCGGCTGAGCGGGGCCGGCGCCCCCCGCCCGTCCATGGGCGCGCTGGAGCCGGGCACCGGAGCCCCCCGGCCCGCCGCCCCCATGCTCAGCGCCGCCGCCGGCTTCGCCAAGGAGCCGCCGGGCCCGCGGGACGCCGCCGCCGCCGCTTTCTTCGGTGATGGAGGGGCACCGGAACCGGGAGCCCCCCCGCTCCCTTACGGCGCTCCCGGCGGCTTCGGCGGCCGCTTCCTGGGGCCGTGCCCGCCGTACCGGGCGCCGCCGCCCCCCGCCCCGCCGCTGGAAGGTTACGCGGGCGCCGAGGGCGGGTTCGGCGGCGGGGGGGGCCCGCTGTGCCCCCCGCTCTGTGCCCTGCCCGGGTACCGGGCGGCCGGGAAGGTGCAGGTGATGCTCAACAATTTCCCGCTCTGGGCCAAGTTCCACAAGCACCAGACCGAGATGATCATCACCAAGCAGGGCAGGTGAGCACCGGGGGCACCGGGGACCACCGGGGACCACCGGAGAGCCGGGGGCACCGGGAGGGCCTGGAGGGGACTGGGCTGGGCTGGACAGGGACGGAGCGGGACAGGGGCCGGCGGGGACCGGGCCGTGCGGGGACAGGGAAGGGTCTCGAGACGTGTGAGGCGACGGAGGGGACGAGGTGGGGATACCGAGGGGAACCTGAGAGCCCCGGGGGAACGGGGCCGCCGCCGCAGAGATGGGCAGCGCCACCGGCACCGGGCAGGGCGGGGGTCCCGGGTGGGCACCGGGGGTGCAGGGATGGGGACACAGCAGTGAGGGGGTGGGACAGACACCGTGAGGGCCTGGGGGGGTCCTGCCTCGCCTCCCCAAAGGGCTGGAAGGGCGGGAGGTGTTTGTGGAGCTGGGGGTGTAAGATGGGACCCCCGTCCCCTCGGGGGTTTTACGAAAAGCCTGGGAGGGGGAGGCAAAGCATCCCTGAATTCTCCTGGTGCTGTTTCCTCGGGGGTTGAGGCTTGTGGGAAGCAGAAAAGGGTCTGGGGGTGTCCCCAGCTGTGTCAGGGAGGGACAGGGGGGTCACGGGGGTGGCAGCGGTGGCGGCGCTGCCTGGGGCCCGCGGGCGGCTTTGATCCGGCCCCAGCCCACGGGCCGGATCCGGAGCTCGGCCCTGCAACAAGTGCAGAGGAGCTGCTGCCACCCCAGGGCGCCGTGGGCGGGTGGGTGGCACCTGTCCCCTCCCTGTCCCCTCCCTGTCCCCTCTCTGGGCTGGAAACCCCCCGAGCTCTGTGACCAGGGCAGGGGCAGCGTTTTGGGCACGTCCCGGCTGCCAAAATCGCCCTTGGTGACGCCACCGCCGGGCACTCGCTGTCCCCGCCGTGCTGGGCTGCAGATTCCGGGGCTGGAGAGGATCGGGGATTTTGGGGGCTCTGCCCGAACCCCAGTTTGGGGGGTCTGGGCGCCCTACAGGCCCTGTGGGGCCGTGGAATCGCCAGGACGTGGAGCAAGGGGACTCCAAAATGTCAACCCCGTCCTTGAGCCCCACACTGGGGTGATGAGGATGAGGAGAACCCACCCTGGGCTGCACTTTGGGGTCCCCTGGCAATGGGATCACGGCAGGGATCCCACACAGCCCTGCCGCCCCCAGATCACCCCGAGGGGCCCCAAAACCCCGAGGCAAGAGCTGCGCCCCCGCTCTGTGCCCTCAGCAGCTGGCACGGCCCCCCCAGCCCCTGCTGCCCCCCGTGCCCGGGGTCCCTCGGTGTCCCCTCGGCCGCACACAGACGGTGTCACTTCGATGCTGAGCCCGACCTGCTGGATGCGGTGGAAGTCTAAACACGTTAGGGCCGCTTGGTTTGGCACGGCCGAGCCCGGGGACGCTGCGAGCCCGGCACGGAGGGGGGGACGCGTCCCCAGGGGGTGGCGGGGGGGGCGGCCACCCCAATTTGTTGTTTGTCGCCCGCCACCCCTCAGGCCCCGCAGGAATGTGCTGGAATTCCGCTTTCCCCCCTCTTTTGTGCTCTCTTTCCCAGCTGGGTGCTGGGGACGTGCCCTCCCCACCGTGTCACAGCCGGAGCTGAGGGTCTGGAGACTGAGGCGGCCCCGCAGATCCCACCCCCTGCCCCCTGCGCCTCTGCTTTCCTCTCCCAGCCTGAAACCGCCGATTTTGGGGTTTTTTCCCCATCTCCATCCCCTGCCACGGCGGGGCTGCGGCCTGGGGGGTTTGCCCGCCTCAGGGGGGCTCACGCAAGCCCAGCCCATGGGGAGCGTCAAACCCCGAGCCACAGAACATCCGTTTCCCCCGACCCTGAGCTGCTCTTGCAGCGTGCAGGGCCGGGCTGCAGCGCTGCAGAGACAGGAAAGAAACCCCAGCGGGGCTCGAGGGAGCCGTGAGCCCCAAAGGGGACCCCAAAGCCCGGGCTGGGGGCTCAGGGGCAGGGAGGGCGCTCGGTCCCGTCCCGCCGTGGCTCTGCGGCCGCGTCCCGCCCGCTCCTCAGCACCGACGGGTGCAGGACCCGGGGGGATCCAGCCTGGGGGGACACGGGGGCGCTGGGTGGAGCTGGCCAGGCCTGCGATTGACCCTGCTGGCACCGCTCCTGATGTCCCGTGCCAGCCCGAGCCGTGCCAGCCCGAGCCGTGCCCACCTGAGTGTTCCAGCCCGAGCTGTGCCAGCCCGAGCCGTGCCAGCCTGTCCTGGGCCACCCCAGCCCAACCATCCCCGTGCATACCAACCCCGGACGGCTTCACACGACTGTCCCTGTCCCCATCCGTGTCCCCATCCCTGTCCCTGTCCCCGCTGTGTCCCCGCTGTGTCCCCCGTGGCTCCTGGGGCCCGGCAGGGCAGGATTCCTGCAGTAACCCCCAGGACTCGCCTGCACCCTGGCAGTGCCGGGCACGGGGAATTCCTGCCGGGGCTGGCTCTGCCCTTTGGGGTGACACAGGGGCTGGCACTGCTTTTTGGGGTGACACAGGGGCTGGCTCTGCCTTTTGGGGTGACACAGGGGCTGGCTCTGCCCTTTGGGGTGACACAGGGGCTGGCTCTGCCTTTTGGGATCTTTTGGGGCACTGCCTTTTGGGACAGGGCCTGTCTTTGCATTTTGAGGGGACTCGGGGGCTGGCCCTGTGCTTTGGGGTGACACAAAGGCCTGGCCCTGTGCTTTGGGGTGACACAGGGGCTGGCCCTGTGCTTTGGGGTGACACAGGGCCTGGCTTTGCCTTTCGAGGGGACACAGAAGGGCTGTCCCTGTCACTGGGGACACGAGGGGCTGTCTCTGCACTTGGAGGTGGCTCAGAGCCGCCTTTGGGGGTGCAGGGGCTCTCTCTGTGTTTGGGGACACCAGGGACGGCTTTGCCTTCTGACAGGACACTGGGGTGGCTTTGGGGACACAAAGTGGCTTTGATCTGAGGGGTGGCCGTGCCTGAGGAGGGACCCCAGAGGTGGCAGCGCATTCTGGGGGCCCTGGGGATGGCTCTCGGGGCTGGCCGGGCTGGGGACACGCGGGGCCCGGCCGGCAGCTCAGCAGGGTTGGGGCAGACACGTTGTGACTTGTCACCGTGTCCCGCTGCGCTGTGACATTTGGCTGTGCCCCGTCACCCACACGGGCGGTGCAGCTGTGCTGTGCAGATGTGCGGTGCCACGCAGCCCTGCCGTGTCACCAGGTGCCACCGGCACTCGTCCAGATGTGCCACCGCGCTGTGGCACCACGGCGTGCATTGCCATGTCCCCGTGCCATGTCACCGTGCCATGTTCCCCTGCCATGTGTTGGTGTGTCACCATGTCCAGCAGCTCTTCCATGTCACCGTGCCATACATTGATGTGTCCCCATGCCATGTCACTGTGCCATGTCACCGTGCCATACACTGATGTGTCACCACTGTTCCATGTCACCATGCCATGTCCAGCAGCCACGCCATGTGACTGTGCCATGCTCTATCATCACACCATGGCACCGTGCCTTGCATTGCCGTGCCACTGTGCTGTGTCACCATGCCATACATTGATGTGTCCCCATGCCATGTCACCGTGCCACACATTGATGTGTCACCACTGTTCCATGTCACCGTGCCTTGCATTGCCGTGCCACCACGCCATGTCACGCTGCCCTGTGCCCTGTGCCGTGCAGCGGGGGCTGGCCCGTGTCCCGTGTCCCATGTCCTGTGTCCCATGTCCTGTTCCCGTGTCCTGTGTCCCTTGTCCTGTTCCCGTGTCCCGTGTCCCACGCGGCCCCGGTGGCTCCTGTGGTCCCTGCGCTGCTGCCAGGTGAGGAGGAGGATGAGGATGAGGATGAGGAGGAGGATGAGGAGGAGGAGGAGGATGAGGATGAGGATGAGGATGAGGATGAGGAGGAGGATGAGGATGAGGATGAGGAGGCTCAGGAAGCCGCAGCCCCCCGAGCCTGCCGGGGCCTGGGGAGGCTCTGCCGGGGGTTTGGAGCCCCCGGGCCTCCTTTGCTCCACCTGGCCGCCCTCCGTGTGTCCCCAGCCCCGCAGTGTCCCCAGCTGTCCCCTCGGTGTCCCCCCGGTGTCCCCTCGGTGTCCCGGTGCCGCCCCGAACCGAGCGGTTCGCACCGGGGCAAACCCCGAGCGCCTGAACGAAACCGTCCGAGGGCGGAACCAGCGGTGCCCACCCGCCTTTTGGGGAGGGGGCACCTCCCAAACCGCAGCGCCCGGGCCCGGGGGAGCCGAGGGCTGCCCGGGCCCGGCTCGGGCTCCGGGGGTTTAAAAATAAAGGCGAGGCGAGCGCGGTTTCGGCTGCTGCCCCCGCCCTGCCGTGCCCGTGCGGTTTCCCCGCAGCGTGTGAGCGCCGGGGCTCGGCTGGCAGCGCGGGGAACGCGCTGGGGAGAGAAAGGCAAAAAAAACCAACCAAACCAGCCCAAAAAAGCTGGTTTTTTGTTGGTTTTTTTTTTTCCTCTGTGCTCCCTGCAGAGCTGGGCCGGTGCAGCAGAGCGCTGGGAGCTCGGCCCGGCCGGGGCCCAGCCTCGGCTCGCAGCTCCCGGGTGGTTTTTAATGCGGTCGCGATTTTCGATCAGCGGCTGGAACCCCCTGTGCTCGCTGATGTGAGCAGATGCGAGCCCGCGGGGCCGGCCCCTGTGGGGACACAGAGGGGACAGCGGGGTCTGAGCGCGCTCGGGGGCGCCTGGGGGACCTGGGCACGCCCGGGATGCTCGGGGACAGCGCCGGTCCCGAGCACGAGCAGCTCCTCAGCCCGGCTGCTGCTGGCTCCGCTGCTTTCTCTTCTTACTTCTCTTTTTATCTTTTTCTTTATCTTCATCTTTATCTTCTTCTTTATCGCTTTCTTTATCGTCTCTTTATTCTTATTCTTACTATTTTCATGCTCTTGTTTTTAGTCTTTATCTTCTCCTTCTTTCTCTTCTCCTCCTGATTCTTCATTTTTTCCTCTTATTTTTTTCATAGTTTTTCATTTTTCTCTTCCTTTTTCTACTTCTTTTTCTATTTCATCTTCCTCCCCCGCCCCTTCTTTGTCTTAATCTTAATTTTCTTCTATTTTCTTTTTCTGTATATTTTTTTTTTCTTCTCATTTTTTTCTTTCTCTTTCTATTTTTTTTTCTTTTTCTTCTCTTTCTTTTTCAATTCCTCACTCTCTCGCAAGGGCAATTTTGAGTCAGCCTCCACCCGCTGACTTTTCTTTCCACTGCTCTTCCCCCGGCCCCGCTTCCTGCAGGGGGGGGCCCGGACCCCCCTTTTCCCTCGTGTCCCCCGTCCCCTCAGGAATTGGGGGTGAAGATTCCCCGGGTGGGGAATTGAGGGGTGGTGGCGCTGGTGGCGTTCTGGAGGGGGGTGACATTAATGGGGTGACCGGACAGCAGCGGGGGGGGGACACCGGTGTCCAGCTCCGGCCATTGGGGCTCCAGGAGTTGCCAAAATTCCATGGCCGGGAGCCACGGGGGGGCCTGAACTGGTGCCCACGGCCACGGCTGGAGGCCCTGACACCAACCAGGGCCACTGGGGATACTGGGGATACTGGGAATACTGGGGATAGTGGGGATAGTGGGGATACTGGGGATACTGGGGCTATTTGGGACACTGGGGCCACTGGGGATACTGGGGATACTGGGGACACTGGGGACACTGGGGACACTGGGGACATTGGGGACACTGGGGATACTGGGGTACTGGGGCTGCTGGAGACATTGGGGTACTGGGACCACTGGGGATACTGGGGCCACTGGGGATGCTGGGAATACTGGGGATAATGGGAATACTGGGGATACTGGGGCTGCTGGGGGCACTGGGGATTCTGGAGACATTGGGGACACTGGTGACACTGGGGATACTGGGGATATGGGGACACTGGGGACACTGGGGATTCTGGAGACATTGGGGGCACTGGGGATACTGGGGCTATTGGGGACACTGGGGACACTGGGGACACTGGGGGCACTGGGGGCACTGGGGGCACTGGGGCCACTGGGATGAGTCCCCACGAGGGGCAGAGCAGCGGGCAGAGCTGTCCCAGGGCAGCGCCCCTGTGGTTTCAGGGGACGCCCGGGAGGCAGCGGGTGCAGCCCCGGGGGGGTGGCAGCTGCCGCCCCGTGGTCCCCCCCGGTGCCACCGTGTCCCCTTCCTGCCCTTGGCGCGGGCTGGCGCCCGGCCCGAAATAGCAGCGGTGTTGGTTTCCGATCCGGAAGGTGCCTGGGGAGGGGGAGGAAGGTGCCGGGGGGGCTCGGCCCCGAGAGCAGCCCCCAGCAGCTGCCGGGGTCACTCAGCTGCTCGCGGGCAGCGGGGGGGGCAGCGCCTGCCTCAGTTTCCCCATCATCCCCCCCCCCAAACTGCCCGGTGCGCACGGGCCGGGCGGGGGGGGTGACGGTGTCTGTGCCTCTGTCCCCTGCCCAGGCGAATGTTCCCCTTCCTCAGCTTCAGCCTGTCGGGGCTGAACCCCGCGGCGCACTACAGCGTCTGCGTGGACGTGGTGCTGGTGGACCAGCACCACTGGCGCTACCAGGGCGGTAAATGGGTGCAGTGCGGGAAGGCCGAGGGCAGCATGCCAGGTACGGGCCCTTCATCCCCCCTCCTCCTCCTCCTCCTCACCGTCCGGCCGCTGCCGGGGCGGGGGTGACGCCGTGGCCGCTGTCCCCGCCCAGGGAACCGCCTGTACCTGCACCCCGACTCGCCCAACACGGGCGCGCACTGGATGCGGCAGGAGGTTTCCTTCGGGAAGCTGAAGCTCACCAACAACAAGGGAGCCTCCAACAACGTCGGACAGGTGAGGGGAGGGTCCCGCCGCCCTGGCAGCTCGCTGCGACCCCCCCTGACCGCTGGCCGTCCCGTTTTACCCCGCAGATGATCGTGCTGCAGTCGCTGCACAAGTACCAGCCGCGGCTGCACGTCACGGAGGTGAAGGAGGGCGAGGGGGAGGACGGGTACCCCTCCCCGCACACCCACACCTTCGCCTTCCCCGAGACCCAGTTCATCGCCGTCACCGCCTACCAGAACGCCGACGTGAGTGCGAGCCCCCCGCCAGCCCCCAGCATGGAACCCCCCAAAAAACCCCCAAGAGCACAAAAATCCCAGCAACGCCCGCAGCGGCCTCCCAGAAACCAGCTGGGATATCCCAGTGCCACCACAGCCACCCAAAACCGCCCCCAGGGCAGCCCCGTTAATCCCCCAGCAGCATCCGGGGGGTGCTGGGCTTCAGGGAAACCCCCCGGCCTCGGCCCAGGCCACCCCCGCCTGCCAGCACCCGGGGCTGCAGCGTCCCTGCGACCCCAGGTACATCCCGTCAGCATCCCAGGATCATCCCCTGCATCCCCTCGGCATCCCAGGATCGTCCCCTGCATCCCCTCAGCATCCCAGGATCGTCCCCTGCATCCCCCCAGCATCCCAGGATCTCCCCCTGCATCCCCTCGGCATCCCAGGATCTCCCCCTGCATCCCCTCGGCATCCCAGGATCTCCCCCTGCATCCCCTCGGCATCCCAGGATCGTCCCCTGCATCCCCCCAGCATCCCAGGGGCCTCCCAGTGCTGCCTGCATCCCCTGAGACTTCCAGAACCACCCCCTGGTCCCCTCAGCACCCACCATCCCTCCCAGAACCATCTCACGCATTCCCACAACATCCCAGGACCTCCCCTGTGTCCCCTCAGCATCCCAGGGGCCTCCCAGTGCCCTCAGATCCCCTCAGGTTTCCAGAGCCTCCCCCTGGATCCCTTCAGCCTCCCCCAGGGTTCCCCATTACCCCCCAGGACCATCTCTCACATCCCAGTTCCCCCCCAAACCCCTTCAGCGCCCCCCAGCACCCCCTGCCCAGGCGAAGGGTGGGATTCTGCTGGGATGGGGGGAAGGAACGAGCCGCCAGCAGCGCCCCCAACCCACATTCCCCCAGATCACGCAGCTGAAGATCGACCACAACCCCTTCGCCAAAGGATTCCGGGACAACTTTGACTCGTGAGTGTCAGCCCCGCTCCCCCCCGGCCCCATCGGGCGGGAGCAGCCCCCCAAAACCCGCACCGTGTGTCCCCCCAGGATGTACCCGGGCCCGGAGAGCGAGCGCCTGACGCCGTCCCCGCCGGAGGCTCCGGGCTGCCAGCAGCTGCTGCCGGCGCCGCGCTTCCAGCCCTTCCTGCCCGAGCAGTTCCCGCTGCCCCCGGGCCGCTTCTTCGGGGGGGAGCGGGGGCCGGCAGCGCTGCCCCTGCCCCCCAAGGACGCCCCGTCCTGGTTCTTCCCCCCGCAGCAGCCGCCGGGCCCCGGCGCGCTGGACTACGGCGGCTACGAGGGCGGCTACGGGGGGGGCAAAGCGCTGCCCTACGGGGTGAAGCCGCTGGCGCTGCCGCCCGGGCCGCACCCGCCCCTGCCCTTCTACCCCGCCGAGGGCCCGGGCGGCTTCGCGGGCGGCTGGAGCCCCGCGCAGTTCGGCCCCAAGGGCGGCGCCGCGGCCCTGGGCTGGTACCGGGAGCCCCGCGAGGAGAAGGGCAAGGAGCTGGAGGGCTGGGGCAGCGAGGCCCCCGCCGGGGACCCCTCGGACTCGGGGCTGTACGAGTGCAAGCGGCGCCGCGTGTCCCCCCCGTACCCCTCGAGCACCGAGAGCTCCTCCCCGCCCCGCAACGGCGACAGCTACGACAAGGAGCCGCTCACCGACGGCGGCTACTACGGCTACTACGGCAACTGAGGCACAGCGGGGCTCAGAGCCTCCCCGGACACCCCAAATCTGCCCCCGTGTGCCCCCCAGCCCCATTCCCGGGGCTCAGCCTGACAATCAGCCCCCGGTGCCACCCCGGAGCGGCGGCGGGGGCCAGCGGGGAGGGCAGGGCGGGGAGGGCGGTGGGGACGGGGTTGTTTTTTGGTGTGGGTGGTTTTTAAGGGAGGGGGGTAATGCTGAAGTATTTATTGAGCCCCCCCGCGCCCGGTGTGGGGCGGGGGGCAGCAGCATATCGCAATAAAGGGGGCACTGTGGGACACGGCTCTGGGCAGTTCTGTGCGTGTGGGGAGGGAAACTGAGGCACGGCGGGGGCGTGGGAGGGACTTGAGCGTCCCCAGCTCAATTTGGGAGGGGGTTCTGAGCTCCCCGGGGCTGGTGATGAGGGGAGGGAGAGAAGGAATCTCTCTGCACACCCCAGCTCTTCACAGCCTTTATTAGAGCAGCCCCTGTGCACAATTTGGGGGGGGCAGTGGGGTCCTCCCGCCCGCGGGCACCCTGCAACCCCCTGAACCCCCCCCCTTATCATCCTGTGCCCCCAGGGCAGGGGGGCACTGCCAGCCCCTGCCCCCAAGTGCCTCAGGTGTCCCCAAGGCTCTGCCCCGGGGCGGGGGGGAGGCATTGCCAGTGCCCCCCTCCCACGTTTCTATCACAGTTTTACTGAAACAGCGGCAAAATGGCTCGGAAAGGGCAGGGGGTCTGCACCCCCAGTGCTGGGGGGACCAGCCCCGCTGCTGTGAGGGGCTGGGGGGCTCAGCACCCCCGGGTTTGGGGCGCTACCAGAGCACGGCGCTGTCCAGGTGCGAGAAGCCGGGGTCCAGGCGCAGCTTCCAGTAGGTGTTGTTGGTGACCCAGGACTCCTTGCCACTGGCATCTGTCACACGCCTGGCACGGGCAGGGGGCACGGTTGGCACTTCCAGGGGGCTTTTCCCATTCCCTGAGAGCCCCACGCTCCTCTGAACCATGAGGCCTCCCGAGGGTCTCACAATTCCCTTAAATCCCCCACACCTCCCTGAACCATGGGGTGCCCTCAGGACGCCCATGGCGGGGGGGTTTCCCCATTTCCTGAGAGCCCCACATCCTCTTGAGCTTTGGGGTGCCCTCAGGACTCTCATGGGGGGCTTTCCTCCTTCCCTTAAAGTCCCCCCACCCCTCTGAGCTATGGGGTTCTTTCAAGATTCCTGGGAAGGGTCTCGCCATCCCATAAGATCCCCACATCCCCTGAGAGCCTCACATCCCCTGAGCCAAGAGCTGCCCTCAGGACCCCCAACAGGTCTCCCCTCGCCCTGATCCGGGGGTCCCCGCCCCGGCAGCCCCCCAGACCTGAAGAAGCGGGCCTGGTGGGTGATGTTGTTCTCCTCCATGACGCGGCGCCGGTCGCGCTGCAGCTGCTCGATCTGGCGCTTCTGCGCCTCGGCCGCCGGCACGTTCCCCTCCTCCAGGTACCTGCGGGCACACGGGACAGGGCTGTGACCCCGGCCGGCCCCAGCCCGCCCAGCCCGGCCCCCGGGGCGCCGCTGACCGCTGGTCCGGCCGCAGGCGCGTGTCCGTGGAGGGCAGCACCCGGCGCAGCTCCGGCGTCAGCTCGTTCAGCTCCAGCGCGAACTGCGTGAAGCCGTAGCTCCTCTCGTGGTCGCGGGGCATGGGGTCTGCGTGGGGGGCGCGGGGCGGTCAGAGAGCCCCCGGAGCGGGGGAACCCCCCCGGGCGTCCCCCCCAGGTCCTTACTGGCTTTCCAGACGCACTGGCCCGGGGCGGGCCCGCGGCGCAGCCCCTCGTGCCACTTGCCCGCCAGGCGCTCCACGGCCGTCCCGGCGCGGCTCAGCACGGCGCCCTGCACCTCGTTGGCCCCCGCGCCCCAGTACCGGGCCTGCGGCCACCGGGGCTCAGCCAGAGGGGCCTCAGGGGGCGGGGCCGGGAGCGGGGGCGGGGTCAGCGGGAAAGGGCGGGGCCGCTGGGAAGGGGTGGGGCTATAGGGAGAGGGCGTGGCTATGATGGGTGGGGTCATTGGGGAAGGGCGGGGCCGCTGGGAAGGGGTGGGGCTATGGGGAGAAGGCGCAGCTAGGAGCAGGTGGGGCAATTGGGAAAAGGGTGGGGCCATGAGGAGGAATCTTCTGGAAAGGGTGGGGTAATCAGAAAGGGGCGTGACCACTGGGAAAGGGTGGGGCCACGAGGAGAGGGTGTGGCTATTGGAAAAGGGAGGGGCAATGAGGCTTTGGGTGGAGGCTTCTAGAAAGGGCGGAGCCAATGGGAAAGGGTGGGGCTATGATGGGTGGGGTCATTTGGAAAGGGCGGGGCTACTGGGAAAAGGGTGAGGCCAGGAGAGTAATTGGCAGAGGGTGGGGCACTGGGAGGGCGGGGTCACTGGGGAAAGGGTGGGGCTATCAGGAAGGGGTGGAGCCATAAGTGAGGGGTGGGGCCAGACAAGGGGCGGGGCAACAACACAGTGTTTAATTACCAAGTCTGCAAAGGGGCGGGGCCACACCTGAGGGGGCGGGGCCGGGCCATGATAATGAAGAGGGGCGGGGTGAGGGCAGCGTGTGGGCGGAGCCGGGGCAGGAAGGGGCGGGGCACACCTTGCAGAAGGTGAGCTTGCAGTGGTAGGAGGCGTCGCGGGTGTTGCGGATCAGCACCTCCCCGTAGTGCTCGATCCAGCGGGGCCCGCTCAGCACGTTGTGGATGCACGTGGTCACCTTGTTCCACTCGTAGTGGTCGCCGGTCCTGCGGGCAGCGCCCTCGTGGGTGGGCACGGGGGGCAGGGGGCACGGGGGCGGGGATGTGGGGGTGCCCATGTGGGGCTGGGGTCTCACCTGGGCAGCTGGACATTGACGGTGCCCATGGGGACGATCTCCAGGGATTTGCCCCAGAATTTGTTCTTCCACCTCATGTCTGGAGGAGGAGGAGGAGGAAGAGGAAGAGGAGGTGAGACCCCCCCAATCCCCCCGCCCTGGGGGGACCCTCCCAGTGCCCAACACCCTCCCGGACTCTCACCTTGCCAGAAGACAAAGTTGTCGGACTCGGCGTGGCAGGCGGAGATGGGAGGGTGGTGGGAGACCTGTGGGGACAAGGAGGGACGTGCCAGCGCCCCGCCCAGCCCCGCCCAGCCCGGGGTGCCCCCCAGGACCCCCTCCCCGTGCCCACCTGCTCGCTGATGAAGCGGAAGCCGCGGTCGGGCCGCACGCACTCGTAGGTCTCGCCCAGCACGGGGTTGAAGGGTTTGCTGCCCGCCCGGTAGTAGGTGGAGGCGTAGGCAGACACGGCAAAGGCGGCCACGTACACCTGTCACCGTGTCACCGTGTCACCGTGTCACCGTGCCACCATGCCACCATGTCACTATGTCACCATGTCACCATGTCACCGTGTCACCGTGTCACTGTGCCACCATGGCCATCACGACGCTGTCACCACACCCGGCCTGGGCACACACCTGCCCTCCCCTGTTCTCACAAGTCCCAGGAGACCCGTGTGTCCTCAAGCCCCTCTGAGCCCACTGAATCCTCAAATTCTCCCCTGTTCCCCATGACTTTGGGGTCCCCCGTGTCCCCAAAATCCTCAAAGTCTCCCTGTTCCCACATAACCCCTGGTATCCCCTCTGCCCCCGGTGTCCCCGTTGCCCTCACCAGGCGCTGCCGGGGGTCGCGGGCGCGGCTGGCCCTGTCCAGCAGCTCGCTGTACTCCAGCTCCTCGCAGAGCCGCTGCAGGGTGTTCAGCGGCTCGTTCAGCTGCACGGGCAGCGCCACGCGGGACAGGTCCTTGCCCACGCTGCTCCGCAGGAGCCCCCACAGGCTCACGTCCCCCGAGGGCGCGGGGGGCGCGGGCAGGCGGCTCCTCCGCCGCGGGTCCGGCCCCGGCAGCTCCAGCGGCGGCTCCAGCGGCGGCGGCTCCGCCGGCAGCCCCGGGCGCTCCGCTCCTGCCGGGCAGCGGCCGGTGGCACGGAGCGCACCAGTCCCCGGAGCTGTCCCTTCCCCCGTTCTCCCGTCCCGTGTTCCCCGTTCCCGTGTCGGGAGGCAGAGCTGCGTCCGCCTCGGTTCCCCCTTCCCGCACCTCCGCCGGTGCCGCTCCCCCCCCGGTGCCCTCCCCGGTGCCCTCCCCGGTGCCCTCCCCGCACCTGTCGGGGGGCGGCCCGGCCCCCCCGGCTCGGTGGGCTCCTCGCAGACGCTGGTGGTGACCTCGCTGATGCACGACTCGTCCTCCGAGGGCTGAGGAGGCGCAGGGACCGTCGGCGGCTTCGGGGGTCCCGGGGGGACGGGGGGGGGACCTCACGGAGGGGGCGGGGGGGGCGCTACCGGGAAGGGCCCCCCCGAAAGGGTGGGAGGAGCCCCGGGATCCTGGGATGGGGGTGTCGGGGTGGGGGGGGGGTGGGGGAGCAGCGGCGGGGGCAGCACCCGCCCCCCCCCCGGGGCTCAGAGACTGCGGAGACCCCGAGAGCGGGGAGGGAGGGGGGACCCGGGGGCTGGGGGGGACACAGGGAGCGGGGGGGACCCGGGGGCTGGGGGGGACACGGGGAGCGGGGGGGCACCGGGGGCTGGGGGGGACACCGGGAGCGGCTCTCGGGCCGCCTGATGAGGTGGGACGGGGGAGAGAGAGGGGACAGATGAACCCAGAGCAGAGAGGGGTGGCGGGGGGTCTGCAGAGCCCCCCATAGCAGAGCCCCCCATAGCAGAGCCCCCCAAGCCCCTCACCTCGTTCTCAGAGGAGCTGGCCGAGAGGAAAACCTCGCAGGCATCGAAGAACTCGGTGTGGGAGTCGGCCAGCGAGACGATGCTGCGGTTGGAGAGCTGCTGCTCGCGGCCCTTGGCGGGCAGCGCGTCCGGCTGCGGGCACAGCCACCGGCTCAGCCCCGCGCCGGGGGCGCCACAGCACCCCCAGACCTCCCCATCCACCGCCCTGACCTCATCCGGGTGCAGCGAGGCAAAGGAGTCCAGGGTGGTGTCGGAGGAGACGGACAGGGAGTGGAAGCGGCGCAGGGCGGGCTGTGGGAAGGGCGAGGCTGAGCCGAGCCCCCCGGCCGGTCCCCTGCAGCCAGGACAGGGCTGGCAGGGCCAGGGGACCCCCGGAGCAGCCCCCGAGGCCCCCGTGCCCCCTCACCCCGGCGGTGCCGGCGCTGCCGGGCCGTGGGGCCGGGCCCTGCCGGTCCAGCGCCCGCCGCATCTCCTCCAGCCGGGCCCTCTCGGCCACCAGCGCCGCCACCACGCTGCTCAGCGAGCCGTGCACTGCCGGGGCACACGGGGCGGTCAGGCTGAGCCCCGGCAGCCCAAAACCCGCCCCGGGACCCCCGCCCGGGCTCAGCCCCCGGCCCATCGCACCTTTCTGGGCCAGCACCCAGAAGCTGCGCTGCAGCTGGCTGTACTCCGGGGGCACGCTGAAGGGCAGCTGGCTCTGCGACGGCTCCAGGTAGCGCGACAGGTTGGGGACAGAGCCGTGCAGGCGGCCCACCTGGGGGGACACGGGGCTCAGGGGGCTCGCCCGGGGGGCTCCGTGCCCAGGCAGAGCTCGGGGTCGGGGTTCCAGCTCACCCTCACCCTGCCGATGGTGTCGTCCTTGGCGAAGCTCTGCGTGCACCAGATCTTGGTGCTCCTCCGGCCCTTCTTGGGCCTCTCCGTGGCAGCTGAGGGCTGTGAGGGACAGGAGGGGGCTGCAGCCAGGAAAGGGGGGCCCGGGACCCCCTCCCTCCCCCGGCTGTCCCTCTCACCTGGCCGCCGGAGATGAGCGGGGCCGAGGGGATGCGGTGCAGGGCCTCCAGGTGCTGGAGCATTCCCGTCAGCTCCTGCAGCTTGGCCTGGCACTCCGACAGCTCTGCCAGGGGCACGGGGGTCAGGGAGCGGCCACGGGGACCCTGCCCGGCCCCACACCCCCCTGGGGCCCCGCTCACCGGCCGAGCAGCGCTCCAGCCCCTCGCTGTCCTTCAGCCAGGCGCTCACCTTGTCCCGGGAGCTGGCCAGCGTGGACAGGGCAGGGGCGCTGCCCGAGGGCAGCATCCGCGTCCACTGGCCCTGCAGCGGGGCACAGAGGGCATTGATCGTGCCAGGAGCCGCCTGCCCAGGCCCTGCCTGGCGCTGTCAGCCCCAGCTGTCACCCACCTGCGTGCTGGCCCCCAGGGCACACGGCCCCGGCCGCTCGCCGTGGTGGTGGGAGCACAGGCTGCTGACCCAGCTGGAGAACACCTCTGGGGACTTGATCTGGGGACAGGGCCGGGTTGGAGGGGACACCACCCCATGTCCCCAAGCCCGTCCCACCCCAGCTCCGGCCTCCCAGTGGCACCTTGAGGTGGTAAATGTTGTCCTCCGTGTCCAGGTCAACCCTCTGAGCCTTCTTGTTGACGGACATGACGGACTGACGGACATCGATGGCACCGTGCAGCTTGCCCTTGAGGACCTGGGGGAGCGCAGGGACGCCTGTCAGGGCACAGAGCCCCCTCCTCAGGGGGCCCACGGGGGTGTCCCCAGCCCTGAGCCCCCGGGGAGGCTGCGTGGCCACAGCCTGGGCACACACTCACATCCTGGCGCGTGGTGGAATATTTCAGGATCCCGTTTTCCAGCACGAAGTACCGCTGGGGATGGAGGGCAAAGGTTTGTTCTGGGAGGGGGTGCAGGCAGCAGCCCCTAGAGCCAGCCCCCCCTGCCCAAATCCTGCCAGGCCCAGCCCGGATCAGGGCTCCTGGCGCCAGCTCTGCCCCTTACCTTGTGCCAGCCCTTCAGGGGCCATTTCCTCTTCTTGAGCAGGTACCCCTCGTGCCGCTGCGGCTGCTGCCCGGGGCTGCCCCGGGGCTCCTCCACCACCTCCCAGCTCTCCGAGCCCTGCAGGGACAGGGGTCAGCGCGGGGGTCCCTGAGCACCACAGGCTGCTGCCCACCTTGTCCCCAGGCAGGGACATTCGGTACCCACAGCCCCCAAAGCCTCCCTGCGCTCATTCCGAGCCCCCCAAATCCCGATGCAAACCCTCGGACCTGCTGCACGCTGCTGTGCTTGGAGGACACGGTGCTGTTGGAGCGGGACAGGGCCCTTTTCGGGGAGCACGGGTCCTTCTCGTGGCTGCCCATGGCCGTCGGCGCTGCGGGGCCGGGGCTCCGAGCTCGGCCGTCAGGGCGGGAGCCGCTGCGGGGAGGGCACGGCCGGTCAGGGAGCTCGGGGACGGCCCCCGCAGCCGCGCCGGGAGCGGGGAGGGCGGGGATGGCCCCGTCCCCAGCCCGCGGGGGGCTCTGCATGGCAGCGCCGCCGGCACCCGGAGACTCCTGCGAGAGCCGGAGCCTTTGACCCCGGCAGCGTTATCGCGGCTGTGCCACCCAGTCCGGGTCCAGAGTCCGGCCCCGCCGCCCCACGGGCCGGCGAGCACGGGGCCAGCCTGGCACAGCCCGGGGTGACACCGGGGCCAGCCTGGCACAGCCCGGGGTGACACCGGTGCAAGGACCGGCACCGACCCCGGCTCCATCCGAGCCCTGCAAATCCCGGCGTGGCCCCGCGCCCTCCCGGCACGGCGTTTGTTCCCTTCGCCATTCCAGAGGGGGAAACTGAGGCACGGGAAGCGTGTCCTGGCCTTGCCACCCCCCCGGCGCTGACCCTAACGGGGCATCCATGAGTCCCGGCCGCTGCTGTAGGATGGATCCCGGGATCACCCCGGGACAGCGGCCAAGCCCGGGCTCCGGTGAGCACCGTGCCGGTAACGGCGGCACCGTCACGGCCGTACCGATACGGTAACCACGGCACCGGCAGACAGCCACGCTGCCCCAGATAACCCGGCACCGGTAACGGCGGCTCCGAGGGGAGGCACCGGGGGTCTCCCGCCTCTCTCCCGCAGGTGCTGCCCGGGATCGGCACCGACCCCTCGCACCGGAGCGGGGCTGCGCCGGTAGCCCCGGGGCTCTCCATCCCCCGGCGGGGCAAAGCCCGTCCCGGCGTCCCCGCGCCGGTGTCACCGCCCGGGGCAGCGGGGCCCGGGGGTCGCGGGGCCGGCCGGACCCTCCCCCCGTGCCGGTGGCCGGTGCTCACCTGGGCGGGCGGCGGGCGGGCGGCGGGGGCCGAGCGCATCCTGCCCGGCGGCGGCGGCGGCAGGAAGCGGAACACGGAGGGCGGTCCGGAGCCGCTCGGCTCTGCCCCCTGCTCCGTGGAGGACCGGAGCCGCCAGCGCCGGCGGCCGCCGGGGCACCGGGAGCGCCCGCACGGAACCGGGGCAGCTCCGGAGCCCGGCCGAGAGCAGCCCCGGGGAAAGGGCGGGGAGAGGCAGCACCGGCGGGGGTCCCGGGGTTGGTCATCGTACGGGAATCCCGGGGTTGGTCATCGTACGGGGGTCCCGGGGTTGGTCATCGTACGGGGGTCTCGGGAATCACCGACCCGCGGGGGTCTCGGGATGGGTGTCCGAGGGTCTCAGGATCATCGTCCCTTGGGGACTGCCAACCCACGAGGGTCTCAGGGGTCACTGACCCACCGGCATCCCCAGCCCACGGGGGTCTCAGGATCATCGTCCCGTGGGGGTCTTGGGGCTGATCATCCCATGGAAATCCCGGGAATCTCCACCCCGTGGGGATCCCGGGAATCCCTGACCCGCGGGGGTGTCCGGGCCCACCCCTCCAAGGTGGTCCCAGGGCATTCCCACCCTGGATTTGCCTCTCCCACCCCCAGCTCTTCTCCCTCAGCCCCCAGAGCAGCCCTGGCCTCTCCCCCCATCCTCGGGGTGCAGGACCACCCCCCACCCACCCCCAAAATCGCAGACAAGGCCTCGGCATCTCCACACAGAGACTTTAATGGGCAGGACAGGGAGCCCGGGGTGGGCTCAGTGTTACAGCCCCATCCCAAAGCCACGGGGCTGGGAGTGCCCAAATCCCCCCGGCAGGGTCCATCCCACGCTCCTCCTCCTCTGGCTGCTCCCAGAGAGCCCCGATCACAGCTGGAGCGATCACAGCTGGAACGATCAGAGCTGGAGCGATCACAGCTGGAGCGATCACAGCTGGAGCGATCACAGCTGGAGTGATCACAGCTGGAACGCTGCTGGGACGATCCCAAGGGAGCACAAGGGAACGGCCACGGCTCCCTGCAGGGCTGGGGGGGCAGCGGGACCCTCAGTGCCAAACCCCCAGCCCCTGACCCCGCTCTGTGGAGCTGCAGAATTCCATGGGAATTGTGTCCACCACCCTCCAGCCCCTCAGCCGGGGCGCTCCCCGTTTCCCGTGGCCAGGGCAGGAGCTGGTTCCCGGCTCCCAGTGTCAGTGGTTGCCGGGGCCCGGGGGAGGCTCCGCGGCTCCGCCCGCGCCCCGCAGCTGCTGGATGTGCTGCTCCAGCAGCGCCGTGAGGTGAGCGGGGCCGCGCTGGAGCAGGGAGCAGGTCTGCGAGGGCAGCAGGGACAGCGCTGCCACCGTCTGGCCCTGGGACACCTCCAGGGGCGGCAGCCGGGCCACGTTCTCCACCCCCTGCCGGCTCAGGATGGTGTCGTCGATGCAGGCGCCTGGAAAAGGGAGCCGGGGGTGGAATCCCAGAGCCCCTGGGAGGGGCTGCTGGCTCCTCCGGGCTGCCTGCCCCGTCTGCATGGATGCAGCTCCATCAGGGGCCTCATTCCCAGCCCCGTGCCCCCATTCCCAGCCCCGTTCCCCCATTCCCAGCCCCATTCCCCCATTCCCAGCCCCGTTCCCCCATTCCCAGCCCCGTTCTCCCATTCCCATCCCCATTCCCCCATTCCCATCCCCATTCCCCCATTCCCATCCCCATTCCCATCCCCATTCCCAGCCCCGTTCCCCCACTCCCAGCCCCGTGCCCCCAGCTCAGTGGCATGGGGAGCAGGCCAGGCTCTCACCCAGCAGGTTGACCTGTGGCACCCCCTTGAGCACTCTCAGCATCTCCCTGGCCCGTGGCTCCGGGCTCACCAGCAGGATGTTCCGGCACACAAACAGCGGCAGCAGATTCCTGAGCTTGGACTGCGCCAGCACCGGCCGGGCCACCTGGGACAGAGCTCAGGGTGAGACCCGGGGCCACTGGGACAGCCTGGAACCACTGGGACACCCCCAGAACCACTGGGACAGCCCCAGAGCCAACGGGACACCCCCAGAGCCACCGGGACAGCCCCAGAGCCACTGGGATACCCCTGGGATACCCCCAAACGACTGGGACACCCCCAAACGACTGGGATACCCCCAGGATATCCCTGGAACCATTGGGATATCCCCAGGATACCCTCAGACCCACCAGGATACCCCTGGAACCCCCAGGCTACCCCCAGAACCCCCGCGAGGCCCAGCCCCACCTCGTTGAGCACGAACTTGACGTGGATGTCGTGGCGGCGCAGGAAGTGCCGCAGCGTGGCCACGTCCTCGTCGGCCATGGCGTTGAACTGGCACACGGCCACCATGCGGCTGGCACGCAGCGTGGCCTCCAGCTGGGCACGCAGCACGCGGGCATAGCCGTCCTCCTGGGGACACCAGGCACGGCGGTGGGGACAGGGGGACGGCCCCGGTGTCACAGCACCGTGCGTACCCGTCCTCCTGGGGACAGGGAGTGTGGGGACGGGAGGGACCACTGGGGACAGGGAGTGTGGGGACAGGGGACAGCCCCGGTGTCACAGCAGTGCCCATACCCGTCCTCCTGAGGACAGGGAGTGTCAGTGTGGGACAGGGACAGGGGACAGGGTGGGACCCCTGGTGTGATCCCGCAGCTGGAAGTGCTGGGGGGAGATGGTCCCAGGGATTGTGAGGTGGTGCTGTGGGTTTTGGGGAGCTCTCACGGATCTCAATGTGATTCCATGGATCATGAGGTGATCCCATGGATCTCAAAGTGTTCCCAGGGATCTCAAGGTGCCCCCCCAGATCTCAAGATCCCATACACGGGGTCTCACCTGTTTCCCAGCCCCCCATCCCACCCCATGGGATTACACCCTTCCAGGAGCTCCAGCCAGGCCGTGTCCCCCACCTGTGCCCTCTCCCGCAGGAACCCCGCCAGAGCCATGCCATGCCATGCCATGCTGTGCCATCCCGTGCTGTGCCATCCCGTTCCGTACCTGCTGCTGGCGGGGCGCGGGGCGGGGCAGGCAGCGCGGGGGCAGGGCGGGCCGCGGGGGCAGGTACTCGGTCAGGGCCAGCAGCTTCTGCCGCTGGAAGTGCATGGCCTTCCAGTGCCGCGTCACCGCCTTGGAGCCGCGCCGCAGCAGCTGCAGGGCGGGCAGCCAGGCTGCGGGGCAGCGCTCAGTATGGGCACCGATACCGGCACCGGGCAGCCAAGGGCTGCGGGGCAGCGCTCAGCACGGGTACCGATACCGGCACCGGGCAGCCAAGGGCCGTGGGGCAGCGCTCAGTATGGGCACCGATACTGGCACCGGGCAGCCAAGGGCCGTGGGGCAGCGCTCAGTATGGGCACCGATACCGGCACCGGGCAGCCAAGGGCTGCGGGGCAGCGCTCAGCACGGGCACCGGCACCAATACCAGCATCGATACTGGGCTGCCCGGGGCTGCGGGGCAGCGCTCAGCACGGGTACCGGCACTGGGCTGCCTCGGCCCGGCCTCAGTCCTGGCCCCGGTTCCTGATCGTGCCCCAGACCCACTCGTGTTCCCGGTCTCTGTCCCCTCCCGTTCCCTGGCCCAGGCACGTTCCCAGTCCCGTTCCCAGTCCCGTTCCAATTCCAAGCCCCTGCCCCAGTCCCGTTCCCAGTCCCATTCCCATTCCAAGCCCCTGCCCCAATCCCGTTCCCAGTCCCATTCCCATTCCCATTCCCATTCCAAGCCCCTGCCCCAATCCCGTTCCCAGTCACATTCCCATTCCAAGCCCCTGCCCCAATCCCGTTCCCAGTCCCATTCCCATTCTCATTCCCATTCCAAGCCCCTGCCCCAGTCCCGTTCCCATTCCAAGCCCCTGCCCCAGTCCCGTTTCCCAGTCCCGTTCCCATTCCAAGCCCCTGTCCCAGTCCTGTTCCAGTCCCATTTCAGGCCCCTGTCCCGTTCCCATTCCCACTCCCAGTCCCATTCCTGTCCCAGTCCTGTCCCGTTCCCATTCCAAGCCCCTGTCTCAGTCCCAGTCCCAGTTCCGTTCCCATTCCTGTCCCTGTCCCGTTCCAGTCCCAGTCCCGTTCCCATTCCAGGCCCCTGTTCCATCCCGTTCCTTTCCCGGCCCCTGTCCCAGCCCCGTTCCCGTTCCCGTTCGTCTCTCACCCCGCCGCCATCGCGTCCCGCTACCACTGAGCGCCGCCATCTTGGTCGCGCCGGCGCAAGGGCCTATGGGAAGGTGGAGGATCGTCACTTCCGGCGCGCCCGTCTCCATAGCAACGGCGTGACGCGGCCTAGGCGCGGCCTGGTTGCTCGGATACCCCTGGGATACCCCTGGACCGGGGGTCGCTGAACCCCCCAAAGTGAGGGACTGAGCCCCAAACCCAGGGAACCGCTCCCGGTGAGCCCCCTGCCCCTTCCGAGGCTCTCTGAGCCCCAAACCCGCGGTACCTGCTCCCGCTGAGCTGCCGTGGCTCCATCTCAGGGGTCTGTAAGAGCCCCCGTCCAGTGGGGCCTGGTCCCGGTGACCCCCCGGCCCCATCCCTGGGGGTCTCTGAGATCCCCAGACCGGGGCTCCCGGTCCCACTGATTCCTGCAGCGCCATAATCCCCCTGGGTACAGAGCCCCTCTGCCCACCGTGGGGTCCCAGCCCTGACCCCACCCCAGCAATCCTTTCCCCACTGACATCCCCAGCCCACAGGATTGTTCAGAACCCTCTGTTCCCTCAGACGCTGCTCCTCCATCACCCCTGAGTGGGGACAGGGACCCCCAGGCCACCCCGCCATGGCTGAGCAAGGGGACGCCCTTTGTGGGGGTGAGTGAGGCACTGGGGGGCTCCTCCCGGGCAGGAGGGGCTGCCCCTGCCCTGGACCCCCTCTCTGAATCCCCACAGCCCCCGAGGAGCCGTCCCCAGGAGTGACCCTCAGCGACAGCCTCATCGTGGCCCACACCCGGTGAGGATCCCCCAGAGCCCCCCTGGGCTGGCAGGGAGGGGGCTCAGGGCACCCCAAAACCCCCCCTGTGCCCCCTTTAGCTCCACGGGGCCGCTGCCCACTGGCACCGTCCGCTTGGACCGGGAGAACATCTCCTGCATCGGGAAAACCCGGGGGCAGGAAAGGATCCACAGCCTCTACCTGCAGCAGGTACGGAGCTGGGGGGGCAGAGACAGCCCAGGCCTGACACCCCCAGTCCTGATCCCACAGACACCCCCAGACCTGATCCCACAGACACCCCCAGTCCTGATCCCACAGACACCCCCAGTTCTGCTCCTGTTTTCCCTCCCCAATATCCAGAAGGGAACAGTTTCCCCCCACCCTTGAGGGTTTGTTCCAGTGACCCCCCCAGTCCCCCCACAGGGGTCTCTGAGCCTCCCCCCATTCCAACCCCCTGGAATTCCGGCATTCCCAAACCCACACAGGATAACGCAGCTCAGGGCCCTGGATTTTGGGATGTCTCCGTGTCCTCCCACCCCATTCCCTCCCCAGAATCTCCCGTGTTGCCCCCAGGATTGGTTGGAGCAATCCCAGAGCATTCCCAAAATGTGAATTTTCACTCAGCAGGCAAAAAAAAAAAACCAAAAAAACCCAAAACAACAACAACAACAAAAACACGTTGGGTTTTTTTTTCTATTTTATTTTCCAGAACCAAATTGAGAAGATGGAGAATCTGGAGTGTTTTCCCAACCTGAGGTACAGCAGGAGGGCTGGGGAAGGGGACCAGGTGTCCCCAGGGGGCTGTGACACCCCCCTGCCCTCCTGAGCCCTGCAGGTTCCTGTGCCTGGCTGGGAACCGCATCCAGAGGGTGCAGAACCTGCAGGGGCTGTCCCAGCTGAGCCTCCTGGACCTGTCCCACAACCTGATCCAGGTGCTGGACACAGGTGGGAGCAGGGACCCCTCCAGGGGTGTCCTCGATCCCATTCCCACCCTCCTGCCTCAGTTTCCCCGGCTGTGGGGGTGCAGTGCTGCTTTGGGGGGGGGTTTGGGGAGCAGGGATTTTGGCTCCCAGCTCAGCCCCCCTGTGCTTTCCCTGTTCCATCCTGGCAGAGGAGCTGCCCCGCAGCCTCCGGATCCTGGACCTGGCCGGGAACCAGTGCACCCAGCAGGAGGGATACAGGTGGGGCAGGAGGGGAGAAACAGCGCCCCAAAATCCGGGAGGAGCCTCGGGGGGACCTGACTGTGGCCTTCCAGCACTTGCCTGAGAGCTGGGAAAGGATTCTGGGCAAAAGGGGAATGGATTCACATCGCCAGAGGGGATTGGGGAAGGAATTCCTGGCTGGGATGGGACTCCCAGAGGAGCCGTGGCTGCTCCTGGATCCCTGGCAGTGCCCCAGGACAGTTTGGATGGTGGGATGTGTCCCTGGGTGGAGCTGGATGGGGTTTAAGGTCCCTTCCCACCCAAACCATTCCATGAAATATCAAACACAGCCTGGCCCTCCACACCCCAGGGATTGAATCCCTGCTCAAACCCCAGGGATTGAATCCCTGCTCTCCAAACCCCAGGGATTGAATCCCTGCTCTCCATCTCAGGGATGTGAATCCCTGCTCAAACCCCAGGGATGTGAATCCCTGCTCAAACCCCAGGGATGTGAATCCCTGCTCAAACCCTAGGGATTGAATCCCTGCTCAAACCCCAGGGATTGAATCCCTGCTCAAACCCCAGGGATTGAATCCCTGCTCAAACCCCAGGGATTGAATCCCTGCTCTCCAAACCCCAAGGATTTGAATCCCTGCTCTCCAAACCCCAAGGATTTGAATCTCTCCTCTCCCCCCTCAGGCTCTGGTGGGCTGAGGGAGGATGGGACCCCCACTCCCAATCCCACAGCTGCAGAAAATTTGGCTTTTCCTCCCTTTTCCTCCCACCCACAGGGATGGGGTGCTGGCAGCGCTGCCCCAGCTCCTGCAGCTGGATTCCCAGCCCGTGCAGGGAAGCGCGGCCGAGGAGGAGGAAGGAGGAGGCTCCTGCAGCAGCGAGGAGGAGGAGGAGGAGGAGGAGCTGCTCCCGGTGCTCCGGGCTCCCTTCACGGTGGACAGAGGTGCCGGGGGGGGGCACGGGACACGCGGCAGGGCCCGGGGCCGGCAGTGCCGCGCTCTCTGCAGCTGCCGTCGCTCCGGGCAGGTTTCCTCGGGGACGTGCGCCGGGAGCTGGCGGGGCGGGCGCGGCTGCGGCGCGCCCTGAGCCTGGAGGAGCACCGGGCCCGGCTGCAGGAGCTGCGGGAGCGCCGGGCGCTGCTGCTGGGCCCGGGGCAGGGCGGGACAGCCCGGCCGCGTCCCCAGCCCTGTCCCCAGGGGCACCCGGGGCCACCGCCGCCACCTCTGCCGGCATCCAGCGGGTCCAGCCAGCCCCCAGGCGAGGCCCTGCAGATGGAGACCCGTGCCAGCGGAGCAGAGAATGGGCAGTTATCCCAAATACCCTGAATAAAGGCTTTATTCCACCCCAGTCCAGCCTGGTGCCACCCTGAGGGGCTGGAAAATGGGGAAAGCATTGGGCAGGACCCCCAGTCCCATATCCCATATCCCATATCCCATATCCCATATCCCATATCCCATATCCCTGTCCTTCCCTGGAAGGACAAAGGGGCTGGAAAATGGGGAAGGCATTGGGCAGGACCCCCAATCCCATATCCCATATCCCATATCCCATATCCCTGCCCTTCCCCTTGCACCCCATTCCAGCCTGAGCCCACCTCCAGGGCAAGCTGGGGGCTGGGAGTCAGGAAGAGTCCAGGTCGGGCTCTGGGAATGTTTTGTGATTCCCTGTCCATGACAAACGCCGTGGGGAGGCTGAGCCCACCCACCTGTGTGGGGTTCAGGTGTAAAACTTCATCTCGGCCTCCACGCAGTCGAAGAAGAGGTCGGCCAGCTCCTGGGGGCTGGGGCTCACGGTGCCCTGCAGCAGCTCCCGCATGCCCTGCAGGCCCTGCTGCTCCAGCTCCTGCAGCGTCCCCAGGAGCTGCTGGCCCCGCTCCTGCGGGATCAGGGACGGGTCAGGGAGACCAGGGAGTCCGGAATGGGATCAGAGAGCTCAGAGCTTGATCCCATTGCAGGGTGGGGAGGGGTCTGTGAGGGCTGCAGGGTCTGTGAACTCTGTGGGATCTACAGGGTCTGTAGGGCCTGTGAGGTCTGTGGGCTCTGTGAGGTCTGTGGGGTCTGCAGGATCTGTGGGATCTGTAGGGTCTGTGGGATCTGTGGGTTCTGCAGGGTCTGTGGGATCTGCAGGGTCTGTGGGTTCTGTGGGATCCATGGGGAGTGCAGGGTGTGCTACGGTACCTGGTCCCGCTCCATGAGCTCCAGCGCCGCCTGGTGCCGCCGGTAGAGCTCGTGCCGCCGATCCACGGAGCTCCGGAACCGCGGGATCTGCCGGGCGGGGTCCTGCGGGAAGCTCGGGGATCGCACCTGCGGCGCTGCCTTGATGCCGGCCACGAACACGAAGGGCTTGAAGACAGAGCTGGGGGAGGAGCCGGGGTGAGAGAGCAGAACCCGAGCCGGGATGGGAGAGCAGAACCCGAGCCGGGATGAGAGCAGAACCCGTGCTGGGATGGGAGAGCAGAACCCGAGCCGGGGTGAGAGAGCAGAACCCGAGCCGGGGTGAGAGAGCAGAACCTGAGCCGGGATGGGAGAGCAGAACCCGAGCCGGGATGAGAGAGCAGAACCTGAGCTGGGATGGGAGAGCAGAACCCGAGCCGGGATGGGAGAGCAGAACCCGAGCCGGGATGAGAGAGCAGAACCCGAGCCCGGCCGAGCCTCACCGGGAGGGGTCGGGGGTGCCGGTGAGGAAGTGCACGCAGGGCAGGGCGGGGTCGCGGGGCAGCACGGACACCATGCTGCCCGCCGTGCGGAACCCCTCGCTGTCCACACAGATCCCGCTGGCCTTGTCCCGCAGGATGGACATCAGCGTCTCCTCCGTGATGTGACCTGCAGGGACAGGCAGGGCCACCTCAGCACCGCCAGCCTGGCCGTGGGCAGCGGGGAGGCACTGGGGCCAGGCGTGAGTGGCTCTGGGGACACACGGGGGCGAGGTGTGGGTGACTGTCCCCATGCCAGGCCCTGTCCCCAGAACTGGGGCTGTGCCAGCACAGGAGAAGCCTTTGGCGAGCCATGGGTGGCCATCCCTGTCCCCATCCCTGTCCCCACCTGAGCGCTGCCACAGGAGCTCCTTGCCAGCATGGAAGCAGCCCTTGGGGAGCCATGGACGAGTATCCCCATCCCCGTCCCTGTCCTGTCCCTATCCCTGTCCTCATCCCCATTCCTGTTCTCATTCTTCATGTCCCAATCCCATCCCCATCCCCGTCCCTGTCCTACCCCGTTTCCTGTCTCTATCATGTTCCTATCCCTGTCCCTGTCCCTGTCCTGTTCCCATCCCATCCCCATTCCCATCCCCGTCCCCATCCCATCCCCATTCCCATCCCCATCCCCGTCCCCATCCCATCCCTGTCCCAGGCTGTCCCCAGCCCGTCCCTGCCCTGTCCCCACCTGCGTGCCGCTGCAGCAGCTCCGTCCCCGCTCTCAGCCGTGCCTTGGCAGCCTCCATGCGCGGGGGCTCTTTCTCCAGGGAGAACGCCCGTGCGAAGCTGAACTCGCCGTGCCCGCTCCACCAGCCCTGGCTCCGTGCCCGCTCCCGCAGCCCCGCGTGCTCGGCCGTGATCTCGCTGCCGATGCTCAGCTGGTTGGAGATGTTGCGGCTGCCCTCTGTGCCAGCCGGGCCCGGGGGTCACTCGGGGCGCTGCGGGACCCCCGGTGTCCCCCGGTGCCCCCTGTGCCCCCTGGTGCCCCCCGTGCCCCCGGTCCCTGCTCACCGCGGATCCGCTGCGCTGCCCAGTAGCGCCCCGCGGTCTCCAGCAGCCAGGCCTCGTTGCGGTCAGCCAGCAGGAAGGTGTTGTGGTACACGAAGGGCTCCGGCTCCTCCTTGCAGCTCCCGCCCTGCCCGTGGCGCTCCAGCAGGGCCGTCATCACCTCCAGGGCCTCCCGGGCAGAGCTGCCCCGCTCCAGACCCAGCCTGTGCCAGCAGGGCCCGTCAGGCAGAGCCAGGGGCTGGGCACGGGGCTGTCCTCACCATCCTCATCATCCTCACCATCCTCACCAGGGGCTGGGCACGGGGCTGTCCTCACCATCCTCATCATCCCCACCATCCTCACCAGGGGCTGGGCACGGGGCTGTCCTCATCATCCTCATCATCCCCACCATCCTCACCAGGGGCTGGGCACGGGGCTGTCCTCATCATCCTCATCATCCCCACCATCCTCACCAGGGGCTGGGCACAGGGCTGTCCTCATCATCCTCATCATCCTCACCATGGGGACACGGGGACATGGGGCTGTCCTCACCATCCTCATCATCCTCACCATCCTCATCATCCTCACCATCCTCACCATGGGGACATGGGGACACGGGGCTGTCCTCACCATCCTCATCATCCTCACCGTGGGGACATGGGGACACAGGGCTGTCCTCATCATCCTCATCATCCTCATCATCCTCACCATCCTTACCATCCTCACCTTCCTCACCATGTTCACCATTCTCACTGTCTCACCATCCTCACCTTCCTCACCACCCTCACCCTCCTCACCTCACCAGGTCCATGCCCAGCAGCGCCTCGGCCTCGCCCAGGGGCTCTCGGGTCCACACGCCCTCGTTGCCCACGCAGACCCCGCAGTCGTTGGCGCCCATCTCGGCCCCCCAGAGCCAGGCGGGGCGGCTCAGCACCACGGCGTGCGTGTGCTCTGCCTGCTCGATCTGCAGGTACGTGCACTGCGGGGACACGGGGGACACGGGGGACACCGGGCATGGCCAGTGCTCTCAGCCACCCTGGCACACGGGGGTGGCGCCTGGCAGCCACCCTGGCACACGGGGGTGGCACCCGGCATGATCAGTGCTCTGTCCCTGCGGGGACACACTCGGGTGAGCTGGCACCTGACCCCTGCAGCCCCTTTGGCCCCAGCACGGTCTCACCTGGACTTTGTCCCCAGGCCGGTGGGTGGCAGCGGGGACATAGACGATCTCCTGCACCTCGTCCCGGGGCCGATCGGCGTTCTTGGCGAAGATGACGGCGGGGGACGCCGTGTGCGGGGGCATGGCCACGAAGCAGTCGCAGGACGAGGGCACCGGGCCGTGCCCCGCCATCCTAAACCGGGTCAGGGCGGGCACCGAGGCGATGTCAACCCCCGGTCCCTGCCCCGGATGTGTCCCCGGGGTCCCTTTGGGGCTGGGCATGGAGGGGCTGCCGTGGTCCCTGAAACTTGGGGGACATCAGGGACCCCATGGCGGGGTGACCCGGGGGGCACCCCCCGCCCCGGGACCCCGCAGCTCCGCTCCGACCGGAGCCACCCCCCTCGCAGCCCCGGTTACCGGGACCCCCCAGCACCGACCGCGGACGGGACCCCCTCCCTCCCAGCGCCGGTAACCGGGACCCCGCGGGGGCCTCCCGTCCCCACGAACCTGCCGCTGCTTCCGCAGCTCCGCCGCTGCCCGGACCCGCCCCGGCCCGCCCTGTCCGGCCCCGGCCCGCCCTGTCCAGCCCCGGCCGTGCGACGGCGGCGCCCGGTGGCCGGAGGCCGCACGGCGGCAGCGGCGGGGACCGGCACCGGCACCGGCACCGGGACCCGCGTGGGTCGGGGGCTGCGGGTCCCAAAGGAGCCCGGGGACAGGGGTCCCAATTTTCCTCCCGTGGGGCAGGGACGGTGCTGGGGGTTCCCGTGGGCAGCGCCCGGCCCGCGGGGGGACCCTGCCCGCCCGGCCGGCCCGGGGGGCGCAGGATGGGACCCGCAGGGGGGGCTCGGCTGAGTCACCCCCAGAGCCAGCGGCTCCCGGGATCCCCGTGCTGAGAAGCCTTGGAGAGCCGAGGCCGGGCTGGGGGACCCTGAGCCCCTCGGGGGGGAGGGTTTGGGGTCGGGATCCCAGACCCCTGAGTCTCTTGGGCGGGGCTGATTTGGGGTCGGAATTCCGGACCCCTGGATCCCTTGGAATGAATGATTTAGGGTCAGGATGCCGTACCCTGAGTCCCTTGGCAGGCCTGATTTGGGGTCGAGTTGCCAAACCCCTGAATCATTTGACAGGGCTGATTTGGGGTCGGGGTGCCTGAGCCCCTCGGCAGGGCTGATTCGGGGTGCGGGTGCGGGACCCCCGCGTCCTTGGGCAGGGATGGAGCCGGAGAGCCGGAGCGTGGAAAACACGCGGCGTTTATTCCAGTACAAAACCCAAACCCCACAGCCCCGCAGCCTCTTCACAGCACAAACGCTCCCCTCGCCGGGCCGGGGGCACCCCCGGGGCCGCCCCGCTCCGTCCCCCGCAGCCGCCCCCAGCCCGGGGCCCCGCCGGGCCGGTCCCTCCCTGCCCCGGGGGCGGGCGGGGGACGCGGCGGTTCGGGGCGCGGGGCCGGGATCCCCACGCCGCAGCAGGCTGGACTGGTTTCCCGGCCGCCGTCCCTCCCCACCCGGTTTTACAGCCTTCATTGCCCCATCGCGGCAGGCAGAGCCCCGGGGCTGCGGGGGCTGAGCGCACCTGGGGGGGCTGAGCTCACCTGGGGGGGGCTGAGCGCACCTGGGGGGGCTGAGCTCACCTGGGGATGCTGAGCTCACCTGGGGGATGCTGAGCGCCCCTGGGCCCCCCCGCAGCCCCCCAGGCTGGATCAGCTCGCTGAGGCTGAACCCCGAGTGCCCGCGTGGCCGTGGGACCTCCCCAGCCCAGGCGTGGGGTGCCCCTGGTGCAGCCCCCCCCAATCTGGCCCCAAAAGGCCGGAGCCCCCCCCCCCCACCCCAGGTGCTGCTGGAGCCGGGCTCGGCCGCTCAAGTCCCGTTGGTGCCGCTCTGAGGGACATTGGGGAGGGTCCAGAGCCCCCCCAGGGTCCCTTTGGGAGGTGAAATCCCATCTGGGGGACCCCGAGGGGGGGAATTTTGTGCTGGAAAAGGCAAATTCCGGAGTCGGGGACGTCCTTCGAGAGCTGGGAGAGCCCAGGTCACCCGAGTCCTGCGGGGGGACAGCGGTGGCCGGGCTGGGGACACGTCCTGGGACCCCCCCAGCGAGACTTCACCTCGTGCTGGGGGTCCCAGCCCCAGGGCTCGCCCCGCCCGCTGCTGCAGCCCCTGCGCAGCCCTGGGGACGGGGACAGCGGTGGGGACAGCGATGGGACCCTTGGAGGGGCCCGAGCCCTCCCCATCCGCACAGCCCACGGCCACAGCTCCGGCCCGGGACCTCCGCTCTGCCCGAGCGGCAAAGCCTGGCTTCACCTTAATAAAATAATAATAATTAATAATTAATAATAATAATAATTAATAATTAATAATAATAATAAAACACTCAAAACCGAAGGCCTTGGGGCGCCCTCTGGGCACGGACCCCACTCGACTTCACCTCTACCCCTTCCCCCCCTGACCTCGGGGTGCTCCGAGCCTGGGCAGCCCCTGGCACGGCCCCCCCAGAACCCCAGGAGGGGCCAGGCCGGGGCTCAGCGCCCCCCAAACCTCCCCCCCTCCCCGGATTCCCAACTGGTTCGAGCTGGTGTTGGCTGGGGGGCAGCGCCGGGGGGACCCCGGGTGCCTGGAGCAGCCAGCGAACCCCCACCCCCCCAAACCCCCCTCCCCAGGTCCCGCTTCAGCTTCTCCTTCTGTGTCCGAGGGGTTCTGCCAAAATCGGGGTGTAAGACCCCAAAAGATCTAAAAACCGAGATTCACGGACCCCCAGCCAGGGGTGAGGGACAGATACGGGGTGCCCCGGGGACAGGGGGTGTCCCCAGGGGAGGAAAACTACGGGGTCCCTGGTGGGGGAAGGCCCGGGGGTCCCGGGAGGGAAGGGGCAGCATGCAGGGGCCAGGCAGAATTCCCTGGAGCTACGGGATCCCGGGGAGGGACGGCTACGGGCCACAGGGGACGGGCAGCATGCACGGAGGGGACGCGGGGTCCCCGGGAGGGGCGGGGGGCGCGGGCAGGCGGCCCGGGGCGGGGGTGCCCGCAGGGAGGGGCGGGGGTCGCGGGCGGCAGCGCGGCCGTGCCAGGCCGGAGGAATGCGGCCGCCCCGGCTCTCCCGGGCCCGCGGCCGCCCCGGTGCTTCCCGCGGCGGTGGGTGTGGGAAAGCTGCAGGTGTGCGCTCGGGCCACCGCCCGCCGCGGCCCCCGCGGCCCCCCGAGCTCCCCACGGCTCACACTCGCGCAGGAATTCTCTTTCTTTTTTTTGGTTTCCCTTTTTCTCCATTTGAGCCACGATTCGGGCCAAAAATGGGTTTCGCATCCTCGAGCCCCACAGCCAAAGCGGGGCTGCAAGTGCGGGGGACCCCCGCCGGCTCAGCGGCCGCAGCTGGGGCCGGGGGATGTCGTCGAGCCCCCGCGTGTCGCCCGTGGGTGGCTGCGCCAACGCCTCGCGGGCGACGGGAGAGCGGGGCTGGCACGGCTGGGGCTGAGCCCGGGGTGCCGCAGCTCGGAGGGGACCGTGGGGAGGGCCCGGGGGGCTGCGGCCGCCCCCCGCCCCGAGCGGAGGCTCCCGGGTTCCTCCTCTCCTCTCCTCTCTCCCTTTCTCCTTCTCCTTCCTCCCCTTTGGGCTGGACGTGCCCGGGCAGCTCCCGCTCCTTCGGCTGCCATTGATGTTCCTCCCAAACAGCCCCGCCGCCTGCCAGCAGCCTCCCGAAAAAAAAGATTTGGGAAGCCGGGGGAGGATGAGTGCGGGGGGGAGGGAGAGAGGCAGGGAGGGAGAAGCGGGGCGGGAGAGCGGCAGCGGCACAAGTGAAACCGCCGCGGGGCAGCTCCGGCTGCGGCGCTCCCCAACGCCGCGCCGGGGCCGGGGCCGCGCCACCAGCGCCGTCCCCGCGCTCGCCGCCGCCGCTCCCGGCACAAGGAGCCAGCCCTGCGCCCCCCCCGCCCCGAGCCCCTCCGGAGACCGGCCCCGAGGGCTGCCCCGGCCCCCGCCCCGCCTCGGGGCTCAGCGGCTCAGTTTGTGGGGGCGGCCGTGCCCCCCTCCGGCTCCCTCTTGCCTCCCTTGGCGGCCGCCGCGTCCCCGGCGCCTTTGCCCTCGGGCTCGGGCCCGTCCTTGCCCCCGTCGTGCGTCTTCATGTGCTTGCCCAGGTGGTCGCTGCGCATGAAGACGCGGCCGCAGACGGGGCAGGAGAATTTCTTGGCGCCCGTGTGGGTCTGGAGGTGCCGCTGCAGCTCGTCGGAGCGGGTGAAGCGCTTGCCGCAGAAGAGCCAGTTGCACACGAAGGGCCGGTCGCCGCTGTGCCAGCGCAGGTGGGCTTTCAGGTGCGAGGTCTTGGCGTAGGCCTTGCCGCAGCCCGGGATGTGGCAGTTGTGCAGGTGCTTGCGCTTGGCCCCCTCGGGGCAGGGGCCGCCCCGCTCGGCCTCCTGGCAGTTGGGGCAGCGGCAGGCGGCCTGCCCCCCGCCCCGGGGCACGGCCCGCCGGGCCCCCTTGGGCCGCCCCCCGCCCTCGCCCTCCGCGCCCCGCGGCTCCGGGGGCCCCTCCAGCGCCTTCACGCCCTCGGCCGCCAGCAGGTGCTGCGCGGGCGGGGGCAGCAGGTGGGCGGGGGGCGCGCAGAGCTGGTGCTCGGCCCCGCCGTAGCCGCCCAGCCCCGCGGGCAGCCCGGGGTGCGCGGGCACCGGCAGCCCCGCGCCCTGCCCCGGCGGCAGCTCCATCCAGCTGGCCCCGGCGTGCAGCTCCCACCAGTTGACGCCTCCGCCCTCCTCGCCGGGGGCTCCGGGGTGCGGGGGCCGAAACCAGGGCTCGTAGGGATGCGCCATGTCCGGGGCGGCCGGCAGCAGCTTGGCGTAGGCTCCGGGCGCGGCGGGGCCGTCGGGGGGCAGCTCTAACCTCGGGGGGCCATGGGGCTCGTAGGCGGCGGCGGCGGCGGCGAACGCGGCGTCCTCGGGCCCCGGCAGCGGCAGCTCGGGCGGCGGCAGCGGCGAGGCGAAGTCGGGGGCGCCCGGCGCGGCGGGGCCGTGCGGCTGGAAGGGCTGCAGCGGCTGCAGGTCCAGGTGGGTCGGGGAGGCGCGGGGCGCGTCCGAGGGCTGCGATCCCAGGGAGCCGCAGACCGCCGTCAGCATCGCGGGGCGGCGCGCACGGACCTGCGGGGCCAAGCGGGGCGGGCGGGGAGGGGGGAGAGGAGCTGTGAGAGGAGGAGGGGGCGCAGCTCCGCGCCCCCCGACCCCGCGCGCACCGGAACCGGCACCGGCACCGGCAGCCGCGGCCTGGGAGTAGCTGAGCCCCGACCGAGGGGGTTGCGCTGCTCTGCGACACCGCTGTGACACCGGGATGGTGGCACCGGCCGGGGGGGGCACCCCTCACACCCGTCCCCGCCCCCTGTGCCAGCCCCTGGTGCCGCTCGGTCACGTCTGCAGCCCGGAGGGGTCGGTGCCTAATTCCAAAATCCGAGGAAGCCTCCAGCATCTGCTCGGGCTCCTCCCCGACTGTGTCCCCCAACACCGCCCGGGTCCCCAAGGGGACGGAGGTGGCATCCCCAAACCCATGGCGGGGACACGCGAGGCCAACCTGTCTCTGCCGCGTCCCAGGCGGGCTGGGAAAGCCTCGCCCCCGCCGCTGCCGCCCCGAGGCCAGGCCCAGCTGGGAGCCCTGGGGCTGCTTTTGGGGGGCTGCCCCCCGGGCCGGCCGGCAGCGGGAGGAGGCAGCGCAGCCCCGGGCCGAGCCCCCGGCAGCGCTTTGAAGCCAGGCCCGGGACAGCTTCGCCCGCACCCCCGGGGCACCCCCGGGGCAGCGGCGGCGCCCCCAGACCCCCGGGCAGCCGCAGCCTCCAGCAGGGCGGCCGTGACTCAGCGGGAGCTGCGCAAACCCCACGGGGCCGGGGACGGGCCCCACCCCGGTGTCGAAATCCACCTGCCGGCACCGGCTCCCGCCCCCCGGCACCGGCTCCCGCCCCCCGGCTTCCCAGCGGCGCCGCCGTGAGGGGCGGCCGGGACCCCCCCACTCCCACCGGCCGCTCTCGTCACCATCCCCGTGTCCCGGCCACCCCCGGGGCCCGCGGGGGACAGGGACGGACCCTCATGGACACGGACAGACCCTCGGGGACACGGACAGAGCCTTGGGGACACGGACAGACCCTCGGGGACACGGACAGAGCCTTGGGGACACGGACAGACCCTTGGGGACAGGGACAGACCCTTGGGGACAGGGACAGACCCTTGGGGACAGGGTCAGACCCTCAGGGATACAGACAGAGCCTCAGGGACACGGACAGACACTCGGGGACAGGGACAAACCCTCGGGGACAGGGACGGACCCTTGGGGACAGGGACGGACCCTCGGGAACAGGGACAGAGCCTTGGGGACACAGACAGACCCTTGGAGACACTGACAGACCCTCAGGGACAGGGACAGACCCCTGGGGACAGGGACAAATGTCCCTGCTTGGGGGGTGCTGGAAGATTTGGGGTGGGGGATCCCCCGAACGGCCCCCGGTGCCCCCCAATGCCCACGCTGTGATTCCAGGGTCCCCACAGTGCTGGAGACCCCTCAGCCGCGTGGGGACCCCGTTTTCCCCTGCCAGGCGTCACCCGGGCAGGCAGGGGGACCCCAAAGATCGGGGTGGGAGTTTGGGGGGGTCCCAAAATCCCCCCGACGGGACCCACCCGTACCCGTACTGCCGACACAGGTGGGGCTCAGCCCCCAGGTTGGGGGCAGGATGAGCCCCCCGGGGTGGCAGCTGAGCAGGTTTTGGGGTCCTGCTGGCCCGTGGGGGCTCAGCTCTGCCCACCCCAGCCCTGGGGACTGTCCTGGGCTCGGGGGGGGCCGGCACTGCCGGCTCCATCGCCGCCTCAGGGGGTCCTGAGCCCCCCGACCCTGATCCCCACGAGCTCCGAATTGGGCTCAGAGCCACGAAGTGCGGGCCCCTCGCGGCCTTTCGGGTGCTGGCACGGATGGGACCCCCAGGTCTGGGGGACATCCCCCAGCCCCCCAAACCCCCGCGGGACGGGAGGGACCCTCCGGGCGCTCCGGGGCCGCTCCAACCCCGCGGGATCCAGAACGGGGCTCTCCTGGGACACCCCAACCCCAGCGATCCCCCCCGGCTCGGGGGTCCCACCGGCCCCACCGTGACCAGCGGCACCAGACCCCATCGCAGCCCCCAAAGGCGGGAAAGGGCCGCGACCGGGATGGGGGAGCGCTGGGAGCACCCCCCTGCACGGGCCTGTCCCGGCCGCGCACGGAGCCTCCCAGGACATTTTTCCATCCGGGAATGATGACAAAAATCCCCAGGGGCCCCCAGCGTCCTCCCTCCCTCCCTGGCGGGGCTCAGCGACGCGTTGGCCATTTCACCGCAGGGAAACTGAGGCAGCGGCGGCTGAAGCGTCCCGTGAGTCACGGCCCGGGCTGGGCACAGGCGGCCCGGCCCCGTCTCCCGGCTCCGCCGGTGCCTCGCCCCGCGGCGGGGCCGGGCGGGCGCCGCTGCCCCCAGCACCGGCAGCCCCGACGGGGGGCACGGGGGCGGCGGCGGGGCCGGGCTCGGGGGATGCCGCGGCTCTGGGGGCGGTGCCGCGGGTCCCGGGGGATGCCCGGGTGCCGGGGGGCGCGGTGGGATCGGGACCGTCCCCCCCGAGCCGCGGCGGAGCTCCCGGGGGGTTTCGGGAGGGGAGCGCGGCCGCAGCGGTGGCGGCGGGGGGGTCCAGCCCGTGCAGCCCCCGCAGGACTCGGCACCGCGCGAGGGTCTCGGAGCCACGGGAAGAGCGGCGGCCGCGAGGGGCGGGGGTCGCGCCGGAGATCGGAGGGAGGGGACGCAGCGCGGGGTCCCGGGAGGCGGCGGGGCCGGGAGCGCCGCGCTCGGGGGCCAGCGGGGACTCGGCGGGGCCGGAGCGGCCGCGTCCCCGCCGTGGGTCAGGGCGGCCGCGTCCCCGGGAGCACCCCGAGGGTCCCCGGGACCATGGCGAGGTCCCCGCGGCACCGGGGGTACGTACGGCTCTAGCGGCGGCTCGGTCCCGGCGGCTCCGTCCTCATGGGCGCGGGCGCTGCTTCCCGAGGGGACCCCGAGGGACCCGCGCGGCTCCCCAGGGACGGGGCACCCACTGGGCCGGGCGAGCAGGAATGGCCGGGTCCCAGCCCGGCCGCCGGCTCTTCCCTCCGCCCCCCCGCCCAGCTCCACCCCCGGCCCGGTGATTTTAACCCTTGGAGGCAGAGCCGCAGCCCCGGCGCTTGACAGGAGCCGGCTCCGGTCTCAGGATCCGGCGGATGAAAGCGGAGGGAGGGGACGGGAAGTTCGCAGCAGACACCGCAAACAGGGGGGTAATTAAAGAAGAAAGCAACAACCGCCTCCCTCCCGCGGCCCTGGCCGCCTCCTCCTGCCACCCCCGGGGACCCCCGGGCGCCCCTTCTGTCCCCACGCCCCTCCAGGCACCCCCTCGCCTGCTGGTGACACACGGGGGTGGCCGCCCCCCGCCTGCCACCCCCGCTCTGTGTGCCCGCACAGGGGCGGGCACCTGCTCCTGCCCCCAGGGATGTCACCCGTCCCCGTGGGGGGCTCAGTGCCCCCCATTGCCCCTCGGTTCTGCGCCGCGGCACCAGTGGGACGGGGGGAATACACAGGGGACAATTTCGGGGTCACAGCTGGCAGGAGGGAGTGGGACACAGGACCCAGCGTGACCCCGATGGATTTGGGGCGACCCAAAACCACCCGGGCGGCGCTGGCGGAGCCTGTCCCCGCTCGGGCGGGGGTGTCCAAGGCCCGTGTCTGCCGTGTCCCCCCCGAGGCTGCCGGGAGGGACAAACCCCGCGAGCCGCCGGGTGACAACACCGCGGCCGCTGGAGCCACTTAATCACCGGCGCGTCCTGTCCCCATTTCCAACCGCTGCGCCCGCCCGGCGGCCCCCGCAGCCCCCGGGGACCCCGGTGGGCGCGGGGGGAGTCCCCGGCTCCCCAAATCCCACGGGCGAAGGCGGCGGGGGCCCCGCGGAGCCGGGCCCGGGCTGGCAGCGCCGCGATCGCGGCCGGCGCGTGGGAGCCCGCAGCTCCCGGCGAGCGCCCGGCCCGGCCGAGGGAGCAGCGAGCTCCGCCCTGGCCGCGGGGAAAACTCGGCTGGGTTTTCATCATCCCGGCACGGACGGGCCCGCCGCCGCCGCCAACCAAACGCGGCTGCCCGGTGGGCTGAGAGCGGCACCACCGGAGGGGATCGGGGCACCGGGATGGGGGCACCGGGATGGGAATGGGGACACCGGGATGGGGACACCGGGATGGGGACATGGGATGGGAATGGGGACACCGGGATGGGGACCCGGTATAGGGACACCGGGATGGGGACACTTGGATGGGGATGGGGACACCAGGATGGGGACCTGGGATGGGGACACTGAGATGGGACCCCGGGAATGGGGACACTGGGATGGGGACCCCAGGATGGGAAGGGGCAGGCCGGGCCCCTTTGGGGTTTCTGGCTGTGCAGAAATGGGGCTGAACACACGCACGGGGCTCTGTAGGGCGCATCTGGGGGGATTTGGGCACACCCCAACCCCAGGGTCCCACTGCCCTCCCTCTCCTCTGCCTCCCCAGGAGGATCCAGGGCTGCTCCCGCGGCTGCTCCAGCCTGGGGACCCCCGGGTGCTCTTGGGGTTGGGGTGGTGGCCTTGGGCTCCCTGGCTGGCCCTGGGGGCCGGATCGTGGCCACCAACAGCTCTGGGGGCCATGGGCAGCTCCAGCCACCCCAATTCCCACCCCAATTCCCATCCCACCCCAATTCCCATCCCAATCCCAGTCCCCATCCCTGCTGTGCTACCACAGGGAACAGGGACGGTGCCTCCTGGTCCCCAGCTGCCCCTCAGCCACCCCGCACACATGGCCTGTCCCTGTCCCTTCGCCCCAGGGGCTGCTCCCAGTGCTCCCAGTGCTCCCAGTGCCCCCAGTGCAGGATGATCCCAGTGCTCCCAGTGCTCCCAGTGCTCCCAGTGCCCCCAGTGCAGGATGATCCCAGGATGATCCCAGGCTCTCCCATCCCGGCCATTCCCGCTCCAGGAAGGGGCTGCAGGGTGGGAGGACGTGGGGGACACGAGGGGACAGGGATGGGGGTCTGGGAGGGCCAGGACCACCTCAGGACCACCTCATCCCACCAGCACCACACCCCAAACCCCCCGGGACCCTCCAGACCCACCCCAAAACAGATCCTGGGCTGGGACCCTGCTGGGAGGGGTCTGGGAGCAGGAGGAGGCTGCGGCACCGCACTGGGGGCACTGGGGGCACTGGGGGCACCAGGATCTGGGGTCTGGGGGCTCCCGGAGCCCCCCCCGGCTGAGCTGGGACCACCCAGGGCAGGGAATCACAGGGGGGATCCGAGTGTCTGAAACCCCGAGCCGTGCCTTGAAATTACTGCTAATTACAGCTCATTTGCATAAATTATAAGGCAAGAGGCAAATGCCGCCAATCCCTCCGAGTGATCAGGCAGCGGGGGGGCGGTGACAGAGGGGGGACAAAGGGGGGACGGGGGGGTCGGGGCTCCCCAAAACTGCAGCGGAACCTCGGGGTGTCCCCAGAGCCCGGCAGGGGAGGGACACGGCCCTCGGTGGGTGACAGGGAGGGGGACAGAGCTGGGGGTGGCACTGGGGGTGGCACAGGGGTGTCACAGGGGGGTTCCGGGGGTGTCACAGCGGTGTCCCGGGGGTGTCCCGGGGGTGTCCCACGGTGTCTCTGAGCTCCTCCCTGTCCCCGCCCCTGCGTGCCCCCCCTTGGCCGGTGCCGCTCCCGCTCGGGTGCCGGGGGGGCTCTGCCGCGGGGCTGCGCCGTCTGGGCCGCCCCGTCCCTCTGGGCACAGCCCGGGGGCGCCCGCGGGGCCCAGACGGGCCCGGGCGGAGCCGCCGGATCCTCCCCGCGGGTCCGGGGGGGCCCCACGCCCAGACGGGCCCGGGGGGGGACGCGGGGGTGACGTTGGAGCTGCCGAGCCCGGGGGGACCCGGGGCTGCTGCAGGTGGCGCATGGGGACAGGGCCAGGTGAGGGGGGGACGGGGGTGGCACTGGGGAGGCACGGTCCTGGGGGGTGTCACGGTCCCCACGGGGGCGTCACGGCCCCACGGGGGTGTCCCAATACCCGCCAGGACACCCCCGTGTGCCCCCTCGCTGTCCTCCAGCGGTGCCACGCCCGGTGCCCGGTGCCCGGGGCACAGCTGGCACAGCTGGCGCGGCTGGCGCGGCTGGCACGGCTGGCACGGCGCTGCCCCCCCGCTGCCCGAGGCCAGGGCCGCCTGCCATCCCGGCAGAGATCTCTATCGCGATTATCGCGACGGGGTTGCCCTGCCCGCAGCGCGTGCCCGCGGGCGGCGTTTCCTCAGCGATCGCTGTCGGGACTCGGGCTCCGCGCCGGGGCTGGGGCTCGGTGCAGCCTTAAACGCGAGTTTTAATTGGAGTTTTAATTAGTCCCGCGCTAATCTCGCTGCCGTATCTGCGCCCCGGCGGCCCCGCTGTCAGTCACGGCCCGGGGAAACCGGCCCGGAACGGGCGGGAGAGCGGGACAGGGACACGGGGGGACAGCGGGGACAGGGACAGGGGGGACACAGGGACAGGGATGGGGACACAGGGACAGGGATGGGGACAGGGGACACTGGGCTGAATTGGGGACATGAGGACGAGCTGGGGACAGGGACAGGGACGGGGACAGGGACACGGGGGGACAGGGATGAGGACAAGGATGGGGACAAGAATGGGGACAGGGACAGGGGACTGAGGCAGGGATGGGGACAGGGGCACGGGGACAGGGACACGGGACAGAGACACGTGTCCCCAGCACAGAGACCCAACCCAGCCCCCGCGCTGCCCCCGGGGGTGTCCCCGAGTGTCCCCAACCCCGCGAGCCCCCAGCGCGGGACAGAGGCGGGCCGGGGGGAGCCGGGGAGGGTTTTGGGGCGCGGGCCGGGGGTCGGGTGAGTAAGCGGAGCGGGGAGGGCGGGGGTGAGGGCGGGGAGGCGCTGGCCGCGGCTGCTTCCCACAAATGGAGGCCCCGCGGCCACAGACACGGCACAACAAAGCACCGGGCAATTATTTGGCTCCAGTGGGAGCTGCCGGGCCCGTGGGGGCTGGAGCCAGCTGGGCACCCCCGGCACCCCCGGGCGGCACCGCCGAGGGGACCCCGGGAGGGTGAGGGACCCCCCAAAAGGGGATGCGGGACATTGAGCACAGCCCGGGTTTTGGGAGGGGTTGGGGATACCCATCGCTTTTGGGAACCCCGAAATCTGCGAGGGGATTGGGGATCCCCGTCTCTTTGGGGACTCCGAAATCGGCAAGGGGATTTGGGATCCCTGGCCCTTCTGGCAGCCTGAAGACCCCAAAGCTCTCCAAGAGCCCCGAGCTCCCAAAATTTAGAAGGGGATTGGGGACCTCCATCCCTTCTAGCGCCTTGAACACCCCAAAACACTCCAAGCACCCTGAACCCCCAAATTCTGCAATGGGAATGGGGACCCCCATCCTCTCAGGGAACCCCCATCCCCTCCGGGACACTGAATCCCCCCCCGCCCCGAGCACCCCGACTGTTGTCAGGGTTTGGGGACCCCCATCCCATCCCAGGTTCCGCAGGGACCCCCCGAACCCCGCTGTGCCTCCTCCCCGCGGGGGTTGGGGACCCTCGGGGGCGCCATCGCCCCGGAACCCCCCGATCCCCGCCCCGGGACCCCCCGGATCCCCTCCGTGCCCGCCCCGGGACCCCCCGGACCCCCCTCACTGGGACCCCCCGGATCCCCTCCGCGCCACCTTTGATGGGGGGGGTGGGGGGCGAGGGGGATCCCCGGGACTCCCCACCCGCTGGGGGACCCCGTGACGTCATCCGGCTTCAGCTGCCCCCTCCGCCAATCGCAAGCGCAGCTCCTGCGCCTCGCGACTTCCATTAATTCATTAACATGTCAATCAAATTATTGTGACCAATCACAAGGAGTGTTTTGTGCGGATCACGCCCAAGAGTAACTCCGCCCCCTTGAAGGCCTGTCAATCAAACAGGCGATAGCCATAGGCTGGGCTTGCGTCCATTGGCTGTCGATGGTGTCAATCAGAGATCTTCTCTGCTATTGGCTCTCCGCTGCCGTCCGTCACCTCAGAGCTCCGCGCCTATTGGCGGAGCCATCCCTCCATCACGCGCTTTACTGCTCGGCTCAGCTGCCCATCAACCGTTTCCCCTCCTCGGATTGGCCGTCGCTCCACCATCTCAGCGCCCATTGGCCAGATCGCAAAGCAGCCGGGCGGCGATTGGCCCAAACCCCCTCTGTGGGCGGGCGCAGCAGGGCGGTGCCCGGCGGAGGAAGATGGCGCCGTGAGCGGGTCGGAGCCGCCGCCGCCCCCGGCCGGTCAGTGCGGGGGGAGCGGGGCCGGGCCGCGGCCGCTGCGAGGCCGCCGGGGCGGGGAGGGACCCGCGGCCGCCCCGAGCCGCCCTCCCCCGGCGCCCGGCGGGCGGGCGGCGCTTCCGGCAGCGGGGCCCGGTCGGGGGCGGGCCCGGCCTTTGGGACCCGCCTCCCCCGGGACCGCCCGGAGCGGCGGGGGCGGCCCGGGGGGACCGGGGAGAGCCCGGGGGGGGCTCCAGGGGGACCCTCGGGGGTCGCGGCCTGATCCCGGCACGGGGGCGGCGGGGCCGGTTCGGCGATCCCGGGATGCTCGGGGAGCCCCGGGGATGCTCGGGGGTCCCGGGGATGCTCAGGGGTCCCCGGGATGCTCGGGGGTCCCGGAGGATGCTCGGGGAGGTCCCCGAATTTCCTTATGGGATTCATTCCCCTGATGGGGTTCGGGATGGTTCCCAAATTTCCCTGGTGGGATTCAGGACGATTCCCAAATTTCTCTCATGAGGTTCATTTCCCCAGTGGGATTTGGGCTGTTTTTCCTTATGGGATTCCTTTCCTTGGGATTCATTCCCCTGATGGGATTTGGGATGGTTCCCAAATTTAGGGGCCTCTGCTTCACCGCGAGTGGGAAACACACGGAGGGATCACGCCAGGCTTCCCTGCATTAATATCCCCATTTATTGTTCTGGGAAAATGGGATTTCTCCAGGGAAAATGGGATCTCTTCCAGAAAAATGGGATTTCTCCAGAAAAATGGGATCTCCCTGTCCGGGATCTGGCTCCTCCCTGGCCGGCCCAGCCCCGCTCTGATTCGCGGTCGGGGCTGTTGATCCTCAACTCTGCCCTAAATTCCGATGGAAGGGAGGGAACAACCACACAAAATCCCCGGAAAAACGAGAATATTTCAGGCTGGGAATGGGAAGATTTGGGGCTAGAAATGGGAATATTTCAGGGTGGGAACAGGAATATTTCAGGCTGGGAATGGGAAGATTTCGGGAGGTTTCGGCTCTCTGGGCACACCTGCTTTGAAGCTGGGCTCTGCCAGTTTTAGGAGGCTGCTCCTTCAATCCAAGGCTGTGCTGGAATTCAGGAGAACGAGGGAAATCCAGGAGAGCTCCCTGGGATTTCCCCTGGGAACCAACCAAAGCCCCAACCCTGGAGAGGGGAGGAGGTGGCACATGGGGGGCAGCCCCCCGTGTGAGGTGGGATGGGTCTGGGGCGCACCAGGCAGATCCTGGGGGTCAGAACCCCGGGCTGGGCTCCCCGAGGAGCTGATCCCCCCTGCTCTGTGCCCACAGCCCGAGGGACAGCACAGCATGGCTGCCACTGCTGCTGTCAGCCCCAGCGAGTACCTGCAGCCCGCCAACGCCGCCGGCCAGGTGAGCCCAGCCCCTGCTCAGGTGAGCCCAGCCCCTGCCCAGGTGAGCCCAGCCCTGCTGGGGTGAGCCCAGCCCCTGCCCAGGTGAGCCCAGCCCTGCCTGGGTGAGCCCAGCCCTGCCTGGGTGAGCCCAGGCCCTGCCCAGGTGAGCTCAGCCCTGCCCAGGTGAGCCCAGCCCCTGCCCGGGTGAGCCCAGCCCTGCCTGGGTGAGCCCAGCCCCTGCCCAGGTGAGCCCAGCCCCTGCCCAGGTGAGCCCAGCCCCTTCCCAGGTGAGCCCAGCCCCTGCCCAGGTGAGCCCAGCCCCTGCTCAGGTGAGCCAGGAGGGCAGCACAGCCCCTGGGGCATTGCTGGGGGCTCATTCCCTGTCCTCATCCCAGAGTTCTTCCTCCTGCCCAAGCATCTCTGATCTTCCCAGCTCTTATCTCGGGGTGGGTTTGGGATTTGAGCTGCCTGTGATGTTCCAAGGGGAAATCTCAGGGAGTTTCCAGGATGTCCACAGCTTTGGGATGGTTTTAAGGATGGTTTGAAGCTTTAGGATGGTTTGAAGCTTTAGGATGTCTTTAAGGATGGTTTTAAGGATGGTTTGAAGCTTTAGGATGGCTTTAAGGATGGATTTAAGGATGGTTTTAAGCTTTAGGATGGCTTTAAGGACACAAGGATGGGATTTAAAGGGATTTAGGGACACAGGGATGGGATATTAAATGCCACCATGGCTGAAAGCAGTGGGTGCTGGACATCTGCAGGAATTCCTTCACAGAAGAACTGGGATTGGGATGGGCTGCCCGGAAAGGTGGTGGAGTCACCTGGGGGTGTTTCAGGAAGGACTGGACGTGGCCCTCAGTGCCATGCTGGGGTGGCAAAGTGTCCCCAGGTTGGACTGGACCATCCCAAAGATCCTTTCCAGCCTCGGTTGTTCGTTAATTAACGCGGGTAATTAATCAGCTCCCTCGGTCGGGGCTGTGTCGTGAGCCGTTCCTGCAGGTGCTGGGCCCTAACTGCCCTCTCTCCCCAGGACTCCCAGCCCTCTCCCCTGGCCCTGCTGGCAGCCACATGCAGCAAGATCGGTCCCCCCGCCGTGGAGGCGGCCGCGGCGCCGCCGGCGCCCCCCCAGCCCACCCCTCGCAAGCTGGTGCCCATCAAACCCGCCCCGCTGCCCCTGGGCTCTGCCAAGAGCAGCATCGGCATCCTGTCCTCCAAGGGGAACCTCTTCCAGATCCAGGGCTCCCAGGTGGGCACCTCCTACCCCGGGGGGCAGCTGGTGTTCGCCATCCAGAACGCGGCCGTGCTCAGCAAAGCCTCGCGCTCCTCCTCCTCCTCCTCCTCCTCCTCCTCGTCCTCCTCGTCCTCCTCCAGCATCCAGTACCAGGCGGTGCCGCAGCTGCAGCCCAGCGGGGCTCAGACCATCCAGGTGCAGCCTAACCAGATCCAGATCATCCCAGGCACCAGCCAGGCCATCCTCACGCCCTCCTCCTCCTCCTCCTCCTCCTCGCACAAGCCCGTGCCCATCAAGCCGGCCCCGGCGCAGAAAGCGGCGGGAGCGGGCGGCGTGGTCAAACTGCCCGGGGGCGCCAACGTCACCCTGAGCCTGCCCCCGGCCCTGGTGAGCCCCGAGGCGGGCGGGCAGCCCCAGCTGCTCACGGACAGCCCTTCCAAAGGCGGCAAAAAGCCGCGGAAAAAGGCCCCGTCCCCCGGGCAGCCCGCGGCCGTGGCCGTGGCCGAGCAGGTGGAGACGGTGCTGATCGAGACCACGGCCGAGAACATCATCCAGGCTGGCAACAACCTGCTGATCGTGCAGAGCCCGGGCTCGGGGCAGCCTGCAGTGGTGCAGCAGGTGCAGGTGGTGCAGCCCAAGCAGGAGCCGCAGGTGGTGCAGATCCCGCAGCAGGCGCTGCGCGTGGTGCAGGCGGCCTCGGCCACGCTGCCCACCGTGCCCCAGAAATCCTCCCAGAACTTCCAGATCCAGGCGGCCGAGCCCACCCCCACACAGGTACGGCCTCCTTGGGACCTTCTCCCTGCTGCTCCCCTCTGGTCCTCACCCAGGGTTTGGGAGCTGGGGGGTTTGGGAGATATTCCCAGCTTGGAGTCTGGTTTGGGCATTGCTGAGGGGAGTTTGGGAGTGCAGCCATGCCCTCTGCAGGGATTTAGGAGCTCCAGCTGCTTTCATAGGTGCTTTTTCAGTGTCCCTGAAAGCTCCTCAGTGCCACAGCTGGGGCTGGGATGAGCCAGCCTGCTGGAAGTTCCTGAGTCACAAAGGGAGGTGGGAGAGGGATGGTGTCCTTGTGTCCCCTTGGGCAAAATCCAGGAGCCTTCTCCTTTCTCCAGAGGTCCCACAGAGGTGCAGATTCACCTCCCAGTGAGGGTGGGGAGGAGCTGGGCTGCACTTCCCACACAAGCTATGACTCCCCCATCCCTGGAAGTGTCCAGGCCCAGCTGCAGCAGAAGGAAATTAAAACACGACAGCCTCCAACCCCCCCCGCCCACCCCACCCCAAACCATTCCAGAATTCCCGAGCTGCAGGGGCAGATCCCATCCCCACAAACCCCACCCGTGTTCCCTCCTGCCGCCCAGGTTTACTTCAAGACCCCCTCTGGCGAGCTGCAGACCGTGCTGCTGCAGGAGGCCTCGTCCATCCCGCCGCCGGCGCCGCCAGGCGCGTCCTGCGGCAGCCCCGGTACCGGTACCAGCAGCGCCCGCAGGCCGGCCCCGCGCAAGGAGCGGCCGCTGCCCAAGATCGCCCCGGCCGGGGGCATCCTGAGCCTGAGCGCGGCACAGCTGGCAGCAGCTGCACAGGCCATGCAGACCATCAACATCAACGGCGTGCAGGTGCAGGGCGTGCCCGTCACCATCACCAACAGCGCAGGTGGGTGGCACTGATGGCATGGAGGGGACATGGGGACATGGGGACATGGGGATAGGGACACGGGGCAGGGCGTGCCCGTCACCATCACCAACAGCGCAGGTGGGTGGCACTGATGGCACGGATGGGGACATGGGGACATGGGGATGGATGGGACAGGGGCAGGTGCAGGTGCAGGGCGTGCCCGTCACCATCACCAACAGCGCAGGTGGGTGACACCGTGGGCATGGATGGGGACATGGGGACATGGGGACATGGGGACACGGGGCAGGGCTCGTCACCATCACCAACAGCGCAGGTGGGTGGCACTGCTGGCATGGATAGGGATGGATGGGGCAGGTGCAGGTGAGCCCCCCAAGGATGGGAGGTCCTTCAAACAGATCAGATCAGATTAAATCAGATCCCCTGAGGGACACGGGGACAGTGGGGAGCTCACTGAGCTTCCAGAGGAATGAGGAGCTCTCCCAAGCTCCCAAACCCAGGAGAGGCACATTCACACACCCAGCTCCGTTTTTGCAGCTCCACTTTTCAGGGATCATTCCAGCAGTGAACCCCTCACTCCAGGGATCATTCCAGGAGTGAACCCCTCACTCCAGGGATCACCTGAACCCCTCACTCCAGGGATCATTCCAGCAGTGAATCCCTCACTCCAGGGTTCAATCCAGCAGTGAATCCCTCACTCCAGGGATCATTCCGGGGAATGAACCCCTCACTCCAGGGATCATTCCAGGAGTGAACCCCTCACTCCAGGGATCAATCCAGCAGTGAATCCCTCACTCCAGGGATCTCCCCAGACCCCAAACCAGCCGGGCCTGGCCCTGCTGCTCCCCGTGCCAGGAGTGTCACGTCCCTGCAGCCGCCCTGTCCCCACTGCAGGGCCAAACCCTTGCCCAGAGCCGAGGGGAGGGTTGTCCCTGTGGGGAGCTTTATCTGCTCCCTGAGATCAGCCCAGCCCTGCTGCCTGCTTGCTTGGTGCCCCAGCCCTGGCTGCGCTGCTGCTCCTGGCCAGGCGTCAGCAGAAATCCCAACCCCACTTTCCCACTGTGCTGTCCTCCCAGGACTGCCTTTGTGGGGGGGGATTGGATTTAATTAGCTGTTCCAATTAACGTGGAGGGGACTGGCAGGACCTGCTGCCCACAGCTCAGCCAGGGCTCAGCTCATCCCCAGCGCTGCCTTCCCTCGCTTGGCGCTTCCCCGCCAGCTCTGCCTGCTCTCCCTCCCCGCTCTGCTCCTCTGCTGCAATCCCCCTTGTTCTTCCCCTCCTCCTCCTCCTCCTCCTCCTCCTGGTGCTGCCCTGGGAGCAGCAACCCCAACCCCAACCCCAATCCCAAGCCCAATCCCCATCCCAGCCCCGCTTGCTGACGCTGACCCCCTGTTCTTCTTTCCAGCCCCTGTCGCGGCTGCCAGGGACGCCCGAGCCTGGAGCGGCCCTTAGGCTGCGGGGTAAGTCCCGTTTTTTTGCTCAATATATTGCACGTTTTTTCAAAGTTTCTTTTTTGTTCCCTCTTTGAGCCCTTTTTTTATTCCCCGCCCCCCTAAAAGGGTCGAAAACAACTTTTTTGAAAACTTTGAAAAACCGCACAGTATATTCAGAAAAAAGGGGACTTACCAGGAGAGGCACGTGGCAAAGGGGGCCGTGCTGCATGTGGGGGTGAGTTCGGGGTGTTCCCTGTCCGGAGGGCGCAGCTGGATCCTGACCGCCCCTTTTCCCTCCTCCCCAGGCCAGCAGCAGCTGACGGTGCAGAACGTGTCCGGCAACAACGTGACCATCAGCGGGCTGAGCCCCACGCAGATCCAGCTGCAGATGGAGCAGGCGCTGTCCGGGGACATCCAGCCCGGCGAGAAGAGGAGGAGGATGGCCTGCACCTGCCCCAACTGCAAGGACGGCGACAAGCGGTGGGTGCTGCGAGTGGGAAGGGCTCATCCTGCTTGGGTCTGCCCCTTCTGGGCTATCTCAGAGAGGTTCATCCCTCTGGATCTGCCTCTCCTGGGCTCAGAGCAGTTCATCCCTATGGATCTGCCTCTCCTGGGCTATCTCAGAGCGGTTCATCCCTCTGGATCTGCCCCTTCTGGGCTATCTCAGAGAGGTTCATCCCTCTGGATCTGCCTCTCCTGAGCTATCTCAGAGAGGTTCATCCCTTGGGATCTGCCTCTCCTGGGCTAACTCCAGGTTCATCCCCCTGGATCTGCCTCTCCTGGGCTGTCTCAGAGCGGTTCATCCCCCTGGATCTGCCTCTCCTGGGCTATCTCAGAGCGGTTCATCCCCCTGGATCTGCCCCTTCTGGGCTAACTCCAGGTTCATCCCTTTGTATCTGCCTCTCCCGGCTTTAACCCAGAGCAGCTCATCCCACTTGGATCCGCCTGTCCCGGGTCTAACCCAGAGCGTTTTACCCCCCGCCCCGTCCCGCCTGGCCGTTCTGACGCCACCTCTCCCTCTCCCTCTCTCCCTCTCCCTCTCCCTCTCCCTCTCCCTCTCCTCTCCCCTCCCTCTCCTCTCCTCTCCCATCCCTTCAGGCCGGGTGATGGTGGGAAGAAGAAGCACATCTGCCACATCCCCGAGTGCGGGCGCACGTTCCGCAAGACGTCGCTGCTGCGGGCGCACGTGCGGCTGCACACGGGCGAGAGGCCCTTCGTGTGCAACTGGGTGTTCTGCGGCAAGCGCTTCACCCGCTCCGACGAGCTGCAGCGGCACGCGCGCACCCACACAGGTCTGCACCGCGCCGGGGCTGGGATGGAGCCCCCAGAAGGGCTGGGGTATCCCTGGGGTGTCCCCATTCCCAAAGTAAAACCCTCAATAGGGCTGGGAAATCCCTGGAGTGTCCCCGTTCCCAAAGCAGAACCCCCAAAAGGGCTGGGGTATCCCTGGAGAGTCCCCATTCCCAAAGTAAAACCCTCAATAGGGCTGGGAAATCCCTGGGGTGTCCCCGTTCCCAAAGCAGAACCCCCAAAAGGGCTGGGGAATCCCTGGGGTGTCCCCATTCCCAAAGCAGAGCCCCCAAAAGGGCTGGGGAATCCATGGGGTGTCCTCGTTCCCAAAGCAGAACCCCAGCAGGGCTGGGACATCCCTGGAGAGTCCCCGTTCCCAAAGCAGAAACCCCGACAGGGCTGGGGTATCCCTGGGGTGTCCCCATTCCCCCAGTAGGGCTGGGATATCCCTGGAGTGTCCCCGTTCCCAAAGCAGAGCCCCAGCAGGGCTGGGGAATCCCTGGAGTGTCCCTGTTCCCCCAATAGGGCTGGGACATCCCTGGGGTGTCCCCGTTCCCAAAGCAGAACCCCCAATAGGGCTGGGATATCCCTGGAGTGTCCCCGTTCCCAAAGCAGAACCCCCAAAAGGGCTGGGGTATCCCTGGGGTGTCCCCGTTTCCAGGGCAGAACCCCCAAACACATCTGGGACATCCCTGGAGTGTCCCCATTCCCAGGGCAGAGCCCCCAAACACATCTGGGACACCCCAAGCTCTCCTCCATCCCCAGGGCAGAGCCCCCAAACAGGCCTGGGGGACCCCCAGGTGCCACCACCCCCTCGGGAGCACGGGGATGATCTGGGCAGGTCCTGCCTGGGCTCTGGGGGGCACTGGGGGATTTTGGGGGGTCTCTGGTGACAGAGGAAGGGGATGGGGACATCAAGGGGACAAGTCCTGGAGGTGTCACCGCCCCTGAGGGAGCACTGGGCAGGTTCTCCCTGGGTTCTGGGGGGCACTGGGGGATTTTGGGGGGTCTCTGGTGACGGGGGCTAAGGGGGCCGCATCCTGGGGGTGTCACCCCGTCCCCCGAGGCCCCTGGCCGTCCCTGGGGGTGACCCCGGTGGTGTCCCCTGTCCCCGCAGGTGACAAACGCTTCGAGTGCGCGCAGTGCCAGAAACGCTTCATGCGCTCCGACCACCTGACCAAGCACTACAAAACCCACCTGGTCACCAAGAACCTGTAGGGTGGGGGCACCCCCTGCGCCCCACGCCCGGCCCCACAGCCAGGGGCCACCCACAGCACTCCAGGGAGGCGCCTCGGGGGCGTCCCCGGCCTCCCGACCGCGCTGGGCACCCTGAAAACGGCGCTGGGGGTGCCCCAGGGTCCCCCCTGTGACCCCAGAGATTTATGGGGTGACCCAGAGCCTCCCTTGTGACCCCACAGGCTCAGGGGTGACCCCAAGCTCCCCTGTGACCCCACAGGTTTAGGGGGTGCCCCAGACCCTCCCCTGTGACCCCAGAGGTTTAGGGGATCACCCAGAGCCCCCCAGCCCCATGGGGACCCCCCCAGCCCCATGGGGACCCCCAGAGCTCCCCAGCCCCATGGGGTCCCCCCAGTTTCCCCCAGAGCCCCCCAGGGCGTGGGGCAGGAGCCCCGAGGGGAGGGGCTCCAGAGCACATTCCTACTTTATATTTAAAGTCTATAAATAGCTATAAATATCTATATCCCCTTTGGAAAATCCCTGTTTTCTATCGGATCGTTGCCTTACACTCCCCTGTCCCCGCCCTGTGGATCATGAGTGCTTTTTTAATCTATTTAATCCCCTGCCTTCCTCTCCCAAAACTCCGTTTTTTCCCCCCCTCATGGCCAATTCCTCTCTCCCAATTTTTATTTCCGAGCAACGTTGGCAATTCCCCCTTTTTTGTTATTTTGTTTGCAATTTTGGGACTCCATCCCTTTTTTTTTTCCCTTTTCCTTCCTTTTTTTTTTTTCTTTTTTCCCCTTTTCCCTTCCTTATTTTTTATTTTCACCCCTTTTTCTTTCCTTTTCTCCCCCTTTTTCCTTCCTTATTTTTTCCCCTTCCTCCTTCCTTAGTTTTTATTTTTCCCCTTTTTTTCTCCCTTATTTTTTATTTTTCCCCCTTTTCTCTTCCCGTTTTTTTTTATTTTCTCCTTTTCCCTCCCTTTTTTTTTCTTTTCCCTCCTTTTTCCTTCCTTATTTTTTATTTTCCCTCTCTTTCCCTCCTTTTTTTTTCCATTTTCTCTTCCTTATTTTTTCTTTTTTCCCCCTTTCCGTTCCTTATTTTTTCTTTTCCCTCCTTTTTCCTTCTCTTTTTTTAATTTTCCCCCCTTTTTCCTCCCTTGTTTTTTTTCTTTTTTCCCCCCTTTTCCTGTCCTTATTTTTTATTATTTTTTCCCTCCCTTTTTGTTTCCTTTCCCCGTTTCCCGTGTGTGCCCCCCCCCCCGTGTACAGTGTACATTGTATCATAGATTCTATTGCTTTGGAGCTTTTAAATTAAACAGAAATTCCGTTTATTTTTGCCTGCTGTGCCGGGCCGTGCTGTGCCTGCCCTGTGTGATCCTCCGGGAGCTTCCCCGGCTCAATAAAAACCCCGAGGCGCCTCCAGGTCCTGCTGCCTCCGGGCTCTGGGGATTTGGGGGAGTTGGGAGGGTTTGGGGGAATTGGGGGAATTTGTGGGATTTGGGGGAATGGATGGGATTGACAGGAATGGATGGGGTTTGGAGGCATGGATGGGAAATTGAGGAATTTTAGCAGGAAATGGTTCAGCTCCTGCTGTGAGCTGCTGGCTCAGGAGTGGGGGATTGTCCCCAAATCCCTGTCCCCAAACCCCTGTGCCCAAATCCCCGTCCTTGTCACAGCATCCCACATACCCCATCCCCACATCCCTGTCCCCAGTGTCCCCAAATCCCTGTTCCCACCATGTCCCAGCCCCTTGTCACCGCCTCCCGAGGCCCATATGTCCCAAATCCCCAAATTGCCGTCCCCGTGTGTCCCCGCTGTCCCCGTGTGTCCCCGCTGTCCCCTGGGTGTCCCCGCTGTCCCCTGGGTGTCCCCCTCCCGCGGTCGTTGCCCCTTTAAGAGCCCCCGCACCTCTCTATACCAGCCACTACTTCCGGGTCTTTTGTCCCCGCCCCTTCCACCTTCTCCAATGGGCAGCCAGCTCCTACGGAGGCGCGCGCGCTCTGCCGCTGTCTATTGGCTGCGCTGTAGGAGGCGTGGCCGCTCTTGGCCACGCTCCCGGGGCCGTGGGGGCTCCGTGCGGCCGCGATGGAGCTGGAGCAGCTGCGGAAAAGCTACCGGGGGGACAGCGAGGTGGGACCGGGGGGACAGCGAGGTGGGACCGGGGGGACAGCGAGGGGGGACCGGGACAGGGGGGACCGCGGGGGTACCGGGAGGGCCCCCCAAAGCCCGGAGAAGCCCCTCCCGGGCAGGGTGACCGCCCCCGAGGCTTGGGGCCACCCCGCAGCCAGGGCGACGCTGCCCCAGGTTGTCCCCAAGCCCTGCGGTGTCCCCACGTTCCCCTTGCTGCCCCCCAGTGCTGTCCCCGCTCTGGCCCCTGTGCTGGCCGTGCCCTCGAGCGCGGTGCCCTCCCCCGGTGTCCCCTGACCCCCGGTGTCCCCCCGGTGTCCCCCGGTGTCCCCAGGCGTTCGAGGAGTGCCACCTGGTGTCCCTGGAGCCCCTGGAGCAGTTCCGGGCCTGGCTGCAGGACGCGCTGCAGTGCCCGGACATCGCCGAGCCCAACGCCATGTGCCTGGCCACCTGCTCCAGGTGACACTGCGGGGACACAGGGGGGACAGGGCAGGGACAGGGGACATGTGCCTGGCCACCTGCTCCAGGTGGCACTGGGGACAGGGGGGACAGGGCAGGGACAGGGCAGGGACAGGGGCCATGTGCCTGGCCGCCTGCTCCAGGTGGCACTGGGGACAGGGGGGACACTGGGGGGTGAGACTGGGGGGACACACAGCAGGGACACCGAGGGGACATGGGGGATACACAGGGGGTGACACAGGGGTGACACAGGTGACATGGGTGACACACAAAGGTTGACATGGGTGACACTGGGGTGACACAGGGGTGACACTGGGGTGGCACAGGTGACACAGGTGACACACAGAGATGACACAGGTGACACAGGTGACACACAGAGGTGACCCAGAGGTGACACAGGTGACACAGGTGACACAGGTGACACACAGAGGTGACCCAGAGGTGACGCGGTGCCTGGGCGCTGTCCCACAGGGACGGGCGGCCCTCGGCGCGCATGGTGCTGCTGAAGGGGCTGGGGCCGGACGGGCTGCGCTTCTTCACCAACTACGAGAGCAGGAAGGGCCAGGAGCTGGTGAGGGACACACGGACACACACAGGGAGCCCCAGAAATCAACCCCGAGAAATAAATCCCGAGAAATCCCAAATTCCGGGAGCTGGTGAAGGACGGGGAGCCACAAACACCGGGAACCCCGATCAATAAATCCTGAGAAATCCCCATAAATCAATCCAAATAAATCCTGGAGCTGCTGAGGGCCAGGGACCCTGAAACACCAGGAATAAATCCCGATAAATCCCGATTAATAAATCCCAATAAATCCCAATAAATAAATCCCAATAAATCCCAATAAATCAATCCAAATAAATCCTGGAGCTGCTGAGGGACAGGGACCCTGAAACACCAGGAATAAATCCCGATAAATCCCGATTAATAAATCCTGATAAATCCTGATTAATAAATCCCAATAAATTCCAATAAATCAATCCAAATAAATCCCAAATTCCTGGAGCTGGTGACGGACAGGGACCCAGAAACACCAGGAATAAATCCTGAGAAATCCCAATAAATCCTGATAAATAAATCCCGATAATAAACCCCGATAAATCCCGATAATAAACCTGGATAATCGCGGAATTCGGCCCCGGAGCAGCGCGGTTCTGCCTCAGCTCCCTCCTGTTCCCGCAGGACTCCAATCCCTTCGCCTCCCTCGTGTTCTACTGGGAGCCGCTCTGCCGGCAGGTGAGAGGGACCCCAAATCCTGGAGGGGGATTTGGGGCTGGGGTCAGACAGGGCGGGGGTGGCGGCTGCGGTTTTGGGGGAAAAATCACGGAATGGGGGTTCTGAGTTTGGGAGCACCTTCGGAGCCACTGGCCGGATCCCAGGGGATGGTGGTCCCCAGCAGGCATGAAATCCCTGCATTTTTTGGGTGAAAAAGTCAGAGAATGGGGCAATTCCGTGCTTGGGAATGGGAGCTGGGGTGGCCCAGGTGCACATCGAGGGCTCGGGGCTGGCCCAGGTGAGGGCTGAGGTCTCAGTGCCATCCCCAGGTGCGCATCGAGGGCTCGGTGCGGCGCCTGCCCGAGGAGGAATCCGATCGCTACTTCCAGTCCCGGCCCCGGGGCAGCCAGATCGGGGCCCTGGTCAGCCGGCAGAGCTCGGTCATCCCTGACAGAGAGGTGAGCCCAGGGCGGGATCGGCTGTGGGATCCCTGTGCCCTTTGGGATCGGCTGTGGGATCCCTGTGCCCTTTGGGATCGGCTGTGGGATCCCCTGCTCCCTGTGGGATCCCCGTTCCCTGTGGGATCCCCTCCCTCCCCATTGTTCCCCTGGCTCCCCGCAGTACCTGCGGAAGAAGAACGCGGAGCTGGAGGAGCTGTACCGGGACAAGGCAGTGCCCAGGCCGGATTACTGGTGAGACCGGGGGCCTGAGCCCCCCTGAGCCCCCCAGATTCCCCCAGAACCGCCCCCGAGCGCGGGTGTCCCTTGCAGGGGCGCGTACCTGGTGGAGCCGGAGCTGGTGGAGTTCTGGCAGGGCCAATCGAACCGGCTGCACGACCGCATCGTGTTCCGGCGGCTGCGGGACCACGCGGCGCCGCTCGGGGCCATGACCCACCGCGGCCACGGCGACTGGGTCTACGAGCGCCTCTCGCCCTGAGCCCGCCCGGAACGGCCCCGGGAACGGCCCGGGAACGGCCCCGGGAACAGCCCCGGAACGGCCCCGGAACGGTCCCGGGAACAGCCCCGGAACGGTCCCGGGAACGGCCCGGGAACGGCCCCGGGAATGGTCCCGGAACGGTCCCGGGAACGGCCCCGGGAACGGCCCCGGAACGGTCCCGGGAACGGCCCCGGAACGGCCCCGGGAATGGCCCCGGAACGGTCCCGGAACGGTCCGGGAATGGCCCCGGGAATGTCCCCAGGTGTCGCAGCCGCCCTGCCCTGTCCCTTGCTGTGTGCTGGGGATGGGCCCGGAGCTGCCCTCACCCCATCTGCAACCATTCCCAGTGGTTAATTAATTATGTAAATGATTGTGCAGGGTCCGGCTGTGACCCCAGTGACCCCCCTGTCCCTGTCCCTGTCCCCATCCCTGTCCCTGTCCCTCGCTGTGTGCTGGGAATGCCTTCAGAGCTGCCCTCACCCCGTTGTGTCCCCAAATGTGTCTGCAGCCGCTCCCAGTGGTTAATTAATCGTGTTAATAATGATCGTTCAGGGTCCAACTGTGATCCCAGTGACCCCCCTGTCCCTGTCCCTGTCCCTGTCCCTCGCTGTGTGTTGGAAATGCCTTCAGAGCTGCCCTCACCTCACCTACAGCCGCTCTCGGTGGTTAATTAATCGTGTTAATGATTGTGCAGGGTCCAACTGTGATCCCAGTGACCCCCCTGTCCCTGTCCCTGTCCCCATCCCTGTCCCTGTCCCTGTCCCACCACTGCCGCCCGTCTCTCCATGCTTTGGCTGGAATCGTGGAATGTGCTCAATTCCCAGGTCGTTAATTGTTGTTTAATTAACTTAAATCGTGTCGCCGCTGTCGTGGGCTGCCCCGGGGCCATGAGACCCGAAACCTCGGCGCGTCCCCTCCTCCAGCTGCCGGAAAAGAATAAATCGGGATTTATGTGGAGGCGTGGAGCCTTTGGGTCCGTACCGGGCTAATGTTTAACCAGGCAGGGCTGGGCTCTCCCGGGGCGGCCGGGGGGGCTCGGAGCTGCCGCCAATCCCGGGCCTGGACCCGGCCGTGGCTGGAACCAGCCCCAAAAGCGGCCCCGGTTCCGTGTTCGCTGTCCCGGAGCGGGATCAGCCCCCATAAACCAGCCCCGGTTCCGTGTTTGCTGTCCCGGAGCGGGATCAGCCCCCATAAACCAGCCCCGGTTCCGTGTTTGCTGTCCCGGAGCGGGATCAGCCCCCAAAGCGGCCCCGGTTCCGTGTTTGCCGTCCCGGAGCGGGATCGTGCCCGTCCCGGGGGGACAGCGCAGCCCTGGCACGGTGGCCCCGGCGCTGCCGCCCCCTTTGCGCCTCTGTCACAGCCGCCGATGGCTCTGGGCCCTCCGGGCTGTCCCTTGGGGAGGACGGGAGGGGACCGGGCGATGTCGCCGCTGTCCCAAATTCCAGGGGAGGGGCAAAGGGACCGAGGGGCTCCTCCCGTTCCCGCCGGGACAAAGCCGGGGGTCCGAGCGCGACGGGAGCGGGGCTGTGAGCGCACAGAGCCGGGGCGGGACCGGGACCGGCCCCGGGGGAGCTGGCACCGGCCCCGGGAAATCGGGAAACTGAGAAATCGGGAAACCGGGAAATCGGGAAACCGGGAAATCGGGAAACCGGGATACCGGGAAATCGGGAAAGCGGGAAACCGAAAAAACGGGAAATCGGGAAACCGGGAAACCGGGAAACTGAGAAACCGGGAAACCGGGAAACTGAGAAACCGGGATACCGGGATACCGGGAAACTGAGAAACCGAAAAAATGGGAAACCGAAAAAACGGGAAACCGAGAAACCGGGAAACCGAGAAACCGATAAAGCATGAAACCGGGAAACCGGGAAACTGATAAACCGGGAAATCGGGAAACCGGGAAATCAGGAAACCGGGAAACCGGGAAAATGAGAAACCGGGATACCGGGAAACCGGGAAACCGGGAAACCGGGATACCGAAAAAACGGGAAACCGAGAAACCGGGAAACCGGGAAACTGAGAAACCGGGAAACCGGGAAATCGAAAAAACGGGAAACCGGAAAACCGAAAAAACGGGAAACCGAGAAACCGGGAAATCGAGAAACCGGGAACCCGGGGCTGGGCTCGGGCTCTCGGCGCCCTCCGGAGCCGGCAGGGGCTGGAGCTGCGGAGCCCTGGAGCGGCCGCGCCCTCCCCTCCCGGACCCGCCTCTGCTCCCTCCTCCTTCCCCGGGTCAGGGATTCCCCGGCGCGGCGCCGCCCCCTGGAGGAGGGACAGGGTCTGGGAAACCCGGCCCGGAGGGGGAACCCCCAAAATCCCGCAAAATCCACCCAAATCCACCAAATCCCCCCATTCCTAGCCGTTCCGGGTCCAATCCTGCCCAGCCCAGGGGTCCAATCCTGCCCGCCCCGAGGGTCCAATCCTGCCCAGGGAGGGACCAATCCTGCCCACCCCCGAGGGTCCAATCCTGCCCAGCCCGGGGGCCAATCCTGACCACCCCAGGGTCCAATCCTGCCCAGGGAGGGTCCAATCCTGCCCAGGGAAGGTCCAATCCTGACCAGGGAGGGTCCAATCCTGACCAGGGAGGGTCCAATCCTGCTCACCCCCCGAGGGTCCAATCCTGCCCCAGGGAGGGTCCAATCCTGCCCCAGGGAGGGTCCAATCCTGCCCCAGGGAGGGTCCAATCCTGACCACCCCAGGGTCCAATCCTGCCCAGGGAAGGTCCAATCCTGACCAGGGAGGGCCCAATCCTGCCCAACCCGAGGGTCCAATCCTGCCCAGGGGATGGTCCAATCCTGCCCACCCCCTACTACCCCCCCCCCGGTCCAATCCTGCTCTCCTTGGGGTCCAACCCGGCTCTCCTTGGGAGCGATCCTGCCCCGTTTGGATCCGACCCTGCCCCGTCTGTGTCCGACCCTGCCCCGTTTGGGTCCAATCCCGATCTGAAGGGACCAATCCCGACCTAAAAGTACAAATCCTGCTCTCGTTGGGACAAATCCGGGGGAGCTGGAAACCGGGAAACCGGGGCTGGGCTCGGGCTCTTGGCGCCCTGCGGAGCCGGGAGGGGCTGGAGCCGCGGAGCTCGGGAACGGCCGCGCCCTGCGGAGCCGGGAGCGTGGATCGCGGGTCCTGGGATCCCGGGATCGTGGATCGTGGGTCCCGGATCCCCGATCGCCGCTTTCCCCGCGGGCTCACGGAGCCGGGAGGGCTCCCCGGGCTCCGGCCGGCCCCGTGTCCCCCCTTCCAGGGGCTCAGGGATTCCCGGCATGGCCGCGCTCCCTCCGGGGCTCCAGAGGGATCCAGAGGTGCCAGGAGGGATCCGGGGATCTGCGGGAAATCCCTGGAGCCGCCTCTGCTTCCAGCCCCGCGCGTCCCCTTGTCCCGCGGGGTCAGGGATTCCCCGGGATGGCTCCCAGAGGGGTCCCAGAGGGATCCAGAGCTTTCCCACCCTTCCATGCCGGGTTTGGGCATCCGCGGGGCTCTCCCGGAGCTGCCTCCGCTCCCAGGCTCGCTTTATTAACCACAGTTAATTAGCGGCGGGCGCGAGCGGGGTGGGATCCCCGCTTCCAGCAGCGGGGACGGATTCCCGGGGAACGCGGCTCCTCCGGGAGGGATTCCCGGGGAAATGCGGCTCCTCCGGGAGGGATTCCCGGGCATCGGTCCCGCGGGGTCGTTCCCTGGGCACAGGGAAGCGTCGCATCCCCCTCGGGCGGGACTCGGCAAGGACGCGGCTCTGCAGCCCCTCGGGATCGGGACACGGGCGGGGCTCGGCCCCAAAAAGTGACGGGAGGAGGGGAATGGGATTGGGAATGGGATCGGGATCGGGGCAGAGCCGGGCGGGCCCCGCGGGGAGCGTCCTCGTTCATCCCAGTACGGACCAGTCCGCGCTGGGAGCGGCAGGGACGGGGAGCGCCGGCCCCGCTCTGCCCCGGGGTCAGTCCTGCTGCTCCGGGATCATCCCACAGGTAAATTCCATTAAATTCCATTAAATTCCATTAAATTCCATCCTGAGTCCTCCCCGGGGCCGACCCCCGCCCCGGTCACTGCTCCTCGCGCTCGCCGGCCCCGCACAGGCTGGGATGCTCGGCCAGGGTCGCCCTCACTTTCTTCTTCTCCTTGAAGCGCCCGGAGTGCGAGACCTTGACGTGCTTGCCCTTGGTGCTCTTGTCCACGATCTTCTCCAGGCGGGCGGCGAAGCCGGGGGTGCCCTCGGGGCCGGTCCCGTCCGCGCTGTCCCCGCCGGGCGCCGCGGGGCCCTCGGGGCTCTCGTACAGCACCGTGGGCGCTGCCTGGCGCTTCCGCAGGAACGTCAGCTTCCACCAGCCGTGCCCGTCGGCCATCCTGGAACGGCACCGGCGCTCGGGCTCCGTCCCGGGGCTCCCTCCGCCCTCCCGCAGCCGCACCGGGGGCGCGGCGCTGCCCTCCCGCGGGATGCTCGGGGCGGGACCCGCCGCGGGCACCGGCACGGGGCGGGCGTTCCACGGCTCGGGCATTCCGGGAAAAGCCGGGAAAAGGCGGCGGGCAGCGCCGGGAGCTGCCCTTATCAGCCACGTGTAGCGGGAGGGAGCGCGGAGAGCAAACAGGAACAGGAACTGGGCGCAGGTGGCACCGGGGAGTGCCGGGGGCGCTGCCCGGGGTCCCCCCGGCCCCACGCCGGCCTCGGGGCTCGCTGCTCCCGCTGGGGCCAGGGGAGGTTCCGGGAAGGCTCCGGAGCCCAGCGTGGCGGGCACGGAGGGGATTCCCAGGGCCCGGGGCCGAGCCCTGCCCCGTGTCCCAGTCCCGGTCCCAGTCCCTGTCCCCATCCCTGTCCCCGTTCCTGCCCCGTGGCGCTCAGCCACCAGCGAGCCCTCCCCGATGTCGCTTTGGGGATAAAAACCCCTTTCCCCTCAGCGACACGGGGACAGGGGCACAGAGACCGCGGCCAGCGCCCCGCTGGTGGCCCCTGTGTCCCCAGCGCCAGGTGGGACCGTCCCCGGCCGTGTCCCCAGAGTGTCCCCGGGGGTCCCACAGCCCATGCCCAGCCCGGACACCGCACCCCGGTACCTGCTCCTGCCGCCTCCGGGGGTCCCGGGGGTGTCCGGGGGTCCCGGGGGTCCCAGGGGTGTCCCGGGCGTGTCCCGGGGTGTCCCGGGCGTGTCCCGGGGGGCAGCGCGGGCAGGTGCCGCTCACCTGCGGCTGTCCCGGTGTTCCCGTCAAGGTGAACCCGCTCCCAAACCCCTCCTGCCGGAGCAAACAGCGGGGCCGGGCCAGGCACGGCTGAATATTCATGACAGGGAGCGGTGCCAGCCCCGGGAGGGTGGCCCGGAGTGGCCTCGGGTGGCCCCGGGTGGCCCTGGGTGGCTTTGGGTCGCTCTGAGCGGCTCTGGGTGGCTCTGAGTGGCCCTGGATGGCTCTGGGTGGCCCCGGGTGGCCCTGGATGGCTCTGAGTGGCCCTGGGTGGCTCTGGGTCGCTCTGAGTGGCTCTGGGTGGCCCCGGGTGGCCGGGGATGGCTCTGAGTGGCCCCGGGTGGCCGGGGATGTGTCCTGGGGCTCCCAGTGGATCCCAAGGGATCTGGGATCTGCTCTGGGGGATGCTGGGGATCCCGCAGGGTTGGGGATTCATTTGGGAGCCTCCTGTGGATCCCCGCAGGGACGGCTGGGGGCGATCCCGGCGATCCCGGCTCGGTGCTGGGGCACCTTGGGTCCGGGACCGGGATTGGCGCCAGGTTTGGGACCGCGATTAAGGCCGGGATCGGGATTGGGACCGGCATTAAGGCCGGGATGGGACCGGGACCGGGATTTAGGACTGGGACTAGGACTATGGCCGGGATCGGAATTGTGACCGGGAGCAGGATCGGGATTGGTTCCAGGTTTGGAGCCGGGATCGGGACCGGGACCGGGATTTGCTCCGGGAGCGGGATCGGGACCCCCAAACTCCCACCGCCCGCTCCGATTGGTCCGCGCTCATCCTGCCCCTTTCCCCTCCAGCCAATGGAAACACAGGGACGTGGCGCTGCCTCCCAGCTGCCGCCTTCTGATTGGTGAGAGTTCGACCTCGGGGCGGAGCGCGCTTTGATTGGCCGAGGCGCGGGCGCTGAGGGAGGCGATTGGCTGGGGCGGGGAGGGCGGAAGTGGAGAGGCGGGGCCGGGAAAGATGCAGGTGCGGACCGGGACCGGGAGCGGGATCGGAAACGGGAGCGGGAGCGGAGAAGGGTTCGGGAGCGGGATCGGAAACGGGAGCGGGAGCGGAGAAGGGTTCGGGAGCGGGGAAAGGTCCGGGATCGGGTCCAGGCGCGGGGCAGCGGGGACAGCCCGGGCCTGGCGCTGGAGCGAAGGGTTCCGGCCCCGCTCCCGGTGCCGCTCCCGGTGCCGCTCCCGGTGCCGGCTGCCGCAGCCCCGCCCCTGCCGTGTTCTCCCCGCAGGCCGCTCCCCAGGACTACCAGAATGTGCCCATCGACATCCAGACCAGCAAGCTCCTGGGTACGGGAGTGAGCCCCGGCTCCGCTTTCCCTCCCGGCTCCGCTTTCCCTCCAGACTGGGCAGGAGCCGGGAATTCATCCCGGTTATCCCAGCCCAGCTCCCGCTTTCCCCTCCAGCTGCGGATCCGTCCCAGGCTTTGGGAAAAGACTCGGGAATTCCTCCCGGTGTTTGCTCCCCGTGTCCCCGGAGCCCGGGGATGTCCCCAGAGCCCGGGGATGTCCCCAGAGCCCGAGTGTCCCCCCGGTGACCCCCGTGTCCCCAGACTGGCTGCTGGACCGGCGGCACTGCGGGCGGCGCTGTCCCCATGTCCCCGCGGTGTCCCTGTCCCGGTGTCCCCATGGTGATGGCACTGTCCCCATGTCCCCGTGTCCCCATGGTGATGGCACTGTCCCCATGGTGATGGCACTGTCCCCATGTCCCCGTGTCCCCTGTCCCCATGGTGATGGCACTGTCCCCGTGTCCCCTGTCCCCAGACTGGCTGCTGGACCGCCGGCACTGTGGGCGGCACTGTCCCTGCAGTGTCCCTGTCCCCATGTCCCCGTGTCCCCTGTCCCCATGGTGATGGCACTGTCCCCGTGTCCCCTGTCCCCAGACTGGCTGCTGGACCGCCGGCACTGCGGGCAGTGCTGTCCCCATGTCCCCGCGGTGTCCCTGTCCCGGTGTCCCCATGGTGATGGCACTGTCCCCATGGTGATGGCACTGTCCCCATGTCCCCGTGTCCCCTGTCCCCATGGTGATGGCACTGTCCCCATGTCCCCATGGTGATGGCACTGTCCCCATGTCCCCAGACTGGCTGCTGGACCGCCGGCACTGTGGGCGGCACTGTCCCTGCAGTGTCCCTGTCCCCATGTCCCCGTGTCCCCTGTCCCCATGGTGATGGCACTGTCCCCATGGTGATGGCACTGTCCCCATGTCCCCAGACTGGCTGCTGGACCGCCGGCACTGTGGGCGGCGCTGGCCGGCGCAGGTGGCGCAGGTGCGGGAGCGGATCCGGGCGGCACTGCAGGACATGCCCGAGCACCCCGAGATCCGAGAGCTGCTCCAGGGCTCCTGTCAGTGCTCCGGGACCGGGGTCTGGGGGGTTTGGGGTCGGGGTATTGGGAATTGGGGTTTGGGGATTTCAAACTTGGGGTTTGGGGGCTTGGGAATTGGGGTTTGGGGTCTGGGGTTTGGGGATTTCAGATTTGGGGTTTGGGGTTTGGGAATTGGGGTTTTGGGATTTGGGGTTTGGGATTTGGATTTTGGCATGGATCTCCCCCCCCTGCAGAGCCAGGATTTGGGGTGGAAGGGTTGTTCACAAAGGGGTGGTGGTGGCAGCTCAAAAACTTCCCAAAACCTCCCAAAACCTCCCGGGGGTCTCCTAAAACCTCCCAGGGCTCCCCCAAAGCCCCCCAGGGATCCCCCAAAGCCCCCCAGGGCTCCCCTGACCCCGTTGCTCCCCCCAGACCTGCACTATTTCCACTGCCTGCGCATCGTGGAGATCCTCAAGGGCACTGAGGCCTCCACCAAGAACCTCTTTGGGCGCTACTCGTCCCAGAGGATGAAGGTGGGAGCGCCCTCCTCTTCCTCCTCATCCTCCTCATCCTCCTCATCCTCCTCTTCCTCCTCCTGCTCCTGCTGACCCTCGTGTCTGTCCCCAGGACTGGCAGGAGATCGTGTCCCTCTATGAGAAGGACAACGCCTACCTGGGTGAGAGGGAATGGGAATAATGGGAATAATGGGAATAATGGGAATTCCCCGAGGCGTCCCAAAGAACGCCCTGGGTGGGTGGAATTCAGTCCCCAAACTGGGATGGACTGGGATGGGACAGGATGGGATTTGTGGGAAGGCCAAAGCCCAGTGGGATTTAAAGGGGAATTCGGTCCCCAAACTGGGATGGGATGGGATGGGAAGGGATGGGATGGGATTTAAAGGTGAATTCAGCCCCCAAACTGGGATGGGATGGGATGGGATAGGATTTAAAGGTGAATTCAGCCCCCAAACTGGGATGGGATGGGATGGGATTTAAAGGTGAATTCAGCCCCCAAACTGGGATGGGATGGGATAGGATTTAAAGGTGAATTCAGCCCCCAAACTGGGATGGGATTTAAAGGTGAATTCAGCCCCCAAACTGGGATGGGATGGGATGGGATGGGATGGGATGGGATTTAAAGGCGAATTCAGCCCCCAAACTGGGACAGGGCAGCATTTAAAGCCCAGGGCTCATGGGAACGCCCGGTCCCAGCGGGATGAGCCCCCCGGGATGCCGGGACCCCCTGAGCCCCCGGGGTGACCCCGGTGTCCCCCAGCCGAGCTCTCGAGCCTGCTGGGGCGCAGCATCAGCTACGAGCTGCCGGCGCTGCGGAGGCAGCGGGGCCGGTGCCTGCAGGCGCAGCAGGAGCTGGCGCGGCGCGAGGACGAGTGCCAGGCGCGGGCAGGGGAGCTCCGCGAGCGCTTCCTGGGCTCCTGCCGCCAGTACGGCATCGCCGTGAGTGCCCCGGGGAGCCTGGAACAACGGGCTGGGAATGGCCCCAGGGGGAGCCTGGAACGGGCTGGGAATGGCCCTGGACAGAGCCTGAAATGGGCTCGGAATGGCCCCAGGGGGAGCCTGGAACAACGGGCTGGGAATGGCACCGAACAGAGCCTGGAACAACGGGCTGGGAATGGCCCCAGGGGGAGCCTGGAACGGGCTGGGAATGGCCCCAGGGGAGCCTGGAACAACGGGCTGGGAATGGCCCCAGACCAACCCTAGAATAACTGCAAACAGACCCTAAAACAAGCCTGGAATAACCCCAAAATGGGCCCCAGAGTAACCCCTGAACAGAGCCTAAATCAGCCCTGAAATAACCCCAAAGGGGCCCCAGAGTAACCCCAAACAGAGCCCAGAACAGACCCCAAGTGTCCCCGCGGTGTCCCCAAGTGTCCCCGCGGTGTCCCCAGGGCGAGGACGTGCGCCGGGAGCTGCTGGCTCAGGTGCAGGCGCTGCCGTCGCTGCTGTCCCGCGTCGGGGACGGCGCCAGCGCCCTCGGGGACGCCATCGAGCTGTACCAGGCCTGCGTGGCCTTCGTGTGTGACAGGTGGGGACAGCCCTGACACCCCCGAAACAGCCCCAAACCAACCCCAAAACATCCCTCAGCTCCCCTAAAACAGCCCCAGCTCCCCACACTTCCCCACAACAGCTCCTGGTCCCTCCAAAACCCCGGCACTGCGGATGCTGAGGTGTCCCCATCCCTGATGTCCCCATAACCAATCCCATCCCCAATGCTGTCCCCATGCTCCCTGTCCCCATCCATGTCCCCTGTGCTGTCCCATGTCCCCATGTCCCCATGTCCCTGTCCCCGTCCCAGCCCCGGAGCGCAGGCGCTGCCGCTGCTGCGGCACGTGGTGTCCCCATGTCCCTGTCCCTGTCCCCATATCCCCGGTTCTGTCCCATGTCCCCATGTCCCTGTCCCTGTCCCAGCCCCGGAGCGCAGGCGCTGCCGCTGCTGCGGCACGTGGTGTCCCACGGGAACTCCTCGGTGTTCCGGTGGCGCACGGGGCAGGAGCCGCTGCGGCTGGAGCGGCCCCAGCCACCCCCGGAGGCACCGGAGCCGCCCCCGCAGGACACGGTGGGTGCTGGCCAGGGGACATGGGGGACATGGGGGGACACGGGGGGACACGGGGGGACATGGGGGACATGGGGGGACATGGGGGGACACAGTGGGTGCTGCCCAGGGGACACGGGGGGACATGGGGACACCTCTGGCGCTGCCAGGTGGGTTTGGGGCCAGCCGTGCCTCACGAGGTGTGGGGTTTGGGGTTTGGAGTTTGGGGTCAGGCTGTGCCTCACAGGGTTTGGGATTTGGGGTTTGGGGCCAGCCGTGCTTCACGGGGTTTGGGGTTTGGGGTTTGGGATTTGGGGTTTGGGGTTTGGGGCCGGCCGTGTCTCACGGGGTTTGGGGTTTGGGATTTGGGATTTGGGGTTTGGGGTCAGCCGTGCCTCATGGGGTTTGGGGTTTGGGGTTTGGGGTTTGGGGTTTGGGGCCGGCCGTGCCTCACGGGGTTTGGGGTTTGGGATTTGGGATTTGGGGTTTGGGGCCGGCCGTGTCTCACGGGGTTTGGGGTTTGGGGTTTGGGGTTTGGGGTTTGGGGTCAGGCCGTGCCTCACGGGGTTTGGGGTTTGGGGTTTTCCCACAGATCGATTGGGGGGATTTCCCCACGGAGCCGCCCCAGGGCGGGGACATCGACTGGGGCATCACGGTGGAGCCCAGCCCCCAGGTGGGTGACAGCCCTGTGTCCCCCCGTGTCACCCTTTGTCACCTTTCCTCCCTCAGGGGACGGTGGCGTTGGTTGGGGCGATGTCCCTGTGTCCCCAAATCCCCCTGTGTCCCCCCTGTGTCACCCTTTGTCACCCTTTGCTCCGCAGGGGGACGATGGCATCGACTGGGGTGATGGAGAGAAGGGACAGGAGGGGACAATCACAGTAGAGCCCCAGGTTTGTGACAGCCCCATGGCCAGGGGTGTCCCTGTGTCCCCAAATCCCCCTTTGTCCCCCTGTGTCACCCTTTGCTCTGCAGGGGGACGATGGCATCGACTGGGGTGATGGAGAGAAGGGACAGGAGGGGACGATCACGGTGGTGGAGGCTGGAACTGAGGGTGAGCAGGGCTGAGGGATCCCGGGGGGCACGGGCAGCGCCCAAATCCCCCCAAATTCCCCATTCCCAGTGCCCCTGGAACCCCCAGAGGGGTTTGGGATGGGGCAGGGAGTGGGGTTTGGGTGCTGGGCAGGGATTCTGGGTGCTGGGCAGGGTTTCTGGGTGCTGGGCAGGGTTTCTGGGTGCTGGGCAGGGATTTTGGGGTGAAGCTGAGCAGGCTTTGGGTTCCCCCCCCGCTGCAGCCCCCGAGGGCGTTGCCCGTGGCTCGGACGCGCTGACCCTGCTGGAGAACCCCGAGACTCGGAACCAGTTCATCGACGAGCTCATGGAGGTGGGCACCAGGGACACCGGCCCTGTTGGTGTCCCTGCAGTGTCCCCATTGCTGTCCCCATTGCTGTCCCCGCAGTGTCCCCGTTGCTGTCCCCGCAGTGTCCCCGCAGTGTCCCCGTCGCTGTCCCTGACGCTGTCCCATTCCCTGTCCCGCAGCTGGAGCTGTTCCTGGCGCAGCGGCTGCTGGAGCTGGAGGACGAGGCCCTGGACGTGGTGGCCCTGAGCCAGTTCCAGCTGGCCCCGGCCGTGCTGCAGGGCCAGAGCCCCGAGCGCCTGCGGGCCCAGCTGGCCACGGCCCGGGGGCTGCTGGCCCAGCTCTGCTCCCGCAGCGTGCAGCACCTCTGCATGATCCTCGCCTCGCCCAGGTGCCTGCCCTGCCCCAAACTGCCCCAAAACAGGCCCCAAACTGCCCCAAAACAGACCCTAAATAGCCCTAAAACAGCCCCTAAAATAGCCCTAAAGAAGCCCCCAAAACAGACCCCAAATAGCCCCAAAACAGACCCTCCAATAGCCCTAAAACAGCCCCTAAAATAGCCCTAAAGAAGCCCCCAAAACAGACCCCAAATAGCCCCAAAACAGACCCTCCAATAACCCCAAAACAGCCCCTAAAATAATCCTAAAAAAGCGCCTAAAATAGCCTTAAACCAGCCCCTAAAATAGCCCCAAAAAAGCCCCTAAAATAGCCCTGAACCAGCCCCTAAAATAGCCCTAAACTGGCCCCTAAAATAATTCCTAAAATAGCCCTAAAGAATCCCCCAAACCAGCCCCAAAACAGCCCCAAACCAGCCCCTAAAATAGCCCCTAAAGTAGCCCTAAACCAGCCCTTTACCCGGGGCTGGAGGGGGGGCCCTGCAGTGTGTCCCCAGACAATGTCACCCATTGGGGTCTCTGTCCTCTCTGTCCCCTCTGTCCCCATGTCCCTGTCCCCTGTCCCCAGGTACGTGGAGCGCGTCACGGCCCTGCTGCGGCAGCAGAGTCTCCAGGCCGAGCTGTCCCCAAGCCATGCAGTGTGACCCCGTGTCCCTGTCCCCGTGTCCCTGTCCCCATGACCCCGTGTCCCTGTCCCCGTGACCCCTCTGTCCCCTGTCCCAGGTACGTGGAGCGCGTCACGGCCCTGCTGCGTCTCCAGGCCGAGCTGTACCCAAGCCATGCAGTGTGACCCGTGTCCCTGTCCCCATGTCCCTGTCCCCGTGTCCCTGTCCCCGTGTCCCTGTCCCCATGTCCCTGTCCCCGTGTCCCTGTCCCCATGTCCCTGTCCCCTGTCCCCAGGTACGTGGAACGCGTCACGGCCCTGCTGCGGCAGCAGAGTCTCCAGGCCGAGCTGTACCCAAGCCATGCAGTGTGACCCCATGTCCCTGTCCCCGTGTCCCTGTGACCCCTCTGTCCCCTCTGTCCCCTGTCCCAGGTACGTGGAGCGCGTCACGGCCCTGCTGCGGCAGCAGAGTCTCCAGGCCGAGCTGCTGCTGGCCAAGCGGGAGGCGCTGGGGCAGCGGCGCCGCCAGGCCCTGGCCGAGCAGGGAGCGCTGGAGCCGCGGCTGCAGCAGCTGCAGGAGAGAACCAGGGAGCTGCAGAGGCTGGTGAGGGCCGGGGGGACACCCCGGGAATGCCCCCGAGCCCCCCGAGCCCCCGGTGGCCCTGAGCCCCCCCCGGTGCCGTTGCAGATCGAGGCCGACATCTCCAAACGCTACGGGGGGCGCCCGGTGAACCTGATGGGCGTCAATGTGTGACACCAAGGTGTGACATCTGGGGGACGTCCAGCTGGGGCCCCTGGGGACACCAGCCTGGGACACCTGATGGGCGCCAGCCTATGGCAGCTCAGGGACATCAGAGCGGGACACCCAGGGACATCAGCCTGTGACACCCAGGGACAGCAGCCTGGGACACCCGAGGGACACGGGGAGTCCCATCCCTCCCAGCCCCCCTGCCCACCCGGGGGTGCTGCGGGGTTTGGGGGTGTCGGTGAATAAACCCAAATTTGTGTCACATCGGGGAGAGGAGCTGTGTGTCACTGAGGGGAGGGGGGACAGGGACAGGGACACGGACAGGGATGGGACAGGGACAAGGACAGTGATGGGACAGGGACAAGGACAGGGATGGGACAGGGACAAGGACAGGGACAGGACAGGGACAGCAGAGTGGGGGGCGAGAGCTGGAGCCGGGCTGGGACCCCTCTGAGCCCTCCCCGGGGCCCTGGGGCTGTGCCCGCCATGGGGACAGGCCTGGGGACAGCCCCGCGGCTCTGGGCGGGCTCGGGGCCACCAGCGCCCCCTCCTCTGGGTGGCCCGGGGCTGTCACGGCACAGCGGGCACTGATGGCGCCGTCCCTGGCGCGGTGACAGCGCTCGGTGACAGCCGCGCTCCCCCCCCGCCACCGGTGATTAACGGCCTCGTTAATTGCCCGCCGCCTGTCGCGGAGCCGGGAGCCGCCGAGGGTCCCCCGGGAGGGGCTCCGGGGGTCACCGTCCCCATCGTCACCACAGTGAAGGCACTGGGGGGGCCGGGGAGAGCCCTCATCCCCCCGGGACCCCGGCCCTGACCCCGGGACAAGGACAAGAGGGACAGAGGGACAGAGGGACACAGGGGACAGGAGGGACAGAGGGACAGAGGGACAGGAGGGACAGGAGGGATGGGAGGGACAGAGGGGACAGGAGGGACAGAGGGGACAGAGGGACAGGAGGGACCTGCAGCAGCCCCAGCCCCCCCAAAACCCGGGGTCCCTCGTGGGTCCGTGTCCCCGCTCGCTGTCCCTGCCATGCGGTGGCTGTCACAGCCTGGGGGGCGTCCCTGGGGACAAAGGGACGGGACCGGGCCGGGAACGGGACCCCGGCAGTGTCCCCTCCCCCCGGCCGGCTGCTGCTCCCGCTCCGCTGCCAGGGAGGGCTTTAATTACCAATTAACGTCGCTCCATCTGTGCCGGCCCTGTCCCCGCGTCCCCGCTCGCTCCCTCAGCGCCGGGACCCCCCCGCCAGCTGGGGCGCGGCTCCGCGCCCCCTCCCGCTGTCCCCAACTGTCCCCAACTGTCCCCAACTGTCCCCGCGGCCACCCCCGGCCCCGCCTGTCCTGTGCGCTCCCCGTCTGTCCCTCTGTCCATCCCTCTGTCCATCCCTCTGTCCATCCCTCTGTCCGTCCCTCCGTCCGTCCCTCTGTCCATCCCTCCGTCCATCCTCCCCTCCCCGATCTCTCCTCCATCCCCTCCCCGCCGCATTTTTAGGGCCGAGCAGCCGCTCCCAGAGGGGCGGGGACCCCCCGAGCCCCCCGAGCCCCCCGAGCCCCTCCCCAGGGCAGCGCTGCAGCTGCTCCGCCGCCCCCGCATTTCCCCGTTAACACCGCGCGGAGCGGGGCCGCAGCTGCCCCGGGCCCGGGCACCGATGTGCCTCCAATGTGCCACCGATGTGCCTCCAATGTGTCACCGATGTGCCACCGATGTGTCACCAATGTGTCACCGATGTGCCACCGATGTGCCACCGAGCGGCGACAGCTCCGCACGGGGAGGGGGGGACACGCTGGGCCGGCTGGGGAGGTTCCGATGATCGGGGGGTCCCTGGAGTTGGGGGATCCTTGGAGGGGAAGGGAACAGAAATCAGGGAGCAGCCGAGGCACCGGAGAGGGGAAAAGTGTCGGGGGTTATTTTTGGGGGGCTCAGCCCCGCATGGGTGTGATGAGCTGGGGAGGCTCAGCCTGAGGATTTCTGGGGGGAGGGCACCCCAAAACTGTCCCGCCCTGTTCTGTGACCGCTGTTATCCCCAAACCGCCCTGCACCCCACACGGCTCTGGGGTGTTTGGGGCGCTGTGGGATATTTGGGGTGTTTGCGGTGCTGTGGGGTGCTGCAGGGTGTTATGGGGTGCTGCAGGGTGCTGTGGGGTGCTGTGGGGTGTTTGGGCTGTTATGGGGCCGCTGTCCCCCCGCCCTGTCGCCCCCCGCTCAGCCCCTCTGTCGCCGGCAGCGCTGCCTTTGTCCCCGTGTCACCCGGGGGGCACCAGCTGTCACCGCCGGGGCCTTCGCGCTCCTCCTCCTCCTCCTCCTCCTCCTGCCCCTCTTTGTTCTCGGGCTGCGGAGGGAGGGGGGGACACCCGGGGTCGCCATCCCGAGGGGACACGGGGGGGACACAGAGCCCCCAGGGATGGGGACACCCCCAAAGCGGGGACAGGAGGGGACTGGGCTGGGGTCTGGGGGGCGCTTCGTGCCCCCACCCCCGGCTGGCGCCGCTTTGGGGGTGCCCAGGGTGTGCATAGGGGGGTTCCCGGCTTTGGGGCGTCCCGGGGGGGGGGGGGGGAGGTTCAGGTTTGGGGGATGAGGACGGGGTTTGGGGGGGGTCAGGGCAGGGTCCCGAAGGGGGGTCCCGGTTTGGAGGGGGTGAGGGCGGGGTCAGGGCGGGGTCCTGGTTTGGAGGGGTGAGGGCGGGGTCCCGGTTTGGGGGTCTCGGGGCGGGGCCCTGCGCGCTGCTGCAGAGTCACCGGCAGGCGGCGCTGCAGGACCGCGAATGCGCGACCCGGGGCGGGGCACGAGAGGCGGAGCCAAGGTAGGAATGGGCGTGGTTATTCACCTAATAAGGATATTGTGTTTTGTAAGGGGCGGTGCTATGCAAATGAAGCCGGTGTCGCAAGGCGCGTTGGGGCCGCGGCCTTGGGGGGAGCAGGGGCGGATTTTGGGGTCCCAGGGATGAATTTTGGGGTCGCATTGGGGCCTGGGGGGCTCTGTAGGATTGGGGTTACCCGGGAATGGGGCAAAACCCGAGTGGGGGGGTCCCAAAAAGGGGGTGATCCAAGTGTGGGGTGGGATCTGTGGGGTTGGGGGTTCCCGAAAAGGGGGTGACCCCAATGTTGGGGTCTGTGGGGTTGGGGATTCCCGAAAAGGGGGTGACCCCAATGTTGGGGTGTCCTTAGGACGGTTGTCCCAAGCCTGGGGGGGGCTGTTGGGAACATCCATGGGGAGTGGGGGGGTCCCAGCCCCATGGGACCCCTGTGCTGGACCCGTGGAAGTGATCGCTCCATAAAGGTTGGGATTTAACAGAAACACCCCAAAAAGCCACCCCAGCAAGGAAGGGAAGAGCCGGGTCCACCCCAACACTGGATTGGGCGGGAAAATCTTTAATTGTGGCTGGATGCAGCTGGGAAGGACAAAGTTCATTAGTGCCTAATTAATCCCTGGATGTTATCAACGCTGGGGGCGGATCCCAGACCTGGGAAGGGGCTCCTGGATCCATCCCAAATAATCCCAACCCCTGCTCCCGTTCCCTGGGCTCTCCCAGTCTGGAATTTTCCAGTGACTCACCCGACCCCTCCCTCCCTTGTTCGTTTTCATTTTTGGGGTGGGGCGTTTTCCTGGAGGAGAAAAAAATGGGGAAGGGGCTCTTGGATTCAGGGGATCTTGGATTTGGGGACGCCAAATAATCCCTGTCCCTGCTCCCATTCCCTGAGCTCTCCCAGCCTGGAATTTTCTGGTGACTCACTCGAATTTCCCCTTGATTGGGAAGATTTTTTCCTTTAATTTTTGGGGCTGGGAGCATTTTCCTGGGGGGCAAAAATGGGGAAGGGGCTCCGTGCCCCCCCCTCCAGTGGCACGAGGTGGGCACGGGGACAGGGCCAGCTGTCCCCAAATAGCCCCGGGGACACCAAAAATAACCCAGAGGGACAGCCCAGCTCGGGTTCCCAGCTGGGAACTGGCACAGGAAGGGTTGGGGGGGCTGCCAGACACCCCCCTTTCCCTTTGGGGGGGATTTAGGGTGGGCAACACCCCCAAAATCCAACCCAGGGGGGTTTAGGGTGGAAAACAAGCCCAGATCTTGATCACAGGGGGAATTTAGGGTGGGCAACAACCCCAAAATCTATCCTGGTAGGGTTTAGGGTGGAAAACACCCCCAAAATCCAACCCAGGGGGGTTTAGGGTGGGCAACACCCCCAAAATCCATCCCAGGGAGGGTTTGGGGAGGACATGACCCAAAATCTCTGGGATCCAGGCACTTCCAGCCCCTCAAACACCTTCCCTTGTCTCCCTGGTCTCCTCCCTGGAGGTTTTGGGGGGCACAAACAGCCTGGACAACCCTGGGGTAACCTGGCCAGCCTCTCCCTGCCGCCAGGCCTCAGATCCCACGTTTTTTTCCCATGGGATTTTATTTTTCCATGGTTTTTTATTTTTTTTTCCCGGGATGAAGCAGCGTCTGTGGCATCCTGTCTGTCCCGGCAGGTTTCTGGGGCAGGGCAGGGGTGTCTGGGACGGGCAGGAATGGCAGGATCGGGGTGGCGCTGCCCCAGCCGCCCACCTGCCGGGCTGGCACCGGGCCGGGCAGGAATGGGGCCCAGGGATGGGCAGGGATCCGTGTGGGGTGGGGAGAGCAGGCAGGAATCCCACGCAGAGCAGGGATGGGCAGAAATCCAACAGGGATCCGTGTGGGAATGGGAGAAGGGGCAGGAATCCCACAGGGATCCATGTGGGAAGGGCAGGAATCCCACAGGGAGCAGGGACGGGCAGGAATCCCGCACGGATCCATGCAGGCAGGGGTGAATGACCCCGCTCCGGGTTTGAACCCTGCCCTGTAGATGTTTAATTAGGTTACGGGGTTTTAGGCTGGGTTGGGGGTTGATGACCCTGGAAGGGAAAGGGAAGGCCAGGGCCTGATGCCAGCAGCGCTTTTCCACCTTTTTTCACACAGATCCCGGCCCGGAGCAGATTTTTGGGCAGCTGAGGTGGCTGGGAAGGGCCCCAGCCTGGCCCTCACCTGCTGACACCCAGCAGTCACTAACACCGGCCCTGGGACCCCCGGGGGCCATCGCCCCCAGATCTCCCTCCATGCCCAAGGCCTGTGGGTGCTCCCGAGGGGAACAAGGCTGAGGAGCCGCCTCGGGAGCGGCCCCCTCAGAGCCCGCCGGGGGTGCGGGCCCAGTGCGGCCCCGCCATGGCGGCCTCACCCCACTGAGGGCCCGGGCCGCCCGTTGCCTTGACAACCTCTGCAGGGCGAGGGGGCGGTGCCGTTGCCCCTCAGCGATTGGTGCGCGATGCTGCCACTCAAGCGCGTGAATCCTGCACGTCGTCTCAATGGTTTCTGCCGCTGTCACTCAGTGAAGGCTTTGCGCGCTATTGGGTGGGTATGTTGTCAATCAATCGCAGAGCGGGGACAGCTGCTCTTGTCTATTTCTGATTTCCCATTGGCTTGGCTGCGCCGAGCGCGAGGGCCGCCCGCGCCTCTCCGCGTGCCCATTGGTCAGTTTGCCTGCCAATCAAAGCGGCGCCGGGAAGGCGGGAGGACCTCTCCGCCGCCCGCTTCCCATTGGTCCGCGCCTCGCTCCCGCCTGCCCTCGGCGGGCGATGATTGGCGGCGGCGCCAGGCGAGGCGGGCGGGGGGGGCGGTTGGGCCGGGCCGGGGCGGGGAGCGGGAGCGGCGGCGGCGGCGGGGCCGGAGCAGCGGCGGAGCCCGGCGGGTACCGGCGGGGGCGGAATCTGTGGTGGCGGAGGGTGCGGGGGGGGCGGTGGTGGCGTGCGGGTGGTGGCGGCGGCGGCGGCGCGCTCGGGGCGGGGCGGGCGGCGCCGAGAGGGACGGCGAGGCCGCGGGAGCGCGCGCGCGGGTGGGGCGGGGTCACGTGGCCGCGCCGGGGGGGGGTGTGTGTGTGTGGGTGTGTGTGTGTGTGTGTGAGTGAGGTCACGTGGGGCCTTAAAGGGCCCCGGGAACGGGGAGCGCACGTGGCCCCCACCGAGGACCCCCCAAAACCGGGGAAACGCCCCCGAAACCGGGGAAACCCCCCCCAAAACCGGGGACCCCCCAAGCTCGGGATCCCCCCAGCTCAGGCTCCGCTCCGCGGGAGCCGCCCCGGCGCGCTGGGGGCGGCGGGAGCGGCGCGGGGCGGGCCCGGGAGCGTGGCCGGTGTTCCATGGAACAGCCCCGGCCCGGCTGGAGCTGGGCTGAGCAGGGACGGGCGGCCGGATTCCTCCGGGCTGCGGGAAGTTGACGCACCGGCCTAAGAATAGCTCGGGCAGGGGCAGCGCGGACGGTGCTGCCGCCGGAGGTAACGCGGCCGAGGCAGGAGGACCGGGAATCGCGGTGAAATTCCCCGGGTTCGGCGGGGGGCAGGCGCTGTGCCGGCAGGGTGGTGCCCCGGTGTTACCGTGTTTGCTCTCTGGTTACATTTCAGCTGCTGATGAAATCGCAGCCGGGAGCGTTGGAGTCTTTGGACCTTCCCATGCTCGGGACCTTTGACTCATAAAAGGCTCCTGCAGAAAGCGTCGGGAGCAGAAGAGGAGAAGAAGGAGGAGCTGCTGGAAGGAGCAGAGCCCGTGCCGGAGCGGGGGCAGCTGCGGGGGCACACGGAAAGTCGCTGCATGTGGAGTTTTCGGACAGTAAGTCACATGGATCGCGGAATTCCGCGTCTCCGCGTGCTCCGCGGGATAAAAACAAAAGGGAAGGCGAGGGTGGAGCTGCCGGCGACAATTCCGGGCTTCAAACTTTGGTTTTCTTTGGTTCTCCACGCACCAATTTCCTGCCTTTTCAGAGGAAAACCAAACCTCGTTGAGCTAAAAACCTTTCGAACGTTCTTTAAACTTTCCTCCTGGCTTTTAGCTCTGCCCCGAAGGGCAGAAATGATTATTTGAAAGTGGGGCAGAGCAAAGCCAAACCCACCCAACCTGTTGTGTGTTGTGTGCGGAGGCTTCGCCCTCCGACAGCTCCTCGCTGTCCGTCCCCAACCTCAATCCTTGTTTGTTTTTAGCTTTTATTTATTTATTTTTAATTTTCCCCCGACCCAGAGATGCTCTCCCTGAAGAAATACTTCACGGAAGGGCTGATCCAGTTCACCATCCTGCTGAGCCTGATCGGGGTGCGCGTGGACGTGGACAGCTACCTGAGCTCGCAGCTGCCGCCGCTGCGCGAGATCATCCTGGGCCCCAGCTCGGCCTACGCGCAGACCCAGTTCCACCAGCTGCAGAACACGCTGCACGGCTATGGCATCCACCCCAAGAGCGTCGAGCTGGACTCCTACTTCAGCGCCCGCCGCCTGCTCAGCCAGGTGAGGGCTCTGGACCGGCTGCAGGTGCCCAGCACCGAGCTCAGCGCCTGGCTGGTGCACAGGGAGCCCGAGGGGCCGCAGGACGGCGGCGGCGGCGCAGACAGGGACGCCGGGGCCGAGCAGGGCTTTGGCGAGGAGCTGGAGGACCTGGGAGCCGTGGCAGCGCCCGCCAACGGGGATCTCACCAAGGAGGTAGGAAACGGGGGGCTCTGGGGTGCCTTGAGGGAGGGGATTGGGTTCGGCTTGGGCGTTGTGTGTTTGGCACTCGGGTGTCGCAATCCGGGAGCCGGGCCGGGTTTCAGCGCTCCCGGGGTAATTCCGGGGTGGTTTTCCCTTTTTGCCTGCTCTGTTCTGGCTGCAGAGGAGCAGCGAAAGGAGGGGGAAGGAGCTGGGGCCCCTCGTGACTCTGGGGATTGGGAAAGCGAGCAGTGCAGCTGGGAAATAAACAGGGCTGTTGGGAAAGAGCCTGGCCCAGGTGTGGAGCAGGTGGTTGGGCTGCTGGGCTGGAGCCCGGCCAGGAGCCTGCTCCTCCCTCAGAGTTCCTCCCCAGGAGCCTGCTCTCCCTCAGTGTTCCTCCCCAAAATTCAGCTCCTCATGCAGTTTTCCTCCCCAGAATTCAGTTCCATGCTCACTTTTCCTCCCCAAAATTCAGCTCCTCCCTCAGTTTTCCTTCCCAGAATTCATTTCCTCACTCCGTTTTCCTCCCCAGAATTCCATTCTTCACTCGTTTTTCTCCCCAGGAGCCTGTTCCTCACTCAGTTTTCTTCCCCAAAATCCAGTTCCTCGCTCAGTTTCCCTCCCCATCTGGCTGGGCTGGGCTGGGCTGGGCTGGGTTTGGTTTTCCTGCTGGAGCCCTGACCTTTGGGAAGGCTGGGATGTGATTCTGGCCCCGGGAGCTGCTGCTGAGGTTGTGGCAGGGCTGCCTTGGTCACGGCACATCCCGGGGTCCGTGGGGGCTGATCCGCGGCCTTGGCTCCTGCCAGGTCTATGGAATGGGGCTGTCAGTGCTGATCCATGTCCCCAGGTCCTTCCAGGTTTATGGAATGGGGGTGTCAGTGCTGATCCATGGCCTCAGGTCCTTCCTGAGGGCTGTGAAATGGGGGTGTCAGTGGTAATTCCCAGCCTTGGGTCCTTCCAGTGGTGTTAAATGGGGTCTCGGTGCTGATCCGTGGCTTTGGGTCTTTCCAGGTTTATGGAATGGGGGGCTCAGTGCTGATCCATGTCCCCAGGTCTTTCCAGGGCCATGGAGAGAGGGTGTCAGTTGTGATCCATGTCCCCAGGTCCCTCCAGGTCTATGGAATGGGGGTCTCAGTGCTGATCCATGTCCCCAGGTCCTTCCAGGTTCATGGAATGTGGCTCTCAGTGCTGATCCATGTCCCCAGGTCCTTCCAGGTTTATGGAATGGGGTTGTCAGTGCTGATCCGTGTCCCCAGGTCCTTCCAGGTTCATGGAATGGGAGTCTCAGTGCTGATCCGTGTCCCCAGGTCCTTCCAGGTTCATGGAATGTGGCTCTCAGTGCTGATCCATGTCCCCAGGTCCCTCCAGGTCTATGGAATGGTGCCGTCAGTGCTGATCCATGTCCCCAGGTCCTTCCAGGTCTATGGAATGGGTGTCTCAGTGCCGATCCATGTCCCCAGGTCCCTCCAGGTCTATGGAATGGGGCTGTCAGTGCTGATCCATGTCCCCAGGTCCTTCCAAGTCTATGGAATGGTGCCGTCAGTGCTGATCCGTGTCCCCAGGTCCTTCCAGGTCTATGGAATGGGTGTCTCAGTGCTGATCCATGTCCCCAGGTCCTTCCAGGTCTATGGAATGGGTGTCTCAGTGCTGATCCATGTCCCCAGGTCCTTCCAGGTTTATGGAATGGGGCTGTCAGTGCTGATCCGTGTCCCCAGGTCCCTCCAGCACGGCTCTGCCCTCCCAGCAGGGCACCTGGAGCCGCTGGCATGTGCTGCAGCAGGGGTTGGGATTGGGGCTGGGATTTGGGATCGGGATCGGGGTCAGGCTGTGGGAACAGCTGTGGGGGGAGCACTGCAGAGACCGAGCTGGAGGTGATGATGGAGCAGGCCCTGGGAACGTCATCCCCATTTCCCTGCCTGTTCCCAGGGGGAAAACCCCGCTCTGGGCTGGCAGCAGCGACCTTGGAGGTGCCAGAGGGACACGAGGCTGAACGTCGCCCTGGGGATCCCCAGGGAGGCCATTCCCAGCCTCGGGAACGGGATCGGGTGGATCCTTGTGCAAGGTCACTCCCGGGAGGCTCCGCCACCCTTCCTGAGCTGGGAATTCCTGGCTCCGAGGAGCTTTCGGCAGGGAAACCGGGCTCAGATTTAGGGAATTTGGGCACAGAGAGGCCGGGAGCTGCCTCCCTCCCCGGGCAGGGAAACCGGGCTCAGATTTGGGGAATTTGGGCACAGAGAGGCCGGGAGCTGCCGTTTCCAGCGGCCTCCCCGGGCCTGTGCTGGGAGTGGAGCCCGGGCTGGGAATCAGGGAGGGGTGGGTGGGGGAGATCCCGGCCCTTCCCGCATCCCCCTGCTCATCCTCGGGGCTCTGTTTCCCATCATTTCCCCCTGATCCCGGTTTTTCCTCCATCTCTGCTCACTCTCAAGGCTCCGCTTTCCATTATTTCCCCCAAAACCGTGCCAGACAGGATCCCTGGCACTCTCAGGGCTCTGTTTTCCATTACTTCCCCCCCGATCCCGGTTTCTCCCCATCCCTGTCCCTCCAGGCTCTGTTCTCCATGATTCCCCCCCGATCCCGGTTTTTCCCCCCTCCCCGTCCCTCCAGGCTCTGTTCTCCATGATTCCCCCCCGATCCCGGTTTTTCCTCCCTCCCTGCTCCCTCCAGGCTCTGTTTTTTCCGCGGTTCCCGGAGCGGTGCGGGCCGGGAGCCGCGGCCGCGGTGGCTCCAGGAAATCCCGTCTGGCTCCCACGTCACTCCCTCGCCCGATCCCGCGCCCTCCGCCCCCGCAGTTTCATTTTGGGGCTGTTTCAGGGGGCGATTTTCCAGCCCGGCTCCCCGGAGGGAGCTCCGGGGGCTGTGCCCGCCGGCCCGGGCGGGGACCGGGCTGCAGATGGCTCCGGGGGCCGGCCTGGAAATTTTTCCATGACTTTTCCTGGCACATTGCGACTCCCGGTGGGTTGTGCGCGGTCCAGGCGCGACCTTGCCGGGGGAATACGGGCGATATAAATAATTTTGGGAAGAGCTGGAACTCGCTCCGGGAATGCTGTGCGGGATTTTTTTTTTCTTTTTTTTCTTTTTTTTTTTTTTTTTTTCCTTTTTGGGCGTTGCAGCACCCGGAGAGCGGGCGGGGCGGGAGGGGAATTATGAAATCCACTTGATTTTTATCCCACGGATAAAAAAATGCCCATTTTGAGCCGGGGCTAAAGACAAAGCTGGGATTAAATCCCGGCGCTTCCCTCTGCAGCATTGGGGGTGGGGAGGGTGGCGGAGGCTCCGTGCCCGGGGCCGTTTCCACAACACGAGGATAAAAATACGTGGGGCATGTGATGAGCTGCGGGGGCTCCGCGCCGTCCTCCCCCGCCCGGGGGATCTCCTTACACTTGGCCGCGGTTACCGGGGCCGGGGCGTGCCCGGGCCGAGGAGCACCGGGCGAGGTGGGGAGGGGGCGCGCCGGGGGTCGCGCCCTGCGGGCCGGGGTGTCCCGGGGGCCGGGCCCAAGGTGACCCCGGGCTGTGGCGGCTCCGGGCCGGGGGTCCCGGTGTTCCCCGCCCCCATTCCCCATTCCCGGTGCGGTGCGGGCGGGGCCGAGGGGGGGGGGGGCGGCCCCGCTGCGCCAGGGCGGGGGCGCGGCCCGGTGGGCGCTGATTGGCTGAGCGGGCGGCCCCCGCCGGCGCTGATTGGTCAGGGCGGCGGCCCCCATTGGCGCTGATTGGTCGTGGCCACCGCCCGGGGCGGGGCGGGGCCATCGGCGGAGGGGGCGCGGTCTGGGAGCGCCGCATCCCGGCGGGGAGGGGGCGTGGTCTGGCGGAGGGGGCGGGGCTTGGCGGCCGCCGCAGCCGGGAACGGCGGGGGGAGGGTTGGCGGGGGGGGGGGTGGAGGGGGCGGCCCCGCCGAGCCCCTCCCGGTCCCTCCCGAGCCCCTCCCGGCCCCGCCGAGCCCCTCCCGGCCCCGCCGCCCGCCCGGGGGCCGCCGCCGCAGCCACAGCAGCATCCTCCGCACCGGGGGCGGGGGCGGCTGCTGCCGCCGCAGCGGGGCCGCGCGGGCACCTGTGGCCGGTGGGGCGGAGCGGAGCGCGGCTCCCCCCGCCGCTGCCGCCGCCGCCCCGGCCGGCGATGCGTGCGCGGCGCCGCGCCCCGGCCAGCCCGCCCCGCCGCCGCCTCCTCCTCCTCTTCCTCCCCCGGGGACCATGATCGGCGTGCGCCGCGGCCCGGGCGGCAGCTGGGGACATGAGAAAGGTACCGGGGCCGCCCCGAGGAGCGGGGGGCTGCGGGGGGAGCCCGGGGGGCTGCGGGCAGCCCGGTGCCGGCGGGGAGCGGGCAGGGGCCCGGCGGAGCGGCACAGGCGGCGGCGGCTCAAGTTGCATCAGGTGGGTGGGAATGCGGGGATTTTCCTGCCACCCCACCCCTTATGCAAATGGCCGGGATGGCACCACGGGCTGATGCAAGGCGGGCACGGCGCAGCCACCGCCGCGACGCGGGCCCGGGCGGCCCCCGCCGCCTCTCCCGGCGGCGGGCGGGCGGCCATGGGCGGCGGGCAGGGCAGCGCCGGCCATGCGGAGCCCGCAGAGCCGCTCCCGGCCGGCTCCGGAGCCCCGGCCCAGGGGGGCCCGGCGGGTGGGCTGCGGGACGGGCGGGGGTCCCTGGGGAGGGGCCGCTGGGCGGGGACCCCCCAGGGCAGGCCAGGGGGCTGAAGGAAATGTGGTCTGTCTTGCAGGACATCGATTTGATTGACATCCTGTGGAGACAGGATATTGATCTCGGCGCTGGGCGAGAGATTTTTGACTACAGCCACCGTCAGAAAGAGAGCGAAGTGGACAAAGAGCTGAGCGATGGGAGGGAGCGCGGGGACAGCTGGAGGAGTGCAGGGAATGAGGTCTTGGATAGAATCCCGCTAGTTGATGGAGAGACCGGGGAGAGTTTCCCTGCGCAGGTAACGCCCCGGGCCGGCCGGGCTGGGGCTGCGCTCCCGGGGCCCTGCGGCTCTGCTGGTGCCGCTGCCCGTGCGGGGGCTGCTCCAGCAGCAGCAGCAGCAGCAGCAGGGCTTGCCCAGGAGGGCAGCAGGATTTGGGCAGGGCCGTGTCCCCGTGGGCAGCTGCAGAGTCGCCCTGGCCCGTGTGGCCGGCGGGGACGGCAGGGACAGCAGGGACAGCAGGGACAGCGGCTGGCCGGGAGCGGCGGCGCTGGCGCTTTCCCGTAGCCCCGAGCGAGCGGGAGGATGGAGCCAGCACAGGAGCACTGGGTGGGGCTCTGGCTCTTTTTGGATGCGCTGCGATCCAGCCCTGCTGGAAGGGAGCTGATTCCTCCTCAGCAGCAGCTCCCAAGGCCCTTGGCTCCCATGCCCTGTGTTTGCTGTCCCCCAGGTGCCCGGAGCGGAGGATCAGACAGCCCTGTCCCTGGAGGAGTGCCTTAGGCTGCTGGAGGCCACCTTCCCCTTCGGGGACAATTCCGAGGTGAGCCCGTGGGGTGGATCCCCAGGCTCTCCCTGCCTCGCTCGCTGGGGTTTTGGTGCCTCCCGTGCGTCTCCCGCAGCAGCAAATTGGGTTTGGCTGCTCCAGGAGGCTCCAGGCACCCTGAGAAAACACGCGGGGAGGGGGGGCTGTGGTTAATTAAAACCTCCTGGCTTTGCTCCTCGTTAGTTCACGGGAAAGCGGGCGGGAAGGGCGCTGGGCTGGGGGGGTGGCTGCATCCCTGAGCATCCATCACTGAACATCCCTGAGCATCCCCGAACATACATGAGAATCCATCCCTGAGTGTCCATCCCTGAACATCCCCTCCCTGAGTGTCCATCCCTGCTCATCCCTGAGTGTCCCTCCCTGAGCGTCCCCAGTCACCCCTGCTCATCCCCGCTCGTGCCCGAGGTGCCAGCCCTGACTCCCTGGCGTGCTCAGTTCCCAGCTGCGGATGTCTCGGCCCTGAGCGAGGCCGTGCCCGGGCAGAGCCGGGCTCCGGGCGGCCCCCCCAGCCTGCTGTCCCCTCTGCTGGCCGAGACCGAGTCGCCCTTCGACCTGGAGCAGCAGTGGCAGGACCTGATGTCCATCATGGAGATGCAGGTGAGCTCTGGGAGGGTGGGAAGGGCCTCGTCCCTCCAGGTGTGAATTCGGGTCCTGGCGTGTGCGGTGACACCGCGGTGACACCGTGCCATCCCCGTGCCATCCCCGTGCCACCTGTGAGCTCCGGGGTGGGATCTGGCCGTGTCCTGGGCACGGGGGCTCCTCCACCGAGCTGTGCCGCGTCTCTTGCAGGCCATGGAGGTGAACAGCACGAGCGCCGAGAGCCTCTACGGTGGCACCAGCGGGGACCTCCTGGCGTCCAACTACAGCCTGGCCCCCGGCACGCCCATCAACCAGAACGTCAGCCTGCATCAGGCCTCGCTGGGCGGCTGCTCCCAGGACTTCTCCCTCTTCAGCTCGGACATCGAGAGCCCCTCCATGGCGGGCGGCTCGGCCCTGCTGCAGCTGGCGCCCGACAACTCCACCGGCCTCAACAGCACCTTCGGCTCCACCAACCTGAGCGGGATCTTCTTCCCGCCCCAGATGAACGGCACGGCCAACGAGACGGCCGGGCCCGAGCTGCCCGACCCCCTTGGGGGGCTGCTGGACGAGGCCATGCTGGATGAGATCAGCCTGATGGACTTGGCCATCGAGGAGGGCTTCAACCCCGTGCAGGCCTCGCAGCTGGAAGAGGAGTTCGATTCCGACTCAGGTCTTTCCCTGGATTCCGGCCACAGCCCCGCGTCCCTGAGCAGCTCCGAAGCCTCGTCCTCGTCGTCCTCTTCCTCTTCGTCCTCCTCCTCCTCCTCGTTTTCCGAGGAAGGCGCCGTGGGCTACAGCTCGGACTCGGAGAATGTGGACTTTGAGGAAGCGGAAGGGGCGGTTGGCTACCAGCCAGAGTACAGCAAGTTCTGCCGCATGAGCTACCAGGACCCGGCGCAGCTCCATTACCTGCCTTACCTGGAGCATGTGGGCCACAACCACACCTACAACATGGCCCCGGGCGCCCTGGACCCCGAGGAGCCCAAAGCGCCCGGCGCCGGCAAGAAGAGCGGCAAGGAGAAACCATCCGAGCTGCTGGACAAGCAGCTGAGCCGCGACGAGCACCGCGCCAGGGCCATGAAGATCCCCTTCACCAACGACAAGATCATCAACCTGCCCGTGGAGGAGTTCAACGAGCTCCTGTCCAAGTACCAGCTGAGCGAGGCCCAGCTCAGCCTCATCCGCGACATCCGCCGGCGCGGCAAGAACAAGATGGCGGCGCAGAACTGCCGCAAGAGGAAGCTGGACACCATCCTCAACCTGGAGCGCGACGTGGAGGAGCTGCAGCGCGACAAGTCCAAACTGCTCAGGGAGAAGGTGGAGTTCCTCAAGTCCATCCGGCAGATGAAGCAGAAGGTGCAGAGCCTGTACCAGGAGGTGTTCGGGCGGCTGCGGGACGAGCAGGGCCGGCCCTACTCGCCCAGCCGCTACGCGCTGCAGTACGGCAGCGACGGCAGCGTGCTGCTGATCCCGCGCGCGCCCGCGCCCGCCGAGCCGCAGCCGCGCCGCCAGGAGCGCAAGCAGAAGGACAGGAGGAAGTGAAGGCGGCGGCGGAAGGGAGAGCTGGGATGAGGGCCGAGCCTGGAGGTGCTTGCGGAGGGAACTTTGATGCCTTCTTATCCGATTCCGTCTCCTGGAGCCGCGCGCGGCGCCGGCGGCGCCGGGGACTCTGCGGGAGCGGCCGTTCCCGAGCCGGGGACGGGGCCCAGCCCAAGCCCAGCTGCCACCGGCCACCCCCGGGGTGCTGGGAGAGCAGGGACGAGCTGGCATCGCTGCTGGGGAGGTTGGCACGAGGTGGATAAAACAAAAAAAAACAAAAAAAAAAAACCCCGACAAAAAAAAAATCCCACAAAAAAACAAAAAACAAACTACTGTTAGGAACTGGCTTTAAGTAAGAGAAAAAAAAACAAAAAAGAAGAAAAAAAAAAGAGATTTAAGCGAATGGACTTCAAACCAAGTTATAGGAGAGACGTTTTTCTGAACTTCCAAAGTTCTGTGATTTCAGGTAGTTGGTTGTTTTTCATTTTTTTTCCCTCTTTTTATTCGGTTTTTTTTTTTTTTTTTTGGTTCTTTTTTGGTTTTTTTTTCCTTTCATCCCGACCCCGTTTTTGCCATCGGTGTGTGTGAGATATTCCAGATTTCTCCTTCCTCGATGGAGATCAGACCAGGGCACACGTGGAGAGACACAAAAAGTGGCGTGACTTCCATTAACCCTTTCCAGCCCGAGGAAGAGCAGAGCCAGGGGGTGACTCCCGTTAACCCTTTCCTGCCCGAGGACGCTCGGAGCCAGGGGGAGGAAAGGGCAGGAAATCCATCCTGGGAGGAAGGAGAGCGAGGGGGGATCCGGGCAGAGCTTGGGGATGGGGAAGGGAGGAGTGGGGCTGGAGCAGCAGCAGGAGCCCTCCCGGAGCTCTCAGCCCCGCCTGCATCTCCTCCCGGGAAGGATTTTGGGTCAGGAACAGCACAAGGGGAGCGCTGGGACCCCGAGCTCGGCCCCGGCCTTGGGGCGCCACCTCGAGCATTCAGCAGCTGCAGGGCCCCGTCCCACAACCACGCTTGGGTTCTCTGGGGGTTCCAGCCTTGACTTTTTCCCTCCCCCTTTTAGGGTCTAGAAGTGCTTGTGTTGAGTAAAAAACAAACAAAACAAAAAAAACCTAAAAAAAAATTACAAAAAAAAAAAAAAAGAAAAAAAAAGCCAAAAAAAAAAGGGAGAAGCCCAAACGTTCAAAGCTGCTCAATGTTCTCTTTGCCATAAAGATTCCGTGTAACCGTGTGATCACATTATAGGATTCTCTTCTGTCCCTAGAGGTGTTGGTCTGACTTCCTTTGTTTTTCAGGAGGGGGGTGGGGGTAGTGCCTTGATCACTGTCAGGTCTCCACACCTCGGAGACCATCCTAGAGCTGTATTTCCATATAGCACAGCTGGGAGTGTTCTGACTTTACCAGCAACCAGAAAAAAAAAAAAATAGAAATTAAAAAAAAAAAAAAAAGTGGAAAAAAAAAAGCTTAAAAAAAAAAAAATAAAATGAATAAAATGAAAATAACGGCTTTTCCGAGCCAGTCCTGTGCACGGGATCCAGGGAGGATCCCGGGGTGGGGCTTCCACCTGGGAAAGCAGCAGGGAAGGCCCGCTGGCAAGATGAGTGTGGGTTTGTGGGAATGTTTTCCAGGTTTTTTTGGGAATGCTTGGAGCTGGGATGGGCCGGCCGGGAGCCCCGAGCCCCCGCGGCCCCCCGGGAATGAAGCACAAGAGTTGGGGTGTGGGGAGGTTGGAATGCAGAGAGAGCCCTGTGCGTGTGTTTAAATTATTTCTTTTTGTTTCCTCTTAGAAACTTATTTTGATTTGAATGATCTGTGACCTGTCAGGGAGAGAAGAGAGATTGTTGTGAGCACAGGACAAAAAAATAAAAACGGCTTATTCACTGTACCAGCCTCGGCTCCAGGGGTTTTATTGGGGATTCCAGGGGTTTGGGATGAAACTGTGGGAATTTGGGGATTTTCTGCCATCACTGCAGCTCCAGGTCCAGCTGGGATGGGAGGGAGCTGTTCCAGCTCTGCAGGGCATGGAGAAGGAGGAGGAGAAGAAGAGAAGGAAGAAAAAGGAGAAGAAAGGAGAAGGAGAAGAAAGGAGAAGGAGGAAAAAGGGAAGGAAAAGGAGAAGAAGGAGCAAAAAGCGTCCACATGAGCTCCGCAGTAACCCCACGCTGGACCCACGCTGGACCCACACTGGACCCACGCTGGACCCACGCTGGACCCACGCTGGACCCACGCTGGATCCACACTGGACCCACACTGGACCCACACTGGACCCGAGGTGCTCCTCGCTCTCCTCCTGGGTGGGGATTCCGGACATTCCTCAGGGCCAGGCTTGGGCTGGGGTCCCCGCTGGCAGAAAACCCCACAGGGACGGAGCTCACGGGGAGGGATCCACGGCTCCTCCTGGGATCCACCCTCCAGCTTCCGTCCTCTTCCTCCTGGAGCCACCATCCTGCTCCTGGAACCATCATCATCCTTCAGGAGCCATCATCATCCTCCAGGAGGCACCATCATCATCATCCTCCAGGAGCCACCATCCTCCTCCAGGAGGCACCATCTTCCTCCAGGAACCAGCATCATCCTCCAGGAACCATCATCATCCTCCAGGAACCCTCCTCCTCCAGGAGTCATCTTCCTCCTCCAGGAATCACCATCTTCCTCCAGAAGCCATTATCCTCATCCAGAAACATTGCCCTCCTTGTCCTCAAAGAACCTTCCTCCTCCAGGAGCCACCATCCTCATCCAAGAACCATCATCATCCTCCTCTTCCTCCTCCAGGAACCACCATCCTCATCCAAGAACCATTCCCCCGCTCATCCTCCGAGAACCTTCCTCCTCATCCAAGAACCACCATGGCCACCATGAACCATCCTCCAGGAGCCACCATCCTCATCCAAGAAACATTGCCCTCCTTGTCTTCGAAGAACCTTCCTCCTCTTCCTCCTCGTCCAGGAGCCATTATCCTCATCCAAGAACCATCATCATCCTCTTCCTCCTCCTGGAGCCACCATCCTCATCCAAGAACGATTCCCCCGCTCATCCTCCGAGAACCTTCCTCCTCATCCAAAAACCACCATGGCCACCATGAACCATCATCATCCTCCAGGAGCCACCATCCTCATCCAAGAACCATTGCCCTCCTTGTCTTCGAAAAACCTTCCTCCTCTTCCTCCTCGTCCAGGAGCCACCATCCTCATCCAAGAACCATCATCATCCTCCTGGAGCCACCATCCTCATCCAAGAACCATCATCCTCCTCCAGGAGCCATTATCTTCATCCAAGAACCATCATCCTCCTCCAGGAGCCATTATCTTCATCCAAGAACCATCATCCTCCTCCTGGAGCCACCATCCTCATCCAAGAACCATCATCCTCCTCCAGGAGCCATTATCTTCATCCAAGAACCATCATCATCCTCCAGGAGCCACCATCCTCATCCAAGAACCATCATCCTCCTCCTCCTCCTGGAGCCACCATCCTCATCCAAGAACCATCATCCTCCTCCAGGAGCCATTATCCTCATCCAAGAACGATTCCCCTGCTCATCCTCCAAGAACCTTCCTCCTCATCCAAGAACCCTCCTCTTCCTCCACCAATAAACCCCACCCTCCTCCTCCTCCTCCTCCTCCTCCAGGCCCTCAGACCCCTCCGTGCCCCATCCCCAGCCCTGCCAGGTCCCTCCCAGCGCCCCCAGGCCCCGAGCAGGGAACCCAAGGTCACTTACCCGCTCCCAGGCAGGGCTCAGGGCTCTCCTCTGCAGCCGGGGAGGCCAAGATTAACCCAGAACCTGCTCCAGAACCTTCTCCAAAGCTCTAACCTGGCTCAGGGCTCTCACCTTCCCTCCGTGTCCTGCTCTACCTGGTCACTCATGGCTGGAGGAAAGGGAGCAAGGTAAAGAAACGATTAAAAAATAAAGGCTAAAACCAAAGTTATTAAAAAAAAAAATTTAAAATCAGGATTATAAATCTAAAATTTTATTGAGACAAAAAAAAAAAAAAAAAGGCAAAACAAAACAAAAAAACCAAAATAAAAACTGGACAGAGCTCGGTATGAAGTTAAAATCCAAACACGAACTTTTACATTTGCACACGGATTTTTGCACAGGAACCCAAACACATGCTCATAAAAAAGGTTTGTACAATGCACCTCGAGATCCCACCCCTGGAGTCACTTAAATAGTTCAGGATTTGGGAAATAAATCTGATTTCAAAAATCAAAAACCCCCCCCGAGGTTCTGGGAAAGCAGCAGCTCCCAGCCTCCATTCGGGGAGAAATTGGGATTGATTGGAGTTTTGCTTGTGCTGCTGTTGGTTCCTCTCCCTCCCACATTCCCTCCCTGCTGGCTGGGCAGGAAAATCCAGAGTGAGAAAAAGGAGTGGTCAGAAATTCAGGAAATCTTTTTTTTTTGGGGGGGGGGGATTTTCCCCCCTAATTTGGAGAAATAGCACCTTAGAACGGAAAAACAAACACAAAAAAAAAGGGTTAAAAAGGCAATAAAAGGGTTGAAGTCCATCCCCCCCCATACAATGCACGTGTCAGGAGTGGCAGTTCTGCTGCAGGACGATACAGAATCACAAAGTTGCATTTTCACAAAGTCTCCCCTTCGTCCCCCCTCCCACCCCAAAAATTCCCTCCCCCTCTTCCCCAAAAGTTCCCCCTAAAAATCGCTCGAGGATCAGCTCCGGAGATTTTGGACATTCACAGTTTTCAGTGTCTCTGTCCCCAGTTCTGGCAGCAATTCTGGGATCTTCTCCCTTCCTCCCTTAATTTTTTTTTTTTTAGTACATTGATTTTCTTCACTGAATTCAGGTTCTTTTTTAGGAAAAAAGAAAAAAAAAACCCGAATTCAGGTTCTTTTTTTTTAAAAAAAAAAAAAACCAAACAAAACAACCCCCAAAATATGGAAACTATCTGGGAACGTCATCACCAGACCTCATTTCCCTCCTTGATTAAAAGTGATTGAATTCCCCCCAAAATATCCCTCCCTTCCTTCCCAAAGGATAACACCAGGAAATAGCAAAAAAAAAAAAAAAAAGGAAACAAAGAAAAAAAATTAAAAAGGAAAATAAATGGAAAATAAAGATCCGAATCAAAAGACCTACACACATGCTACGCCTTAAAAATGCAGAGTTAACACTATTGGGAACCAGGCTGGGGCTGTGGGATGGGCTCTGGGGGGAGCAGGATCCATCTGCAATCCCAGTCCCAATCCCAGTCCCAGTCCCAATCCCAGTCCCAATCCCGGCCATCCCGGCGAGTCCTTCATGGAAGGGGCTTTGCTTCCGCTCCCACTGCTCCGAGACCCCTCCCCACCCTCCGTTCCCACCCACCCCAAGCCTCCACGTCCCCCTGGGCGCTCCCTCCCTCCCCATCCATCCCAGTGGAATCCAGGGCATCCTGGGCAACATGGGCACGGAGGGAGCAGAGGAGCGGCCGCAGGGCACAGAGCCCGGCCTGGGGGCCCTTCCAGGGCGCCTCCAAACCCCTCCTGTGCTCACAGCCCACAAAAGTTCGGATCTTCTTCCCAAAATAGAACCCCCAGAGCTGCCCGGAGCGGGGCCAGCGGGGCTTAGTTCTTGTCCTCTTTCTTGTCATCGTCCTCTGAGGGGTACGAGTGCCATGTCAACCTCTCCTCGTAGAACGAGATCACCACCTGCGGGCACTTGATGTTGGCTTCCTTGGCGGGCACCAGGTCGGCCTCGTCAGAGTTCTTCCTGTAAGGGCAGAGGAGAATGGAGCTCTCCTGAGTCCCACAGACCCCTAATCCCTGACCCTAAACCCTGATCCTGACCCCAAAGCCTGACCCTAAACCCTGACCCCTAACCCTGACCCTTGGTGGGCACCAGGTCAGCCTCGTCAGAGTTCTTCCTGTAAGGGCAGAGGAGAATGGAGCTCTCCTGATACCCCAGAGACCCCTAACTCTGACCCAAACCCTAAACCCTGACCCTGACCCCTAACCCTGACCCTAAACCCTTGGTGGGCACTGGGTCGGCCTCGTCAGAGTTCTTCCTGTAAAGGGAGAGGAGTCAGGGAGGGAACAGGAGAAATGGGGGAGCAGCAGGAGAATGGAATTCCTTGGATGACCCAGGGAACCCTAAGACCTGACCCTAATCCTAAGCCCAGATCCTAACCCCTAACTCTAACCCTAAATCCTAACCCCTGACCCTGGCCTTTGGTGGGCACCAGGTCAGCCTTGTCCGAGTGTTTCTTGGGATGCAGGAGGAAGAGGAAGGCAGAAAAGGGAGGGGAGAAAATGAGGAATGGGAAAAATCAGGGACCAGAAGGGGAATGGAATTCCTGAGGGGCTCAGGATGACCCACAGACCCCAAACCCTGAACCCCAAACTTAAACCCTGACCCTTCCCTGGGATCGGAGCCTGACATCCCCTCCTGTCCCGATCCCCCCTTTCTCCAGGACCAGCATTCCCACATCCCCACTCCTGGAGCTCCGAACCCTTCCCTGGGATCGGAGCCCTGACGCCCCCTCCTGTCCCGATCCCCCCTTTCTCCAGGACCAGCATTCCCACATCCCCACTCCCGGAGCTCCAAACCCTTCCCTGGCCGCGCTCCAGCCCCTCCAGAAGCGGGCAGGGCACTCAGGGATGATCCCGAGGGTGCCCTGGGAGCAGCCCTGGAGCCCTCACCACTTCATCAGGAACATCAGCTCCCCGCTGGAGTCCGTGGCTCCGATGATCCGCTCGGGCTCGAAGCCTCGCGCGAAGCCTCGCGGTTTCTCCGACTGGGAAAGGGGGAAAAGAGGGAGAGAATTCCATGGGTGAATTGCCAGGGCGACATTCCCGGCTCTGGGAGGGGCAGGGAGGATCAGGCCGGGGTTCCAGGGATGTGGGGAGGCCCCCAGGGCTCCAGGAGAGCTGGGAATGCTCAGCTGGAGAAGGGAAGGAGCCAGGGAGAGCTGGAGAGGGACTGGGATAAGGCATGGAGGGACAGGACATGGGGAACTGGTTAAACTGGGAAACCAGACTGGGAAACCAGACTGGGAAAACAGACTGGGATCAGACTGGGAAACCTGAATGGGATCAGACTGGGAAAACAGACTGGGAACTCAAACTGGGATCAGACTGGGAAACCAGAATGGGATCAGACTGGGAACTCAGACTGGGATCAGACTGGGAAACCAGACTGGGAACAGACTGGGAACTCAAACTGGGATCAGACTGGGAAACCAGACTGGGAAACCAGACTGGGAAACCAGACTGGGAAACCAGACTGGGAACCCAAACTGGGAACAGACTGGGAACAGACTGGGAAACCAGACTGGGAAACCAAACTGGGAAACCAGACTGGGATCAGAATGGGAACAGACTGGGAACAGACTGGGAAACCAGACTGGGAACCCAGACTGGGATCAGATCCAGGGAGAGCTGGAGAGGGACTGGGATAAGGGATGGAGGGACAGGACACAGGGAACTGGTTAAACTGGGATCAGACTGGGAACCCAGACTGGGAAACTCGCCAAGCCAAGCTCAGCCATCCCCTCCTTCCCCCTTCCCAAACCTCCAGCCTCCCATTCCTTGGAAAAGCCCCTTGGAATGGCTTTTCCAGGGATTTTCCTTGGAATCCCTTTGTCCAGGGTCCCACTGCGGCCTCACCTCCTCCTTCTTCTTCTTTGGTTTGCTCTCCTCCCCTTTGTCCTCCGTGTCGGACTCGGCCTTGCGCTTGCTGCCCTCGGATTTCTCGCTCTCGTGGGCGGTTTTCTGGGACTGCAGGAATTCCGCGATCAGATCCGGGCAGTCCAGGTTCTCCTCGGGCTCCCAGGTGTTGTCCTCGCTGCCAGCAAACACAAATCCCGGTTTTTTTCCCGCTTTTCCCAGCTTTCCCCAGCCCAGGAACCCCAGGATGCGGCACCGCCGGGGTTTGGGGTGTTTGGGCTGATCCGGGTGGGAATGCTGGATCCAATCCCACATCCAATTCCCCTTCCTGGATCATGGACACTCTGGGATGTTTATCCACCTCTTCATCCCAGAGTTGTTTTTTTTCCTCAGCTTCCACAGCTGTTCAGGGAATCAAAAATTCCCAAAAATCCACCCGGCGCTGGCTGGGAAAACTCCGGATTCAGGGCTCGGAGGAAAGGCAGGAAATTCCCTTCTCAGGAGAGAATTCCTTGGATCCCACTCTGGGATTGAGGGGGGAAATCCCCCCAGGATCTGTTTCCAGGTGGCAATGGGATATTCCCACCCTGGCGCTTTCCAGGATTTTCTCTCCTCCCTGTTTGGCATGGGAAATCCTTGGGAACACCGGCATTTTCCAGGATTTTTTCTCCCTGCTCTCCCTGGGATGGGGAATCCTTGGGAACAACATGATTTTTGTGGGAACACTGGGATTTTCCAGTAATTTTTCTCCCTGCCCTCCCTTTGATGAGAAATCCTTGGGAATAACTGATTTTTGTGGGAACACCAGGATTTTCCACGATTTCCCTCCCTGCTCTCCCTGGGGTAAGAAATCCTCGGGAACACCGGGATTTTTGTGGGAACCCCGGGATTTTCCTTGGGAACACCAGGATTTTCCACAATTTTCCCTCCCTGCTCTCCCTTTGATGAGAAATCCTCGGGAGCAATGTGATTTTTGTGGGAACACCAGGATTTTCCACGATTTCCCTCCCTGTTCTCCCTGGGGTAAGAAATCCCTTGCGAATAACATGATTTTTGTGGGAACCCCGTGATTTCTGTGGGAACCCCGTGATTTTTCCGGACCATGGGGATTTCCCCCTTTTCCCGTGTCCCCCCCGGGGCAGGAGGAGCCCCCATCCCACCCCATCCCATTCCAGGGCGGATCCATGGGCAATGAGGACTCACTCGGAGAAGCCCTTCCACTTGAGCAGGTATTCCACCTTGCCCTTGACCACGCGCCGGTCCAGCACCTTCTCCACCACGTACTCCTCCTCCTCCTCCTCCAGCACCTCCTCCACCTTCTTCTTGTTCTGCTTTTTTCCCATTGTGCTGGCCAGCTTCTCCGCTTTCCCGGGCTGCTGCGGGGGACACGGCGGGAATCCGGGATTGTGGGAATCCGGGAATGCTGGGAGTGCTGGGGATGCTGGTTTGGGATGAGCCGGGGGGATTGGGGCCCCTTTGCAGCAGCAGGGAATTCCTTGGATCCCACACTGGGATTGAGGGGGAATCCCGCCAGGATCTGCTTCCAGGTGGGAATGGGATTTCCCACCCTGGCACACCGGGATTTTCCCTGGGAACACTGGGATATTCCTTGGCAATACTGGGATATTCCTTAGGATTTTTCCACCCATGTTCCTCTCTTCTTGCCCTGCTGGAGCTCCTTGGGAGCACTGGGATTTTCCTTGGGAACACTGGGATATTCCCTGGGATAGGAAATCCTTGGCAACACTGGGATTTTCCTGTCCCAGATATTCTCCCTGACCCCACTGGAGCTCCTTGGGAACACTGGGATATTCCCACCCTGGCACACTGGGATATTCCCACCCTGGCACACTGGGATTTTCCTTAGGATTTCTCCACCCATGTTCCTCTCTTCTTGCCCTGCTGGAGCTCCTTGGGAATACTGGGATATTCCCTGGGAACACTGAGATATTCCCACCAAAAACAGGTAAAAAAAAAAAAGCTGGGATCAGGGCAGGAATCCAGGTGGGAACTCCTGGAGCAATCCCAGTGGATTTTGACACAAAGATTTGGATTTCTGCCTTCCCCGCTCTTCAATTCCAGCAATTCCATGACAATTTTCTTTCCTAAAATCTGCTCCAGGTTTTTTTTTTTTTGTTTTCTTTTTCCCAGCCTTTCCCAAATTTTTCCAGCTCATTCATCCCAGAGCTGTTCAGGGAATCAAAAATTCCCGAAATTCCACCCAGCGCTGGCTGGGAATATTCTGGATTCAGAGCTGGGAATATTCTGGATTCCGAGCTGGAAAAGCTCTGGATCCAGAGATGGGAAGAGCCTGGATTCTGAACATTTTGGGGCATTTTCTGGGATCTATTTTTCTCCCAGATTCCCACAAGGAATTCCCAAGGGCTGCATTCCAATTCCCAGGGCTTTTTGGGCATTTCCCAGCTGAGTTCCGTGGATTCCAGGAGCCCGACCCTCCCCTCCCCTCCCAGCTTCCGGAGGAATTTTGGGATTTATCCCTCTTCCCTTCCCACCCTTCCAGCCTCTCTCACAGCAGATCCCAGAGTTATCCCGCCAGAATCCCAATTTTTATCCTGGGACCCCTCAGTTTTATGGGAAGCTGCTCCCAAACCCATCCCCATCCCAGGGACAATTCCCTTCTCCTCGCCCCCAAAATCCCCCCGCAGGATTCCCAGGATAACCCCGATTCCAAATCCGCTTTTTCCTGGGAAAAGCTTTCCCAGCTCCTTCTCCAGGCACGCGAATCCCGCCGGGACCCCACAAACCTTTCCCGGCTCCCAAAATTCCGGCAGGGTTCCCCCAAGGCAGCTCCTCCTGCCCTCCCAGCACATTCCCGACCCCAGCTCCGCCCCGAATTCCTGAATTCCCTTTCCGAGCCCGGATTCCCGGGATTTTTCCCGTTTCCCGCCAAAAGCTGTCGCTTGTCCCTGCCCGGTCCCGCTTCCCATCCAGACCCCTTCCCCTCACAACGCGGGGTGTTTGCAGCCCCGGCCCCCAAAATCCCAGTTCTACCCCTCGCAAATCCCCTTTTCCTCCACAAATCCCACTTTTACCCCTCGCAAATCCCTTTTTCCCTCCACAAATCCCACTTTTACCCCTCAAAATTCCCCCTTTTCCTCCACAAATCCCACTTTTTACCCCTCGCAAATTCCCCCTTTTCCTCCACAATTCCCACTTTTTTCCCCTCACAAATCAAAACCCATCACTGACCCCTTCCCTGTCACCCAGAATCCATCCCTGCACTGATCCCCAAATTCCTCCTCAAACCCCTCTCCATCACCCCAAAATCTGTCCCAACACTGACCCCAGCCCTAAAACCCTCCCCTACACCGATCCCAGCCCCAAATTTATTCCTACACTGACTCCATCCCCGAATCCATCCCTACACTGACCCCAGCCCCAAATCCCCTCTCCATCACCCCGAATCCATCCCTACACTGACCCCATCACCCCAAAATCCCTCCCTACAGACCCCAGCCCCAAATCCCCTCCTCATCACCCCGAATTCATTCTTACACTGACCCCAGCCCCAAATTTATTCCTAATTACCCCAAATCCATCCCTACACTGACTCCATCCCCAAATCCCCTCCTCATCACCCCGAATTCATTCTTACACTGACCCCAGCCCCACATCCCTAAATCCATCACCCCCAAATCTGTCCCTACACCGACCCCAGCCCCAAATCCATCCCTGCACTGCCTCCATCACCCCAAAATCGGTCCCTACACCGACCCCAGCCCCGAGCCCCCTCCCCGAGCCCCTCACTGACCCCATCCCCTCTCCCCTCTCCCCTCTCCGCCCCCAACCCCCCCCCTCACTCTCCTCCCCCCCCCCCAGCCCCCCTTTCCCCCCTCCCCCCTCCTCCCCTCCCCCCAGGGCCGCCCCGCCCCCCCTCGCCCCCCTCACCACCGACCCCCCCACGCCGCCAGTGGCCGCCGCGCCCCCCCCGCGGCCAGTGCCGGTTCCCCGCTGACCTTGCACAGCCCCGCCGCCGGTGTCCGAGGGAAGGGGCGCGGGGGGCGCGCACGGGGGTCGGGGGAGGCCCGGGCCTGGCCGCGCTCCGTCCGCCGCCCTGAACAAAAGAGCCCGGCCAGCGCCGCTGCCCGCCGCGCGCACCGCGCCTGCGCCGCGCCCGCGCGGGGCACGCCGGGAGCTGAAGTCCGCGCCGCCGCCGGGCCGCAGTGCGTTCCGTTGTGGGGCGCGAGGTGTGATGGGAGGTGTAGTCCGCGGAGAGCGGCGGCGCTGCGTGCGCGCGAGGTCGGATGGGAGGTGTAGTCCGCCGCGCTCGCGGGGCTTGATGGGAGGTGTAGTCCGGGATGGTCAGGCCTCTCCGTTCTGCCCGTTGTTAATTAAATTAGACTCATTAACGAGGAGAAAGTCTTTGAGTTCAAGCCGTGACTCAAAAGCGCCTTTGTCCCTCAGGTCAGAGCCCCGAGTGCCACTTCCAGTGGGCTGTGCCCAACCTGTGCCAGCGCCCAGGGAAGGTCCTGTTTATGGGTTTCATAAATAATCTTATTTAGGGAATCTTGGAATCGCTCAGGCTGGAAAAGCCCTCTGAGATCGCCAAGTCCAACCATTCCTTTGGGGATGGGGACTCCAGCACCGCCCTGGGCAGCTGTGCCAGTGAGGTATCCCCATTTCCACGGAGAAATTCCTGCTGATGCCCAGCCCGAGGCTGTTCCCTTTCCTCCTGTCCTGTCCCCGGGAAGCAGAGCCTGACTGCCACGTCTGCCCCATCTGTCAGGGACTTGCGAAGAGCCAGAAGGTCCCTCCTGATCCCTCTTTTCTGCAGGATAAACATTCCCAGCTCCCTCAGGTGCTCCAGCCCTTCCATATCCCTCCTTGCGCCAGGGCAGGGGCGGCGCCCGCCACCACAGGAGGGCCCGGACTACAATTCCCAGCATGCCCTGCACCGGAAGTTCCGGCACCGCCCGCGCTATAAAACCGCGCGCGGGCCGCCGCCGCTTAAAGGGGCCGCGGGCTGTGCGAGGTGAGGGGGCCCTGAGGGGAGGGCGCGGATTTGGAGGGGCTCCCGGTGTCCCCTCGGGGGCTCCCGGTGTCCCCAAACCCCCGGGAGGAGGCGGCGACGGCGGCGCTGGGATGAGCTCACCCCCGTTCCGCGGCCTCTCCCGGCGGGGCCGGCCCGGGGCTGGGTCCGGCTCGGGGCTCGGCTCCGATCCCGTCCCGAGAATTCCCAAAGAGCCTCGGCAGTTCCCCCCGCGGCGTTTTCCAGCCGGCCTGGGAGAGGAACAAATGGGGCTCATTCCCGTTTTCCCGGCTTTTCCCCGGGTTTGGGGGCTCGTGGCGGTCCCCGGTCCGCGGCCTCTCCCGGCCTGGGGCCGGGCCCGGCTCCGGTCCCTGTCCCGAGGAATCTTCTCCTTCCCTGGAAAGGCGAAACAGCCCCGGGAGTTCCCCCCGCGGTGTTTTCCAAGCGTGGGAAAGGAATAATCGGGGTTCATTCCCGTTTTTCCGGCTTTTCCCGGGGTTTTGGGGCTCGTTGCGGTGCGGGGCATTGGGGTGGGATGAGGAATCCTCTCCTTCCCTGGAAGGCAAAAGATCCTGAAAAAAGATCCTGAAAAAAAACCCCACTTCCAATGTTTTAGTGTGTCCAAGGAAAATAGGGAATAAATGGGGTTAATGAAAATCCTCAGGAACTCACCCACTGCAGGGAAAATCAGGAATAACTGGGGTTCATTCCCGTTTTTCTGGCTCTGGGTGGGAATGAGGATTCCTGCTGTTCCGGAGGGTTGGGAAAGGTTTTCAGGGGTGGATCAGGATAAAAGATAAGGAGCCCGCGATAACAATGAGCACTTTCCCTGGCAGGCATTTCCCTGGAAATGAGGAATTTCCCTGGAATTCTCTCCTTGAACCCCAATCCCGGGCAGGTGAGAGGCAGCAGAGCCTTTGGAAAATCCCGGATTTGAGGAAAACAACCCCAAGCTGGAAATCCCAGAGCACCTTCAATTGAGGCTTTCCCCAAATTCCAGGGATTTCCATTCTTCCCAAAAACCGCAGTATCCCAGAATTCTGGGGGCTGCAGGATCTGTGGAAAACCCACAGAAAGGATTTCTCTAAATCCCCTTTTTTTTTTCCTTTCCCAGATGTTTCCTGCTGGGCTCTGGCTCTAGGATGTTGGAGAACCGAGAGGAAGTGAGGAGCGCTCCTGGTTTATCCCCCAAATCCCGGAACCGGGGCGAGCGGAATTCTTGGGAATTCCATCCCTGTGGACAATTCCTGGGAGAACGCGGGGCTGAGTCCCACGGGGCAGCTGGGAGTGGGAATGTCTGGAAAAGCAGGGATGGGCATGGGAGTGCCTGGAGATGTTTGTGCCATTCCCAGGAAACTGGAAAAGCAGCGATGGGGTGGATCCCAGTTCTTTTGAGCCCCTGATCCCATTTCTGGGAAGCTGGGAAGGCAGGAATGGGAATGGCTGGGAATGTCTGGGGGTGTCTGTGCCGTTCCCGGGAAGCTGGAACAGCCAGGCCGGGCTGGGTGCCCGTTCCCAGTCCCATTCCAGGACAGCAGGGTGGGGATGGTCCCTGAGCCCCGTCCCGGCCTCCCGCAGGAGCTGACCACGGTGCGGGTGCAGGACCCGCGCGTGCAGAACGAGGGCTCCTGGAATTCCTACGTGGATTACAAGATCTTCCTGCACGTGAGCTGGGAACGGGGCACACGGGGGAGGCTGGGCTCGGGATGAGCCCCGGGACGGGCTCTGGAATGGGATTGTCCCCAGGGGAATGGGATTGGGATGAGCTCTGGGCTGGGTTCTGGGCTGGGATTGTCCCAGGGGAATGGAGGGGATGGGATTGGGATGAGCTCTGGGCTGGGATTGTCCCCAGGGGAATGGGATTGGGATGAGCCCCGGGACGGGCTCTGGGCCGGGATTGTCCCAGGGGAATGGAGGGGATGGGATTGGGATGAGCCCCAGGACGGGCTCTGGGCTGGGATTGTCCCCAGGGGAATGGGATTGGGATGAGCCCTGGGATGGGCTCTGGGCTGGGATTGTCCCCAGGGGATGGAGGGGATGGGATTGGGATGAGCCCCAGGCTGGGATTGTCCCCAGGGGAATGGAGGGGATGGGATTGGGATGAGCCCTGGGCTGGGATTGTCCCCAGGGGATGGAGGGGATGGGATTGGGATGAGCCCCAGGACGGGCTCTGGGCTGGGATTGGGATGAGCCCTGGGCTGGGCTCTGGGATGGGATTGGGATGAGCCCTGGGCCGGGCTCTGGGCTGGGATTGGGATGAGCCCTGGGCTGGGCTCTGGGCCGGGATTGTCCCCAGGGGAATGGAGGGGATGGGAATCCTCGGGATCCTGGATCAGGGGGATCCTGCAGGGACTGAGATCCTGGTCCTTGATCCCACGGGAAGTTCCCATGGAGAATTCCCATCCTGGATCCTCTGTCCAGGCCAGATCCAGCCCCTTGAGCCCATGGGTAATTCCCAGAGATCAATCCCAGGCATCGTTCCCGTCCTGGATCCCTCCTGGGGACCATTCCCAGGGATCCCTCCCAGGGTCATTCCTGGGGATCTCTCCTGGGGATCCCTCATGGGGATCACTCCCAGGGATCACTCCCAGGGATCACTCGCAGGGATCACTCACAGGGATCCTCAGGGACCATTCCCAGGGATCCTTCAGGGATCCTTCCCGGGGATCCCTCCCAGGGATCATTCCCAGTGATCCTTCAGGGATCCCTCTTGGGGATCATTCCAGGGATCTCTCCCAGGGATCACTCGCATGGATCCTCGGGGACCATTCCCAGTGATCCTTCAGGGATCTCTCCCGGGGGTGATTCCCAGGGATCCCTGAGGGATCTCTCCCAGTGATCATTCCCAGTGATCCCTGAGGATCCCATCCCTGATCCCTGAGGATCCCATCCCTGATGATCCCTGAGGATCCCATCCCTGATGATCCCTCTGCTCCCAGACCAACAGCCGGGCCTTCACCGCCAAGACCTCGTGCGTGCGGCGCCGCTACCGGGAGTTCGTGTGGCTGCGGCGGCAGCTCCAGCGCAACGCCGGCCTGGTGTAAGGGCTGGCTTCCCGGGATCCCCCCCAAACTGACGGCACCCGGGGTCCCCACGGCGCCCAGACCAAAGCTCCACCCCAACTTTTCCAGGCCGGTGCCGGAGCTGCCGGGAAAATCCGCGTTTTTCGTGGGGAGCACGGATGAGTTCATCGAGAGGCGCCGGCAGGGGCTGCAGCACTTCCTGGAGAGGTGGGCAGGGGTTGGGGGTCGGGGTTGGTTGGGGTTTGGGATGGGGATGGTTTGGGATTTGGGATGGTTTGGGATTTGGGGCTTGGGGGATTTGGAGTTTGAGATATTTGGTGTTATTTGGTGTTTGGGATATTTGGGGTTTGGAGTTTGGGATGGTTTGGTATTTGGGATATTTGGGGTTTGGAGTTTGGGATGGTTTGGTATTTGGGATATTTGGGGTTTGGAGTTTGGGATTATTTGGTATTTGGGATTATTTGGTATTTGGGATATTTGGGATTTGGGATATTTGGGGTTTGGCGTCTGGGATTATTTGGTATTTGGGGTTATTTAGAGTTCAGGGGATGGGATTTGGGGCTCGCGATTTGGGGACGGTGCAGTGCCCCGGGGTGGCCAGGAGGTGGCAGCACGGAGGGCTGGGTCACCCTGGTGTCCCCCTTCTGTCCCCCTTCTGTCCCACTCCTGTCCCTGCTGTCCCTCCTGTCCCACTCCTGTCCCTGTGGTGTCCCTGCTGTCCCACTCCTGTCCCTGTGGTGTCCCTGCTGTCCTTCCTGCCTGTGTGCCCAGGGTGCCAGCAGGTGCCAGCAGAGGTGCCGTGTCCCTGTGTGCCCAGGGTGGCAGGTGCCAGCAGGTGCCAGCAGCGGTGCCGTGTCCCTGTGTGCCCGGGGTGGCAGGTGCCAGCAGGTGCCAGCAGCAGTGACCATGTCCCTGCCGGGTGCCAGCAGCAGTGACCGTGTCCCCGTGCTGTGCCTGTCCCCAGGGTGCTGCAGAGCGCGGTGCTGCTCTCCGACAGCCGCCTGCACCTGTTCCTGCAGAGCCAGCTGCCCGTGCCCGCCATCGAGGCCTGCGTGCAGGGCCGGGGCCCGCACTCGGTCACCGAGGCCATCCTGCGCTACGCCATGGCCGGGCCTGCCTGGGGCCAGCGCGGCGACAGCGGCGGCGCGGGGCTGCCCGGGGCCAGGTGAGGGCAGGGGCAGCGGGGCAGGGGCTGGGCTGGGAAACGGAGCAGGGGGAGCAGCCCGGAGCAGCTCCAGGACCTCCCCGTGGATCCCGGGACAGCTCCAGGACCTCCCCGTGGATCCCGGGGCAGCTCCAGGACCTCCCTGTGGATCCCGGGGCATTCCCAGCTCCTCCCCGTGGATCCCAGGGCATTCCCAACTCCTCCCTGTGGACCCCAGGGCATTCCCAGCTCCTCTGGATCCCAGAGCATTCCCAGCTCCTCCCTATGGACGGACCCCAGGGCATTCCCAGCTCCTCCCTGTGGATCCCAGGGCAGAGGAGCCCAGGCAGGGGAGCTGGAGTGTCCCTGAGGTGGGAACATCCATGGAATATCCATGCCCCTTTTCCAGCTGGGATGGAGCTGCCTGGGTGGGGCCGTGCCTGGGAATTCCCGACATTCCCTGGGTCATTCCCTTTCCCTGCTCTGTTTTCCAGCTGTGCCAGCCTGGGGAGCACCCAGGGCTGCCTCGAGAGCTTCCCCTACTGGGGTGACCTGGGCATGGACGAGGCACGGCCGGAGAGCCCCGAGCGTCCAGGACACCCAGTGACCCCCCTGGACAGCCCTGAGTGCCCAACTGGACATGGAGTGACCGCCCTGGACAGCCCTGAGTGCCCAACTGGACATGGAGTGACCCCTCTGGACAGCCCAGAGTGCCCAGCTGGACATGGAGTGACCCCTAAGGAGAGCCTGGAATTCCCGAAATTCCCAGCTGGACACTGAGTGACCCCTCTGGAGAGCCTGGAATTCCCAGCTGGACACTGAGTGACCCCTCTGGAGAGCCTGGAATTCCCAGCTGGACACTGAGTGACCCCTCTGGAGAGCCTGGAATTCCCAGCTGGACACTGAGTGACCCCTCTGGACACCCCCAGGCCCCGCAGGCCTCGCTGGGAGCGGGATCAGCGCCACTGGGATGGCCGGACTGGGATGCACTGGGAGCACTGGGAATGCGGCCCCAGCCGGGGCCGAGCTCTTCCCCAGCACATTGCTGATATTCCCCGATATTCCCTGATATTCCCAGCAGTGTTTTCCTCACTCTGCTCCTGCTCAGATCCCTCTGGAACCCCCAGACTGGGCTCAGATCCCTCTGGAATCCCCAAACTGGGCTCAAATCCCCAGACTGGGCTCAGATCCCTCTGGAATCCCCAGACTGGGCTCAGATCCCTCTGGAATTCCCAGACTGGGACAGTCTGAGCCGAGCATCCCGCTGGGAAGAGGGAGAATGGGGCCGGAATTTGTGTCCCCTTCCCTCTGGGGCTGCTCCAGGGATTTTTGGGAAAGCGGGAGCAGCTCGCGCGTGGTTTTGGTGTCTTCCCCTCCCTCAGCACTTGGTGTGGGCAGGAAATAAAAAGAAATAAAAATTAAAATAAACGAATAAAACTCAAACTGGAAGTGGAGGAGATTTTCCGGCTTCCGCCGGGCTCGGGGGTGGGAGAAGCGCCGGGAATTTCGGGATTTGGGAATTTGGGAATTCCCCACCCCAGGCAGGGCTTTTGGGGAGGTTTTGGCTCCAGGAATTTTGGGAATCCCTTGGGGACAGCGGGAATGGCAGGAGGAGTTGGGGACCCCGGGTGCGGCTGTGATTGGCTGGGCCCCTCTTGAATATTCATTAAAAATCATTAATATTCATGAGCGCGTCGCTGCCATGGCCTGGATGTGCCCGGGATGGGATCGGAATCCAGGGATCCACCCAGATCCTATGGATCTGCTCTGATCCCAGGGATCCACTCTGAATCCAGGGATCCGCTCTGAATCCAGGGATCCATTCTGAATCCAGGGATCGGCTCCAGAGGGATCAGAGCCGAATTCCAGAGGGATCCAAGCCCCGTTTGGGAATTCCAGAGGGATTGGGGCCAGCAGGGCCCAAAGCAGGAAAAAAACCAGGAAAAATCCAGGAGAAGCAGGAAAAAAAACAGGAAAAAACCAGGAAAAGCAGGAAAAAAACCAGGAAAAAAACAGGAAAAAAGCCAGGAGAAGCAGGAGGAGGAGGCACTGGATTCACCCTCACTGCAAAGGGGCCATTCCCGACCATTCCCAACCATTCCCGACCATTCCTGGAGCGGCCAAACTTGGAGAGGAGAAAGGGATTTATTGAGGGAAAACATCTGGATTTGGGATAGGGGAACACCTGGGTTTGGGATAGGGGAACATCTGGATTTGGGACAGGGGAACACCTGGGTTTGGGATCTCCAGGGCATTTGGGATTTTTGGGAACACCGGGATGCGTGCCTCGGTTTCCCCACGGAACGGCTCCAGGAGGGATTTTTGGGATAATTCTGCTCGATGCCAGCGCTGGGTCCTCTGCGGGTGGCTCTGCTGCGGGAATCCCGTGGGATTTGGGGGATTTGTGGGATATTTGGGATATTTGGGGCCCAGGGAATGCCCTGGGCTGCGCTGGTGTTGTCCCCACGCCGCCGCTCCCGGCCCCACCTGTTCCAGGGAAAATGGGGATGGAGACGAGGACACCACGGACAGCCGGGCATGGATCCGGGACCCCACACCCCAAATACAAAACCCTGCGGCCCAAACCCCAAACCCCAAACCCCAAACCCGACCACAAACCCAAAACCTGACTCTGAACACCCAACCCCAAACCACACAGCCCGCACCCCAAACCTGACCCCAAACCCCAAATCCCAAACATGACCCCAAATCCTGAACCCCCAACCCCGCTCCCCAAATCCCAAATCCCAAACCCAAAACATGACCCCAAACCCCAAACCCCAAACCCCGAATCCCAAACATGGCCCCAAAGCCCAAATCCTGAACCCCCAACCCCACTCCCCAAACCCCAAATCCCAAAACCTGACCCGTGACCCCAGACCTGACCCCAAACCCCGCACCCCAAACCTGACCCCAAACCCCAAATCCCAACCATGGCCCCAAACCCCGCACCCCAAACATGACCCCAAACCCCAAACCTGACCCCAAACCCCAAATCCCAACCATGGCCCCAAACCCTGCACCCCAAACCTGACCCCAAACCCCAAATCCCAAACATGACCCCAAATCCTGAACCCCCGACCCCACTCCCCAAATCCCAAATCCCAAACCCAAAACCTGACCCCGCACCCCAGGGCTGACCCCTGACCCCTGACCCCAGACCTGACCCCAGAGCCCGCAGGTGACCCCACAGCCTCACCTGTCCCGGTCCCGCTCACGGCTCCAGGTCGAAGGCGGGCGCCAGGAATTCCCTGGGGACGATCCCGATGTCCCGGCCGAGCTCCCCCACCCACCACCCGTGCCCGGGGTACTCCTGTGGGGCCGGCACCGGGGTCAGGCCCTTCCTTTGGGCTCTGACCCCAAATACCACAGAAAACACCCAAATCCCACCAAAAAAATATCAAAATCCCACAAAAAACCCCCCAAATCCTACAAAAAATACCCCAAATCCCACAACCCCCCCCCCCCCAAAAATCCCACAAAAATACCCCCCAAATCCTACAAAAAATACTCCAAATCCCACAATTCTGCAATCCCAAACCCGATTTTAAAACTCGATTCCTTCCCTGCCGAATCTCTAAACCTGGGCCTAAATCCAGCCTGAATTTCCCGAAATCCCGGGATTTTCCAGCATCCGAGGGGATGGAAAAAACCCCGAATTTATCCCTAAAATCCGAATTTATCCCTAAAATCCGAATTTATCCCCAAACCCCGCAGGCTGGGCCATTCTGCAATCCCAAACCCGATTTTAAAACTCGATTCCTTCCCTGCCGGATCTCGGGCTAAACCTGGGCCCAAATCCAGCCTGAATTTCCGAAATCCCGGGATTTTCCAGCATCCGAGGGGATGGAAAAACCCCCAAATTTATCCCTAAAATCCGAATTTATCCCCAAACCCCACAGGCTGGGCCGTTCTGCAATCCCAAACCCGATTTTAAAATAACCCAATTCCTTCCCTGCCGAATCTCGGGCTAAACCTGGGCCCAAATCCAGCCCGAATTCCCCGAAATCCCAGGATTTCCAGCACCCGAGGAAATGGAAAAAACCCCAAATTTATCCCTAAACCCCAAATTTATCCCCAAACCCCGCAGGCTGGGCCATTCTGCAATCCCAAACCCGATTTTAAAATAACCCGATTCCTTCCCTGCCGGATCTCGGGCTAAACCTGGGCCTAAATCCAGCCCAAATTTCCTGAAATCCCGGGATTTTCCAGCATCCCAGGGGATGGAAAAAACCCCAAATTTATCCCTAAACCCCAAATTTATCCCCAAACCCCGCAGGCTGGGCTATTCCGCAATCCCAAACCCGATTTTAAAACCCAACTCCTTCCCTGCCGCATCTTGGGCTAAGCCTGGGCCTAAATCCAGCCTGAATTTCCGAAATCCCGGGATTTTCCAGCATCCGAGGGGATGGAAAAACCCCCAAATTTATCCCTAAAATCCGAATTTGTCCCTAAAATCCAAATTTATCCCCAAACCCCGCAGGCTGGGCCGTTCACGCAATCCCAAACCCGATTTTAAAACCCAACTCCTTCCCTGCCGGATCTCGGGCTAAGCCTGGGCCCAAATCCATCCCGAATTTCCCAAATCCCGGGATTTTGGGGCGCGCGGCCCCAGACCCGCGGCAGCCCAGCTGCGCTTTGCCCCGCGCGGCGCAGGGAGAATTAAAAGCGCATTAAAAAGCGGCGGCAGCGGCGCTCGCTCCTCGGCTGGCGCTGCCAAATGGCCCCGCGCAGATGTTCGTTAATTATGCTAATTTTTATTAAATCATTAACGCCGAGCCCCGGCTCGGCGGAGGAGGCGCCTGAACCCTGCTCCGCTCCTGCCCGGCCCGCTGGAATTCCTGGGTTTGGGGGAGCGGGAGGAGGAGGAGGAGGAGGAGGAGGAGGAGGAGGATGAGGATGGGGATTTGCTGGAGTTTGGGTAATTAGGGCTTAATGAAGGCTCTGCTGCGCTGGGCGGGGAGGGAATTTTGGGGGGTTTCATGGGAATTTGGGATTTTTTTTAATGGGAATTTTGGGAGGATTTTATAGGAATTTTGGGGGGATTTTATGGGAATTTTGGGGGATTGCATGGGAAGGATTGGAAAGGAGCGGATGAGTGGGAAAAGGGATCCCGGGAGTGGTGTGGGGGACACTGGGAGCACTGGGAACAGTTGGGAAGTGGAGCAGCGTCCTCCGCATTCCCGGGAATCCGCGGGAATCGGGAAATTGGGAATCTGGCGCCATTGCGGAGCTGGGAGTGGATTCGGGGTCGCTGGAATTCCTGGGAATTGGATTTGGGGTGGCTGGGAATGGGATTTGAGGTCAGCCCGACTCTGTCCCCCCATCCCAGGAATCCCCAAACTGGGAATCCCATCCCACCAAGACCGGTCCCATCCCAACGGGGTCCAGGTGTCCCCATCCCAACAGGATCCACGTGTCCCATCCCAACAGGATCCGTCAGATCCCAACAGGATCCACGTGTCCCATCCCATTGGGATCTGTCCCATCCCATTGGGGTCTCCATGTCCCATCTCATTGGTGTCTCCACATCCAATCCCAACAGGATCCATCGCATCCCAGTGGAGTCTCCATGTCCCATCCCAACAGGATCCATCAGATCCCAACAGGATCCACGTGTCCCATCCCATTGGGATCTGTCCCATCCCAACCCGCCAGAACCCACACGTCCCAAAGATCCAGGATTTACCCAATTGACCATTCCTCATAAAAACACCGAGCCACAGCCCCAGCATTTACCCCACCCTGCCCGAGGGACCCCGGGGTGACATTGGGGTGACACTGGGGTGACACTGGGGTGACACTGAGGCGACACTGGGATGACACTGGCGTGACACTGGGGTGATATCAGGGTGACACGGGGGTGACACTGTGGTGACACTGGGGTGACATTGGGGTGACACCGAGGGGACACTAGGGGGACACGGGGGTAACACTGGGGTGACATCAGGGTGACACTGGGATGACATCAGCGTGACACCGGGGTTGACACTGGGGCGACACTGGGGCGACACCGGGGTGACATCAGGGTGACATCAGGGTGACACTGGGGTGACCCTGGGGTGACACTGAGGTGACACTGAGGCGACACTGCGGTGACACCGGGGTGACACTGGGATGACACCGGCGTGACACTGGGGTGATATCAGGGTGACACCGGGGTTACACGGGGGTGATACCGGGGTAACACTGAGACGACACTGGGGTGACACTGGGGTGACACTGGGGTGACACTGGCGTGACACGGGGGTGACACCAGGATGACATCAGGGTGACACTGGGGTGACACTGGGGTGACACGGGGGTGACCCCGGGCCCGGCTCCATCCCGGTTCCCGGCCGAGGCCCGGCGAGCGCGGCGCTGCTCGTTGTTGCTCGTTGCTGCTCTGATCCTCGCTGCTCTTTGCGGCGCTGCTCGCGGCCGGGGCCCGAGGCGGGCGCGGCTGGGGCCGCCGTGCCGGGCTCGCTTCATCTGCCGGGCCCATCTGCGCCGCGCGCTCCCGCCCCGAGAGGCGCCGCCGCAGCTCCGCAGCGCCGTTAATGCGCTCCTAAATCACCTCCCCGGCGCGCTTCAAGGGCCATTGCCGCCGCCGCCGCCGCCGCCGGTTCATCTGGAGTGCACGGCGGAACGGGGGGCGCGGCGAGGGCACGGCGAGGGCAGGGCCGCGGTTCCGCCGGGACTCCCGGGGGTTTGGGGGCGCGGGGAAAAGGAAAAAAATCGAGATAAAAACCTGCAGGGAGTGGGGGAGTGGCTGGGAGGGTTTGGGGGCGCAGGGGTGTTTGGGTTTGGGGGTTCCGGGGTGCGGGGATGGGGGGGATGCTCGAGGTTCAGGGGTTTTGGGGGTTCAGGGGGATCCAGGGGTGCGGGGATGAGCAGGGATTGAGGGATGCTCGGGATTCAGGAATTTTGGGGGTTCAGGGGGATCCAGGGGGTGCAGAAATGTCGGATTCCGGGTTCGGGGGTGCAGGGATTGAGGGATGCTCGGGATTCAGGAATTTTTGGGGTTCAGGGGGATCCAGGGGGTGCAGGGATGAGCAGGGATTGAGGGATGCTCGGGATTCAGGAATTTTTGGGGATCCAGGGGTGCAGAAATGTCGGATTCGGGGGTTCGGGGGTGCAGGGGTTGGAGGGGTGCTCGGGATTCAGGAATTTTGGGGTCGAGGGGAATCCGGGGGGTGCAGAGAGGATTTGGGGCTGCGGGGATTGGGGAACGCTCGGGATTCAGGAATTTTGGGGGTCCAGGAATGTCGGGTTCGGGGGTTCGGGGGTGCGGGAACTGCAGGGATGCTCAGGACCCTGAAACATTCGGTGTCCAGGAGGATTTGGGGGTACAGGGAGGGTTTGGGGGTGCAGGGATGAGCGGAGAGCAAGGGGATAGGCGGGACCCAAGGGATTTGGAGGTTCAGGAATGCAGGGATTGGGGGAAAAGCGCAGGAATTGGGGGGAAAAGCGCAGGAATTGGGGGGAAAAGCGCAGGAATTGGGGGGTTCACATCTCCACGATTACCTGGGGGATGAACTCGGGGGTTTGGAGTTTCAGGGGTGCAGGAACTGGGGAGGAATACACCAGAAATGGGGGGAATGTGCCAGAATCGAGGGTTCGCATCTCCAGGAGAACTCGGGGGTTTGGAGTTCCGGGGATTGCAGGAACGGGGGTGAAACGCGCCGGAATCGGGGTGAAATGTGGCGGAATCGGGGTGAAATGTGCCAGAATCGGGGTGAAATGTGTCGGAATCGGGGTGAAACGCGCCAGAATCGGGGTGAAATGTGGCGGAATTGGGGTGAAACGTGCCGGAATCGGGGTGAAATGTGCCAGAATCGGGGTGAAATGTGGCGGAATTGGGGTGAAACGCGCCGGGATCGGGGTGAAATGTGCCGGAACTGGGGGGAAATGTGGCGGAATTGGGGGGAAACGCGCCGGAATTTGGGTGAAACACTCCAGGATCGGGGTGAAACGTGCCAGAGTTGGGGTGAAACGTGCCGGAATCGGGGTGAAGCTCCCCATAACCGGGTTCAAACACCCCATAACCGGTGTGCAGCCCCCCATAACCGGGTTCAAACACCCCATAACCGGTGTGCAGCCCCCCATAACCGGGTTCGAGCCCCCCATAACCGGTGTGCAGCCCCCCATAACCGGTGTGCAGTCCCCCATAATGGGTGTGCAGCCCCATAACCGGTGTGCAGCCCCCCATAACCGGTGTGCAGCCCCCATAACCGGTGTGCAGCCCCCTATAACCGGCCTCGAGCCCCCCATAACCGGGTTCAAGCCCCCCATAACCGGTGTGCAGCCCCCCATAACCGGGTTCAAACACCCCATAACCGGTGTGCAGCCCCCCATAACCGGTGTGCAGTCCCCCATAATGGGTGTGCAGCCCCCCATAACCGGTGTGCAGTCCCCCATAACCGGGTTCGAACACCCCATAACCGGTGTGCAGCCCCTCATAACCGGCCTCGAGCCCCCCATAACCGGTGTGCAGCCCCCATAACCGGGTTCGAACACCCCATAACCGGGTTCGAACACCCCATAACCGGTGTTCAAGTCCCCCATAACCGGCCTCGAGCCCCCAGCACGGGCTCTCCGAGCTCCCCGGCGGTGCCGGCGCCGGGCCCGGGGCTCCGCGGCGCGGCCGGGGCAGCGCTCGGGCTCTGCCGCATCCCCGCCGTTGCCGCGGCAACCGGAGCGGCCCCGCCGCCGCCGCCGCTCCCCCCGGGGCCGCTCCCGCGGCTCCACCTGCGCCCCGCGGCCCCCGGCGGGGTCAGCGCGGGGTCGGCAGAATTAATGAAGGCGGGCGCTAATGAGGTGTCGGCGGCTGTTGATGCTCTCCGTGTGTCGGGGGCACTCGCATTTCCAGAGCTCATTATGGGCTGCAATTAGGCTGCGGCACCGCCAGATATTGAGCTCCGCTTTTTGGGGTTTTTTTTTCGTGGTTTTTTTTTTCCTTTTTTTTTTCTCCTTCCACCCTTAAATTAGCATTTTAATAACGCCGCTGCCGAGCGGGGAGAACAACGCCGAAATTGGCCGTTTTTCACGGGGAAAAACTTCCCGGCTCGAGTTAATGGCAGAGTTGTGAGGGAGAGAGAGGGGAAAAAAAAATAAAAAATAAAAATATGAACCTTTCCCGCCTATCCCAGCGGGGGAAAAAAAGGGGGGGAAAAAAATTGAAATGAAATGAAATAAAAAAGCGGGAGCGTTTTTTATTTGGTTTATCGCACGCTCCGAGGCCGATGATTTTCGGCTTTTTGGGCTTTGAAGCCGCGCCTGATGCGGAGGAGCGGGCGGAGGAGTCGGAGCCGCCGCGGGCGGGTTTGGGGCCGTTCCACCCACCCCGAACCCCAAATCCCAAATCCCCGGGAAGGGAGCGGGGTGCGGATCCGGGAGCTGCAAGCGCCGGTTCCGGGGTGGGCCCGAAACAAAATCGGATCCAAAATCCGATCAAAAATCAGATCCAAAATGCGATTCGAAAATCAGATTAAAATTCCCGTTTTAAAAAAATCCGATCAGAAATCCCATTAAAATCCCATTAAAATCCCATCAAAATCCCATCAAAAATCGCTTTGCAGACAAAACCCCGGGGTCGCTTCCCCCTCCAAGAGTCACCGGGATTGTTCCCCGAGATTCCCTGGATTTGGGGCAGGGAAAGGGGATTTGGGGACAAGGCGGGGAGGGGGATTGGGAAAGGGGACACGGACACGTCGCAGCTTTAGGGGGAATTGGCAGAAACGCCCCTTTTCTTCCCGGATTTTCAACCCAATCCCAGTCCCGATCCCGATCCCGATCCCGATCCCAATCCCAACCGCTTCCTTTTCCAGCAGAATTCCTGATCCCGGTTATTTGGTGATCCCAAATCCCCTGGGACTGGGAATTTTGGGATGTGGGGAAAAGGGGAGGGACCCTGGGGACGGAGCTGGGAGAGGGGCCTGGACTGGGAGAACTGGGAGAACTGGGAATGGGGAGAGATGGGAGAACTGGGAATGGGGGAACTGGGAATGGGGAACTGGGAGAACTGGGAATGGGAGAACTGGGAGAACTGGGAATGGCGGAACTGGGAGAACTGGGAATGGGGAGAAATGGGAGAAATGGGAGAACTGGGAATGGCAGAACTGGGAGAACTGGGAATGGCGGAACTGGGAGAACTGGGAATGGCGGAACTGGGAACGTGTTCCCCACTCTGCTCCCAAACTGGGATTCCTGGGATTGGGTTTTCCTCCCTGCCCCAAACCGGGGGTCCCTGGTGGGGGCTCCCCCTTTTCCCTGGCTCCCCCTTTTCCCTGGTTCCCCCTTTTCCCTCATTCCCTCATTCCTCCAGCTGGGAATCCCAAGGGAATCCCGAGGATCCCATTCCCAGCCCCATCCCGGAATCCCAGATCCACCGGGAGCAGCAGGAAAAGGGCGGGAATCCCAAAAGGGATTTGGGAATCCCAAAAGGGATTTGGGAATCCCATCCTTGCCCCCGATCCCCTGAATTCCCTGCTCCCGGAATCCCTCGGGATCAATTCCCGGGGTTTTCGTTCAATCCCGCATTTACTGGGGGCGATTCCCAGGAATTTCAGCCATTTTAGGGATCCTGAATTCCCCTTTTTCCCCTTCCATAAAACCGGGATTTTCCCTCCTTTGCAGTTGGAAAAGGGAATTTTAAAAAACTCGGGAATAAAAGGGCAGAGCCAGCGGGATCAGGGGGATTTGGAGCTGGGAAATTCCCATTTTCCCCCCAAATCCAGGCTCCCCCCAGCCCGGATTTCCCACCGCTCCTTTTCTGGTTTGATTTGGGTTTTTTGGGTTGTTTTTTTTTTTTTTTTTTGGGGATCGTTTTAAACTCGGGATTTGTTTGGGATCTGCGGGAAGGGCTCGGGAATTCCGGGAATTCCAGGGATTCCAGAGGGAACCGGAGCCCGGGAATGTCCGGAATGCGCAGAATTCCCGCCGGGATTTGGGGTCAGCCCCGGGGAAAGGAGCCCTGGGATGTTCTGGGATTTCTGGGATGTTCTGGGATTGTTTTTTTCCCCCCGCAGTTTCTGTGTTTCTCCCGTGGTTTTCCATGGAAAAATTCCCGAATCTGCCGGCAGGGGTGGGTGCGGACGGAACGGAATGGAGGCGGAAGGGAGAATGCAAAATAGAAAACAGGAAACAGAAAGTGTAAAAATTACAATATAATATATAAAATTTTAAAAAATTTAAAATATAAATATAAAGTATAAAACGAAAAATGTAAAATATAAAAATATATAAAAATATATATTAAAAATATATATAAAATGTAAGAAAAGAGTAAAATCTAATATATAAAATATAACATATGAAGTATAAAACATAAAAAAAAATATAAGCTATAAAACATAAAAAATAAAAAATATTTTAAAAATATAAAATACGAAAATGAAAATGTAAATATAAAAGTAAAAAAAAAATTATGAAAATTAAAATGCAAAATGCAAAATGTAAAATGTAACAAAATTAAAAACGAAAAAATTGAAAATTTCGATTTAAAAATATTTAGTAGGAATTATAAAATGCAAAATGCAAAGTACTAAATATAAACTGTAAAATCAAAAATAGAAAAGCAAGGGAAAATCTCCCATTCTGTGGAGCACATCCAGGAGTGGATGGAATTCCCAGGATCCAGGAAAATCCGGGAATTTCTGGGCCAGGCAGAGCCCCCGGAGCCTCCCCCAGCCCCAAACCCCGAATTTCTGCTCAGCCCCAGAACAAATCCCAGAGAAAAATCCCAGAGAAAAATCCCAGAGAAAAATCCCAGTTCAATGCGGGGATCCAGGAATTCGTTTTATTTTCCTGTTTATTTATTAATTCTACCATTTGTTAAATTAAATTACTATTTATCACTATTTTAATTGTAATTTTATTGCTTTTAAATTTTATTTATTATTCATTATTTATTATTCTTAATTTTTCTATTATTGATGAACACGAATTTCCCTCTTTGTTTACCTGCTTGTTTAGTAATTGATAATGAATTAACATTCATTTACCTCTTTGTTTTCATGTTTATTTGCTAATTTATAATGAATTAATAATTAATGGATTCTTGTACCTGCTTATTTACCTGTTTGTTCAGTAATTGATAATGAATTAATGAACATTTATTTATTTGTTTAACTCTTTATGTATTAATTTATAATGGATTTAAATAGCTGCTTATAAATTAATTAACATTAATTTACCTGTTTGTTTACATGTTCATTTATTAATTTATAATCAATTTATTTCTCTATTTTTATTAATTAATTAACATTAGTTTACCTGATTATTTATTAATTGATTAACATTAATTTACCTGATAATTTATTAATTTGTAAGTAATTTCCTTCCTTGGTTTTTTATTAATTTATCGTTAATCCACCTCTTTATTTAATAATTAGGAATTAATTTAGAATTTATTAATGCCCCTATTTATTAATTAATCCTTTTATTCCATTAATTAAGAAATTAATGACATTTATTAAATTAATTCATTTTCCTGGAGAGCCGATCCCGGAATGGGCCAGGGAATCCCCGTGGAGGGAGAAATCTGGGATGGGGATCAGAGATGGGCAGGTGAGCATGGATGGGGAGAAATTTGGGATCCGGGATCAGGGATGGGCAGGTGAGCATGGACGGGGAGAAATTTGGGATTCGGGATCAGGGATGGGCAGGTGAGCATGGACGGGGAGAAATTTGGGATTCGGGATCAGGGATGGGCAGGTGAGCATGGACGGGGAGAAATTTGGGATTCGGGATCAGGGATGGGCAGGTGAGGCCCTGAGTGGGGAAAATTCGGGATCTGGGGTCAGGAATGCGCAGGTGAGGCCCTGAAGGTTGGGCACAGTTTGGGATCAGCCGCGTCCCTGTCCCTGTCCCTGTCCCCGTCCCTGTCCCCGTCCCTGTCCCCATCCCTGTCCCCGTCCCTGTCCCCGTCCCTGTCCCTGTCCCCATCCCTGTCCCTGTCCCTGTCCCTGTCCCTGTCCCCATCCCTGTCCCTGTCCCTGTCCCTGTCCCTGTCCCTGTCCCTGTCCCTGTCCCGGGGGGTGACTGGGAGTGACCAGGAGTGACCAGAGGTGACCAAAGGTGACTGGGGGTGATCAGGGGTGACCAGGGAGTGGTCAAGGTGTGACCAGGGGTGACCAGAGGTGACTGGGGATGACCAAGGGTGACCAGGGGATCACTGGGGGTGTCGGGAAGTGACCAGGGCTGACCAAGGGGTGACCAAGGGGTGACCATAGAGTGACTTAGGGCTGACCAAGGGGTGACCAAGGGGTGACCAAGGGGTGACCAAGGGGTGACCAAGGGGTGACCATAGAGTGACTTAGGGGTGACCAGGGGGTGACCAAGGGGTGACCAAGGATGAGCAAGTGTGACCAGGGGGTGTCTGGAGGTGACCAGAGGTGACCGAGGCATGACCAGGGTTGATCGAGGGGTGACCAGGAGGTGACCAAGGGGTGACCAGAAGGTGACCGGTGAGTGACCGGAAGGTGACCGAGGTGTGACCGAGGTGTGACCGTGGTGTGACCGTGGTGTGACCGGGCGGTGACCGGGCGGTGACCGGGGGTGGCCGCTGCCTTCCAGCTGCCGCCACTGCGGCGCTGCCGCCGTTCCCAGCGGGATCATTGCGGGCACCGGGCGCAGCTGAGCCCGCACCGAGCTCATCCCCCCGGGGCGGGGAGCTCGGGGCCGCTCCCGGCCCCGGATCCACGGAAATGCCACTAGATGTCACCCCGCGCCTTCGGCTGCCCGGCGGGAGCGGGAATTCTCTGCCCGCGCTTCCCTCTCCCGGTTTTACCGGGCAGGGATGCAGGGAATGAACGGATCCCGGTTTTACCGGGCAGGGATGCAGGGAATGAACGGATCCCGCTTTGGGGCAGGGATGGAGGGAATGAACGGATCCCGGTTTAGTCAGGGATGGAGGGAATGAACGGATCCCGGTTTAGTCAGGGATGGAGGGAATGAACGGATCCCGGTTTGGGGCAGGGATGCAGGGAATGAACGGATCCCGGTTTGGGGCAGGGATGCAGGGAATGAACGGATCCCGGTTTTATCGGGCAGGGATGCAGGGAATGAACGGATCCCGGTTTTATCGGGCAGGGATGCAGGGAATGAACGGATCCCGGTTTAGGGTCAAGGATGCAGGGAATGAACGGATCCCGGTTTAGGGCAGGGATGCAGGGAATGAACGGATCCCGGTTTGGGGCAGGGATGGAGGGAATGAACGGATCCCGCATTCCCACAATTATCCTGGAGGAGGAATCGCTGGGATGGGAAAAGGGGAGCAGGGCCAGGAATTGGACGTGGGATTGGGGTTTTGTTGGGATTATGGAATTCCAGGATCGAGTGGGTGGGAAGGAGCTCAAACCCCATCCCATTCCCAGTCCTGCCATGGGCAGAGGCTCCTCCTGCTATCCCAGCCTGGCCTTGGGCACTGCCAGAGATGGGAATTCGGGATGGGAATTCGGGATGGGAATTCGGGATGGGAATTCGGGATGGGAATGACTCTTCCCTTTTCCCGAGTGAATTCCTGGTGTGTTCTCCTGACAGGGGTTTTGGGAGTGCGGCATTGGCCCCTTTGGGGTTGTCACCCTGCACCTCCCAGATCCACGGGCCCGGGATCCCTTGGGATCAGCATTCCCGGGGTTCCTGGGATCAAACAGGGCCCGGTTTCCCTGGAAGTGCCCCAGGAGCACCGGGCAGGGTCCGTTTCCTCATCGGGGATCAGGCCCTGATCCAGCCTCAGCAATTCCCCCATTCCCCGACCCCATTCCAGCTCCCGGTGCCCAGTTTTCCCGGGAATGCCAGGCTGGGAGGGCGCCAGATGGGATTTTATAGGAGCCGCAATTCCGTGGTCGGAGCCAGCGGGCGCCGCGAGATTAATTCCGCGAAATTAATTGGGACAAGATTGAAAAGGAAATTAAGGCGCAGCTGAGTGAACATTCCCAACCTTTTCCCTCCTCCTCCTCCTCCTCCTCCTCCTCCTCCTCCTCCTCCTCCTCCTCCTCCTCCTCCTCCTCCTCCCAGCGCTGCCTCTCTCTCCTCTTCCCGTATCCGGAATTTATGGGGAAAAGCCCCCGGGCTCCATCGGTTCTGAGCGAGGGATTCGCCCCTGGAGCCGCCGGAATTCCCGCCGGGATCGGGGGTGTGGCCCCGAGCTGATCCCGGCGTCGCCACCCCCGGATGAACGCGGCCCGGGGGACCCCAGCACGGGCAATTCCCCAGATTCCCAAATTGGGAATCCCCAAAAATGGGGAATTTGCAGGTTTCCAGAGCGGGGTGCAGGATCAGGAGGGGGAGCTGCTCCTCTGACACAAAGCAAGGCCCAAATAGGCCCCGATTCCAGTCAAAACCAGTAAAAACCAATAAAAACCCAGTAAAACCCGGTAAAGTCCAATAAAATCCCCTCCTGACATCATTAATTCACTTTTTAGTCTTAATTTTGAGTGATTTTAGCACCTTTTGGCCTTGAAAATGAGCCCGAATCCCCAAAAATTCCCACTCCTATCTCACTGAGGACGTGGACGAAGCCGCCCCGTTGGAAATGGGAAATAGAACGGAAAATGAGCCAAATTCCCAAAAAAATTCCCAAAAATTTCCCCAAAAAATTCCCAAAAAATTCCCAAAAAATTCCCCAAAATTTCCCCCAAAAATTCCAGAAATTTCCCAGAAATTCCCCCCCAAAAATTCCGTCTCCTACCTTGCTGAGGATGTGGATGAGGTCGCCCCGTTGGAAGGAGAGCTCGTCGGGATGGTCCCCGCGGCAATCCCACAGTCCCTGGTAGTAATTGGAATAATCCCAGCCGGAATTTTCTGGGAAGAAGGGAGGAGAAAAAGGGGGTCAGGGTGGTGAGGGATTCATACGAACGGGATCACGGAGGTGATTCCAGAGCCAAAAGTTCTCCTGGAGCTTCCCCGGGGTGGGAAAGGCCCCCAGATCCATTGGGAATGTTGAATTTTGAGGTTGGGAAATGTCGGGAATTCCACGGAATTCCATCACGGGCTCCCTGGCTGAGGGGTTGGCGCTCCCCAAAGAGTTTGGTCCCAGTTTCCCAGGAATTCCTTTCCCAGGAATTCTCATCCCGGCCCCTTTCCTGCTCCCCAGAGGGACAAGGAGGGTGTTGGGAGCATCCTGGGAATATCTGGGGTTGGATCCCGGGGGGGTTGGATCCCAAAATTCCTGTGGGAAAATTCCTCCCTGGCTTTTTAGGGATAAAAATCCCACTAAAAAAAAAAAAAAATTCCCAACACCTCCTTTATCCCAGGAATTTTGGGAGATGTCTCACATCGGGAAGAGCCTTCCCAGGTGGAATTCCACCAGTGGGAGGAGTCAAATCCCAGGAATTCTCCCGTTCTCCACATTTTCCACGGCCCAGGATGCTCCAAGGCGGCCGAAATCCCAAAATATTCCCCCCATCCACATCCTGGGGATTGTTTGGATTGGGATCTCACCCTCCTCGCTCCCGAAATCCTCCTCATCCTCTGGGAATGGTGGCTCCAGCTCCTCACCTGGGGAGGGGAAAAAAACCAGTGGAAAAATCCAGGGAAAACAGAGGAAAAACCAGGGAAAATCCGGGAATGTCGCAGCTGCTGCAGGCCCAGGGCTCCGAGAGAATCCTGGGAATAAAAAAATTCCCAGACTGATGGTGGGGACAGGAGGTACCGAATAAGATTTTAATGGAAAACTAAAATTGCTGTGGGCACCGGGAAAGAGAAATCCCTGAATTCTTGGGAAAAAGAAATCCGTGGGAAGAGAGGAAAAGGAAATTCCAGAGGGGGAAATTCCGGGCTGGGAACGCGAGGGAGGAAGGGGGAATTAGGGAGGAAGGGATGGAAGGAACGATCCCGGGAAAAGGCAGATTCCAGAGGGGCTGGGAAGGCTTGGAAAAATGGGAAGGGAGCGGAGCTGGGTGGGGCATCCCGAATTTCCATCCCCATCCATGGAAAACCTATTTCCCATCCCACGGACACCCCTGGCTGCTCCTTGTGCCATCCCCGGGCACATTCCTGGAGGATTCGGAGCTGGGAAATCCCGGAATGGGATCCATGGGGACAAGAGCAGCCCCTCCCCACCACCCAGGGCTTTTCCTGGGATCAAATCCGATGGATCCAAGAGTTTTCCTGGGATCGAATCCGATGGATCCAAGGGTTTTCCTGGGATCGAATCCGATGGATCCAAGGGTTTTCCTGGAATCAGGCCTGGAAGTGAAGCTCGGCCTTCCCCACCCCACCCAACCCTTGGGTTCTCCAGGACGGAATCCAAAAGGGAAAAGCTGGAAAACTTTGGAAAATTCCACTTCTCCCTCCCACCCCACTTTTGGGATCCTCATCCCGGGGGTCCGGAGCCGCCGGCGCATCCCGGGAAGCTCCGGAATCTCTGCGGAGCCGAGTTTTTAATGGAGCAATTTGATTCAATTTTCCAGTCGATAAAATTCCCCGGCAGCGCTCGGCGCTTCCGAACGGACACCTTCACTCCTGATTTAACATTCCCATCGAATCCTTCCCGGGAAATTGGAAAAATTTATCACCTGTGAAATTTTATTTGGCCTCGGCCGCGTCTGTTTTTGTAAAACTTCATTAACGCCGAGGAAATTATCTCTCCGTGGCTTTTCCCGTTTTTTTTTTTATTCCCGTCTCCCGGGTTTTTGGTTTTTTATTTCCGTGGGTTTTTTTTTGGTCAGGAGGTAAAGGAGGGAGAAGGGGGCGGAGGGAGGGTGGGATTGGGGATTTGGGGATTTTCCTGGGGTTTTGGGGTGTTTGGGATGGAGGAAGATCCCAAAAGTTCCCAAGATGAGGAGTTGGGTTATGCCAGGGAAGCTGGGAAGGCTAATCCATGGAAAATCCATGAAAATGCATGGAAGTCCATGGAAATGCATGGAATTCCATGGAAATCCATGAAAACCCATGGAAATTCATGGAAGTCCATGGAAGTCCATGGAAATTCATGGAAGTCCATGGAAATCCATGGAAGTCCATGGAAATCCATGGAAACCCATGAAAATCCACGAAAACCCTTGCCAGGCTACCTCAGGAAAGCTGGAAAACCTAATCCGTGGAAATCCATGAAAATTCATGGAAATTCATGGAAAACCATTAAAACCCATGGAAATTCATGGAAATCTATGGAAAACCATTAAAACCCATGGAAATTCATGGAAAACCATGAAAACCCATGGAAATTCATGGAAATCCATGGAAAACCATTAAAACCCATGGAAATCCATGGAAAACCATTAAAACCCATGGAAATTCATGGAAAACCATTAAAACCCATGGAAATCCATGGGAAGCCATGGACATCTGTGAAACGCCATGAAAATCCATGAAAATCCATGAAGACTCTGAGGGCTGCTCCAGCAGAATCCCTGGGATCTGAAATTCCCAGGAAAGCGAGGTTTGGATTTGGGAGGTCCATGAAAAGCTGGGAATAAAGAAATGGGATAAAACCCTGGAATTTTGGGTGGGTTAAAAGCAGAGACGCGGGAATGGCGCTGGTGTGGGAACAGTCGAGGTTCCCTCGCGGTTTTCCAAGAAAAAGTTGGGAATCCGGGAGCTCACCTGGCATCACCTCATAGATGTCATCACCTTCCAGCTCCGGCTCCTCCGGATTCAGGGCGGAGTTTTGGGAATTGTCCATGGAATCGGAGCTGTCCTGGTCCTTGGAGAGCTCTTCCTCCTCCTCCTCCTCCTCCTCATCCTCGTCGCAGGGAATGGTCAGGGAGCTCAGGTCTGCCAGGAGAGAGGGGGAAAAGGGGTGGAAAAGTGGGAATTCTCCCGATTCCAGAGGGGTGGGATCGAGATTCGAATCCCGCACCGGAGAACAGGGAAAAAAAACCAAGGAAAAACCCGAGGAAAGATTGGGAAAAACCCAAGGAAAGATGGGGAAAAACCCAAGGGAAGATGGGGAAAAACCCAAGGAAAGATGGGGAAAAACCCAAGGAAAGATGGGAAATCCCAGGAAATAGCCCCAAATTCAGGGATGAATCCTGAAGGGACACAGCCGGGGGGTTCCGGAGGGTTCCGGAGGGTTTCTGGAATTTTCTCTGCCTCCAGCTGGAGCAACTCCCCACAAATCCGGGCGTGGGTGGACGGAAAGCCCCGATCCAGGTGGGAAAACGCTTCCCAAAGATCCCGAAAAACCGGGAGCGGCTCCAGACTCACCCCTGAGGAGGAACCGGATCTGCTCCACCCAATCCTGGGCCTCGGCCGGGCTCGGAGCTGTGAACTGCCAGGAGAATCCGTTATCCCGGGATTATTATCTGGGATTTGGGATCCGCCATTCCCAACCCTGGGGCACCGGGAAAAGCCATTCCCAGGGTTTATCCACCTGCTCCAAGTGGGAGCGGAGCACAGCCAGAATATCCCAGGAAAGCTGGAAAACCTAATCCATGGAAACCCATTCCCGTTTCTCGCCCGATATTTCCGCTTCCCCTCCAAAATTCCCTTTTTTCCCCTCAAAATTCCCATTTCCCCCCCAAAAAATTTCCATTTTTTCCCCCCAAAATTCCCATTTTCCCGCCGTTTCCCACCTCGTAGGAGCGTTTTCCGGGACAGAGCAGCTGGAAGCAGCATTTTTTCCGGGAATCTTTCCGGAGCTGGGGATCCAGGCGGGCCTGGTAGCGCTCGATGGGAAAGGAGCCCTTGGGCTGCTTGCCTGGGAAAAGGGAATTGGGCAAAAATTGGGATTTTCCAAGGTTTTTTCCCCACCCCTGGATGCGGCTCAGAGGGGGTTTAACCCATGGAAGGAAACCGAGGGGCGTGGCTGGAAAATTCCGGGAAAGGGGAACGTCCAGAAAATCCGGGAAAGGGGAATGGATGGAAAACTCTGTGGAGGGGGAATGGCCAGAAACTCCCCTTTGCTCCAATGGAAAAAACCCCAAATCCCGCTGGGATTTCCCCCTGCCAGGAGCTGGGAATTGCAATTTTTCCGTGGTCATTCCCAACTTTTTTCCCATCCAAAAGCTGGGAATTCTTTCCCCACTCACTTTTCTCGCTGGCGTAGTAGAGGAAATTCCGCTGGGTGAGGACGCACCAGCGCTTGTGCCACTCGGAGCCGAAGAAGCTGGGCTCTGGAAAAATGGAAAAAAACGGGGAAAAAAAATGGGGAAAAATGGAAAAAGTCAGGAAAAATCAGGAAAAGCAGGGAAAAAGGCTCCATTTTATTCCTTTGGGATGCGTTTCTCACGGATTCGACGCAGCCAGGGAACGCGTTTGGGGTTAAATCTCTGGGAAGTGTTGTTCAACCAGAAATTAGCGGGAGTTAAGCCAGGCCTAACTCCGAGCTGAGCTCAGGGAAAAGCCAGGAGCTGTTTCTGCCTCTTCCCATCAATAATTCCTGAGAAAATCCCATTAGGGAAGGGAATAATTTGTGGCTTTCACGGGAAAAGGGAGATAAGGCCGAGGCTGATTCCGAGCCCGGCTCTTATCTCCACATTAAACGTGGGATGATCCCGAATCCCTGGAGCTTTTCCCGGCTTTTTCTCCTCATTAGTTTTGCCCTCCAGGCCTGGGCCGGGCTTAATTTAATTCCAGGATTTAATTTGGATGCTCTGGAAAAGGGAATGAGCCAGGCAAGGCGTTGGAAAAACCTGGAAGCTCCTGCCGGTGGAAATCCGTGGATTTTCTGATTTTTTCCTGGGTTTTTTCAGGCTGGAAATTCGGGATTTTCCCAAATTTTCAGGTGGTAGCCCTGGATCTTCTCCTGGAATTCCAGGTTTTACCTCGGGATCTCTTCTCCAGGTATCCTTGCTTCAAAATATTCCCGGAATCCTGGATGGGCCGTGGGATCTCCTCCAGGCCTGCAGGGCGCAGAGCAAAGGAAAACCTTGGAATTCGCCATTCCCATTCCCACATTCCGAGGTTTCCCGCCCCTTCCTTTGGGGAAGCGGTGTTGGGGGTGGAATTCCCAGTTTTTCCCAATCCTGCTGATATTCCCAGCATTGGGAATAGGGAACGGGGTCTTGGAATTCTGGGATTCAGCGGGATGGGGCTGGAGCTGCCTTTTTTCCCTGGAATCTGTTTGGGTTATGGACGTGGAAAACCCAATTCCCATGGAGGATCTGCCCATGGAATCTCATCCCAGAGCCCGGAAGGGCTCTGCCATTCCCAGCTCATCCCAAAAAACCTGGGAATCCTGGGATGGTGGGCGGTGACCCCGGACAAGCTTTAGGATCCCTTCCGTCCCAAATTATCCTCTGATAAATCCACATAAAAGTGAAAAAACATGGAGATAAAAATAATATAAAAATATAGAAATATAAAAATACGGATCCCTAACTTGAAAGTCCCCGGAGTTCCTCCCCTGCTCCCCAATTCTTCCCTAATCCCAACATTCCAACCCCGGCCCTGCCCGGCCGAGCCCTCCCTGATCCACAATGAGCCGGAAAATCCTAAATCATTCCCTAATGGAGCGTCCACCCCATCCATCAGCGGGCGGGAATTCGTCCCCATTAATTCCCTAATCCATGATAAACTTCCCGTCCTTTCCTGTCCGCGCGGGGACTCCGTAAATCCCGACTTCTGCTCCGGCTCCACCGGAGCGTTCAGGTGTGCCCCGACCATTCCTCGTTAGCCCGACGGCCTCATTTTCCCGGGAATGGCCTTGGAGGCCTCGTTTTCTGGGAATGGCCTTGGAGGCCTCGTTTTTCTGGGAATGGTGAGGCCTTGGAAGCCCCATTTCCCTGGGAATGGCCTTGGCGGCCTCGTGCTGTACGCAGAAAAACTTGGGAATTCTGCAGGCAGCAAACTTGGGAAAAAGTCTGGAATTCTGGGAAAGCTTGGGAATTCCAGAGGCAACAGATCTGGGAATTTTAAGCATAGCAAACCTGGGAATTCCAGAGGCAACAAATCTGGGAATTTTAGGTGTGGCAAAACTCAGGAATACCAAGGGCAGCAAACTTGGGAATTCCGGAGGCAACAAATTCGGGAATTCCAGAGGCAAGAAACTTGGGGTAACTCCCCACAGCAGGGCAAATCCAGGGACGGGGGGGATCCAGCATTTTTTGGGATTCTGTCCAAGATGACGTTTAGCCGGGCCGGGGAGCGGCTTCCATAAATCCCGGCTCATCCCGGGACGCTGCGGAACGCCGGGATCAGCCCCCGCATCCGGCCGGGAAGCGCGGCCGGGGCTCGACCGCGTCTTTTCCCGTGTTCCCGATAAGGAGCTCATCCATCAGGGCCGGGGCGAAGGCAGAAGGGCGGGAACGGGGTTGGATTTATCGGGAATGTGTCATTCCCTCCACACGCCCCGCGGGATAAATGGATCCTCCATCATCGCCGGCCGCTCCGCACCTGCGGCCGCGCGCGCTCCGCGCTGACCGGAGCCAAGGGTTTGATGGATTTTCCCCGACTTTAATGAACGTAAACAAACAAAGGAGAGAGGGAAACATCAAATAATTCCCGTGACAGCTCCCAAAAGGAGCCGGGAGAGCGGGAAGCGCTTCCCAAAGGGAGCCGCGTTTGATGTGGGACCGGGATTTGTAAACAGCGGCAGCTCCGGATCGCGCCTTATCCAAATATTTCCCTTTCCCAGCGCCGGCTGAAAGTCGGGATTGACGGCTTTGGACTCTTCAACTTTCAGCTTTCACCCCGCGGCTCCGGTGGGAGGGAGACCCCACCGCCCCCATTCCCGCTGGAATTTGTTCCCTGATTTCCCCTTGGAAAAGCTGATGTGGGGCAGCTGGAGATCCGACTCCCAGAGCTGCTTTGCCAAGGCATTCCCGGTTTTCCAGAGGGTCCCAGGCCCCTCCAAGGACCTCTCAGCCCCACAGGAGGAGGGAGGGGGGAGTGACCTCAACTCCTGCCGGGATTTGTTCCCTAATTTTCCCCCTTGGAAAAGCTGACGTGGGACACCTGGAGATCCAACTGGTCCCGCTCTCCCTGCTCATTCCCGGATTTCCAGAGGGTCCCGAGCCCCTCCAAGGACCCCGTGGCCCCAGATGGAAGCAGCGGAACAGGGAGAGAGGGAATGGGATTCATTCCCAATCTCCCCGTGGAAAAGCTGATCTGGGGCACCTGGAGTTCAAACTGGAGCCGCTCATTCCCAGTTTTCCAGAGGTTTCCCGTTTTCCTCTGCTCACAGCCCTCATCCATCCCATCCCTGTTTTCCATCTGGGTCAGTCCCAGGGCGATGAAGCTCCCCCGGTCATGGATGAACAGGATTTGGGAAGCTGAACCTTGGGAGCAAATCCCAAATCCCGGTGGGATCCTCCTGCCCAGCCACCCCCTTTTCCTTATTCCCAACCCCAGGAATTTTCCCTGGGGCAACAATCCCAGGGAAAATCCCAGATTTTAGGGAGCTGAAGGTGCCACACAGTGGGAATTCCACCTTTAATCCCGAGTTCAAATTCAGGAATAAAAGGAAGGGAATGAAAGGACCTTCCTGCCATAAATATCCCGGGAATTCCCGCCGGGGCTCTGGGGTTATATCCCGGCTCTTTAAAAGCGTATCCCAAGAAAATCAAGCACCTCCATCACCTTCCTGGGAATATTTACGGCCTCTGGGAAGGGCTGGCCAGCAGAATTCCCACATGGAATTCTCCTGGAGCCGGCAAAGGTCAGCGCAGGGACGGATGGGGCTGAGGGATTTCCCTCCCGAGATTCCGGGGCCGGGAGATCCCAACCCTGGAGCTGCTCCCGAGGGATTCTCCCGGGGTTTGGGGTCGCGTCCCGGGCCAGGAATTCAGGGAAAGGCCGTGTCATTCCAAGATTTTGCCACAAGGAAGCAGCAGAAGCTCAGGATTGGAGCCGGGAGAGGGAGCGGCCCCGGTGGGAGCAGCAGTGGGGGGCTGGGATCCCAAATCCCAAATTTCCCATCCCAAAAAGGGGCTGGGAACCCCGGCTGGGATCCCAAATCCCAAATTTCCCACCCCAAAAAGGGGCTGGGAACCCCGGCTGGGATCCCAAATCCCAAATTTCCCACCCCAAAAAGGGGCTGTTCTGATCCCTAAAATCCCCTGTCCCAGGGGAGTGCAGAGCCCCACTTTTCCCCAGGTTCAGGGTGGCAATTCCGTCTCCAGTTCCTGCTGGGAATTCCAAAGGAAGCAGAGAGGAGGCCGGCAGGTCCCTGTCCCCGTCCTTGTCCCCATCCCTGTCCCTTTTCCCGTCTCTGTCCCTATCCCCATCCCAGTGCCTCCAAACCCCTTTTCCCTGGTTTTAGGGTGGCACTTCTGAGCCCCGTTCCCACTGGGAATTCCATGGGAAGTGGATGGGGGTTGGCAGGTTCCTGCCACCATCCCTGTCCCTTTTCCCATCCCATCCCATTGATCCCATCCCATCGTTCCCATCCCATCCCATCCCATCCCACTGATCCCATCCAATCCCATCCAATCCCATCCCATTGATCCCATCCCATCCCGGTCCCCACAAACCCCTTTTCCCATTTTTGGGGTGACAGCTCCAAGCCTCATTCCTGCTGGGAATTCCATGGGAAGTGGATGGGGGTTGGCAGGCCCCTGTCCCCTTTCCCATCCCATTGATCCCATCCCATTGATCCCATCCCATCCCATCCCATCCCAGTCCCCCCAAACCCCTTTCCCCATTTCTGGGGTGCCCCCTCCGCGCCCCATTCCCGCGGGAAGCTCCAGCCCCGCTCCCTCCCTCTCCTCTCCCTCTCCTGACCTCATCACTTTTTTCCCCCCCCCCCTCCAAAAGTGCTGAGCGCGGCTTTCCCGGGAATTATTTATCCGCGGGAGAAATGATTAAAAAAATTATTGGGAAAAAAAGGGAGATAAAACAAAACATCGATCGCCGGGGCCGCATCCGCCTCTGGGAGCGCTGGGAAGTGACAGCGGATAAAGGATGGCGGGGCCGGAAAAACAGGGAGCGGCGTTTTTATGGCAGCTCGGGTTCCCACAAAGCCATAAATCCGGGATGCGGTGGGTCGGGAGAAAAGCTCCGGATGGGGAACTTTGGGCAGGAGTGAATCCAGGTGGGATCAGAGCTCCAGGAGTCACAAAATCCAGGTGGGATCAGGGCTCTGGGATCCCAAATTCCAGAAGGGATCAGAGCTCCAGGAGTCACAAAATCCAGACGGGATCAGGGCTCTGGGACCCCAAAATTCAGGTGGGATCAGGATTCCAGGACCCCAAAACCTCAGCTGGATCAGGGTTTTGGGATCCAGGGGGGACATTGGGACCTTATCCCTAAATCCTGGTTGGATCAGGGCTCCCAGACCCCAAATTCCAGGTGGGATCAGGGCTCCAGGACCCCAAATTCCAGGTGGGATCAGGGCTCCAGGATCCAGGGTGGACATTGGGCCCTAACCCTAAAATCCAGGGATTTGGGATTGAACAGAACCCCAGGAATGGGATCCCATGGGAACGCAGCCCCTTCCCAGCCTGGATCTGATCCCAAACTTTCCCCTTGGGGCCGTTCCCTCATTCCCCCATTCCCCGGGAAGGGAGGGACGGGAACATCACCGGGAATTTGTAACACGGATCTGACATTTATGGGAAATTGGGAAAGTGAGGATTTTATTGCTCTCTCCGTCAAAACCCGCGGCTCCATCCGAGGCCCGGCAAATGTAGGATCGATATCCCGGCCTTTAATATCATCCCAGAAAACCAAAAAAAAAAAAAAAAAAAAAAAAAAAAAATCATTATCCCGTTATTTTTATTATGGAGTTACGGCTGAAAAATGGGACTGGGGTGGTTTCCATTTCCTCGGCGTTTTTTACGGGGCTTTTTTTTTTACGGGGTTCTTCCCTTTCCTGCTGCCTCTGGATCAAATCCTGCTGGGATGGGAAGCAGGATCCGGGTGGGCATGGGAAGGGCCTGGCTCTGCTCCAGGGTGGGATTTTGGGAGCCCTGGAGTTCCAGGGTGGGATTTTGGGAGCCCCGGAGTTCCGGGATGGGATTTTGGGAGCCTCAAATCTCCAGGATGGGATTTTGGGAATCTCAGAGATTCCCTCAGCTCTGAGATGGGGATTTTGGGAGCCTCAGGGTTCCAGGATGGGATTTTGGGAGCCCTGGAGTTCCAGGATGGGATTTGGGGAGTCCCAGAGTTCTGGAGTGGAATTTTGGGAGCCCCAGAGTTCCGGGATGGGATTTTGGGAGCCCCAAATCTCTGGGATGGGATTTTGGGAATCCCAGAGATTCCCTCAGCTCTGAGATGGGGATTTTGGGAGTCCCAAATCTCCAGGATGGGATTTTGGGAGCCTCGGGGTTCCAGGATGGGATTTTGGGAGCCCCAGAGCTCTGGAGTGGGATTTTGGGAGCCCCAAATCTCCAGGATGGGATTTTGGGAGCCTCGTGGGATTTTGGGAGCCTTGGGGTTCCAGGATGGGATTTTGGGAGCCTCAGGGTTCCAGGATGGGATTTTGGAAGCCCCAAATCTCCGGGATGGGATTTTGGGAGCCTCGGGGTTCCAGGATGGGATTTTGGGAGCCTCGGGGTTCCGGGATGGGATTTTGGGAGCCCCAAATCTCCGGGATGGGATTTTGGGAGCCCCACACCCCTCCTGACCCTGGGACAGACAGACTCATCCCCACAGAGTCCCAGGCTGGGAGAGGATTCCCACCGGGACAGAATTCCCGGTGTCCTGCCGGGGCCTTGGCGGTGCCACCGCTGCTGCCCCCATCTCCCTGCCAGGCACTCCTGGGTTCCCGGGATTTTATGGGATTTATGGAATGGGGGAACACGGAGCCAACACCTCCGCCTCGCTCCGGAACCAGAGGGATCCAGGATGGTCTCCGGGATTCATCCCATGATCCCAGCATTTCCCGGGATCAGGGCGGCGAATCCCAGCCTGGAGCAGCATCCCGGCAATCCCCGGGAATCCTCTCCGTGCCCTCCTCATTATCCCATTCCCAGCGGGAAGTTCTGAGCTCCTTCCCAGCTCCCGCTATAAAAAAGTGATGGATGGCCGGGAAAGCTCCGGGAGTTCATCCATTCTCCCATTAAATTTCCCTTTAATTGGTCCCGGAGTCAATCAGGAACTCGCCGGGCAGTGAATTAAGGAAAGGAAAAAGAGGGGGGGAAAAAAATCCACGGAGAGGGGGGGAGTCTTTGTGCTGTTCCTGGGTTAAAAATGCTGGATTTGCTTCCAGAGGGGCTGGAATTCCACGCCGGGAGGGTCCCGCATGGATTGAGGGATCTCCAGGAGCAGGGAATCCACGGAGCGCCGCCAAATCACCAAAAAATCCTTGGAGAACACGAGGAAATCCGGGCAGGAGCCACAATAAAGCGACGGGAGAGGGACGATGGGAAGGGTGGAAAACGAATCCATGACATTCCCTGGGACTGGGGCGGCATTCCCGAGGCACGGAAAACTCTGGGAATACACAGTGGGAATTCCTGGGCTGGTGGGAATGGGCAGGGGCAAAGCCAAGAGCAGCACCTGGAGGCACCTGCAGACCCATCCCGGGTTTTCCGGGAATACTCAAGGAAGGACCAACTGACCGTGGAGAATTCCTAAAATCCCTTCGGAAATCTGGAGAGGGGAAAGCCGGGACGGGCCATTCCAGGGCCACTCCAGGGCCATTCCAGGGCCACTCCAGGGCCATTCCAGGGCCACTCCAGGGCCAGTCCAGGGCCATTCCAGGGCCATTCCAGGGCCACTCCAGGGCCAGTCCACGGCTATTCCAGGGCCATTCCAGGGCCATTCCAGGGCCAGTCCAGGGCCATTCCAGGGCCATTCCAGGGCCGTCCCCGTGGGATTCCAACTCCTCCATCCCTTTGCCCATGGATCTGAAGTTTGGGATTGACGCGTCCCAGCCCGGCCTGAGCCAGGGCAGGATCTTCCCTCGGGGAATGTTCTTCTGCTTCCCATTTCCCCGTTTTTTTTTTTAATGGAATTTCGGAGTGGGATCAAACCTCTCCCTGCCCTACACCCACATTCCCATCCCAAGCCAGGGCGGGGTTTTCCCCTCCCAGAATGTTCTTCTCTTCCCCACTTTCCCCATTCCTTATGGAATTTCAAGGGACGGGATTAAACCGTGTTCTCTTCCCCATTTCCCCCCGGGTTTTTTTGTGGAATTTCAGAGCGGGATCAAACCTCTCCCTGCCCTACACGCCTCCCACCCCTTCCAAACTCTCCATCCCTCAGGAACCCCGGGATCAGCTCCATTCCCCCTTCCAGGAGCCCCGGGATCAGCTCCATCCCTCAGAAACTCTGGGATCAGCTCCATTCCCCCTTCCAGGACCCCCAGGATCAGCTCCATCCCTCAGGAACCCCGGGATCAGCTCCATTCCCCCTTCCAGGACCCCGGGATCAGCTCCATCCCTCGGGAACCCCAGGATCAGCTCCATTCCCCCTTCCAGGAGCCCCGGGATCAGCTCCATCCCTCAGGAACCCCAGGATCAGCTCCATTCCCCCTTCCAGGAGCCCCGGGATCGGTTCCATCCCTCAGGAACCCCAGGATCAGCTCCATTCCCCCTTCCAGGAGCCCCGGGATCGGTTCCATCCCTCAGGAACACCGGGATCAGCTCCATTCCCCCTTCCAGGAGCGCAGGGAACGGCTCCATTCCCCCTTCCAGCAGCCCTAAATCTCCTGGCGGGAGATTTACGATTCCCATTCCCGTTCTTTACTGCAAATCCAATCGGGCAGTAATGGTGGAACACGGGAACGCCGTCACCCAGGGCTGATGGCTCCCATAAAACCGATGTCATTCCAAACGGATGAGTTTATAAACGGGAACAAACCCTCGGCGCTGACAGGAACATGAAACCCATTCACCATTTAAACGCTTCCCATTTTTTATCCCGAGGATTCGCGGCTGCCGGGGAACGCGGGGAGGGGACGGGCTCGGGATCCTAAAGCCGGGCTTAAAATCGCCCTGGACCTGCTCAGTCCAGCAGGATTGATCCATTTCCCGCTTTGGAAAAGCCCCCGGTGACCCCAAGGTGTCATAAACCCCAAAAGCAGCCCGAAAACCAGCTCCAAAAGCCAGGCTTAAATCCAGCCCTAAAACCATTTTGGGTCTCAGCATCCAGCAGGATTTATCCCTTTTCCACTTTGGAAAAGCTCCCGGGGACCCCAAGATGTCATAAACCCCAAAACCAGCCCGAAAACCAGCCCCAAAACCAGCCTTAAAACCAGCACTAAAACCAGCCCTAAATCATCTTGGGTCTCAGCATCCAGCAGGATTTATCCCTTTTGCACTTTGGAAAAGCTCCCAGTGACATAAACCCCAAAAGCTTTTTGGAAAAGATCAAAGGTGTCATAAACCCCAAAACCGGCCCTAAAACCAGCCCTAGAACCAGCCCTAAAACCAGCCCCAAAACCAGGCCCAAAACCCGCCCTAAAACCAAGCTTAAAACCAGCCCTAAAACCCTCTTGGGTCTCAGCATCCAGCAGGATTTATCCCTTTTGCACTTTGGAAAAGCTCCCGCTGACCCCGAGGTGTCCCAAATCCTAAAACCAGCCCTAAAGCCAGCCCTGAAGGCCGCCCTGGGCCTGCCCCGCATCCATCAGGATTTGTCCCATTCCCGCTCCGGAGAGGCTCCGGGACCATCGCCGTGGCGACGGGCGCGGATCAATCCCCGCTCCAGGTGTGTTTGGATTGCTCCTCCCGGAGATTTCCCGGGGCCCTTTCGGCACCTCCTCATTTCCCCGAGCAAATATTTGTGGAATATTGTCCTGGAGCTGAGCGGGAGAGCTCCACCTGCTCCCAGAAATCCGTGGTGGTTTTCTCCCGGGATACTTTGCTGGGAAACCAGGGAAAACCCCAAACAGGGAATGGTGGAAAGGTTTGGGATGGAAGGGCCTTAAATCCCATCCCGTTCCCACCCCATTCCAAGGGCAGGGACAATTCCCAGTGTCCCAGGGTGCTCCAGCATGGCCTGGGAGAATTCCAGGGATCCAGGGAATCCCAAAATCCCGCCTGAACTCCTCCTTCTCCACTCGGAACATGCCCCTGTGTCCTGTCATCCCAATTCCTGATGAAAATACCCAGGATATCACCCCAAAGGATGGGGAACGTCCCTGCCCGGTGCTGGATCCCGAGAAAAGCCAGAAAATCCAATTTTCCCTCTCCCGTGATGGATTTTCTCCTTCTGGAAAACCGGGATAACGCAGGAGAGCTTCTCCTGGGAAGGGCCTGATGATCCTTAGCACCAGGGGGAAAACAGACAGGGTTTGTCCCTGGTATTCCAGGGATTAGGATGGGAATGATCCTGGATCAGCCGGATCCAGCTCTTCCCCTTGGGAAAAAGGAGTGGGAATACCTTTGGCTCCGTGGGAGGATTCCTTTGGGGAGATCCGTGACCCCCGAGAACCCACGGAATTACGGAGTGGGGTCGGGATGGGAGCGACCCCGGAGGCCAGAATTCCAGGACCTGGGAATCCTCAGGGATCTCCTTCCAGCCCCCTCCCACCAGAGCAGGCTCAGACCACTGATCCATGGATAAAACCACAGAAAACTGGGAAAAAGAGGGGTAAAAAAAAATAAACCCATTCAAATATCCCGGAGCTGACTTTTCCAGACCCACCCATCCCGGATCCCACCGGGATCTCCTCCCTTCCTTCCTTCCTTCCTGCCCTGGGAGCAGCCTGGGATCCCATCCCAAAGGGAAGGAAGCGCCACCGGAGCCTCCGGCCCTAAATCCGGGCCCATCCCATGGAAATTCCGGAGCCGGGAACGTTTCCTCCTTCCCTGAGCAAATTCCGAGCCTTTGGCTCCGTCCTTGTTTTTATTGGGAACGGGAACAGCCCCTTCCCTAAAAACCCCATTCCCACCCCAAAAAACCAGGAAAAGCTGGAGCAGCGCCCGGATCCCACCCCGGGAAAACTTCTGGAATATTTGTAGCAGGGATCCCAAAATCCTGGGATTCATTTAGGCCCCTAATTAATAACAATCAATTAAGGACAGGCTGGCATTAATATAGGGCAAGCAGCTTCCACTTCCAAGAGTTTTCCAAAGGTTTTTCCTGTCCTGCCCAGGGAATGGATGTCCCGGAATGGTTTTAGCTGGGATTTAGAGGGATCCGGGATAAAAATGGGGAATTTGGAGGAGGGATTGAGCTGAAATCTGGGATTTGGGATGCTCCAGCTCCTTCCCAGATTGCAGGAACAGGGGAACTTGGGAATCATCCCTGAATCCCCCCTTTTTTTTTAGGGGACCCAGGCCCAGTTTTCCCACCCCAAACCAGGAACACGCCAAAAAAAAAACCTGGGAATTTTTCCAGGCTCATCCCTTGAATCTTTAACCAAGCCATTTTTTAAGGAAAAAGCCCCAATCCCGAGGGACGGATTTTCATCCTTTTCCATGTGGGAGCCGATGTTTCCCAGGATGAACGGCCCCTGTTTTTCCCAAGCCTTCAAATCCCACTAAATTTCCGTTTCCCTGGAAGAACTCCGCAGAATCCCATAAAATTTGATTTATCCGCCTGCGTGAGCCGCACGGAACCGCAATTTCCAGGATAAATGCCGGGTGTAAATTGTGGTTTATGTCGGATCCCGACCGGCTTTACGAGTTTCCCCGAGAACACGGGATCTTCCCGCCTTTATTTCTTCCGTCGGAGCCTCCCCTGCCCACGGAGAAATTCTCGGGATCGGGGGCTCGGCCAGGAATCGCCTTTTCCCCACTTTTTTTCTTTGGCGGGGGGGAATTGTAGGAATTCTGGGGTTTGGGGTCTGTTTAAATCAGGTGAATTATAAGGGAAGTCCCGGTGCCGTTCCCGGGGTTTTCATGTGATTCTCTGGAAAATCCTGGCTGGGAAAAAAGCTCATTCCCATCCAAAGTTCGGGCACAGCAAGGGGAAAATTCCTTGGGAATGTGGGTGGGAAAAGCCGCTCATGGCCACCCTCATTCCTGCCCAAATTCCTGTCAGAGCCAGTGGAGAATCCCTCAGGAATTCCCCAGGAAAAGCCCCTCATTCCCACCCAAAATCCAGCCCCAAGGAGCAGAGAATCCCTTGGGAATCTTCCTGGAATGCCGGGGTGGGAAACGAAATGGGACAAACCCCAAGAAATCCCGGGAAAAGCAAATCCCAAAAATGTTCCGTGCCATGGGAACGAGGCCCTGGGATGGGAAATGAAATGGGACAATCCCCGAGAAATCCCGGGAAAAGCAAATCCCAAAAATGTTCCGTGCCATGGGAACGAGGCCCTGGGATGGGAAATGAAATGGGACAATCCCCGAGAAATCCCGGGAAAAGCGAATCCCAAAATCCTCCGTGCCATGGGAATCACCCCAAGTCCTTTCCATGGGGACACCAATCCATCCTTCCCCCGCTTCCAGAGGGAATGCGCCCAACCCATTCCCTGGATTCTCCCAAAAAATAAAAAATCCCTCACCGCCAGCACAGCCCCCAAACCCAAGGCAACTTTTCCTCCAGCGGAAAGCCGGGAAAAGGTCAGGGAGCGGGAAAAATAATAAGATTTTCTAACGGCTTCCTTCGGAGCAAAATATTATCCGTTCTCCCGCTTTTTTTCCGGCTTTTATGGAAGGAGATTCTGCCAATTCCAAAGAAAAAGGAGGATTAAAATGAGCTTCTGCACCTTCGGGGGCCCATTTGGAAGTTTTACTGTACGGAGCTGACAGGAAAAATCGGGAATTAATATCCCGGAGCCGCTTCCGAGCTGCAATAGCAATTATTGGACTCCGTGTCCCTGGATAAATAATGGGGCCATTCCGCTAATTAGCTCCGACGATCCCGGCTCCGTGGAAATCCTCCCCCGCCCGGAAAAACAACGCCGGGGTTTTTTCGGGAATGGCGGCTTTTTCCACCTGGAAAAATGAGGGGGGAAAATGAGGGAGAAATGGTGGGAAAATCCAGGAGTTTGGGTGTGGAACGGGAGGCGTCGGTGGATAAAATTGGGAATGTTGATAGGGAATTGGGAATGTTACGGATTCCTGGGCCCCACTCCATGGAAATCCCTCCCTGCTCGGAAAACCAACTCGGGATTTTCAGGAATGGCGGCTTCTTCCACCTGGAGAAACGGTGGGAAAAATGGTGGGAAAAACGGTGGGGAAAATCCAGGAGCTGTTCCCATGTTTGGGTTTAGGACGGGAGTTGTTGGTGGAAAAATCGGGAAGGCTGACAGGGAGCTGAAAATGTTACGGATTGCTGGTGATTCCTAATAAAATTATTCCGGTGATTCCCGCTCCTGTGCGACCCCATTAATTCCGGAGGTGTTAACTGGGAGCAGAGCTCGGAATTAATTAATTAATCAATCAATCAATCAATCAGCGTTCCGGGATGGTTTTCCCACTTCAGATCCTGGGGTTTTTTTTTTGCGTTATTCCCTAATTGTTCTCCGGCCTTGGGATTGCAGCCGGAGCTGCTGTTCTCTGGCATGTCCCGACTCATTCCAAGGAAAAACGGGATCTCCGTCTCCAGCCCATCCTCACCCCCCAAATTCCCGGGATCCGAAGTTCCCGGGGATTGCGGCCTCATCCTGAATATCCCAAAATTAAAATATTGAAGCCTCAGATTTCTCTGGATGTTAAAATCCCTTTTTCCCACTTTTTTCCCCACGTCCCATCCCTCCTGGATTTTCCATAGGATCAGATCCCACTCTGAACACTCCTTGGGATTGTTTGGATGGCATTCCAAGCTCCCTGAACTCCCAACAACCCACGGATCACTGGAATTATCCCAAATCCATTTTTCCAGAGGGTTTGGAGCAGGGAAGCAAAACTTTATCCCCGAAACTCCTTTTTTTTTTTTTTTTTTTTTTTTTTTAAAGCCTTGATGATCCAAGAAATTCCAGGTGCTGAAAAATTCCCGGCTCATTCCATGCTTGGAATTTGAGCCCTTCCTTATTCCCTTTCCCAGCCCATCTGGATGTGCCGAAATCCCAGACCCCAAATCCCACATCCCTTATCCCAAATCCCTTATCCCAAATCCTGTATCCAAAATCCCGTATCCCGAATCCCGCATCCCAAATTCCACATCCCTCACCCTGTATCCCAAATCCCGCATCCCAAATTCCACATCCCTCACCCTGTATCCCAAATCCCGCATCCCAAATTCCACATCCCTCACCCCGTATCCCGAATCCCGCATCCCGGTCCCTCCCGGCTCCGCAGGCAGGGGGCAGTGGCGCCATTTCCCGGAGAACATTCCCAGCTGGAAATCTCCAAAGCGGGAAGAGGAGAAGGGTCGGGAATGAACCCCCCCCCAAAAACCACCGGGAATTCTCCCCCTTCCATGGATCCACCGACCCCAAAAAAATCCCTCAGCGGGGCAGGGACGGAGTCAATCCCTGAGGAAATCCAGGAATGGGAATTGGATGTGCCGGGGTTTCACCCCGTTCCCAGAAAACGATGGATCAGGGATTGCGCCTCGAAAATTCCAAGAGGAGCCTCCAGTTCCCTCCCATTCCAAGAATTCCTCCGTTTTTCCAAAGGCCCCATTGGAAAACCCCACAAATCCAAGGATCCACGGGGGGAAATCCCGCTGGGAAAGCCGTTCCCACTCCGAAATTCCAAGGAAATGAACAACCTCGGGAATAACTCCCTGATCCCTCCTTGGACACCCTCATTCCCGGGAATGGGAATTCCCAGGGATGCCATTCCCTGCTCCCGCCGCGCTTTTGGGATCTGCGCTGCCTCCTGCCCCTCTCCCGGGGCTTTTCCCAGTGTTCCCAGGGCCGGATCCCAGCCTGGGATTCCTGGCCCAGCTCCATGAGGAGAATTCCCTGACCCTTCTCTCCCCTTAGCTGGAAAACCGGGAATTCGTCCCCGCACTTCTCCCGCTCCTGAGTTCGGATCCTCGGGGTTTGGTTTTCCCCTGCCCATTCCAGAGGCAGGGAAAAACTGGGATAAAGCCGTTCCCAGGGATTCAGCCCAGCCCAAGGATTGGTTATTCCCAATCCCGATCCAGAGGGATGAGTTGGGAGGAGAATCCGGAGCTCGGGAATTCCAGGAAAACTCCTGAGTGGGATCCGACAGCATCAAAATTGCTGGGACAGACCTTGGAAAAACAGGGATAGCACCAGGATGGAGGGATGTGGGGATGGGAAGGGAATTCCGGATCCTGAAGCAGGGATGTAACAAATACACGGAATTTTTAGGGAGAGAATCCCAAATTCCTGAGGGTTCAAGAATTCCCAAGAATCCTGGGACCTTGAAAATCCCAGATCCCGAAGGTTCAGGAATTCCTGAGGATCTTGGGAGCTTCGGAATCCCAAAGGTCCAAGAATTCCCAAGAAAACCCCGGCACCTTTAGAATCCCAGATCCTGAAGATAAAAGAATTCCAGGAAAACCCCACTCCAGCCCTTCCCAGAAAACAAATCCCTGGGTTGTTCCCACCCCAAATCCACCTCCTTTCCCGGATCCAGGATGAGATTTCTCCGTGTGTTCACCTTTCCTATAAAACCCTTTCCCTTCAAACTTTCTCTGGGAAAGGAGGCGAAAAGCTGGGTTTTCCCAATTTTTTCCTGAATTTATTCCTTGATTATTTTAAACCAGAATTAATCATTCCCACGGGATGGAAGTTGGAAAATCCTGTGGGATCAGGGCTGGAAAATCCCTGTCCCGGCCCCAAACCGAACCCTTTTTGTTTTGTTTCCTTCCCATTTCCACAGATTTGACGGATTTTCCCTTAAAACCCTTCCCAGCATTCCCAAATTCCCCCAGAGCCGCGCTGGGAGCTGCAGCCCCCGTGCAGTTGCCAAGGGAAAACCCGCAGCCTTCCCAATCCTTCCTAGAATTCCCAATAAAAGCCGAGGCCGTGAACTCCAGGCGGGAATGGCCTGGATTTGACCGCGGGATGACCTCGCCCGACGGACACCGGCACCATCCGTCCTTTTTTACAGCATTCCCATTTTTTTTCCCTCGGAAAACGGATCCCTAAAGCCTCCCTGACCCTGCCCCGGGCGCCGGGAATTCATCCTGGGAAAAAGGGACAGCTCCTCTTTCACACAGCCCCCGGATTCCTGGGAGAATTCCGGGAGAATCCTGGAAATAAAAGGGAAAAGAGGATGTGGAGCTCGGCTAAAAAAAGGGAAGAGGGGAGTCTCGGATCTGCTTCTGCTTCCCACTGCTGGGATTTGGGGTTTTCCCAAATAAATGTTAAAAATCCTGATTTAAATATTCCTAAATATTCCCAAATATCCCTGTGTAAATGTCCTTGAATATCCCAGAATATCTGTATTTAAATATCCCCAAATATTCCTAAATGCCCCTAAATATTCCCAAATATTCCCATATAAATAATCCTAAATGTCTCTAAATATCCCAATTTAAATATCTCCAAATATCCCATTTTAAATATTCCTAAATATCTCTAAATACCCTTAATAAAATACCCTTAAACATCCCTTTTTAAATATCCCTAAATATTCCTAAGTATCCCAATGTAAATATTCCTGTATATCCCCAAATATTCCCAAACATCCCTGATTTAAATATCCCTAAATATCCCTAAACATTCCTGTATATCCCAATTTAAATATCCCCAAATATACCGATTTAAATGTCCCCAAATATTCCCAAATATCCTGATTTAAATATCCCTAAATATCCCTAAATATTCCTGTATATCCCAATTTAAATATCCCCAAATATTCCCAAATATCCTGATTTAAATATCCCTAAATATTCCTGTATATCCCAATTTAAATATCCCCAAATATTCCCAAATATCCTGATTTAAATATCCCTAAATATCCTTAAATATTCCTGTATATCCCAGTTTAAATATTCCCAAATATCCTGATTTAAATGTCCCTAAATATTCCTGTATATCCCGATTTAAATACCCCCAAATATTCCCAAATATCCTGATTTAAATCTCCCTAAATATTCCCATAAAAATCCAGGATTTTCGGGATCAGAGGGAGAATCCCCCTGGATGGGTTCTGTTCCCAGCCCCGCTGACTCCGGGAATTTTCCTTTCCAAGGACGCCCCCATTCCCATTCCCATTCCCATTCCCATTCCCATTTCCCATTCCCATTCCGTGCCCCGGATTCCCGGGAATTGCTCCGTGGAGATCCCCGCCAGTGCCCGGTGAGGATCGGATCCCACCTCGGGCCTCTCTCCGTGGGGTTTTTTTTCCATGGATTTTCCCCTTCCCGCCCGGAGCCGCCCGAGCTCTTTGGAGCCGTTAGTGGCGTCCCCACTTCCCCAGAAACTCTTGGAAGATTCCATGGAAATCCCTGAAATCCGGGGAAGGGCTTCCTCAGATTCCTCCTCTTCCTCGGGAGCGGGGGGCAGAGGAGGAATTCCAAGGAATGGGGGCAGAGGGGAACCCACTCTGGGTCTGGGAGCCGGGGAGGCCCCGAACTGCGCCCGAGTTTTCCATGGAAAAGGCTCCAATGCCGCCCTCCTGGGAAGACGCTTGGGAAGTTTCAGGATTCTCCTTCAAAGTCTCCTCAAAAAACCCCAGAACGGTTTGGGATGAAGGGAGGGAGCTCAAGGCTCATCCCATTCCCGCGCCTCCCATTATTCTGGATTGCTCCCACCTGGCCTTGGGCACTTCCCGGGATGTGGAATCCCAGAGTTCCCCTGGGAAATCCGTCCCAGCCCCTCCCCGCCCTCCCAGGCAGGAATTCCTCCCAGATTCCCAATGGAAAATCCTCATTTTCCAGCCTGGAACCTCTTCTCCACCCCAAAATTTCCCTTGGACCCCATTCCTGGGATTTCCTCCAGAGGAAGGGATTTTTCCCAAATTCCCAATCCGAATCCTTTTTCTCTCATCCCAAAATTTCCCTTGGACCCCATTCCTGGGCTGTGCCAGGAAGGGATTTTTCCTGAATTCCCATTTTTCCCCAATTCCCAATCCAAATCCCTTTTTTACCAGCCTAAAATCTCCTTTCTCCCATCCCAAAATTCCCCTGGAAGCCCCATTCCCAGGCTTTACCAGAAATCTGCTCCTGGAATGGGGTTTGAGCTGGCCCAGCTCTGGAATTCTCTGGAAGGACCCCCGGAATCCCTGAGGAAAAGGAGAAAAATGTGGGAATGCCCCGGGAATGCCAAAGGTGGGGGAAAATGGGCAATAAAATCCCGGGATTTGTCGGGAAAGAGCAATTCCAGAGTTAATCGAGGCAGAGGTCCCAAAAAAAGGGACTTTTGCCATTGATCCGGGAATGTTCCAGATGAAGGAATTCCCGGCTCCTGCACTGTGACCCGGCGGGAAATGAAACATCCGCCCCCTTCCCTCTCCGGCTTTTATCCCTGACATCAATCCATGCCGGAAAAATCCATTTTCCCTTTTGATTTTTAAGGGGAAAAAAAAAAAAAAAAAAAAAAAAAAAGGCCAAGAGAATTTTCTGGCAAAAGGGGGGAAAAAAGGGAGTTTTTTTTTTTTTAATAGTTGGGAATTTTTATTTTAATTAAAAATCCTGGGATTTGGAATAAGATTAATCAATAAATCAAAATTCCTACAACGGGCCCGGATCAAAGGTTAAAACCCGGGGTCATCCCAACAGTTCCCTGGGAAAAGCTTTCTTTGGATGAATTTTGAATGGGAAAACCTGGATATTTTTGCTGGAAAGAGGATTTTTATGGGAAAAAAAACCCAATCCATAGGGGTTTTCCCAAGAGCTGGGGCATCCCCAGATCCCAAATGTTTGGAATTCCAAGGTGAGATTGGATGTCCTTGGATGGATCCCATTCCAAAGCTTTCCCAGGGCTGGGATATTTGAGCTCCCACAGGATCCCTGTGCCCATCCAAGGGATTTATTCCTTCCCTTTTCTCTTGGAATTGCGCGGAAATCTGAGGAAATTCAACCCCGGCGAACAAATTCCATGGAATTCACCCCAAAACCGGCCAAGAGATCAGAAAACCAAAGCAACGACGGTGCCGAAACCTCCCTGAAAACCCGGATCAAAGCCAAAACCGCGGAATTCCTCCCCGAACCAGGGGCGGAAAAATCAAAGCGGCGCCGGCGCCGGAACCCCCTGAAAATCCAGATAAAACCCAAAATCCCGGAATTCCGGGCGGGGATCCAAGCCAGCATTTCCCACCCCCACTCAGATCCCCCACTGGGATAAACAAATTCCAGCGGGGCAGGGAGCACGGAAAATCGGGATGGAGGCCACGGAGTGACCCCCGGAGAGGGCCAGGAATGTCGCCACGGCCCGGCGCTCCCGTTCCACCTGGGCGCACCTGGGGAAATCCATCACGGTTCCGGGCCCGAGGAATGCGGGCACGGGGTTGATCTTTAACCAGAGCCCCTGGAAACCTCGGAAAATTCCCAGGAGCCGCTCCCGGGGCTGTTTGGGAGCCGCCTCGGGAAGGATCCGCCGGGGAAGGAGCCGGAATCCCGCGGCTCCGTCCGGAATTTGCCGCTCCGAGGTCACCGGGAGCGAGGCAGGACCCGGGGGAATGGGAAAGGGGAAAATGAAGGGGTCGGATCGAGGGAGGTCCCCGGAAATGTGGGGTTTGCTGGGAAAAGGGGGGAAAACTGGAAAAAACCAAAATTCCTGGGTTTTGTGTGGGGATGGGGAAGAGGCCGAGGCCTCGCCAGAAATTCCAGCACCCGGAATCCCCTGAATCCCTGGAATTCCAGAATCCCTGCAATCCCTGCAATCCCAGAATCCCTGGAATCCCTGAATCCCTGCAATCCCACAATCCCTGCAATCCCAGAATCCCTGCAATCCGGGGTCAGATCCGTGCCAGCGCTCCCCCAAAATTCTGCCTCCCTCCCAAGCCCTGCCTGCCCTTCCCCGGCCCCAAACCCTTTGGAATATCCACAAATCCGGGGAAAAGTGATGGGAAGAAGGAGCCCTCAATGGGCTGGGACGTCGGGATCCTCCAGGAAGCCCCAAAATTCCCATTCCATGAAAATCAACCAAGTATCCCATGGAAATCGAATATCCCACGGAAATCGAATATCCCACAGAAATCTAATATTCCGTGCTTATCATTCCCGGCCACAGGTGTTCCCTTGGAATAAAGAGAAGTTTTCAGCTGTCCCAGAATTCCCTCCCTCAGAGCAGAACTGGGATTTTAAATCCATTTATTCCTGGAGACAGGGATGGGAATTATTCTGAATGCCTGAGATGGGGGGAAAAAAGCCGGGAATTGGGTTTGGGAGCTGCAAGGAAATGTTTTGGGGTGTGGGAAGAACGGTGGGGAAGGGGAAAAGATGAAAATAAAATGAAATGAAATGAAGTAAAATGAAGTCGAAACAGAATAAAGTAAAATAAGATAAAATAAAGTAAAAATAAAATAAAATAAGATGGAGTCAAAATAGAATAAAATAGAATAGAATAAAATAAAATAAGGCATAATAAAATGAAAATAAAATAAAACAAGTCCTTCCCAATGCCTTCTGTGAATCCCAGGGTGTTTTAAAACCCAGGAATATCCAACCACCCCCAAACCCTGATTTAAATCCGGCCTCCCTGAATTTCCCAACCATTTCCATGGATTTTTTACAATCCCACTTTTTCCCCTTCCAACCTTTTTCAACTCCGACAAAAGGGAAAAATCTCTGCAGCTCTGGGGCTGAAAGGACTTTTTCGGAACATCTGTCACCGTAAAAGAGTGAAACCAACCCGAGCAGCGGCGAATTCCTTTTTTATTCCCTTTTTTATTCCCTTTTATTCCCTTTTTTATTCCCCGCTCCGAAATTCCTGCTCCAAAACTTTTCCTCGGAAGCATTTCCCAGCCCGGATTTCTTTTTGCTTTTTTATCATTAAAAAAAAAAACCTGATTTTTGTTTCCCAGCCTGTACTTCTTTTTGGTTTTCATCATTAAAAAAAATCCTTTTGATTTTTATTTCCCAGCCCAGATTTCTTTTTGGTTTTCATCATTAAAAAAAATCCTTTTGATTTTTATTTCTCAGCCCAGATTTCTTTTTGGTTTTCATCATTAAAAAAAATCCTTTTGATTTTTATTTCCCAGCCCAGATTTCTTTTTGGTTTTCATCATTAAAAAAAATCCTTTTGAATTTTATTTCCCAGCCCAGATTTCTTTTTGGGTTTTTTGGTTTTTTTTGGTTTTTTTATCACTAGTCTGGATTTCTTTTTGGTTGTTTATCATTCAAAAAAATAATTTTGATTTTTTTTTTTTTTCCCCCAGCCCGGATTTCTTTTTGGATTTTTACCACTAAAAAAAAAAAAAAATCATTTGGATTAAAAAAAAAAATTAAACCATTAAAAAAAGAAATAAACCGGGGAGCGAGTCGGAGTTGAAAAGCAGGGAGAGGATGAAGATAAGCGGGAAAAATCAGATTTATTTATTTTCCCCATCAATTGACGGGGGAGAAAGGGAATTTTTTTCGGCGGGCGAGGGGAGGGAAGGGGCCGACGCCGGAGTTGTCGCTGGCTGTTTACACCGGGAGCCATCTGGCAGCAGAGATATAATAACAATTATTCCGTGGAGATTCCGCTGAGGAATCGCATCCCCGTAAATCAAATTAACGCCCCCTGCCCCTCCCCGCCTTTCCCGCTTTTCCCCCCTTCCTTCCCTGCTCCCGTTTAACCCCGGGAATGCTCCCAAACACGGCGCCCTCATCATTAAGAATTGATTTTTTATTTATGGCCGCGGTGCCGCCCCGCGATATCCCGCCGCAATTCCGCCTTCGGAAACCCCGCGTTTAACGCCGAGATTTGTGCTTCCCAAACCCCTTTTCTCTTTTTTTTTTTTGTGGTGTTTTTTATCCCTCTCTCCCCCGGCGTGGAAATATCCGATATCCTTCATTAGCTCGATTACATCGGATAAGGGGTTTATTCCTTTAAATTATTTAACCTTGGGAGAACCCGCTGGGACCCCATAAATTCCGGCCCCGCTAATGAAAATCATCCGTTAGGGCCGTTCCCGAAGACAACGGGAAAAGGGATTAAAATATCTTGGAAAATCAACTCCCGTTTGGGTTTGTTTTCTTTTTAATCCTCGGAATCCAACAGACTCCATAATTCACCAAAAACCTCCTTTTTTCCCCCCACCTTGGTGCCGATCCCAAAACTTTTCTTTTTGCAGGATATCTGATTTTTCCCAGATTTTTGGAGTGCTTGGAAAAGCCCCTTTGGAAGGAGAGAGGGTACTGAACTCCCCTTTTTTAGCTGAATTTGGCAGAATTTAGGTCCTAATTCCAGAAGTAAACATCCAGGAGTTTTTGTGGCTTTCCCTGATTTTCCTGGAATTTTGATCCAGGCCTGGCAATGGGAAGCGATGGAGCTCAACCCCAAAAATCGGATTAAAAAACCAGTGGGGTTGGTGGAGCTCCACGCAGGATGAGCACTGAGAAATTTTGGGAAGGTTTGAGGAAAAATCAGTGGGATTTGGGGTGGATTTTCAAGGGAAAAAGGCCCAAAATGCATCACCTGCCCTCTTTTCCTCATTAGGATTTTTTTTGGTTTGATTTTGGGATTTTGGAGAGGGGGGGAACGTTTAAAGCAATTGAGGAGAGCTGAACAACCCCAAAATTCACCCAGCTGACCCTAAAGACGACTCGGGAATTTGGGCACAGAATAAATTCCGAATTATCTGGAATTCCCCAGTTTTCCCACAGGACATTCCCAAGCGGGTCGGGATTCCCTGGGATCGGCCAAAAGGTCCTGGAGGAACCACCAGAGCAAGGAGAACCCTCTCCTCCCCTCCCCAGCCCAGGCAACTCCAGAAAGACCCAAAAATTCAAACAATCAAAGCTTTGGAGGCGGAAATGTCCCAGTTCTGTCCTGCCCTGGATAGAGGCACCAGGAGCTGCCGGGTTTATGGAGCTCCAGAAGTTCCACGGAGGCACCGGGAAGGACCAGGCCACGCTTGGGCCTCTGGGCCAGGCCAGGCCCCCCAGAGCTCTCCAGAGGCACCAATAAATGGATTGGAAAGGGATCGGAGCCGGAGCTGCTCTCTGGGATTTGCCCAAATCTGGAGCAACCTCACGGGGATAAACCCGGAGCCGAGGGAGGAGTTGGGGACCAATCCCAGCAGGAAATCAAAGCCTCTGGATCCCCATTTTTCCCTGGATCCCCATTTTTCCCTGGATCCTCATTTTTCCCTGGGTCCCATCCCCAGAGTGTGCAGGAACACGACCACCCTGACCCTGAGAAAATCCCAGGTTTAAAACCCCGGTTTAAGGGCGGCTCCTCAACCTCCCAGCTCCGACAGATTCCGGTTCCAAGCCCGAGAAAATCCCAGGTTTAAAACCTCGGTTTAAGAGCGGCTCCTCAACCTCCCAGCTCCCACAGATTCTGGTTCCAAGCCTGATAAAATCCCAGGTTTAAAACCCCGGTTTAAGGGCGGCTCCTCAACCTCCCAGCTCCCACAGATTCCGGTTCCAACCTCCTGCTCCAGCCTGGAGCGACTGCACCGGGATGAAACCGGAGCCAAGGGTTCAGGATCGATTCCAGGCAGGGATCAAAGGCTCCGGATCCTCATTTTCCCCTGGATCCCTTTCCCGGTGTGAACACGACCACCCTGACCCCCCTAAAACCCCACATTTAAACGGGGGCTTAAGGACGGCTCCATTTCCCAGCTCCGACCGATCCCAGTTCCAACCTGGGATGAAACTGGAACCGATCTGGGGAGGCACCAGAGGCTCTGGAGCTTCACCTTCCCCGGATCCCAGCCCCAGCGCGGGGGGAACAGGAGCACCCTGACCCCTGGAACACCCCACATTTAAAGGATGATTTAAGGACGGCTCCTCGATTTCCCAGCTTCCCAGCCCTCCTGGAAACCAAACCCAATTTCCCTGCTTTAATCACCGCGCCTCGCTTTGTCTCCCAGCCCTTTCTTTGCCTTTCTCTCCCTTTCTTCTCCATTTATTTCCTTTCTTTTTGTTGGTGGTGGTTTTTTTTTTTTTTTTAGTTTTTTTGTTTTTTTGTGCTAAACCTGTAAAAGGCGCCGGGCTCGGAGTTCATTTGGCCGCGGAGCTGATAAGCCATGAAAAACACGGAGCCGGCGATGGAAGCGCTGACAGCGCCGGCTCTGCCGCGGGCCCAGCTGCAATTTGCCTTCCAGGGCTGTCTCCGAAAACAAAAACGCTCCACACGCAGCATGCAAAGAAGTTCCGAGTGCGCTGGGGGGCTCGGGGAAAGAGGAGAAGGGGGTGGAAAAAGCCACATGGAAGACGAGAAGGGCGGGCGGCGCTGGGAGCGGGGAGAGAGCTGCAGATCAATCATTTATAATTAACAAAAATCCGATTGGGGCTTTAAATAGAGATCAATGTGCGGCGGGGCTGAGTGGATTGCGAGGATGTATTCACCTTCTCGTAACTCTCCTCGCGAGCTGTCACACCTCCCGAACCCCCATTTGTTTTGTTAACAAAGCTTCAGGGGGCGCCGGGCTCTCATTGAAATTTCATTAATCTAATGGAGTAAAGTCCTGGAGAGGGGGGAAAAAAAAAAAAAAAAGAAAAAAAAAAATCAAATTCTCGTTGGGCGAGATGGTACCTGGGAAAGATAACCTCTGGTTGAACTCCCCGCCTCGGCGGGCTCTGCCATCAGTCTGGGAGCAGACAGCAGCGGGATGATTGCAGCCACCGGCCGCAGATCCTTCTTCTGCTGCCGCTGCTGCCGCTGCTGTGTCCCCCCCGCGCCCCCGGCCCAGCGCCGGCGCCGCCGGCCACGCGCTGGAACCACGGCGGGGTCACGGCTGGGACAGGGCCAGGTGCGAAATCGCCAGGGCTGGTGTAAAACCACCATGGGCTGGTGTAAAACCACCATGGGCTGGGTCTGGAACTGCACCGGGGTCATGGCTGGGACAATGCCAGGTGCGAAATCGCCAGGGCTGGTGTAAAACCACCATGGGTTGGTGTAAAATCACCATGGGCTGGTGTAAAACCACCATGGGTTGGGTCTGGAACCGCAGCGGGGTCATGGCAGGGACAGGGTTGGGTGTAAAATCATCCTGGGTTGGGTCTGGAAGCACACTGGGGTCATGGCGGGGACAGGGACACAGGGCCAGGTCTCGAATGACCTTGAGCTTGGTTCTGGAACCACAGCGGGGTCACAGCTGGGACTGACAGGGGTTTGGTTCTGGAACCACCACGGGTTTGGTTCTAGAACCACCATGGGTTTGGTTCTGGACCCACCACGGGCTCAGCTCTGGAACTGGGCACGTTGTCCCCTCAGATGTCCCCTCATGGAACCCCAGAGCTGTTGAGGTTGGAAAAAACCCCCAAGGTCAAGTGCAGCCTCCAAGCCAGCGCTGCCGCGGAATCGTGGCAGGGTTTGGGTGGGAAGGGACCTCAAAGCCCACCCAGGGCCCCCTCCCACTGTCCCAGTGCCCCAAGCCCCAGGGTCCAGCCCGGCCAGGGACACCTGCAGGGACCCAGGGGCAGCCGCAGCCACCCCTGCCGTGTCCCCGAGTGCCAAATCCTCACAGCCCTTGAATCCCTGCGGGGGCAGGAAACGGGGGGCGCCTTTTTTGGCATGTCCCCACTCCTCCCTCCAGCCACGAATCCCAAACTTCACCCAAATCCCCCCCGCTCCAACCCTCGACTTCTCCTTGGAACCCTCAGGGATTCTGGGGAGGTTTCCAAGGGAAAACTGGGGGGTTTTCTCCCGAAAACCTCGGCGCTGCGGGATGCGTGACCTTCCCAGCAGCTCCCGCTCGCTTTTCGGGGATGTTGCATTCCGAATATCCCAGGAATCCCAACAACTGGAGCGACACAGCCACAGGAGACTCTCAACTTTCAGTTCACGCTCCTGGCAAATTCCTCGTCCTCCCGGCTGTGGGAAAGAGCAGGAAACTTGAATCCGAGCGAGGCGAGACCGTTAAAAAAAGCGGAAATCTCACGGGTTCCTCAATGCCTGGCACCGCGGGCAGGGGCAGGAATCTTTGGAAAACTCCGGGAATTCAAGGGGGCGGTCATAAAGCTGAGCACAGACATCTGCACGGCCCCATTCCGCCCCAGCAGCGGCAGTTATCCCACAACTCTCTGCAAATTTATTGGGAAAATGAAATCGCCCGTTTCCCCGCTCCGAGATCCAGGTGGAGGATAAAATCCAGCTGCAATTTTTAATTTGGGATAATCCCAGGCAGCGCCAGCTGTGGCGAGGCCTTGGCTGCCACCCCAAATCCTGCCTCGATTCCCAATTAAAGGAGCCCCCGATCCCGCAGAAATCCAGGAAATCGAACCTGGAAAACCCCGATCAAATCCCTTTGATGGCCCTGGTGGGGCCACCCTGGTCCCACAGAGGCGGCACCGGGGGCACTCAGAAGATCCAGATCCCCCTCAGGACGCCCTCGTGTCGTTTTTTGGCTTTTTCCCTCCCGTCCTTCCTGTTCTCCAAGGTCTTTCCTCCCCCAGCCCTGAGTTTTCCAAGCTTTTCTGTGGTGGCTGGAGCGGGACGGATGCCCCCTGTCCCGGGAAAAGCGGGATCGGCGATTCCATGGAAAACCCCGGCTCCTTCCCCCGCTCCACGGGTTCGTGTCCTTGGATGAGCTGCTCCTCGTGACGGGGCTGGAACTCCCAGGAGATCTGGGGCTGTCCCATCCCTGGAATTGTCCCATCCCTGGGATATCGGGAATTGTCCCCCGATGGGACTGGGGGGGCTCCAATGTCCTTTCCACCCCAAAGCATCCCAGGGTTCTGGAATGTTCCCCTGACCCGCCCCAAGCCCCCCCTTCCATCTCCAGGGTTTCCCGGGCCGTGATCCTGCCTGACTTCAGGACAGCAGAGGGGAAAAAAAGCAGGAAAAACACGGAATTGAGGGAAGGACAGAGTGACCAGGAGAGAGCAGCCCGGCCAGGACAGACGGACACAGCCGGGCTGGGGAGGGGCTGAGCCAGCAGATCCCAGCCTGGAACTCCCCCAGCAGCGAAACCAGGGAATTTTGGCACTTCAACACTGATTTCTCCATGGCCACAGCCCAAAATCCTCCCGTTTGTTTTGGGCAGAGGCAGCAGAATTCCAAGAGCACCCAGGGAGGAGGGAGTGAGCCGGGGATTCAAGGAGAGGGCAACATTGAGCCAGGAAAAGTCCCGGAGGGAATTCTGGAGCTGATATCCCACAGATATCCCACATTCCCAGCCCTCTGCTTTCCCCAGAAATCCTCTCTCGGCCCCACCCTGGCCATGGGTATCCCAAATTCCCACCCTGGCCATGGGGTATCCCAAATTCCCACCCTGGCCATGGGGTATCCCAAATTCCCACATTCCCCAAGGGTGTCCCACATTCCCACCCTGACCAGGGGTACCCCAAATTCCCACCCTGGCCATGGGGTACCCCAAATTCCCACCCTGACCAGGGGTACCCCAAATTCCCACATTCCCCACGGGTACCCCAAATTCCCACCCTGACCAGGGGTACCCCAAATTCCCACCCTGGCCATGGGGTATCCCAAATTCCCACCCTGACCATGGGTACCCCAAATTCCCACCCTGACCAGGGGTACCCCAAATTCCCACATTCCCCACGGGTGTCCCACATTCCCACATTCCCCACGGGTGTCCCACATTCCCAGCCCCTCTGTGGTTGCTGCCTCCTGCCCGGACCCACCTGTGGAATCCGCCCCCATCCCCTCCCGTTTATCCCATTCCAGCCCCGCTCCAGAATCGCCTTTCCCGTCCCCATCCAACCGGGATAAAGGACGAGCAAGGGGAGAGAAAGAAGGAAAAACCTCTCCCACCCCCCCCGCAACACGGAACATTCCAGACGGAAATAAAACAACCCCAAAATTAATTTTAATTTTTTTTTTTTTTTTTTAAAGCGTGGCACCTTTTTTGGGAACGCGTGCGGGAGCAGGGAGGCGAGGAAATCTGGGGATGAGGGAGAGGCGCACGCACGGCCCCGATTCCAAACACACACACACGGACGAGCCTTGGGGGAATTGGGTGAACTTTTGAACCAGAGCTGCGCAGAGACAGAGCCGAGAGCCTGTTCCCACTTTAATAAACAATTCCCTCTTCTTCTTCTTTTTTTTTTCTCTCTCTCTCTCTCTCTCTCTCTTTTTTTTTTTTTTTTTTTTTTTCCCCTCAATTAATTAAGGTTTGGGAAGGGAAAAAAAAAAAAAAAAATGGCAGGAGAGGAGTAATGGAGCAGGCGGCGCGTTCCTTACAGATGGATCCTACCTTTGGCTGCTTATTAAATCTCTGCATGATTGCGCTGCAGAAAATTAATCGCATTGTTTTCCCTTTTTCCGAGGGCTCTGCAAACAGCCCCGGAGCGCGGCTGGGCTCCCGCTCCTCTCCCCCTTCCCGCCCGGGATGGAGCAGCCGCGCTCGCTCCACCCGCGGGCTCCGGGGGCTGCCGGGGCAGCTGGGAGGGGTGCGGGGGAAATTTGGGGTTCTCGGGTTTGGGTGAGGCAGGAGCTGGTGGGAAATAGGGAAAGTGTTGGGAGAAATGTGCGGGGAGAGGGGAGGGGTCCGGATCCCTGCGGGGTCCCTGGAAGGGTCGGGGATGGTGGAGATGGAGCCCGGCTCTGGCTCCTCCTCATCCTCATCTTCATCCTCATCTTCATCCTCATCCTCATCCTCACCCTGGTCTTCACCCCGATCCTGATCCTCAGCTGCCTCCTCTTCCTCCCCCTCCCTCTCCACATCCTGATCTTCATCCTCACCCCGATCCTCATCCTGATCTTAATCTGACCCTGATCCTGATCTTCATCCTCACCCTGATCCTGACCTTCATCCTGACCCTGATCCTCAACCTCCTCCTTGTCATCCTCATCCTCATCCTGATCTTCATCCTCACCTTGATCCTTGACCTCATCCTGATCCCCACCCTGATCCTGATCCTCAGCCGCCTCCTCTTCCTCCTCCTCCTCCTCATTCTCACCCTGACCCTGATCCTCAGCCTCCTCCTCCTCCTCTTCCTCCCATCCCCAAAGGCCCCAGCACCGACCCAGCGGTCCCAGTTTGAGCCCCGCACTGGGATGGGGTGGGGGGCCCACCCCGAGGCCTTTGGCCGGATTTGCATTCCCATTGTTTGGAGCGGGCTGAGCACTTCCACAGCTGCTCCCGGGCCCGCTGGAATTTCCCTCCAGGCCCTTTGGACACCAAAACCCGGGAAAACAATGGAGCAGGTGTGGGAGCGAGGGAAATCCCTTTGTGCTCCCGTGGACAGGGACAGGGCACGGCCCTGGTCCCAAAATAACCCCAAAATAACCCAAAATAACCCCAAAATAACCCCAAAATAACCCCAGCAACTCCCAAGGGAATTCCCCAAGTTCAAAAACGGGGAATGGGGCCAGTGCTGGGATATGGGGGGAGCCCTTTCCCCTCCCCACCCTTACCACCACCACCCCAGCACCCCAAAAGCCCTTCCCAGCTGGAGGAACCCCAGCTCCTCCTGCCCAGGCCCCGCTCCGAGTGTGGCCCGGCCCATCCTTGGTGCATCCATGGCTGATCCAAGCATGATCCAAGCATGATCCAAGGATGATCCATGGCTGATCCAAGCATGATCCATGGCTGATCCAAGCATGATCCAAGGATGATCCATGGTTGATCCAAGCATGATCCATGGCTGTTCCATGGGTGATCCAAGGATGATCCAAGCATGATCCAAGGATGATCCAAGGATGATCCAAGGATGATCCATGGCCGATCCATGGCTGTTCCATGGCTGATCCAAGGATGATCCAAGCATGATCCATGGCTGATCCATGGCTGATCCATGGCTGATCCATGGCTGATCCAAGGATGATCCAAGCATGATCCATGGCCGATCCATGGGTGATCCTTGGCCCATCCTTGGCCCATCCATAGCACATCCAAGGATGATCCATGGCTGTTCCATGATCGATCCAAGGATGATCCATGGCTGTTCCATGGATGTTCCATGGCCGATCCATCCTGATCCATGCCTGTTCCATGGCTCATCCATGGCTGTTCCATGGCCAATCCATCCTCATCATGCCTGTTCCATGGCTGTTCCATGGCTGCTCCATGGCCGATCCATGGCTGTTCCATGGCCGTTCCATTGCCATTCCATGCCTGTTCCATGGCCGATCCATGCCTGTTCCATGCCTGTTCCATGCCTGTTCCATGCCTGTTCCATGGCCGATCCATGGCCATTCCATGCCTGTTCCATGGCCGCTCCAAGGCCGATCCGCGGCCGCCGTTGCCATGGCTGCAAGGTGACCCCTCGGAGCCGCGGCCGCACCAGCCGGGGGCAGCGGGGTCAGCGCGCGACCGCTCCGACCCCCGGGGTGAAAAGTTCAGGCATCCCAGGAAAAACCAATACGGCCCCGGCGCGGCCGCTTCCCGATTTATTTCCATTCCCAGCAAGCCATGCATAGAAAATCCAGATAAATCCCATTGAGCCCCGCCGGGAGCCGCCGCCCAATGGATGCAAACAGATGTCCGCAGGGAGCGGGGGGCGGGGGCTCAATTAATATTTATTAATAATTTGATTAATCCCGCCCGAAAACCCCTTCTGGTGTTTTCTGCCCAGCTTTAAAATCCTCGCTTTTAATTCCTCGCCCTCCCCGCGGAATTTTTTTTTTTTTGTGTGTTTTTCCCTGGGTGTTTTTTCCCGACCGGGTGGGAATTAAGGGGGGGATAATGAGAATTTCCAGCGCTGGTGTCCCCGAGGTTTTCCCGGGATTCTGCAGAGGGACGGGGCCCAGCTCCCAGCCCGGGGCTGGAATTTCCGCCCTCCCCGAGCTCTCCTGGAGCTCCCACCTCGGCAGAAGCTGCCACGAGGTGGCCACGAGGTGGCTCCTGGAGCCCTTGAAGAAAGTCCGGAATATTCCGAAGGGAAAACGGGAATTGTGGCGTGGGGGGGGTGGGGATGAGGCAAACCAGCAAATCCGGGGTTTATGGCCAAAAAATTCCTCTTTTTTTCTTTTTCTTTTTTTTTTTTTTTTTGTTGTGGGGTGGTGGAAGGGAAAAACAGGAAATTTGGGATATTATATATAATTTTTGGGGTTTTTTTTAAATGCCTAAAATTCCCTGGAAAAGGGGATTTTTGTGGCTGTTTTTAAGGGAAAGGTGGAAGGGAAAAGCAAGAAATTTGGGGTATTATATATAAAAAATATATATAAAAAAAAGATGCCCAAAATTCCCTGGAAAAGGGGATTTTTGTGACTGTTTTTTTAAAGGATAGTGGAGGGGAAAAGCAGAAAATCTGGGATATTATTTAGAGGATATTTTTTAAAGAAGGGGATTCAAATTTCCCTGGAAGAAGGCAAGATGGAAAGGAAAAGCAGAAAATCAGGGATAATATTTTAAAATATTAAAAAATAAGCAGTGCCCAAAATTCCCTGGAAAAGGGGATTTTTGTGGCTGCTTTTTAAAGGAATGGTGGAGGGGAAAAGCAGAAAATCTGGGATATTATACAAAAAATATTTTTTAAAAAGAGGATCCAAAATTCCTTAGAAGAAGGGGTAATTAAAAGGAAAAGCAGAAAATCTGGGATATTATATAAAATATATATTTTTAAAAAAAGATGCCCAAAATTCTCTGGACAAAGGGATTTTTGTGGTTGTTTTCAAGGGATGATGGAAGGGAAAAGCAGAAAAACCAGGATATTATTGAATAAACATTAAAGAAAAAAAACGGGAGCCAAAATTCCTTGGAAGAAGGGATCGTGGAAGGGAAAAGCAGGAAAACCGGGATATTATTTCAAAAATGCTTTTTTTGACAACGGTGCCCAAAATTCCCTGTAAAAGGGGATTTTTGTGGCTGCTTTTTAGGGGATGAGGGAGGGGAAAAGCAGGAAAAGGGGGATGGGGAAGGAAAAGCCGGATCCTAAACTTGACCCAGCCCTGATCCCATCCCAGGGAATTTTTCCCTGGCCTTGGCTGCTGTTCCCAGGGTCGGGGTCAGGGATTGGGATTGGGACTGGGATCGGGGTTTTGGTCCATATATCTCAACTCCAATCCAAAAACCAAATAAAAATCTTCCCTTTTCTGTGGGTTTTTTTTTTTTTCCCCCAAGATTTTCCCAGGTTTGGGTGGGACTGAGGAATTTTTCCCCTCAAACCAAAGGGAATTTTTCAGGAATTGCCATCAAGAAATTCCCAAATTTCACCGAATCCTCAGTTTCAGAAAAAACTCAGGGAGGGGTGAAACCTTGAGGCAAAAAAAAAAAAAACCTCAAAAAAAGAACAAAACCGAGCTTTAAAAAAATAAAAAAAAAAAAAAAAAGAATTAAAAATGAACAAATCCACCCCGGGCTGGGGAAAATCCTGGGATTTCCTGGGGAGGGACAAAAATTCCCGAGGAATTCCCCCAGAGCGGCCCCAGACAAAGGCCGGGGTGATAAATGGGGCTTTGGGGTTAGGCCGGGGTTTAGGCCCGGTTTTATCTGAGCCGGGTAAACAGCTCATTAATCCCGAGACTAAATGAGGTGGGAATGCAAATATCGGGGGGAGAAGGGCAGGGGACAGAGGAGGGGAAGGGAAAAAGGGGAAAAATAATGGGAAAAATGGGATTTGGTTTAATAGGGGACGGAAAATAAAAATGGGATTTATTTATACGGGACGGAGGAAAAAAAAAGGGATTTGTTTTATTGGGGATGGGGGGGAAATGGGATTTGTTTTCAAATATTTTAAAGGGTTTGGAAGGATTTTAAAAATATTTTAAAGGGTTTTGAAGGATTTTAAAGGGTTTTGAGGGATTTTTAAAAGATTGTAAAGGGCTTTGAAGGATTTTAAAGGGTTTTGAAGGTTTCTGAAGGATTTTAGAGAGTTTTGAACTATTTTAAAGGGTTTTGAAGGATTTTAAAAAGATTTTAAAGGGTTTTGAAGACTTTAAAGGGTTTTAGCAGGACTTGAAGGGTTTTAGAGAGTTTTGAACTATTTTAAAGGGTTTTGAAGACGTTTAAAGGGTTTTAGAAGGTTTTGAAGGATTTTAGAGAGTTTTGAACCATTTGCAGGAATATTTTTGAGGGTTTGGAAGGGTTTAAAGGGGTTTTAGAGAGTTTTGAACTATTTTAAAGTATTTTAAAGGGGTTTTAGAGAGTTTTGAACAATTTTAAAGTATTTTAAAGGGGTTTTGGAGAGTTTTGAACTATTTTGAAGAATTTTTAAGAGGTTTAGAGAGTTTGGAACTATTTTAAAGTATTTTAAAGGGGTTTTAGAGAGTTTTGAACTATTTTGAAGAATTTTTACGGGTTTTAGAAGGTTTTGAAGGATTTTAGAGAGTTTTGAGCTGCTTTAAAAGGTTTTAGAGAGCTCTGAACAATTTTCAAGGATATTTTTGGGGGCTTTGGAAGGGTTTAAAGGGTTTTAGAGAGTTTTGAACTATTTTAAATTATTTTAAAGCGTTTTGAAGGTTTTTTAAGGGTTTTGGAGAGTTCTGAACCATTTCCAAGGATATTTTGGGGGGCTTTGGAAGGGTTTAAAGGGTTTTAGAGAGTTTAGAACTATTTTGAGGGTTTTAAAAGGGTTTTGAAGGTTTCTAAAGGGTTTTAGAGAGTTCTGAACCGTTTCCAAGGCTATTTTTGTGGGTTTGGAAGGCTTTGGAGGGTTTTAGGGAGTTTAGAACTATTCCGAAGGTTTTAAAAGGGTTTTGAAGGTTTTTAAAGGGTTTTGGAGAGTTCTGAACCATTTCCAGGGGTATTTTTGTGGGGTTTGGAAGGGTTTAAAGGGTTTTAGAGAGTTTAGAACTGTTTTGAAGGTTTTAAAAGGGTTTTGAAGGTTTCTAAAGGGTTTTAGAGAGTTCTGAACCGTTTCCAAGGCTATTTTTGTGGGTTTGGAAGGCTTTGGAGGGTTTTAGGGAGTTTAGAACTATTCCGAAGGTTTTAAAAGGGTTTTGAAGGTTTTTAAAGGGTTTTGGAGAGTTCTGAACCATTTCCAGGGGTATTTTTGTGGGGTTTGGAAGGGTTTAAAGGGTTTTAGAGAGTTTTGAACTATTTTAAGTTATTTTAAAGGGTTTTGAAGGTTTCTGAAGGGTTTTGGAGAGTTCTGAACCGTTTCCAGGGGTATTTTTGTGGGGTTTGGAAGGCTTTGGAGGGTTTTAGGGAGTTTAGAACTACTCTGAAGGTTTTAAAGGGGTTTTAGAGAGTTTAGAACTATTCCGAAGGTTTTTAAAGGGTTTTGAAGGTTTCTGAAGGGTTTTGGAGAGTTCTGAACCGTTTCCAGGGGTATTTTTGTGGGGTTTGGACGGCTTTGGAGGGTTTTTAGGGCACGCCATGCATCAGGTGTTTATCAGGGGACTCCGCAGCCCTTCCCCGCTCTTGGAGGGAGTTCAGAGAGCGCCGGGACCTCCCCTGCCCTAAATCCGCTCCCCCCTGGCTTCCGGTGCCTTCCCGGCCCTAAAACCGGCGCTGGAAAAGTCCCAAAATCCATCAGTTCATGATGAAATAAACTTCCCCTTTCTCCCCCAAATTCCAGGGGTTTTTTGGTTTTTTTTGGTTTTTTTTTTGTGGCTTTGATCCTCTGCGGAGCAGCTCGCTTCAATGATGAATGAATGAATGAATTAGTGATGAATTAATTAGTCAGGAGGTGTTTGGGGGATTTGGGATATCCCTGTCCGTGGCACGGGGTTGGGTTTGGGGCATTTTTGGGGTTTTTTTTTCCATCCCAAACCGTTCTGGGGTTTCTGAGTGAAACCACCTGGGCTCCTCAGCAGCATCCAAGGGACAAACGGGATCCTAAAGGATAAAATTCCCCAAATCCTGCCCGGCCCTTCCCTCCTGCACCTCCTGGGGCTGCCAAAGGTTCTTTGGGATTACCCAGGCCAGGAAAAGGAGGGAAAAACCCCCCAAAAAAATCTGCCCAAACCCAGGGGGCTCCTGGCTGGGAAGGTGCCACAGTGAGGGGAAAAACCTGAGCCCAAATCAATCCCGGCCCCAAATCATCAATGCCTGCCCCAAATCATCAATCCCGGCCCCAAATCACCAATCCTGACCCCAAATCACCAATCCCGGCCCCAAATCATCAATGCCTGCCCCAAATCACCAATCCCGGCCCCAAATCATCAATCCTGACCCCAAATCACCAATCCTGAGCCCAAATCAATCCCGACATCAATCCCAGCCCCAAATCATCAATCCCCGCCCCAAATCATCAATCCTGGCCCCAAATCACCAATCCCAGCCCCAAATCATCAATCCCCGCCCCAAATCATCAATCCCGGCCCCAAATCACCAATGCCGGCCCCAAATCACCAATCCTGAGCCCAAATCACCAAACCTGGCCCCAAATCACCAATCCCCGCCCCAAATCACCAATCCCGGCCCCAAATCACCAATCCTGACCCCAAATCACCAATCCTGGCCCCAAGTCACCAATCCTGACCCCAAATCATCAATCCTGGCCCCAAATCACCAATCCTGGCCCCAAATCACCAATCCTGGCCCCAAATCATCAATCCCGGCCCCAAATCAGTCCCGATGGACGGGACGGGTCTGTGGGGTGGGATTGGTTTGTCTGGGATGCGTTTGTGGGGTGGGATTTGTTTGGGATGGGTTTGGGGGAGGATTTTGGGGTTTGGGGGAGGATTTGGGGGCCGGGTTTGGGTTCTTTGGTGGGGTTTGGGGATAAAATGAGGGGACGAAGCGGCGCCTGTGCATGGTCCTGGCCGGGCGCGTCCCAAACCCCGTTCCCAATGCGCGTTCCCGATCCCAAGGCCCGATCCCAACGCGCGTTCCCGTCCCGGGCGCGCTCCCGACCCCGCGCGTTCCCGGCCGGCCCCACACGGGGGCGCTGCAGAATTCCGGAGCCGCCGCCGCGCCCGGAGGGACCGCGGGACCCCCAAATAAACCCGAATACACCAAAAAACCTAAAATAAACCCTAAATGCATCAAATAACCCCGAATAAACCACAAATACACCGAATAATCCCCAATAAACCCCGAATACACCAAATAACCCCAAATAAACCCTAAATACACCAAAAAACCCCAAATAAACCCTAAATACACCAAATAACCCCAAACAATCCACAAAAACACAAGCAGACCCTAAATACACCAAATAACCCCAAACAGACCCTAAATACATCATAATAACCCGAAATAGACCCCAAATGCACTAAATAGACCCCAACGGATCCCAAAAACCCCAAATCCACCTGAAAAGACCCCTACAGCCACGGGCAGGTATCGCTGAGTCACCCCAAATCGTGCAAATCACCCCAAATCGTGCAAATAACCCCAAATCATGCAAATAACCCCAAAGAGCCCCTGACAGACACAGGGACACCCCAAATATTCCCTGACAGCCCCAAAAATCCATTGGCACCCCCAAATATCCATGGACGGCCCCAAAAACCCCCCTAAGACGCCCCCAATATTTGCTGACAATCCCAAAAGTCTCCCAGGAAAGATGGACACGGCCAAATATTCACTGAGCAACGGGAATAAGGGAATATCCCAAGGGATAAATCAATATCCAATGGGATAAATCAATATCCAATGGGATAAATCAATATCCGAAGCAATCAATCAATACCCAAAGAGATTGATCAATACCCAAAGGGATCAATCAGTATCCCAAGGGAAAAATCGATACCCAAAGGGACTGATCAATACCCAAAGGGATAAAACCATACCCAACAGGATAAATCAATGTCCAAAGGAAACAGGAATATCCAAATGGATCAATCAATAACCAATAGGATCGATCAACATCCCAAGGGATCAATCAATAACCTAAGGGACTGATCAATATCCCAAGGGATCAATCATCATACCAAGGGACTGATCAATATCCCAAGGGATTGATCAATATCCCAAGGGATCGATCAATATCCCAAGGGATTGATCAATATCTCAATGGACTGATCAATATCCCAAGGGATCGATTCCCAGGAGGAATCCAAGCCAGGACAATCCTGTCCCAGGGGATTTTCCCCAATCCAAATTCCTCCTCCTCCAAAATTCCCAGGGGTTTTTTTTGGGAGACGCCATCCCAAATCCAACCTGTTCCCGTGAAATTCCAGGGGTTTTTTTGGGAGATGCCATCCCAAATCCAACTTGTTCCCATGAAATTCCCAGGGGGATTTTTTTTGGGGAGACGCCATCCCAAATCCAACTTGTTCCCATGAAATTCCCAGGGGGTTTTTTTGGGAGGCGCCATCCCAAATCCAACCTGTTCCCATGAAATTCCAGGGGGTTTTTTTTGGGAGACGCCATCCCAAATCCAACCTGTTCCCATGAAATTCCAGGGGTTTTTTACTGGGTGACGCCATCCCAAATCCAACCTGTTCCCATGAAATTCCGGGGGCTTTTTTTTGGGGAGACGCCATCCCAAATCCAATTTGCTCCAGTGAAAAGCAGGATTTAAGAAAGTTGGGAATTCGGGAAGGTGGGAAAGGCCGCACAATGAATCCCAAAGGAACCGGCAGCCAGGTGAGCAAGGGGTACCTGGAATTCCAGGAATATTATCCGGGATTTTCACGTTTAGTGGGAATGGACGAAGCGCTAAAAGACCCCAAAATCCCCTCCGGAATCGTGGGATGGACGGATGGAAAACCCAAAGGATTCCGGAAGATAAAATCCCAAGAACTCCAAGAAGCTTCGGCGGCATTCCGGCATTCCAAGAAATCGTCCGGAACGGAATTCCCCAAAAAAAATCAGCGACTCACCCTCGTCCGGGAATTCTGCCGGGAACGGGGCCGGAGGAAGGCGGGAAGGGCCGAAATTCCAGCCGGGATTTTCCTGGGAGCCGCCGTGTCCGTCGTGCTCGTCCCCTCCCGGATGGGAGCGACCAGGAGAGGCTGAATTTTGGGGAAAATTTGGAGGAATTTAGGAATTCCTAACCCCAAATGTCCCCTCTGCTTCCCGTTCCCTCCGAAATCCAAACTGATTTTTTGTGGGATTTCTGGGGTTTTAGGGAATTCCCGCTGGAAAAACCCGGGAATTGCCAGAATTCCAGAGGGAAATCCAAATCCTTGTCCCCGTCCTCAGGCCGTGACCACCTTGCCATAAATCCAGGTGAAAAAACAAAAGATTTACACTAAAATGGGCAAATTCCTGGGATTTTAGGGAAGAAGAGCTTGGAAATCCTTCAGGAGAGAGGGGAAAAGGATTAAAACACGGATTTCCTATATAAATTTGCAGGAAAATGGATAAAACCATGGATTTCCTACACAAATTTACAGGAAAATGGATAAAACTGTGGATTTTCTATATAAATTTACAGGGAAAAGGATAAAACCACAGATTTTCTATATAAATTTACAGGAAAATGGATAAAACCACGGATTTTCTATATAAATTTACAGAAAAATGGTAAAACCATGGATTTCCTACATAAATTTACAGGGAAAATGGATAAAACCACGGATTTTCTATATAAATTTACAGGGAAAATGGATAAAACCACGGATTTTCTATATAAATTTACAGGAAAATGGATAAAACCACGGATTTTCTATATAAATTTACAGAAAAATGGTAAAACCATGGATTTTCTAGATAAATTTACAGGGAAAAGGATAAAACCGTGGATTTTCTATATAAATTTGCAGGAAAATGGATAAAACCATGGATTTCCTATATAAATTCACAGGGAAAAGGATAAAACCATGGATTTCCTATATAAATTCACAGGGAAAAGGATAAAACCGTGGATTTTCTATATAAATTTACAGGGAAAATGGATAAAACCGTGGATTTCCTACATAAATTTGCAGGAAAATGGATAAAACTGTGGATTTTCTATATAAATTTACAGAAAAATGGTAAAACCATGGATTTTCTATATAAATTTACAGGGAAAATGGTAAAACCATGGATTTTCTATATAAATTTACAGGGAAAAGGATAAAACCATGGATTTTCTATATAAATTTACAGTAAAATGCATAAAACCACGGATTTTCTATATAAATTCACAGGGAAAAGGATAAAACCATGGATTTTCTACATAAATTCACAGGGAAAAGGATAAAAACCTGGATTTCCTCAAACAAATCACCCAATCCAGGGTGTGGAAAGGATCTTTCCACTCCTAAAATTAAACCTCATATTGAATTTTCCGGGGAACTTTCCGGCTGCCCTTGGGTTTTCTGGAGAGGCCGCTCAGCGCCAGGTGCTGAGATCCCTCTTAACAAAAACCCGGCGGCGACAAAAGATTTTTAATTGGGCATTAAAAGGTTTTTAATTCAACATTTAAGGGTTTTTAATTCAGTGTTTGTTCAGGGCAGAGCGGGGCCGATAAGGGAGCGGGGGCAGCTGCTCCTCACTCAGCGCCCTCCAAACAGCCCCAAAATGGAATTTCCAGCTGCTCCTCCGCCGCTTCCCGAATCAGGCCGGGCTACGAAATGATCCGGCATCAATAATTCCCATTTTTAGGGAAAAAATGGGAATAATTTAAAAAAAAAAAAAAAGGTGGGATCGTCAAACAATCCAACATCGATAATTCCCGTTTTTAGGGGTGGTTCCAAGCTCTGCTCGAATCCATGGGAGCGGAGCTGCTTTGTTTTCCTTCACGCCGGGAATATTCCGGAATATTCTGGAATATTCCTTCAGGAGCGACCCCAAAGCCCCACAGCCCTTGCTCTGTAAAAAAACCCAATCCCGTTGTTTTTCCATTTGGATTGGCATCCCGAGGATTTCTCCCACTTTTTCCATAAAATGAATCCTGATTTGCTGCTTCCCACGGAGGGATAAAAAAAGGGAATTAATGAATCCCAGGAAAAAACAAACAATTTCCATGGATGACAGGAAAAACCCTTCATTTCCCGCAGCTTTTATGGGAATTGCAATTAAATTTCCTTGGCTTGATCAGGTGCCCAGAGCTTCATTAAACATCTCTTAAATCCCGGGAAAAATCAATGCCAGGAGAGCTCCGGGTGGGATTTTATGAGGAGCGGAAGTGAAATCCCCGATTTTTTACCTTAAAATCCAAATTTTTTACCTTGAAATTGCAATTTTTTTTTTGCCTTCAAACCCTATTTCTCCGTTCCATCCCCAGCTTACCCCACCACAATCATCCCCAAAAAATCCCATATAAACCCGAATCGTTCCACCACCATTTATTTTCGGGGTGCGATCCCACCCAGAAATCCCAGGAATTCCTCCCAGTATGTGTGAGGAGCCGATTTCCCAAATTTCCCGAAATTCCCAATTTCCACCCTGAGCTGCCAGACACGGAATCCGCTCCAAGCCTTGTTCTCTCCCCTCATCCCGATATTTTTAGGGTTTAATTTTGCTGTTAATTATACGCAACAAAGCAAATTCCCGGCATCTAAAAATGCCAAGAAAAGGGGGAAAATTCTTTGGGATTTGAGGCTTTTCCGGGATGATTTTTTTTGGGATGGAGCTGCTGGAGCTTGCAGTGATGGCCGGCGCCCAGCAGGTCGGGCTGCAAGGCAGCGGCAGCCGGGAATGCGCCGCTGGAATTGCGCCGCCGTCCCCTCCCCCAGGCACTGGGAAAACCATGGAATTCCTTGGGAATGTCCGAAACCAGCGAGGAATAATCCCGGGAGAGGATGGGGAGTTAAAAGCGGAGGATTTTTGGGGCTCGTGGAGAAGGAGCGGGGGGAATAATTTCAAATATTCCAGTCTTGGCAATCCTGCAGCGGGTGGGAGTTTGGGGTGGGATAAACAGGAAAAGCTGAAGTTGTGGGATGGGGAGAATAATCCCAAGGGAAATTCAGCAGATCAGGGGTTAAATTATTCCTGGATACAAAAAACGGGTAATAACTGGGGAAATTATTAATCCTTTTTCCTTTTTTTTTTGGGAAGCAGGAGGGGCTGTTGCCATTGGGAAGAATCTCAGGTGAGGTTAATTAATTAATAAATTAATTAATTGATTAAATCCTGCTCCTCTCAAACTTGGGGCCTTCACAAGGCCTCCTACCAAACTAATTCTACAGAACGGGTAATAATTAATTAATAATTCTATAAAACTCCAAGTGAAGCAATAACTAATTAAAAATTAGGCAGAATTGCAAATAAAACCGAGCAATAATTGATAAATAATTCTATAAAACTCCAAGGGAAGCTGGGAAATAATTAATTAGTAATTCAGCTGAATTCCAGGCTAATAATTAATTAATAATTCTACAGAGGGGGCAATAATTAATAAATAATTCTATGCTGAATAAATAAGACTTTATATATATAGAATATATATAGATATCTATATAATAGTACACTATATTATATATACATTATATATATTATATTCATAAAATATATATTATATTATATATTTTTATTATATATAAAATATATGTTTACATATAATTAAAATATATATCTATATGATATAGAATATAGAATATAGAATATAGAATATAGAATATGGAATATAGAATATAGAATACAGAATATGGAATATAGAATATATCTCATATATATAATTCTAAAAATAATTTTGTTTTCTATCTGTCTCCCCTGTGTTTTGACATCTCCCGGGCCGGATTTTCGTTGTTTATAAACGGGGGAATTCCAGGGCCGGAGATTTGAACAACGCCTTCCAAATCTCGTCAGTCCCAAAGGTTTTTTCCTGCTTTTCCCCAAACACTTCATAAATCTAAGCCGGGTTTGGGAGCCTCGGCCCCGCTCAGCGAAGCTGGAGCCTCCCGGCATGAGCCAAAAACGGCTTTTTATAAATAAAACTTCCTAAAATCACCCAGCACTCCATTAATTCCTGGACACTCCGGCTCGGCTTCAAAGGGAATCTTTGCAGCAAAAAAGGGAATTTTTTGGGGTTTTTTTTGTTGTTTTAATGATTTGCTACTTGGCCTTGTCATAACTACACAGAGCAAAAAGGCGGTGGTGGGGAGAGGGTTGGGGAAACGTGAGGTTCCGGCTCCCAGGCAGCTGCAGCTCCGTGGATTTGGGGTTTTAGAGGGAAAAAGGGTTTCAAAGATCTGGGTTTGGGGTTTTTTTGGGATTTTTTTTTGGGGGGATTTTTTTTAAATTTACCTGAAGGAGAGGACAGGGTGGACATGGCAGCAGCTCCGCCACGACTCCAGCAGGATGGAGTTTTGTTCCAAGGCAGAGGGAAAAAGGGATCGGAAAATGGATAAAAGGGAGTTTAAACGATCCCACAAAATTATTCCGAAAAAGTTGCGCCAAAAAATGAGACCAAAAATGGATAAAAATATCACCTAAACCAGGCCTACTACGAGGTGAGGCCTACTGAGGCCTACTGAGGCCTACCGAGGCCTACTGAGGCCTAAGGGCCTACTCCGATTTTCTCTTTGTTAATGAATTAATTAATTAATTTAATTAACAACGCTTCCAATTTTTAAATCATAGTTAATCCAATTTCTGTTGATGATTCCTGACTCCGGGGGGTTGGAATTTTCTGGGGTTAAGGCACGGAGCTGGGACAAGCAGGAGTTCTGGGTCCAGCCCCTGCCAAGGCACATTTTTGAGCCTCAATGTTCCCGAATTTCACAAAAATGGAAGAGCCATCCTCTCTCTCCTGCATGTTTTGACTACTTCTGAATATTTTAAGGAATTCTGCTGTTCAGCAGTTCAGGGAAAACCATATGGGATGAATTTTGGATGGGAAAATGAAAGCGTCGTCATCAGCTCCGTGCAAATAAATCTGGGTTTATTCATCTGCTTGGTTTGTGGGGGTTGTTTTAATTAAATAAAGGGGAAAGTCGTCGCTTTCCAGAAGCTCCTTCCAACCCAAACCATTCCCTGATTCCCGGATTTTTTGACGCTCAGGAGTGACTTCGTGACCTCTCCTTGAGGACCCTCGGAGGTGGAAAATGTGGCCCTGGAATTTCCCATTTTCCCAATTTCCCGTGGGGTACCTGGCTGGGCGCTCCCTGGGCACTCCAAGGACTCATTCCCACTAAAATTCCCAGCGGGAATTCAAAGTGAGCTGGGCACTCCTTTCCAAACCCCTGCCCGCTCCCACTTCCCAATTTCCCACTTTTCCTTCAGCTTCCGACTCCATCCAAAGAATATTCCAAGGAACAAAAGGCTCCCTCCTCCCCCGGCCTTGAAATTCCATGAACTTTCCTGCTTTAAAAACCTCATTTGGAGCCTTTGATGCGCTCGGATCTTCCCTCCCTCCCATTTTTTTGTTAATTTTCCGCCCAGCTGTCCGTTGGACTTTTCCAAAGGGTGCCAGCTGCTGGATTCACGGGGAAAACAATGCTCGGGAAGCAATTAAAGCTCCGAGGCTCTGATTGGAATGGGACAACGCCGCTCCCAGCGGGAATTGCGAGGCTGCCGTGCTCCTGGCCTTGCCAGGAGGGGCTGGAAGCGAGCCCTGAGCGCTGGAATTTGTTCTGGGGAAAGGAGGGATCGGAGGAGCCGGAACGCCGGGAATGGGTTTGAATTCCTGGATAAAGGATTGGATTGACTGGAATGCCAGGAAGGGATTTGTTCCTGGAATAAAGCATTGGAGGAGTTGGAATGCCGGGAAGGGATTTTATTCCTGGGATAAAGGATTGGGTGGACTGGAATGGGTGAAAAGGGATTTTATTCCTGAAGTAAAGGATCGGAGGAGCCGGAACGCTGGGAATGGGTTTGAATTCCTGGATAAAGGATTGGATAGACTGGAACGCCAGGAAGGGATTTGTTCCTGCATAAAGGATTGGAGGAGTCGGAATGGTGGGAATGGGTTTAATTCCCAGAGGAGAGGATTGGAGGAGTTGGAATGGTGGGAATGAGTTTAATTCCCAGAGGAAAGGATTGGAGGAGTCGGAATGGTGGGAATGGGTTTAATTCCCAGAGGAAAGGAAGGATTGGGTAGGTCGGAATGCCAGGAAGGGAATTTGTTCCTGGAATAAAGGACTGGGTAGGTCGGAATGCCAGGAAGGGATTTTGTTCCAGTAGCTCCCACCTCAGTGGAACTCCGGGAGATCCCCATGGATCCCAACCATTCCCAAATTCCTGGAGTTCCTGGAAAACTTCCCAGCCTGTGGGATTTGCTCTCTGGGATGGGATCCCTGCTGCAGAATTTTCCCACCCCAAGAACTGTCCCCCCACACACATCCATAAAAACCCTTTTTCCTGGGAATTTGGCGCACGGAACGTCCCCCGGTCCAACCCTTCCCAGCCGGACTCACCTCGGGGTGGGAATTCCGGGTGGTACCTGGAAAACCAAAGGGAAAAAGAGCCATAAAATCCCAGATTTTCCTCAGGGATTATTCCAGCCTGAGGAGTTGGGGACGGATGGGAGAACCTGGGAGCCCAGGGAATGGGAAACACTGGGAATTCCAGGAGGAACTGGGGTGGGGTTTAAGGCCCTTCCCAACCCCAATTCCATGGATTTCCAGCCCTTGGAACGGATCCTTCTCCAAACACAGAAATTCCTGCCACCTTTTTTTCCCTCAAATCCTTTAAAAGCCGCTTCCAAGCCCAAAATATTCCAGGATTTTCACTGAGCTCATTCCCAGCAAGCGCAGGGTGATCCCAAAAATAAAAAAAGGATTTAATATTTAAAAATCAGGATTCTTTCCTCTTTCCCATTACACGAAAATCTTGGGAATCATTTTAATCCAGAAACAGCACCAGGAAACTTGGGAATCCCACCGAGGGTTGGGAACAAAGCACAAAATGCCCATTCCAAGATGAGCTTTGGAGGCAGAGAGAAAATTCCCCAGAATATTGGGTTGGGAAGAGCCTTTTGGAGGAAAAACTGGGAATTTTTCAGGATGCCTTTGGGCCTGGTTCCCGGATTCCACAAGGAATTTTTTCTCCATCCTGTGGCTGCTCCATTTTATCCCCAAATCCCCAAAATCCAGCCCCACACGAGGGCAGCAGGGAAAGCAGCTCCAGCTGTTTATTCCCATATTTTTTTATCCTTAAATCCCGACATTTCCATGGAAAATCCCAATAATCCAACACTTAAGCAGAAAAACATCAGCTCTAAGAGATCCCTGCGTCCCCCCAATCCCAAAAAATCCAGCATTCCCAAAATTCGGGATATTTCTGCCTCCTGGACAAAGAAGAGCAGCAAAAATCCCGTTTTTTGGGTTTTTTTTTCCGGGAATTTTTGCCTCAGGAGCTTTTCCCGGCCACGTTTTAGCGCCAACATTTCCCGAACGATTTTCTGTCACTCGCAATTCCCGCTCCGTGAAAGCACCGGGGCTTTGTTCCCGACCTCTGTCATTTTTAATCCCAGGAAATGGCCTAAAAAAAAAATGGGAAAATTGAGTTCCGTTCCCTCCCGGAGAAGCTCCGGGGAGGCAGATGGAAAAGGCCCAAAAAAAAAAAAAGCTCGGATTTTTTCCCTGCTTTTTTTCTCATTTTTTAGGATAAAAAACCAGCAAAAAAAATCTGATTTCAGCTCAAGGATTTGGTTTTAATTCCATGCTTGGATCATTTTTACTGTGGGAAGGAAAATTTGGGATAAAACGGAATTAGGGGTGGGGGGAGGAGAGGTTTTTTGGGAATGTGGGAGAGTCACGAGCTCATTTCTGCCTCTGCCAACAGAAACCTTGGATAAATCCCGTAAATGCCGGATTTTGGGAGCCTTTGGATTTTCAGTAAGTTCCTCCCCAGAACTTTGCCCTTTTCCCAATATTTTCCCTAAATTTGGTGTCTCCCCCCCGCTTCCTGCAGAAAACTTCATCCCAAATCCTATTTTCTCCAATTTATTCTTGGAGTTTTGGGCCTGCAACACCCAAAAAATGCAAAAATTTGGGTTTAATGGGATTTGAGCAGCGGGAAAATCCCAAAATCCAAACCCTCTGAGCAGGATCCATAAAATCCAGGTTGCTTCCAGTCAAATTCTCAGTTTTTCCTCATTAATGAATTAAATATTCCCAAGGGATGGGGTGGAATGGAACCTTTGGAGCCAGGATTTGAATGTCTGGGAAAATGAAATATTTTTTTAAAAATCGATGATGATGGACGAGATTTCCAAGAGGGGAGGAAAAAATTAAAAAATGGGAGCCAGGAAAATGGGATTGGGAATTCCCCATTAGGGGAGGAATGGATTTAAATTCATTTTTCGGCTCAGCTGAGGCTCTCAGGTTTCAGGTTAATGATGGATCCAGGAGGAAATGGATGGGAAAATTGGGATAATTCCATCAGCCGGGCTGGGAAAGGCTGGAAAATTCCGGAAAGGAACAACCCAGGAGGCTCCAAACAGAATTAGTGGTGGGAGTGAGCTCAGGGATAAAAGGAAGTGAAGATGGGATTAATTTAATTTGGATTAATGTGGGAAATTACTTCTTTAGAAGAAAAAGAGGGGAGAAAATCCCCATCCGGAATAAGTCAGGAACATCCGAGAATTCCTGCCTTAAAAAGGGGGGAGAAAGTCTCCATCTGAAATTAGGGAATAAATCGGGAATATCCCAGAATTCCTTCCTCAAAAAAAGTGGGGGAAATTCCTGAAAACTCCATCCTTATAAAAATGGGGGGAAATTCCTCGAATTAGGGAATAAATCAGGAATATCCCAGAATTCCTTCCTTATAAAAATGGGGGAAAATTCGTTGAATTGGGGAATAAATCAGGAATATCCCAGAATCCCTTCCTTATAAAAAAGGGGGGAAATTCCTCGAATTGGGGAATAAATCAGGAACATCCCAGAACTCCATCCTTATAAAAATGGGGGGAAATTCCTCGAATTGGGGAATAAATCAGGAATATCCCAGAACTCCTTCCTTATAAAAAGAGGGGAAAAATCCCTCACCCTAAACCAGAGAGAATCCAACCAAAACAACGGCAGCTCCCCAGGATTCTCCCATTATCCCGAGCCTGGCACATCCGCAGCGTCCCAAAGCGTGGGGGGAGTTCCTGCAGCGGGAGGAAGGCCCGGAATGTTCCGGAATATTCCGGGGAATCCGGGGGAACCCACCTGGCTCGGAGGCGCTGGAGGCAGCGCAGGATGGCGGCGCCCTGATCCCGCGCCCGGGCGCTGAGCGGCTCCTCCCGCAAAGCCTGGCCCAGGTAAGCCTCAGCCTCTGGAAAACGGGAAAACCGGGAATGGGAAAGGGAACAGCAGGAAATGCGGGAATGGGAACAGCAGGAAATACGGGAATGGGAAAAGCAGGAAATCTGGGAATGGGAATGGGAAAGGGAACATCAGGAAATATGGGAATGGGAAAGGGAACCTGAGGAAATCTGGGAATGGGAAAGGGAAAGGAGTCAGGAAATCTGGGAATGGGAAATAGGTCAGGAAATAAGGGAATGGGAATGGGAAAAGCAGGACATATGGGAATGGGAAAGGGAACATCAGGAAATCTGCAAATGGGAAAGGGTTCAGGGAATCTGGGAATGGGAAAGGGAACATCAGGAAATTTAGGAAAGGGAAAATCAGGGATTGGCGGCCTTGGAGAGGGAAAGCGGCCATGGGAAGGGGTGGGAAAGGGAAAGGGAAAATAGGAAATGTGGGAATGGGAAAGGGAAAATCTGGAAACCTGGAAATGGGAAAGGGAAAAGCAGGAGACGCAGTCTTGGGGGGAGGGATGAAGTTTCGAGGTGTTTTGGGGAGGAATGAAGTTTTGGGGTGTTTTTGAGGCTGAAGGATAAAGTTTTGGGGTGTTTTGAGAGAAAGGATGAAGTTTCGGGGTGTTTTGAGGGGAGGTATGAAGTTCTGGGGTGTTTTTAGGGGAGGGATGGAGTTTTGGAGTGTTTTTGAGGCTGAAGGATGAAGTTTCGGGGTGTTTTGGGGAGGGATGGAATTTTGGGGTGTTTTTAGGGGAGGGATGAAGTTCTGGGGTGTTTTTGAGGCTGAAGGATGAAGTTTTGGGGTGTTTTGAGAGAAAGGATGAAGTTCTGGGGTGTTTTGAGGGGAGGGATGGAGTTTCAGGGTGTTTTTAGGGGAGGGATGGAGTTCTGGGGTGTTTTGGTGGCAGAGGGATGAGCTCAGCGCTGTTGCAGCAGGAAATGAGAGCCGAAACCCCAAAACCACCAAAGGGCTCCCAGCTGCTTCCTCAGCAGCCGCGTTTTTAGGGTCGGGGATGGGGAGGCCCCACCGCCCCCCGAATTCTCCTCGGGATCAGGGTCAGGGAGGCCCCGCAGGACCCAAGGACCCCAAAGCACCCCAGAAAAGCCACCCCAAACCCGTCCCAGCTCCAGCCCAGAGCAGGATCCCCTCGCGGGGCAGGAGGGGGGCGAGGAGGGATCCGGTACCTTCCAGGAGCCTCTGGATCTCCTGCGGGATCGGGGCATCCACGGCATCCACGGGATCCATGGGATCCATGGGATCCCTTCCCGCAGGGCCGCGATCGCTGCGGGGCGGAGAGGAGGAAGCCACGAGGGCGGGGACACCCCAAAAACGAGGAGGAGGAGGAGGAGGAGGAACCTTTGGGGTTTGGGCTCCTCCTCCTCTTGAACCCCAGCGGATCCCTGGGATGGTTCCCACCTCTCCTGGGCGATCCCAAAAATCCGGGCGGGAAAAGCTGAGCTCCAGGCCAAGGAGCTCCACCTGGAATTTCCTCCCCGGGCTGTTCCTGCCCCCAAAATTGGGATTTTTTTCCGGGTTTTTCCCCCCAAAAAATTCCCATGGGGGAAAAACGGGGATGTTCCGGGATGAAATTTTCCCATTTTCCGCATGGGAAAGAGGTCGGGTTTGGAAAGTGAGCACCTGGGATGGGGAAAGGATGGAAAAACTCCCGGAAATCTGGAAATTTCCACATGGAAATACTCCTGGGAATCCAGAGCCGCTCCCAGGTGTTTTGGGCCCCTATTTTCTGAGAAATAAAGGAAAAAAAGCCAAATTTGTTTGTTTGATTGGGATTTTTTTTGTTTCTGAGCACAAACCAGAGGTGCCAGGAGGGCCCCAACTCTTTGGGGTTGGGATTTGAGGCCGTGGAGCAAAAGGAGAAACCCCAGAGCAGCTCCAGGGCTCTTTTGGGGCCGTTGTGGGTTGGGATTTGCAGGGCCAGCCCCTCATAAATCCCATTTCTCAGGGAGGGGGATTTTACGGATTTCCCAGAAAATTCCCAGCTGGACTTTGGGGATTTTGGGGTTTTCTCTTTGGGGACAGAGGGAGCGCCAGGGGATTCTCCAGATCTGGGACCCAAAACCTCGGGGCCACGTCACCTCCAAAGCGGGGACTTGCACATCCAGCACCTCCCAGCCCATCCCAGCCCTTTCTGGCTCAGATTTTAGACTCAGGTTTTGCGCCTCCTCCTTCACCTTGTTAGGCTCGGCTCAGCTGCAGCACGAGCTCGGTTTTAGGACCGAAACAGCCCCAAAAATGGAGATTTCGCAGCGGATGCTGAGGCCTCAAAGCACAGGAAACGCAGCTCGGGGGCCCCGAGCAGGAGATGGAAAATCAAAATATCACAGGGGCTGCCCCTCCATCTTTTCGGGGCCTCGTGTCCTTTTTGGGGGGCAAAGTGTGGATTTTTCCTGTCAAAACCTGCTCCTCCAATCTCCTGGCCAGGTAGGGTCTCCTGGGCTGGGATTTAGGGAATTAAAGCCAGGAAATAAAAAATAACAGAAAATAAAAATATCAAGGTAGGGTCTCAGGGAAAGAAGTTGCTTTTTTTTAGTTTTTTGGGGGTTTTTTTCTCCTTTTTGCTCTCCCTTCCCTTTTTTTTTTTGTCACCAGTTCAATTTCTGGGTTTTGGAATGGTCCCAAATTTGGATTTGGGGTCAGCTGTGAAGGAGAAGGGGGGACTCTGGCGCTGTCCCTGTCCTGCAGCGCCCCAGATTTGGGGATCCTGGATTCAGAGCCTCCTCCCCGCGGGAGGAAATTCCCGCCCGGATCCTCCCCGGTCCCGCCCTGCCCGCGTCCTGGGGAAATTCGATTTCCCGGGAAACGGAGGCGGGATTGGGCGTAACCATGGAAACGGAGCTGGGAAAACGGGAGAGGCAGAGCCCCGTTCCTGTCGGGAATATCGGGAATATCGGGGGGAATAATGGGAGAGGCAGAGCCCCGTTCCTGTCGGGAATATCGGGGGGAATAATGGGAGAGGCAGAGCCCTGTTCCAGCCAGGAGAATTGGGAATATCGGGGGGAATAATGGGAGAGGCAGAGCCCTGTTCCAGTCAGGAATATCAGAAGGAAAACAGGAGAGGCAGAGCCCTGTTCCTGTCGGGAAAATTGGGAATATCAGGGGGAAGAATGGGAGAGGCAGAGCCCTGTTCCCGTCTGGAATATCGGGAATATCGGGGGAATAATGGGAGAGGCAGAGCCCTGTTCCCGTCTGGAATATCGGGAATATCGGAGAAATAATGGGAGAGGCAGAGCTCTTTTCCTATTGGGAATATCAGGAGGAAAACAGGAGAGGCAGAGCCCTGTTCCTGTTGGAAATATTGGGAATATCAGGGGGAATAATGGGAGAGGCAGAGCCCCGTTCCCGTCTGGAATATCGGGAATATCGGGGGAATGCCAGGGCCGCTGAAACCCCTGGATCGGGCAGGGCGGTGCTGTGGCTGGGGGAGCTGTGGAACGCTCTGGGCACACCTGGGGGGGCAGGAATTCCCATTTGGGATGAATTCACCCCAAAAGGGGCGCTGGGGGGACGGGAGGAGCGCGGTTCTCCACGCCTGGGTCCCCAAACCCTTCCCGAGGAACAGGAGCAGGATGGACGGGCTGGGTTAGGCCGGGCTTTTCCCGCTGGCTCTGAGCCGCGCTCTGCTGAGCCGGACACAAAGCCGGGGGCAGCGAGCGAGACGGACAGAGTGACAAGGACAGAATGAGCTGTCGCCTCCCATTTGTCACCGCTCCCCGAGGCTCCCGCTGCTCCCAAAGCCCGGCTCAGCTCCGGGCCGGCTCAGCCGGGTTCATCCAGCTCGGAGCCCCCTCCTCAGGGTTTGCTGCGCCTGGAAATGCCAGGGCGTGGATTTCCCGAGGGATCCGGGGAGCCCGGACAGGGATTGAGGGAGGGATTGTCCCAAGGGACGGAAATTCCTGTCCCCAGTCTGTCCCAAACCTGCCCGCTCCAGCTCCATTCCCCGTCTGGAGGCTTCCCAGGGTCCCAGGAATCTTCCCATGGCAGCTCCAAGGACCTGTCCCAAAATCCTGAAAATCTGAAATACCAAAATCCTGAAATCCCCAAATGCCAAAATACTGAAATCTCAAAATCCTGAATCCCGAAATCCTGAACTCCCAAAATCCCCAAATCCCAAAATACTGAAATCTCAAAATCCTGAAATCCTGAAATCCTGAAATCCCCAAATCCCGAAGTCCTGAAATACCAAAATCCTGAAACCCAAAATCCTAAAATCCCAAAATCCTGAATCCTGAATTCCTGAATCTTGAAATCCTGAATCCCAAAATCCTGAAATCCCGAATTCCTGAATCCTGAAATCCCGAATCCCAAAATCCTGAATCCCGAAACCCCAAAATCCCAAAATCCTGAATCCCAAACCCCTGCCAGAGGCAGATGTCCCCAGTCCCGGTGAGGTGACCCCGAGGGCCAGGACTGATCCCTGAGCGGGGTGAAAACCATGGGGAAACCCAAAGAAAAGCAGAATTTCACCAATTCCTGCCTCACCCCAGGTCCGGGCGGGGTTGAACTGAATGGGTGCCCCTGGGATTTATGGGAACGTAGATGGGGCCCTGTCGGCTCCGGGCCGGGATTTTCCTGACGTTTCCGGAGATTTCCATTAAATCCTCGTGTTCCAGTTTGTCACCAGAGTGGGGCTGGGGGCAGGAGGAGCTCAGCGTGACCTCGGCTCGGGGTTTGGGGTGGAATCCGTGGGAAATCCTAAAGGATGGCCCTGCCTGGGGTTTGGGATTGAACCTGTGGGAAAATCCTAAAGGATGGCCCTGCTTGGTGTTTGGGATTGAATCCAGCAGGGAAATCCTAAAGGATGGCCCTGCTTGGTGTTTGGGATTGAATCCAGCAGGGAAATCCTAAAGGATGGCCCTGCTTGGGGTTTGGGATTGAATCCAGCATGGAAATCCTAAAGGATGGCCCTGCTTGGTGTTTGGGATTGAATCCAGCATGGAAATCCTAAAGGATGGCCCTGCTTGGGGTTTGGGATTGAATCCAGCATGGAAATCCTAAAGGATGGCCCTGCCTGGGGTTTGGGATTGAACCTGTGGGGAAATCAGCCCTGCCTGGGGTAAATCCTAAAGGAGAGCCCTGCTCAGGGTTTGGGATGGAATCCAGCATGGAAATCCTAAAGGATGGCCCTGCTTGGGGTTTGGGATTGAACCTGTGGGGAAATCAGCCCTGCTGTCCTTTAGGATTGTTTTTCCCAACAATTGTTCCCTGGGATGGGCTGGGATGGAATTCCTGGGGAAATCTGTGGCCGTTCCATCCCTGGAATTGTCCCGGGCCAGGCTGGAATTGTCCTGGGTGGGCCTGGCTGGAATTTCAGCTCCTCTCCCCCTGGACCATTCCCTGCTCTGCAATTCCCAGCTCCTGGCCCCGGGGTTGGGCAGGGCCAGGCCCGGCCTTGCCGGGGACATTCCCGGGACATTCCCAGGACATTCTCGGGACATTCCCGGGGCATTCCCAGGACATTCCCGGGACATTCCCAGGACATTCCCAGGACATTCCCGGGACATTCTCGGGACATTCCCAGGACATTCCCGGGACATTCCCAGGACATTCCCGGGACATTCCCGGGGCATTCCCAGGACATTCCCAGGACATTCCCAGGACATTCCCGGGACATTCCCGGGCTGGAAAGGCCCCGGGGTTGGGCTCAGCCCCAGCCGGAATTACGGCCCCGGAGCAGGGATCGGGCAGGAATTCCGGCAGCGTTTATTGGGAATTGTCATCACCCCGGCGGGAACAGGATCCAGATGTTGGCAGGGAAATTGGGAAGGTGAAGGGTGGAGATTCTGGGGTGGAGAAGCTGCTCCTGGTGATTTATTGGGGTTTAAAATCCACAGGATTTGGGAAGGGGGCAGGGTTATTTTATTATTCTATTTTATTTTATTTTATTTTATTTTATTTTATTTTATTTTATTTTTTATTTTATTTTATTTTATTTTATTTTTAATTTATTTTATGTTTTATTTTATTTTATTTTATATTTTATTTTATTTTAATTTATTTTATATTTTATTTTATTTTTAATTTATTTTATATTTAATTTTATTTTATATTATTTTATTTTTTATATTTTATTTTACTTTATTTTATTTTAATTTTTTTATTTTTAATTTTATTTATTTATTTTATTTTATTTTATATTTTATTTTATTTCATTTCATTTTTTTCCCAGGAGAGCTTTGAGATGGAGGAAAGAGAAACTTCCAGATCCATCACCTCTCCTCCAAACCCTTTTCCCTTATCCCAGCCACAATCCCAGGGATCTCAGAGTTTGGGATGAAGGGAAAAACTTCCATCCCCACCATCCCCTCTCCCCTTATCCCATTCCCCCACATCCGTCCCGAGCCTCTGGATGAATTAATTAATCACTTTGATGAGGATGTTAAAGCTTCGCGCCTAATTAGGGGCTGATGGATGGCGGCGCGCCCTGGAAAATATGGGAAATAAGGAAAAGCTGGGAAATATGGGAAACAATATGGACAATATGGAATAGCTGGGAAAGCTGGAAAGTATGGGAAATATGAGAAAGCTGGGAAGTACAGAAAACGTGGAAAATAAATCTGGGAAATGTGGAAAATGTGGAAAATGTGGAAATTAAAGCTGGGAAAGCTGAGAAATATGGGAAATATGGAATGGGTGGGAAAGCCAGAAAAGCTGGGGAAATCTAAAAAAGCTGGGAATCTGGAAAGCTGGGAAAGCTGGGAAATCTAGGAAGGGAAATATGGGAAAGCTGGGAAATATGGGAAAGCTGGAAAATCTAGAAAATCTGGGAAAGGCTAGAAAAATCTGGAAAATCTAGAACGTCTAGAAAAGCTGGGAAATTGGGAAAGCTGTCAGGGAAGGAAGAGCCTCGGGGCGCTGAAATTCCCGCAGCTCCCACATTTTCCTCCCGGAGATTTCCCCCAGGGAATCTCCTCTCCCCTTCCCTGTGGGAGCAGAGAGAACGGGCCCAGGCCGAGGGAATTTGGGGAAGATTTGGGGCTCTGACTCTGAACTCCCGAATTTTGGCCTCTTCCCGCCAGAACAGTCCCGATCCCGAGCCCAGGCGGTGTTCCCAGATCCCAGAAAATCCTGGGATCAGAGCGACCCCGGGGTTTGGGGCGCTCTGGGGTTGTCCCATCCCAAAATCAGCCTCGCACCCTCAACCCCTGAGGCGAATCTGGGGAGTTTTTGGGAAATTCCAGCGAAATCTTTATTGCCCCAGAACTTGGGCTCTGTGCCCTCTGACCGGACCAATTCCTGCGGGAGAAGTTTCCAGCAGGGATTTTTTTTTTGGGGCCAGAAGGGGGGGATTTGGACGGTCCCTCCCCAGCCGGGAATATTCCGTGATTCCGTGAGGAGTTTGCTCAAACCGAGGCCTGGTTCCACTTTCTGGGCCTGACTCATCAAAATTCGGCTCACGCGCACGGAAACGACTCCAAAAAATCCCCGAATTTTGGAGCTTCACCAGGGATTAAGAGCAGGAAGCACAAATCTGGGGTTTTGGGGTGCTGGGGATTCCCACAGAATCCGGGCCTGGCTTGCGGAAAATCGGGATCCCGGCCGGTGAGGGGTGAGAATTCCCTCAGAATTCCGTAAAAAATCCACAATTCCCGGGTCCGGAGCTGCATTCCCGGCCGGGGAAGCAGCTGCCTGTCCCCGGCGCAGATGAAAAACCCCGGCAGAATTCCATCGCAGCAGCAGCAGCTGCTCAGAAGCAAAAAAAAAAAAAAAAACAGATTAAAATAAAAATAAAATAAAAGGAGTAAGAAATTCCTCATGAATAAATATAAGGGAAAAGGGCGGGCAGGGGGGAATGGAAACGAAAATAATAAAATGAATAAAAGAAGTTCCTCATGAATAAATATAAGGAAAAGGAGGGGGGGGGTAAAATTAAAAAAATAATAATAATTTAAAAAAAATGTTGCCAAGAACAAAAGAAGAGGAAGTTCGGGGCAGCTTTCATCTCAGGGGGGGGAAAAAATGTAATTAATGCAATATCTGCCACGGCGGGGCTGGGTGGGTCTGGGATCAGAGATAAGGAATTTTTGGGGAAGAAGGAGAGCCATAAAATGCAATTCCTGCGCTGTCAGCACCGGCGTGGGGGAACCCACAAAGTTCCTGCCCGGCCGCCTTTGATCCCCGGAATTCCTGGGGAAAAGGGCAAGTTTGGGGAGAGGGGAAAGTTCTGAGGGAAAAAAGGCTGGTTTGGAGGGGAAAAGGGCCTGGTTTTGAGGGGAAAATAGTCCTGTTTTTAGGGGGGAAAGAGCAAATTTTGCAGGGAAAAGGGCCTGGTTTTGAGAGGAAAATAGTCCTGTTTTTAGGGGGGAAAAGTGTCCAGTTTTGAGGAGAAAATAGTCCAGTTTTGGGGGGGAAAAGCCCATTTTTAGGAGAAAAGGGCCTGGTTTTGAGGGGGGAAAGAACCCATTTTTGAGGGGAAAATGCCCATTTTTGAGGGGAAAAGTCCTTTTTTGAGAGGAAAAGGGCCTGACTTTGAGGGGAAAAAGAGCAAATTTCTGTGGGGAAAAGCCCATTTTTAGGGGAAAAGGGCCTGGTTTTGAGAAGAAAACAGTCCAGTTTTGAGGGGAAAGTGCCATTTGTGAGGGGAAAGAGACATTTTTGAGGGGAAAGTGCCATCTGTGAGGGGAAAGAGACATTTTTGAGGGGAAAAACTCATTTTTAGGAGGAAAGGGCCTGGTTTTGAGGAGAAACCAGTCCAGTTTTGAGAGGAAGTGCCATTTGTGAGGGGAAAGTGCCATCTGTGAGGGGAAAGAGACATTTTTGAGGGGAAAGTGCCATTTGTGAGGGGAAAAGGGCCTGGTTTTGAGGGGAAAATAGTCCAGTTTGAGGGGAAAGTGCCAGTTTTGAGGGGAAAGTGCCATTTGTGAGGGAGAAAGAGACATTTTTGAGGGGAAAGTGCCATCTGTGAGGGAGAAAGAGACATTTTTGAGAGGAAAGTGCCCATTTTTAGGGGAAAGGGGCCTGGTTTTGAGGAGAAACCAGTCCAGTTTTGAGGGGAAAGTGCCATTTTTGAGGGCAAAGATCTCGTTTTTGAGGGCTGCAGTCGTTGCTCCTGTGCCAGCCCGACCTGATCTGGGCTCCTGTGTTTGCAGACCCCAGCCGTGACTCAGGCCCACAGCTCTGGTATCTCCCACCAGATTTCCTGCCCCGGCACTCCCTGCCCTTATCTCCTCCCTTATCTCTTAGATAGGAGCGAATCTCAGATTTACAAATGCCGGAGCGGGGGATGGATCAAAGGCTGGGAATGGCTTCGGGAATGCTGGGACGCCCAAGGGAAAATCGGGAATATCTGGGGGAGAGGAGGCTCCTGGAGAGCGAATCTGAATTTGATCCACCAGGGTGGGATTTTTGGGGATCTGCAATCCCCCAGCAGGACCCGCACGGTTCTGCTCCTTCGGGTTTGGGGTTTTTTGGGGTTTTTGAGGAGATTTCCCTTCCGGGAGGGTGGGAGATCCGCTAGGGAGCACCTGAGGGCCGGGATATCCGCAGGGCTCCGGTTCCAGGGGCCTGGAGCGGTTCCTGCGGTGGAGCCGCAATCAGGGAAGGGATTTATCCTTTGTTTTTTTAGGCCGAGAGCTCCGAGATAAATGACAGCTCCGAAGATGCTTTTCAGCACTTCATAAATCAACCGCCAGCTGGGCAGTTTCACCTCAGAAACGTCCCCTCTTTTTTCTTCCCTCCTTTTTTTCTCTTCCCTCCCTTTTTTCATTCCTCCTCTTTTTATTCCTCCTTTTTTTTCTTTCCTCCTTTTTTTTTTTTCATTTTTTTATTCCTCTTTTTTTTCATTCCTCTTTTTTTTTCTTCCCTCCCTTTTTTCATTCCTCCTCTTTTTATTCCTCCTTTTTTTTTCTTTCCATTTTTTTTTCATTCCTAATTTTTTTATTCCTCTTTTTTTTTCATTCCTCTTTTTTCTTCCCTCCTTTTTTTCTCTTCCCTCCCTTTTTTCATTCCTCCTGTTTTTATTCCTCCTTTTTTTTCTTTCCTCCTTTTTTTTTTCATTCCTCATTTTTTATTCCTCTTTTTTTATTCCTCTTTTTTCCTTTCCTCTTTTTTTTCATTCCTATTTTTTCCTTTCCTCCTTTTTTTCATTCCTCATTTTTTATTCCTCTTTTTTTATTCTTCTTTTTTCCTTTCCTCTTTTTTTTCATTCCTATTTTTTCCTTTCCTCCTTTTTTTCATTCCTCATTTTTTTTATTCCTCTTTTTTTCCTATTCCTCTTTTTTTTTTTTCTTTCCTCCTTTTTTCATTCCTCTTTTTTTAATTTTATTTTATTTTATTTCTTTCTTCCTTGTGCTGTAACTCCAATTCCTGATGGAAAAAAAAGACAGACTCTGGATCCTAAAGAGGCTCTGGATCCTAAATAGGACAAAACAGACTAAAAAGGATAAAACAGGGTCTGGATCCTAAATAGGATAAATCAAGCTCTGGATCCTAAATAGGATAAAACAAGGTCTGGGTCCTAAATAAACCCAAACACGCTCTGGATTTGTTCCTGGATGGATAAACCTGCTGTGAATGTGGGGCAAAATGTGGCTTTTTTGGGCCATCTGAATTTGCCCGTGGATGGAGCAGCCCTGGAGGAACAGGAGCAGGGCAGAGGCGCAGGGGAGGAGCAGAGTGGGGAGGAAATGGGATAAAAAGGAGGTAAAAAGGGGCAGGGAAAAATTTCCAGGGAAAATTCTGGATCCTCGGGTGTTCCAGGGGTTCTGGGCCTTGGCAAACGTCTGCGGGCGTGGGAAATGGTCCTGCAGGGAAAAAATGTCATTCCTGCAGGGAAAAAAATGTCATTTCTGCAGGGAAAAAAATGTCATTTCTGCAGGGAAAAATGTCATTTGTGCAGGGAAAAAAATGTCATTTCTGCAGGGGAAAATGTCATTTGTGCAGGGAAAATGTCATTTGTGCAGGGAAAAAAATGTCATTTCTGCAGGGAAAAAAATGTCATTTCTGCAGGGAAAATGTCATTTCTGCAGGAAAAAATGTCATTTGTGCAGGGAAAAAAATGTCATTTCTGCAGGGAAAAAAATGTCATTTCTGCAGGGGAAAATGTCATTTCTGCAGGGAAAATGTCATTTCTGCAGGAAAAAAAAAGTCATTTCTGCAGGGAAAAATGTAATTTCTGCAGGGGAAAATGTCATTTCTGCAGGGGAAAATGTCATTTCTGCAGGGGAAAAAATGTCATTTCTGCAGGGGAAAATGTCATTTCTGGAAGGAAAATGTTGTTCCTGCATGGAAAACTGTCGTTTCTGCATGGAAAATATCATTTCTGCAAGGAAAAATGTCATTCTTGCAAGGAAAATGTCGTTTCTGCATGGAAAATGTCATTCCTGGAAGGAAAATGTCGTTCCTGCATGGAAAATGTAATTCCTGCATGGAAAATGTTGTTCCTGCATGGAAAATGTCATTCCTACATGGAAAATGTAGTTTATGTGAGGAAATATCTTGTTCCTGCATGGAAAATGTCACTCCTGCACAGAAAAATGTAGTTCCTGCATGGAAAATATCATTTCTGCAAGGAAAAATGTCGTTCCTGCATGGATAATGTCATTTCTGGAAGGAAAATGTTACTCCTGCAAGGCAAATGTTCCTGCTGAGGGGCTGAGCCTCGTCCAGGGGAGGCTGCGGTGCTGTGGTTTGGGGAAAAATGCCTTTGAATGGTGTGAAAAGGGAATTTATGGAACAGGGGCGGAAATGGGGCTGGCAGATGGGGGTTGGGAGTGCGGGAGTGGGGAAATGGGGAAATGGAGAAATAATGGAGAAATGGGGAAATGGAGAAACGGAGAAATGGAGAAATGGAGAAATGGAGAAATGGAAAAATGGAAAAATGGAAAAATGGAGGAATGGAGAAATGGAGAAATGGAGAAATGGAAAAATGGAAAAATGGAGGAATGGAGAAATGGAAAAATGGAGAAATGGGGAAATGGAAAAATGGAGGAATGGAAAAATGGAGAAATGGAGGAATGGAGAAATGGAAAAATGGAGAAATGGAGAAATGGAGAAATTGGGAAATGGAGAAATGGGGAAATGGGGAAAGGAGAAATGGGGAAATGGAGAAATGGGGAAATGGGGAAATGGAGAAATGGGGAAATGGGGAAATGGAGAAATGGAGAAATGGGGAAATGGAGAAATGGGGAAATGGGGAAATGGGGAAATGGAGAAATGGGGAAATGGGGAAATGGGGAAATGGAGAAATGGGGAAATGGAGAAATGGGGAAATGGGGAAATGGGGAAATGGAGAAATGGAGAAATAATGGAGAAATGGAGAAATGGGGAAATGGAGAAATGGGGAAATGGAGAAATGGAGAAATGGAGAAATAATGGAGAAATGGGGAAATGGAGAAATGGAGAAATGGAGAAATAATGGAGAAATGGGGAAATGGAGAAATGGAGAAATGGGGAAATGGAGAAATGGAGAAATGTAGGAATATAGAAATAGAAAAATATAGAAATACAGGAATAAGAAAATAGCAGAAGATGGAAATATAGAAGTCTAGAAGTATAGGAATATAGGAATATAGTAGTGTAGAAACACAGAAATCAAGGTTCCCGCCAGGAATCAGAAACTCCATGGTGGATCCAGGAACCAGCCCAGACCCCCAAAATCTGGAATATTTCACAGCTTTGTGCACCCTGACCCTTCCAGGGTGGATTGAGCAGGAGCCACCTCGCCCCCGCTTGGCTCAGAGATGGGGAAATTTGGGGTTTTCTGAAATCCACGTCTCTGAATTCTTCCTGTGGGTTTAACTCTGGGAAGTTAAAGAAAGGAAACAGGGGAGGTGTTTGTGCAAGCTCGGAGGTGTTTCCTCACGGCAATGAGTGGTGACAGATTATCTGGAGCTGCCACCCTTTATCAGCCCCGTGTCTGCAGGGTCAAACCCCAAATCCTTGGTGTTTATGTGTCTGTAGGGTCAAACCCCAAATCCTCGGTGTTTATGTGTCTGTAGGGTCAAACCCCAAATCCTCAGTGTTTATGTGTCTGTAGGGTCAAACCCCAAATCCTCGGTGTTTATGTGTCTGTAGGGTCAAACCCCAAATCCTCAGTGTTTATGTGTCTGCAGGGCCAAACCCCAAATCCTGGTTTTTATGTGTCTGTAGGGTTGGGTGCCCAAACCCCAAACCCCAAATCCTCGGTGTTTATGTGTCTGTAGGATTGGGTTCCCAAACCCCAAACCCTCAGTGTTTATGTGTCTGTAGGGTCGGGTGCCCAAACCCCAAATCCTCGGTGTTTCTATGTCTGTAGGGTCAAACCCCAATTCCTGGTGTTTATGTGTCTGCAGGGTCAGGTGCCCAAACCTCAAACCCTCAGTGTTTATGTGTCTGTAGGGTCGGGTGCCCAAACCCCAAATCCTCAGTGTTTATGTGTCTGTAGGGTCAGGTACCCAAACCCCAAACCCTCAGTGTTTATGTGTCTGTAGGGTTGGGTGCCCAAACCCCAAACCCCAAATCCTCGGTGTTTATGTGTCTGCAGGGTCAAACCCCAAATCCTGGTGTTTATGTGTCTGTAGGGTCAAACCCCAAATCCTGGTGTTTATGTGTCTGTAGGGTCAAACCCCAAATCCTGGTGTTTATGTGTCTGTAGGATTGGGTGCCCAAACCCCAAACCCCAAATCCTCAGTGTTTATGTGTCTGTAGGGTCGGGTGCCCAAACCCCAAATCCTCAGTGTTTTCTTCCCTGACCCCATTGGTTAGAGGTGAATTTAAAGCCTTAAAACAAAGGGAAAATGGGGCAAAATAAGAGAAAATAAAAAGAAAAAAAGGAAAAATCACGGGGGGAAAGGATCATTCCCCCGTTCGCTGTCTGTGGAACACAAGAACCACTTGACCCCGAGGCCCCGGCCGGGGAGGGGTCGAGCCCGGCCAGGAGTGGCCCCCAGGTGAAGGATCGGGGCAGAACCGGGTGATGGATTGGGGCAGAACTGGGTGATGGATTGGGGCAGAACTGGGTGATGGATCGGGGCAGAACCGGGTGATGGATCGGGAGAGAACCGGGTGAAGGATCGGGGCAGAACCGGGTGATGGATCAGGGCAGAACTGGGTGATGGATTGGGGCAGAACTGGGTGATGGATCGGGGCAGAACTGGGTGAAGGATCGGGGCAGAACCAGGTGATGGATCGGGGCAGAACCAGACAGGATCCGGGCAGGGAACCCCTGTGAATATCCTGGGACAGGATCCAGGCAGGCACATCCCCTGTGAATATCCCGGGATTGGGGTCCGGGACAGGAACCGGGCAGGCAGAGATCCCTGTGAATATCCCGGGATTGGGATCCGGGACAGGATCCAGGCTGGTAGGGATCCCAGTGAATATCCCGGGACAGGATCCAGGCGGGCAGAGATCCCAGTGAATATCCCGGGACTGGGATCCGGGACAGGATCCAGGCTGGCACATCCCTGTGAACATCCCGGGATTGGGTTCCGGGCTGGCAGAGAGCCCCTGTGAATATCCCGGGATTGGGATCCAGGCGGGCACATCCCCAGTGAATATCCCGGGACAGGATCCAGGCTGGCAGAGATCCCAGTGAATATCCCGGGATTGGGATCCAGGCAGGCAGAGATCCCAGTGAATATCCCGGGATTGGGATCCAGGCAGGCAGAGAGCCCCTGTGAACATCCCGGGATTGGGATCCAGGCGGGCACATCCCTGTGAATATCCCGGGACTGGGATCCGGGACAGGATCCAGGCTGGCAGAGATCCCTGTGAATATCCCGGGACTGGGATCCAGGCGGGCACATTCCCAGTGAATATCCCGGGATTGGGGTCCAGGCTGGCAGAGCCCCAGTGAATATCCCGGGACAGGATCCAGGCTGGCAGAGATCCCAGTGAATATCCCGGGACAGGATCCAGGCTGGCACATCCCTGCGAACATCCCGGGACAGGATCCAGGCTGGCACATCCCTGTGAATATCCCGGGACTGGGTTCCGGTCCGGCGAGCGCAGCCCGGGCAGAGGCGGCCGCGGGGCCATCGCCCGGCGCTGCCCGGGGACCATCGGGCACCCAAAGCGCGCCCGGCGCTGCCCCCGCCCCGCGCTCGGTGTCTGAGGGGCTCCTTTGATGATGTTTGTTTGGATTTGCTCCCCACCTGCGGGGAGAACACCAACAAGAGATAAAAACGCACTCCCGGGGCATTTCGGGGATTTGTTTCTGATTTATGAGGCGGAGACAGACGGGGGGTGTTGGAGGGAGCGGCTCCGGGCCTGGCCAGAACCGGGAATTTGGCCAGAATTGGGAATTTTGGGGTTTTCCGGGGCTCCTCTCCTTCCCCACCCCACATTCCGGGATTTGGGAACCGAATCCCCCAGCCTGGCCAGAATTGGGAATTTTGGGTTTTCTGGGACTCTGTGGCCTCTCCACCCCAAATCCCATTATTTGGGAACCAAACCCTCCCGAAAATCATCATTATCTAATAATTCCTTCTTAAAAAAAACCCCCATAAATATTCAATTTCCCTTCTCATTTTCTCCCCCGCACTGAAAATCCATTGGTTTTTCCTCCATTCTCTCACCAGAAAACCCCAAACACCAATTTCCGCTCCCCGAACTCGTATTTAAAATTTCTTTTCAGAAAAAAAAACAAAAAAAAAACCAAAAAACCCCCCAAAAAACAAAACAAAAAAAAACACAAAAAAACCCCCCAAAAAACCCTCAAAAAAACCTCAGTAAAAATCAATTTTTTATCACTTGTTAACCAAAATAAAAAAGCGAAGAAGAGGCGATCACGGCGCTGTCGAGGGGAGATAAACCCGGGTTTATCTGCGGCCGATTAGGAGCGCGCCTCGGCTTGCGCAAGCCGGGCTCAAACCGGGATAAAAGCGGGCGGGAACGGGGCCAGGAGCGCGGCCCGAGCCTTATCAGAGCTCGGAATTCGCACTCCGATAACCTCCTGGTCCCAAAAGAAATAACAAAATTTAAAAAAAAAAAAGAGAATTTTGTGCTCCTCGGGTTTCAAAATCCGATAAAGAACTAAAAAAAAAAAATGCGGACCCTCCGGGAAAACAGCATTAAAAGTTATTTTTATTAATTTTTGCGCTTTTTTTTCCTATTAAAAATTCCCATTTCTGGGAGCGATTCGGAGTTAAATTCTATTTTTTTTGGCCCTGGAGGAGGAGGCGATGATTTGCGGGTGGAGCAGAGGAGAGCGAAGGAATTTATTCCGAATTTTGAGGTTTTTGGCCGCCTTTGATCCCCCGCTCTGGCGGATTCCTCCCCATCGGCGGATCAAGGCGGATTTTTATCTGTTATTTTTTATTAAAATCCCCTTTTTGTGGTAACAGACAGGAAAAAAAAAAAAAAATTCCGCTTCTTTTTTTGATGTTCCGAGTGAGGAAACGCCCTCGGAATGTTCCCTCTGAAGTGGCCACATCACAGGAAAGGATTTACAAAAAGCAGAATAATGCAGGAATGCTGCAGGGAAAAAAAAATAAAAAATAAAATAAAAATCGCGTTTTTCTGCTGGGTGCTTGCCCAGGGAAAGAATTTTTTAAATTTATGCAAAATGAGCTCGGCGGAGCTGAAAAATCAACAAATAAATGAAAAAAAAAATCATTAAAATAGGGAATTGTGGAGTTCTCTTTCCTGGAAATTGGGGAAACTCCCTGGGAAAATTCCGGCCCCTCGGGGATAAATAAAGGGAATTATTCTCCCGTTGTCTCCCGCAGAATTTGTCCAAAAATCGACATTTTCCTCAAAAACTTGAAAATCGGAGGGGTTTGAACAGGTCTGGATTTCAAATTTGAGGGGAGGAAAAATGAAGGAAAAGGGGAAATGAAAATAGGGAAAGGAAGAGTTAAAAAGAAAAAGAATATAAAATGTAGCAGATGATGAAATCCAAATGTTAAAAGGAAGGCAAAACGCAACATGAAAACAAAATTTAATTTAATTAAAATTAAAAAATAGAACATAAAATAGAATTAAATTAAATTTTAAAATGGAATAGAATAGAATAGAATAGAATAGAACAGAATAAAACAGAATAAAATTCAGCCTCCACACCAGCGTTTCCTGCAAAAACTCCCCCCAAAAAATGACGGGAGGCGAATTTTGTTGAGTTTTATATTATTTTATATTTATTGAATTATTTTCGCTTTTATCGAATAATTTTCCCCATTTTTCCCGAGGCGAATCAAGTGCCTGACTTCAAAGAGAAATCTGAATCCATTCATTCTTGGCTTTTGGAGAATTTTTTTCCCCTGGAATTCGGGAATTCCTTAGGAAAACCGGGATTTTTTGGGGGGGTGGTTTTGATCTTCTAAAGAAATTTGAAACTCTGCCGGGCAAGAAATGGGAATTCTCAATTTCTAAATTTTATTAAAATTTTATTTGAAATTTTATTTAAAATTCAATTTTATTAAAATCAATTTTATTAAAAATTCTGAATTTTTAATAAAAGCGATGAGGGCAAGAATGGATTTTTTTGCAGCTTTTTTCGGGGCCAAATTCCGGATTTTCAGGTAAAACTTTGCTGTTTGCTCTGGAAAATCCTTCCCCTGCTGCCTCCCTGCTTTTCCCAACAAACGGAATTTATTAAACACATGGAATTTATGGGATATGTGGGATATATGGCAAATATGGCATACAGAGGATATATGGGATATAGGGAATATAGGGAATATAGGGAATATATGGAATAAATGGATTATATGGAATATATGGGATTTATGAATTATATTAATTATATGAATTATATGGAATATATGGGATTTATGAATTATAATAATTATATGAATTATATTGAATATATGGGATTTATGGATTATATTAATTATATTAATTATATGGAATATATGGGGTTTATGGACTATATTAACTATATGAATTATATGGAATACATGGGATTTATGGATTATATTAATTATATTAATTATATGGAATATATGGGATGTATGAATTATATTAACTATATGAATTATATGGGATATATGGGATTTATGGATTATATTAATTATATGGACTTTGATTATTTCTATGGATTATGTGGAACCTAAACGATTGTCCCTCATTCCTATAAAATAAATGAAAGTGTAAATAGGAGGTTTGGGATAAAACCCGACCGTGGCAATGAGGCCGAGTCTCCCTGGGGCTCCCCACGCGTTCCTGTCCCACAGGGATGCACCTGCCCGGCTCCTGAAATCCGAGATCCCAAAACCCCAGATCCCAAAATTCTGCAGCCCGAAATCCCCGGATCCCGAAGTTCCCGAATCCTGAAATCCGAATCCCGAAATCCCGGATCCTGAAATCCCGAAATCCCTCATCCTGAAATCCCGAAATCCCTCATCCTGAAATTCTGCATCCCAAAATCCTGCATCCTGAAATCCCAGATCCCGGATCCTCAAATCCCGGGTCCCCAAACCCCTAAATCCCGAGTCCCCAAATCTCCAAATCCCGAGTCCCCAAATCCCCAAATCACGGGTCCCCAAATCCCAAAATCCCGAGTCCCCAAATCCTCAAATCCCGAGTCCCCAAAGCCCCAAATCTCCAAATCCCGAGTCCCCAAATCCCCCAATCCCGAGTCCCCAAATCCTCAAATCCCCAAATCCCGTGTCCCCAATCCCGTGTCCCCAAATCCCCAAATCCCGGGTCCCCAAATCCCAAAATCCCGAGTCCCCAAAGCCCCAAATCCCCAAATCCCGAGTCCCCAATCCCGGGTCCCCAATCCCGGGTCCCCAAATCCCGGGTCCCCAATCCCCACCCGCCCCGGGCAGGTCCCGGTGTCCCCCAGCCCCTCCCGGGCTGGGGTCGGGATGTTTGGAAAACTCGGGATGGGGAAAAAGGGCAGAGCCGGGAGAGCCGCTGGTTTTGGGAGAAATTCCGGGGAAAAAGGGACGGGCCGGGAGCGCTGCTGGGGGAAAACGGGGCTGAGCTGGGAGCGCCGCTCGTTTGGGGAGAAATTCCGGGAAAAAGGGACGGGCTGGGAGCGCTGCTGGTTTTTGGGGGAAGAGGGGATGAGCCAGGAGAGCCGCTCTTTTTTGGGGGGGAAAAAAGGGCTGAGGTGAGAGCGCCGCTCGATTTTGGGGAAACTCTGGGGGAAAAAGGGCTGAGATGAGAGCGCTGCTCGATTTTGGGGAAACTCTGGGGGAAAAAGGGCTGAGGTGAGAGCGCTGCTCCTTTTTGGGGGAAATTCTGGGGAATAAAGGGCTGAGGTGAGAGCGCTGCTCCTTTTTGGGGAAATTCTGGGGGAAAAAAGGGCTGAGGTGAGAGCGCTGCTCCTTTTTGGGGGAAATTCTGGGGAATAAAGGGCTGAGGTGAGAGCGCTGCTCGATTTGGGGGAATTCTGGGGCATAAAGGGCTGAGGTGAGAGCGCTGCGGCTGCGAGGGGCGCGGCCCGTGGGGGTCCCGGGGGTCGGGACGGGGCCGGGGGATCCCGGGGGTTCCGGGGGGTCCCGGGGGTCCCGGCGGGGCCGGGGGAGGCGGCGGCGGCTCCGGGGCATCTTCCGGAGGGGCCCTTTGAGGTTCAAATGAGAGCCGGAGCCTCTGTAGTGCCCGGCTGGCCTGGCCCCTCCTCACCTGGCACCGCGCCTAATGCCGGGCCTAACCCGGTCCCCGTCCCGGGCCTAACCCGGTCCCAATCCCGGTCCCAATCCCGGTCCCAATCCCCGGCCTAACCCGGTCCCCATCCCGGTCCCAGTCCCGGTCCCCATCCCGGTCCCCATCCCGGGCCTAACCCGGTCCCAATCCCGGTCCCAATCCCGGCCCTAACCCGGTCCCCATCCCGGTCCCCATCCCGGTCCCCATCCCGGTCCCCATCCCGGTCCCAATCCCGGTCCCCATCCCGGTCCCAGTCCCGGTCCCAATCCCGGTCCCCATCCCCGGCCTAACTCGCTCCCAAACCCGGTCCCCATCCCGGTCCCAGTCCCGGTCCCCATCCCGGTCCCCATCCCGGGCCTAACCCGGTCCCAATCCCGGTCCCAATCCCGGCCCTAACCCGGTCCCCATCCCGGTCCCCATCCCGGTCCCCATCCCGGTCCCAGTCCCGGTCCCCATCCCGGTCCCCATCCCGGTCCCTGTGCGTGTGTTTTGGGTTCGTTTTTGTGTTTTCCTCCCGACCTTTTGCAAATAGGGACTGTTAAAAAAATCCCCTTTTCACCTTTTCCCCTCTGTTTCCCCCTCTCTTATCTCGGATTGGCTTCTCTAAAATCTTTTCTCGGGAGCGAATCCCGCTCCTGCGCCTGCCCCACGGCCCAGGGATGCTCCAGCCCCAAATCCGGGGGGGTTTGAGCCTTTTTTGGGGTGGGAGGCTTTGTTTTAGTGTTTTCCCCCTGACCTTTCGCAAATCGCCGCTGGAAGGAAAATCCCCTTTTCACCTTTTCCCCCCGGTGTTTGTTTCCCCTCTTATCTCGGGGCTAATTGGGCTCTCCAAACCCCTTTTTTTTATTTTTATTATTTCCCGAGAGAAAGGAGCGTGTCGGAGCGGGGAGAGATTTTATCTGCGGGGCAGAGCAGGTACTTCCCTCCTCAGCCCCCAGCCCTCATCCCTCACCCCGCCGGGCAGATTTGCAAATTTACCCAGGGCCGAACAATGGATCCTCCTGGCAGCCCCTCTGTTGACTTGTTTAGAAATCCCAGAGGCGTTTCGAGGTAAAAAGGTCAGAGCTGCACCGGGCCCGCTCTTCCTCCCTCCCCTCCGGCCCCGCTCCGGCCCTGCCTGGAGGTAAAAACGCGGAAATTTGGTTTATTCTGGGCCAAATCTCCTTCGGGGAGCTGAAGGGGAACGAACCGCGTCTGACGCTTCGGTTTTGGACTTTGAGGAGCGCGAATTCGGAGCCGGTCGGAAATTCAGAAGAGTTCAGGAAAATCAGAATTTCCGCCCGTCCCCAGCCCGCCCCGGGTTCCGCGGGTGCGAATTCCCGATTTCCAGCCCGGGGGTGATTTCCTGCTCTCATCAGGCGAGGAAATGAGAAATGAGGACAGAATTGCACCCGGGAAGCCGGGCCCGGTTCCGGGAAAAGGGATCGGCCCCTTTGTTCGGGATCGCTGGAACAGCCGCAGACTTTTCCTTCCTCCTCCTCCTCCTCTTCCTCCTCGTCCCTCCCAGGCCCCGCATCCCGCAATTCCCAGAGATTCCCACCGGGCTGAAAAGACGCGAATTGAGGGGGGGAAAAAAAAAAAATAAAAACCAACTTTATTGGGCTGAGGTAGTTCCGTGTGGGGGCGCGGGGAGCAGGGGGGATCCGGCGGAGGAGCCGCTCGGGTTTTCCCGATAATTCCAATTTCACCCGCGGGTTCTCGGTCCCGAATCCCCGCCGGGGAGGGAGGCAGGGAGGCCGCGGTTTAATCTCGGGTTTGTCCGGCTCCGATAAACCCGACGGGGTGCGGGGAAGGCGCTGCGGGCTCTGGGGCTGCCGGGAGCTCCCAGAACTCGATAACAAAACCCCGTCCCCTCCTCCGCCGGCAGCAGCAAAAACTCGCGCGGAAATAAAACCCTGTAAAGCAGAAATAGTGCAAAACGGGAGCAGGAAATTGCGCTTTTTCTCTCTTTTTTTTTTTTTTGCCTTTTTTTCCTTTCCTTTCCTGAGGGTTTGGGTCTTGGCAGAGGCCTCGAGCGTCTTGGGCGCCTCGGGGCTGGTTTCGAGCTCTACAATCAGGAAATAAAAGGGAAAGGAAAAGGGAAGAATGCCCGTAACTTTCTTTTTTTGTGTGTGTGTGGGGTTTTTGTTTTACATTCTCACAAGGAGGAAAAACGCATCGGGCGGGGGGGGGGAGAGGGAAAACGAAAAAATCGTTGCGCTCGTTTTTCCAAAGGGGAGCGAACTAAATTAAAGTTTTTTTTTGTTTGTTTGTTTGTTTGTTTTGTTTTTTCCTGGAGTTGAAAGTGCAGTTCCTAGAGGGGAAGGGGAAAGGCAGAGAAGTCCCTGAGACACGGAAATTGGGAAATCGCTCCACGGCCGCTCCTTGGGAGCGCGGCGCCCGCAGAGGGGCCATAAATAAAGAGAGAGGCTCGAGCGGCGCCGCCCGCGTGGGGACGGCCCCGAGGGTCCTGCGGGGGCTCGGGGACACCCCCGGCAGCTCTGGGGGGGCTCAGGAGGAGCCGGAGCTGGGCGAGGCCTCAGGCGAGGAGGGATCCGAGCCCTCGTCCTTGGCCGCCCTGCGAGCAGCGGCCGGGGCCAGCCCCTCCTTCTCCCTCTTCTTCTGCTTCATCCGCCGGTTCTGGAACCAGATCTTCACCTGCGTCTCGTTGAGCTCCAGGGTGGCCGCGATCTCCACCCTGCGGGCCCGCGTCAGGTACTTGTTGAAGTGGAACTCCTTCTCCAGCTCCGTCAGCTGCTTGGTGCTGAAGTTGGTGCGGATGGCGTTGGGCGGCCCCAGGAGCCCCAGCTCCGACGTTTTGCCTGAAAAAACCCAAAAACCGCCAGGGCAGGAGCGGCCGGAGCAATCCCTCCCCTGAGGGCCGTCCCCTTCCCCTGCCCCGAGCTCCGCGCTCGCCCCGGCCCCGCTCCGGGCTCTGCTTTTCCCGGAGATCCGCACGGAGATCCCGGGGATGCATCTGGGGATCCTGGGGATCCTGGGGATCCTGGAGATCCTGGAGATCCTGGGGATCCATCCCCTCATCTTCCCGGCTGGGCTTTTCCCCCCGGGATCCATTCCCTGGGTTTTCCCCCAGGATCCATCCCTGGATTTTCCCCCTGGGATCCATTCCCTGGATTTCCCTCCCAGGATCCCTTCTTTGGATTTTCCTCCTGGGATCCATCCCCTGGGTTTTCCCCTGGGATCCATCCCTGGATTTTCCCTCTGGGATCCATCCGCTGGGGTTTCTCCCTTGATTTTTCCCCTGGGATCCATCCCCTGGGTTTTCCCCTGGATTTTCCCTCTGGGATCCATCCCCTGGGTTTTCTCCCTTGATTTTTCCCCCAGGATCCATCCCTGGATTTTCCCCCGGGATCCATCCCCTGGATTTTCCCCCAGGATCCATCCCCTGAGTTTTCCCTCTGTGTTTTCCCCCTGTGTTTCCCCCCTGGATTTCCCCCCTGGGTTTTCTCCCTGGATTTCCCCCCAGGATCCATCCCCGGACCCCGCGGGAAGGGCTGGAAGAGGAGGAGGAGGAGGGTGATGATGGCGGGGGAGGAGGAGGAGGAAGGCCGGGCTTTAAGGGAAGGTGGTGGGGAAGGAAGTGGAACAATGGAGGAGGGGATGGAGGGCACGGCTGGGGAAGGAGGAGGAAGCGCCGGGAGTTTCCTGCTCCGAGCTGGGCTTAAATCGGCCTCGGGCCTGCGGGAAGCCGAGCTCAGGGATGCTTGGTGGGATGTGATGGGAAATCTCTGGGCAGGGGTTAAGAAAAAGGCCCCAAACCCCAAACAAACCCAAACCCAAAGACCAGAAAAAAACCCCACCCCCAAAACCCAAAGAAAGGACCCCAAAACCCAACCAAACCCAACAGAAACACCAAAAAACCACCCCAAAACCCAACCAAACCCCCCAAAACCCAACCAAACCCCCCAAAACCCAACCAAACCCAACACAAACACCAAGAAACCACCCCAAAACCCAACCAAACCGTCAAAAACCCCCAAAACACAACCAAACCCCCCAAAACCCAACCAAACCCAACTCAAGCCTTTGCTCCTCTGGAAGACGACCCCAAACCCTGGGGACCTCAGCCCCGCACCCCACACTCACCTGTTTTGGGGGGGTTCCTCTTCACCCTCATCCACTCGAAGGTCTGCGCTGCCGCGGCCCTGGCGCCGGGCTCGGGGTGCCCCGGAGGCTCCGGCTCCTCGAGCAGGGCCCCCGAGATGTCCCCGTAGAGGCCGGGCAGGTACGCGGGGCCCGCGGGCGGCTCCGGGCCCAGGCCGGGCTGGAACTGCCCCGGCGCCCCGCAGAAACCCTCGGCCAGCGAGGCCGAGCCGTAGCCCGAGGGGCCCTGGAAGAAAATCCCGTCCGCGTCCTGCTGGGCCAGGTAGAGCTGCGGGTAACCCTGGGCCGGGTAAGCCGGGCTGGAGAAGCGGGAGGAGGACGAGGACGAGGAGGAGGAGGAGGAGGAGGAAGGAGCGTGGAAGCCGTGCTGGGGGAGGTGGCCGGCGGGGGCCGCAGGGCCGAAGGGACCCTCGGAGCTCGGAGCGGGGCTGCCCGAGCACGGCGGGAAGGACGGGGAGGGCTCGGCGAGGTGCGGGAAGGCGGCGGTGCCGCGGTTACAAATTGCGAACTCCAAGAAGGAGTTCATGGCGGTATTGTCCATCTGCCAGTGATGGAGGAGGGTCAGCCCGTTTTGGGGGCGATGCCGCCTGCCCTCCAACCTCCGGGCCGTCTGTCAAAGCTGGGAAACTTCCTGCCCGGGCATGGGGGACCCCGCGGCAGCGCGGCCCAGCCGGGGGGGACCCCGCGGGCGGAGCGGGCCCAGCCCAATGAGCGCGGGGCTCCCGAAGTTTGCGGCCGGCTCCGGGCTCATCCATCACGGGCCTGACATTTGCATGACAAAGGGGCTTCAATCAAACCCGGCCCATCAATCTGATAACAACACGGCCGCGTCAAAATCTTCTCCTCAAAGGCTTTAAAAGAGAGCGGGGTGCGGGGAGGCGCCGGGGGGAAGGATCGCGGCGACCCGCGAGTGGTTTTAAAGTGCTAAAAAGGGCCCCGAGTTATGCGGGGAGCCGGGCTCAGGCGCGAGTCCTGACTTTAAAAAGGTTTTTTGCCCCCGATGCCGGCTCGGTGTGAGGGAAAGAAAAGAGGGCGAGGGGATGGGGAGGTGCGAGCACAAAAGGATGCGCGGGTGCTCTTTGATTCACTGGGGAACTTTTCCCCCCAAAGCGCCTCGGCCTTTTCCGGGACGCTGAAAGCTGCCCAAGAAAAACGCGCTCGGTCCTCGCTTTAATCCGGGCTTTGTGCGCCCTAATTAAATCAACATTCTAATGAGAGGCCAAATAAAGTTACCGAGGGCAGAGCTGGAGCCGCGCCAGGCCCGGCCTGGCAGTTCCGGGATGGGAACTGAGACCGAGCCCTGCGCACACCTGGGCACCTTCCCGTCCGTCCTCGCACTAAAACCGGGCTTAGGGGATCACGTCCTGCACAGTCCTGACTAAATCCGGGCTTAGGGGCTCACGTTCTGCACAGTCCCGACCAAAACCGGGTTTAGGGGCTCACGTCCTGCACAGTCCTGACTAAATCCGGGTTTAGGGGCTCACGTTCTGCACAATCCCGACCAAAACCGGGTTTAGGAGTTCACGTATTGCACATTCTCTACTAAAACCAGGTTTTTGGGGCTCACTCACTGCGCATTCCCGGCTAAAACCGGGTTTAGGTGCTCACACACCACGCACTCCTGACTAAACTGGGGTTTTAGGGGTTGTGCACTGCTCAGTCCCTACCAAACCCGGTTTTAGGTGCTCACACACGGCACACTCCCTACCAAACCCAGTTTTAGGGGTTATGTTATGCTCAGTCCCTACCAAACCCGGTTTTAGGGTATCATGCACTGCTCAGTCCCTACCAAACCCGGTTTTAGGGACTCACACACTGCACACTCCCTACCAAACCCGGCTTTAGGGGTTATGTTATGCTCAGTCCCTACCAAACCCGGTTTTAGGGGCTCATGCACTGCACACTCCCTACCAAACCTGGTTTTGGGGGTTATGTTATGCTCAGTCCCTACCAAACCCGGCTTTAGGGGTTATGTTATGCTCAGTCCCTACCAAACCCGGTTTTAGGGTTTCACACACCACACACTCCCTACCAAACCCGGTTTTAGGGGTTATGTTATGCTCAGTCCCTACCAAACCCGGCTTTAGGGGCTCACACACCGCACACTCCCTACCAAACCCGGTTTTAGGGTTTCACACACCGCACACTCCCTACCGAGCCCATTTTCGGGCGCTCTAAGCCACGCCGGGGCACTAAGCTGGGCTTTGCTGGGCCGCTGCCGTCCCCAGCTGAGGAGGAGGAGGAGGAGGGCAGAGCCTGCCTCCAGGCCGGGCTCAGAGAATGGGAACAGGGCCAGGACACATTTATTGACTTGTTCGGCCGAGGGGGACAAGGGCGGACGCCCACGGCCATTTGTTCTTGTCAGGGATTTACGGCCCGGCCACGCTCCGGGAGCGGCTCCGCTGCCTCTCCCCGGGCCAAAAGTTCACCCCGAGAGCCAAACCCGGCAGGGAAAATCCATTCTCGCTCATCCCACGCGCTGGGGGCCAACATTTGGTGCCAAATCCCACCCCGGCGTCGCTTTCCCCGCCTCGTCTCAAGCCCAAAATTTGATTTTTTTTTTAAAGCCGCTTCCAGCTCCCGTTCTTCCATTTTAAAAAAAATTAAAGTTTCCATTCCAAGCGCTTCTTTATTCATTTATTCGCGCTTTGCTGGGGCGCGGAGAGGCCCCGAAATGAGAATATTTTAAATGTAAATGTTCTTAAAACCTCTCTCCTCCCTTCTTTGCGTGACTCCGAGCGGCTCTCCCGTCATTCCCCTGGCAGCAAAAATCGATTTCTAATTCGATTCCTTTGATATTTCGTTGCGTTCGGGTTCAAACGGGTGATTTATGGCTGTAAAACGAAAAAAAAAATAAAGGAGAAAATGCAGATGTTTATTCCGGCCTGGAGTCGATGGGTTTGTGTTTCCTGCTGGTTTCCCACCGCGATCTCTGCTGCATCAAAGGGATTATTTTAAATGAAAATCACCAAAAATCGCGATTTTTTTTTTTCAGTTGTGGCAGGGGAACTTTTCCTCTGAGCCAAGCCTGGATTAGAGTTGAGGTGAAAAATCCGGGGGTTTTTTAATTTGATTTTTTTTTATTAGTGGACGGAACAGGGGTCCCAAAATCGGAGGCAGAATTGGCGAAATTGTGCAAAATTCAGCCTGAAATGGGGACGGGCAGCGGGGCTGGGATCACCCCGGGAATTCGGGAAAATCGCTTTTTTTGGGTTCCTAATGATCACATGAGGGATTGAGGGCTGGGATAATTTTGAGAATTTGGAAAAATCACATTTTTTTTGTTCTTACCGTTCAGAGGGGGGATTTAGGGCTGGGATCACTCCGGGAATTCGGGAAAATCACTTTTTTTGGGTTCCTAATGATCACATGAGGGGTTTGGGGCTGGGATCATTTCGGGAATTCAGAAAAATCGCTTTTTTATGGGGAGAACCCGGGCTGGAGCAAGGGCCCCGTTCCCAACATGCCCCGGCCCCCCCGGCTGCCCCAAAATTCCATTTTCTGCCCCCAAATTCCATTTTCTGCCCCAAAATTCCATTTTCTGCCCCCAAAATTCCATTTTCTGCCCCCAAAATTCCATTTTCTGCCCCCAAATTCTGCCCTGGGGGAGGAGCCCCAGCTCTTGTTCCGATGGGAGCATCTCGGTTTTAAATCTTTACTTTAAAATCTTCATTTTTAGCCTTTGTCGGAAATCTTCATTTGAAATCTTTGTTGGAAACCCTTGTTTGAAACCTTCATTTTAAAAGCGTCGTAAATCCTGATTTTGAGTCTTGGTTTGAAACCTCGATTTGAAATCTGCATTTTAAACCTTCGTTTGAAATCTGTATTTTAAACCTTCCTTTGAAATTTGTATTTTAAATCTTCATTTGAAATTTGTATTTTAAACCTTCATTTGAAATCTGTATTTTAAATCTCGATCTTAAATTTGTATTTTAAACCTTCATTTGAAATCTGTATTTTAAATCTCGATCTTGAATCTGCATTTTAAATCTTGAACCCGGGAGGTTTCTGTGCAGGCCACAGAGGAGGAACGAGGCATTTCCAGAGGCTCGGCAGAGTCTCCAGATGCTTCGGTTTTGGGGTTAAATACAACTTTTTTTGAGGTTTAATGTAACTTTTCCGAAGTTAAGCATAAATTTTTTGGGGGGTTAAATAGAAGTTTTTTGGGGGGTTAAATAGGACTTTTTTTGGGGGTTAAATAGAACTTTTTTGGGGGGGTTAAATAGAACTTTTTTGGGGGGTTAAATAGAACTTTTTTGGGGGTTAAATAGAACTTTTTTGGGGGTTAAATAGGACTTTTTTTGGGGGGTTAAATAGAACTTTTTGGGGGGTTAAATAGGACTTTTTTGGGGGGTTAAATAGAACTTTTTTGGGGGTTAAATAGAACTTTTTTTGGGGGGTTAAATAGAACTTTTTTGGGGGGGTTAAATAGGACTTTTTTGGGGTTAAATAGAACTTTTTTGGGGGTTAAATAGGACTTTTTTGGGGGGTTAAATAGAACTTTTTTGGGGGTTAAATAGAACTTTTTTTTGGGGTTAAATAGAACTTTTTTGGGGGGGTTAAATAGAACTTTTTTAGGGGAAGCCTCAATTAGAGCTGAGGTGAAAAATCCGAATTTTTTTATTTGTTTGGCGGATGGAAGGGTGGGATGGGAGGGGAGGGAAAAGAGGGGATTTAATGAGTTACAGACATCGGGTCATGCGTGGGGAAAAAAAGAAAAGGCAGAAAATTCGGATAAAATAGAAAACAAACAAAAACACAACGGGAAAAAAACCCAAACCAGATAATTCGGATAAAATAGGGAAGGAAAAACGGGGAAAAAGCGCAGATAATTCAGATAAAAGAGGGTGGGGGAAAGGGAAAAAGGCCCAGGTAATGGGGATAAAATGGGAATATTGGATTATTCAGGGGATCCTGCCCTGCTTCCCTGGGAGTCCCAGCGGCCTCTCCATCGCCTCATTAATGAGGGTCATTTGCATATTCATTAGTGCGCCGGAGCGGAGAGGAGGGGTCTGGAGCCGCTGCCCTGGGACGGGGATTTGGGGGGTCCCGAATTCCTGGGGATCCCCCCCGATCCCAAATCCCTGGGGTTCACTCAGACCCCAAATCCCTCAAATCCCATATCCCTGGGGTTCACTCAGACCCCAAATCCCTCAGACCCCAAATCCCTGGGGTTCACTCAGACCCCAAATCCCTCAGATCCCAAATTCCTGGGGTTCACTCAGACCCCAAATCCCTCAAATCCCAAATTCCTGGGGTTCCCTCAGACCCCAAATCCCTTAAATCCCAAATCCCTGGGGTTCACTCAGACCCCAAATCCCTGGGGTTCCCTGAGATCCCAAATCCCTGGGGATTCCCTCAGACCCCAAATCCCTCAAATCCCTCAAATCCCAAATCCCTGGGGTTCCCTCAAATCCCAAATCCCTGGGGTTCCCTCAGACCCCAAATCCCTCAAATCCCAAATCCCTGGGGATTCCCTCAGACCCCAAATCCCTCAAATCCCTCAAATCCCAAATCCCTGGGGTTCACTCAGACCCCAAATTCCTGGGGTTCCCTCAAATCCCAAATCCCTGGGGTTCCCCTCGGATCCCAAATCCCTGGGGGTTCCCTGAGATCCCAAATCTATCTGGGGGTCCCAAATCCCTCTGGATCCCCTCCGATCCCAAACCCCGGCCTCGCCCCCCAGCCCATGGATCAATCAATGGCCGCTGATCAGTGATCAATGGCCGATATCGGCAGCTCGCGTTTGGCGATATCGGGGCTCAGGAGACCCAAATCCGCCCTTTTTTCCCCCATTTTCTCCCCGCCCGAATTTCAGCTCCCAGCGAGGAAATGGAGCCGGGATAAACCCGGGGGGTTCCAGGACGGGGTTGCCTCTCCCAGCTCCTCCCTTTGGGGCCTCTGGAGCAGCTTCGGGTGAAAAGCTGGAAATGGATGAGAGGGAAATAGAGAAACTGAGAGGGAAATGAAAGAGGGAAAAAATAAAAATGAGAGGGAAATTCCCCAAAATGCCCCAAAAGCTGCAGAATTCCCGGGAAAAGGGAGCTGCCCCTGCCAGGCCCCGTCCCAGGGAATTCCCATTCCCATTCCAGGGAAGGTTCCCAGGGTCGGTCCCACATCTCCAGGAGCCGCTCACGAACACCCCCCCCCTCCCCAAACCAACATTTCCCCAGCGCGCCGCTCATTTGCATATTCCCCGCTTAATTACCGCCGGGCCATCGCCGTGCTTCGCCAACAATCAAGGGCCTGAATATGCTTAATATGCTTAATTCGCTTAATTAATGCCCTCCAGTTGCGCGGAACAGAAGGGCAGGGCCGCAAATATCCGCCCGCCGTTCCTTTGACATTTTGGAGGAGGCAAAGGGAAGAACGGCAGAACCTCGCGGCCGCTCAATAATTCAGATTTTATTGAATATTCCCCCTGCCCTCCTCCCGACGCCTCGGTCTCGCTAATTAGGACAGATAGGAAGGGCCCCGCTGTTCGGGGCATGATGAAAACCGCGGCGCCGCGGTCGGGGAGGGCCTTTGGGCCGGGCATTGAGCGGGGCTGAGCCCGGAGCCGCGGCCACGCCGGGAACGCAGCACGGGCCTCGCTGGGGACCGGGATTCCCGCCCCCGGTCGGGGTTTTTGTCAACGAGAACGCCGGGTTTAATCTGGGGGGGGATTTTGGGGTCCCTTCTGCCACCTTCACTGGGGACCGGGATTCCCGCCCCCGGTCGGGGTTTTTGTCAACGAGAACGCCGGGTTTAATCTGGGGAGGGGTCTGGGTCCCTTTTGCCGTCCTCACTGGGGACTGGGATCGATGGGGGCTCGGGGTCTGATTTGGGGAAGGGGTTTGGGGTCCCTTTCCCCACCCTCACTGGGGATTTGCAGCGAGAATAACTCGGGGTTTAATTTGGGGGGGATTTTGGGGTCCCTTTTGCCACCCTCACTGGGGATCGGGATCGATGGGGGCTCGGATTTGATCTGGGGGGGCCTTGGGGTCCCTTTCCCACCCTCACTGGGGACTGGGATCGATGGGGGCTCGGGGTTTGATCTGGGGACGGAGTTTGGGGTCCCTTTCCCCACCCTCACTGGGGATTTGCAGCGAGAATAACTCGGGGTTTAATTCGGGGAGGGATTTTGGGGTCCCTTTTCCTTCCCCCATTGGGGATTGGTATCAATGAGAACTCGGGGTTTGATCTGGGGAAGGGGTTTGGGTCCCTTTCCCCACCCTCGTTACGGACCATGGGGGCTCAGGGTTTGATCTGGGGGGGTTTGGGGTCTCTTGTCCCACCCTCATGAAGGATTTGAAGCGAGAATAACTCGGGGTTTAATCTGGGGAGGGGCTTGGGGTCCCTTTTCCCACCCTCATTGGGGACCGGGATCGATGGGGGCTCGGGGTTTAATCTGGGGAGGGGTTTGGGGTCTTTTTCCCCACCCTCACTGGGGACAGGTATTGATAAGAACTCTGGGTTTAATTGATAAGAACTCTGGGTTTAATTTGGGCGATTTAGGGACCCCTTTCCCCGTCCCTTTTCCCTCCTGACCCCTCCCTCGGCCTCGCCCTTCCCCTCCTCCCTTCCCCAGGGGAAAAGGGCGTGGAAATGTGGAAATCCGCCCGTTTTGGGACATTTCCTCTCATTTTTAGTCTGAAGAGCATCTCAGGGTGGGAATGACCATCTCCATGTGTCAATGACCATCCCAGTGTGTCAATGACCATCCCAGTGCGTCAATGACCATCTCCGTGTGTCAATGACCATCTCCATGTGCCAATGACCATCTCAGTGTGCCAATGACCATCTCCATGTGTCAATGACCATCCCAGTGTGTCAGTGACCATCTCCGTGTGTCAGTGACCATCCCAGTGTGTCCATGACCATCTGAGTGTGTCAATGACCATCCCAGTGTGTCAGTGACTATCTCAGTGTGCCAATGACCATCTGAGTGTGTCAATGACCATCTCCATGTGTCAATGACCATCTCCATGTGCCAATGACCATCTCCATGTGCCAATGACCATCTGAGTGTGTCAATGACCATCTCCATGTGTCAATGACCATCGCAGTGTGTCAGTGACCATCTCCATGTGTCAATGACCATCTCAGTGTGTCAGTGACCATCTCCATGTGCCAATGACCATCTCCATGTGTCAATGACCATCTCCATGTGCCAATGACCATCTCCATGTGCCAATGACCATCTCAGTGTGTCAGTGACCATCTCCATGTGTCAATGACCATCTCCGTGTGCCAGTGACCATCTGAGTGTGTCAATGACCATCTCCATGTGTCAATGACCATCCCAGTGTGTCAATGACCATCTCCATGTGTCAATGACCATCTGAGTGCGTCAATGACCATCTCAGTGCATCAATGACCATCTCCATGTGCCAATGACCATCTCCATGTGCCAATGACCATCTCCATGTGTCAATGACCATCTCCGTGTGCCAATGACCATCCCAGTGTGCCAATGACCATCTCCATGTGCCAATGACCATCTCCATGTGCCAATGACCATCTCAGTGCATCAATGACCATCCCAGTGTGTCAATGACCATCTCCATGTGCCAATGACCATCTCCGTGTCTCAATGTCCATCTCAGTGTGTCAATCACCATCCCAGTGTGTCAGTGACCATCTCAGTGTGCCAATGACCATCTCCATGTGTCAATGACCATCTCCATGTGTCAGTGACCATCCCAGTGTGCCAATGACCATCTGAGTGTGTCAATGACCATCTCCATGTGCCAATGACCATCTCTGTGTGTCAATGACCATCTCAGTGTGGGAATGACCATCTCCATGTGCCAATCACCATCTCCATGTGTCAATCACCATCTCCATGTGTCAATCACCATCTCTGTGTGGAGTCAATCTGCCGCTCTTTTGGAGATTTGTTTCCTCATTTTTCACCTGGATACAGGAGGGGCTGCCCCTGGGGAGGCCTAAAGGATGCTCAGACCCCAAAACCAACCCGGGGCAGGGCCGAGCTTCCCCTGCTGGCCTGGAATGGGGCGGGAGGAAGAGGACGAGGAGGAGGAGGAGGAAGGTGGGAAGCGCTGGAGCAAATGGCGCTTTGATGGCACCGTCTGGCAGCTCCGAGTGCGCCGCAGCAGCCAGGGCTGTGAAATAACCCCCAAAATAAAGAATAAAGGGTTTGGGGGGCTCTGCTCCCCCAGACTCGTGGCTCGGGGACCCCCAAGCGGAGGGGAGGCGGTGGGAGAGGGGCTGGGCTCGGCTCCAGTGCTGCCCTTTCCCCCTGGCAACGGGGCTGGGAAATTTAAATATTCAAATATTCAAATATTCATGGCTGGAGTGGGTTTTGAATGCGGGCAAGCGCAGCGAGGAGCGAGGTTTGGGCATTGCCGGCTCCTCTCTTGGGGAGGAGATTTGGGGACCCAAAGGTGGCCCCAAAACCACCCCGGCCCCTCTTTGATCGAGCCGAGAGAGATCACCCACAGCCATTCCCAAACGTCTCTCTGGCCTTCGCCTGCTTTTATTTAGCTTCTGTTTATTTTTATTTATTTTATTTTCTCAGTGTGAACCCAGCCGCGCTCTGCTGCTTTTTACCCCAAATAAAAGATCCCAAATTTCCCTGGAGAGGCGGGGGGTAGGGGGGGTGACCCCGCCCAGGCACTGAAAGCACCAAATTCACCCCAAAAATCGACCGTTTTTTGCAGCTCCGGACGTTTCAAAGCCCGGGAACTGTGGTGGATTCTGAGAGAAAGGAGGAGGAGGAGGAGGAGGAGGAGGAGGAGGAGGAGGAGGAGGATGGGGATGAAGGGCGGGATTGGGATGTGGGAGGCCGGGAATGGCCCCGGAATTCGCGTGGGCTCCGCGCTGCCTTTGTGTTGTTTTCCCATCCCTTTATCCCCTTTATTTTTTAGGGTTTTATTCGGATTTTTTTCCCCTTTTTTCCCCTCAAATTCGAGGATTTTTCCCGTCCCCGAAGCAGAACCCCAAAACGCTAAAATTAAGAAAGAACCACCCCGCTTTGATTGGTTACAATAAATAAATAAACGAATAAATAAACAAACCCCGAGCTGCTGGAAAACGAGCCCAGAACTCGGGAATATTTCCTCTGGAATCGTTGGCTGGGAGCGATTCCTTTTGTCTCCTCCCAGGGCACACGAGGAGATGATTAAACCTCGTTACAAAGCAGGGAAAAGCGAATGATTTATGGAGGAAAACAAAACAAAACCAAACCAAACAAAAAAAGCGCTTTTTTGGAATGAAATCCAGAGCAAACACGCTTCTGTCACTTTTATAAAGGCGTTTATTTACTCTATGAAAAAAATATACAATAAATAATTTGCCCTTTGCTACGAAAGGATTTGAATAAATAATCTACATCTAGAACGTAAAAAGAGGAAGGAAAATTCCCCTGTTTTTTTTTAATTTTCTTTTTTTTAAATTTTATTACGAAATCTAAAAGTCTCGTTCTGATTCCTGAGAAAGTCGCTGGGGAGGAGGATTTATAAATTTAATTTATTTTTTTTTCTCTCCGGGGGCTGAAATCTCCCCCCGTGCGTGAGAACCGCCGGCTGCTTCCTTGGAAATAAATAAGGGGGGGAGGAAAAATATAAATAAAAGGATCACGAAATTACCTGAATTTTAGCAAAACTGGGGCCGCTCTTTCCCCTTCTGGAATAAATTTGGGAGGGAGGTTTGGGTGGCTCGGAGCTTCCAACGGAAGTGGGAGGAGGCGACTGAATGGGAAATGGCTTCAGGGGGATTTTGGGGGGTTCCCCTTCTTTTGGGGGCTTTCCTCTTCTTTTAGGGCTGATTTTGGGGGGTTCCCTTCTTTTAGGGCCGATTTTGGGGGTTCCCCTTCTTTTAGGCCAGATTTCCGGGTTTCCCCTTTTCTCTGGCCAGATTTTGGGGCTCTCCCCTCTCTTAGGGCCATATTTTGGGGATTCTCCTTCTCTTAGGCCAGATATTGAGGGTTCCCCCTTTTCTCAGGCCATATTTGGAGAGTTCCCCTTCTTTTAGGCCATATTTCCGGGTTCCCCCTTTTCTCTGGCCGCACTTCCGGTGTTCCCCCTTTTCTCTGGCCATATATCCGGTGTCCCCCTTTTCTCTGGCCAGATTTCCGGTGTCCCCCTTTTCTCTGGCCAGATTTCCGGGTTTCCCCTTTTCTCTGGCCGCACTTCCGGTGTTCCCCCTTTTCTCAGGCCATATATCCGGTGTCCCCCTTTTCTCTGGCCAGATTTCCGTGTTTCCCCTTTTCTCAGGCCAGATTTCCGGTGTTCCCCCTTTTCTCAGGCCATATATCCGGTGTCCCCCTTTTCTCAGGCCATATATCCAGGTTCCCCTTTTCTCTGGCCAGATTTCCGGGTTTCCCCTTTTCTCAGGCCATATATCCGGTGTTCCCCCTTTTCTCAGGCCATATATCCGGTGTCCCCCTTTTCTCAGGCCATATATCCGGGTTCCCCTTTTCTCTGGCCGCATTTCCGGGTTCCCCCTTTTCTCTGGCCATATATCCGGTGTTCCCCCTTTTCTCAGGCCATATATCCGATGTTCCCCTTTTCTCTGGCCATATATCCGGGTTTTCCCTTTTCTCTGGCCATGTTTTGAGGGTTCCCCTTTTCTCAGGCCGCATTTCCGGTGTTCCCCTTTTCTCAGGCCGCATTTCCGGGTTCCCCCTTTTCTGAGGCCATATTTTCGGGTTCCCCCTTTTCTCTGGCCATGTTTTGAGGGTTCCCCCTTTTCTCTCAGGCCATATTTCCGGGGTCCCTCTTTTCTCTGGCCGCATTTTCGGGCTCCCCCTCCTCTCCGGGCAGCTTCGGGGGTGCCGGCAGCGGCCGCTGCGAGGCCGAGCGCCCCAGTCCCTGCGGCAGCGCCGGGGGCTCGCAGCTGCGGTCAGGGCAGCTCCAGCTGCCGCAGGTCCATGGTGCAGAGCGCGCTGCCGAACAGCTCCAGCTCCTCCTCGGAGAAGCGCAGGGGGCTCTCCAGGGAGCCCGGGCCGAGCTCCAGGCACGGCTCCACCGAGAGCGCCCCGAGCTCCGGCTCCGCGCTCCCCGCGCCCTGCTCCGCGCTCCCTGCGCGCTGCTCCGCGGCCTCCTCCGGCCCTGCCGAGGGCGGCTCCTCCCTGTGCTGCGTCTGCCTCTTGTGCTTCATCCTCCGGTTCTGGAACCACACCTTGACCTGGCGCTCGCTGAGCTGCAGCAGCGCCGCGATCTCCACCCGGCGGGGCCGGCACAGGTATTTGTTGAAGTGGAATTCCTTCTCCAGCTCCAGCAGCTGCGTGTTGGTGTAGGCGGTGCGGAGCCTCCTGGAGCCGCTGCCGTCCGCCGGCCCCGCCGCCTCTGCCAGGAAGAAAAAAATCACGGGATTTGGCACCAAAATTCGCCCGTTGAACTTTTCCCGCTCCGGACGAGGTCTCTGCCCCGGGGGGAAAAGGGGATTTCGCTCCCTGGTCTCTCCCTTTAGAGCCCTTCCCTCTCTGCCGCCCTGGAGCGTAAAAAGAATTCCTACCTTCCTTCTAAATCCCTAAAATGCAGGATATTTCTAAACTCCTAAATTTCTTCTCAATTTCTTCCAAATTTCTTCTAAATTTATTCTACATTTATTCTAAATTTATTCTAAATTTATTCTAAATTTATTCTAAATTTATTCCCCATTTCTTCTGAACTCATTCTCAATTTCTTCTCAATTTCTTCATTCCCTCTGTCCCGTTTTTTGTTGTTCTGTGGTTTTTTGGTTTTTTGGGTTTTTTTTACCTTTTCCCGGTGCTTTGCTTTCATTATCCCACTTTTCCCGGGCCAATGAGCTGCGGTGTCCGCCCTGGTCCTGCCGGGCATTGCCCGAGCCCTGGAAATCCTGGAATTGTTCCTCCCGCGCTCTATCCCGAGGGAGGCAGGCAGGGAGGCCGAGCAGCGAGAGGCTGCTCCTGTTTCTGGGGGGTTTGGGGTGCAATAATTTCATTTCGCAGGATCAGCCCTGGCTCTTTCACCTCCCCACCCATTCATTTTCCTTCCCCCTCCGCGCATCTTTGGCGTTTCGTTGTCTTTGCTTTTCCCCTTTTTTGAATTTTTTTCCCTTTTTTTTCCCCCGTGGGCTGTAAAACCCCGCAGCTCTGGCGTTGAAAGCCGAACGAACCGAGCTGCAAAGCCCCCCCAGGCCCTGCTCGCTCGGGGCTTGGGCAGAAGTGGCAGAAATTTCTGATTTTCCCTGGGAGGAGGAGGAGGAGGAGGCAGCAGAACCCCCCCGGTTCCTCGCTCCGTGAATTCCCCGATCCCGGGGGAGCCTCGCGGGCAGGGGGATGGGCTGGGGCTGTTTTGGGCCGGAATTGGCCGTTTTCCGTATTTTTTTTCTCCATTATTTTCCATTTTCCGATGCACCCCCCCCGGCCATACGAACCTGCGGGAGATCCCGCGGCAGGCGCCGGCAGCGAGGAGGAGGAGGATGAGGATGAGGATGAGGATGAGGATGAGGATGGCGGGGACGAGGCGGCCGCAGCGTGGCCGCTTCTCTTGGACGATTTCTTCTCCTTCATCCAAGGGAATTCCGCTGCCCGGGGGCCGGGCTGGGCCGGGCCGGGCCGGGCCGGGCCATGCGGGGCTCGGCTGCGGCTCCTGCCCGAGCAAGGATCGAGGCTTTGGAGGAGGCTCTGCTCGAAAGGAGGAGGAATTAACGTCGAGTCCTTGATTGATGAAGTTTGAAATGTCTCCAGGACAGCGGGCAGAGACGTCAGGCACTCAGCGAGCGAAGGCTGGCTGTTTATGAACCCGATCTCCCTCTCAAATTCAAAATTCATGGCTTTTCCAGGGCCCGGCTTTAAAAAGCGGGAGGGAGGCGGGGGAGAGGGAGGAGGAGGAGGAGGAGGAGGAGGAGGGGGAGAGGAAGCGGAGGCCTCGGGTTTGGGATGGCGGGGATGATGAGGGTCCCGGGGTTTTCCTGTAATTGTTATATTGCGATAACACGGGCGGAGGGGGACCCTGCTCTGCCAAACTCGAGGCTGGGGCGAAATTGCAGCCAATTCCTCGTCACGTGGGAGGCCCTGGCCAATGGCAGGAGGGGCCTGGTGGCAAACAGAAAGCGTTATTTGCTTTAATTGATTAAAAAAAGGGGAGGAAAAGGGGAGAGACAGAGGGGAACCCCAGAAAAGCCAACGGCAGCGCCCCAGAATCGACACCATTGCTCGGGCAGGGAGATCCTTCCTTCCTTCCTTCCTTCCTTCCTTCCTTCCTTCCTTCCTTCCTTCCTTCCTTCCTTCCTTCCTTCCTTCCTTCCTTCCTTCCTTCCTTCCTTCCTTCCTTCCTTCCTTCCTTCCTTCCTTCCTTCCTTCCTTCCTTCCTTCCTTCCTTCCTTCCTTCCTTCCTTCCTTCCTTCCTTCCTTCCTTCCTTCCTTCCTTCCTTCCTTCCTTCCTTCCTCCTTCCCTTCCCTTCCCTTCCCTTCCCTTCCCTTCCCTTCCCTTCCCTTCCCTCCCCTTCCCCTTCCCCTTCCCCTTCCCCTTCCCCTTCCCCTTCCCCTTCCCCTTCCCCTCTTTCCCTGCCCCATTCCCTGCCCCGTTCCTGCCGCTGTGAACCCTTAGGAAATCAGGCGAGCCTTTGAGCTGAGTTTAGTTAAACCTTTAAGCCGAGTTTAGTTACACCCGCCCCATTTACGGGTTTAAATGACTCCTAAGGAGCGGCCTAATCCTTGTCCTTCCCAGGCCAGGCTTAATGGACCCTTTGCACCTCGCTCAAAGCCCGAGCGCGTTTTAAGGTCACGGCTGTCTCTGAAATCGCTTTTCTTCCTTCCCCATCCCTTTTTCTCTCCAATAAAGCAGCGCCACTTCCAGAGTTTACAAAACAAATACATAAAACGAAAAAGTCATTTCCCAACTTTTTTTTTTTTTTCTTTTTTTTCCCTTTCTTTCTTTTCCCTCTCTAAAGCGCCCCGGGTCCGCGCAGCCCGAGAAGAAGAGAGGAACCATCACCATCAATCTTGTCCTGCAAAGCCTCCTGACAGCTCGCCCTGACTCGCCCTCGGCACAGAAACTCCGCTTTTACCACGGGGGTTTTATAAACTTCAGTCCGCGGGTTTCAAGGGCAGAAACTCAAAAAAACCCAAAAAAATTAAAAAAAAAAAAAGAGAGAGAAATTAAAATAAATGCGCCTGGAGGGGATGAATGGAGAAGGGGTTTTGGGGAGCTCCAGTTGTCCCAGTTTGCGGCCGGGAGGGACGGGGAGGCTCCGTTCCCTGGAAACTTTTGTCACTCGAAGCATCCGCGTGGGTGGGGAGGAACCGAGAAACCCAAAGCTCCTCCAGCGAGCGGGGCTTAGGGAAATAATGGCGATAATTGAAAAAATGCCGAGCGCAGGCCCGAACTTCCCCGAGTGCTCCGAGGATCCGCGAATCAAAACCAGCCCGAAATCTGCTCCGTCTCGTGGGATCAGTGATTAAAAGTAAAATAATCGGGGGTTGCTCCTTGCTGGCTGGTTGGGAGCGGGTTCCTGGGGTGTGAGGGATGGGATGGAGAGGAGGAATTTGGGGTGGAAGGGGGGAAATTCTTCCCAGCCGCTGGCAAAAGCTGACTCGGGGTTTGTGCTGGCGCTCGGGGCCGCGAGGGGAAAAGAGAAATGAAAACTGTGGGGGACGAAAAGAGGGGAAAAATGAGAAGAGGGGGGAATTTAAAAAAGGGGGGAAATAAAAGTGGGGGGATGAAAAGAGATGGGGAGGAAATGGAAATGGGGGAAATGAAAATGGGGAGAAAATGAAAAGATGGGAAAATGAAAAGAGGGAGGGAAACGGAAAGGGGGAAAAATGAAAAGTGGGGGGATGAAAAGGGGAGAAAATGAAAAGATGGAAAAGTTAAAAGATGGGAAAATGAAAAGAAGAGGTGGAAATGAAAAGATGGGAAAATGAAAAGAAGGAGAGAAATGGAAAGGGGGAAAAAGGAAAAGTGGGGGATGAAAAGGGGAGAAAATGAAAATATGGAAAACTTAAAAGATGGGAAAATGAAAAGGAGAGGGGAAATGAAAAGGGGGGGAAATGAAAAGATGGGAAAATGAAAAGATGGAAAAATGAAAACGGGGGGAAATGAAAATATGGAAAAACTAAAAGATGGGAAAATGAAAACGGGGGGAAATGAAAAGGGGGGGGAATTAAAAGGGGAGAAAATGAAAATATGGAAAAGTTAAAAGATGGGAAAATGAAAAGGGAGGGGGAAATGAAAATGGGAGAAAATGAAAAGATGGAAAAGTTAAAAGAGGAGGGAATGAAAAGAGGGAAAATTAGAAGAGGGGAAATGAAAAGAGGAGAAAAGGAAGACGGGGGGAAAAATAAGAAGAGGGAAAAGGAATAAAAAAGGAAAAGAAACTCTTGAGAAATTGGGATTTTTTTGAGGCAAAAGGGGAGAAACCTCCGGGGTGCGGGGAATGTTTCGCATCCTGGGGCGAATTCCCGAGTTCCCAAAGCCCGGGCGAGCAGCGCGGCCCCGCCGGGGAGGGAGGGCCCAGGGCGCGCCCCGGAATTGCTTTTTTCCCCTTTTTCCCGGATTTTCACCATTTCCTGGGAATCCCGGGCTCAACATGGCGCCGGAGCGATCCGGGAATGGGAGCGGGGAGGGAGAAATGATCCGGCCCAGGCCGGGACAATTCAATTACTTTATTGGCAAAAATAAATTTTAAAATTGATTTTTTTAAATTAAAAATATTCCACAGGCCGGGTACGGGAGGTCGCTCCTTGGTGCTCCAGATCCCGTTATTATTGATAATTATTTCTAATTTTTAATTATGAAGCTGGAACTCGGTTTATGAGGAGGGCTCGGAGCTCGGGGTCGTTTCTCACGAGAGATTTTTCTCCACCAGAGATTTTTTATTTTTTACTCCCTCGGGGATTTGTGCTGGCTGTGCACACAGGTGGATGAAACGAGTGAAATGTGAAATATCTGAAATGTGGAAGTGTCAGGTAGAAAATGCGGGGTAGGGAATGCAGGGTATTGGATATAAGATATAAAATGTAAAAAAAAAATTAAAAAAAAATTTTAAATTAACTATATAATAGAAAAATATACTATATAAAATATACGTTATGGACTATGAAATATGTAATGTGTAATATATTATATATATAACATTTAGTATTTATTATATATAAATATAATCTATAAATATATAACCTATATAAACTTTATAAAAAATATAAAAAACCATAAAATACAAAACACAAACCCCACCTGCTGCTCCTGCACCCCAACCCCCTTTTTTTTCCTTTTTAAATTTTTTTTTTCCTTTTATTTTTGGGGGTACCTTTTCCAGCTTTTCCACCCTTTTGTCACGGGATTTTGAAAATCCAGGATCCCCCTCTCCTTCCCTGCGGAGGGGACCTTCATCTTCCTCATCCTCCTCCTCCTCCTCCTCACCCCCAGCCTTTCCAGCCCATAAAACTTTTATTGCCCCTCGCTGCTTTAATGGGAGTTTTCTTAGGGCTTTAGAGCAGAAAAAGCGAATTATTCACGGCTTCCCCGCCCGCTCTCGCTGCCGGCCCGGGGCTCCTCTCCCCTTTCCCCTTCCCCTTTTTTTGGGGTTTTTTTTCCCCGCTTTTAACCCAAATTTGGGGCGCCCGGGGGGTGCTGCCGTGTACTCGTGGGTGCCACACATTCATATTTCGGAAATAATTCCATTGTTCGATTGTTTCGGCCAGAATTCAATTATTTAATATTTAATTAAATAACCTAGAAATTATGGATTTCATTCCTCGTCACTTCCCAGGACCCCGGATGGAAACTCTGGGCCATTTTTACATTTTCTCCTCTTTTTTTTAAATTTTTTTTTCCCCTCTCCTTGTTTTTATTTATTATTTTTGGTGATTAATCCCTTTTTCCTTTGTTTTCCTTCCCTCTCCAATGGCAGCCCGGGCCTGGCTCCACGTGATCGCTCTTTGTGGGCCCGAATTCCCAGGATTTCACCCCAAACCAGCTCCGCTCTCCATCCCTCTCCTTTTCCTCCCCATCTCCCTTTCCTCCCACAATTTTATTTTTTTTTTTTTCCCTTTCAAATCTTTTTTTGTTTTTTAAATTTTTTACCCCCAAATAAAACCAAGCCCGGGCGGACAGGACGAGATAAAACGGAGAGCAGAAAAGTTTTATTGAGGAATTGTTGAGCAGACAAGAGGAAAGAAAAGAACTACTGTAAGAACAAAGGGAGAGCTGCAGCGAGAGGAGGGGCGGAGGGGAGGGAGCCGCGATGAAAACTCTTCTAATTCAGGCCCAAACAATTCCAGTCTGCTCTGCTCTCATGCCTCCGGTAGAACTAATTACATTATTCATAAGTACCGAGGGAACAGAAAACTACCGCTTCTCCCTAAATTACAATAACTAAAAGAAGCTCGTGGTACAATGACAAGGGGAACACAATGTCCTTTTTTTTTTAAATTTTTTTTTTTTGTTTTACTTTTTTTTTTTTTCTGTGCTTTTTTTTTTCTTGCTCTTTTTTTTTGGGAAGGAAATACTAAAAAAGTACCGTTTGAATCTTATTTTTGTCGGGTTTTTTTTTCCTTGCTTTTCGCTCATATAAATACATGGTCGGGGGAGAGGGGGGATAAATAATACAAAAAAAGGAAAAAAAAAAGGAAAATATCCTCAACTGCTATAACCAATAAATATATATGAATGTTCACCAGAACACACACCTAACTGAAGGGCGCCTCGACGGAGCTGAGAGCCCTTCAAAGTTGCTTATTTTTTTAATTATTATTATTATTATTATTATTTTTATTTTTTAATACCCATTATATGTAAACTCTAAGTGCAACAAAGATGTCCCGGCAGGAAAGCGCCAGCGGATCCCGGGGATCCCCTGGCCTCTGCTTCCGTGGGAGGACATTCCCTCTGCTCAAAAATACCCTGTTTCACGTCGGCTCAAGGGAGAGGAGGAAAGGACAGCAGGATTTCCCCAACTGCTCTTTGTTTTCTTCTGCTCGTCAGCCCTAAAAAAACACCCCCCCAAAAAAAACCCTCCCCAAAAGGAGAAACTGAGATTTCACCTCAGCAGAGGCGAAGGAAGGGGAATTTTCAGACCTGGCCGCTCTTTCTTCCTCTCTTTGTAGTTTTGGGGTGGGGGGAAAAAAGGGGGATTGAGGCGCTCCCAACGATTTCCTCGACCCTTTTTGGGGTTAGACCTCTCTTATCCCGAGTTTTTAAAGGGGTTTTTTTTGTGGTGTTGTTTCGGAGAGGGGGAGCAGGGCCTGGAGGGACGAGCGTGGCTCTGGGGTCTTGGCAGGTTGGGGATTTGCAGGTTTGGGGGATTCGGGGGGAAAATTGCCCCGTGGGAAAGGGAATTTCTCCTTTTTCCAGCGGGAAATTGGATTCGTCCCTTTTCCAGTCAGAAACTGGATTTCTCCCATTTCCGGTGGGAAATCGGATTTCTCCCATTTCCGGTGGGAAATCGGATTTGTCCCATTTCCGGTGGGAAATTTGATTTCTCCCATTTCCAGTCAGAAACTGGATTTCTCCCATTTCCGGTGGGAAATCGGATTTCTCCTTTTCCCGGTGGGAAATCGGATTTCTCCCATTTCCGGTGGGAAATTTGATTTCTCCCATTTCCAGTCAGAAACTGGATTTCTCCCATTTCCGGTGGGAAATCGGATTTCTCCTTTTCCCGGTGGGAAATCGGATTTCTCCCATTTCCGGTGGGAAATCGGATTTCTCCCATTTCCGGTGGGAAAGGACAACCCTTCCTCTGAGGGCTGGCAAGGAAAGCGCCGGCGGATCTGGAGAAGGACTCAAAGTGGGGAGAGCTTCCTGGTGGATCTCATTGGGGTTCTTTGGATGCAGAGACCCCCAAACTTGGCTGGAGGACTCTTCTCCTTCCCGGCATTCGGGAGTTGTCGGTGACGATCCGGACATGGCTCGGCAATGACGGATTTGGCCGCCCAAACCCTGCAGGATCCCCACAAAACCACCCCGAACCCGTTCTAGAAGCATTTGTGCCAAAACCCAGGAAGGTTCCTCCCTTCCAAAGCCACCAAACCCGCTCGGATTTTGTGCTCATAACAAACCCCAAAACCCCGCCAGAACCAGCGAGGCCAGAGAGAAACCCAACACAACCATCCCTGAAACCCAAACCGCCCTTTTTTCCCCCCAGAAAAAAAACCACCACCAGCTTCCCCTCTCACAGGTGGGTGAGCTTGGGCGCCTCTTGGATTCTGCCCTGAGAAGTCGCGTGGTGCGACGAGAGCTCCGCGTAGGTGGCGTGGCTCTCGCACGGTCCGTGGGGCTGGCCCGGCGGGACCCCTCCGTAGTCCATGGCGCCGGCCTGGTGCTGCTGGCCCAGGTGGTTGAGGCCGTAGAGGGCCGGGCCCGAGGCGGGCAGAGCATCCACAAAGTTCCCTCCGACGTAGGCGGGGCTGCCCTGCATGGCGCCGTAGGCCGCGCCGTTGGCCTGCAGCACGTGCGGCTCGTACTCGGCCGCCGCCGCCGCCGCGGCCCCGGCGAATTTCTGCTGGCTCGGGCAACCCTTGAGGGCCGCCTGGTAGCCGGGGTTGGGCACGGCGTAGGCGTTTTGGTGGGGTTTGCCGAAGGAAGGCGGCGACGGCGCCTCGTAGGCGCCGCTCATGGGGTGCAGGGCGTTGAGGAACCCGGCCGAGGCCTGCATGGGCTGCGGGGGGCTGCCCGCGGGCGAGGGCCCTCCCGAGGAGGAGCCACCCATGCCCTTGGATTTCTGATCCTTCTTGTACTTCATCCTCCTGTTCTGGAACCAGATCTTGATCTGGCGCTCGCTGAGGTTCAGCAGGTTGGCCATCTCCACGCGCCGCGGCCGGCACAGGTAGCGGTTGAAGTGGAATTCCTTCTCCAGCTCCACCAGCTGGGCGCTGGTGTAGGCCGTGCGCGCCCTCTTGGAGGCCGAGGAGCCCGGGGGGCTTTTCTCACCACCGCCGCCGCCGCCACCGCCGCCGCCGCCGCAGGATTCTGTCGCGCCCCCGGAATGAAATAAAGGAGAATTACTTAGGGGCAGAAATTGAATGCGTCGCCTCTTAATAAACCCTCCCCTCGCCCCCGCGCCGCGGCCTGCGCTCCATAATCGTGTCATTTATTAAGAGTTCTGTTCTCCAAAGCTGCCCCTGCTTTATGAAAATTCGATCATGTCATGTCGGAGAGGATCCCAGGGCCCGTTATTGAGGAGGAGATTATTTCCTGCGGATAATTTTCTGGGAAATGACGTTGGGCAGGGCAGGGCAGGGCAGGGCAGGGCGGCCGCGGGGGCGGTGTGCACACAGGTGTGACACCAGGGTTTGGTTTGCACACAGGTGTGACACCAGGGTTTGGTGTGCACACAGGTGTGACACCAGGGTTTGGTGTGCACACAGGTGTGACACCAGGGTTTGGTTTGCACACAGGTGTGACACCAGGATTTGGTGTGCACAGGTGTGACACCAGGGTTTGGTGTGCACACAGGTGTGACACCAGGGTTTGGTTTGCACAGGTGTGACACCAGGGGTTGGTTTGCACACAGGTGTGACACCAGGGTTTGGTTTGTGCACAGGTGTGACACCAGGGTTTGGTGTGCGCACAGGTGTGACACCAGGGTTTGGTTTGCACACAGGTGTGACACCAGGGTTTGGTGTGCACACAGGTGTGACACCAGGGTTTGGTTTGTACACACAGGTGTGACACCAGGGTTTGGTTTGTACACACAGGTGTGACACCAGGGTTTGGTGTGCACACAGGTGTGACACCAGGGTTTGGTTTGCACACAGGTGTGACACCAGGGTTTGGCTCTGCACACAGGTGTGACACCGAGGTTTGGTTTGTACACACAGGTGTGACACCAGGGTTTGGTGTGCACACAGGTGTGACACCAGGGTTTGGTGTGCACACAGGTGTGACACCAGGGTTTGGTGTGCACACAGGTGTGACACCAGGGTTTGGTTTGCACACACAGGTGTGACACCAAGGTTTGGTTTGTGCACAGGTGTGACACCAGGGTTTGGTGTGCACACAGGTGTGACACCAGGGTTTGGTTTGCACACAGGTGTGACACCAGGGTTTGGCTCTGCACACAGGTGTGACACCAGGGTTTGGTTTGTGCACACAGGTGTGACACCAGGGTTTGGTTTGTGCACACAGGTGTGACACCAGGGTTTGGTTTGCACACACAGGTGTGACACCAGGGTTTGGTTTGTGCACACAGGTGTGACACCAAGGTTTGGTTTGTACACACAGGTGTGACACCAGGGTTTGGTTTGTGCACAGGTGTGACACCAAGGTTTGGCTCTGCACACAGGTGTGACACCAAGGTTTGGCTCTGCACCTGCCTCTTGGAGAGGAAAACTCCATAAATTGTATTAATGGGGGATGAAGCGTGCACCGCGGGGTTTGGGCGGACAGATTTGTCGAAATCGCGGTGAATTCCAACTGAATTTTTGGTTTTTATCTGCATTCACCTGAGTTCTGGTAAGTCTGAGCTGAATTTTTGGTTTTTTTCTGACTTCATCTGTGAATATTTAGTTTTTATCTGAATTTATGTGAACTGTGTTAAATCCTAGCCAAAGTTTTGGGTTTTATCTGAATTTATCAGTGGATTTTTGGGTTTTGTCTGAATTTATCTGGATTGTGGCAAACCTGAGCTGAATTGTGGCAAATCCAAGCTGAATTTTTGTTTTTATCCGAATTTATCTGAATTTTTGGTGGGGCACATGGAGAAGTTGGACACGGCTCCACGCCTGCTCCCTCCGAGCGCCGGGAAGGCACCAAACAGAATTTTAGTGGTGATTTGAGCAGTTGGGGGAACATTTGCCCCAAATCTGCGTCCACCAGCCGGACCGGGGCTGGGTCCATGGCCTGTGGTTGTGTTTGAAATAAACCCATAAATAAATAAATAAATAAATAAATTAATTAATTAATTAATGAACCAGGGGTGGGTGGGCAGTGCCAGGACCCCCCTGGGGTCTCACAGGGTCCTCTCCCCATCCCTGCAGAGGAGAAGGAAAATGTTCACACCCGTGAGCTCTTCCTTCCTCCGTTTGGGATTCTGGGCAGGAAAACGGGAATTTGGGTCTCGCCTAAACTGATTTCTCCAATCCTTTGCCATTCTTAGACCTCTCTTTGGAATTGTGGGCTGGAAAACGGGAATCTGGGTCTTCCCTGAACTGATTTCTCCAGCCCTTTGGGATTCTTAGACCTCTCTTTGGACTGCTGGGGGTAAAAGAGGAATTTATGCCTTTCCTAAATGATTTCTGCAACCCTTTGGCCTCTCTTTGGAGCTCTGGGCTGGAAAACGGGAATTTGGTCCTTCCCCGAACCGATTCCTCCAACCCTTTGCGATTCTTATTTTGGAGTTCTGGGCAGGCAAAGCAGAATTTTGGCCTCCCCCGAACCAATTCCTCCAGCCCTCTGCCGCTCTCAGACCTCCTCTCCCAATTTTTTCTGCCTTCCAGCCTCGTCATCCCCCAGCGGGCGAGGCCGGCGCGCGTCACCGAGGCCTCCCCGTCTACCTGCGCCGGGCGAGCCGCTCTTCTGCTTGGAGTTCTGCCTCGACTCCTTCATCCAGGGGAAGATCTGCTTGGAGATGCTGCCGCTGGCCCCCAGCCCGGGTTTCCCGGGGGTGTTTTTCCCGGCCTGGCCTGCGGCGCCGTTGGCGTTGTTGGCGCTGTTGGCGTTGTTGGCGTTGGGCGACGCCGGCGGCTCCGCGGGCCGCATGCAGCTCCCGTTGAGCTCCTTATTTTTGCCGTGGGACTGCAGGGAGCAGGAGGACCTCTGGAAGTCGCTGTCCAGGTGGGAAGAGGCCTGGAAAGGCGGCTGGGCGCCCTCGTAGCCGAACCCATTGCCGTAGGAGTAACCCCCGAAGAGCGCGGAGCTGTCGTAGTACGAGGCCTTCTGCATCTTTTTTGGCTACCAGGGTCTTGACACCCCTATGGCAGAACATTGGCACCCCGAGGCCACGTGACGGCCCCTCTCCAGCTGGCTGGTGGGAGCTGACCTGAAAGGTTAGGAGAGAAAACACAATAATAGTGCCAGGAATCCATCTTGGGGCCTGAAAGGCTCCTGACATGAATAGGGTCCCGCCGAACGGGGGGGGAACAGATGCTGCCAGCAGATTTCACATTTCACCCTGCCCGGGCTCGGGGAAAAATTTGATTTTTGAGGGGGTTTTTGGGGCGGCGGAGGTTTTCTTTTCACCGCTCGTTCCGCTCTGTGGCTCCGCACGGGACGGTCGCCGTGCGTCGATTTATTCTGGGTTTATCCCCGCACACAAATCCCCTAAAACACCCCTGGGGGGGATGGCGTCACTCACGGATTCACACACCCGGCTAAACCCCAAACCAGCGCAAATGTGAGAGCACAGAGCGGAGAATCGCCGGCCAAAAGCACAGAAACAACCAAAGTCCTGCTCTTCCTACCGAAATCACACACGGAGCAGCCCCCAGAGTCCTCCCAGCACAGAAATTCAAAGTTCATCCCCAGGGTTTGTTTGCTTTTGAGCTGCAAACAGCGAAAATCCGTGTTTTATCCCAGGTAACAGCGAAAATCCGTGTTTTATCCCCAGGAACAGCAAAAATCCGTGTTTTATCCCAGGTAACAGCAAAAATCCGTGTTTTATCCCCAGGAACAGCAAAAATCCGTGTTTTATCCCAGATAACAGCAAAAATCCATGTTTTATCCCCAGGAACAGCAAAAATCCCTGTTTTTTTCCCCAGGAACAGCAAAAATCCGTGTTTTCCCCCCAGGTAACCAGGGAAATCCGTGTTTTCCCCCCAGGTAACGCTGTCCCCGGCACACTCGGCTCCTTTTTTGTTTACTCAGGAGCTCCCAGCGCCTCTGGAATTCGGGGCAGAGATTCCCAGCAGATCGGGGCAGGCAGGAATTCCAAACGCGGTTTCTCCCCCTGGCCTGCTCTGGGTCTCTCTCCCCTCCCTGACAGGTTCAATTTAGAAAATAAATCCAAATAAATCCCTTTTTTAAAAATTTTTTCCTATTTTTTTTTTCCCGGCACGGTTTTGTGTTTCTCGTCCCAGGTCCGGAGCCGGGGAGGAGCGGATCCCGGCCCCTCTGGGGTTTCATCGCTGTTGTTGTTTTTTTATTTATTTTTTTTTCCCCCCTCTCTTTCTCGTGGAAAACAAACACTTCACGAGGCCATTTGCTCCTCGCTTTGCACCCCTCGGATTTTCCAGCGTTCCTCCCTCCCTCAATCCAAACTCAAAAAGTCTGAAGATACCCCAGTCCAAAGCCTTAAATCACAAAATTAAACCTCATTTTTCCTCCCCTCCCTCTGTCTCTGAGATTTTTCTGATTTTTCCTCCACCTCTTTTCCTTTCTCTTTCCTCCTTCTCCCAGCGGAAACTTTCTCCTCCATTCAAACAGAGTAGAAATACCCAGATAAAAAAGGTGAAAACTGCTTGGAAATGATGGGCAGAGGGATTTTTAACCAGGCACAGGCTCCCCTCTGCCTCGGCAGCCGCCGAGCGTTTGTTTGGGGATTGATATCCATTGTATATTTAATTGTATCTCTTGTATATTCAATTTTATCTGGGCCTCTTTCATCCCGCGGAACAAAACAAAACAAACCCCGCCGAGATAAAGCCCAGCGCGATATTTTTAAGTGCCGGGGCTTTAACAGAAGCCCCAGCTCGACAATAAATAACATTTTTTTTCCCTCCTCCTTTTCCTGGCTGCTGTTTTTATGTCACCAAAGCTCCGCTTGCTTCACCCCATCCTGGCGGCGCCCGCGGAGGGACCGCCGGGCCTTTTGGAAATTTATTTATTTAATTTTATTTTTATTTTTATTTTTTTTTTTTTTTTACCCTGATTAAATCCTTCCCGCATTCCCAAATCCGCATCGGATCTTCCTCGGAGATGCGTTATTGTCTGCGCCCAGGGCAGATCCTCGCTGCGAGTTATTCTCCTCCTCCTCCTCCTCCTCCTCCTCCTCCTCCCTGGCCATGATAAATTTGTCTTATTAAAAAGTAGCCTCCGCTCCCCGAGCCGTGAATTAATTAATTAACAAACAGCAGCGCCTTTATTATGAATAGCTTTGCTGGAAATATCTGCGAGGGGGCAGAGGTGGGGATTTCTCCAAGGCCTTTCTGTCTGCTAAAGATTTACTTAAAAATAAAAAAACCAAAACCCAAAAAACAGCAAAAGAATCCCAAAGCAGAACCTCGCGAGGCTCGGCCAAAGCAGCTAAAAATAACGGCGATTATTCCTTTTTTTTTCCTGTTTTTTTGGGTTTTTTTTTTTTGGGTTCTTGTTGTTTTAAACGTCCATAAAATAAATTTACAATCCCCTCCGCCTCGCTCGTGGCTCCGCTTTGTACCTCATCTCTCAGCGCCTCACAAATGCCGCTCATTTATCTTCGCCCGGGACGGCCGCAATCCTAATTATTTACTCCAAGGAATTGCTTAGGAAAGGGGGGGGGAAAAAAGGCGAAAAAAAAAGAAGAAAAAAAAGCCCGGGCAGAATAATAAATATTCGATGATGTCGTGCTCCTGTTAAAGGCGGGCGGGAGCAGCTCCGAGTTTCACTTGGGCGGCAGCGATTGCCCAAAAACTCTTTGCCCGCAACTTTGGAGGGCGAGGATTTGGGGCCATTTCAATGAAAAAAAAAAAAGCCAAAAAACCAACAAAAAAGCCAAACAAAAAAAAAAAAGAAAATAAATGAAGAATCGGGAGGGGGAAAGGTGAGGCAGAGAAAGGGGTGCGGGGAGGATGAGGATGCTCCGGGGTAGAACAGAAATGTGGAAATGTGGAAATGTGGAAATGTGGAAATAATGTGGGAATGTGGGAATGCAGAAATGCGGGGATCAGGCGGGGAAGGGCAGGGCAGGGAAGGAGCGGAGGCCGCGGGGTTTTCCCGCTGCAGAAGCGGCCCCTCCATGGTGGAAAATCCGAATTTCGCGAGCCCGGGGCGCTCCTGGGCGAGGGCAGCGCCGTCCCCTCCCCTCCCCCGCCCGCCGGCGGCTCCACCGCCCCGGCCCCGCCGTTAATCCCGGCCCTGATTAATCCCAAATTAATCCCAAATTAATCCCAAATATTCCGAGCGCGCCCCGCGACAACGGGGCGGGAGCCGGGGACGAGCGCGGAGCCCCGCGCCCGCAGGAACAACGAAGCGCCCCCAAATTTCCCTTCCTCCGTCCCCCCCCGCACCCCAAAGCGACAACAGCTCCACCCCCCCCGGCTGGAAAAACGCGAGGAGAGGCGGAAAATTAAAAAAAAAAAAATTAAAATTGAAAAACGCGAGGAGAGGCAGGGAAAAAAAAAAAATAAAATGTAGAAAACGCGGGGAGAGGCGGAAAAGAAAAAAAAAATTAAAATTGAAAAACGCGAGGAGAGGCGGGAAAAAATAATTAAAATTTAGAAAACGCGGGGAGAGGCGGAAAAAAATAAAAAATAAAATGTAGAAAACGCGGGGAGAGGCGGAAAATAAAAAAAAAATTAAAATTGTAAAACGCGAGGAGAGGCAGGAAAAAAATAAAATGCAGAAAACGCGGGGAGAGGCAGGAAAAAAAAAATAAAATGTAGAAAACGCAGGGAGAGGCGGAAAAAAAAAGAAATGAAAAATGAAAATAACCCGCGTGGAAAGGCGGAAAAAAAATATTAAATAAATAAAAATACAGAAAAAGAGGGTGGGGGTAGCGGAATTTTAAAAAAAAAAATAAAACAACAAATGCAGGCGGTGGGCGAGGGCTGCAAAAGAGGCTCTGCGTGGAAGGAAGCTTAAAGCTTGTGAACTCTTCTTGAACCGAGCTCGGAGTCATATGGTCATAAATCACTGGGACATACACTCCGCCATTCACAAAGTGATCGCCTATTTGAGTCCGGCTTACCTTAGTCTCTGACGAGCCAAGCACAGGCAGACATAAATATATTTTCACATCCAGCATCCACGCAATCAATAAGCGAGGAGTGACCCCCCCTCCCTCTTCCCCTCCCGGTACTCCCCGCTTTTTGCTGCTTTTTTTTTTTTGCTGCTTTTTTTTTTTTTCGCTTTTTTTTCTCTCTTTTTTTTTTTTTTTTTGGTCTTTATCTCTCTCTTTCTCTCTCTCTGGCTCCTTTCAAAACGTTACGGGGATGAACGCGCGGGCGAAGCGTCAAAAGGATCAAAAAAAAATATAAAAATATTTAAAAAAAAAAAGGAAAATATTCAATCCGTTTTTTTTTTTTTTTATGGTGGAACGGATTGTTCAAAATGTTATTATTTAAAAAAAAAAAATTAAAAAAAATAAATAAATAAAATGGAAGGGGGAGGGGGTTCAGCCGGGCGCTTACGGCGGCTCAAATTGTCTCGCTCGCTCTCCGTTAGGAGGGGTGGGGAGGGGATGAAAAATAAATAAAAAAATAGCGATAAAAAAAAAAAAAAAAAAGAGAAAAAAAAAAGAGAAATCGGGAGGGTTCCCAGCCTCGGCGAGGCGTGCGGGAAAAGCCGAGGGGGGCTTGGGGATGGCCAAACGCTGGCGGTTTCCACTTGGCCTCTGCTACGCGCTGCTCACTGATAACAACAATGGCCTCTGCTCGAGCAAAGGGGAAGAAGGGAGACGAGAAGGGAGGAAAAAAAAAAAAAAAAAAAAAAAAAAAAGCGAAGGAAAAAAAAAAAAGAAAAAAAAAAAAAGAAGAAATTCGGGAATAATTCGGGAATAATTCGGGAATAATTCGGAGATAATTCGGAGATTATTCGGAGATTATTCGGAGATTTCGCCCCCTCACCAGCACCACCCGAACCCCCCTGGAACCGCGGGGATTAAAATTTAAATTTAAATTTAAATGGAAATGGAAACGATGGCGGCGGGAAGGCCGCGAGGGGTTGGGGGGTGATGGGAGGGGGGCTCCGAGCAGGGACCCCCCGAAATTTGGGTTCGGTTTGGGGCGCTGGGAAATTGTGGGGCCCGGCCTGGGCAGGAGGCGGCGGCGGCGGCGCCTTTGATGCGCGCCATGAACAATTAGGCGTTAATTTATGCAAATGAGCCCGGCCGGCGGCTCCGCCCCCCCCGCGGCCCTGCCGGGGCTCAGGGGGCGCCCCCAAATTCGCTCCTGGCGGCCTCCCCAAAAACCAAAGCCCGGATCCGGGGTTCCCGAATGCTCGGTGCGGCTACAACCAGGAGTAACTTCAGAGCAGTAACTCCGCAGGTTTCCCCACCCCGAGGATGCGCTCCTCGATTTTCCTCATCACAGCCACCCCAAAAAACCAAACCCCAACATTTTTTGGGGTTTCTGGGGTGTTTTGAGCAATTCTTGGTGTTCCTACAACCCGGAGTAACTTCGGTGGAACTTTGAGCACCCCAGAGCAAATTTCCCTTCTCCTCGGCCACCCCAAAACCCAAACCCCATTTTTGGGGTTTCTGGGTGCTCGGCGTGGCTACAACTCGGAGTAACCTCGGTGGAGCTGTGGGCACCCCAGAGGATTCTCCCCCATTTCCTTCCTTGCAGCCGCCCCAAAACCCAAACCCCATTTTTGGGGCTTTTTGGGGCTTTTTGGGGCTTTTTGGGGCTGTTTTCAGCAATTCCCACCCTTGATACAACTCGGAGTAACTTCAGTGGAACTTACACCACCCCAAGGGGTCTCCCCCCAGTTTCCCTCCTCCCAAAACCCAAACCCCAACATTCCCGGGGGTTCCTCGGGGACGGCTTTGAGCAACACTCGGTGTCGCTACAACTCGGAGTAACTTCAGCGGAACCTTGAGCACCTCAGGGCCAATTTCCCTTCTCCTCGGCCACCCCAAAATACAAACCCCAAAATTTTGGGGTTTTTTTTTGAGCAACGCTCAATGTCGCTACAACTCGGAGCAACTTCAGCGCAACTTTGAGCACGCTCGGTGTTGCTACAACTCAGAGCAACCTCAACGCAACCTCAAGCACCCCAGAGCCAATTTCCCTTCTCCTCAGCCACCCCAAAATACGAACCCCAACATTTTTAGGGGTTTTTGGGGTTTGTTTTGAGCAACGCTCGGTGTGGCTACAACTCGGAGTAACTTCAGCGCAATTTTGAGCACGCTCGGTGTTGCTACAACTCAGAGCAACCTCAACACAACCCCAAGCACCCCAGAGCCAATTTCCCTTCTCCTCGGCCACCCCAAAACCCAAACCCCAAAATGCTGGGGCTTGTTATGAGCAATTCTCTCTGTTCCTACAACTCGGAGTAACCTCAGCGGGACTTTACTCACCCCTTGGGCCTGGGGGGTTCTGGGGGGCCCAAGGGCTCTGGGGGCAGTGGGGGACCATAGAGATAATTATGGTTGCTGTTAATGAAGCTAATTATGATTGCTGTTAATAAAGGGAATTACTATCAATAACCCCAAATTTACGATTTTCGCCCCTCCCGGCAGCAAAAACTTGGCCAAGAAGGGATTTTAGGGAGTTTTTTAGGGATTTTAGGGAGATTTTTAGGGATTTTAGGGAGTTTTTTAGGGATTTTAGGGAGTTTTTTAGGGATTTTAAAGATTTGATTTTTAGGGACTTTAGGGATTATTTTTTAGGGATTTTTAAAGGGATTTTAGGGATTTTTTTAGGGTTTTTTTTAGGGATTTTAGGGAATTTTTTTTAGGGATTTTAGGGATTTTTTGGGGGGATTTTTAGGGATTTCCTTCTTAAGGATTTTAGGGTGGAATTCCAAAACCCCATGACCAGGAGGGGCTGGCGAGTGGGAGGAAGGCAGGGCTGAGGAATTGAGGTGTCTGCACATTTTTTTGCTGCTTTTTTTTTTGCTGATTTTCCCCTTTTCTCCCCTTTTTTCCTTTGGAATCGCGACTTTTGTTCCCCTCCCCGATTCTCTCCTTGAATCGTGGGCGCTCCCTCCCCGGCCCGAAAGTGCTGACGAGGGGGAATTTGGGGAAGAAAAAGGGAAAAAGGCGCCGCAAAAATCCAAAAATCCCCTTGGAGCTGCCTGGGATGGTGGGGACCCATCGAGGGGTCCCATCGCCTTTTCTGTCTTTATTTTTTTTAAATTATTATTATTATTTAATTTTTTTTTTTTTTTAATTTCTGTGTACCGCACCTTCAGGCTGGGAACTCTGGAGGGCGAAACAAGAAGCAAAAAAAAAAAAAAAAAATTCAAAATTCAAAATAAGAGAAAAAAAGAAGAAGAAAAGAAGAAGAAAAGAAGAAAATAAAAGGGGGAAAAAAGAGGAAAATTTAAATTAAAAAAAATACAAGAAAAAAAGAAGAAGAAAAGAAGAAAATAAAAAGAAAAAAAAGAGAAAAAATTAAATTAAAAAAATACAAGAAAAAAAGAAGAAAAAAAATTAAAAAAAGAAGGACGCCCAAGGGAAGATTTGGACTTTTGGGGACTCCCTCAGCCGAGGTTTTCCAGGTGATTTTTCGAGTTTTATCCCGAAAATCCCGGGTTTTGCAGCCTCCAGCCCCAGCTGGGAGCCGGGACCGCCGCAATTCGCGTTTTATGAGGGATTTTTTCACCTCCCCTCCCCTCTCATCGCCCTTTTTATGAGCGGCTCCGACATCAATCTCCGGCTGCGAGCCGGGTCCTGCCTGGAGCGACCGCGTGGGATCCCCGGGAAAATGGGAAAAAGAGGGGGAAAAAGGGGAAAAAGAGGGAAAAAATAGGAAAAAAAAGAAAAAGAGAAAGAAGAGGGAAAAAAGGAGGAAAAAGAGAGGAAAAAGGAGGGAAAAATAAAGAGAAAAAGAGGGAAAGAAAAGAGGAAAAAGGGGAAGAAGAGGAAAACCAACCGCGGGCTCTTTACAAACTTCTATGGAGCTGAACCCTCCCCACCCCAGATTTCTGCATTTCGGGGTTTTTGGAGCATTTCGGGGTTTTTGGAGCATTTCGGGGTTTTTGGAGCCTTTCTGGTTTTTGGAGCATTTCTGGTTTTTGGAGCATTTCGGGGTTTTAGGAGCATTTCTGGGTTTTTGGAGCATTTTGGAGTTTTTGGAGCATTTCTGGGTTTTTGGAGCATTTCTGGGTTTTTGGAGCATTTCGGGGTTTTTGGAGCATTTCTGGGTTTTTGGAGCATTTCGGGGTTTTTGGAGCATTTCTGGGTTTTTGGAGCATTTCGGGGTTTTTTGGAGCATTTCTGGGTTTTTGGAGCATTTCGGGGTTTTAGGAGCATTTCTGGGTTTTTGGAGCATTTCGGGGTTTTTGGAGCATTTCGGGGTTTTTGGAGCATTTCGGGGTTTTTGGAGCCTTTCTGCATTTCTGGTTTTTGGAGCCTTTCTGGGTTTTGGAGCATTTCTGGTTTTTGGAGCATTTCTGCATTTCTGGGTTTTTGGAGCATTTCGGGGTTTTTGGAGCATTTCTGGGTTTTTGGAACATTTCGGGGGTTTTTGGAGCATTTCGGGGTTTTTGGAGCATTTCGGGGTTTTAGGAGCATTTCGGGGTTTTTGGAGCCTTTCTGCATTTCGGGGTTTTTGGAGCATTTCGGGGTTTTTGGAGCATTTTGGGGTTTTTGGAGCCTTTCTGCATTTCGGGGTTTTTGGAGCATTTCGGGGTTTTTGGAGCATTTTGGGGTTTTTGGAGCCTTTCTGCGTCTCTGGAGCTCCGGGACCGCCGGCGGTGCCCGGGCTGCCGGGAGCGGCGCCTCCTCAGGGTGAGAAATTCGGGATTTTCCCCGCCCCGAGCAGCCGGGACAGCCCCGCGGGGCTGCTCCTCCCAATCAGCCGCAAATGTCGCGATAGGGGCGCTTCCCTAAAAGGCAAATGTCGCGATTGGGGCTTTCCCTTCCAAGGTAAATGTCGCGATTTGGGCTTATCCCCCTCTTCCAAGGCAAATGTCGCGATTGCCTTTGGGTTTCCCTTCCTTCAAAGACAAATGTCGCGATTGGGGTTTTCCCTTACAAGGTAAATGTCACGATATGGGCTTTGCCTTCCTTCCAAGGCCAATGTTGCCATTTGGGGTTTCCCTCTAAAGGCCAATGTCACGATATGAGGTTTCATTTCAAGGCCAATGTCGCGATTGGGGGTTTCCCTCCAAAGGCCAATGTCGCGATATGAGGTTTCATTTCAGGGCAAATGTCGCCATTGGGGGTTTCCCTCCAAAGGGAAATGTCAAGACATGCGCTTTCATTTCAAGGCCAATGTCGCCATTGGGGTTTCCCTCCAAAGGCCAATGTCGTGATATGAGGTTTCATTTCATGCCAATGTCACGATATGAGGTTTCATTTCATGCCAATGTCATGATATGAGGTTTCATTTCAAGGCCAATGTCGCCATTGGGGTTTCCCTCCAAAGGCCAATGTCACGACATGCGGTTTCATTTCAAGGCCAATGTCACCATTTGGGCTTCGCCCTTCCAAGGCCAATGTCGCGATTTGGGCTTTACCTTCCTTCCAAGGCAAATATCACAATTATTAATAATAATAATGATGATGATAGCGATAATAATAATAGTAGCAGTAATAATAGTAATAATAAAATAAAATAAAGTAATAACAGAATGAAATAATGAAATAATCGAGGAGGTCAGGCCGCGGAGGGGCTGCTGAGGACGGACGGACGGACGGACAGGACGCACGGAGCTGAACGAAAACTCACCGGGTGTCCGAGGGCGGCTCCAGCGAATCCGAGGCCGACGCGGGGAGAGGAGCGGGACTGAGGAGGGGAAGAAAAAATAAAAATTAAAAATAAAATAAATGTGAAAATGGGGCCGGAACAGGGCGGGTGAGGGGACGGATCAGCAGCGGTGGCGCTGGGGACAGGATGGACAAAATGGGGACAAGGGGGACAAAATGGGGACAAGGGGGACAAAATGGGGACAAGGGAGACAAAGTTGGGACAGGAGGAGCAAAATGGGGACAGGAGGAGCAAAATGGGGACAGGAGGGACAAAATGGGGACAAGGGGGACAAAATGGGGACAGGAGGAGCAAAAGGGGGACAGGAGGGACAAAATGGGGACAAGGGGGACACAATGGGGACAAGGGGGACAAAATGGGGACAGGAGGGACAAAATGGGGACAAGGGGGACACAATGGGGACAAGGGGGACAAAATGGGGACAGGAGGGACAAAATGGGGACAGGAGGGACAAAGCTGGGACAAGGGGGACAAAATGGGGACAGGAGGGACAAAATGGGGACAAGGGGGACAAAATGGGGACAGGAGGGACAAAAGGGGGACAGGAGGAGCAAAATGGGGACAAGGGGTCAAAATGGGGACAGGAGGGACAAAATGGGGACAAGGGGGCCAAAAGGGGGGCAAGAGGGACAAACTGGGACAAGGGGGACAAAATGGGGACAGGACGGACAAAAGGGGAATAGGAGGGACAAAATGGGGACAAGGGGGACAAAATTGGGCTAGGAGGAGCAAAATGGGGACAAGAGGGACAAACTGGGACAAGGGGGACAAAGTTGGGATTTGGGGCGCTCTGGGGTTTCCTTCTGCTTTCCCTCCCTGGAACCCCTGGGGACATCGGGGGACACCGGGGGGACAGCAGGGACACTGGGGAACCTGGGGGAGATCAGGGGACACAGGGGGACACCAAGGGGACACCGAGGAACCCCGGGGGACACCAGGGGTCATCAAGGGACACCAGGGACCACCAGGGGACATCAAGGGACATTGGGGGACACTGGGGGACATCAGGGACACTGAGGGACACTGAGGAGCCCCGAGGAACACCGAGGAACCCAGGAGGACACCAGGGGACATCAAGAGACCCTGGGGGACACCAAGAAGACATCGAGGAACCCCGGGGGACACCAGGGAACACCGGGGACATCAGGGACATCGGGGGACATCAGGGGACACTGAGGGACACTGGGAAACACTGGAGGACACCAGGGGACATCAAGGGACACTGGGGGACACCAAGGGGACACTGAGGAACATTGGGGGACATTGGGGACCATCAGGGGACACTGAGCAATCCCGGGGGACATTGGGGGACACCAAGGAACATTGGGGGACCACCAGGGGACACCGAGGAACCCCAGGGGACACCGGGGACCCCCCAGACCCCCGGGTTTGGGGTCCCTGGGGGCCCGAGGTCTCTGGGGAGCCCCGAACGCGGTTCCCGAATTTGGGGCGCTCTGAGGGGTTCGGGCTCCGTCCTGGCGCCCCCTTCAGTGCTCGAGGCCGAGATTAATTAACTGCTGTTAATTAGCAGCAATGAACACGAGGGGAAGGAGGAGGCCGCGTTCCTGGGAAAGCCTGGAGGATTCGCTAAATGAGGATTTTGGGGTTTTTTAAAATTTCCTTTTTCCCAAATGTGCGAGAGGGGGAGGAGGGAGGGGTTGGAGGGGACGCGAGGACGCGACCCCGCACGGCGGCGATTTGGTCCCGAAATTCCCCCAAAATCACCCAAAAATCACCCAAAATTCCCCCAAATCACCCAAAATTCCCCCAAACGAACGCTCTCGAGATGCAAAAATATTTTAAAGAAATAAATAAAATTTCCAAAGCCAGGCCGGGATTTCTCACCGCAACTTCGGCACGGAGCGGGGAGGGAGGCAAAAACAATGAAAATAAAAAAAAAAAAAAAAAAAGAGAACAATTTAATTTAAAAATATTTTCGTTTTGGGAAATGTTGGGTGATTAATAACGAATAACCCCGTTTCCGCTGCGAGTGTTGGTGCCATCAATAAATAAATAAAAATAAAAACGTGAAATAAAAACGTGAAATGGAAACGCTGCCCTCGCACTCGCGGCACCGAGGCCGGCTCCTTTATTGGGGTTATTATTGGTATTATTGGTATTATTGCTATTATTCTTATTATTGCTATTATTGCTGTTATTGTTATTGGTATTATTGCTATTATTTTTATTATTGTCATTATTGTTGTTATCGCTCAGTTCTCAATGCGCCGCCCTCGCCGTTTCCCGCTCCCGCCTCAGCCGGGGCTGCTCGGGTCCCTCAAAGGGGGTTTGAAAAACGGGGGGGAAAAAATCAAAATAAAAGGGGAAAAATATCTAAATAAAAAGGGGGAAAATATCAAAATAGAAGGGGGAAAATCAAAATAAAAGGGGAAAAAAAAGAAGGGGAAAAATCAAAATAAAAGGGGAAAATCAAAGTAGAAGGGGGAAAATCAAAGTAGAAGGGGAAAACCAAAATAAATGGGGAAAACCAAAATAAATGGGGAAAACCAAAATAAATGGGGGAAATCAAAATAGAAGGGGAAAAAAATCAAAATAAAGGGGAAAATCAAAAAATCAAAATAAAAGGATGAAAAAATAAAAAAAAAGGGGGGAAATCAGAATAAAAGGGAAGAAAACCCCCCCAAAAAATAAAAGGGGAACAAAATCCAAATAAAGGGGTGAAAAAATTCAAAATGAAAGGGGGAAAAAAATCAAAATAAAAGGGAAAAATCAGGAGATTTCTGCGTTGTGAGCTCAGCAAACGCCGGCGCTTCCCCAGTTCCTGCCAGGCCGGGAGCGGGGACGGAGAAAAGTGGGAAAAAATAGGAAAAAAATTTAAATTATTTGGTGTGTGGAAGGGAGGGAAAAGGAAAAAACAACGAGAGGGAGCGGGAGGGAGGAGCGGCTGCGGCCGGGGGCTCCTCGTGTTTGGATTTTCTCGTTGTTTTCCTTCGGTTTTGGTTCATTTTTAATTCATCCCCTCCCAGCAGAGGCTCCCCCCGCCCCTCCCCGCCTTCTCGGGTTCGATTTGCGGCTTTTTTGGGGCATTTTTGGGGTTTTTTCTCCATTAATTCTCCCCGGGGCGGGGCCCCTGCTCCCGCATCCTCCGGGCGGGGCTCGCCCCATCTCAGACCCATTTTTTTTTTGGTTTTTTAGGGGTTTTTTTCCTGCAAAAAAGGAGAATTTGGGGTTTTTCCATCCCGCGAGGAGGAGGAGGGGAGAGCAACGAAGACCTCGCGAAACCCCGAACAGAAGCAGGGGGAAGAAATCCAAATTTTGGGTTTTTTTTGTTGTTTTTCGTGACGGATCGGGGTTTTTCCCTCGGCCTGACCTTTGCTGGGAGCCGCAATAATTCACCCGTTAATGATCAACCCCAGGGAGCGCCTTGGAGCTGCCTCCCAAAAAAAAAACAGCAAAAAAAACCACCCCAAAAATCAAAATAAAACCAAAATAAAACGGCCTCAAAACACCCCCGGGATGGGGGCACCCAGAAATCCAAGGGGTTTTTGGGGTGCACCAAAAAATCCCAGGGGTTTTTAGGGCCTCAGGACTTTGGGACATTGAAAAATCCAGGATTTTTTGGGGGCTCCAAGATTTTTGAGGGACCCCAGGATTTTTTTGGGGCGCCGGGATTTTGGGAGACTCAAAAATCCAGGATTTTTTAGCGGGGGCTCCAGGATTTTTTGGTGGCCCCGGGAATTTTCGAGGGCGTTCGGGACACCCAAAATTCCTCTCCAGGCTCCGTCAGGGGAAAAAATTTGAATTTTTGGGGGCGTTTTGGGGGGTCAGGGATGGGAATTCCCTTCCCCCTTCCCATTCCCGCCCCTTTTTCCCCAAATCACGGCTGGAATTCTGCACCCACGTGACCCAACCACGTCAAATTTGGGTTTTTTGGGTTTTTTTGGGGTTTTTTTTTCCCCTCATTTTAAAGAGAATTTGGGAATCCCAAGAATTCCCGAAACTCCCCGGGAGCCGAGCCCCCGACTCCATCCCGGGTTTTGTTTTTCCTTCCTTCTCTTTTTGATTTTTTTAAAATTCTTTTCCCTTCTAATTTTAATTTTTTTTCCCCCTTTTTCTCTTTGGCACAAACGGGGGAGCGGCAGCGCCAAGCGCAGCTCGCAAATCCAGAGGGGGAAAAAAATGGGGATTTTGGATCCCGAAAAAAAGGAAAATTTGGGGTTTTTTTCCCTGCCTCCCAAATCCTGGGGCTGGCCCCGGCTCGGACGGAGCCGTTCCCATTTTTCCCCCGTTTTTTTCTATTTTTTAACCCCATTCCTCCAAAAGATTTTAAAAAAGGAGGGGCAAAAAAAAAGGGAGAAAATGAAGATTCCAAGCTTTTCCCCTCCGAGCTTTTTTCCGCGGCCGTTTTTGCGAGGAAAGGGAGGAATTGGGTGGATTTTGGGTTTCCTTGCAGGAATCCTGGCCCGGATCCCGGACGGAGCCAGGCGAGAAGCGCCGAGTTCCCTTTTCGCTCCCAAAGGTTTCAAAACCCGCACGGAGAACCCCAGAAATTCGAGTTCCGCGCTCCGGGACGGCTCCGCAGCCGCGGTTTCTCCACCCGAGCTCCGCGTCCCCGAAACGGCCCCAAAACGGCCCCAAAACCGCCGCGCCCGGCTCTTTTTGGGGTTAAAATCCGCTTTTTGTGGTTGTTCTGGGTATCCTCATTCCAAGGGCCCGCGGCCATCCCGGGTTAATTTTTAATGGGGGGGAGGTTTGGGAGCGGCGGCACCGAAGGGGTTAAATCCCAATTCCTGAGAAAATCCGGGAGAAAATTCCCGAAATGTCCAATCCCGGCCGCCCCGGAAACCCCGGAACAGCGCACGGGGGGAATGTCCCAAATAAATTCAATTTTCGGCGCTCAAACCCCCGGAATAAATCTCCTGCAGGCGCCGAGAAATACAGAAATACAGAAATAATAAAGAAAGAAATAAAGAAATAAAGAAATAAAGAAATAAAGAAAGAAATAAAGAAAGAAAGAAATAAAGAAAGAAATAAAGAAAGAAATAAAGAAAGAAAGAAAGAAAGAAATAAAGAAAGAAAGAAAGAAAGAAAGAAAGAAGGAAATAAAGAAATAAAGAAATAAAGGAATAAAGAAATAAAGGAATAAAGGAATAAATAAATAAATAAATAAATAAATAAATAAGGAAATAAAGAAATAAATAAAGAAATAAGGAAATAAAGAAATAAGGAAATACAGAAATAAAGAAGTAAGGAAATAAAGAAAAAAAGAAATAAAGAAATAAATAAAGAAATAAAGAAATAAGGAAATAAAGAAATACAGAAATAAAGAAATAATAAAGAAATAAAGAAATAAAAGAAATAAAGAAATAAAGAAATAAAAGAAATAAAGAAAAAAAGAAATAAAGAAATAAAGAAATATACAGAAATAAAGAAATAAATCCCACACGGGAATGCCGAATAAAATTCGGATTTTTGGAGGAAGAGCGGGAGAAACGCCGGCCTGGAAAGGCGGGGAAATGAATCAAAGAAATTCCCTGAAACGATCGCGTCCCAGAAGAGCGGGAGCGGCCCCGAACGCGCCCGGTTAAAGATCAGCAATGCCCATTAATATCAATTGACTGCAGCGCAAACTCCGCTTCTTCACCGAGCGGCTGATTTATGAGAAAATCAATTAAATTACGGCCACTTAGGGCCTGCGGCTGCTGCTCGGGTTTCATTCGCCAGCACTTCGAGCGCTCGGCTTAAAACAAACCAAAAAAAAAACCAAAAAAAAATTTAAATAAATAAAAGAGATAAATGAAAAATCCAAGTTTGGCTGGGGGAGAACGGGGAGAAATGCGAAGCCGGAGAAAAAAATAATAAAATAATCATAATAATAATAAAATCAATTCGGAAAGGGAAGAGAGGCGCTGCTGGAGCCGCTGCCAGCTCAGCTCCGGCCCCGGGAAATCCGAGCCCGAAACTGCCCCGGTTTTCCGAGGGATGGGGAATTTTGGGAGCTGGCAGCGCCTCCGGAGGGAGAGGAGCCAGAGCAGAGCAGAGAGCACCAAAATATCGCAATTTCCACCCAAACTTTGCCGCTTTAATCCGATTTTCTGAGTTGGTTTTTGTTGGTTTTTTCCCCTTTTCCCCACTGTACAAAGGATTTTTCTGTCTCCCTTTCGATCTCGCATTCCTGGGGGAGGAGGAACAGGGAAATTTTTTGGGGTTTTTTTTTCCCTGAATTGGAATTTGGAGCAGAAAATCCCCAAAATAAAACCCGCGCTGTCCCCGCGTCCTCCCCGCCAGGCCTGGGGGCGCTTTCCCCACCCAAAAAAGGCTCCGAACCCAACATTTCCCAAATCGGAGCCTTTTAAGCCCCAAAAACCCCGAATTTTCCAGGAGCCTCGAGGAGAAGCAGCGCGAGCATCCAGATGTTCACGGGGCACATCTGGCCCTGGCTTGGGAAAATTCCCTTTTTTTTTTCTATTTTTTTTCTCCTTTTTTTGTAATCAGGGTTTGCTCCGAGTAAACAAAAACCTCGCAGGGGCCATAAATCAGCGGCCCGAGCGTTCCGTGCTTTCACAGCCGCTCGGCCAAAGCCTTTTAGGGGTGGGGTTTTTGGGTTTTTTTGGGGTTTTTCTGACCTTTTTTTTTTTTTTCCCTTTTCAAACCGCACCCAAGGCGCGAAATCTTTACCAAACGCGACCCAGGGATAAAAAAAAAAGAGAAATAAAAGAATTTTTTCAAGGTGGGGGGAGAATAAAAAACCCCCGCGTTGGGAAAGGAGCCGGTGCCGGGTCCGGGTTATTTTTATTTTTTGTTTCGGTGTTAATTTGAGGCTCCCGGTGAAGCCTCGTCAAAGCCTTCAGAGCAATGAATTAATTGATTAATTAATTAATTACAGCTGGCGGCCCTGGCAGCCTTTATTTATTTTTTTTTTATTTTATTTTATTTTATTTTATTTTATTTTATTTTATTTTATTTTATTTTATTTTATTTATTGATCTTTTTGAACTTCTTACCTGCGAGACTCCGGGGCTCCGAGGGGAAGGAGGAGAAGCCGGCCCAGGGTGCGGAGGATTCCTCACTGGAGCAGGAAAATCAAGAAGAATCTCATTTATTTCACCCCCGCTGCATCTCGGCCGCGTCGGGGATTTTTTGGGTTTTTTTTGGGTGGTTTTTTTTTTTCCCTCAAAGATGATTTGAATTTTTTTTTAATTTTTTTGGGGGGTTTTTTTGGACTCTTTGGGTTCGGGCGGAACGGATCGGAGGTGGAGAAAAAAATGAAAAACTCGCGCAAAAAAAAAAGCTCAAATCGTGGCAAGGATGGGGATGGGGGGCGAGCGTTTGTTCCGCTCTGGGAAAAACACCAAAAAACCCAAAAAAATCCAAAAAACCGGGGAAAAACTCCCCAAAAAAACCCCAAAATTCCCTCCCTCGGTGCCGAGCGGCCGGGACCTGCCCCGAGCGCTGCTTCTCCCTCTGAAGGCTCGGAACGGCTGCGAGAGGGTGGAACAGGGAGCGCCGAGGGGGCTGCGGAGCGAGAACCAAACGGATTCCGCTCCTCGGGGCCACTGGGAATCGGCAGCGCCGCGATGGATTCCAGATGTGCCGGGAAAAGGGGAAAAAACCCCGGAGAGAGCGGGAGGAGCAGGGAGAGAATTGGGGTTGTTGGACCCAGCGCCTTTTGGGGTTTCCTGCGCCTGGAGGGGAATCCCGGGGTTCGGGCTCTGTTTCCGGGGGGTTTGGGGAGTTTTTGGGAGCCCCCCCCAAATCCGGGCTGGGTTTAGCGCGGGGCTGAGCTCGGAGCGGGGAGGGGAAATCCCGAGCAGGGCGAGGATTCTGCTCCCCAAAACCCGCCGGGAAATGGGGGGCGGCTCCGCATCCTAAAAACAGCGCCCCAAAACTCGGGGGAACATCCTCATCCTAAAACAGCACCCCAAAACTGAAGGGAACCTTCCCATCCTAAAAACAGCGCCCCAAAACTCGGGGGAACATCCTCATCCTAAAAACAGCGCCCCAAAACTGGGGGGAACATCCCCATCCCAAAACCAGCACCCCAAAACTGGGAGGGGAACTTCCCATCCTAAAAACAGCGCCCCAAAACTGGGGGGAACATCCCCATGCCAAAAACAGCACCCCAAAACTCAGGGGAACATCCTCATCCTAAAAACAGCGCCCCAAAACTCGGGGGAACATCCTCATCCTAAAACAGCACCCCAAAACTGAAGGGAACCTTCCCATCCCAAAACCAGCACCCCAAAACTGGGAGGGGAACTTCCCATCCTAAAAGCAACACCCCAAAATTGGGGGAAATCTCCCCATCCCAAAACCAGCACCCCCAAACCGGAGAGGAACTTCCCATCCTAAAAACAGCGCCCCAAAACTGGGGGGAACACCCCCATGCCAAAACACCACCCCAAAACTGGGGGGGAACATCCCCATCCTAAAAGCAACACCCCAAAACTGGGGGGAAGCTCCGTATCCCAAAAACTGCACCCCAAAACTGGGGGAGGAACCTCCCCATCCCAAAACACCACCCGAAAACTGGGGGGGGACCTCCCCATCCTAAAAGCAGCGCCCCAAAACTGGGGGAGGAAGCTCCCCATGCCAAAAGCAGCACCCCAAAACTCAGGGGAACTTCCCATCCTAAAAACAGCGCCCCAAAACTGGGGGGAACCTTCCCATCCTAAAAACAGCGCCCCAAAACTGGGGGGAACCTTCCCATCCTAAAAGCAGCGCCCCAAACGCACGGGGGGATGGGGAGAGGGGCTCGGAGGGGGTCCCGGCTCCGGTGCCCCCATCCCAAAAGCAGCGCCCCAAAACCGGGGGGGAACCTCGCCATCCCAAAAGCAGCACCCCAAAAGTGGGGGGGAACATCCCCATCCCAAAAGCAGCACCCCAAAACCGGGGGGGAACCTCCCCATGCCGAAAGCAGCGCCCCAAACGCACCGGGGGATGGGCCCAGGGGCTCGGGGCGCTCCCGGCCCCGGTGCCCCCATCCCGGCCCCGGTGCCCCCATCCCGGCCCCGGAGGCTCCGCTCCCATCCCGGCCCCGGAGGCTCCGCTCCCATCCCGGCCCCGGTGCCCCCATCCCGGCCCCGGAGGCTCCGCTCCCATCCCGGCCCCGGGGGCTCCGCTCCCATCCCGGCCCTGGAGGCTCCGCTCCCATCCCGGCCCCGGAGGCTCCGCTCCCATCCCGGCCCCGGGAGTTCCGTTCCCATCCCGGCCCCGGAGGCTCCGCTCCCATCCCGGCCCCGGGGGCTCCGCTCCCATCCCGGCCGCGCCCCGAGCTCCGCCGGGAAAGCCCCGATGGGATCCGCGCCCGAGGAGCGGGGATTTCTCCTTAAACCCCTCCCCTCGGACCGACGCTAAAAACAGAGGAGGAAAAGGGAAAAAAAAAAAGAAGAAAAAAAACCAGCAGTGAAATCGCCACCCTCGGCTCTGATTTATGGCCTCGCTTTTCATCTCGGGATGGCTGCGAGCGGGAAGTGTTGGAACGCCCTTGTTGCCTTTTATTTCTCTCGTGTCTCCCCCGTTCCCTCCTCCCCGCACGGCCAGGGGAAAAAAAACCAAAAAAAAAGGAGAAAACTTCAAAGCGAAACCTCCCCAAAGCTGCCCCCGAAGTTTCCCTGCTCGGCCGCCGAGCGCTTCCCTTTTGTCTCCGCTCGTGTTGGCCGCGGCCTCGCAAAATAAAAACGCTGGGGGCGATGCTGGGGGGCTCGGAACTCACCAAACCACAGAAAACCACAGAAAACCACAGAAAACCACAGAAAACACATAAAACACATAAAACACATCGCAAACGGGGCAGCAGCCTCCGCCCCGCGCCCAAACCTCGAATTTCCGCCTTGTTTTGTTTTATTTATTATTTTTTTTTTTTTGCTCCTCGGCGAAGCTCTGATGTGAAATAAGCCTCCCCTGCCGGCCGCAATAAATCCCGAATTACGGCGCTGCTGGGTCACATTTGGGGGCGCGGATCGCCCCCTCTCCGGGCAGGACCGGGAAAACGGGAAAACGGGAAAAGGGGGGAAAAGGGGGAAAAGGAGACAAAGGGGGGAAAAGGGGAAAAAGGGGAAAAGGGGGAAAAAGGGGAAAAGGGAAAAAGGGGGGAAAAGGGGAAGAAGGAAAACGGGGAAAGGGGGAAAGGGGAAGAAGGGGGAAAAAGGGGAAAAGGGAAAAAGGGGGAAAAGGGGAAAAAGGGGGAAAGGGAAAAAGGGAAAAAGGGGAAAAGGGGAAAGGGGAAAAACGGGAAAAGGGGAAAAAGGGGGAAAAGGGGAAAGAGGGGGAAAGGGGAAAAAAGGGAAAAGGGGAAAGGGGAAAAAGGGCAAAAGGGATAGGGGAAAAGGGGGAAAAGGGGAAAAAGGGGAGAAAGGGGGAAAAGGGGGAAAAGGGGGAAAAAGGGGAAAAGGGAAAAAGGGGAAAAGAGGGGAAAGGGGAAAAAGGGGAAAAGGGAAAAAAGGGGAAAAAGGGAAAAAGGGGGAAAAGGGGGAAAAGGGGGAAAAGGGGGAAAGGGGAAAAACGGGAAAAGGGGAAAAAGGGGGAAAAGGGGAAAGAGGGGGAAAGGGGAAAAAAGGGAAAAGGGGAAAGGGGAAAAAGGGCAAAAGGGATAGGGGAAAAGGGGGAAAAGGGGAAAAAGGGGAGAAAGGGGGAAAAGGGGAAAAGGGGGAAAAGGGGAAAAGGGAAAACGGGGAAAAGGGGGAAAAGGGAAAAGGGGAAAAAGGGAAAAAGGGGAAAAAGGGGAAAAAGGGAAAAAGGGGAGGGAGGCTGGGGGCGCTGCCGGAGCGGGCCCTTCCGCGGGATGACAGCCGAGGAGAAGGCGCGGATTGCCCCGAAATCAATGAAATTCCGCTCGCTCGAGCCTCTCGAAAGCGCCAATTCCCCCCCCCCCCGCCGCCTCCCCAGGGTGAGCGGCGGCGCTGCGGGAAAAGGGAGGGTTTAGGGAGTTCATCAAGAAAAGGATGGGCAGGAAGGGGTTTGGGGGGTCTGGGGGAGATTCTGGGGGGACGGGACGGGAGAGGCCGGAGCTGGGGGTCCGGAGCCCCCTGAGCCAAACCCAGCCCCGTCCTGGCCGCACCAGCGCGGAAAATTCGGGGTTTTGGAGCTGATGGGAGGGAGGGAGAGCCCTGAGGGTGCGAGGAACAGCCAAGAGCTGCCAAAAAGCGCAAAAAAATCTTCGGGGGGGGTTTGTGCCAGCCCAGCCCCTCCTGGGGCCGTCCCGGAGGAGGAGCAGGACCGGGGGGGCTCTGCCTTCCTGGGTCTGGGGTCCCCTCCTGGCTCGGGGTCCCCTCCTGGCTCTGGGTCTGGGGTCCCCTCCCGATACAGGGTCCCATTCTGGGTCTGGGGTCCGTTCTGAGTCTGGGGTCCCCTCCCGGCTCTGGGTCTGGGGTCTCCTCCCAGTTCTCGGTCCCATTCGGGATCTGGGGTCCCCTTCCTGTCTTCGGGTCTGGGGTCCCCTCCCGGCTCTGGGTCTGGGGTCCCCTCCTGGTTCGGGGTCCCATTCTGGGTCTGGGGTCCGTTCTGGGTCTGGGATCCCCTCCTGACTCTGGGCCTGGGGTCCCCTCCCGGTTCGGGGTCTGGGGTCCCCTTCTTGTCTTCGGGTCTGGGGTCTCCTCCCGGTTCTGGGTCCCATTCTGGGTCTGGGGTCCCCTCCTGACTCGGGGTCCCGTTCTGGGTCTGGGGTCCCGTTCTGGGTCTGGGGTCCCCTCCTGTCTCTGGGTCTGGGGTCCCTCCGGGTGCGGGGTCTCTGTGAGGCTCCCGCTTTTCACCTTTTCGTCTTTTCCCTGGACTTTGGGGCTCCTGACCCGGCTCTGGGGGTCCCCCCGGCTCTGGGGGTCCCGCGGGGCTCTCCCGAGGCGCTGAGCCCCTAAACCAGAGCCCAGGGTGGGGCTGGGGTCGTGTGGGGGTCCCGAGCGCCGGGGTCCCCTCGGGGGGGGCTCGGTCACAGCGACCCCCGCAGGGCCCGGGCCGAGCCCCCCCCGGTTATTGGGGGGCACAAAGCGGGGGCGGCACCGGGGCTGAACCGAGCGCCCCCTCCTCCATTGAACGGGGCCCGTTCCTCGCACTCACAGTCCCAAACCCAGAGGAAAAAACAATCAAAATTATTATTATTATTTTTTAAACGCAACAAAATCAAACAAACAAAATCAACTAAAGAAGGGGGCAGTGGGGAGGGCTCTGCGCGCACTGAGAACCCGAACGAAGCCGGGGCTGTGCCGGGGCCGATCCCTGCCTCTCCCTGAATATTCCATGGGAATCCGCGAGGGATTTTCTGCGTCTGACGGAGCCCAAGGGCCCCGGCCGGGCGGGGCGAGCCTGGGCTGCCGAGCAGAGCAAAGCGCGCAATTCCCACCCGAGAATTCATCTCGGCTCCCGCTGTCACTTTTATGGACTCCCCGCGTGCCGGAGCTTGTAAAAGATTAAATAATAATAATAATAAAAAAAAAACCTGGCGAAAACATTAAAAACCAGCGCTGCCATTTCCTGCCCTCCCTTTCAACGCCGGAGCCTCGGGGCCGGGAGGGGAGGGCGGCGCTGCCTCCGAGCCCGCGCTGCGCGCAGGATGCGCGGGGGATGCGCGGGGGATGCGCGGGGGATGCGCGGGGGATGCGCGGGGGATGCGCGGAGGATGCGCGGAGGATGCGCGGGGGATGCGCGGGGGATGCGCGGGGGATGCGCGGGGGATGCGCGGAGGATGCGCGGGGGATGCGCGGGGGATGCGCGGAGGATGCGCGGGGGATGCGCCGGGGATGCGCCGGGGATGCGCGGAGGATGCGCTGCCCCTTTTCGAGACACACGAATCTCGTCCCAGCGCTCTCCCCGCGGTGTTTGAGGCAGGGAGCAGCAGTTCCTGATCCGTTTTTGCTGGTTTTAACCCCAAATTTTCGGGCGCTTTGCCCCGCGGTGTTTGAGGCAGGGAGCAGCAGTTCCTGACCCGTTTTTACCGGTTTTAAACCCAATTTTCGGGCGCTTTGCCCCAGGGGAAGCCCGAAGGGGGACGCGACCCTGGGGCCGCTCGGTCCAACTTTGATCCTGCGCGCCCCCGACTGCCCCAGCCCAGCCCCAGCGAGAGCCCCAAAATTGCGGGAAAACGCCTGGAAAAGCGGCGGGAATGGCCCACAAGGAGCTGATTTCCCTCGCTTTGGCCCCGGTTTTGGGACAAACCGCCCCTGTTGGGGTCACTCGGCAGCGCCCCGAGTTTTCCCCATTGTTCTGGGCTCCGCCAGGCTCGGGCAGAGCCCCGCTTTGATGGTTAAAAAACCCCATATTTAATATTTTTAAAATAAAATTATTTCAATTTTTTCCCATTTCTCAACGCGGAAATTCAGCGTTCCGGGGTGAAATCGGCGGAGCGACCCGCGCTGGGGAGGGGGAAAGGGCAGAAAATGAGCCCAGGCTGAGCGAGGGACGCGAACGCGCCGCGATTTTGGTTTTTAAGGTCGCGCTCTCGGCCGAGCTCCGCACGCCAATGAGGCGTCCCCGCTTCCCCCGAATTTATACAAATCTCTCCTTAATTGGCAATCGCAGACGCCGTAATTTAAGACCCCCGGCTCCAGAGCTTTCATATTAGCGCTGATCTATGAGCGGAGAATCGGCGGAAATAATAAAAAAAGAAAATAATCAGCTCCAGGGAGAGCGGGAGCGATTCCCGCTCGCCAGCGCTCGCACATCACCCTCGGCCCGGCATTGATTTATCCCGGCCCGGGCCATCCACAGCGCGGCTCCCGCGCCCAAACACGCGCACGATGGCAGCCGACGTGTTTATTGTCATAAATCAGCAAAAGGGGGGCGGAAAAAAAAATGAAAAAAATAAAAAAATTTAAAAAAAAGAGAGGGGAGGTAGCGAGGAGAGAGGAGAGAAAATCTCCGCTAAAAAAAAAAAACCCAAACCCCATCAATGAAAAGCCTGGGTGGGTAGCGAGGAACGGGAGGGAAGGGAGCGGGCGATTTGTCACGTTTTCCGACAATAACATTAATAACAAACAATAAATTCACCCCGCTACTCACGCGGATCCGGCCCTCGGCGTGCGCGGCGCTGCCCGCGGTTGTTTTATTGCGGCTCCTCTCCCTCTCTCCTCCTCTCGCTCCTTTTCTCTCCCTTTTATGAATTTTTTCTTTTTTTTTTCCCTTTTTTCTCCCTTCTCTCCGCTGTTTTTTTTTTTCTTTTTTTCTTTAAAGGACACTTGGGTTTCGCGTCAGGCTCGGGGAGACGGCGGCTGCGATTTTCCTGACGAATTCATATCTATTCTGCAAGCTCGGCATTAATTATTTAATGAGCCACGTGATGAGGGGGAAGGGGGAAGGGGGTCCCTCCGTTCCGCGCTCGCAGGACCACTCTGACCTTCCACCGGAACGGGATTGGAAAAAAAATAACAGAAAAAAAAAAAAAGAACTTTCCAAGGCAGCGCTGCGCGATTCCCCGTGAAACGCCGCGATTTTGGGCCATTTCCCCAGCCCGAGAGCGCCCCAAGCCTCCCTCAAACCCTTCCTGGAACTCGGCTTTGCTCGGCCACAGCAAATCCCCATTTTTCCCGATTTTTAATATTTTTTTCCCCCGATTTTTAATTTTTTTCCCCCCAATTTTTAATTTTTTTTTTCCGATTTTTAATTTTTCCCCTCCCCGATTTTTAATTTTTTCCCCTCCGACTTTTAATTTTTCCCCCCCGATTTTTAAATTTTTTTTTCCCCCGATTTTTAATTTTTTTCCCCCGATTTTTAATTTCCCCCCCCGGTTTATTTTTAATTTTTCCTCCCCCATTTTTAATTCCCCCCCATTTTTAATTTCCCCCCCCATTTTTAATTTTCTCCCCCGATTTTTAATTTTTTTCCCCCCCGATTTTTTAATTTCCCCCCAGATTTTTAATTTCCCCCCCGATTTTTAATTCCCCTCCTTTTTTAATTTCCCCCCCATTTTTAATTTTCTCCCCCGATTTTTAAATTTTCCCCCCGATTTTTAACTTTTTTTCCCCCCCGATTTTTAATTCCCTCCCCATTTTTAATTCCCCTCCCATTTTTATTTTCCCCCCGATCTTTAATTTTTCCCCTCCGATTTTAATTTTTCCCCCCCGAATTTTAAATTTTTTCCCTCCCCCGATTTTTAATTTTTTTTCTCCCCTCTGTGCACGCCGGGATTTGGATCACAACCCTTCCAGAGCAGCCGAGAATATTTATTTCTATTCCTATTTTTAAAGGCTCGCAGCTCCCCCTGACTCCCGCTGTTATTATTTGGAGTTTATTGCGTTACAGAGGGGGAGAAGAGGAGGGAGGGGAGGGAAAAAAAGAGGAGGGGAAAAAAAAAAAATCAAATTTCGAGGCCGAGGGGAGCTGCCAAGTGCGGGGATCTCGGGAGATAAATGGAACAAAAAAAGAAAAAAGCGACAGAGAAACGCCGAGAGCAACAAAGGGAAAGGAGCAGCAGCCGGGAGGGGAAGGGATCCCCCAAAAATCGGCACCGAGCAGGGCCCGAAATCCCCGAAAACCCCAAAAAAACCTCGGGGGCAGCGCCCGGAGAGGCCCCGAGCGCCCCCAAAATCCCCGCTCCCAAATCCCTGCGGGGCAAAGCCCGGAGGGCGCTGGCGGCGAGGGCGGCAATGAAGAATTTCAGGGGCTAAAAAAAAGCGGATTTGGGACTCGCTGGGGGCTCAAAACGGCGCTCGGTGGCTCCCTGCACGGATTTTATGGAGCGAGGATAAAAAATCCCATTAAAAAAGGGGTCCCGGGCTTGGGGGGGCTGCGGAGAGAGGAAAACCCGAGCGGGGAGGGAATGGCAGGAGAACTCCGGGCCCTGCAGCTTTCACTCCAGAAAAACTTCTCCTTTTTTTCCCTTCTTTTTCCTTTTTTTCCCCCTCTTTTTCTTCTTTTCCCCCCTCTTTTTCTTTTATCCCCCCTCTTTTCCTTTTTCCCCCTCTTTTTCTTTTTTCCCCTCTTTTTCCTTTTATCCCCCCTCTTTTTCCTTTTCCCCCCTCTTTTCCTTTTTTCCCCCCTCTTTTCCTTTTTCCCCTCTTTTCCTTTTCCCCCCTCTTTTCCTTTTTTCCCCCTCTTTTCCTTTTTTTCCCCCTCTTTTCCTTTTTCCCCCTCTCTTTCCTTTTTTTCCCCCCTCTTTTCCTTTTTTTTTCCCCCTCTTTTCCTTTTTTTCCCCCCCTTTTCCTCTTTTCCCCCTCTTTTCCTTTTCCCCCCCTCTTTTCCCTTTTTTCCCCCTCTTTTCCTTTTTTCCCCCTCTTTTTCCTGCTCAAACTCATTTAAAAAAGAGAAAAGAACAGCGACAAAAAGGGAGCGGAGCCTCCCACTCTTCCCCTCCGCCGGGGCATTTTTGGGGCCGTTTAATACCAAAAAAAAAAAAAAAAAAAAAAAAAAAAAAGTCAGAAAAAAAAAAAAAAAGCAGGAAAAAATCCCTTATTTTAATTTTGACGATTTTTTTTTTTGTGTTTTGTTTTAAAAACCGCCTCGGTTCAAAGGCCGGGCGAAGGCGGCCGGGCCCTCTCGGAGGTGCCGCGATCAAAGGCGTCGCCTTTGTGCGGATGAAATGAGTGAAATGAGTTTATCCCGGCCGTGATTTACGGCGGCGGCCGCGCCGCTCTCATTGCGCCTCATAAATCTGTCAGCGGCGCCGAGAAAAGCCCGAGCGCCTTTCAGGGGGCCCGGAGCCACCCCGGGACAGCGCCGCCCCCTCCCCGAGCCCCCCCGAGCCCCCCAGAGCCCCCCAGGGAAAGGGACGGGGCAGAATAAATCGAATTTCCCGGGATTTTTCACCCCGTCCGCACAGCCCCGGCAGCGCCCCGGGCATGGGCGCCGAGATTTCCTCATTTGTTGGGTCCGGTTTGGGGAGGTTTGGGTGGGTTTAGGGTGAAATTTGGGGGCGTTTGGCCCAGTTTGGGGGTGTTTGGGTGGGTTTAGGGTGAAATTTGGGTGGGTTTAGGGTGGGTTCAGGGTGAAATTTGGGGGGTTTGTGTGAAATTTGGGGGTGTTTGGGTGGGTTTAGGGTGAAGTTTGGGGGTGTTTGGGTGAAGTTTGGGGGTATTTGGGTGGGTTCAGGGTGAAATTTGGGGGTGTTTGGCCCAGTTTGGGGGTGTTTGGGTGGGTTTAGGGTGAAGTTTGGGTGGGTTTAGGGTGGGTTTAGGGGGAAGTTTGGGTGGGTTTAGGGTGGGTTTAGGGTGAAATTTGGGGGGGTTTGGGTGGGTTTATGGTGAAGTTTGGGGGTGTTTGGGGTGGGTTTAGGGTGAAATTTGGGGGTGTTTGGGTGGGTTTAGGGTGAAATCTGGGGGGGTTTGGGTGAAATTTGGGGGTGTTTGGGTGGATTTTTACTCTAATTTGGGGGTATTTGGGTGGGTTTAGGGTGAAGTTTGGGGGTGTTTGGCCCAGTTTGGGGGTGTTTGGGTGGGTTTAGGGTGAAGTTTGGGGGTGTTTGGGGTGGGTTTAGGGTGAAATCTGGGGGCGTTTGGGTGAAATTTGGGGATGTTTGGGTGAAATCTGGGGGTGTTTGGGTGAAATTTGGTGGGGTTTGGGTGGGTTTAGGGTGAAATTTGGGGGTGTTTGGGTGGATTTAGGGTGAAATCTGGGGATGTTTGGCCCAGTTTGGGGGTGTTTGGGTGGGTTTAGGGTGAATTTTGGGTGGGTTTAGGGTGGGTTTAGGGTGAAATTTGGGGGTGTTTGGGTGGATTTTTACTCTAATTTGGGGGTGTTTGGGTGGGTTTAGGGTGAAATTTGGGGGTGTTTGGGTGGATTTTTACTCTAATTTGGGGATTTGGGGGCCAATTTGGGGGTTTTGGACCCAGTTCAGGGATCTCTGGGTGGATTTTTCGTCCAGTTTGGGGATTTTTAGTCCAAGTTAGGGATCTTTGGGTGAGGTTTTGGTGCCATTTGGGGATCAGTGGGGGATTTGGGACCCAATTTAAGGATTTTTGGTGCAATTTGGGGATCAATGGGGGATTTTGGACCCAATTTAAGGATCTTTGGGTGGATTTTTGGTCCAATTTGGGGACCTTCGTAGGGATTATTTTCTCGAATTTGGGGAACTTTGAGGGATTTTTTTGCCCCAATTTTGGGGATATTTGGGAGGGTTTTTGCCCCAGTTTTGGGGGTATTTGGGAGGTTTTTTGCCCCAGTTTTGGGGATATTTTGGGGGCATTATTTTCCCTGATTTTGAGATCTTTGAGGGGATTTTTTGGTTCAGTTTTCAGATTTTTTGGGGGGCACTCTTTTGCTCCAATTTTGCCGTCTTTGGGGCAGATTTTCTCTCCGATCTGGGGACCTTTGGGTGATTTTTTTTTTCTCTTTTTTTGGCCCAGTTTTTGGGCAGGGATTAACAAAGAGCTCGGGGGGTCCCCGATTTGGGGTGAGCGGGGGGGTCCCGGAGAGGCTCCCGAGGGTCCCGGGGATCCCCGCGCTGGCAGCGGGAGGAGGAGGAGGAGGAGGAGGAGGAGGAGGAGGAGGAGGAGGAGGAGGAGGAGGGGGAGCGCAGGGACTCTGCAAACAAAGGAATTTCTGAAATCAGAGCCCACACCAGGCCAGGCCGCGGCTCCTCTGCTCCTCGGGTTATACACTTGGGGCTTTTTCCCCAAAAAATTTAAATTTGTGGCGTCATCCCCCAAAATCCCTTTCCCGATGCAGAACAAGGCACAAAAAATCCGATTTTTTACCCAGCAAAACCACACGAGAAACCCTGTTAGGCGATTAAACCGCAAGAAAACAGAAATAAATCAACTTTTCGGATTTTTTTCCTCCTCCTCGGGTTATACACTTGGGGCTTTTTCCCCCCCCCAAAAAAAAATTTAAATTTGTGGATCCCCCAAAATCCCGATGCAGAACAAGGCACAAAAAATCCGATTTTTTACCCAGCAAAACCACGCCAGAAACCCCGTTAGGCCCGGAACGATTCAACCGCAAGAAAACAGAAATAAATCAACTTTCAGGATTTTTTTCCCCCATTTTTCCTCCCTCCCCGCTGGTTGTGCAGGCCCGGCCAGGCCGGGCTTTGCTGGGCCGGGGGATGAGCTCGGTGTCCGGCCTGGGGGAGGTCAGGGGGTGTCGAGGTCACTCCCGGGCTGTCAAACCCGGCTAATGGGGCAGAAAATGAACTCGGAGTGACCCCGGGCCGGCCCTGCCCGCATTTCCCACAGAAATCCCGGCCCTAAACGGCCCCGGCCCGGCCTAAGCCGCGCTTAGAGCGGGGCTGGGCCTGGGACAGGCCTAAAGCCGGAATATTCGGAATATTCGGAGTTCGTGGCACGGTTTAAATCGGGAGTGTTCGAACTTCCTGGGGCGGTTTAACCCGGGAATATTCACATTTCCTGGGACGGTTTAAATTGGGAATATTCACATTTCCTGGGACGGTTTAACCCGGGAATATTCGAACTTCCTGGGACGGTTTAACCCGGGAATATTCGAACTTCCTGGGACAGTTTAAACTGGGAAAGTTCCCAGTTCCTGGGACAATTTAACCCGGGAATGTTCCCAGTTCCTGGGACAGTTTTAATTGGGAATATTCGAACTTCCTGGGACAGTTTAAATTGGGAAAGTTCCCAGTTCCTCCGAGAGTTTAACCCGGGAATATTCACATTTCCTGGGGCGGTTTAACCCGGGAATATTCGAATTTCCTGGGGCGGTTTAAATTGGGAAAGTTCCCAGTTCCTGGGACAATTTAACCCGGGAATGTTCACATTTCCTGGGACAGTTTAAATTGGAAATATTCGAAATTCCTGGAACAGCTCAACCCGGGAATATTCACATTTCTCGGGACAGTTTAACCCGGGAATGTTCCCAGTTCCCGGGACATTTTGAACCAGGAATTTCCGCATTTCCCGGGACACTTTGGACCAGGAATATTCGCATTTCCCAGGACATTTTGGACCAGGAATATTCTCATTTCCCGGGACATTTTGAACCAGGAATTTTCGCCTTTCCCGGGACACTTTAACCCGGGAATGTTCTCATTTCTCGGGACATTTTGACCCAGGAATGTTCTCCTTTCCCGGGACACTTTAACCCGGGAATGTTCACATTTCCCGGGACACTTTAACCCGGGAATGTTCTCCTTTCCCGGGACACTTTAACCCAGGAATATTCGCATTTCCCGGGACACTTTAACCCAGGAATATTCGCATTTCCCGGGACATTTTGAACCAGGAATGTTCTCATTTCCCAGGACACTTTAACCCGGGAATGTTCACATTTCCCGGGACATTTTGAACAGGAATTTTCTCCTTTTCCGGGACACTTTGACCCGGGAATTTTCTCCTTTCCCGGGATACCCAGCGCCCTCTCCACCAAACCCTCTCCGAACCGTCCTGCGGGAGATTTAACTCAGGAAAAAACGGGGGAAAAACGGGGAAAAAACGGGGAAAAAACGGGGAAAAAGCGACTTTTGAGCATCAACCCCCAACTCTGCGGATCTCCCGCAGCCAACCCCAACCACGCCCAGCCCCAAACCGAGACAGAATTCAAACAAAAAACCCCAAACCCCTCCAAGACCCGCCCCAAAAAAGCGGAGGGAAAAGGGAAAAACCCCACACGAGAACTGGCGGGGAGTTTCTCCCTCCGCCCCTATTGGCCCAAAACTCCTTTTTTTTCACTCAGAATTTGGCCCAGGTTTCTGTCAGGACCAAAAAAGAACCAAGAAGTGCCCAAGTCCCGCCGGGAGAGCGCCCCCGTTACCTGCTCGGCTCCCAAATCCTTTTTCCAGCGCCCTCACGCTCGGGGTGGCTCCTTCCAAAGCGACCGGGCAGGGACGGGGGGGCCGCTGGAAATTTGGGATTTTCTCCCTCAAAAAAAAGAGAATTTTCACCTTTGGGCCGCGGGTTTTATTACTGGCCATATCTCTAATATTTCTATTATTAATTCTACTCCTCATGGGTGCCCCTGAAGGTTTCTTGCGGGAGTCCGGGGGGTTTTTGCCGCCAGACGGTCTGCGGAGATTTGCTGTTGAATAACAATGGGAAAAGGGATAAGTATTTCAAGAAAAGGAGTGATTAATGATTTTCTGTATAATTCTCGCATTTTTCTTGCCTTCTGTCCGCTCCTAATGGCTGTGAACTTTCGGGTCCTATAGAAATCTCCTTTTCTCCCCCTTCCACCCCATTCACGCTCCCCAGCCCTGATTTGCCCCCACAGACCCCGCATTCCTGCCAGCATATGTTTCTCTGGGTTTTTTTTATTTTTCCCCCTTTTTTTCTGGTTTTAAACACCCGTTTTTGGCCATTCTTAGGAGCCCCCCTCCCGAAAATCGCACCCTCTTCCCAGGCAGATCAAAGGGAGGAGCGGCGGAACAAAAAACGCAGCGGAGACCAAACGAACCAGGCCCAACCTGGTGGGATCCGGGTGAAACGCGGCCCTTGCCGGGAAAATAAAGGCAGAAAATAAAGAAACTCCCGGGTTTCGCTGTCCCCACCTCTAAAACCGCGAGAATTAAACCAAAATCCGATTTTTTTTTCTTTTTTTTTTTTTTTTTTAATACATCACATGGAGCAGAGCCTGCACCATGTGACCGCGCGAATATTATTTATTTTAAGGCATTAAAAAGTGGGAAAAAAAATTTAAAAAAAACCAAAAAATCACGCGGTTGGGGTTTGTGTGAACGGGGGGCGGCGGAATTTTGGGGGGAACAATTGGGGTGAGCTCGGGCAGCCGGGGCAGGGATTTGGAATCTCCCAGCCCTGCTTTGTCTCGGGATAAAAAAGGGCCGGGATCCGGGTCCTGCTTGGGATTTTTGGAGGATTCTGAATGTTGAACAGAATTTTACAACATTATTTTTATTTTTATTTTTATTTTTATTTTTATTTTTATTTTTATTTTTATTTTTATTTTTATTTTTATTTTTTTTTATTTTTATTCTATTATTATTACGACTACTACTACTACTATTACTATTACTACTATTACTATTAATACTATTATTTTATTTTACTATTAATACTACTATTTACTATTCATACTATTATTATTTGATTTCTTTTTATTTTTATTATTTTTCGTTTCATTTTCTTTATTTTTATTTTTATTATTTTTAGTTTTATTTTATTGTATTGTATTGTTATTTCATTTTAATTTTTTAAAATTTTTATTTTCAATTTTACTTGATTTATCTAGTTATATTTATATATCTATTTATAGCTATATTTTATATTCATAGCTCTCTGTATTCATATTTACACTTTATATTTATACCTCCACTTACAGCCACACTCACACCTACCCTTACACGTGTATTTACACTTAAACCTATATTTACCAGATTTTTATTCCTATTACCATCATTATTTCAGGCCCCACAGCCCTTTCCTCCAGCTGCCTCCACCCCCTTGGAGAACAATAAATTTGGGTTTTTTTCTCCCTTCCTAACCCAGAACCGCGCCGGTTTTTTGTGGTTTTTTTTAGTTTTTTTATTTTCTTTTTTTCTCTCCATCCTTTCCTACCCGAAAAAAAGAAGAAAATGAAAATTAATACAAGAGCTGCGGCCGACAAAAGGAGCCATTTGTCTTCTTGATTATCTATTTGCTTGTCAGGCCCTGAGCTATGGCAGCAGCGGCTCCTTTTGTGCACCCCAAACCCACCCGGAACCCCCCGAACATCTGGGCCCAAATTGGACTCATTAATGCAGTAACTACCCCGGAGAAGGAGGGATTTCAAACAACAACAACAAAACAAAAATAAAATCATGAAAAAAAAAAAAAATAGAAATAAATAAAAGCGAAAAGATCTCGGGAGAAATCGGAGGCGGCAAAGCGTTAATGAGCGGCCGCGCTTGGGCTGGGGGTCGGAAAAGGAGAATTAATCTGCGCTTTGGACAAATAAATCATCATATCTGGGGCTTAGCGCTGCTTAGGGCCGCTCAAACATCTTTTGTTTTCATTAGGGCGCCGCTGACAACGAAAAAAAAAGCCCGAAAAGAATCACCCGAAATTGCAAATAAAGCGATTGTTCGCGGCCCGCAATAAACGTGGTTATTTTTGCACCCCATAAATAACCCCAGCCCCGCCTCGCCCCCCCGAAGAACCACGCAGGGGCAGCTTTGGGATCGGAATTTATTTCTGAGCAGCGGTTTTGGGGTTTTTGGGGCATTTCCAGGTGAATCCGGACAGCCCCGAGCACAAAGGGGGCGGAGGAGGCGGGGGAGGCCCGAAATTCGCATTTTCAGCCCCAAACCGGGGCAGGGAGGAGCTTTGGGGCGCTCCCAGTTCATCCCAGTTCATCCCAGTTCATCCCAGTTCATCCCAGTTCCCCTTCCCTCCCCACCCCCTCACTCACAATGAACCTGCTGGGTTCCCAAAAAAACCCAAATAAACCCCAAAAAAAAGGGTCTGATCCCACTCCATTCCCTTCTTTGTCCAACACCTCCTTGACCAAACTCTCGTTTTTTAAATTTATTTTTTTTTTCTCCCTGATATCGCAAAGTTCTCAACTCCCCAGAGGAGATTTTGGGGTTTTTTGTTGAGTTTTGGTCGATTTTTTTGGATTTTTTTTTCCTCTCCGATTTCGTCTCTTTGGGACAACGGGGCAGAAACTTCGGGGTTGGGAAGGAAAGAGAGGAGGGGAAGGAGGAAGGGGGAGAAAATTAATAAAGAAATAGGAAAAAAAAGGGAGAAAAAGGAAAATAAAGAAGGAAAAACAAAGGGAAAATCAAGGGGAAAGAAAGGAATTAAAAAAGGGTGAAAAAAGGGGAAAGAAGGAGGGGGGAAGAAAACTGATAAAGAAAACTTTTATAAAGGGGGGAAAAGCAGAATAAAGGGGAAGAAAGGCAAAAAAAAAAAAACAAAACAAAGAAAAACAAAGAAAAAAGAAAAAAGAAAAAAGAAGGTGAAAAAATGACAAAAAAAAATATTTTTAAGAAGATGGGGAAAAGGGGGGAAAAGAAAAGAAACCAAGAAAAAAAGGGGAAAAAAAGAAGAAAAAAATGAAAAAAATAAAAATAAAGGGGGATAAAGGAGGGCAAAAAAAAAGGGAAAATCAGGGAAAAAAAAAAAGAAAAAATGGAGGAAAAAAAAAAGGCCAAAAAGGGGGTGGAAAACGCAGTTGTGGGGAAGGAGCTGAGGCTCATTTATTACAGCGGGCGCTGCTGTCGGGGTAATAGCAGACATAAGGTCCATCCTTTGTACGGGAGAGTAAACATGACAAATGGGGCCGGGCTCGGCCTGATTAAAGATGAAACAAGGATCCATCGCAGCCAAATCCCAAAAAAAACCCCGAGCAGCCTCCCCTTCCCCGGGCTTTGTGCTCAGCTGAGCCCAGCGCCGGCCCCGCGCTGCGGAGCGGGGTAAAAATCACCAAAATTCAAATTATTGGGGGGAATTACCAGCACTCGCCTGTCTATGTGGGTCAAATCGGGGTAAAAATGATCAAAATTCAAATTATTGGTGGGAATAACCAGCACTCGCCTGGCCCCGCGCTTCGGAGCGGGGTAAAAATCATCAAAATTCAAATTATTGGTGGGAATTACCAGCACCCGCCTGGCCCCGTGGTTCGAATCGGGGTAAAAACGATCAAAATTAAAATTATTGGAGGGAAGAACCAGCATCCGCCTATGTGGGTCAAATTGTTGTAAAAATGATCAAATTTCAAATTATTGGGGGGAATAACCAGCACCTGCCTGGCCCCGTGCTTCGGATCGGGGCAAAAATGATCAAAATTCAAATTATTGGGGGGAATAACCAGCACCCGCCTATGTGGGTCAAATCGGGGTAAAAATGATCAAAATTCAAATTATTGGTGGGAATACCCAGCATCCGCCTCTCTATGAGGGTCAAATCAGGGTAAAAATAATGAAAATTCAAATTATTGGGGGGAAGAACCAGCACCCGCCTATGTGGGTCAAATTGGTGTAAAAATGATCAAAATTAAAATTATTGGTGGGAATGACCAGCACCTGCCTGGCCCCGCGCTTCGGATCGGGGTAAAAATGATCAAAATTCAAATTATTGGGGGGAATAACCAGCACCCGCCTATGTGGGTCAAATCGGGGTAAAAATGATCAAAATTCAAATTATTGGTGGGAATAACCAGCACCCGCCTGGCCCCGAGGTTCAAATCGGGGTAAAAATGATCAAAATTCAAATTATTGGGGGGAATAACCAGCACTCGCCTGTCTATGAGGGTCAAATCAGGGTAAAAATGATCAAAATTCAAATTATTGGTGGGAATAACCAGCACCCGCCTGTCCCTATGGTTGAAAACAAAAATTTCAGATGATTGGCCATAGATAATGAGCACCCGGCCTGTCCCCGCTGTTCGGATCAGTGTAAATAATGACAAAAATTAAAATTTCCCGCTCTGCACACCCCAAACACGCACGCACATCCATGGGGGCGGTTATAGGGCAGCAGCCCCTCTGTGGGATCGGGTTTGGGATCCTCCTTGAGGGATTTGGCTTTGGGATCCTCCTTGTGGGATCGGCCTTTGGGCTCCTCCTCCTTGTGGGATCAACTTTGGGTTCCTCCTCCTTGTGGGATTTGAGTTTGGGATCCTCCTCCTTGTGGGATTTGAGTTTGGGATCCTCCTTGTGGGATCGGCCTTTGGGATCCTCCTCCTTGCGGGATTTGAGTTTGGGATCCTACTTGTGGGATCAAGTTTGGGATCCTCCTTGAGGGATTTGACTTTGGGATCCTCCTCCTTGTGGGATCTGGGTTTGGGCTCCTCCTCCTTGTGGGATTTGAGTTTGGGATCCTCCTCCTTGCGGGATCGGCCTTTGGAATCCTCCTCCATGTGGGATTTGAGTTTGGGATCATCCTTGACGTATTTGAGTTTGGGATCCTTGTGGGATCTGCCTTTGGGATCCTCCTCCTTGAGGGATGTGACCTCGGGATCCTCCTGGTGGGATGCAACTTTGGGATCCTCCTCATTGTGGGATCTGCCCTTGGGATCTTCCTCATTGTGGGATCTCAGTTTGGGATCCTCCTCCTTGAAGATTCAGCCTTTGGGATCCTCCTTGAGGCATTTGAATTCGGGATCCTCCTTGTTGTGGGATCTGCCCTTGGGATCCTCCTTGTTGTGGGATCAGCCTTTGGGATCGGAGGAGGAGCTGACCCGATCTCGGCGTTGGGGGATGAGGAGCAGCCCTGCCTTTCCCCACGGCTCAAACAATCATTAAAATAATGGTAAAAATTAAAATTCTCACATTTCCCTTCCTGCACCCGCACGGGGTCACACCCCAAACTCGCACCAACGTGCATGGGGGCAGTTACAGGGATCGAGTTTGGGATCCTCCTCCTTGTGGGATCGGCATTTGGGATCATCCTCAAAGGATTTGAGTTTGGGACCCTCCTCCTTGTGGGGTGTGACTTTGGGACCCTCCTCCTTGTGGGATGTGACTTTGGGACCCTCCTCCTTGAGGTATTTGAGTTTGGGATCCTCCTCGTTGTGGGGTTTGTGTTTGGGATCCTCCTCCCTGTGGGATCTGCCCTTGGGATCCTCCTCCTTGTGGGATCGGCATTTGGGATCATCCTCAAAGGATTTGAGTTTGGGACCCTCCTCCTTGTGGGGTGTGACTTTGGGACCCTCCTCCTTGTGGGGTGTGACTTTGGGACCCTCCTCCTTGAGGTATTTGAGTTTGGGATCCTCCTCGTTGTGGGGTTTGTGTTTGGGATCCTCCTCCTTGTGGGATTTGCCTTTGGGATTGGAGGAGGAGCTGACCCGATCTCGGCGTCGGTGATGAAGAGCAGCCCCGCCTTTGCCCACGGTTCAAATAATAATTAAAATAATGATAAAAATTAAGATTAAAAATTAAAGTTATCGCGTTTCCCTCTCTGCACTCGCACGAGTTCACGGCCCGAACACGCACACGCATCCATGGGGGCGGTTATAGGGTGGGGGCCGGTCCATGGGATCGAGTTTGGGTTCCTGCTCCTGGCGGGATCTGCCTTTGGGATCCTTGCTGGATCTGCCTTTGGGATCCTTGCTGGATCTGCCTTTGGGATCCTTGTGGGATCTGGCTTTGGGATCCTCCTTGTGGGACGTGACCCTGGGATCCTCCTCGAGGGATCTGGCTCTGGGATCCTCCTCCTCCTCCATGTGGGATCTGCATTTGGGCTCCTCCTCCTTGAACGCTCTGCCTTTGGGCTCCTCCTCCTTGTGGGATCTGCATTTGGGATCCTCCCTGCAGGATCTGGCTTTGGGCTCCTCCTCCTTGTGGGATCTGCATTTGGGATCCTCCTCCCTGTAGGATCTGCCTTTGGGATCCTCCTTGTGGGATTTGCGTTTGGGATCCTCCCTGTAGGATCTGCCTTTGGGATCCTCCTTGTGGGATTTGCGTTTGGGATCCCCCCTGTAGGATCTGCCTTTGGGATCCTCCTTGTGGGATTTGCGTTTGGGCTCCTCCTCCTCCTCCTCCTCCTCCTCCTCCTCCTCCTCCTCCTCCTCCTCCTCCTCCTCCTCCTCCTCCTCCTCCTCCTCCTCCTCCTCCCTGCGGGATCTGCGTTTGGGATCCTCCTTGCGGGGCCTGCAGGGCTCCGGAGGAGGAGCCGGACCTGACCTTGGTGTTGGGCAGTTTGTGATCCTTTTTCCACTTCATCCTCCGGTTCTGGAACCAGATCTTGATCTGGCGCTCGCTGAGGCTCAGGGCGTGCGCGATCTCCAGGCGCCGGCGCCGCGTCAGGTACCGGTTGTAGTGGAACTCCTTCTCCAGCTCCAGCACCTGCTGCCGCGTGTAGGCCGTGCGCGAGCGCTTGGGCTCCGCGCCGCACAACCCGGGGGCCACTGCCCGGGAATGGGGGGCACGGCGGGGAAAAAAAGGGGGGAAAAAGATGTCAGAATAATAATAAAAAAAAAAAGGGGAAAATATGTGGAAATATGGAAAATTAATAGGGGGGGGATGTGTGGAAATATTTAAAGAAATGGGGGTGAAAGATGTGAAAATACAAAAAATGAAAGACGTGAAAATGCAAAAAAATGGGGGGGGGAATATGTAGAAATATGGAAAAATAATAGGGGGGGATGCGTGGAAATACAAAAAAAAAGTGAGGGGAAATAGTTTTAAAAAATGGGGTGAAAGATGTGAGGATGTTAAAAAAAATGGGGGAAATATGTGGAAATATAGAAAAATAATAGGGGGGCATATGTGGAAATATTTAAAAAAATGGGGGCGAAAGGTGTGAAAATACAAAAAAATGAAAGACATGAAAATACAAAAAATGGGGGGGAAAATATGTAGAAATATAGAAAAATAATAGGGGGGGATGTGTGGAAATAGAAAAAAAAAAGCGGGGGGGAAATATGGGGAAATAGTTTTAAAAATGGGGGAAAAAGGTGTGAAAATAGAAAAAATGAAAGATGTGAAAATATAAAAAATGGGGGGGGGAAATAGGTGGAAATATAGAAAAATAACGGGGGGGGATGTGTGGAAATACAAAAAAAAAAAGTGGGGGGGAAATATGGGGAAATATTTTAAAAAATGGGGGTGAAAGATGTGAGGATGTTAAAAGAAAAATGGGGGGGGAAATATGTGGAAATATAGAAAAATGGGGGGATGTAAAAATATAGAAAAGTGAGGAGGGAAAGGTGGAAATACAGAAAAAAAGGGGGGAAAGATGTGGAAATATTTAAAAAGGGGGAAATACAGAAAAATGGAGGGGAAAAAAGTGAAAATACACACACACACACAAAAAGGGGGAAATATTTGGAAATACAAAAGAATGGGGGGGAGGATGTGAAAACATGAGGAAAAGAAAAGGGAGAATATATTAAAACACACAAAAGAAAGGGAAAAAAGGGAGAAAAGATGTGAAAACACACACAAAAAAGGGAATACACGAGAAGAAAACACAAAAAAAAAAAAAAGGAAAAAAAGGGAGAACACACAGAAGAAAGGAGAAAATACAAGGGAAAAATAAATAAAAAGGAGGGGAAAAAAAAGAAAAGCAGAATTACCGAGCCGTTCCTTTAATGGGTTCTTTCCCCCCTCCAAAAATCACACACAAAAAAAAAAGAAAAAGAAGAAAGAGAAGAACCGTCACACATCCTTTGGAAGGGGAGATTTGCTTTTTTAAAAAAAAATAAATAAATAAAATGGAAAGGTTCTAAAAGTGCCCCCAGAACCGAAGCTCCAATCTCCGCCTCACGGTGGGCGCGGGTTCCTGAAAAATTCGAGGTTTTCCCAGGGCCCCCCCGGCCGCCCTCCCCGCGCCCCGTGCGGGTGGAAATTCGCGGAATTACCGCCGAAAGTTCCGCCTGCGCGCTGGGGCAAGGGGCGAGCGCGGGGGCTGCGGGCTGGGAAATGCCTCCTTTAAAAATAAATAATAATAATAAAAAATGAAAAATAAAAATAGAGAGATAAAAAAAACAGGAGGAAAAAAAAGGGAGGGGGAAAGAAACTGAGAGGAAAAAAAATGAGAAGAAAAAAAAAAAAAAAAGAGGGCAGGGGAGGGGAGGAAAACAGTAAAACTCCACTCAATCCGCCACTTAAATACAAATTACCAAAACATAAAACTTCACTTAGGAAGATTCAACAGCCGTAAAAAAAAAAAAAAAAAAAAAGGCAAAAAAAAAAAAGAAAAAAAAAGCAGCAAAGTAGCCTGGAAGAAACCGGAGGAGGATGGTAACAGAGACTTCAAAGGCACATGGCCAAGCAGAGCAATAAAAATTTATGGAGGATGTAATTATAGCGCTCTGCAAAGCGGCGCTCGTAAATCTCCGCCGGGCGCTGCTTTCACGAGCCGTGCCCGGGCCGCGAGGCGCTGCTCCAACTATAAAGCGAAGCCCTTTTCCCTGCGCCCGCACTCACCCGAGCTTACGTGGGCTTTTTTCATCCAGGGGTAGAGCACGGGCTCGGCGGGGCCGCGGCTGCAGGCGGGGGCCGGGCTGGGGCTGCGCGGCCGCGGCTCGGCCGCTGCGCGGGGCGGCGCGGAGCCCGGGCACGGCGGGTACGGCTGCTCCGCGCAGGCGGCCCGCGGCTCGTGGTACATCGGCTCATGGTGGAAAGAGCTCTCCCGCTGGTGCCGCTGGCCGCCGTAGTATTCCGGCGAGTGATTGGGAAGGTAATCGCTGTGGGAATATTCTTCACAGGGTGGGAACTTGGGGTCCACGTAGTTGGAGTTGATCAGGAACGAGCTCATGGCCATGAATTCCTTGGAATGGCGCGCACGACGCGGGGGGAAGGAAAACAACTCTATCTATATCTATATCTGTATATCTAATCTATATCTATATATATCTGTATCTGTATATATATGGATGGATGTCCCTCTCTCCCTCCGTTCTCTTTCTCTGCTTAAAATTTATTCGTGCGCCCCCCAGCCCCCCCGCCTCCCTTTGGTGCTTTTCCTGTTTGGCCGAACCCTCCTACTTTACTGTCAAGTGAACAAAGTTGGCTCCATGTGACAGCGCGGGCCAATGGCGAGGGCCACGCCGAGCCCCGGATAAGGAAAATGAGGAAACCTGCGCAGGCCGGGCTCTGCCGGGGCCCCCCGGCATCCCCGGGGAGGCGCTCGGGGGGCGCCCGCTGCCCTCCGGCCGCCCCCGGCCGCCCCCGGCCACCCCCGTTCAACCCCGGCCACCCCCGTTCGCCTCCGTTCACCCCCGTTCGCCCCCGGCCGCCTCCGTTCACCCCCGGTCACCCCCGGCCGCCCCCGGCCACCCCCGGCCATCCCCGTTCGCCTCCGTTCACCCCCGGCCGCCCCCGTTCGCCCCCGTTCAGTCCCGGCCGCCCCTGTTCAGTCTCGTTCACCCCCGTTCGCCCCCGTTCGCCCCCGTTCACCCCCGTTCAGCCCCGGCCGCCCCTCGGGGGAGTGTCCCGGGCTGGGGGCTCCGCGCCCCCACCTCAGGAAGGGAATAACGAGAGCGCGGCCCGGTACAAGCGGAATTGATTTAAAAGCGGGATTTAAAAGCGGAATTTCGAAGCGGGATTTAAAAGCGGGATTTAAAACCGGGATTTCGAAGCGGGAATTAAAAGCGGAATTGATTTAAAAGCGGGATTTAAAACCGGGATTTCGAAGCGGGATTTAAAAGCGGGATTTCGAAGCGGGATTTTCCGGGGGGATCGCGGCGCTGCCTCCCCCCGGCCCCCGCGGGCGCAGCTGAGCCGCGCTCGCCACCCCCGGGCCGGGGTCGCTGCCCCCCGAGCGGGGCTGGCAGAGATGGATGGGCCATGGCCGGGGATCGATAGGGAACGCGGCGGCGAACTCGGGCTGAGGGGGACCCCAAAACCTCCCCCGCACCGAGAGCAGCGCGGCCGCCCGGGCGGAGCGCGCGTTGAGGAACGATCATGACCAAAAATTACCACGAAAATGATCACAAACCAAATTAAGCCGAGCCCCGGCGCGGCTTGGCCTCGCCCTGCCGGCCATGAAGAGGCTCTGAAAGGCTTCGAGACCCCCCTGAAATCCCCCAATTCCTGCGGGCAGAGCCCCAGGAAAGCGGCGGCGGGGGCAGCGAGGGGATTTTATTGATTCCTGACTCCGCCTCAGCGCCCAGACCACACAAATTAAAGCAAAGGCGGGCGAGCCCCGCTCTGAAACGGCAGCGGCGACCCCAAAATGCCCCAAATGCCCCAAATGCCCCAAATCCCCCCGGCAGCTCCGCCGTTATCAGCTCGAGCCCTGATAAAGTTTTATCGCAGCAGCGCCGCAGTTGAGCTGAGGTCAAACCCAAAGATTTCCTTGGAGCCCTAAAGCGCTCAAACCCTCGTTCCCACCTTTCTGTTATTTGGATTTTTAGGGTTTTTTTGGGGGGTTTTTTAATGGCTTCGGGGTTTGTAGTGTTTGTGTCAACTACATATTCCCCTAGATGCGAATTTGTGACCCAACTTCCTCTACACAAATTCGGATCTACAGGGTACATATAGAAGACAGTTGCGTCCTCCTCGGTCTCAGATCTTCTCCTACCGCCACAATTCTCTTCTGGGGCAAAATTTGGGGTTTTTGGGAGATCGGGGCTGCGCCCCAGGAGAATTCCCCGCCGAGGGGGAAGCGCGATTCGTTAACGCAGCGAGGCTGCAGAGCGCGCAGAGAGGAAAATCGGGATTTTCCCTCCTTTTCCCTGCGCACCTTGGGCGTTATTTTGGGGTGAAAACATCGGGTCCTGGGGTGAAGGTGGAGGCGCGGGCGCGCAAGGAGACGGGGACCCCAAATTCCGCTTTTTAAAAGAGAAATTCCCCCAAGCTCCGCGGCCACCCCGCCCTGGAAGCCTCGTCACGATTTTTCTGGTGGGCAGCGCAAAGATTTCACCCATTTCTCGTTGCTGGAGGTCACCCAAGGTTTGGGTTTAGCCGTGCGGGGAAATGGGAAAAGAAAAAAAGAAAAAAAGGGAAAAAAAAAAAAGGGAAAAAAAAAAAAAAAGAGAAAGAAGCAGATGAAAAGAAATCCAGAATGTAAAGGCAGATGGGACGACAGGTTTTTTTTTAATGGCAGGCAATTCTTTTTACAACCCGAGAAAAAGATCAAAGGCGTTTCGTTTCCGAAAAAAGGGATATAAAGCAATAAAATATTCATACTGTCTAGGTAATGAACCTTCATTCGGAACTAATGAGGGTAGCATCATGTTGAGATTTCCTTTAAAATTACAGTTGCCCAAGAGATTCAAAGTAGCGCAGCCCCCCCCTTTCTTTTCTCTTTTTTTCCCCTTTTTTTCTGCTTTTTCCCCCCTTCTTTTCTCTTTTTTTTTTTTTCTTTTTTTTTTTTTTTTTGTATTTCAAAAGGCAGAACATTTTCAGGTCAAGTATCTCCCGAATTAATTGCATTTAAATGCCGCGGCGGAGAGGGCATCAGGGAAAAGCTGCATTTACAATTCCTGTCAATGCATTCGGCAGATTCCGAGAACTCCCGCATTTTCCATTAGAAAAATTAAAAAAAAATTAAAATTTCTGGCCAAGAATAAAACCCCCGAATTCTCGAATTCTCCCCGTGCTGGATTTTTCAGGCACTTGCAGGTGGAAAAATCGCTTTTCCTGCTGAAATCTCCCAGCTGAACCCCGAATAACCCAGCGGCGCTCGGAGAACAAACCAAAAGCATCCAAGAAATCATCTCAGACCCTTTAAAAACCCCCACATTTCCGGCAGAGATTCCCACCTCAAAATTCACCTTTTCCTCTAAAACCTGCCCGGAAAGTGAGGAGGAACCAACACGGCGGCCACGGACGCCATAAAACACCGCAATAAATCCCGTTACGGCTCCTTCTGGGCTTTAATTTCACTTTAATCCCCTCTTTAGCTCTTTTCGATTTTATTCCTCCTTCCCGGCCCCTCCAAGCCGTTTTATTTATTCCATTTTCTCTAGGAATAGCCAGGCCTTATTCTCGATTTTTAACCCCCTCCCACATCCCTTTTAAAAAAAAATAAATAATAAAATAAATAAATCGGGTTTTTTTTTGACAGCGCAGGGCCGGCCTTTGCCGAGCAGCACCCCTAGCGTCTGCCGGGATTCATTTTCCCCCAAAACACCTCCGAGGAATCTCCCCCGATCCCAAATTCCCAAGCCGCCCTTCACCTTTGGCGCAACTTTCTCGCTGAATTTTTATTGGGTTGGGGTTTTTTGGTTTTTGGGGGTTTTTTTTTTTGGCCCCGTTTCAGAGCGGCGCGGGGTGACCTCGGGGGCACCCCCGGATTCTCCGTTTTGAGGAGGGGGTCCCCAAACCCTTCCCCAGAGGGGGGGTCCGGCCGCGCTTCCTACCTGGGCTCAGCGCGGCTCCTTCTGCTCGGGGCGCTCCCGCAGGGCTGGGGGAGCTGGGGAGGCGAAATCCCCCAAAAAAACCCCAAAATCCTCCCCAAAATCCTCCCCGAACCCCGCACGGGCCCCTCCCCGCTGCCCCCGCTCCGCTTTTATATCGCGATAATTGCCCCGAACCCCACATTTCCCTCTCGCTGCTCCCAAACCCCAAATTTCCTTCTCGCTGTTCCCAAACCCCCAAATCTCCCTCTGGCTTTCCCGAAACCCCCAAATTCCCCTCTCTCTGTCCCCAAATTTCCCTTTCGCTGCTCCCAAACCCCCAAATCTCCCTCTGGCTTTGGCCAAACCCCCAAATTCCCCTCTCGGTGTCCCCAAACCCCGAAATTTCCCTCTTGCTGCCCCCAAATTTCCCTTTCGCTGCTCCCAAACCCCCAAATTCCCCTCTCTCTGTCCCCAAATTTCCCTCTGGCTTTCCCGAAACCCCCAAATTTCCCTCTCGGTGTCCCCAAATTTCCCTCTCTCTGTCCCCATTTCCCCTCTCCCTGTCCCCAAATTTCCCTCTGGCTTTCCCCAAACCCCCAAATTTCTCTCTCACTGTCCCCAAATTTCTCTCTCTCTGTCCCCAAATTCCCCTCTCTCCGTCCCCATTCCCCTCTGGCTTTCCCCAAACCCCCAAATTTCTCTCTCACTGTCCCCAAATTTCTCTCTCTCTGTCCCCAAATTCCCCTCTCTCCGTCCCCATTCCCCTCTGGCTTTCCCCAAACCCCGAAATTTCTCTCTCCCCGTCCCCATTCCCCTCTCTCTCCCCTCCTTCCTCCTCCTCCTCCTCCTCCTCCCGGGCTCCGTCCTGTTCCCGGTTTTCGGGGTTATTTTCGGGGTTATTTTCGGGGTTATTTTCGGGGTTCTTTCCGCTCCCCGCTCCGCGCCCCGCGTTGTCCCGGCGCTGCCGCGGAGGCCCCGGAGCGCCGCGGGCTGGGAAAGGCGCAAGTTTTGGTATTAATCTCATACTTTGGCAGTCTTTGTTAAACAGCGAGGCGTGTCCGCAGCCGCGCTGACCCGCGCTTCACCCCAACTTTTAATTTTTTTTTTTTTTTTGGCTTCTTTTTTTCTCCTTTCCCACCCGCCCCGAGGTGTTTTCCCCTCTCCAGTCATTCCCCTCTGCGAAGATGGGGATTTATTTGGTTTAATTCTATTTTTTTTTGCTTCTTTTTCTCCTTTTCCACCCGCCCCGAGGTGTTTTCCCCTCTCCAAAGACGGAGATTTATCTGGTTTAATTCTATTTTTTTTGCTTCTTTTTCTCCTTTCCCACCCGCCCCGAGGTGTTTTCCCCTCTCCAGTTTTTCCCCTCTCCGAATATGGAGATTTATTTGGTTTAATTCTATTTTGTTTTTCCTGCCTCTCCCCACACTCAGCCCGTCAGAAACTCCATAAATTTTGGCGATCCTAATTTTATTTCTTTTTATTTTTTTATTTAAATTTGGCCAGAAACTCCATAAATTTTGGCGATTCTAATTTTATTTCTTTTTTTTTTTTTTTTTAATTTAAATTTGGCCAGAAACTCCATAAATTTTGGCGATTCTAATTTTATTTCTTTTTATTTTTTTATTTAAATTTGGCCAGAAACTCCATAAATTTTGGCGATCCTAATTTTATTTCTTTTTATTTTTTTATTTAAATTTGGCCAGAAACTCCATAAATTTTGGCGATCCTAATTTTATTTCTTTATATTTTTTTTTATTTAAATTTGGCCAGAAACTCCATAAATTTTGGCGATTCTAATTTTATTTCTTTATTTTTTTATTTAAATTTGGCCAGAAACTCCAGAAATTTTGACGATCCTAATTTTATTTCTTTATATTTTTTTTTTAATTTAAATTTGGCCAGAAACTCCATAAATTTTGGCGATCCTCATTTTATTTCTTTATATTTTTTTTTATTTAAATTTGGCCAGAAACTCCATAAATTTTGGCGATCCTCATTTTATTTCTTTATTTTTTTTTTATTTTTAAATTTGGCTGGGATTTCTCCCGCTGGAGGTCTGAGGGCTTTTAACCAGGGCAGAATTTGAAATAAAATTTAAAAAATCCATGAGGAGGATAAAGGCGGGGAAGGAGAGGTGGGCACGGACCCACACCTGCTTTGCGAGGGGGATTTAAACCCGCTCTGAACCCACCCGAAACGCCCCAAAATTTGGAATATTTGGGTGAACGGGAATTCCCTTTTCAGCCCGCTTTTCCCACCAGCTCCTACACGGCCAAAAAGGGCGATTGGGGACGTAAATCGCCATTAAAATCCGTATTCAATCGATTGCCGGGCGGAAAAAAACCCCAAAATAGGGGCGAAAACCCCAGAAACGCCAGCAAAAAACCCCACCCTGACCCCGCGCTCAGGCAGGGAGATAAATGAGAACCACCCTGGAAAATCCTGCCCCGAATTTCCCCTCCCGCCCCTCGCGGCCCTAAATTGAAATTTAAACATCGCAGGGCAGGGGCTGGGCGGGCGGAGGAAGGCGCGGAAAATTCCATTTATTGTTTTGGGCAGGGGGAGGAGGATTTGGGGATTTTATTGCGGCCGGGCGAGACCTCCGGGCTTTAATCCGCGGGGAGCAAACCGGGTTTGGCCGCCGCCACCTGCGCGGATCAGCGCGGAAATTCCCGCGCCGGGCGTGGATCGGGGGATGCGCGGGAAATCCGCGGAGATTGATTCAAATTAATTCAGATTAATTCAGATTTCCCCGCGATCGGGCGGAACAAAGCGGCTCTGCCGGGGTTTTCGGCTCGGAACCCGCGCAGGGGAAGGGAATGGATTTTCCTGAGCGCCTTTCCCAGGGCTCCGATGTTCGCCCTCCTCCCTGTGCCGGGGGGAAAATGAGCCTCGATAGGGGGAGAGGAGAGGCGGGAGAGATGGAGGGGAGGAGGAAATAAATATATAAAATAAAATAAAATAAAATAAAATAAAATAAAATAAAATAAAATAAAATAAAATAATATAAAATAAAATAAAATAAAAATAAAATAAAATAAAATAAAATAAAATAAAATAAAATAAAATAAAAATAGAATAAAATAAAATAAAATAAAATAAAATAAAATAAAAATAAAATAAAATAAAATAAAAATAAAATAGAATAAAATAAAATAAAATACAATAAAATACAGTACAATAAAATAAAATAAAATAAAATAAAGTAAAATAAAATAAAAATAAAATAAAAATAAAATAAATAAAATAAAATAAAATAAAATAAAATAAAATAAAATAAAATAAAAATAAAAATAAAATAAAATAAAATAAAATAAAATAAATAGAAAGAAAATTAAATAGCTATACATAGAGAAATGAATGGAATGAAATAAATAAATAAAATTAAAATAGAAGCAAAATTAGATGCCTATAAATACAGAAATTAATAGAAATAAATAAATAAAATAAAATAAAAATAGAAGCAAAATGAGATGCCTATAAATCTAGAAATTAAAGGAAAAGAAACAGCAAAAATGATAAATAGAAATATAAAATAAATATAAACCAAATATGGAATAGAAAGAGAAAAATAGATATAAAATAATAGAAATAGAAATAGAAATAGAAATAGCAATAGCAATAGAAATAGAAATAGAAAAATAGATATAGAATAATATAAATGTAAGTAGAAATAGAACTAGAAATAGAAATAAAAATAGAAACAAAAAAGGAATAGAAAAATAAACATAAAACCAGAAATAAAAAGAAAATAAAAAAGAAATATAATTTTTTAAAAAGCTGGAGAGGAGAGACGATTGGCAGGGATTTAAGCCCCCAAATTGCAGATCTCTGTTTTTAATTCCGTTTTTTTCCAGGAGGGTTCGCCTCGCTCCGAGTGTTTGCCTGGGGAGCGCTGGGGAAGCTCCCCCCGCTCCCGGGGCCAAGAACAGCGGAGGGTTCGGGGCTCCCGAACGCAGAAATAACCCTGGGAGCCGGGGGGAAAATTCATCCCATCATTGACAGAACGGAGCAGGGCCGGAGCGCCCCGAGCATTGCAGCCCAATTCCGGCTATAAATGAAATTATTATCATGGGAAAAATGGAATAAAACCCAAGCGGGCCCCGTCAGCGCCCGAGCCCAGCGGGCGCCTCAAAGCAGCGCCCTCCGATCCCGCAATAAATGGAATTTTCCAGCCCTCAGCCCCCGGTGCCGCCCAGAAATCCCAGCAGGATTCCCACGCTGAGGTGGGGAGGGGAGAAATCGCGCAGGGATTTTCACAATTCCCGTTTTTTACAATTCCCGTTTTCTACAATTCCCGTTTTTTACAATTCCCTTTTCTACAATTCCCCTTTTCTACAATTCCCTTTTCTACAATTCCCTTTTTTTACAATTCCTTTTTTCTACGATTCCCCTTTTTCACAATTCCCTTTTTCTTTACAATTCCCTTTTTTCTACAATTCCCTTTTTTCACAATTCCCTTTTTTTACAATTCCCTTTTTCTTTACAATTCCCTTTTTTTAACCATTGCCTTTTTTTACAATTCCCTTTTTTCACAATTCCCTTTTCTACAATTCCCTTTTTTCTGCAATTCCCTTTTCCTTCACAATTCCCTTTTTTCACAATTCCCTTTTTCTACAATTCCCATTTTCTACAATCCCTTTCCTTTACAATTCCCTTTTTTCTACAATTCCCTTTTTCTTTACAATTCCCTTTTTCTTTACAATTCCCTTTTTCTACACTTCCCTTTTTTTACAATTCCCTTTTTTCACAATTCCCTTTTTCTGCAATTCCCTTTTTTTTACAATTCCCTTTTTCTACACTTCCCTTTTTTTTCACAATTCCCTTTTTTCTACAATTCCCTTTTTTTCACAATTCCCTTTTTTCTACAATTCCCTTTTTTTCACAATTCCCTTTTTCTTTACAATTCCCCTTTTTCACAATTCCCTTTTTCTACAATTCCCTTTTCTACACTTCCCTTTTTTCACAATTCCCTTTTTCTACAACTCCCTTTCCTTCACAATTCCCTTTTTTCACAATTCCCTTTTCTACAATTCCCTTTTTTTTCCAATTCCCTTTTTCTACACTTCCCTTTTTCTACAATTCCTTTTTCTACAATTCCCTTTCTTTACCACCCCATTCCTCTCCAATTCTTTGGTTTAAAATCCCTCGTGGCCGTTTCCGAGCCGCGATGTTCCAGCAGATCCGCACCACCCTGGCACATTTTCCTCTTTTTTAATTTATTTTATTTAATTTTCTTTTTTTTCCCCTCGGATAATTTAAACCCTCTCCAAACAAAATTGACGCCGGAATGAAAATTATTTTTTAACTGCTGGCGTTAATATCCTAGAGGGACCCGGGCCTAATTGGGTTTAATGAATGAATTTCCCTGAGATTCGGCTCGGGCCAGCCCCAGCGGCCTTGGGGGCTCATCCTAAAAACGGCACCGAATTCCTGCCGGGACAGACCTGAGCTGCTTCAATTCTTCATCATCTTGGGTTTTATTACTTTGAAATTTTCTCTCTATTTTCAAGCTGTATTTATATGTAATTATTTTTATTTTGAGTTATTAGTTTCATTTTTGTTTTTAATTCTTTTTCTTTATTTTTATTCTTTATTCTTTGTTCTTTATTCTTTATTCTTTATTCTTTATTCTTTATTCTTTGTTCTTTGTTCTTTGTTCTTTATTCTTTATTCTCTATTATTTTTAATTTGTATTTTGAATTTTATTTATTTTAATTTTAATTTTTATTTTTATTTTAATTTATTTTTATTTTTATTTTTATTTTTTATTATTTTTATTTTATTTTTATTCTTTATTTTTATTTTATTTTATTTTATTTTTAATTTTATTTTATTTTTATTTTTATCTTTATTTTTATTTTTATTTTATTTTTATTTTTATTTTATTTTTATTTTTATTTTTATTTTTATTTTTATTTTATTTTTATTCTTTATTTTTATTTTTATTTTTATTTTTATTTTTATTTTTATTTTTATTTTTACTTTTATTTTTACTTTTATTTTTACTTTTATTTTTAATTTTTATTTTATTTTCCAATTTTTAAATTATTTTTATTTTTATTTTTACTTCTATTCCTAATTTTTTTAAACTTTAATTTAATTTTAATTACCATTTAAATCCTTACTTTTAATTACTAATTTTAAACTTACGCTCCTTTTCCTGCTCCTTTTCACTTCAAATTTCATTTCAATTTTTAATTCATTTTTTTTAATTCCATTTCCACTTTTCACCCCCTCCCAATTCCATTCCCACCTTCCAATTCCCGTGCGTTTCCCACCCAAGCCCCGCATTTATTCCCATTTATTCCCATTTATTCCCATTTATTCCCATTTATTCCCATTTATTCCCATTTATTTTTCCCTCCCCGTCCCTGCGCCCTGGGCTTTTCCTCCCCCTCTCTTTTCTCTCCCCGTGTTCCGTTCCCAGCCCCGGGCCCGCGCTCGCCTCAACTTTTGACCTTCGCTCGCTGACCCCGCGGCCGCCTGGGACTAAAACCGCGACGTGCGCCTCGAAAAACGCTAAATAATGTTAAATAGTGCTCAAAAATGCTAAATAATGCTAAATACGCCTCAAAAAATGCCAAATAATGCTCCAAAATGTGAAATAATGTTCAAAAATGCTCAGTAATGCTCAAAAATGCTAAATAATGCTAAATACGCCTCAAAAATGCTCAATAATGCTCAAAAATGCTCAATAATGCTCAATAGTGCTCAATAATGCTAAATAATGGTCAATAATGCTCAAAAATGCTCAATAATGTTCCAAAAATGCTAAATAATGCTAAATAATGCCAAATAATGTTCCAAAATGCTCAATAATGCCAAATAATGCCAAATAATGCCAAATAATGCCAAATAATTCTCAATAATGCCAAATATTGCCAAATAATGCTCAACAGTGCTCAATAATGCTCAATAATGCCCAATAATGCCAAATAATGCTAAATAATGCCCAATAGTGCCCAAAAATGCCCAATAATGCCCAATAATGGTCAATAATGCTCAAAAATGCCCAATAATGCCAAATAATGTTCAATAATGCCCAATAATGCCCAATAATGCTCAATAATGCCCAATAATGCCAAATAATGTTCAATAATGCCCAATAATGCCCAATAATGCTCAATAATGCCCAACAATGCTCAATAATGCCCAATAATGCCCAATAATGCTCAACAATGCTAAATAATGCTCAATAATGCCCAATAATGCCCAATATTGCCCAATAATTCTCAATAATGCCCAATAATGTTCAATAATGCCCAATAATGCCCAAAAATGCCCAATAATGCCCAAAAATGCCCAATAATGCCCAATAATGCCCAATAATGCCCAAAAATGCCCAAAAATGCCCAATAATGCCCAATAATGCCCAATAATGCCCAATAATGCCCAATAATTCTCAATAATGCCCAATAATGCCCAATAATTCTCAATAATGCCCAATAATGCCCAATAATGCCCAATAATGCCCAATAATGCCCAATAATTCTCAATAATGCCCAATAATGCCCAATAATGTTCAACAATGTTCAATAATGTTCAATAATGCCCAATAGTGCCCAATAATGTTCAATAATGTTCAATAATGCCCAAAAATGCCCAAAAATGCCCAATAATGCCCAATAATTCTCAATAATGCCCAAAAATGCCCATAAATGCCCAAAAATGCCCAAAAATTCTCAATAATTCTCCTCACTTCTCCATTTCCCCCTCCCCAGCGGAGAAACCCAAAAATCAGAATTTGGGCTGCAGAGCCCTGGGGCAGAGCCCGGGGGTTTGGTTTTATCAATTCCTTCTGATTTTTATCTGAAATCTCAGAAATTATTGATTCCCTTTGGATTTAAATCTGAAATATCAGAAATTGCTGATTTCCCTTTGGATTTAATCTGAAATCTCAGAAATTGCTGATTCCCTTTGGATTTAATCTCAAATATCAGAAATTGCTGATTCCCTTTGGATTTAATCTCAAATATCAGAAATTGCTGATTCCCTTTGGATTTAATCTGAAATATCAGAAATTGCTGATTCCCTTTGGATTTAATCTGAAATATCAGAAATTGCTGATTTCCCTTTGGATTTAATCTGAAATATCAGAAATTGCTGATTCCCTTTGGTTTTAAATCTGAAATATCAGAAATTGCTGATCCCCTTTGGATTTAATCTGAAATATCAGAAATTGCTGATTCCCCTTTGGCTTTAATCTGAAATCTCAGATATTTCTTATTTCCCTCCCTCTTTTTTAATCTGAAATCTCAGAAATTGCTGATTCCCCTTTCGATTTTCATCTGAAACATCAGAAATTGCTGATTTCCCTCCCTTTTATCTCAAATCTCAGATATTGCTGATTCCCCTCCCTCTTTTTATCTGAAATCTCAGATATTGCTGATTTCCTTTCTGCTTTTTTATCTCAAATCTCAGATATTTCTTATTCCCCACCCTTTTTTAATCTCAAATATCAGAAATTGCTGATTCCCCTTTGGTTTTAAATCTGAAATATCAGAAATTGCTGATTTCCCTCCATTTTTAAATCTCAAATCACAGATATTGCTGATTCCCCTCCCTCTTTTTATCCCAAATCTCAGATATTGCTGATTCCCGTCCCTCTTTTTACCTGAAATCTCAGAAATTGCTGATTTCCCTTCTGCTTTTTTATCCCAAATCTCAGATATTGCTGATTCCCGTCCCTTTTTTAACCCCAAATCTCAGATATTTCTCATTCCCCTCCCTTTTTCAATCCCAAATCTCAGATATTTCCCATTCCCCTCCCTTTTCAATCCCAAATCTCAGATATTTCCCATTCCCCTCCCTTTTCAATCCCAAATCTCGGATATTTCCCATTCCCCTCCCTTTTCAATCCCAAATCTCAGATATTTCTCATTCCCCTCCCTTTTCAATCCCAAATCTCAGATATTTCCCATTCCCCTCCATTTTCAATCCCAAATTCCAGGCAGTTCCGATTTCCCTTTGCTTTTTTCTCTGCAATCTCACGAAGGGAGGGGAACAAAATCCCCTGAACATTTCCTGGCCTTATTTCAATTTATTGGCGAGGAATCAAAGACAAATAAAGCCATGGCCCTGCTGGGTTTATTCCTATTATTCAAGAGATTTTTATTTTTATTCACTGAATTCGCCTCCATCTGATTTTAAACTTTTTTTATTCAGAGAATTTTTACTTTTGTCACTCCCTGAATTCTCTGTGCCCTGATATTTGGACTTTCCTTATTTTGACTTTTCTTATTTTGACTTTTCTTACTTTGACTTTTCTTATTTTGACTTTCCTTATTTTGACTTTCCTTATTTTGACTTTCCTTATTTTCACTTTCCTTATTTCGACTTTCCTTATTTTGACTTTCCTTATTTTGGCTTTCCTTATTTATATCCCTTCCATTGCCATAAACAAGAATCTTTTTATTTTCATTATTTACGTTACTTCCATGACGGTAAATAACATTTCACTGATATTTTCTAGGGGGTTTTTATCCTGTAATTTCGCCTCGCCCCCGATATTTTTACTTTAATTTTATTATTTTTACCACTATACACAACAACATTTTAGCGATATTTTCATTTTATTATTCAGCGAATTTTGCCGGGTTTATGATTTATAGAACTGGAATTTTCGGACATTTTTCGCGGGTGATTTTTGGGGGTTCGCGGGTGATTTTTTGGGGTGAATCCGGGCGGTCCCGGGGGTTTCGGCCGCAGCCCGGCCGTGAACTTGGTGTGAAGCGAGCTCTGCTGGCTGCTCGGGGGCGTTACAGGCCAGCCCAAAAACCCCAATCCCGCCTGCCAAAAAATCCCTTTTTTTGCCCCAAAATCTGCAGCCGAATGTCCCAGCCCAAAGCCCCAGCGCTGGGGTCAGTTTGGACTCCAGGGGGGGATAAATAAATGAGATAAATATAAAAATAAATGAGATATATAGATAAATAAATGAGATATAGATATAAATAAATGAAATATATAGATAGATAAATAAATGAAATATAGAGATAAATAAATGAAATATATTGATATAAATAAATGAAATATATATACAAATAAATGAAATATATATATATTAAAAAATTAAATATACATGTAAATAAATGAAATATATAGATAAAAATAAATGAAATATATAGATAAAAATAAATTGAATATATATAAATAAATGAAATATATAGATAAATAAATGAAAAAATATATAAATAAATGAAATATATAAATAAATAAATGATATATATATATAAATAAATGAAAAATATATAAATAAATGAAATATATAAATAAATAAATGAAATATATAAATAAATAAATGAAATATATATATAAATAAATGGAATCGCCATTGAAACATATGAGCCAGATATTTACATATATGAGCTGGAGCTATTTATATATGTGGGATACAGATATTTATATATGTGAGATACAGATATTTATATATATGAGATACAGATATTTATATATATGAGATACAGATATTTATATATATGAGATACAGATATTTCTATTTCTGGCCGGGGTGTGTATATCCCGCACGTGTTAAAAAGAGATAAATCACCCAAAAAAACCCAAAAAACCCTAAAAAAACCCAAACCCTGCCCTTCTTTCAACGCTGGCTGTCAAAACATTGTGGGGCCGTTTAGGGCAACAGAGCACGGGGAAAACGCCTGAAGTTCTCAAGCCCCAAATGCCCAAATGTCACCGATTTCACCCCAAACGGGGCGGGGAAGGGGCAGAAATCGGCTCGGGAAGGGAAATTCCGGTCCCAAACCCACGGGAAGGGATCGCAGGGAGGAGGAGCTCAAAGGCGTGGAAGGCAAATTTGGGGTTTGGGGGGTTTTGGTTGAATGGAGAGGGGTTCGTGGAGAGGGTTGGAAATGAGGGATTTGGGGTGGGAGGTTGTTGTGAAATGGGGAAAAAGGGGGAAAAAATAGGGGGGAAAGGGGGGAAAATGGGGAAAAAAAGGGGGGAAAAGGGGGAAAAGAAGGGGGGAAAGGGGGAAAAGGGGAAAAAGGGGGGAAAGAAGGGGAAAAAGAAGGGGGGAAAAGGGGGAAAAGAAGGGGGAAAAAAGGGGGAAAATGGGGGAAAAGAAGGGGAAAAAGAAGGGGGGAAAAGGGGGAAAAGAAGGGGAAAAAAGGGGGGAAAAGGAGGGAAAGTGGGAGAAATAGGGGGAAAAGGGGAGAAAATGGAAAATGGGGAGAAAAGAGGAAAAAGAGGGGGAAAAAAGGGGGGAAAAGGGGGAAAAGAAGGGGGGAGAGGGGGAGAAATAGGGAGAAGGGGGAGAAAAATGGAAAAATGGGGGAAAAGAGGAAAAAGAAGGGGAAAAAAGGGGGAAAGGGGGAAAAGAATGGCGGAGAAATAGGGGGAAAGGGGAGAAAATGGAATAAATGGGGGGAAAAGGGGGAAAAGGAAAGAAAAGGGGGAAAAGAAAGGGGGGAAAAGAAGGGAAAAGGAAAGAAAAGGGGGGAAAGAAGGGGGAAAAGAAAGGGGGAAAAGAGGGAAAGTGAAAGAAATAGGGGGGAAAGGGGAGAAAATGGGAAAATGGGGGGAAAGGGGAGAAAATGGGAAAACGGGGGGAAAAGAGGAAAAAGGAAAGAGAAGGGGGAAAAGGGGGAAAAGAGAAGGAAAAGGGCGGGAAAAGAGAAGGAAAAGGGCGGGAAAATGGGGGAAAAGGGGGAGAAAATGGGGGAAAAGAAGGAAAAAATGGAGGAAAGGAGGGAAAACCTGAAAAGCAGGGGGGGTTAAAGGGAAAAATAGGGGGATAAGATTTAAAAATGGGGGGAAAAATAAAAAACGAGGGCAGAGGGAAGGGGCTGGGGCCGGCGGGAGCGGGGCTGGGGCTGCCCTGGGCCCGGGGGGGAGGGAAAGGATCCGCTGGGAAAGGAGCGCAGAGGTCACGGCGGGGCCGGGCTCGGCCCGGGCAATGGGGAAAACACGGGAATAAGAGGGGAAAATGAAATAATAGGGGGAAAAAATCGGGGGAAAATGAAATAATCGGGGGAAATGAGCGGGGAAAATGAAATAATCGGGGTAAAAAATCGGGGAAAATGAAATAATCGGGGGAAATGAGCGGGAGAAATGAAATAATCGGGGTAATAAAATAATAGGGAGAAATAAGCGGGAGAAATAAAATAATCGGGAGAAATAAGCGGGAGAAATGAAATAATCGGGAGAAATAAGAGGGGTAAATAAAATAATCGGGGTAAAAAATCGGGAGAAATAAAATAATGGGGAGAAATAAAATAATCCGGCTAAAAAAAAATCGGGGTAAATAAAATAATCAGGGTAAATAAAATAATCGGGGTAAATAAAATAATAGGGAGAAATAAGCGGGAGAAATAAAATAATCGGGGTAAATTAAATAATGGGGGTAAATAAAATAATAGGGAGAAATAAGCGGGAGAAATAAAATAATCGGGGTAAAAAATCGGGAGAAATAAAATAATCCGGGTAAAAAAAATTGGGAGAAATAAAATAATCGGGGTAAATAAAATAATCGGGGTAAATAAAATAATAGGGAGAAATAAGCGGGAGAAATAAAATAATCCGGGTAAAAAGAATAATCGGGGTAAATAATCGGGGTAAATAAAATAATCGGGATAAAAAAATCGGGAGAAATAAAAGAATGGGGGTAAATGAAGTGAAATTCAGGAATTGCAGCCCGGGCTCCCCCGAGCTTCGGTGCTGTGGTCATAAAAAATGAAGGGGATGAAAAATAAAGGGGGGAAAGAAGGAGGAGGGGGGAAGGAAAAGGGAGGGGGGAAATTGGGGAAGGGGGAAAGGGAAAAAGGGAAATGGAAAGGGGAGGAAAAATGAAAAGGGAGGGAAGGAAAGGGAGGAAAAGCAGAAAAGGGGGAAAAAGCAGAAGGAAAGGGGGAAAAGAAGGAGGAGGGAAAAGAAGGAAAAAGCAGAAAAGGAGGGGGGGGAAGAAGGAAGAAAGGGGGAAAGGAGAAAAAAGGGGGGAAAACAGAAAAGGGGAGGAAAATCAGGAGGGGGGAAGGAGAAAAAGGGGGAGGAAAAAAGGAGAAAAAGAGGGAAAAAAGGGGGAGAAAGGGAGAAAAACGAGAGGGGGAAAGAAGGAGGAAAGGGGGGAAAGAAGGGGGTGGGGAAAGCAGAAAAGTGGTGGGAAAAGGAGGAGGAGGAGGGGAGGAAAAGCAGAAAAGGGGGAAAAGAAGGAGGAGGGGAAAGGGAGAAAAAGAGAAGAGGGGGAAAGGAGGAGGAAGGGGGTGGAAAAAGCAGAAAAGGGGGGAAAAAAAGAAGGAGGAGGGGTGGAAAAGCAGAAAAGGGTGAAAAACAGGGAGGAGGGGATGGGGAAAACAGAAAAAAAGGGGAAAAAGGAGGAGGGGGAGGAAGAGGAGCAGAAGGAGGGGGGAATTGGCGGTGCCCGAATTCGGGAGCAGCGCGGTGCTGCTGCTGCTGCTGCTGCTGCTGTTGTTGCTGTTGTTGCTGCTGTTTTCGCTGCTGGTTTTGCTGGTTTTGTTGCTGTTTTTGCTGGTTTTGTTGCTGTTTTTGCTGTTTTTCCTGCTGTTTTCGCTGCTGTTTTTGCCGTTTCTCTCCGTGGATCGGAGCTCGCCCTCCCTCCCTCCCCTTCCCCTGCCGGCATCGCGGGCCGAGTTTCGCTCCGCTGGCAACAACAACAACAACAACAACAACAAAGCAACAAAAAAACCCCCCAAAAAAGCCCCAAAAAAGCCCCAAAAAAGCCCCCCAAAAAGCCCCAAAAAAGCCCCAAAAAAGCCCTAAAAAGGCCCTAAAAACCCCCAAAAAAAGCCCCAAAAAAGCCCTAAAAAAGCCCTAAAAAAGCCCTAAAAAAGCCCCAAAAAAGCCCCAAAAAAGCCCCCCAAAAAAGCCCCCAAAAAGCCCCAAAAAAGCCCCAAAAAAGCCCCCCAAAAAAGCCCCCCAAAAAGCCCCAAAAAAGCCCTAAAAAAGCCCCCAAAAAAGCCCCAAAAAAGCCCTAAAAAAGCCCCCAAAAAGCCCTAAAAAAGCCCCAAAAAAGCCCCAAAAAAGCCCCCGAAAGGCCGGGCCGGAGGCGCTGCGGGCTCTGGAGCCGCTGCGGGCCCGGCCCCGGCGCGCTGACCTCGGCGTGATCCCGGGATGAATTATTGATGAGATATGAGCTGCTCAGAATGCAAACCCCATTCTGCCCTTCAAATGGCGATTTAATCGCTTAGAATAGCTCTGCTGCGCGCTGCTGCTTTTTTTTTTTTCCCGTTTTTTTTTAATGTGGTTTTTTTTGTGTTTTTTTCTAAGCGCTCTCCCTCCTCTCTTCTCTCTCTCTTTCTCATTTGTGCCCCTCCGTTTTCATTTAATTCTCTTAATTAAACGCTGTAAGTGATTTTAATCGGTTTTTTTCTTGGCTGTGTAAATGAGGCGGCTCCGGTGGGGTTTTTTTTGGGGGGGGTTTAGCGCCAACCGAAGCTTCCCGGGTGGAATTTTTGGGTTGGGAGGAAATTCTAATTTTACCTGAAATTTTATGCCTAATTCGAATTTCAACCGGAATTTAACATCGCACCTCACCCAGCGAGCGGGGAAAGGCCTAAACAGCGCCAAAGCTCGACAATAAAAAACAATTTAAAATTAAAATAAAACAAAATAAATCAATGACGTTCAAGATGGCCCCAGCACGGCATCGCGACCTCGAGCTGCTTTTTGCACCCCCGAACCTCACAAATTCTGCCCCCCATTCCCAATTTCTCGCTGAATAAACCCCGGAATTGAATTTTATGGGCGAAATTTCGCCCTTTTTTTTTTCACCTTTCAGCAGCACCCTGGGCATGGGGGTTGTAATGAATGCAGATCCTCATCTGGGCTCTGGCAGCCCGGGGAACCGCGGGTTTGGGGGAAAAGAAGGTGATTTAGGGGCTTTTTCCCCCCTTTAAATCCCTGGTGATGACAGGAAACCTTCAGGGCGAGCACACAGGACAAGGGGACAGAAAAAAGGGGAATTTGCTATAACGGGACTGTTTTAGGGACAGAGCCAGGTGAGCTCCCAGCGAGGGCCCCCACGCGGCATTTTTGGGGCAAAAAACCCCAAATTTCAGCGCTGGGCGCTCCCATGACCCTGAAACTCTGGAGCAGGAAAGCTTCGCGCAAATTTTCGGTTTTTGCCCCAGGATTTGGCTGTGCCGGGGGTGCGGCCCGGGCCTGAACCGCTTTGTGTTTGTCCTGTGCTCTGCAGCTGCGGAAGGAGCGATTGTCCCGTGCCTGACGTGTGCCACGGAAGGGGCAGCAAGGATGAAAAATGCCCAGGAAAATGCGAATCCCCGCCTACCTGCACGGTCAGAGCTGCGCTTTCCTGTTTACTCTCCTCGCGTTTCCTTTCGCACCGAAACGGGCGGGGATTTTTGGGGTTTTTTCCGGGTTTTTTTTTTGGTTTTTTGCGGTGGTTGGAATTCTTTTTTTTTCCTTTATGAAAAGGAAGCCTGGGCCGGGCCCGCGCTCAGCCCCTGACCCCTCGCAGGGTGGGAAATGGGAGACGGTGACACCTCACAGGAAGAGGGAGGCTGGGCCGAGAAAAACACACACACACACCAAAAAAACCCCATAAAAAACCCAAATAAATCCCTAAAACCGCAGCTTTTTGGGAGGGAAAACCTCCACGAACAGCCCCAGAAACGCTGCAGGTAAAAATCAGAGATCCTGGGCTGGGGGCAGAGAGGTGGGGCGGGAATTGCAGCCGGGACGCTCCAGGCAAGGAAGGGAACAGGACAGGGTGGGACCCGGGGTCACCGCAGCAAGGAGCTCGTGCCGTGCATGAAAACCCCACTGGGAAACCCCAGTGAAAAACCCCATAGCCAAAAACCCTATTGGGAAACCCCAGTGAAAAACCCCATAGCCAAAAACCCTATTGGGAAACCCCAGTGAAAAACCCCATGGGAAAAACCCCAGTGAAAAACCCCATAGCCAAAAACCCCACTGGGAAACCCCAGTGAAAAACCCCATGGGAAAAACCCCACTGAAAAACCCCATAGCCAAAAACCCCACTGGGAAACCCCAGTGAAAAACCCCATGGGAAAAACCCCACTGAAAAACCCCATAACCAAAACCCCACTGGGAAACCCCACTGAAAAACCCCATAGCCAAAAACCCTATTGGGAAACCCCACTGAAAAATCCCATAGCCAAAACAGCACTGAAAAATCCCACAGCTAAAAACCCCACTGGGAAACCCCAGTAAAAAACCCCATGGGAAAAACCCTATTGGGAAACCCCACTGAAAAACCCCATAGCAAAAACAGCACTGAAAAATCCCACAGCCAAAAACCCTATTGGGAAACTCCACTGAAAAATCCCATGGCCAAAACCCCATTGGAAAACTCCACTGGGAAACTCCACTGAAAAATCCCATAGCCAAAAACCCCAGTGAAAAATCCCATAGCTAAAAACCCTATTGGGAAACCCCACTGAAAAATCCCATGGCTGAAAACCCCACTGGAAAACCCCATGGCTAAAAGCCCCAATGAAAAATCCCAGAGCTAAAAATCCCATGGGAAAATCCCAGAGCTAAAAACCCCATTGGGAAACCCCACAGCCAAAAACCCCACTGAAAAACCCCACAGCCAAAAACCCCATTGAAAACCCCACAGCCAAAACCCCATTGAAAACCCCACAGCCAAAAACCCCATTGGGAAACCCCACAGCCAAAACCCCATTGAAAACCCCACAGCCAAAAACCCCATTGAAAACCCCACAGCCAAAACCCCATTGAAAACCCCACAGCCAAAAACCCCACTGGGAAACCCCACAGCCAAAAACCCCACAGTCTAAAACCCCACAGCCAAAACCCCATTGGAAAACCCCACAGCCAAAAACCCCACTGGGAAACCCCACAGCCAAAAACCCTATTGCAAAAACCCCATAGGGAAACCCCATAGCAAAAAACCCCATTGGAAAACCCCACAGCCAAAAACCCCACTGGGAAACCCCACAGCCAAAAACCCCATTGGGAAACCCCACAGCCAAAAACCCCATTGGGAAACCCCAAGGTCAAACCCCCATTGGGATGACCCCAAACTCTGCTTTTTCCCCCTGAAAACCCCACAGTGGCTGCAGGCACGAGGTGGATTCAAGGTCAAAAACCCCAAACTGGGGCTCCTGTAGGACGAGCGGGTTTGGGAGGGAACTTTGTCCAGAAATGCCCAAAAAACGAAACTTTGGGAGTGGGGACGGACGGACGGACGGATGGATGGACGGATGGAGGGATCAATGGATGGATGGTCCTGGAATTTGGGGAACACGAGGATTTTGGGGTCCAGGCACATCCCAAATCCCCACGAAAGCCAAGATTTGGGATCAGGATGGGTGTTGGGATCAGGACGGGATTTGGGATCAGGATGGGATTTGAGATTAGGATGGGATTTGGGATCAGGATGGGATTTGAGATTAGGATGGGATTTGGGATCAGGACGGGATTTGGGATCAGGGTGGGATTTGAGATTAGGATGGGATTTGAGATTAGGATGGGATTTGGGATCAGGATGGGAGTTGGGATCAGGATGGGATTTGGGATCAGGACGGGATTTGGGATCAGGATGGGATTTGGGATCAGGGTGGTATTTGGGATCTGGGTGGGATTTGGGATCAGGATGGGATTTGGGATCAGGGTGGGATTTGGGATCAGGATGGGATTTGGGATCAGGACAATTCCATTTTTAACCCCAGAAGGGCCGGGGAAGGTGAAGAAGGCGAAGGCCAAGGCCGATCCCACCCCAACAGCACCAAACCTTCCCAAAATTGGGTACAAATCCTCAATTCTGAGGCCGAAATCCCCTTCAAACAGCAACTGTGCCTGAAAATCCCACAAATCTCTTTATTTCCCCTGGGGATGACCCCAAATTCCCCAATTTCCAGAGCTGGGCGGGCTCGGCCCCGAATTTTGGGAGCCACATGGAGCAGGAGAGGAGAAAGAGCCCGAGGGAGGAGGAACGATCTCCAAAGTGTGCGAAAATGGGGGAAAAAATGACAAAAAATACAAAAGGAGACGGACATGTGTCCACCAAATGTGGCGCCAGGGCGAGAAAGAGGGAGAAGGAGAAGGAAAAACAAAAGAAAAGGAGAAAAAAAAAAGGAAAAAAAAAGCAAAGTTTGCTGCGAATCCCAGGCCCGCCCCAAGCCCCGGCAGCGCTTTGGCTCCGAGCTCGTATTTTAAATTTAATTGGATTTTTACCAAGGGAGGGAGGGAGGGAGGGAGGGAGGAGCCGCTTCAGGTGTGAAGATGCCACAAGTGAAATTCCCCCCCAAAAAAACCCCAAAAAAACCCCCCCAAAAAACCAAAAAACCCCAAAAAAACCCCAAAAAAACCCCCAAAAAACCCCAAAAAACCCCAAAAAAACCCAAAAAAACCCCAAAAAAACCCCAAAAAAACCCCAAAAAAACCCCAAAAAACCCCCAAAAAACCCCCAAAAAAACCCCCCCAAAAAAAACCCCACAGCGGCATCTCCAGGCCGGGAATTTTGGGGTTTTTCCCCCATTTTTTTTGCTCCACCTGCCCAAATTCCGTGGGGCCACCTGCCCGGCTCAGCCAATGCACCCAAATTTTCCCGAATTTTCTTCTTTTTTTTTTTGGCAGGGAAAGGGAGAGGGGCGAAGGCGGCTCGGGGGGCTCCAGATGCAGCAGCAGCAGCAGCTCCTGGGGTTATTTATTATTTTTCTGTAGCACTCGAAGGCCCAGACACAAGAGTGGTCATTCAGGGTCTCCAGATGGCAGGGCCGGAGCGCGGAAATGCGAGGACACCCGATCCTGCTCGGTGTCTGCGGCTCGCTCGGGGGGGAGGAAACCCAAGGGGGAACGGAAAAAAAAGAGAAAAAAAGGAAAAAAAAAAAGGAAAAAAAAAAAGAGAAAAAAAAGAGAAAAAAAAGGAAAAAAAAAAAGAGAAAAAAAAGAGAAAAAAAAAAGGAAAAAAAAAAGAGAAAAAAAAATGGGAAAAAAAAAGAGAAAAACAAAAGGCCTGAGGCAAAAAAAAAAAATTTAAAAAAATTCACAAAAAATCAGCAAAGCACAAAAAGCACCGCAAATAAATAAAAGAAGCCCCGAGGAGCCCAAGCAGCCGAGGGGAGGCGGGAAAAGCGGAATTTTCGGGGCGAGCAGGTGAACAGGGCAGGTGAGGCCATTGGGATGCAAATGGCCCCGAGCCGCCTCCTGTCCCCTCTCGGGGCCAGCGCAGCCCCAAACTTGGCCTCGCGTCCCTGCCGGGCTTTGCACAAGGGATTTGCAGCAAATTTTCACCCATTTCTCTCCTTTTTTCCCCCTATTTTCCCCCATTTTCCAGCCCGAGTTCCCTGGGAGCTGGGCTGGGAACCCCTCCTTAAAACCGGGATTAAAACCCGCAGAGTCCAACCGAGCCCCGCCAACAGATTTTTCAGGGGGTTTTTTTGGGTTTTTTGGGTTTTTTGGGGTTTGTTTTTCAAAGCAGAGAATATTCGAGGAACTTACTCGGAGCGCTGCCGTCCCTGGGCCGCGCACAACATTTGTTCACCCCGCGAGTGCAGCGTTTATCTCTCATCTGGAAAAGCGCTCACCCGGCGCTGCCCCCGACGAGGCAAAGCGAGCGCTCAAAGTGTCACTTAACATTCTGGGGAATGTGAAATATATCGGACATTGTCAACTCCCCAAAACCATAAAACCAAACTTTATGGGGCTCACGTGACCGCGGGGAGCCAGTGAGGGGTATCTGGCTGAGCTCCGGGCCACTTTTACGATCTAACTTCGAGATAAAATCCCCCCCTCTATCCGTTTTGACATCTTTAAATGTCACGGAGGCACTTTTGGGAGAGCCCGCGATTGGTAAAAAAAAAAAAAAAGGAAAAAAAAAAAAAGAAAAAAAAAATTAAGGAAAAAAAAAAATAATAATAATGAGCAAGGGGAAGGCGAGCAAATGGTTTGGGATCTGACAGATCCACTTCACATCCCTCTCAAAATCACTTAAGAAGTACCCAAACAGTGGCAGAGATTAAGTTTGGTAAGTTCCGAGCTCAACTTTCCTTGCTGCGAGCCTGAGCGGGGCTGCGGAGGTGCCAGAGGCGTCGCGCTAAGCTCGGCTTTAGACCGAGCTCCTCTGGGCCGGCCCAGGGGCCGATTTTGGCCATCGCTGCCGGTGCGCGGGGGCGGCGGTTTCCGAGTTAAGCCGGGACTAAGAGGTAAAACCCGGCCGGAGCAGCAGCGCAGGGCTCAGCTTTAGCCAGAGAGGTTCCGATTTCTAACCCGGCTCTCCCAAACCCGCGGCTCTGCGCTGCCCGGCGCGGCCTCTGCGCGTCCCAGCGCGGATTTCGGGGGGTTTCACCCGGCCGGGCACCCCCAAAGGGCTCGGGGAGGGTGCGGGCAGCGCTGGGAGCGGCGCTGGGGCCGCTCGGGGCACGGAAATTCCGAAATTCCCCTCGGCCGGGGCGGTCGGGGCGCGCTCGGCGCTTTTGGGGGCGCGTTCGGCGATTCTGGGCGGATTTCGGGGCAGAGCCGGGGGATTTTGGGGGATTTTGGGAGATTTCGGCGCATTTTGGGGCGTTGCCGACGCCCAGCGGAGGGTGAGGAGCGGCCGGGGGTTCCGGGGGGCTCGGGGGGGACAAGAAGGCGCCCGGGAGCCTTTGTGAGTCGGGGAAACGTTTATTGGAGTTGCAGTAAAGCTACAAACAAATACAAAAAGCTGCTTGGCCGAGGGGTCCCCGGCTGCGAGACACCACAGAGGCCATTTTTACACAGACACCGCACTCACTCTGCCCACTACGACCCGGCTATGACTCACGGCAGAAATATTCCTAATATTTACAAACACCACGGCACCCCAGCGTCGCCCTCCGCTTTTGTACATTGATTTTTTTTTCTTTTTTTTTCTCGTTTTTTTTCCCTTTTTTTTTGGTTTTTTTTTTTTTGAGTTATTAATTATTGGTATCATGATCCATTTTTAATAGTGAAGTTCACCCACGTCTAAGAGCACGCCTTGGAATGAGGCCGGGATTAGAAATCCCGGCCTGGAGTTTGGACTAAAACACAGACTGGACAATTTTAAGACAGAAAGATACAAGAGCTGCTTCTCTTTTTTTTTTTTTTAATATTTTTTTCTATTTTTTTTCCATTTTTGTTGGGATTTTTAAAGCCTTTTTTTTTTCTGCGACTGTAGTGCAGGAAGCCCCGATTTTCGCTTAGGCAGAGAAACACTCACCCAAGAGCAGGAAACTCGGAAAAAAAAAGGGGAGGGGGGGTAAAAAATTTTAAAAAAACAACAAAAAAAAGAAGAAAATCCCAGCAAATAAAGCGAGAACCGTATCTGTTCTGGATTCATAAATAAGTTATCACATTCAAGGGCTCACAGAACACATGCCAGCTTTCCAGAAAGCACCAAGAGAGCACGGACACACACATTTAGAAGAACAACGAGAGCAGGAGGAGCATCTGGAAATAAAATTTAATATTTTTTTTTCCTCGTTTTTAAACAAACAAACAACAAAAACCCCACAAAATCTTGCGGGAGGGAGCTCAGTCCTGGCCTGAGGGCACCCCCAGGAGCCGCTTTGGGGGCGATCAGCCCCAGGGGTGCCTCGCTGCGCCGTCCTCCCAAACCGCGCATCTGCCGCTGCTTGCTTTATTCATTATTCACTTTTGATGTCGTTATTCACTTTTGATTTCATGATTCCCTTTTGATTTCATTATTCACTTGATTTTTCATTATTCACTTGATTTTTCATTATTCACTTGATTTTTCATTATTCACTTGATTTTTCATTATCCACTCGGGGCTTTCGCTGTGGTTTTGGGGTTGGTTTTTCTTTTTTTAATTTTTTTTTTCTATTTTATTTTTTCGCCTCCTCCTCCTCCTCCTCCTCCTCTCCTTCCTCTTCGCCTCCTGCTCGTTCCGGCCGCGGATTTTTGGCCGCCGAGGCTCAGGGCTGGAAGGCGCTGCCGGCCGAGGCCAGGCTCATGCTTTTCAGTTTGTTGTCCTTCTTCCACTTCATGCGGCGGTTCTGGAACCAGATTTTGATCTGGCGCTCGCTCAGGCAGAGCGCGTGGGCGATCTCGATTCGCCTCCTGCGGGTGAGGTATCTGTTGAAGTGGAATTCCTTCTCCAGCTCCAGCGTCTGGTAGCGCGTGTACGCTGTCCTCGCCCTCTTCCCGTCTGGTCCGGTCATGTCTGGGTAACACGGACAACACCGCGGTTGGGGTTTGCTCTTTCTGCTCGCATTTCCTCTATTTTTATTTCATTTTTTTTTTTCGCCTATTTTTAAATTTTCAGGCCTATTTTTCGCGCTGTTAAATTTTATTTTTTTTAAACAGTAGAAAGCTGCGAATTGCCCCCAATTTACAGCACCCCCCCCGTGTCTCCTTCTTCTCCCACCCCACCTCGCCCAGGTGTGGAGCCCCCCGGCCCCTCCAGACCCCGATTCCCACTCGTGTCCGTCTCTGAGCAGCCCCGGGCGCCGCTGCCCTGGCTCCGCTCTCCCTCCCGGCTGCTCCCGGGCAGCTTTGGGGCCGCTCTTTCCCCCGGCAGAGAACCGGGGATTTTGGAGCTCGGGGCCGGCTCTGCCCCTCCCGGGGCTCTCCTGGCGGCTCTGGGGCTTTGGCAAGGGCGGCTCGAAAGGAAACCGGGGCAGGACGGGGCTGCGAGCCCCATCTGCGCCTCCAGCTCCGTTTTAATGCTCGATTCTTCCCTTTCCTCCACCCCGAGGAACCCCCCCCGGCCTCGGTTTTTGAATTTACCTTCTCCCACCACCCGCGCGGTGCGAGGGCTTCGGGAAAGCGCCGGTTTGGCGGCGGGGAGGGCGAGAGGGAAAATAAAATCGGCCCCCAGAAACACACGGACACACGCAGCCCCCCCCCGGCCCTCCGCAGGCGCCAGAGGCAGCTTTAGAGCGAGAAATACAAAAGCAATAAATAGCTGCGATTCTGATCAAAGCGCCTCCGCGGAATAAAGGGAAGGAGGGAGCGGAAAAAAGGAAAAAGCGAGCGGGGCTGGGGGGGTGGGAGGGAAAAAAAGAGGGGAAAGGGGGGAAAAAAGAGAAAGAAACAGAGAAAAAGAGCGAGGTGGGGTTGGGGGGGGGGATGTGCGGCAAGAAATGAACAGGCACAAGGACGGAAAAAGAAGGAGCTGTACCATGGCTAATGTGAAGTTTCCTCATCCAAGGGAATATCTGAGGTGCCTGCCCTTCTGTCGCTGCCGTGGAGGTCGCGATGGGCTCTGCCTGCGCTCGGGGGATGCTGCTGCTTATTGGAGTGCCCTCGTCGGCTCCCGAGGACGCGCTGGTCTCGTCTAGTTCTGTGAAATTTGTGTTGGTGCTGCTGGCAGCAGGAGCCGGCTCGGAGGGGGACGGGGCGGGTTTGCCGCCGTGGCTCTCGCTGTTGGAGCAGGGCAGGGAGTCGGGAGAAGATAAGGAGCAGCTGGACGCCTGTCTAAACCTGCTCTCCTGAGCTGGAGAAGGGAAACCGCGGGAGCTCTCGCCCACAGCCCCAAAGTGACTGGAGGAGGCCGAGCGGTTGATGCTAAGGTCCATCCCATTGTAGTTGTAGCCATAAGAGCTGGAATGCATGGTGCTTGAATCTCTGTAAGAACCGTTCATGGAACTGCCGGTCCCATAATTTAGTAACTGATAGTCGGGGCCATTTGGGTAGCGCCCTGAGAACGAGTTTACAAAGTAAGAGCTCATTTGGGTTATTTTGGAGGGCTTGATTTGTGGCTCGTGGTCGTTATAACCCCGTGCTTGACGATTTATGATGTATTAATGAATTATAGCGATGCACTGTACTTCGTTTTTGCTATGTATGCGGCCAAATATGGGGGGAGGGTGGGGGGTGCGTTTGGGCGTCACGTGCTTTTGTTGACCAGTCGTAAATTCTCGCTGATGACCTCAAGAGGTAATTCATGCTCTATGGTTACAAATAATGACGAGCGCCGAGCCGCTTTAGGCCCAAAGTCGCCCCAAATCCGCCGCCGCCATCGCCCCCCGCCTGGGCGGAGCGCGCCACCTGCCGGCCGCGCCGCGCCACTGCACCCTGCGCCCCCCCTTCCTCCTCCTCCTCCTCCTCCTCCTCTCCCAAAAAAAAAAATCAAAAAACCAAAAAAAAAAAAATCAAAAAATCCCCGTCGCCCCCACTCGGTTCAGCTCCGTGTTGCTTTTTTTGAAAAAAAGGAGAAAAATGTATTTAAAAAGAAAAAAGGTGGGGAGTGAGGAGAGGGTGCGGCGCGTCCCAGGGCTCGGGGTTTTCCTGGAGAAGTCTCGGTGTTGGAAAAGCGCTGGAGAAGTTTGGGATGAGGTTTTGGGTGCCTGGGAGGCCTCTGGGGGGTCCGCAGTCGGAAGGGGTGGCGAGGAGGAGCTGCGGGTGATTTTTGGGGCGCTTTCTCCGTGGAAAAGTCGAGGTTCCCTCGGCCAGGAGCTCGCACCTCAGCTCTGGAGGGGAGAAAAGAAACTGGGGGCAAAGACGGGCGGGAGAAAGGGAAAAGAGGCGAAATCCGGCCTTGGCAGCGTTGGTTTTTAGGATGTTCCTGCTCCTGAGCGTTTCCACGTCCTCTGTGAGCCTTGGGCTGCGAGGTTTTCCCTCCCCGTTTGCTGCCCTGCGAGGAACATCGGGGAGCAAAAGCGCTCGGAAAGCGGGGACAGCGCTGGGAAAGAGCTGGATTTGTTTTAGGCGTTACTTTCCTCTTTTTCCTCTCCTTCTTCTCTTTTCTCCGTCTCTCTCCTTGTTGATTTTTTATATTTTTTTCTTTTTTTTTTTCCTTTTTTTTTTGTTTTTTTCCTTTCCCTCCTTCCGAGGCACTTTCGGAATTTCACGCGCTCGCCTGCAACTCGTTGGGAATTATGCGCCATATTGAAAGTGACATATAATTATAATAATTACGGGCAATGAAAAGCGTGGCAATAATAGCAAATGTCCTACAGCTGTGAAGCTTCTGCATGAATTGATTTTAAGAGCGGCTGGCATTAAAAAAGCGCCTCGTGGCGCGGGGGGGACGCGCTCCCACCCGGCGCTTTCTGGTGGCCACGAGCTGCGCCCCGCTCGCCCCTTCCCGGAGCCTTTCCAGCCCTAAATCCCTCAGCAGATAACAAAAAACAAAAAAAAAACACCAAAAGATTCCTCTCCTCTCATTCCATTCCCCCCCGCGCACACCAAAAGTTGGGGATTTCGCAAGAAAATTCCTCGCTGAGGAGCGCGAAACCTTCCCCGTCCCGTCCCCAGGCAAGGCAAGGAGCCGCTGGCCGGAGAAAATAAAAATTTTGCCCTTTCCAAGGAGCGAAATTCAGGATTTCCCCCACTTTTTGTTCCCCCAGTTTAAACGGGCGCTCATTCCCGGCAATGAGAATTTTCAATGAGAATTTTCAATGAGAATTTTCAGTGAGAATTTTCAGTGAGAATTTTCAATGAGGATTTTCAATGAGAATTTTCAAGGAGGATTTTCAATGAGAATTTTCAATAAGGATTTTCAATGAGGATTTTCAATGAGAATTTTCAATGAGAATTTTCAGTGAGAATTTTCAAGGAGAATTTTCAAGGAGGATTTTCAATGAGAATTTTCAATGAGAATTTTCAATGAGAATTTTCAAGGAGAATTTTCAATGAGGATTTTCAATGAGAATTTTCAATGAGAATTTTCAATGAGAATTTTCAAGGAGAATTTTCAAGGAGGATTTTCAATGAGAATTTTCAATGAGGATTTTCAATGAGGATTTTCAAGGAGAATTCTCAATGAGGATTTTCAATGAGAATTTTCAATGAGGATTTTCAATGAGGATTTTCAAGGAGAATTTTCAAGGAGAATTCTCAATGAGGATTTTCAATGAGGATTTTCAATGAGGATTTTCAAGGAGGATTTTTAAGGAGAATTTTTTTTTTTTTCCGGGGGTAAATTCCTTGGAAAGCTGGAATATTTTAAATTTTTTTTTATTATTATTATTATTTTTTTTGCGCCACATTTCTCTTTGATTCGGGGGCACGGAGCGAGGGGAGCAGATGTTTGAAAGATGCTGGGCAAATGTTAGGTGGCTTGGGCGGATAAATGGGAGCGCGTTTTTGCCCGTTTCCTTGATTTATCGTGGAGATGGGACGGGCGTTCCGTCATAACTCTTTGTACTGTAACAATAAAAAGAAAAAGAGAGAGAAAGACGCAGAGAGGGAGCGGTGCTGAGGCAGAAATGGCAGCCAGGAAATGCTCCTGGCCAAAGCGCTCCCAAAAAAAGGGGGGAAAATCCGAATTTTCTGCGATCCCGCGCAGGGCCAGGGGACATCGTCACCCGGAGGGCGGCGAAAATTCTCCTTTTCAGCCCCTGGAAAAGGGAAAATTCGGCTCCAAGCAGCGCCAAGAACGACAGGGGAGGGCTCTGGGGTGAGATCGAAGCCTTGGCTTTTATTAGAGAATTCCATGTTCATACCTAAGACAAACTCCAAACACAACACGTACAAAAATTAATAAAATAGAACTTTCTGTCGTTGTTCTTCTCGGTTGTTTTTTTTTTCTTTTTTTTTTCTTTTTTGTTTTTTTTCCTGCAGCCTCGTAGGTAGTACTCAGTTCTTTCAGTAGATTTCGGATTTTTAAAATAAAACATTTTAAAAAGGCAAAAAAAAAAAAAGAAAAACCACAAAAAACACCCACCCCAACCGAAACCAAACAGCCCCAAACTAATTACAAAGAACCTCAGGGTTGGATTAATTTACCAAAGGAGTAAAAAATTAAAAAAAAAATAATTAAAAAAAATAAACATCAAGAAAAGAAAAGGAAAAAAAACCCCAACTTATGCCAACCGTGCATGAACCATTTGTACAAAATTAGGACAATAAACACCCCAAATGACAGATATTGCAGCACTTCCATTAAATACAAGAGTTAGCGGATTACTAACAGTGACACCAAGGGTAGAAACACGGCTAGGAGTCCTTTTTTTTTTTTTTTTTTTTTTAATTTTTTTTTTCTTTTTTTTTCCCCTTTTTTTCTCTTTCCCTTCCCTTCCCTCCTTCTCTCTCTCCGTCTCTTCACTTTTCCATTATTATTCTTGCGGTTATTATCGTTATTATTATTCCATTTCGTGGAATAATAATGGGAGGGAAGGGGGGTGCAGAGCGGGAGGGAAAGGGCAAAAAAAAACCCTCAAAACGCCGCTAGAAACCCGATTAATTTCGCTTTTTTTTTGTTTGTTCCTGGACAAAACCAGCGGGGATCGGCGCGTCTGCGGCCCAAACTCCGCGGCTGCTGCGGGATTTGCCCCAGCGAGGAGCGGGAATTCCCTGCACCCCTCACCCCCTCCTCAATTCCAATTTTTTTTTTAGCGTTTTCTGAGTTTGAAATAATTTTTTTGTCGCTGTCGTTGCTTTTTTTTTTTTTTAATTTTTTAATTTTTTTTTTTAAATTTTTTTTTTCGGACGTTTTCCCGCATCACTCGGCCGCTTTCTCCTCCTCCTCCTCGGCGCTGAGCTGCGCGGAGCTGAGCAGTTTGTTCTCCTTTTTCCACTTCATGCGGCGGTTCTGGAACCAGATTTTGATCTGGCGCTCGCTCAGGCACAGCGAGTGCGCGATCTCGATGCGGCGCCGCCGGGTCAGGTAGCGGTTGAAGTGAAATTCCTTCTCCAGCTCCAGCGTCTGGTAGCGCGTGTAGGTCTGGCGGCCCCGCCGGCCGCTCGGCCCGAAGGATGAACCTGGGGGCACAGAGAGAGAGAGAGAGGGGAAAATCAGCAAAAAAAACCAAAAAAAACCCCGCAGGAAACGGCCCGGGGAAGGCGGGGGAAAGATAAAAATGTGTAGGGAAATAGGGGGGAAAAAGGGGGAAATGTATAAAAATGTGTAGGGAAATAGGGGGGAAAAAGGGGGAAAATATATAAAAATGTGTAGGGAAATAGGGGGGAAAAAGGGGGAAAATATATAAAAATGTGTAGGGAAATGGGGGGGAAATATATAAATGTGTAGGGAAATAGGGGGGGATACAAGGAAATAGGGGGGATATAAAAATGTGTAGGGAAATGGGGGGGATACAAGGAAATGGGGGGGAAAATATTAAAATGTACAAGGAAATGGGGGGGAATATAAAAATGTGTAAGGAAATAGGGGGAAAAAGGGGGAAAGTATAAAAATGTGTAGGGAAATAGGGGGGATGCAAGGAAATGGGGGGGGAATATAAAAATGTGTAAGGAAATAGGGGGAATACAAGAAAGGGGAATAGGGGAAAATATAAAAAGGTGTAAGGAAATAGGGGGAAAGAATAAAAATGTGTAGGGAAATAGGGGGGGAATATAAAAATGTACAAGGAAATGGGGGGGAATATAAAAATGTGTAGGGAAATGGGGGGGATGCAAGGCAATAGGGGGGAATATAAAAATGTGTAGGGAAATAGGGGGGAAAGAGGGGGGAATAGGGGGAAAGTATAAAAATGTGTAAGGAAATAGGGGGGGATACAAGGAAATAGGGAGGAAAATATTAAAATGTACAAGGAAATGGGGGTGAATATAAAAATGTGTAGGGAAATGGGGGGGGATACAAGGAAATGGGGGGGAAAATATTAAAATGTACAAGGAAATGGGGGGGGAATATTAAAATGTGTAAGGAAATAGGGGGAACTACAAGAAAACAGGGGGAAAAGAGGGGAAAATATAAAAATGTGTAAGGAAATAGGGGGGAATGCAAGAAAATAGGGGGAATATATAAATGTGTAAGGAAATAGGGGGGAATATAAAAATGTGTAAGGAAATAGGGGGGATACAAGAAAATAGGGGGGAAATAGGGGGAAATACAAGAAAATAGGGGGAATATATAAATGTGTAAGGAAATAGGGGGGGATACAAGGAAATAGGGGGAAATAAGGGGAACTACAAGAAAATAGGGGGGAATACAAAAATGTGTAAGGAAATAGGGGGGAAAGAGGGGGAAATAGGGGGGAATATAAAAAAATAGAAGAAAATCGGGGGAAACACAAGAAAATAGGGGGAAAAGAGGGGAAAATATAAAAATGTGTAAGGAAATAGGGGGAATACCAGAAAATAGGGGGGAATAGGGGGAAAATATCAAAAAATAGAAGAAAATAGGGGGAAAAGGGGAATTAAGGGGAAAATAAAGGGGAATTAAGGGAGAAACAGGGGGAATAGGAGAAATGGGGGAAATGAGGGGAAATGGAAGAAAATATAAAGAAAAAGGGGGGGATAGGGGGAAATGGAAGAAAATTTGGGGGGAAATAAAGGGAAATGGGGGGAAATGGGGGGAATTAGGGGAAATAGGGGGAAATAGGGGGAAATAAGGGGAAAGAGGGGGAAAGAGGGGGGAAAGAGGGGGGAAAGAGGGGGGAAAGAGGGGGGAAAGGGGGAATAGAAGAAAATGTAAGGAAATAGGGGGGAAAGAGAGGAAATAGGGGGGAAAGAGAGGAAATAGGGGGGAAAGAGAGGAAATAGGGGGGAAAGAGAGGAAATAGGGGGAGTTAGGGGGAAATGGGGGAAATCAGGGGGAAATAGGGGGGAAATAGGGGGGAATTAGGGGGAAATGAGGGGGAACAGCGGAAATAGGGGGACACAGAAGGAAATAGGGGAAAATAAATGGGAAACAGAGAAAAATGGAGGGAAATAGAGGAGGGGGGAAGGAGGAACACGGAGTTCGATTTGGGGATGGTGCAGAGGGGGCCGCGCCTCCCCAGGGCCCTGAGCAGCTCCAGGAGGGCACGGGGGCCTTGAGCCGGGCTTTGGGCAGGGGGGCTTGAGCCGGGCTTTGGGCAGGGGGGCTTGAGCCGGGCTTTGGGCAGGGGGGCTTTGAGCCGGGCTTTGGAAAGGGGGGGTTGAGCCGGGCTTTGGAAAGGGGGGGCTTGAGCCGGGCTTTGGAAAGGGGGGGTTGAGCCGGGCTTTGGAAAGGGGGGGTTTGAGCCGGGCTTTGGAAAGGGGGGGCTTGAGCCGGGCTCAGTGCAGGGGGGGTTTGAGCCGGGCTCTGGAAAGGGAGGATTTAAGCCGGGCTTTGGGCAGGGGGGGTTTGAGCCGGGCTTTGGAAAGGGGAGTTTGAGCCGGGCTCAGGGCAGGGGGAGTTTGAGCCGGGCTTTGGGCAGGGGGGGTTTGAGCCCGGCTTTGGGCAGGGGGGGTTTGAGCCGGGCTCAGTGCAGGGGGGGTTTGAGCCGGGCTCTGGAAAGGGAGGATTTAAGCCGGGCTCTGGAAAGGGTGGATTTAAGCCGGGCTCAGGGCAGGGGGGGCTTGAGCCGGGCTCAGGGCAGGGGGGCTTGAGCCGGGCTTTGGGCAGGGGGGGCTTGAGCCGGGCTTTGGAAAGGGGGGGTTGAGCCGGGCTCTGGAAAGGGAGGATTTAAGCCGGGCTCTGGAAAGGTAGGATTTAAGCCGGGCTTTGGGCACGGGGGGTTTGAGCCGGGCTCAGGGCAGGGGGGTTTGAGCTGGGCTTTGGGAAGGGAGGATTTAAGCCGGGCTCAGGGCAGGGAGGACTTAAGCCGGGCTTTGGCCGGGGGGGGGTTAAGCCGGGCTTTGGGCACGGGGGGGGTTAAGCCGGGCTCAGGGCAGGCAGACAAGGCCAGACCCATCTCGTTCCGATCCTGAGGCCCCTCCAGGCGTTGCCGCCCCCCGCCCGTTCCGCCCCGGCGGCAGGGCCGGGATGGATGGGGGCGTTTAGGCCGTAATGAAGTGAATCGATCTGCCCCGAGCCCGCTTTAAAGAGCGCGCAACGCTCGCTGTCCCCGCGCTAATGGGCATCAATTTGGAACTTAAAAGGCAACAAATGCGTCTAAACACGGGCAAGGAGAGCAGGGAGGCTGCTGGTGTTTTTCTTTTCCACCCCCGTACCCCACCGCCTCCACTTATCTGATTTTTAAAAAATTATTATTGCAGTTCTGATTGAGGAAACGGCACTTAAAGGAGCCGTGCGTCACCGGGGAGGGGGGCAAGAGAACCAGGAAAATCCTCCCCAGGCAGACTTTTCATTACGGGCGAGCCGCATTAAAAATGCAACCGTCTGCCTTTCAAATATTTAAACACTTTTTCCGTCATTTAATTCTGGCTCGGAGAGAGAGGAGAGGGAGAGGGAGAGGAGCGGGCCGGGGCTCTGTGTGTGTAAAGTCACCGAGATCTGGTTTAGAGGAGAAATCTCCGTGTGCGTGTGGGGCACAGACAGAGACAAATCGCTGTCGCTGAGTGACACGCGAACAGGAATGTGGCAAAAAGAGAGAGAGAAAAAAAAAGAGGGAAAAACAGGAAAAAAAACAAACAACAAAACACCAAGGGAGGGAGTGGGAGAGAAATGGAGAAATGGAGAAATGGAGAAATGGAGAAATGGAGAAATTGAGACATTGAGACATTGAGAAATTCAGAAATGGAGAAATGGAGAAATGGAGAAATTGAGACATTGAGAAATTGAGAAATTCAGAAATTCCGAAAGAATTCAGTTCTGGGGTGGGAGCGTTTCTAGCTCGGGCTGGAGCGGGGGCGATCTCGGAAGTTTTGCTGCGTGTTCGGAGCCCGAGTTCCCCCGCTGGAAGTTTGGGCTCTAACACCGAACCTTGCTCCTGCTCCCCTCGCTCGCTCTCTCTCTCTCTGTCTCTCCCCCTCCCTGGCGGTAACAAATAAGAAAAAGGGGAGGGAGGAGGAGATTGATGCATTTATTGCTGGAAAAGAGAAAACTCACTATTGCAAGAGTTCATCCGCTGCATCCAGGGGTAAACCGGCGCGGAACACTTTTGCTCCTCGCTCTCTCCGAAGGCGCTTTTGCCGTGCGCGCAGTCCTTGCGCGCCTCGGCGCCGAAGGAGGGCACCTGGTCCAGGCTGGGAGGGGCGCACGCCGGCTCCTTGTCCCTGAAAAAGCCGCCGGGGCCGTAGTCGCAGGCGGAGGCGCGGCCGCCGAACGCCGCGGAGCTCTGCTGGTAGTAAGGAGAGGAGGAGGAGGAGGAGGAGGAGTAGCCCTTGTCCTGCGCGGCTCCATAGGTGCCCGGGTAGTGCCGCAAAGGGTCCGCGTAGCCCGAGGGGTAGAGCGGGAGCTGTCCCAGGAAGGGCTCCTGCCCCGCCGCCAGGCTCACCGGGAAGGTCGAGTTGACAAAATAAGAACTCATCGGAAAGGAGAGAGACACAGAGAGGAGAGAGATTCCCCCCTTTTTTTTTCTTTTTTTTTTTTTTCCTTTTTTTTTTTCCTTTTTTTTTTCCTTTTTTTTTTTTCTTTTTTTTTTTGCGCCGCGTGTGTGTGTGCGTGTGCGTGCCGTCCTTTTTTCGCCCGGGCTTTATGATTTGTTGTGTTTTATAGTCCGAGTGGTTTAGCTATTAGCGCTATATCGGAGATTGGGTTTTAGCTGAAGGGAGATGGCGCGGTGCCAGCGAGGGACACAAGGAAATACAACCATCTGATCACGGGCTGACCAATAGCAGGCGCCTGAGGTTGCAAAACAGCACCCATGAGGAGCCGAGATTGCACCAGGGACCCCCAAGAACAAACCGTCCACCCCCTTTTCCCTCCCTTTTAAACAACAGAGCGGCACCCCCTTAACCAAATAGAAAATCTCTGCCGAAAGGAGCCTTCTCCTCGCGAGCTTCATAAATAAATAAACGCGCGGTGCCCCCGCTCCCCTCCTCCTCCTCCTCCTCCTCCTCGCCCTCCCCTCTTCCTCTCCCTGCCCCGGAGCGCGCCCGTCCGCGCGGAAGGCGCTGCGAGCGCCGAAATTTTCGTATTTGCCCCCAAAAACCGCGCGCGGGGTCCCCGGCGGAACCGCGCGGAGCGGGCGGGGAGGAGCGGGGGGGGGAAAGAGAGAAAAAGAACAAAAAAAATTTTAAAAAAAAGTTCATTCGCGGCGGCGGCCAAAGTTTAACCCCGGTCCCGAAATGAGCTCGGGGGGACGGGGCGGGGAAAGAGCGGAAAAATGAAATTGGAAAGTTGCTCTGGGCCAAGTTCGCAAGGAGCCCGCGGCGGGGGCTGCGCCGGGCTCGGGAGCAGAAACCGCTCTGGACAAGTTCAGCGGCTCCGCGCCGCGCTAATTAGCGCCAATTAACGCCGCCCGCCCCGCGCAGCCCCAGCGCAGCCTCCGCCGCCCCTCCGCGCCCTTGTCGGAAAAGCTCCGCGGTTCGGGAGAGAAATGGCAAATGGAAAACACTGGAAAACACTGGAAAATCCTGGAAAATGCTGGGAATGTTCCCTCCGCGCTCCGGCCGGAGCCGCTCTCCCCCGCATTGTGCCCTCTTGCGTTTTTTGTTAATGCCGGACCCGCGCCCGACCTTTTCTGGCCAAAGGCGAGCTCGGGGCGAGGGGAAAAGCGGAATTTATCAAGGGGGGGTTCAGGGCAGCGGAGCCCCCCCCGTTCGAGCCCCTCCGCACCCCCAAACACCGATTTGCGCCCATTTAAACCCCGCCAAAGGTGACGCCGAAAGTCCCCGTGCCCCTAAAGCTCCGCTTTGCGCTGGGGTTTTAAATTTTATTTTTATTTTTAAAATTAATTTTAATTTTGTTATTTTTGCTTGGCCCGGATTTCCTGGCTTGGCTCTACCTGCGCATCCCCCCCCGAGCTCCTCGCTGGCTCAAGGTGGGGTTGAGGCTCCTCTCGCCGCTTTTTTTGTTTGGGGTTTTTTTTTTTTTTTCTTTTTTAATTTGGCTTTTCGAAGGGGAAAACCAGCCGAGGCAGCGGAGAGACGTGGCCAATAAAAAAAAAAAAAATCCAAAAATTAAAAAATAAAATAAATTAAAAATAAAATAAAATAAAATAAAATAAATTAAAATAAATTGAAATAAAATAAAATAAAATAAAATAAAATAAAATAAAATAAAATAAAATAAAATAAAATAAAATAAAATTAAAATGAAATAAAATAAAATAAAATGAAATAAATTTAAATAAAATAAAAGATAAGGGGAAAAGAAAAAAAAACGAAAAGAAAAAAAAGAAAAGAAAGAAAGGAAAATTAAAAGAAAGGAAGGAAAATTAAAAGGAAAAAAGGGAAAAGAAAAGGTAAAAAGGGAAAAGAAAACTAAAAAAAAGGAAAAGCGAATCCACCTCAATTCCGCCCTGCAGCGTTTATCAAGGGGCTGTTTCCTGTCCGAATTTGTAACCATCTGTCTGTGGGGGCCGAAACGAGATCGGTGCCAGGGATCTACGATTTCCCATCCTCCGCGGAGCTGCCCGCGCCCGGGGAGGCTCCGAGCGGCGGCGGCGAGCGCGGCCCGGTGCTTTGGGAGCCCGAGTTTCCAGCGGCCGCGCCGGGAGCGCTCGGGGCCGCGGGAGCGTCCCGGGGGTGCCAGAATTGAAGGAAATAACAGGAGCAGGAAGCGGCCGCGCGGCCGCCGCGCCCTCCCCGCGATATCGCTGCTGTTGCTCCGTGCAGAGTTTCCCCTTTGTGCGCCGGGCGCGCCCCAAGTTGCCGGGATTAAAGTAAAAAAATTCGGCGAAATAAAAAAAAAAAAATAATAAATAAATAAAATTAGGTGGAGAGGGAGCGATGAGTGGGGAAAAAAAAGAGGAAAGAAAAAGGGGGGAAATGAAAAAAAGAAAAGTGGGATTAGGGGCTGAAGGGCTCAGCAGGAGCCGGCGGATGGGGCGGGGGATGAGTTGCGCAATTTCTGCGGCTCCGCGAAACGGCGGCGGTTATCGGGAGCCTGCAGCCCCGCACGCAGGTTTGGGTTATTTGGGGGGCAGAGAATGGGATGTCCTGAAAAGGGGCAGAGAAATGGGATTTTCTGCAAGGGACACAGAAATGGGATTTCCTGAAAAGGGGCAGCAAAATGGGATTTTCTGCAAGGGGCAGAGAATGGGATGTCCTGAAAAGGGGCAGAGAAATGGGATTTCCTGAAAAGGGGCAGAGAAATGGGATGTCTTGAAAAGGGGCAGAGAATGCGATGTCCTGCAGAAGGACAGAGAAATGGGATTTTCTGCAAGGGGCACAGAAATGCGATGTCTTGAAAAGGGGCAGAGAATGGAATGTCCTGAAAAGGGGCACAGAAATGGGATTTTCTGCAAGGGGCAGAGAAATGGGATTTCCTGAAATGGGGCAGAGAAATGCGATGTCCTGAAAAAGGGGCACAGAAATGGGATTTCCTACAAAGGGCAGCAAAATGGGATTTCCTGCAAAAGGGGCACAGAAATGGGATTTTCTGCAAAAGGGGCACAGAAATGGGATTTTCTGCAAGGGGCAGAGAATGGGATTTCCTGAAAAGGGACACAGAAATGCGATGTCCTGAAAAAGGGGCAGAGAAATGGGATTTTCTGCAAGGGACACAGAAATGGGATTTCCTGCAAAAGGGCACAGAAATGCGATGTCCTGAAAAGGGGCAGCAAAATGGGATTTTCTGCAAAGGGGCACAGAAATGCGATGTCCTACAAAGGACAGAGAATGGGATTTCCTACAAAGGACAGAGAAATGGGATTTTCTGCAAAGGGGCACAGAAATGCGATGTCTGCAAGCGCAGCTCGTGGGCAGCAGCGCTCCGCCGCAATGAAAATGTTTGCCTGGCGTTTTTCCGCCGCTCCTGGCCAATAAATCCCTCGAAATAGTTTGGGAAAGCAGGGAAGAAAAAAAAAAAAAAGGGGGAAAAATAATTTTAAAATTTCTCACGGCCGCCGGCTCGCAGCGCTGCTCGCTGCGATAATTTGCGGCGGAAAGGGGCTCTTGGCTGAGTTATTTTGGTTTTTTGGTTTTAAAAAGAAAATAAAACCGCGCTAATCGAAGCCGGCCGCTCGCTAATTGCGCCTCGCTGACATCTCTGGAGATTAAAAAAAAAAAAGATTAAAAAAAAATCTTTCCTCTCGCTCCACCCTGGCGGGGCTCGACTGCCAAGGTGGGAAAAAATCCCCAGGAAAACGCCGAAGGCCGGGGCAGTTTTCATCCGGCGAGGGTCAGGCCCGCGCTGTAATTGATTTGCCACCTCTGATCCATTTAAACTCGAGCCCAGGGCTTAAAGCGCACTAAATCTCCGCGAATTGAGCGCTCGGCTCAGGGGTGGCTCCCAGTCCCCGTCCAAAGGCGGAATTTGAAATCCCAAGCGCCTCCAGTCCCGGGCCAGGCTGGGTTTGGGCCGTTTCTGCTTCTTTTGGGCGCCTCGGCTCGGGCGGGGGCAGCCGGGCTCAGACAGGAGCCCTGGGCTTAAGCCGGGCTTTGGGGGCTCCCATGGGCGCGGCTTTGATCGGATTTTGGCCTCATCTCCCCACCAAAAAACCCCAAAAATTCCAGGCCCGAGGTCTGCAAAGGAGGGGCAATAAAGTGAGGAGCTTTAATCAGATTTCGACCTCATCTTTTCAAAAAAACCCAAAAATTCCAGGCTCGAGGTCTGCAATGGGAGGAGGAATAAAATGGGGAGGGGGCTCCGCTTTAATCAGATTTCGGCCTCATCTTTTCAAAAAAAACACCAAAATTCCAGGCTCGAGCAATAAAGTGGGGAGGGGGCTCAGCTTTAATCAGATGTCGGCCTCATCTTTTCAAAAAAACCCCAAAAATTCCAGGCTCGAGGTCTGCAGAGAAGGGGCAATAAAGTGGGGAGGGGGCTCAGCTTTAATCAGATTTCGGCCTCGTCTTTTCAAAACAAAACCCCCAAAAATTCCAGGCTCGAGCAATAAAGCGGGGAGGGGGCTCGGCTTGAACCAGATTTGGGCCTCATTTCCTCAGAACAACCTCCCAAAATTCCAGGCTCGAGGTCTGCAGAGAAGGGGCCATAAAGCGGGGAGGGGGCTCAGCTTTAATCAGATTTCGGCCTCATCTTTTCAAAACAAACCCCAATTCCAGGCTCGAGCAATAAAGTGGGCAGGGGGCTTATCTTTAGCCGGATTTTGGCCTCATTTCTTCAAAAAAAACCCCAAAAAACCCAAATTCCAGGTCTGCAGAGAAGGGGCAATAAAGTGGGCAGGGACTCGGTTTTAATCAGATTTTGGTTTCATCTTAAAAAAAAAAACAGAAAAAAATCAAAAAACCCAAAATTCAGACCCGAGGTCTGCAGAGGAGGAGCAATAAAGCGAGGAGGGGGCTCAGCTTTAATCAGATTTTGGCCTCATTTCGCCCCTGAAAAACCCCAAATTCGGGTTCAAGCAATAGGAGGAGCAATAAAGTGGGGAGGGGGCTCAGCTTTAATCAGATTTCGACCTCATCTTTTAAAACAACCCCAAAATTCCAGGCTCCAGCAATAAAGCGGGGAGGGCTCTTATCTTTAGCCACATTTTGACCACATTTCCCCAAAAACCCCAAAATTCCAGGCTCCAGCAGTAAAGCGGGGAGGGCTCTTATCTTTAGCCACATTTTGACCACATTTCCCCAAAAACCCCAAAATTCCAGGCTCCAGCAATAAAGTGGGGAAGGCGCTTATCTTTAGCCGGATTTTGACCTCATTTCCCCCCCAAAAAAACCCCAAATTCCGGGCGCGAGGTCTGCAAAGGGGGAGCAATAAAGCGGGGAGGGGGCTCAGCTTTAATCAGATTTTGGCCTCATTTCCTCAAAAACCCCAAATTCCAGGCTCCAGCAGTAAAGCGGGGAGGGGGTTTATCTTTAGCCAGATTTCGGCCTCATTTCCCCAAAAACCCCAAAATTCCAGGCTCGAGCACTAAAGTGGGGAGGGCGCTTATCTTTAGCCACATTTCGGCCTCATTTCCCCAAAAATCCCAAATTCCAGGCGCGAGGTCTGCAAAGGGGGAGCAATAAAGCGGGGAGGGCGCTTATCTTTAGCCACATTTTGACCTCATTTCCTCAAAAACCCCAAAATTCCAGGCTCCAGCAATAAAGCGGGGAGGGCGCTCAGCTTTAATCAGATTTTGGCCTCATTTCCTCAAAAACCCCAAAATTCCAGCCTCCAGCAACAGGAGGGGCAATAACGAGGTTTGGGGGTTTATCTTCATCCCGCTTTTGCCCTCCTATCCCCAAAAAACCCCAAATTCCAGCCTCGAGCAATAGGAGGGGCAATAACGAGGTTTGGGGGTTATCTTCATCCCGCTTTTGCCCTCCTATCCCCAAAAACCCCCAAATTCCAGCCTCGAGCAACAGGAGGGGCAATAACGAGGTTTGGGGTTTATCTTCATCCCGCTTTTGCCCTCCTATCCCCAAAAAACCCCAAATTCCGGGCTCCAGCAATAGGAGGGGCAATAACGAGGTTTGGGGGTTATCTTCATCCCGCTTTTGCCCTCCTATCCCCAAAAACCCCCAAATTCCGGGCTCGAGGTGCGCGCAGGAGGGCGCGGAAGGCGCAGCCGCGGTGCCAGCCGCGCCTCGGGGCACAAACCGGGACCAGGAGGAGCCTCTGGGGCTCCTCGGGCGGGTTCCCCTCGCCCTTTTTGTCGCGTGGTTTTTCCTGGCCCGCAGCCGGAGCGGAGCAGGAGGAGGAGGGGGATGAGGGCATTAAAACAACACCCAAATATTTGGGCAGGCCGGCAGAACAGAGCGCGGCTTGTGCGGAGCTGGAGCGGCTGGGAAAGTTCCGCGCTGCTGCTTCCAATAAAAAATGAAACTTTTTATTTTTTTTCTCTTTTTTAAATTTTTTTTAAAATTTTTTTTTCCCCCTTTTATTTTTTCACTGCCGGCCCTTGTGAAGTGAGAGCGCAGCGGGGGTTTCCCCCACCGAGGGAATTATTGCGGCCATAAAGTCAAGCCCGGAGCAGGAAAAAGAGTTGAACAAACCCCTTGTTCTTGGAAGTCAGACACAGAAACCCATTGGCGGCCGCAGAGCCTGCCCTTCGGAAAATAAACCCGAGCTGCTCGCTTAAAACAACGAGCCCCGAAGGTGTTAAAATTAAAAAATAAGAAAGAAAAATAATAATAAAAAAAAAAAAAAAGAAAATAATAATAAAATGAATCGCCTCTCTGGCAGCGCAGAACGGCCTGAAAGTTAATTTCCAGCAATTGAAGTTTAATTTACCTGACTTCCCGTGCCGTGCATAATAACCTGGCTAATGGCAGCTCGGAAAAGCAGCGCTAATAACCCGCCTTTGTTCCATCAAGCGGCGCGGCTAATTATTAACGCGAAAATCAGAAAAACCGGGGGGAGCGGGGGACTTTGAGGGGACTTTGAGGGGACTTTGAGGGGACCCAAAGGCGCCCGCACCCCAATTTTGCCCCTGGGGAGGGAGAGGCGGTGAAATGAGGGGGGACAGGGGAGGGAGAGGCCGGGATTGCAGCGCGGAACGGCTCGAGCGGGGCCGCGGCCGCTCCGGGCACAAAATTCATTTCTTCGCCTCCTTTTTGTGCTTTCGCTCTGGGGGTTTCTCCCGGCAGCGCGGAGCCCCCGGGCGCGGCACTTTCTGGGGGAAAAGCAGGAGGATTCGGGGGCGACGCAGTTGCCAGGAAACTGCGGGGCAGGAGGAGAAAACGAGCAGGGGGAAAAGGAGCGGGAGGGAGGAACCGTTTAAAATAACAGGCGCGCATTGTCCTGCCGGGCCCACGGGAACTCCAAAGTGACCCCTGGGCTGCCCCTGTCCCCAGCGACCCCCGAGCCCCCCCGGACCCCGCCCGGGCCGGCCCCGAGCGGCCGCTGCCAGGAGAGAGGGGCCGAGGCTCCCCTGCCTGGCGTTTTATTGCGTTTTATTGCGTTTTATTGCGTTTTATTGCGTTTGATTGCGTTTTATGGCGGATTATCACGTTTTATTGCTTTTTATTGCGGATTATTTCTCTTTATTTCTTTATGGTTTTTTTTCCCATTCTAATTTATTGCATTTCATTTCTTTTTATTTTATTTTTTTTCTCGTTTTATTTACTCTTCTTTCTTTTTTTTTTTCCTTTTTTTTTTTACCTTATTCCATCCTATTGTATTTCATTTCATTGTATTCCATCTTATTTCATTTTAGTCCATCTTATTCCATCTTATTCCATTTTATTTCATCTTATTCCTTCTTATTCCATTTTATTTCATTTTATTCCATCTTATTCCATTTTATTTCATTTTATTCCATTTTATTCCGTTTTATTCCATCTTATTCCATCTTCTTCCATTTTATTCCATCTTATTCCATTTTATTCCATTTTATTCCATCTTATTCCATCTTCTTCCATCTTATTCCATCTTATTCCATTTTATTCCATTTTATTCCATCTTATTCCATTTTATTCCTCCTTATTTCTTTATTTTTCTTTTTTTTTTCATTTTATTTATTTTATTTCCATTTTTTTCCTATTTTTTTTTCCCTTTTTTATTCAACCCTGCTCTGCCAAACCCCCCGGGCCCCTCCGGCCTCGCCCCCTCCGCGTCCCCTCCGCACCCGCGCACCGAGCGCCGCCATCCCGGCGGGATTTCCCCTCCCCGCGCCCACCTCCGGGGCTGTCGCGACACAGAAAATCCTCAGCTCGCTCCCAATCCGAATTCCCCATCCCCGCTCCGGGCGGAACAAAACCCGCGGGGGCTCCGGGTGGAGGCGAACGCTCCGCGCCCCCCGGGGCCGGGCGGGGCCGGGCGGGGCCGGGCGGGGTGGGGACCCCCCGGGAGGGGTCTCGGTGCTGGGGGAGCCCCCCGAGAGCCCCCCGAGCCCCCCCGGTGCCCCCGGTGCCCCCCGTGCCCGCGGCCGCCGACGGTAGATGGCAGCAGACGGCGGGGAATGGGCGAGCGGCGCACCGGGGCCCCCGCGGGACGTTTCATTCACTTCTCCCCAAATGAAGCGGCGGGGACACCCCCGGATCACCCCCGGATCACCCCCGGATCGCCCCCAAACCCCGCCCCAGCCCCGGGGTTTGCTCTCGCTCGGCTCCGCTGGGAAATGCCCGAAAATCCTTGGCGGTTCCACAAGTGGTTTCCCACGCGAGGTGTGGGAGAATCGGCATAAAAATCCCCGATTCCTGCCTTCCATTATTTGTTCCTCATTTGGTTTCCCGTCCCCTGCGCGAACGGGAAGAAACAAAAGCACCGCAGGGAAAAGATGGGGGGGAAAAGGGGAGAGCAGGAGGTCGAACCCGCGTGGGGTTTTTTCCTGCCCCCCTGGGCCGGGGATTGATGAAAAACGGAGCAGGTTCGGGGGAGAAATCGCTTTTAGAACGGAACAGGTTCGGGGGAGAAATCGCTTTTAAAACGGAGCAGGTTCGGGGAGAAATCGCTTTAAAAACGGAGCAGGTTCGGGGGAGAAATCGCTTTTAAAACGGAACAGGTTCGGGGGAGAAATCGCTTTTAAAACGGAGCAGGTTCGGGGGAGAAATCGCTTTTAGAACGGAGCAGGTTCGGGGGAGAAATCGCTTTTAAAAACGGAGCAGGTTCGGGGGAGAAATCGCTTTTAGAAACGGAGCAGGTTCGGGGGAGAAATCGCTTTTAAAACGGGACAGGTTCGGGGGAGAAATCGCTTTTAGAAACGGAGCAGGTTCGGGGGAGAAATCGCTTTTAAAACGGAGCAGGTTCGGGGGAGAAATCGCTTTTAAAACGGAGCAGGTTCGGGGCAGAAATCGCTTTTAAAACGGAACAGGTTCGGGGGAGAAATCGCTTTTAGAAACGGAGCAGGTTCGGGTCAGAAATCGCTTTTTGAACCGTCTTTGTGTTTCTCGGCACCGCTGACCCCTCGCGCTCGGTATCGCGGCGGGGCCGAGCTCGGTCCTGGCCTCCCGGGGCGGTTTCTGCTGAAATCGCGGATCCCCTCTGCCTCCCTCCCTCCCGCTCCTTCATTTCCCCTCTCACAGCCACCTCCACGCGGATATTTCACAACGCGCCCTCGAAACGCGAGGGGAACCAATGAAATGAATGAGGCGAAACCCGGCATCTCCTCGGGGGGAATTTTCCCCTCAAAGAGCAGCGGGGATTGGGGCGCGGGGCGCGGGAGGAGAGCGCGACCTGCGCGGAACCTGGCGCAGGAGGAAGGAGAAGCCCCGAACGCCGGCCCCAAAGGCGCCTTGGAGCCGCAGAACGCAATTAAAACGCGAGGAGCTTTATTGCTTCCCAACGTCAGCTTCATCTGGGGCTCGGGGAGAGGAAAAGAGAAATCACGATAATGAGAGCGCTGCGCCCTGCGCTGCCTCCATTCCTCCCATTCCTCCATTCTTAATTCTTTTCCACCTCTTTTTTTTTTTTTTTCCTTTCCCCCTCTTTTTTTCGTTGTTTTTATTTAATTTTTTTTTTTGGTTGTTGTTGTTGTTGTTATTTTGGTTTGTTTTATATTTTCCCCAGGCTGATTTTTCAGGTTTCCGCCAGCCGCCCTCTCCTCCTCGAAGGGAAAACCACGCGCGCAACAAACGCCCCCGGAGAGCCGCGCAAACCCCGAGCGGCTCCCGCGGAACCTCCGCCAAACCCGCCCCGAGACGGCGGAACTGGCACCGGATTCTGCCAGGGGGAGGGAAAAACAAAAACCCAAAGCCCAAAGCGAGCCCAGAGCGACAGAAGCAAAGAAGCAAAGGCCACAAGTGCCCGCAAGGCTCGGGGCAGGGTCCGAGCCCAGCCCCGCTCGGCCGCTGCCTCCAGGTGCCCTCACCCGGCTCCTGCTCCTCCTCCCTGCCCCTCGTTGCCTTTCTCTTCCTCTTTTCTATTTCTTTTCTTCGTTTTTCCTCCCCCTTTCTTTCCTCATTCTATTTTTCCTTTTTTCCCCCCATTATTTCTTCCTTTCCTCCCCTCGGTTTCTTTCTTTCCTCCCCCTTTTTTTTTCCCCCACCTTTATTTCTCTCTCGATTATTTTTCCCCCACCTTTATTTCTCTCTCGATTATTTTTCCCCCACCTTTATTTCTCTCTCGATTATTTTTTCAATTTTTTTCCCCCACCTTTATTTCTCTCTCGATTATTTTTCCCTTTTTTGTTTTTCCCCACCTTTATTTCTCTCTCGATTATTTTTTCCCTTTTTTTTTTAATTTTCCACCTTTATTTCTCTCTTTTCCTCACCTCTAATCTCTGCATTTTTTTTTCCCCGCTGGAGCAGATTTCCAAAAATTTCCAAAGCCTTTCATTCCTCCCTCCTTCACCACCCCACCCTTTTCCATGCCCCCCTCTCCAACACCTCCTCCCCAGGCAGGAGATGGGGACGAAACAAGAAAAAACAAATATAAAAACATCGCGACAAATCCATTTTTACATTGAAAAAATTAAAATAAAAACCACATATATTTAGATATATAACAATAAAGGAAAAGAAACGCATTCTGCCCTTACCTTTTGCCGTCCTTCCCTGCGGCAGGGGTGGGGATTTTGGGCCGGCGCGGTTAAGCCTGGGTTTATCTGGCGGCTGCCAAGGCTTGTCCCGAGCCCAGCGCCGTCCGTCGCCCCCCGGGCTCCTCGGGGCCGCTCGCATTTTCCCGTCCCTTGCGCGGAAAAAAGGAGCAAAAAGCGCTGGCGGTGCCGCGGAGTCGCCTCTGCCCTTGCGTGAGCACCGAGATCCCAAAAGCATCGGGGGAAACTCAGGGTGGGGTGTGGGGATGGTGAGGGGGTGGGATTTAAAAATAATAATAATAAAAATTAGAGAAAAAAAAAATTAGGGAAAAAAATTAGAGGAAAAAAAATAGAGAAAAAAAATAGAGAAAAAATTAGGAAAAAATTAGAGAAAAAAATTAGAGAAAAAATTAGAGAAAAAAATTAGGAAAAAAAATAGAGAAAAAAAATTAAAATATTAAAAAATGATGTTAAAAATAGCGGGCAAAGCGGCGGTAATAATTAAGGGAGAAAATAAAAATAATAAAAAAGCGGAATTGGCCGGAGGTGCTGGGATGGAGCCGAGGGGGGAGCCCGGGGGTGCGAGCGGCTCCGGGGGCCCCCCCGCGCCTCTGCCCCGCTCCGGCCCCGCCGAGCGCGCACGCGAGAGCAAAAAAACGCAAAGAGAGAGGGCGAGAGCCCTACGGAGGACACTGATCCGACCCAAGGTGCAGCGGACAGAAGAATGGTGCAATATAACCACATGGGAAATAATAAAAAGTTCATGTTCACGGTTAGCAGTCCACATGACCGGCTCTGGCCAATCCCAGAACCCAGCCACTCATAAAGTTCTATCACAAAGTTGTAAATTTTCATAAAACAACAAGGAATTTATTGCATTTCTTCATGACCGGTTTAACAGCAGGCTTTTTCTTAGCCGCCATCTTTTTTTTTTTTTTTTCTTTTTTTTTTAACGCACCAAAAAAATATTAAAAGAAAAAAAAAATTATCAAAAAAGGGAAAAAAAGGGAATTTAAAAAAAAATTTTATTTTTTTCATTTCCCCCCCCTTTACCCCAAACTTGGCTTGGGTATGGGGGGGGATCCTTTGGGACAAAAAAAAATAAATAAAAAAATTAAAAATGAACCAGCGCCTGAAATTCCCGAACAATAAAACCCCCCCAGAATAAAGAGCCGCAGCTTTGGGAGGGACGGAAACGGGGACAGGCGCAGTAAAACAGCGGGGATGGCGATTTTGGGCTCCTTTCCCCTTTTTTGGGTCACAATTGGCACCGTGGAAGCTGAAAGGGGCTGAAAGGAGCCCGGGGAGGGGGAAACGGAGGCAGGAAAAGCCTCGGGAGCGGCGCTTGGGGGGCTCCGAACCCCCCGGGACCCCGCCCTGTGCCCCCCCCGTGTCCCCGCGGGGATTTTGGGGTGGCCCGGGCCGCCCCCAGCCCGGATTTGCCCTTTTTGCCTGGAATTGGCCTCAATTCCCGCTCGGCCGGGCAGGGGGGGGCTCCGGGAGCGGCAGAGGGGCCAGAAAATTCTGGAATGGCTTCGGTTTTTTATTGATTTCACTCCCACAGCCCAGCCTGGCTCGGCACCCAGCGCTGCTGCGGAAAATGGGGATTTCTCCCTGATTTGTCCCTGATTTGTCCCTGATTTGTCCCTGATTTTCCCCGGATTTTCCCCGGATTTTCCCCTCATTTTCCCCGGATTTTTCCATGATTTCCCCCTGATTTTCCCCCTGATTTCCCCCGGATTTTTCCCCTGATTTTCCCCGGATTTTTCCCTGATTTTCCCCGGATTTTTCCATGATTTTCCCGGGATTTTTCCATGATTTTCCCTGGATTTTTCCCCTGATTTCCCCTGGATTTTCCCCTGATTTCCCCTGGATTTTTCCCTCATTTTCCCCTTTTTTTCCCCTGATTTTCCCCTGATTTTTCCCTGATTTTCCCCTTGATTTTCCCCTGATTTTCCCCTGATTTTCCTCGGTTTTTCCCCCTGATTTTCCCCCTCATTTTCCCCGGATTTTCCCCTGGATTTTCCCCTCATTTTCCCCCTGATTTTCCCCTCATTTTCCCCCTGATTTCCCCCTCATTTTCCCCCTGATTTTCCCCGGATTTTCACCTCCAGAGGGGAATCTGGGGGAAAAGCGGGCGAGCGCTTCCTTTATTCATTTATTAATTACGGGATTTCCATAATTAAGGCCAGCAGCGAACCTGGGGGCGCGCAGTTCCCTGAGGTGGCGCCGGATTTTGGGGGAAAAAAAATTCCAAAAAAATTTAAAAATAAATTAAAAATCAAACGTGGCCCAGGATGCGGCGGGGCACGAAATCCCCCGGGGGCGGTGGGAGGTGGAAAAGGAGCGAGGGGAGGAAGAGGAAGGAGGAAGAGGAAGGTGCGGGGCTGCCACCGCCAGCTCCTCCCCGAGCTCCCTGAATTTGGCGTTTATTTTGCTTATTTCACGATTATTTTAATTTTATTTATTTATTTTTAATTTTTTTTTTAAAAATCCCCTCCCCTCCGCATCTCGCCGAGCAAAAATCCCGCCGAGCCTCCGCGCCTTTATGCGCAGAGGAAATAAATAAATAAATTAATAAATTTAAAAAATATAAAAAGAAAATTAAAATAAAAAAAGGCGGGGAAGGGGCAGAGCGCGGCCGAGGCGCAAACGCTTCAATTTCCAATTTCCTCGCCTTTTGTTTTGCCTTGTTGATTTTTTAAATATTTTTCTTTTCCCTCTCTCTCCTTCTTCCCCCCGCGCGCCTTTAATTGCTTTAATTTATTTTATGCGCGCTTTGATGCCCGGCGTTATTTGGTGCTAATGAAAGAGTTCCAGTCCGCGCTGAAGCAATTGAAGGGCGGAGGGAGAAGCTTAAAAAAGAAAATAAGAAATTAAATAAAATGGCCAAAGGCGCGGCGGAATGGGGCGCAAATGGGCTCGGAGAGGCAGAGAATTGAAGCGGGGAGCGCGGGGATTATTTATTTTTTTAATTTTATTTATTTATTATTTTTATTTTTAATTTTATTTTTATTTATTTATTTATTTATTTATTTATTATTATTTATTATTTATTGATTATTATTTATTATTTAAAGGACCCATTCCGGGTCCTTTCAATTCCTTTTTTTTTCCTTTTTTTTTTTCCTTTCTGCTTTTCCTTTGCTCAGGGAGAACCCCAGGAACAGAGGGAGAGAGGAGGCAGAGCCCAGCCCGCACCCCCAGAGCCCCCGAGAATCAAATTTTACTCGGAATATTGAACAAATCCACGGCAAAACACCCGGATCTCGCAGGGATTGGCTGCGCCAGGGAAAAGGAGAGAAATTGGGGTGGTAAAACCGCGGTAAAGGGAAATTTCACCACCTTTATTGCAAAAAATGTGGGGTTTCAACGAGGCAAAGAGGGAGGCACCCAAGGCGCTGCGGGTTGCTGGAGTTCTCCTTTTTATTTCCAAGAATAATAATCACAGACGAAGGAAAATAACAATAATAATTATTATTATTATTAATAACAAAAAAAGCAAGGCGCCGCCATTAAATAATTTGCTACTTTGATATACAACATTTGACGTGGCACAATATTAATTCCTCTGCTTTTTTTCTCTATTTTTTTTTTGTGTTTTTAATTCGTTTTTTTTTTCTTCCCCCTCCCCACAGAGGCTCGAACGACGAAGGTAAAAATATCCACAGACAAAAGAGACATCGCAAGGAGAAAAGAGAAAAGAACGGCCGAGGTCGCGGGGAGGAAGGAGGGATAATAATAATAATAATAATTCCTATTATGTACAGGAGACTCTACGCGCTAAATCTCATTTGCGTTCGGGCTTTTCGGGCCACGTTTTCTAAATTAAAGGTGCTAAACACGACCACGTTACTTCATAACCCCCCCCCAAAAAACCCCCAGGACACAGCCGAAGTACAAAGGACAGCGATTTACAAATTTACTGCTGCTAGAGGGAGGCTCACACGGGGGAAATGTGCCTATCGCGACTCTAAAGCCACATTGAATAGGTAGAGATTCTATCGTACAAAAAGCAAAAAATTAAAAATAAAACCAAAAAAAAAAGAGGCTCTAATGTAGGTAGTATTTATTCCTCAGTGTGATCAAACGCAAGGTATCGCTCCTAGGGCTTCAACATCGACGCGTTCCTCGTTTCTTTGTATCCGTAGTCCATTTTTAATGCCGTTTTTTGCCGTTTTCCCCCCTTTTTTTCCCTCCATTTTTCCCTCTCTCTTCCTCCATCCGCCTCACTCCTCCTCGTCCTCCTCGGCCTCTGCCTTTTCCTGCGCTGCGGAGCCGGGGCAGGCGCTTTTGTTCTCCTTTTTCCACTTCATGCGGCGGTTCTGGAACCAGATTTTGATCTGGCGCTCGCTCAGGCACAGCGCGTGGGCGATCTCGATGCGGCGCCGCCGGGTCAGGTAGCGGTTGTAGTGAAATTCCTTCTCCAGCTCCAGCGTCTGGTAGCGCGTGTAGGTCTGGCGGCCGCGCTTTCTGTCCGTCCCTGCCGGAAAAACGCAGATTTGGGTCAGCTCGGGGCGTTTCGGGGCCGATTTCATTGAGGGTTTTTATTTTGGTGTTGTTTTTTTGGGTTGTTTTTGCGCAGCCCCGAAATTGCTCCTCTGCTGTGCCACCCAAAATCACAGCCCGGGCCAAAATTTCCTTTAATTTTGAAGGGGTTTTATAAAATTTTTCCTGCTGCTCGAGGCTTTCCCCGCCTTTTCAGCTCCCCCCAAACGCCCCAAATTTAATTTGAGGGGTTTTTTTAAATTTTTTCCTGCTGCTCGAGACTTTCCCCACCCCCCAAACGCCCCAAATTTAATTTGAGGGTTTTTTTTTAATTTTTTTCCGGCTGCTCGAGGCTTTCTCTGCCTTTGCAGCCCCCCCCAAACGCCCCCAAATTTAATTTGAGGGTTTTTTAAAAATTTTTTCCTACTGCTCGAGGTTTTCCCCACCTTTGCAACGCCCCAAATTTAATTTGAGGGGTTTTTTTAAATTTTTTCCTGCTGCTCGCGGCTTTCCCCACCTTTGCAACGCCCCAGATTTAATTTGAGGGGTTTTTTAAATTTTTTTTTCCTGCTGCTCGAGGCTTTCCCCACCCCCCAAACGTCCCAAATTTAATTTGAGGGTTTTTTAAAAATTTTTTCCTGCTGCTCGAGGTTTTCCCCACCTTTGCAACGCCCCAGATTTAATTTGAGGGGTTTTTTTTAAAATTCTTTTCCTGCTGCTCGAGGCTTTCCCCACCCCCCAAACGTCCCAAATTTAATTTGAGGGGTTTTTTTTTAAATTTTTTTCCTGCTGCTCGAGGCTTTCCCCACCCCCCAAACGCCCCAAATTTAATTTGAGGGGTTTTTTAAAATTTTTTTCCTACTGCTCGAGGTTTTCCCCACCTTTGCAACGCCCCAAATTTAATTTGAGGGGTTTTTTAAAAATTTTTTTCCTGCTTCTCGCTGCTTTCCCCGCCTTTGCAACGCCCCAAATTAAATCTGAGGGTTTTTTTAAATTTTCTTCCTGCTGCTCGAGGCTTTCCCCACCCCCCAAACGCCCCAAATTTAATTTGAGGGTTTTTTAAAATTTTTTTTTCCTGCTGCTCGCGGCTTTCCCCACCCCCCAAACGCCCCAAATTTAATTTGAGGGTTTTTTTGAAATTTTTTTCCTGCTGCTCGAGGTTTTCCCCAGCCCCCAAACGCCCCCAAATTTAATTTGCCTCCACCTCGGTGCAGCCTCCGAGCCAAGAACAGAGTTCACAAAGTTCCCTGCCCTCCCAGGCTCGCGTTCCTGCCTCGGTTTCCATGCAGAGCCCGGGAATTTGGGGTGGTTTGGAGGGAAATGGGTGCGGGAGCAGCCGGGCAGGGAGAGGAGAGGGACAAACAGGGGGGGACCGCGGCTGCCCCCGCAAATCCCGGTGTTTGTTCTGCCCCTCATCCCCGCAAATCCCGGCGTTTGTTCTGCCCCTCATCCCCGCAAATCCCGGCGTTTGTTCTGCCCCTGATCCCCGCAAATCCCGGTGTTTGTTCTGCCCCTCATCCCCTCAAATCCCGGTGTTTGTTCTGCCCCTGATCCCCGCAAATCCCGGTCTTTGTTCTGCCCCTCATCCCCTCAAGTCCCGGTGTTTGTTCTGCCCCTCATCCCCGCAAATCCCGGTGTTTGTTCTGCCCCTCATCCCCGCAAATCCCGGTGTTTGTTCTGCCCCTCATTCCCGCAAATCCCGGTGTTTGTTCTGCCCCTCATTCCCGCAAATCCCGGCGTTTGTTCTGCCCCTGATCCCCGCAAATCCCGGTGTTTGTTCTGCCCCTCATCCCCTCAAATCCCGGCGTTTGTTCTGCCCCTCATGCCCGCAAATCCCGGTGTTTGTTCTGCCCCTCATCCCCCGGAAGGTGCGAGCTGCTTTCAGTCATTCCTGGGGATGTTTTTGGGTATTTCGGGCACTTTTCGGGCGGTTTCTCCCCGCCCAGGCCGCTCTTTTTTGGGGCGCGAGGCTGGGCAGAGCCTCAGCTCCCGGCCCGCCCTGGCCGCCGGCCCCGCTGCCTTGGAAAGGGCCCAGCTCCTGATTTTCCCCTCCACCCGACATTTCCTGGATTCCTGATGGGGAATTATTCTACAATCTGGTGTTTGTGATCGCGGCGTGTAAACTCTGCCGGGAACGCGCTCTTCCCCCGGGCAGCGGCCCCCGCGCTCCGCTTCTGCTGCTTCTTCTCCCCCCTTTCCCCCACAAAACTCAACCGGGTTTTTCTTTTTTTTTTTTCCCTTTTCCTTTTTTGTGTTTTTCTTGTTTAACAATAAAAGATCCGGGCATGAAAAGGAAAAGGAAAAAAAAAAAAAAAAAAAAAAAAAAAAGGAAAAATAAAAAGGGGAAAATAGGCCTGGCTAAGCTGTAAAGTAAAACTGTGCAGGTCGTGGAATGCGGGGCTGTAAAATCCGCTGAGGAGCGAGAGCCATAAAGGCTGAATGGGGATGACAGCTCCATCCCTGCTCGGGGATGGAATTCCGGAATTCCAGAGTTCCAGCAGCGGCATCGCGGCCCGGCCACCGGCAGCGGCGGGGAAGGGGGGGCCGCGAGGGCGGCACCCCCCGTTTTTTTACACCCCAAGTAGAAATTTTGGAGATTTTCTGCTTTTAGGCTCAGCTGATCCCAGAACATCCTGGTTTTTTGGGGGGGGGTTTATTTTGAGGTTTGCTGTTTGTCTCCAAAGCCTCTCCAGTGCTGCTCCTCGGAGCTGACAGAGGAGTGAGAGAGGGGGGAGCTCCTTAAATCTGAAGCGGATAAAAGCGCGGATGAAGTGTTTACGAGCAGAAATATTTGGGCTTTGATAAATCAACTGTAAAAGCGGGTGAGTGATGGAGCAGGTAACGGGAAGAGGTGAGCACCGAATAGGAGCGAGGGGAGCTCCTGCCTGCCCGAACCGCCCTGCCCCGGCCCCCGGCGGCCCCGCCGCGGATTTTCCGCCGCCGCGGAGCGGGGATGGTGCTCGGGAGCTGCGGGGGGAAAAGGAGCGCACGCCTCGTGTCCCACCCCTGCTGCTCCCAGGCGGGACCCCTGGGACCCCTTCTGGGCATCCCAGGGGCGTGAGGAGCCCCGGACACCGCGACCGGACCCACGAGTGACCACGGACACTGTGACCGGACCTAGGAGTGACCACGGACACTGTGACCACCCCATGAGTGACTGTGGACACAGTGACCGACACCAGGAGGGACCATGGACACCTTGACCAGCCCAATGAGTGACCATGGACACAGTGACCAGCTCAATGAGTGGACACAGTGACCGGCCCCAGGAGTGACAGCGGGCACCGTGACCAGCCCCATGAGTGACCACAGACACCGTGACCGGCCCGAGGAGTGACCACTGACAGTGTGATAGACCCATGAGTGACCACAGACACTGTGACCAGCCCATGAGTGACCATGGAGACCCTGACCGGTCCCATGAGTGACCACAGACACTGTGACCAGCCCATGAGTGACCACGGACACTGTGACCGGCCCATGAGTGACCACAGACACTGTGACCGGCCCATGAGTGACCACGGACACTGTGACCAGCCCATGAATGACCATGGAGACCCTGACCATCCCCATGAGTGACCACAGACACTGTGACCACCCCATGAGTGACCATGGAGACCCTGACCGGTCCATGAGTGACCATGGACACCGTGACCATCCCCATGAGTGACCATGGACACCGTGACCGGCCCAATGAGTGACCACAGACACTGTGACCAGCCCATGAGTGACCATGGACACTGTGACCACCCCATGAGTGACCATGGAGACCCTGACCGGCCCCATGAGTGACCATGGGCACCGTGACCGGCCCGGGAGTGACGTTGGGCACGGAAGGGGCTGTGCCAGCCGGGGGGAGCGCCCTGCCCGGGCCCGGGGAGCTCCGGGGGCAGCGGGGCCGCGCCGGGCCCCTCCCGCGCGGGGCAAAGGGACATTAATTAATGAAAGGGATAGTAATTAATGAAAGGGATAGTAATTAATGAAAGGGATATTTATGAATCGTTAATTGACGGTAACGCCCCGAGCCGGAGCACGCGGGGCACCGGAGGCTCCCGAGGGTCGGGACGGGAGCGGGGCCGCCCCTGGAGCCCCCCCAGCTCCAAAAGGGATTTAAGGGATTTCCACGGGGCTTTGGGGTCAGAACGCGTCCCCCTTTATCCGACATCCGTCCGTCCATCCATCCATCCATCCATCCATCCATCCATCCATCCATCCATCCATCCATCCATCCCTCTGTCCCTCCATCCCTCTGTCCGTCCCTCCATCCCTCTGTCCGTCCCGCTCCTGGCCGGGCTGTCACCGCTCGGGGTTTTCACGGCGGAGCGGGGATTGAGGCGCTGCTCACAGGGAGCGGGGATTGAGGCTCTGCTCACAGGGGAGCGGGGATTGAGGCTCTGCTCAGGGCGGAGCGGGGATTGAGGCTCTGCTCACAGGGAGCGGGGATTGAGGCTCTGCTCACAAGGGAGCGGGGATTGAGGCTCTGCTCAAGGCGGAGCGGGGATTGAGGCGCTGCTCACAAGGGAGCGGGGATTGAGGCGCTGCTCACAGGGGAGCGGGGATTGAGGCGCTGCTCAGGGCGGAGCGGGGATTGAGGCGCTGCTCTGCTGCCCGGGACACCGCCGGGGGCTCCCGGCCGCCCCGAGTGAAGCGCGCCGAGCGCTCAGAGCGCCCCCCGTGCGGAGCTTGGCCCCCGAGTCCCTCTGTCCGTCCGCACGGCCCCGGCCTGGCGCGCACGGCAGCGGCAGCAGGAGGGGCTGGCCATGGCCGCTGCGGCTCCGTCTGTCCGTCCGCAGACAAACAGACAAACAGACGCAGCCCCCATGAATATTCACGGCTGAGCGCAGCTTTGGGGCGGGGGGGGCGAGGACAGGAGGGGGGTGGGGGGTGCGGCCCTGCCCCCCCCCCCCCCCTTTCCGAGAGTGAAACGTCACGAAAGGAGCTGGGGACGACCCCCCCCACCCACCCCCACCACCAGCACCCTCCTCCTCCTCCTCCTCCAGCGAATAATTCACACTCCCCCCACCCCCAAAGCCCTCTCGGGGTCCTCCCCCTCCTCAGCGAGCCCCGGCCCTACCTGTGCTCCTCATCCAGGGGTAGATTCGGAAGTTGCTGTCGCCGGGCAGCTCCGGGTCCCTCTGCTCCGCTTTGCCGCAGCTCTGCTTGGAGGCGTCCGGCGGGCACATCACGGGCAGGCTCTGCTCGAAGGGCGAGCAGTGCATGTTGAAGGAGCCGGGCTCCAGCCCGTAGCCCGAGGGGTACACGCTGGGGGGCTGCGGGTGCACGGAGCTGCCCCCGGAGTAGAGGCCGGGCATGGAGGCGGCGAAGGGAGGCGTGGATGCGGCCCCATAGCCCGCGCGTTGGCTGTTGGAGGCGAAAGCGCAAGAAGTTTGCTCGGGGAAGACTCCGGATGGGAAAACCGAACTTGCGGCTTGATATTTAGAAAATAAAGCGTTCGCATAATACAATGAACTCATAATTTGGCCGGGTGATTTGTAGGTCGGGACGTTTTAGTGTCGGTTTTACGAGGTACCGTGATATATTACGGAATTAGAGTCCAGATTTACACCAAAAAGGAGCCTTTTTCCTCCCGGCCCCGGTGACGCGCGGGCACGTGGCCGCTGCGGCGCCAATCGCCGGCCGCCCCCTCCTCGGGGGCACGGGACTGTGCGGCTGGGTTTATAAAATACGATAAATAATTGATGCCCTATAAAACCCCGCGCGATCGCCGCTGGAAGGGGTGAAATCGTGCTGGAGTCGATAAGCAACCTGTAATCAGTTTGCGGCTCGGAGCGAGGGAGAAAGAGAGGGGGGAAAAAAAAAAATAAAGGAAAAAAAAAAAAGAAAATACACGGAAAAGGGGAGGGGGTTACAAGCACGTTGTGCTGCCAAAGCAGCGAGGCTCTCTCGGTCTCTCTCTGCTGGAGGAAAGGGAAGGGAGTTCTATTTATCCCTTTATTGATCCCGTCTCAATTTCGCACCATTCCCTCGGCTCGGAGCTACTTCTTCTCTTTTTTTTTCTCTTTTTCTGCGGACTCGTCCATAATTCCCTCCCTCCCCTGCCCCCCTGACCCTCGCCCCCCCCCCACAAAAAAAAAAAAAAAAAAAAAAAAGACAAATGTCTCATTGATCCCCAATAGTTCCAGGCGTCCCTTTTTTTATCCGCCCCCCAAAAGCCGTTCAGCTCCAGAGCTGATTTATTCCAGCGCCGCGGGCTGGGGGCCGCGCACCGAGCCGGCATCCGCTGCTCTTGTCGGGGGAAATGAAGGGAATCGAGAGCGCTGGGACGGCTCGTTCCGCGTGTCTGCGCTTCCTCCGGCTGCCCCCCGCTTCAATTCCTGCAGGACAGGCGCGCAAACCGCCCGAACCCAAAGATCTCCCTCTTATTTTAAATATTTTTATTTTTATTTTTTAAATTCTGGGCGAGGAGGCGGCGGCCCCGGCTGGGCTGGGCTGGGCTGGGCTGGGGGCGCGGGGAGGCACCGAGCGAGGCAGGAAAAGCAGACAATGGTGCGGGCTCGGCGCTGCTCTCCCCTTCCCCAAGGTTACGAGCATCCCCGGCTCAGCTGCGCTCCTCACAATGCGGCCCCAGGAGCGCCCCGGGGGAGGGCGGCCGCAGCAGAAAAGGGAAAAAAAAAGCCACAAAAAAGCCACAAAAAATCCCCCTCCCAAAAAGAAAAACCCCTCCGCGAATTGACGGGAGGTTACCTGCAGCGGGGGCGTCCAGGAGCTGCCAGCAGCCGGGAGGAAGGGGAGGAAGAGGAGGAAGAGGAGCAGGAGCTCCCCGGGCCCTTCCCCTGCCGGCCCCAGCCCTGCCGGGCCGAGCTTTCGCCTTTTTGTCCGCGCACAAATTTTGGGGTGTTTTTATTTCCTTTCTGTGCGAGCGGAGCGGGGAGGAAGCGGAGCGGGGCGAAAGGAACGAGGTCAGGGAATGCTCGCTTGTAAACTTTATTGTAACTTTTCTTCCGCCGCTTCCAGGTTTAGACAATAGAACAAAGTGGTGAAAGAACAACAAAATATAGCATTAGTTCCCCCAATAAAGTAATTCACGTATACAGTATACATTCTTTTTCACAGTTAACCTAAAGATCACTTTACAACTTGCTTCACTGTGCGCATGCTAACTAAAGGAGAGAAAAACGCTTTTTTTTTTTTGCTTTTTTTTCCCTTTTTTTTTTTTTCTTATGGAAGAGACATTGAAAAATTGGAAAAAAAAAAAAAGGAAAAAAAAAACCCACCCTAACCAAGGCAAAGAAGAGGAGAGAGAAGGAGAGAGATAACTATAGCATAAATAGGCAGTTTCATGTTGTTGGGATGTTTGTCTCGATAGCTACCTCCAGTACATACAGATAAACCACAACAAAAAGCAGGGCTGGGAAATCAACTCCAATTGAAGTTAAAAATTAAAAATAAAAAAAAAGGTAATAAAAAAAAAAAGTGCACGAATGTAATATCACATAACTCGTCTAGCGCTGAAAGCTATGGCAACCAACCCACCCGCCAGGCCCCCGGAAAGGAGAGAGAGACAGAGAGAAGGACAGAGAGAGAGGGAGAGAGGGAGAGCGGGGATTTATTTCACAGTCATGTTTTACAGAAGCTATTGCGTTCCACTACCGCTAGTTAATAACTGGCCAAAGGCAGCCGAGGGCTCCCGGTGCCTCCCGCCTGCCGCTCATTGTACGCGGGGCGCGGGCGAGGCGCTGCTCGCAGCGATTTTGTTTTTATTGTTTGACAGCAATAAAAGGGGTCGGGGTTGGGGTTTGTTTTTTTTTTTTTTTTTGTGGGTTTTCTCTTTTTTTTTTTCTCTTTTTTTTTTTTTTTTTTTTGGGTTTTTATTTCCCCCTTTTCTCTTTTCTACGCTTTGTTTTTCTGGTTTGTTGTTTCTGTGTGTGTGTGTCCCCAGCCCTCCCTCACACCAACTGCCATGAACGGGGGGCTCGGGGGCTCCTCCAGCCCAGCCGCGCTCGCCTTTCAGTCCTCAAAAAACCCCTTTACTTCTTGTCCGCCTTCTGTGCTTCCCCTTCCTCGTCCACCTCCTGGGCCCTTTCCATTTTCTGCTTTTCCAGTTCCTCCTGCTCGCATTTGCTGCTGGGAAACTTGTCTTTGTTGTTCTCCTTTTTCCACTTCATCCTCCTGTTCTGGAACCAGATTTTGACCTGCCTCTCTGTCAATCCCAGGGCATGCGAGACCTCGATCCTCCGTTTGCGGGTCAGGTAGGGATTAAATAGAAATTCCTTCTCCAGCTCCAGCGTCTGGTAGCGGCTGTAGGTTTGCCTCCCCCTCCTGCGTCCGGCGGCTGCTGGGGGATGGCAAAGGTTGGGGTGGGAGAAGGGGGGGAACGAGAGAAGGAGCTTGAGAAAAACATAAACCAGGCTCGGGCAGAGGCGGCGGCAGCGCCGGGAGAGGGAATTCCGAGTTCCAGGGGGGAGATGGCGCTCGGGGAAGGGAAGGGAAGGAGGGAAAGGGAGAGGAGAGGAGGGGAAGGGACGGGGTCACGCTCAGCCCACCCCGGCAGCGCGGCTGGGGCTGCGCTTTGCGCACCGATTCTCACCCCCGGCCGCCCCCCAAAAAAAACCCCAAAAATTCCAACAATTCCGGATCTGCAGCCCGGAGAGGGGCGGCAGCGCGGCCGAGAGCCCGCGGCGAGCGGCGACCAGAAACGAGGGGGCTTTTGAAAGCTATAAAAGTGCCATAAACTTTAAGGACGCTTCCTCCCACAGAAAGCCCGGCTCGCTCAGCCCCCAGAAGAAAAGGTCTCCTTCAGGGTAATTAAACTATAAAGCAATTCACAAGTGCAAAAGTTTACCCCCATCAAGCAGTAAAACACGGAATAAAAGAGAAAGGCAGCCCAAAGAAAGGACGGGGAACGGAGAGAAAAGCAAAATACACCAACAAAAATGAGATAAACTCGAGGGGCGGGAGGGGAGCTGGGGGCTCACCTTGCGGCCGCATCCAGGGGAAGAGCTGGGTGGGAGAAGGGCTCTGCTCCGAGCTCTCCGCCTCCTCGGCGAGGCCGCCGGCCAGTTTGCAGTCCGCGTACTGCACCAGCTCGGGCTCCTGCGGCCCGAACAGGCTCTGCCGCTGCAGGGGCTCGTAGCCGTAGAAGTTGCCCGGCTCGCCATGGCACGGCACGGCGGCGCACGGGCTCTGCTGGTACGGGGAGCCCGAGAGCGACGAGGCGCCGTGGTAGAAGTCCTGGAGCTGCGGCGGGGGCTGGAAGGTGCCCCCCGCGCCGGGGCCGTACACCACGGTGGGTCTGCCCCCCAGATCCTGCGCGAAGCCACAGTCATAGTAATTGGGGCGCAGGGAGTCGCCGGTTTTGTATTTGGAGAAGAGTGAGTTGACAAAATAGGAGCTCATTTTAATTTCAATTGCGCGTTGTTCTTGTTTTTTTTTTGTTTTTTTTTTTTGTTTTTTTTTTTGTTTTTTTTTTGTTTTTCCTCCTTCTTTCTTTCTTTTTTTGTTGTTTTTTTGTTGTTGTTGTTGAGCAGGCGGAGAAAAAAAAAATTAAAAATATTTTTTTAAAAAAAATCACCCCCACGACAAACCAGACCACGAGAATCTATTAGCCAAAAAAAAAAAAAAAAAAACAAACTCTAGTTATATATTTTTTTCTCGTCCTTTTTTTTTTTTTCTGAGCGGGCGGAGAGAGAGAAAAAAATCAAAAAAAAAATTGAAAAAAAAAATCACCAAAAAATATTAAAAAAAAAAAAAATAATCGCCCCCACAACAAACAAACCAGAGCGCGAGAATCTATTAGCAAAAAAAGAAAGCGCTAAGATGCTAAGCAACGACAGTTTGTGATTTCCAGGAATATAAAAGGAGGATATAATCAAAACTCTAAGCCTGCATGATATTGAATTCTTTCCTCCCCCCCCACCCCTAAAAAAAAAAAAAAAAAAAAAAAATCGCCACTTAAAGAGTTCTCGCTTTACATTTCCAAGAAGAGATGCCAGTTCATAAACAGTTTTCAGTGATTTACTTCGGCGCAAATGAGTTGTTTCATATTTTGCAGTGTCTTTTCATGATCATTTGCATCTATTACCGAAACCTCATCCTATTGGCTTCTCCCTGCTCCACACGGACTCCGCACCGCATGATTGTGAAAGGAAGAGTGTGGGAGAATAAAGGAGGAAAAAGCGAGCGAGGGGGAGCGGGCGAGGGAGAGGGAGGGAGAGGGGAAGGGAGAAGGAGGTGGGGTGAATATACGGATTAAATATGTTTAACTACCCCCATTAATGAGATATCGCTCGCCTCGCGACAAATCACGCGCCCGGACCACCCCAAAGATTGATTTTTGGGGAGTGCTGGAAAATTAAAGAGGAGCGCTCGCAGTCGTTAATTTGGAAATTTTAACGAGGCAGTTTGAGCCTTTTGAAATGTCAGGGTCGCTTTGGAAAACTGTAAAAGAACACGATTTAATTGCTACCGGTTTTAAAAGGTCCTATAAATGTAATTGGTATTTTAATACAAGTTATCAAATCATACAGCTTCTTATCCTAAACATATTTTAAAACAAACGAGGTAGTCATATTTAACATTTTAATGATCAATTTCCTTATTATTGATAAAGGTTTAACTCTCGCACGAGGGGAATTGCGTCGGTAATAGCCCCAAAAAAGGCCGTAAACTGCTTAACAAACGATCAAGCGCCATAAAGCGGGGCCGTTGTTGTTGTTTATGCCGCACTCCATAAAAGCCGCTCGGCTTTTACGAGTGCGCTCCTCCCGCGCCATAAACCCCGCGCTGCGCAGCGCAGCCTTGCGCGGCCGCGGAGCTGCCGGGCTTGAATTGAAATCAGCGCCGTTTTTCATCTCCGGCCTCGGCTTCGCTGCCGCCTCCTCCTCCTCTTCCTCCTCCTCCTCCTCCTCCTCCTCCTCCTCGCTGGAGACGCGCTCGGGGCTGGCTCAAAACTCCAAATCTGGGGCTCCGGCCGCCCCCTCCCCTGCGACCCCACCGCGCCCCCACAACTTCCACTCCTTCATTTCATCATCCTCCATCTCATTCTTTCATTTATTTCATTTTTAAAAATTTCATTCTTTTTTATTTCATTTCATTTTTATTTATTTCACCTTTTTTATTTCATTATTTTTCATTTTATTTTTATTTATTTTATTTTTATTTATTTCATTTTTATTTATTTCATTTTTATTTATTTCATTTTTTTCATTTCGTTCTTTTATATTTCATTCTTTTATTTAATTTTTTTTCTTTCATTCTTTTTTATTTACTTCATTTTTTTCACTTCATTCTTTTATATTTCATTTCTTTCATTTCATTCTTTTTTATTTATTTCATTTTTTCATTCCATTCTTTTTCATTTCATTCTTTTTCATTTCATTTCTTTTATTTCATTCTTTTTCACTTCATTTCTTTCATTTCATTCTTTTTTTCCTTTCATTCTATTTCATTTATTTCATTCTTTTTTATTTATTTCTTTTTTTTTTTTTTTTAATTTCATTTTCCCCCCCTCCTTCCCAGGGCAAAACCCGGGGGCTGTGGGGACAGAGGGGAGAGCGTAGAAATTTTCTCTTTTATTGGCGTTTGGTAGCAGCGGAGCCGGAGTTGCCCCTCGGATGCCAGCGCTGCAATTTCGCAGCGCCGGAACACACAGGGGGTAGATTTGGAAATTCATTTCTCGCACTCAGCAAATATTACCCAGGCGCTCCTCAGTTAATAACGCTCCGAACCCCAGAGCCCCCCGCAATCCCAGCTGGGTTTTCCAGCTTTTCCAGCTTTTCCAGCTTTTCCAGCTTTTCCAGCTTTTCCAGCCTTTCCACCCTTTCCAGCCTTTCCACCCTTTCCAGCCTTTCCAGTCTCTCTTTTCCGCCTCCATTTTTGGGTTTTTTTCCCCGCTTTGCCCCGCCTGGGTTTCTGTTGTTTCCCCATCGCCTGGAGGGCGAAACCTGATTTTTGGGAGGACAAAACTCAACCTCCCCCGCACTAAAAAAAAGAGGGAAAAGTGGAAATATTTCAGTTTTTCTACCTCGGTTTCAAACCAAAAATTAAAAATCCTCAGTGGGGAAAGGCAGGGAGCGAAGGAAGGCAGAAAGGAGGAGGGGGAAAAAAAGAAAGAAAACCGAGATAGCAACGGAATAAAACTTTAAAGGCGTCCTCAGAGAAATAATTTAAGTAAATCCGCTTCCTTTATTTTGTGCAGGGATAATTCCAGCCGAGCCTAAGAGCCTTTCCCGGTAATTATTGCTGCCGGAGCACTTGCAGCGCTATAATTAAAGCTTTGCTCGCCCCTCTCAAAGACGAGTTCACGTTTTCTTTTTCCTCCCCGCTTTTATTGCCCATTGAGCAGGTTTGGGTTTCATAAAAACATCAGGAAAAAAAAGAAAAAAAAAAGCCCCGAAAATGGTGCGGAGAAGTCAACAGAGCTTTGGAAGCAAAGGGGAGACGCTGGAATATTCAGGGGGGAAAAAAAATAAATGAAAATGGGGCGGAAGGAAGGGAATTCCGAAGTTTCTGCTCCCGTGCGCGCCCGAAGTTTGGGAAGGGGGAAAGGGGCAGGAATTGGGGAGCGGGGCCAGGAATGATGGAAATAATGGAACATTTTGCCCAAATGAGGGAGGATTTGGGGCCCGAATTTGGGAAGGGGGAAAGGGGCAGGAATTGGGGAGCTGGGCCGGGAATGACGGAACATTTTGCCCAAATGCGAGAGGATTTGGGGCCCGAAGTTTGGGAAGGGGGAAAGGGGCAGGAATTGGGGAGCTGGGCCGGGAATGATGGGAATAATGGAACATTTTGCCCAAACGCGGGAGGATTCGGGCGCTCCGGGAGCGCAGCAGAGCCCAGGAATCAACGGCTGCTCCTAAATCATCGCCGCGCCCGAGCCGGCTCCCGATGAAAGGAAAACGTTTCCATTCCAAGGAAAACGCAGCGAGTGCGCGGGGTGGGTGTCGGGGAGGGATAATTTATAAACACCCGGCGGAGGGAAAGATTTATTGGGAATTCGTAGGGAAAAGAAAAAATAATAATAATAATAATAATAAAAAAATGAAAGAGCCTCGAATCCTCCCCTCGCTAAAGCTCAAGTTTGCTCCGCTCTGCCTCTCGCCCAATGCACAGGGGCGAGATTTTTCTTCATTTCGCTCATTTATTTCTGTTTGCGCTCGTATTTCACGTCGTGGCCGTGAAACGGAGCCTCGAGATGCCGAAACTTTGCCTCTTAAAATCAGATTTCCCACCCTGCGCTGCTGCGCGTGGGTTGCAATTGTTCCGCCCTCACCCCAAATCCTGATTTTTTTTTTTTTTTGGGAGCGGTTTCTGGTGGAACTTGGGCGCAATTCTCAGTCAGGGGAAAAAAATCCCCGTTGGTACCGATTTGAAAGCAAACCCATCTTGAAATTATTGCCGCCGTTTGTAGCGGAAGAATTTACAACATCTGAGTAATTTTTTTTTTTGCCTCGTAATTCTGAGGAATCAAAGGCCAAAATCAAAGTGGGCTGGCGGAGTTAAAAGTTGACATTATTGCTGCCGCATCGGGGGTGTCTTTACATGTGCCCCAAACCGCCGTGGTTTAAGAGCATTTTGGGTTCATTTGCTCGTTTGTGGCATTGAGAAAAAAAAAATATTTCTGAAGAATTCAAGGGAAGAGCATCAGCAGTGCCAAAAGATGGGGCGGCCGCGCCAGAAATGAGTGGTTCAACTTCTGGAACAAAACAAATGCTCTTGTTTGGTTCCATGGCTGAGTTGGGGTGATTTTTTATTTTATTTTATTTTATTTTTTTTTGGTCCTGCGGTAGCTGGGATTATAAAACACATAAAATATCGAGCGGGGAAAGCGCAGATCATCCTAATGGCCGAGAGGAAAAATATCGTCCCGGCCCCCCGAAATCTTCGAGCCTCTCTCTTTTTTCAACCCCGCCGACGTAAATCTGCGGGCTTGGGGTAATTTCAGCCGCCCTCCCACCTCCAGAGCGGCGGAAAACAAAACCCGGCGCTTTTTTATTCCCTTTGCAACCAACATTTAGCGGGGATGCGCGCCCCGGCTCTCGCCGCAGCTCCGCCGCCGCTTTGCCGCGGTGTTTTTCCCCTTGCCAGCCTCAGATAATTTAGGGTGGATGGGGAAAAAAGAGGAGATGTAGGCGATGAAATGGGCAGAGCAGCGATAATGAACCCAATCTTTCACCCAACGGGACCGGGGCGCTCGGCCCGGGGGGCGCCTCTAGCGTGGAGCAACGGCGCCACCTCGCGGCCGCGCGCGGAACTGCAACCGGAGCCTGCCCGGCGGGGGGAGAACCCGAAAAAAGGGGAAAAAACATCAAAATAAAGAATTTTCTCCTCGCTGGGAGGATGAAACAGCTCGAAAAGCACAAAAAGGAAAAGAGGAGAGGGAGGGAAAGAGGAGGAAAACGAGAATGAGGGGGTTTTGTCGCCTCTTGGCCTCGCTGGAGTTTCCTCAAAGTGCGGCAATAAAAAAATAAAATTTCAAAAGAAAAAAGAGGCGAAGTGGGTTCGCTTTTGAAACGCGCCATTGTTTCAAATCCCGAGACTAAACAATCGGTCATTCTGCTGCCCGGGAGGCGCGGGGGGGCACGGCCGGGGCTGTAAAGCCATAAAGAGCTTCCCCAGCCCAGACGTCTCGCCAGAACTTGGAGTGTGCGAGCGCTGGGGCTGCCTTCTGTGCGCGCCGTGTTGTTGTTGTGTGCAGGCCTGGAATGGCTTTAAAGGGGAAAAAAAAAAGAAAGAAAAAAAGGTTAAAAAAAAGGAAAGAAAAAAAAAAAGAACAAAGGGAATCGTCCCGAGCGCTGGATTTTCACGGCATCTGCAAGAGAAGAATAAATTAGAGAAAGTCCCTCCCAAGCTTTTCGCTTTTCTTTTTTTTTTTTCTTCTCCCCCCCTCTCCCAATTCTGATTTTTTTTTAGAGCTGCCCCTCCCTCAGGAAAAAAAAAATAAAAGGAAAATAAAAAGAAAATAAATGGAAAATAAAATAAAAATAAAGCGAAAGGAGGGGAAGCAGCCCGAGCGCTTTTCCGAGCGGGGCTTCCCCGCGCTCCCGCTCCTCGCAGTAATTTAGGAGTTCCTGAAAGTTTTCTTGCGCTGTTTCCTTTACAGCCGCTCAGTTCCTTAACCTTCAGAAATTTATACCCTATAAAGTTTTATAGCGGTCATATTCTTTTATGGCCGCGCACTGCGCTGAATTTTCCTTTCTTTATGACAAGTTCCTTCCCTTTCTCTCCCTTCCCTCCGCGAGCTCCAAAAATCTCAAAAATCTTCCTTCTTCTTTTCTTCTTCTTTTGTTTTCTTTTCAGAGCTGCCCCAAAGAATGGAGATTTTTGTTTTTTGTGTTTTGTTCCCCTTTTTTCCCCCCCTTAAGAAGTGAAATATTGCCCTTTAGAGGGGCCCATTTTGTTAAAATTTACCGGGAAGGAGATTCTGGGTTCTGCTCCTCGCTCCCCGTTTCCTGCGGGCTCAGCGGGACCCGGGGCTCGTCGGGCGCTTTTAAATCGTTGTTGTTATTATTTTAATTGGGTTTTAATATAAAACCGCTCTCCAGGCACTGGCGGGGCTCCGCGAGCGAGGTCAGAGGAATTTCGGGAGGGAATCGCAGGAATCGCCCCTGGAAAAGGAACCGAGGTGACGCCGAGCGGGGAGACGGGCTGGGGTTTTTGGGGTGGTTTTGGGGCTTTTTGGGGTTTTTTGGGGGGTTTTTTAACCTTTTCGGGAAAAGTTTTTCCGTGGGCGAGAGGCGAATAAAGCGAGGAAAGGCAGAAAATCCACGCTGAGCCTTTTCCACACAGGCTGGGGCGGGAATAAAGAGAGGAAAACTCCAAAAATAAAAATTTATTAAACCCGCGAAAAGGGGGGAAAAGCGGCCCCAGCCTCGGGTGCCGGAATTTAGGATCAAATCAATAATTTCGATTCAAGATCAAATCAAGAATTTCGATTCAAGATCAAATCAAGAATTTCGATTCGAGATCAAATCAATAATTTCGATTCGAGATCAAATCAATATTTTCGATTCAAGATCAAATCAATAATTTGGATTCAGGATCAAATCAATAATTTGGATTCGGAACCATTCGGGAGTTTGGGTGGGACCCAGCAAACGCTCGCTGCTCCCGAGCGGGATCGTTCTGGAATCGTCTCCGCTTCTCCTGGGCCGATTTTTGGCGATCTGAACCCAAAAATAAAAAGGAGGAAAACCCACGGCGGGAATAATCCCGGGATTTGGGGCGAGGAACACAAAGACAGAGCGCGGCTCGTTGTTCTAAAATCGGTTTTTATTCTGGAGCATTAAAACATCTCTGGAAAATACATCCGGGCTGGTGCTACAGAAAACAAAAATTTTCCAACATTTTCTCTTTTTTTTTTTTAATTTTCTTTTTTTTTTTTTTAAGAGTATTTCCTAATAAAATCAGCTACCATCTTCCACCCTATCCTCAAAGAACCTCATCATCTTAAAAATACCCGCTCTTTAAGCACGACTCTACGGAAAGTGAGCAAAAACCGCTCCTAAATCCCCGTGGCCGATGGGGTCGCGAAAACATCGAGAGGAACTCGCGGAAAACGCGTCTGGAAATGGAAACGGGGAGGATTTGGGCAAATTCGGGCCCCGCTGGGGACGCGAGGGGGCCCTGGATGGGAACCGAACCCACGCGGAAAATCCCGCCCGGCTCCGACCGCGTCCCCCGCCCGTTTGAGTTCATTTAATCGCTATTTTTTAATTATTATTATTTTAATCAATCGGCATTTAGAGAAATCTCCCCGCTGGCCGCAGCTCAAACGGCTCGAAAATGGAAATTTTATTTTATTTTTTTGCAGCTGGGTTTGAAAGCCGGAGCGAAGTTGGGTGGAGCCGCAGCCCCTGCGGCAGCGGGAGGGTTAAATTTGGGAAAGTTTTACACCAGAAAAACCCCAAAAATAAACCCCCAAAAATGAAACAAATTTGGGGAGAATTGCCCCAAACCCTTCGGCTCTGCTTTCCCTTCGATGGGGGAGATAATTTCAGTTTTTGGGGGTTTTTTTGGGGGGGTTTTTAACCTTTTTTGAGAGGCTTTGGAGGGGCGGAGATTTCAGCGCAGCTCCGCGGGTTTTATCTGGGGATGGCGGAGGGAGGGGAAGGAAGAAATAGAGAAAAAAACAGAAAAAATTAGGAAAAAAACCAGAAAAAAACCAGGAAAAAAACAGAAAAAAAGGGGAAAAAAACAGGAAAAAAAGGGAAAAAAAACAGGAAAAAAACAGGAAAAAAACCAGGAAAAAATCAGGAAAAAACCAGGAAAAAAACAGAAAAAAAAACCAGGGAAAAAACAGGAAAAAAACAGGAAAAAAACAGGAAAAAACAGGAAAAAAACAGGGGAAAAAACAGGGAAAAAACCCAAAAAAATGAAAGGAGCAGGAGCGGTTTTTCCAAAGCTGCAAACCCGGGGCAGTTTCGCTGTCGCTGCTGCCCAGGGCGGCCCCGGCCCCGCTGATGAAACTTCCCCGGAGCGAGGGGACAGATCCGGGCTGGTTCCCCCCGATAAACGGCGGCACAAATTCACAAATTTCGGGGTTTTTTCCGCTTTTTTCGCCCCCTCTCCCCAGCCCGGAACCCCTCGAAAGCCTCAGACCCCGAATTCCGCGCGCGGAGCCAACTGGAGAAGTTTATTTCGATTTTTTAATAATTTTTTTTCGTGTTATTTTTTTTTCCAGCCACTGCCAACCGCAGAACTCTTCCAAAAAACTTTTTTTTTTTTCTTTTAAAAATTTACAAAAAAATTATTAAAAATAGGAATCCAAAGCCACAGCACAGACAGAAACACGAGCACGAACACGGGACACGAACACCCACACGGAACCCGGCCCTAAACCCCTCCCTGCCCTCCCCGAACCCCAAACCCACCCCAAAAAAAGCCCCCAAAAAGACCCCAAACCCCGCCCTGGGTCGGCGCCGCGGCCTCGCTGTGCGGGGAGAGGATGAGGATGGGGAAACCTCGGGAAATCCGCGCTGGGAGCCACAAAAACCCCTCGGGGCCACGCGAGTTCAGGGATTGGAAAAGAAGAATTAAAAAATAAAAAATAAAAATAAAAATTAAAAAAAAAAGCCGGGCTGGGGTTGGCGCTTTCATCTCTGCAGCAGCTCCGGGACAAAGTCCCCAAATTCCTCAATAAATTATAAATATCGAGCGCTACCAACGGCCGGGCCCTCCCTGAAAGCTCCACTAAGGTAGTTTATTTTCAATAATTTTTTTTTGTGGTTTTTTGTTTTGTTTTGTTGCTTTTTTTTCGTCTGTTTTGTTCCTTTTTGTTGTTGCTGTTTTTTTATTAATTTTTAAACCGGAAAATCCCGGTTTTCCTCCTCTCTGGAAAGTTCGGGGGAAGTTGCCGGGGGCTCTTCCGCCCTTTCCTTTCCCTCCTCGACCATTTAAGCGCGGATCGGGGGGTGCCCCACATTCCCCCCTTTCTTCCCTCTCTTTTTATTTTTTTTTTTTTGCACAAAACACCCAAATCCAGGCGCTTCTGCCCCAAAAAAAAAGAACCAACCAAAAACTTTTCCTCCAAGTCCCAAAAGCGCGGCCGGAATCCAAATCCCGCCGAAAAATTCAAATAATTCAAATAATTCGAATAATCCAAACAATTCAAATAATTCAAATAATCCAAATAATTCAAATAATCCGAATAATTCAAATAATTCAAACAATTCGAATAATTCAAACAATTCGAATAATTCGAATAATTCGAATAATTCGAATAATTCAAGTAATTCAAATAATTCAAATAATTCAAATAATTCAAATTCTGCATCTCAAAAAGAGCTAAAAATGGGAAAAAATAAAAAGGGGGGGACCCCAAATCGGGGCTGTCGGGGAGCGCGGGCCGGAGCTGTGAATGATTTGTTGGGTGTAATTAAAGGCGGCCTTAATGAATGTGTCTGACTTGCGGGGGTTTAATTAAAGCGTCTGGGGGCTCGGGCAGCTCGGGAGCGTCTGGGAGGGTTCGGGGATTTGGGGGAAAAAAGCACAAAAATGTTTGTGAGAGAACGGCCAGGTTTGGGGGTGGCCCGGTTGGGGTCGGGGTTTTGGGGTTTGTTTTGATTTTTCGGGGGGAAAATGAAATTAAAAAGGGGAAAAGTTGGTCCGGCACTGGGGAGGGGAAAAAAGGGGAGAAAAGGCAAAAAGGAAAGAGGGAAAAGGAAATGAGCCCCAAAAAGGAAACAAGGAAAGGGAAAGGAAACAAGGAAAGGGAAATGAGCCCCAAAAAGGGAAAGGAAAAGGAAAGAAGGAAAGAGAAACGAGCCCCAAAAAGGAAAAGGAAACAAGAAAAGGGAAATGAGCCCCAAAAAGGAAACAAGGAAAGGGAAATAAACCCCAAAAAGGGAAAGGAAACAAGGAAAGAGAAAAAAACCCAAAAAGGAGAAGGAAACGAGGAAAGGGAAAGGAACCCCAAAAAGGGAAATGAAACAAGAAAAGGGAAATGAACCCAAAAAGGAGCTGAGCTTTGGGCTTGGTTGCACCAAAAGGAGAAAAGAGATTTAAATATTTTTTAAAAAACCAAAATTTCAGCCGGAACAGCCGAGCTGGGACCGGGGGAGGATCCGGCGCTGGTTTTGGGGCGGTTTCCAGCAAAACGCGGAGATTTTGGGGCTCTGCCTCTGTGCCCGTCACTCCCTGCCCCAAAAGGAGCCGCGCTTTGGGCTGAGTTGCGCCAGGAGGAGAAAAAGAGTTTAAAGAAATGAAAATCAGCAAAATTTCAGGCACAGCGGCAAAGCTGGGACTGGGGGAGGACCTGGGGCCGCTTTTGGGGAAAAACGAGGAGATTTGGGGGCCGCTGCCTCTGTGCCCGTCACTCCCTGCCCCAAAACTGAGCCGCGCTTTGGGCTGAGCTGCTCCAAAGGACGAAAAGAGATTGAAAAATTTAAAAATCAGCAAAATTTCAGCTGGAACAGCCGAGCTGGGACTGGGGGAGGATCCGGCGCCGCTTTTGGGGCAAAACGCTGAGATTTGGGGGCTCTGCCTCTGTGCCCGTCACTCCCTGCCCCAAAACTGAGCCGCGCTTTGGGCTGAGCTGCTCCAAAACATGAAAAGAGAATTTTAAAGAGGAAAACAACGAGAATTGCGTCTGGAACAGCGGGGCTGGGGCCGGGCGAGGATCCTGCGCTGCTTTTGGGGGAAAAACGCGGAGATTTGGGGGCGCTGCCCCTGCGCTTTCACTCCTCACCCCCCAAAGGAGCCGCGCTCTGGGCTCCTTTTGCCTCCGTGCTCTGGGAGAGGTTGAAAAACTGAAAATAATCGAAATTTCAGCTGGAACAGGCGTCGGGGGAGGATCCGGCGCCGCTTTTGGGGCAGTTTGGGGCAAAACCGCTGAGATTTGGGGGCGCTGCCGCTTCCTCCTCCTCTTTTGCCACTCTCGGAGCCGCGCTTTGGGCTGAGTCACCCCCAGAAGGCGAAAAGAGACGGAAATATTTCAAATAACGCAAATTTCAGCCGGAACAGCAGAGCTGGGACTGGGGGGAGGATCCGGCGCCGCTTTTGGGGCAAAAACGCGGAGATTTGGGGGCTCTGCCTCTGTGTCCCATCCTCCCTGCCCCAAAAGGAGCCGCGCTTTGGGTTGAGTTACTCCAAAAGGCAAAAAGAGATTGAAATCTTTAAAATCAGCAAAATTTCAGCCGGAACAGCCGAGCTGGGACTGGGGGGAGGATCCAGCGCTGCTTTTGGGGAAAAACGCGGAGATTTTGGGGCCGCTGCCTCTGTGTCCGTCACTCCATGGCCCGAAAGGAGCCGCGCTCGGGGCTGAAGCGAAAAGAGAGGAAAAGAGGAAAAGAACCCGAATTTCAGCTGGAACAACACGGGGGAGGATCCGGCGCCGCTTTTGGGGCAGTTTGGAGGAAATCTGCGATCTTGGGGTGGCGCTGCCTGTCCCGGTCACTCCTTGCTCTGCACTTTGGGCTGAGTTGCTCCGAAAGAGGAAAAAAGAGATTTTTTAAAAGAAGAAAACCAAAATTTCAGCCGGAACAGCCAAGCTGGGACTGGGGGAGGATCCAGCGCCGCTTTTGGGGCAGTTTGGAGGAAATCTGCGATCTTGGGGTGGCGCTGCCTCTCCCACTCACTCCTTGCCCCGCTTGCTCCGCACTTTGGGCTGAGTTGCTCCGAAAGAGGAAAAAAGAGATTTTTAGAAGAAGAAAACCAAAATTTCAGCCGGAACAGCACGGGGGAGGATCCAGCGCCGCTTTTGGGGCAGTTTGGAGGAAATCTCCGATCTTGGGGGGGCGCTGCCTGTCCTGGTCACTCCTTGCTCCGCACTTTGGGCTGAGTTGCTCCGAAAGATGGAAAAAGAGATTTTTTAAAAGAAGAAAACCAAAATTTCAGCTGGAACAGCCAAGCTGGGACTGGGGGAGGATCCAGCGCCGCTTTTGGGGCAGTTTGGAGGAAATCTGCGATCTTGGGGTGGCGCTGCCTGTCCCACTCACTCCTTGCCCCGCTTGCTCCGCACTTTGGGCTGAGTTGCTCCAAAAGACGAAAAAAGAGATTTTTTTAAAAGAAGAAAACCAAAATTTCAGCCGGAACAACCGAGCTGGGACTGGGGGAAGGATCCAGTGCCTCTTTTGGGGCAGTTTGGAGGAAAATCTGTGGTCTTGGGGGCGCTGCCTGTCCCGCTCACTCCTTGCCCCGCACTTTGGGCTGAGTTGCTCCAAAAGACGGAAAAAGAGATTTTTAGAAGAAGAAAACCAAAATTTCAGCTGGACCAACGTGGGGAAGGATCCAGCACCGCTTTTGGGGCAGTTTGGAGGAAATCTCCGATCTTGGGGTGGCGCTGCCTGTCCCGTCACTCCTTGCTCCGCACTTTGGGCTGAGTTGCTCCAACAGACGAAAAAAGAGATTTTTAAAGAAGAAACCAAAATTTCAGCTGGAACAACGGACTGGGGGATGATCCAGCGCTGCTTTTGGGGCGGTTTGGAGGAAAATCTCCGGTCTTGGGGTGGCGCTGCCTGTCCCGCTCACTCCTTGCCCCTCTTGTTCCGCACTTTGGGCTGAGTTGCTCCGAAAGATGAATAAAGAGATTTTTAAAAGAAGAAAACCAAAATTGCACCGGAACAGCGCAGGGAAGGATCCAGTGCCACTTTTGGGGCAGTTTGGAGGAAAATCTCCGATCTTGGGGTGGCGCTGTCTCTCCCGCTGCTCCTCGCCCCACTTGCTCCGCACTTTGGGCTGAGTTGCTCCAACAGACGAAAAAAGAGATTTTTAAAAGAAGAAAACCAAAATTCCACCGGAACAGTGCAGGGAAGGATCCAGCGCCGCTTTTGGGGCAGTTTGGAGGAAAATCTCCGGTCTTGGGGTGGCGCTGCCTGTCCCGCTCACTCCTTGCTCTGCACTTTGGGCTGAGTTGCTCCAAAAGACGGAAAAAGAGATTTTTAGAAGAAGAAAACCAAAATTTCAGCTGGACCAACGTGGGGAAGGATCCAGCGCCACTTTTGGGGCAGTTTGGAGGAAATCTGTGATCTTGGGGGCGCTACCTGTCCCGGTCACTCCTTGCCCCACTTGCTGCGCACTTTGGGCTGAGTTGCTCCGAAAGATGAAAAAAGAGATTTTTAAAAGAAGAAAACAAAATTTCAGCCGGAACAACCAAGCTGGGACTGGGGGAAGGATCCAGCGCTGCTTTTGGGGCAGTTTGGAGGAAAATCTCCAGTCTTGGGGTGCCGCTGCCTGTCCCGGTCACTCCTTGCCCTGCTCCTTGTTCATCTTCTTCATCTTCATGCGGCGGTTCTGGAACCAGATCTTGACCTGGCGCTCGCTGAGGTTGAGCAGCCGCGCCACCTCGTGCCGCCGCTCGCGGCTCAGGTACATGTTGAACAGGAATTCCTTCTCCAGCTCCAGCGTCTGGAATTTGCTGTACGGGCAGCGCTTCTTGCGCGAGGAGCGCGCCTGCAGCCAGCTGGCGGCGGGGTTGGCTGGAAAAGGGGAGATTTCCCCCCAAAAAAGTGGCGGGGAAAGGAGGAATTAGAGTTTTGGGGGGTTTGGGGGGGTTTGGGGGGGTTTGTGAGGGAGGTGGTGGGGGGTGGTGGGGGTAATGAGTGAAATAAAAAAGATTAAATGAAAGGGAATAGAATAAAAAAGAAAGCAAGCAAGCAAAACAACCCAAACAACCCAAAACAACCCAAAATAACCAACCCAAAACAACCCAAAAAACCAACCCAAAACAACCCAAAACAACCCAAACCAACCAACCCAAACTAAATCAAACCAAACCAACCCAAAACAACCAAAACCCACCCGAACAACCCAAACAACCCAAACCAACCCAAACAACCCAAACCAACCCAAAACAAACCAAACCAACCCAAACAACCCAAACCAACCCAAAATAACCCAAACCAACCCAAAACAACCGAAACAACCCAAACAACCCAAACCAACCCAAACAACCCAAAATAACCCAACCCAAACCAAACCAAGCAAATCAAAACAAACCAAACCAACCCAACCCAACCAAACCCCAACCAAACAAAAAAACAAACCCCAAACTAAAACCAAAACCCCAAACCAAACCAGCCCAAACCAAACCAAACCAACCCAACCGAACCAAATCAAACCAACCCAAACCAACCCAAACCAACCCAAACCAACCAAACCAAAACAAACCAACCCAAACCCCAACCAAACAAAAAAACAAACCCCAAACTAAAACCAAACCCCAAACCAAATCAAATAAACCAAACCACGAACCAAACCAAACCCAACCCAACCCAACCAACCAAACCCAACCCAAACCAACCCAAACCCAACCAACCCAAACACAACCCAAACCCAACCCAAACCCAACCCAAACCAACCGAACCCAAACCAACCGAACCCAAACCAACCAAACCAAACCAACCCAACCCAAACCCAACTGAACCCAACCAACCCAACCCAACCAAACCAACGCAACCCAACCAAACCCAAACCAAACTAAACCAACCAAACCAAATCAAATCAAACCAACCCAACCCAACCACACCAAATCAACCTAAACCAACCCAAAACAACCCAACCAAACCAAACCAAAAACCAAACCAAAATTAAAACTAAAACCAAACCCAAGCGAACCAAACCGAACTAAACCAAAACACCCCAAAACAAAACAAAAAACCTGCAAATAAACAAACAAAAAACTAACGGGAAAACCCAACCCCAGGCCAAAAAAAAACCCTGGAAATAAAAACACTTAAAAAACCCCAAAAACCCTCAAAAAATAACTGGAAAAAAACCCAAAAACCCCAAAAATCCCCAAAATCCCCAAAATCCACTCGGGGTGGGGGGAATTGGGGGGGTCGGGATTGGGGGCATAGGGGGATGGGGGAGGGGCGCTGTGCCCGCACCCCAAATTCGGGCTGAACCCTGAGTGCTTTGGGGGAATTTCTGCGGGTTTTGGGTTCATTTCTGCGGGTTTTGTGTTAATTTCTGCGGGTTTTGGGTTCATTTCTGCGGGTTTTGGGTTCATTTCTGTGGGTTTTGGGTTCATCTCTGGGAGGTTTGGGTGCACTCCAAGGTTTTTGGGTTCATTTCTGTGGGTTTTGGGTGCATCCCAGAGAGTTTTGTGAGTTTTTGTGAATTGAATTTTTGTGAGTTTTGGGTGAATTTCTGCCGGTTTTTGGGTGCACCTCGGGGTTTTGGGTGCATTCCTGGGGGATTTGGGTGCATCCCCGAGGTGTTTGAGGTCTCACCCCAGAGGTTTTTGGGTGAATTTCTGTGGATTTTGAGTTCATTTCTCTGGGTTTTGGGTGCACCCCGAGGGGTTTGGGGTGAATTTCTGTGGGTTTGGGGTGCACCCCGGGCTTTTTGGGTTCATTTCCCCAGGTTTTGGGTTCTTTTCCCCGGGGTTTTTGGGTGAATTTCCCCAGGGTTTTTGGGTGAATTTCTCCAGGTTTTGGGTTCTTTTCCCCGGGGTTTTTGGGTTCATTTCCCCGGGGTTTTTGGGTTCTTTTCCCCGGGTTTTTGGGTTCATTTCCCCGGGGTTTTTGGGTTCTTTTCCCCGGGGTTTTTGGGTTCTTTTCCCCGGGGTTTTTGGGTTCATTTCTCCAGGTTTTGGGTTCTTTTCCCCGGGGTTTTTGGGCTCATTTCCCCGGGGTTTTTGGGTTCTTTTCTCCAGGTTTTGGAGCCTCAACCGCCCCAGCTCCCCCACATTCCCCACAAACAAACCAACCCCAAAAATTCCCTTTTCTCCCCATTTCCCCAGGGTTTGCTCCCCCAGCCCCATCACGCAGGGAGGGCAGATCTGGAGGGGCTTTTCCTGAATAAATCCTGGCTAATTTAATTTTTTTTAAATTTTTTTAAAAATTTTTTTGGTGCAATCTGGCCCAAAATCCCTCTCTGGCTGCCACCAACACCTTCTGGGAGCTGCTGCCCGAGCCAGAGACCTTGGCAGGGCTGGAAATGCAGCCAAAAAAACCCCAAATAAATAAAAATAAAAAAAAAAAAATAATAAAGTTATATAAATAAATAAATAAATAATTTTTTACAAAAATCGCAATTATTTTTTTTAATTAGATCATACTGTAACTAAGGAAAAAACAAATAACATTTAAAGTAAAAGAAACGAGTCCACAAAAGAAATAAACTTGAAAATAAAGACGTGGAAATAAATAAAAAATGCTATTAAAAATAAATAAATAGGTAAATAAAATAATTAAAATGAGAAATAAATCAAAGCCTGCCTGCCACGCTCGCGGGTGGGAGAAGCTGCGTGGGAATGGTGGAATTAAAAATTCCGATTTTTTCGGGATTTTTGGGGAATTTTTTGTCCGCGGCGGGAGGGGAGGGACGCGGGAAATGCTGAGAGCGAAACCCGCCCCGCCGGCAGAGGCCGAGGCGGCGAAAATCGCACCCGAAAGCGAAGCGGTTTTAGGGTAAATATTGGGATTTTCGCTAATCACGTGCAAACATCGGCGACGGGCGGGGAGGAACGCGCGGGGGCTCTGGCCACGGCACAAATTCCCTTTTATCCCCTTCTTTTATTCCCTTTTATCCCCTTCTTTTATTCCCTTTTATTCCCTTTTATCCCCTTCTTTTATTCCCTTTTATTCCCTTTTATTCCCTTCTTTTATTCCCTTTTATTCCCTTTTCTGGCCCGGAATTCCGGCTGGAGCCAAAAACCCGCGCAGAAAATTCCTGCGCCGCCACAAACAGCCCCACACGCCCCACACGAGAAAATTCAATATATCGAACAATTTCCAATTAAAAAAAAAAAAATACAAAAAATCTCAACCCCTGAACCTTCCCGAGCGAGTCCTGCCCCTTCCGAGTTTCTCGGGGCCGTTTCCCCGCCGGAATTGAGTGGAGCTAATAAGCAGAATTAATAATTAAAGAGGAGGAAAGCTGTTAATAATTGATATTGTTAATCCCGCTCGCCATCCTTTAATGGCCGCGCTCCAGACCGGCGGGGTCGCGGCGATTTTGGGGTCGTTAAAATGGAATTTTCTGCCTTCGCTGCTCGCAAATCCCCGGGCAGGAAAGAGAATGGGGAGAGGTCCCCGGTATTTATTTTATTTTGGTTTTTTTTTGGTTAAAATCCAGTAAAATAAATGAACTTCCAGGCATGGATTCATCGGAAACAACAACAACAAAAAAATAAAAAAAGGGAAATAATTGGGAAAATCGGGGCTGGCTGCAAAGCAGCCCTGAAGGCCAGGCCGGAATGGAATTATTGAAATTATTATTGAAAGCATAAAAAAAACCGCAGGGAAACGGAGCGCGCCCACGCTGAGCGCGGTTATTTTGGGACAAAAAGTTCCATTTTCGGGTGTTTTGTTTGGCCCGACGTTGGGCTGGGGTTTGTTCTGGATCCCTGCCCAGCACAGCAGAAAATGGGATTTTTTTAACTTCTGGCGAGTTCATTGAGAGGGGAAAAGGAAAATAAATTAAAATTTAAAACAGCAACGACAAACAGGAAAAAAGAAAGCAGCGCCACTGGGACGTCCCGCAAGAGCACGGGAGGAAACCGCGAAGGGGGAGAGAATATTCCGTGTTTTTAAAGGGGAAAAAGTTCATTTAAAGGGAGGAAAAATGGGAATTTCCACCAGGCCGGGCGCTGCTGGTTTGGCAGGCTGGGAAAATCCGGGGTTTTAATGGGAAAATTCGGGGTTTTAATGGGAAAAATCGGGGTTTTAATGGAAAAATTTTGGGGTTTAATGGGAAAACTTCGGGGTTTTAATGGAAAAATTCGGGGTTTTAATGGGAAAAATCGGGGTTTTAATGGAAAAATTCGGGTTTCTAATGGAAAAATTTCGGGTTTCTAATGGAAAAATTCTGGGTTTTAATGGGAAAGTTCGGGGTTTTAATGGGAAAGTTCGGGGTTTTAATGGAAAAAAATCGGGTTTTTAATGGAAAAGTTCAGGGTTTTAATGGGAAAATTCGGGGTTTTAATGGAAAAATTCGAGCTTTAATGGGAAAAAATCGGGTTTCTAATGGAAAAATTTCGGGTTTTAATGGGAAAATTCGGGGTTTTAATGGGAAAAAAATCGGGTTTCTAATGGAAAAATTTTGGGTTTTAATGGGAAAATTCGGGGTTTTAATGGGAAAATTCGGGGTTTTAATGGGAAAAAAATCGGGTTTCTAATGGAAAAATTTTGGGTTTTAATGGGAAAATTCGGGTTTTTAATGGGAAAATTCGGGTTTTTAATGGGAAAATTCGGGTTTTTTGTGGAAAAAAGCTTTGCCGGGAGGGTAAAAGCAGCCCGGGGTCACCTTGGAGCAGCCCCAGGTGCCAGCGGGAGGTGACAACGCCGCCGTTCCCCCCTCCCGAGGCAAAAATGATCATTAAAAATAACAATTTAATAATGTGAATGGCATCGAGCACCCCCCGGGCCCAGGATCGGGATTGTTTTAAATATTTCGAACATTTCTAGCGGAAAAAAGGCGCCCGCGGAAAAAGCCCGGGCTGGAGTCTCAGCGTCTCCCCAGTCGGACTAAACCACGAATAAAAACTGATATAAAACTGATATAAAACTGATATAAAACTGATATAAAACAGAGATAAAAGCTGGTATAAAACTGATATAAAAGCTGATATAAAACCGATATAAAACCGATATAAAACCGATATAAAAGCGATATAAAAGCGATATAAAACCGATATAAAAGCGATATAAAAGCGATATAAAAGCTGATTAACTCCGACACCCCCTCCCTCCTTCTCCGCTTGTATTTTGGGATTTTTTTTTTAAAGCAGGGAAGGAGCGCGGCTCTGAGATATTCGTGCCCGCTAATGAGCAAACAATTAACGGCACAAATAAATGAACGAACTCCGCGGAGCCTCCGCCGCCAACACTTCCCTGGCCATTTTTCCCCATTTTTCCCCATTTTTCCCCCATTTTTCCCTCTCGCTTTCCACCCCCGCGCCGTTTCCTCCCAGGGAACTTTTTCCTGGGGATTTTTTTCCTTTTTTTCCCCCCTTTTTTATTTTCCGCTTTTTCTCTCTCCCTCTCCGCCCCCGCGGAGTTCCCGCGTTTCCCTCCCGGGGAACTTTTTCCCGGGAATTTTTCCTCTTTTTTCCCATTTCCCCCCCTTTTCTCTCTCTATCTCTCCTCCCCCGCGGACTTTCCGCGCTTCCCTCCCAGTGAACTTTTCCTGGGGATTTTTCCTCTTTTTTCCCTTTTTTCCCCCTTTTCTCTCTCTCTCTCCACCCCCGCGGACTTTCCGCGCTCCGCTCCGTGAACTTTTTCCCGTCAATTTTTTCTTTTTTCCCATTTTCCCCCCTTTTCTCTCTCTCTCTGTCTTTCCTCCCCCGCGGACTTTCCGCGCTCCCCTCCGTGAACTTTTTCCCGGGGATTTTTCCTCTTTTTTCCCATTTTCTCCCCTTTTTTCTCCCTCTTTCCGCCCCCGCGGCGTTTCCGCGCTGCCCGCTGCCCCTCCGCCCGCGACCGCGTAAATTCCTCCCTTTTTCCTCCCCTTTTCCCCCATTTCCCCCCATTTCCCCCCTTTTCCCACATTTTCCTCCCCTTTTCCCCCTTTTTCCCCATTTTCCCCCATTTTCCTCCCCATTTTCCCCCATTTCCCTGCGTTTTCCAGCGTTTTCCGCCGCCGGCCGCCTCGGTCCCTCCCGCGCTCTCTCCTCTCCGCACTCGCGCTGCGGGCGGCTCCAAATTCCGATTTTATTTCGATTTCCTCGCCCTCCTCTGCCCCCTGCCCCTCCCCTCCAGCTGAGCTTTTCCTCTCCTTCCCCTCCCTCCCAAGCCCCCATTTTCAACTTTCCCCCATCCCCATCCCACACCCCCCATTACCCCCCTTTTATTTTTTTATTATTTATTCCCATTTTTATTGCGCCGCTTCCTCACTTTTATCACTTACTTTGATCTCGGCCCTCTTTGTCCTCGCTTCCTTCGCCAACTTTATGATCCTCGAAGCCTCCTCGCCTTTGGCTGGCGGCGACGCCCGGCGCTTCCCTGGGCTGCTCCAAGGCGAAGCCGCCCTTAGGCCCGTCCAAAGCTCGGCCTAGCGGCGGCTCGGGTTTAGCGGAGCCGGGCCCGGGCTCCAGCCAGGGCTGCGGGAGGAAGGCGGGGAAGGCGGCGGGGGCGGCGAGCGGGGCCCAGGAGGGCCCGAACGGGGCCGGTTTGGGCTGGAAACTGCACGAGGGGAACTCCAGGGGCTCGCCGGGGGCTCGGGGGGCGGCGAACGGAGCCGGGGCGAATTTAGGGGAGGGGGAATCGTCGCTCTCGTGGTTTATGATGGAGTCGACATAATAATTGCTGAGGGTGCCAGAGATGGACATTGTGAGGCATCGTACGGAGCGCGGGGCGGCGCTGGGGGGGGAAATTGGAAATAGGGGGGGAAAAATGGGGGAAAACGGCTTAAAATTAAAAAAAAAATTAAATATATGTATGTAAAAAAACACTAAAATTGAAGTTAAAAACTCTTAAAATTCAACAGAAAAGAAAGCGTAAAATTTAAGGAAAAGAGATCCTAAAATTTAAAGAAAACATAAAATTAAAAGAAAAGAAATCCTAAAATTAAAAGAAAGCATAACATTAAAAGAAAAGGAATCCTAAAATTTAAAGAAAGCATAACATTAAAAGAAAAGAAATCCTAAAATTAAAAGAAACCATAAGATGAAAAGAAAAGAAATCCTAAAATTGAGGAAAGAAACCCTAAAATTTAAAGGAAAGGAACCCTAACGCTTAAAGGAAAGAAACCGTAAATTTAAAAGAAAAGAAACCGTAAATTTGAAAGAAAAGAAATCATAAAATGAAAAGAAAAGAAACCGTAAATTTAAAAGGAAAGAAAACGGAAATTTAAAAGAAAAGAAATCATAAAATTAAAAGAAAATGAACCATAAAATTAAAAAAAAAATAGACCCTAAAATTAAAAAAAAATAGACCCTAAAATGAAAAGAAAAGAAACCATAAAATTAAAAAAAAAAAAAGAAACAACACAGACCCTAAATTAAAAAAAAAAAAACAGACGCTAGAATTAGAAGAAAAGAAACCCTAGAATTAAAAGACAGGAAACCCTAAAATAAAAACACCCCATAAAATTATAAAAGAAGAAACCATAAAATGAAAAGAAAAAATTAAAGGGAAAAGAAAAAATGAAAGGGAAAAGAAAAAATTAAAGGGAAAAGAAAAATTAAAGGGGAAAAAAAATTAAAGGGAAAAAAAATTAAAGGGAAAAGAAAAAATGAAAGGGAAAAAAAAATTAAAGGGAAAAAAATTAAAACATATATTTTAAAAAATTATTTTAGAAGAAATGAAAAATAAAAGAACGGACAAATAAAAAACGGAAAAAATATAAAAATGGAGAAATAAAAAAATGGAGAAATAAAAAAATGGAGAAATAAAAAATGGAGAAATAAAAAAAATGGAGAAATAAAAAAATGGAGAAATAAAAAAAAATGGAGAAATAAAAAATTGAGAAATAAAAAATGGAGAAATTAAAAAAAAATGGAGAAATAAAAAATGGAGAAATAAAAAAAATTGAGAAATAACAAAATTGAGAAATAAAAAAAAATGGGAAAATAACAAAATGGAGAAATAAAATCCGGAGAAATAAAGAATTCAGCAAGGAAAGGAAGCGCGGGGCTGCGGAGGGCGAGCGGCGGCCGCAGCTCCGCGCTCCTTCCCCGTGCCCGGCCCGGGAGGCGCCGCCGCGGGGGCTGCGCGGCGCCGCTGCCGCTGCAATGAGCGCCCAAAGTTCGCTCCCCGCGCCTGATAAAGCGCCCGGGCTGCGCGTAAATCACCGGGGCCGCGGGGGCTGCGCGTAAATCACGGCCGGGGCCGCGGGGGCTGCGCGTAAATCACCCCCGGGGCCGCGGGGGCTGCGCGCCGCCGGCAGCCGCCCCCGCTTTCCGCGCTGGTTCGCGTCGGGAGCGCCGCAACAACAGCGACAACAAATAAATAAATAAATAAATAAATAAATAAAAAATAAATAAAATAATAATTAAATAAAAATAAATAAATAAATGGAAAATTGAGGCGCGTCTCTCAGCGCAGCAAAGCGGAGCTCAAGGCGGGTATTTTTGGATGATATTGGAATATTCGGATTTTTTCCGCTTTTTCTCCTCCCTCTCTCGCCCAGCCCGCGGGGAGGGCTCCGAGGGGAGGGGACGGGGGTGGGATTTGGGATTTTTTGGAATTGATTTTTTTTTTTTTTTAATATTTATTTATTTCTTTCTTTTCGGCGCCGACGCGCCCAAAGGGCTCCGCCTTTACTGAGGAGCGCGGGGGAATGGAGATAAAAGGCGTTTCTTCATTCCGGGCTCCGCGGGACCACAGGGGGAAAAAATAATAAATAAATATAAAAAATAAATAAACACAAACAGCCACCAACACCTTCCCGGCCGCGATTTCCTCATGGTCGCACAGCGAGGTAAAAAAAAGCAAAAATTCGCATTTTGGGGGGAGCAAAACCGCGCCCGGAGCGCTGGGGAGGGCGGTAAAAATAATTATAAATAATGAATTCTAAATAATTTTAAATAATTCTAAATAATTCTAAATAATTAATTCTAAATAATTCTGAATAATTCTGAATAATTCTGAATAATTCTAAATCATTAATTCTAAATAGTTCTGAATAATTCTAAATAATTCTGAATCATTAATTCTAAATAATTCTGAATAATTCTAAATAATTCCAAATAATTCTGAATAATTCTAAACAATTAATTCTAAATAATTCTGAATAATTCCAAATAATTCTAAATAATTAATTCTAAACAATTTTAAATATTTCTAAATAATTCTAAATAATTCTAAATTATTAATTCTAAATAATTCCGAATAGTTCTGAATAATTCTAAATAATTAATTCTAAACAATTCTGACTAATTCTAAATAATTCCAAATAATTCTAAATAATTCTGACTAATTCTAAATAATTAATTCTAAATAATTCCGAATAATTCCAAATAATTCTAAATAATTCTAAATCATTAATTCTAAATAATTCTGAATAATTCTGAATAATTCCAAATAATTCTAAATAATTATAAATAATTATTTATCATTATAAATAATGATAAATAATTCTAAATAATTCTAAATAATTATAAATAATGATAAATAATGAACCCTCCGGCGCGGGACGAAGGATGCCCAACACGCCAAAAAAAAACAACACAAAATTTCAAATATTCCCGTCAATAAAATTTCAAACATTTCAACCCAAAACGGCCCCAGCGCCTTCCTCGGGCCGCGATTTTGGGAGAAATAAATTCAAAACTCGGAAATGTCCCCGGGGAGGGACAAAAGCCGGGAAAATTCCCCTGGGCCCGGCTGAAATTCGGGAGCTTTGCCCGGAGTTTAGGAGGCCCGAAAAGGCCGAGCTTTGTTCAGGGATGCCCCGAACTCGGGAGGCTGCGGGAGTTTAATCGAATTTATATTGGGAGGCTTTGGGGTTTATAGCCGCGGGTTTATTGCCCGGGGAGAGGGGAAAAAAGGGGGAAAAATGGGGAAAAAATGGGGAAAATGGGGAAAAAATGGGGGAAAAAAGGGGAAAAAAAAGGGGGGGAAAAAGGGGAAAAAATGGGGGAAAAAGGGGGAAAAAAGGGGGAAAAAAGGGGGGAAAAATGGGGAAAAAAGGGGTGAAGAAGGAAAAAAAAAAAGGGGGGAGAAAAGGGAAAAAAAGGGGGGGAAAAAGGGGGAAAAAGGGGGAAAAAGGGGAAAAAAAGAAAAAAAAACAGGGGGAGAAAAAGAAAAAAAAAACAGGGGGAGAAAAGGATAAAAAAGGGGGAAAAGGGGAAAAAAAGGGAAAAAAAGGGGGGAAAGGGGAAAAAAAGAAAAAAAAACCAGGGGGGGAAAAAGAAAAAAAACAGGGGGGGGAAAAGGAAAAAAAAAGGGGGAAAAAGGGGAAAAAAGGGGAAAAAAGGGGAAAAAAGGGGAAAAAAGAAAAAAAAGGGGAAAAATGGAAAAGAATGGGGAAAAAAGGAAAAAAAGGAAATAAAAGAGGGGAAAATAAAGAAAAAAAAAGGGGGGGAAAAGGGGGGAAAAAAAGGGGGAAAAAAAGGGGAAAAAAAGGGAAAAAAGGGACCCCGTGGCCATCACTGCCCCCGCCTCGCTCGTTTATTTTTTTCCATTTTTTCCCCCCAAAATCCGGAGTTTCGGGGAGGTTTTTAACTCCCCGGTGCTCCTAAATCCGGAATAAATCGATTTATTTCCAGTGGTTCTCTGGCCTTGTAAATGCTGGGTAAAGGGAAAAGTGCTGCGCACAGTCTGGAGAAAATAAAATAAAAATAAAAATATTTTTAAAAGTGATTTTCCTGATTTGGGCCATCACAGTCGCGCTCCATTTCCCTCTCATTTTTTTCAATTTTTTTCCCCAAAACCTGAGATTTTTGAGTGTTTTTTTTACTCTCTGGTGCTCCCAACCCCTGAGGATAAATCGATTTATTTCCAGTGGTTCTGCTGCCTCATAAATGCTGGGTGAAGGGAAAAGTGCTGCCCATGATCCGGGGAATATAAAATAAAATTAAAATAAAATTAAAAGTGATTTTCCTGGATTTGGGCTGTAACAGCTGGGCTCCATTTCCCTCTCATTTTTTTCAATTTTTTTCCCCAAAACCTGAGATTTTGGAGTCGTTTTTTTGGAATCTCTGGTGCTCCCAACCCCTGAGGATAAATCGATTTATTTCCAGTGGTTCTGCGGCCTCATAAATGCTGGGTGAAGGGAAAAGTGCTGCCCATAGTCTGAAGAAAATAAAATAAAATTAAAAATATTTTTTAAAGTGATTTTCCTGATTTGGGCCATCACAGTCGCGCTCCATTTCCCTCTCATTTTTTTTCAATTTTTTTCCCCAAAACCTGAGATTTTGGAGTGTTTTTTTTTACTATCTGGTGCTCCTAAATCCGGAATAAATCGATTTATTTCCAGTGGTTCTCTGGCCTCATAAATGCTGGGTGAAGGGAAAAGTGCTGCCCATAGTCTGGAGAAAATAAAATAAAAATAAAAATATTTTTTAAAGTGATTTTCCCGATTTGGGCCATCACATTCGCTGTTAATTTGCCTCTCATTTTTTTTCAATTTTTTCCCCAAAACCTGAGATTTTGGAGTGTTTTTTTTTACTATCTGGTGATCCTAAATCCGGAATAAATCGATTTATTTCCAGTGGTTCTCTGGCCTCGTAAATGCTGGGTGGAGGGAAAAGTGCTGCCCACAGTCTGGAGAAAATAAAATAAAAATAAAAATATTTTAAAAAGTGATTTTCCTGATTTGGGCTGTAACAGCTGGGCTCCATTTCCCTCTCATTTTTTTCAATTTTTTTTCCCCAAAACCTGAGATTTTGGAGTGTTTTTTTTTACTATCTGGTGATCCTAAATCCGGAATAAATCGATTTATTTCCAGGGGTTCTGCTGCCTCATAAATGTTGGGTGAAGGGAAAAGTGCTGCCCATGATCCGGGGAATATAAAATAAAATTTAAATTAAAGTAAAAGTGATTTTCCTGGATTTGGGCTGTAACAGCTGGGCTCCATTTCCCTCTTATTTTTTTCAATTTTTTTTCCCCAAAACCTGAGATTTTTGAGTGGTTTTTTTACTCTCTGGTGCTCCCAACCCCTGAGGATAAATCGATTTATTTCCAGTGGTTCTCTGGCCTCATAAATGCTGGGTGAAGGGAAAAGTGCTGCCCACAGTCTGGAGAAAATAAAATAAAAATAAAAATATTTTTTAAAGTGATTTTCCCGATTTGGGCCAACACAGTCACGCTCAATTTGCCTCTCATTTTTTTTCAATTTTTTTCCCCCAAAACCTGAGATTTCAGGGCATTTTTTACTCCCCGTTGCTCCCAAACCACGAGGGGAAAAATCCATTTATTTCCAGAGGTTGGAGGGAAAGGTGCTGCCCATGACCCCGGGGAAAAGAAAATGAAAATAATTTTATTTTTTAAAGCGATTTTTTCCTGCGTTCGGGCTCAATTTGCCTCCTTCGTTCCCTTCCCCTCTCACCCCACGGCCGGGGCTGTTCCAGGCGAGATTTTCCGCCGGGATAAATCACAAAAATCTTCATTTCTGAGGGTAAATCACAGAAATCTTCATTTCTGAGCATAAATCAGCACAAAAATCTCCATTTCTGAGGGAAAATCGGCACAGAAATCTTCATTTCTGAGCATAAATTAGCACCAAAATCTTCATTTCTGAGGGTAAATCACAGAAATCTCAATTTCTGAGGATAAATCGGCACAGAAATCTTCATTTCTGAGGAAAAATCAGCACAGAAATTTTCATTTCTGAGCATAAATCAGCACAAAAATCTTCATTTCTGAGGGAAAATCAGCACCGAAATCTTCATTTCTGAGGGAAAATCGGCACCGAAATCTTCATTTCTGAGCATAAATCAGCACAGAAATCTCCATTTCTGAGGGAAAATCGGCACAGAAATGTTCATTTCTGAGGATAAATCACAGAAATCTCCATTTCTGAGCATAAATCGGCACAGAAATCTTCATTTCTGAGGAAAAATCAGCACAAAAATCTTCATTTCTGAGCATAAATCAGCACAAAAATCTCAATTTCTGAGCATAAATCAGCACAAAAATCTTCATTTCTGAGGGTAAATCAGCACAAAAATCTTCATTTTTGAGGATAAATCAGCACAGAAATCTTCATTTCTGAGGAAAAATCGGCACAGAAATTTTCATTTCTGAGGATAAATCATAGAAATCTCCATTTCTGAGGGTAAATCAGCACAGAAATCTTCATTTCTGAGCGTAAATCAGCACAAAAATCTTCATTTCTGAGCATAAATCAGCACAGAAATTTTCATTTCCAGGCCCAGAATAATCCCTCACAGGCACTAAAATAAGGGAAAATTCGCATTTTTGCCTTTTCCGGCCAGGATAAATCACAGAAATCTTCATTTCTGAGCATAAATCAGCACAGAAATTTTCATTTCCAGGCCCAGAATAATCCCTCACAGGCGCTAAAATGAGGGAAAATTCGCATTTTTGCCTTTTCCAGCCCCTCGGAGCAGCTGAGGTGCCCGAGGTGTTCCTGTGATGATGATGATGATGATGATGATGATGATGATGATGATGAAGGTGATGAAGAGCCCCCACCCCAAAGCTGAGCGTTCGCCCTGCCCAGATTTCCTCTAAAAGAGGCGATTTTGGGGCTCCTTGGGTTAAAAACTGAAATAAATCCGGGGTGAGGGGAGCGAGAGCTGGGGAGGAAATTTGGGAAATTTGGGAAATTTGTGGGAAATTTGGGAAATTTGGGAAATTTTTGGGAAATTTGGGAAATTTGTGGGAAATTTGGGAAATTCGGGGTTGATCTCATTTTTGGCAGCTCCGGTCGCGGGCTCTGGGGTCAGCACTGGGGACATTTTGGGGACAATTTGGGGACAATTTGGGGCATTCTGGGGACACTTTGGGGACAATTTAGGGACAATTTGGGAAGACTGTGGGGAAATTCTGGGGACACTTTGGGGACAACTTGGGGACATTCTGGGGACACTGTGGGGACACCGTGGGGATAATTTGGGGACATTTTGGGGACAATTTGGGGACACTTTTGGGACACTTTGGGGACACTTTGGGGACACTTTGGGAACAATTTGGGGACACTTTGGGGACACTTTAGGGACAATTTGGGGACACTTTGGGCCCCAGCCGAGAGGGGAACGTCCCCAGGTGAGCGACCAGCGAGGCCCCGTCTCCTTTCCAGGGATTATTCCAAAATAATAATGAATTAATTAATAACTAATCAATAATTAATCCCAAAACCCGCCGCTCGCTGCCCTCCGGGAGCAAATCCCGGAATTTTCCAACTTTCCTACCTGAATTTTATTTTTAATTTTTTTTTTTTAATTTTATTTGTTTTTATTTCCCCCTTCCCGTTTTACAGCAGCAGATGAGCTTTGGGGAGGGAGAGCCCCGCAATTATCATTATTATTATTTTATTTTTATTTTTATTTTTATTTTTATTATATTTATATTTTTATGATTATTTTTATATATATTATATTATATTATATTATATTATATTATATTATATTATATTATATTATATATATATTATTATTACTATTACTATTATTATTATTATTATTATTATTATTATTACTATTACTATTACTATTACTATTACTATTATTACTACTATTATTATTACTATTATTATTACTATTATTATTATTTTATAAATAATCAAACCCGGCCGTTCCGCCAAGAGATTCGGGGGGAAAATCCTCAAACGCTGCGAGAACTGGGCCAAAAAAATTAAAATAAATAATTAAAATTTAAAAAAAATAAATAAATAATAAAAAAAATCAGATTTAAGGTTGGAACTCGGCGGTGTTCACCCAGCTGATGGATAAACGGCGTTGAAAACGAGAAAAATTGAATTATTGGGGGCAAACTGAAGGCGAACACCTGTTCTGTGCCCGGCCCCGCCTCACCTGCAATAAATACACCCCCGGCGAGGCAAAAATAAATTATAATAATAACAACAATAATAATAACAATAATAAAACCCTCCCATAAATAAGGGCTGCGGTGGCAGCGTGCGAGAGCCGCGCTGTGGAGCGAATAAATCGCACCCGGAAAGGGCCTGGAGCGAGGAACCGAGGGTGGAAAACTCCAAACCTCGCAGGGGAAATGCGGGAAATCCATCGGCGCCCGCTCCTGCCGAGCTGTCCGCGCCTCCTGGAGTTCGTTTTTTAATGTTTTCATCGCTTTTTTAACGTTTTCATCGCTTTTTTAACCCTTTTTCCGAGAGGGGCTGGAGGCAGGCGGTGCCTCGGAGGCCTGGGTTTGGAATCCTTCGTTCAAAGCCCTCAGGAATGGGATCAGAGGCTCGGCTCGCAAAGCAGAAAAGAAAAATCGGAGAGGGGAAACTCGAGGAGCGGCGTGGAAAAGCCGGAATTTTGGGGAGAAAAGAGGCAGGAAAGGCGAGTTTGGCTGGGCTCGAAAATGGGGTTCACTGTGATGGGAGCGCGAGGTGTGGGAGGGAAGGGGAGGAGGGAAAAGGTTTTTAAAATAAATAAAATAAAATAAAACAAAATAAAATAAAACAAAATGCGGGGCGGAAACTTCTCCCGGGCTTTGCTGAGTCAGCGCAGGGCGGATTTGGCTGGGAGGGAAAACTCGGGACATTCTGGGGCCGGGCTCCGGTTCCAGTTCCCTTTCTCTCATTCCAGTTCCTTATCTCCGATTCCAGTTCCTTATCTCCGATTCCAGTTCCTTATCTCTGATTCCAGTTCCTTATCTCTTATTCCAATTCCTTATCTCTGATTCCAATTCCTTATCTCTAATTCCAGTTCCTTATCTCTGATTCCAATTCCTTATCTCTGATTCCAGTTCCCTTTCTCTGATTCCAGTTCCTTATCTCTGATTCCAGTTCCTTATCTCTGATTCCAATTCCTTATCTCTGATTCCAGCTCCTTATCTCTGATTCCAATTCCTTATCTCTGATTCCAATTCCTTATCTCTAATTCCAGTTCCCTTTCTCTGATTCCAGTTCCTTATCTCTGATTCCAATTCTTTATCTCCGATTCCAATTCCTTATCTCCGATTCCAGTTCCTTATCTCTGATTCCAATTCTTTATCTCTGATTCCAATTCCTATCTCTGATTACAATTCTTTATCTCTTATTCCAATCCCCTTTCTCTCATTCCAATTCTTTATCTCCCATTCCAATTCCCTTTCTTTCATTCCAATTCCCTTTCTCTGATTCCAATTCCTTATCTCCGATTCCAATTCCCTTTCTCCCATTCCAATTCTCCCTCTCTTATTCCAATCCCCTTTCTCTCATTCCAATTCTTTATCTCCCATTCAAATTCTTTATCTCCGATTCCAATTCTCTCTCTCTCTTATTCCAATTCTCTCTCTCCCATTCCAATTCCCTTTTTCTTATTCCAATTCTTTATCTCCGATTCCAATTCTTTTTCTCCCATTCCAATTCCCTTTCTCCCATTCCAATTCCCTCTCTCCCATTCCAATTCTTTATTTCCCGTTCCAATTCTCTCTCTCCCATCCCAATTCTTTTTCTCCCACCCCAATTCCCTTTCTCCCATTCCAATGCTTTATCTTCCATTCCAATTCTTTATCTCCCATTCCAATTCCCTCTCTCCCATCCCAATTCCCTTTCTCCCATCCCAATTCCCTTTCTCCCATTCCAATTCCCTTTCTCCCATCCCAATTCCCTCTCTCCCATCCCAATTCTCTCTCTCCCATCCCAATTCCCTCTCTCCCACCCCAATTCCCTTTCTCCCACCCCAATTCCCTTTCTCCCACCCCAATTCCCTCTCTCCCATCCCAATTCCCTCTCTCCCATCCCAATTCCCTTTCTCCCATTCCAATTCTTTATCTCCCATCCCAATTCTTTATCTCCCATCCCATTTCTCTCTCTCGGCTCTGCAGAGAGGGAAAATTTTCCCCAGGAATTCCCGGCTCCCAAAGCCGCTCCTGGGCGGGCAGATTTGGCATTTCCCGGCTGCCAAACACGAAACATTCCTGAAATATTCCCACTTTCGGCCCGAAAATATTCCCACTTTCATTAATTTACAAACTTTGGGTTCAGGAAGGAGCAATTGCAGCTGGAAACGCCTTTAAACCACTTTTTAAAGGCTTTTTTTTGGTTATTTTTTATTAAATCTGGCGACTTCTCCCGGCCGCTTTCGCCTCCTGAGCTCCAGAGCAGATTTGGGGTTTCCCCCCGCCCTGAAGCGCAGCCGGGGCAGGATTTTGGGGGCATTTCTCAGGATTTTAGGCCACCTGGGTGATTTCAGGGTTTTTCCTGGCCCGGTTTGGGTTTGGGAGCTGATAAGGGAGGATAAAAATCTGAGGGTGAGCTCCACATCTATGGAGATAAAATCCCTGAAAACTCAGCCCCAAAACGTTTATTTTAAATTGTATTAAACATTCCAATATTATCATTATAAAAACCTGAGGGTGAACTTTACATCTATGGAGATAAATCCCTGAAAACTCAGCCCCAAAACGTTTATTCTAAATTGTATTAAACATCCCAATATTATCATTATAAAAATCAAAGGGTGAGCTTTACATCTACGGAGATAAAATCCCTGATAACTCAGCCCCAAAATGTTAATTTTAAATTGTATTAAACATTCCAATATTATCATTATAAAAATCTTCTAAATTGTATTAAACATCCCAATATTATCATTATAAAAATCTAAGGGTGAACTCCACATCTGTGGAGATAAATCCCTGATAACTCAGCCCCAAAGCGTTAATTTTAAATTGTATTAAACATCCCAATATTATCATTATAAAAATCTGAGGGTGAGCTTCACATCTATGGAGATAAATCCCTGATAACTCAGCCCCAAAACGTTTATTTTAACTTGTATTAAACATCCCAATATTATCATTATAATCGCAACAACGAGCAAATTTTTGGAGTTTTTTTGGGGGGTTTTTTTTGGTTTTTAAGGGTCAGGAAGCAGAATTCAAACCGCACCATAATTAATGAATAAATTCAAGCATTTGAGAGGCTCTGAAAGAAACTTCAGTCAGGGGCTCCCCCCTTCCCGACACGCGAAATTCCCTCCCGAGGGGTAAAAAAGCCCGAAATTCCCTCCCGAGGGGTAAAACTTTGGGGGAAAAAAGGCCGAAATCAGATTTTTCGTGGCCTTGGCCATTTCCTGCGCCGGCTCTGAGCGCTGCTGCTCGAAATCCGAGGAAGGGAGGGAAGGAGGGAGGGAGAAGGAGAGGGCGGGAATTCCTTGGCCGAGGAGCAGCAAAACCAACTGGCACAAGTGGGCGATTTTCCAAGGAGAGAAAGTTTGGCCTGGCTTGGAAAAAAAGAGGGAAAAAAAAAACTAAAAAAGAACTAAAAAAACCCCGATTTTAAATGAGATTTTTTTAACCTCGGCAGTTCCTGAAACGCTCGGGATCCGCGCCCCTGGGGAGTGGGAGCGTGGGTGAGTTTGGGAAGGGGAAATGGGGAATAAAGAAATAAAATCGGGTTTGTGGGAGGGTGGGTGAGTTTGGGAAGGGAATAAAGGGGAAATAAAATCGGGTTTGTGGGAGCTTGTGTGAGTTTGGGAAGGGAAAATGGGGAAATAAAGAAATTCGGGTTTGTGGGAGGGTGGGGGAGTTTGGGAAGGGAAAATGGGAAATAAATTCGGGTTTGTGGGAGCTTGTGTGAGTTTGGGAAGGGAAAAAAGGGGAAATAAAGAAATAAAGTCGGGTTTGTTGGAGCTTGTGGGAGTTTGGGAAGGGAAAAATGGGGAAATAAATAAAATCGGGTTTGTGGGAGGGTGGGTGAGTTTAGGAAGGGAAAAGGGGGAAATAAAGAAATAAATTCGGGTTTGTGGGAGGGCGGGGTAGTTTAGGAAGGGAAAAGGGGAAATAAAGAAATAAATTCGGGTTTGTGGGAGCCTGTGTGAGTTTGGGAAAGGAAAATGGGGAAATAAAGAAATAAATTCGGGTTTGTTGGAGCTTGTGTGAGTTTGGGAAAGGAAAATGGGGAATAAAATCGGGTTTGTGTGAGTTTGGGAAGGGAAAAAAGGGGAAATAAAGTCGGGTTTGTGGGAGGGTGGGGGAGTTTGAGAAGGGAAAAAATGGGGAATAAAGAAATAAAATCGGGTTTGTTGGAGCTTGTGTGAGTTCGGGAAGGGAAAATGGGGAATAAACTCGGGTTTGTTGCTCGGGACCCCCGTTCTGGGCCGGTTCCCTCCCTCCTCTCCCTCTCGGGATCATTTTCGGCTCCCGGGGAGTTCCTGGGGCGGGTTCTGCACCCCACGAGCTGCTGGGCGCTGCTTTGGGGAGAGCCCGCAAAAAACCCCCCAAAATACCCCAAAAACATCGCCCAGGTGGCGTTTAACAAATTCTGCTGGTTCTGCTTTGGGGTGCCCGCGGTGTCATTGGGAGAACCCTCAAAAAAATCACAAAAAACCCCGAAAAAACCCCAAAAAACCCCCCAAAAACCCAAACCCCTCGTCCAGCCCGCATTTAGCAAATTCTGCTGGTTCTGCTTTGGGGTATAACTGGGATAACCCTCCAAAAAAATACCCCCAAAAAACCCTAAAAAGCCCCCAAAAAAATCCCAGAACCATTGTTCAACTCGCGGTTAGGGGATTCCGCTGGCTCTGCTGTGGGGTGTCCATGGTGAAAGTAGAAAAACCTTCAAAAAAAACCCCCAAAAAACCCCTAAAAAGCCCCAAAAAATCCCATAACCATTTTCCAACTCGTGTTTAGGCTCTGCTTTGGGATGTCCATGGTGAAAGTAGAAAAACCTTCAAAAAAACCCCCTAAAAAGCCCCAAAAAATCCCACAACCGTTGTCCAACTCGTGTCCAGGCTCTGTTTTGGGGTGTCCATGGTGTAAGTAGAAAAACCTTCAAAAAAAACCCCCCAAAAATCCCCAAAAAATCCCCAAAAAATCCCACAACCGTTGTCCAGCTCGTGTCCAGGCTCTGCTTTGGGGTGCCGCTGGTTGAATTGGGACACTCCTCAAAAAAAAAACAAAACCAAAAACCCCAAAACCTTCGTTTTAGGGGATTCCGCTCGCTTTGCCTTGGGGTGTCCGTGGTGTAACTGGAATAACCCTCAAAAAAAAAAAAAAAAAAACAAACCCCAAAAAAACCCTAAAAAGCCCCAAAAACTCCCACAACCATTGTCCAACTCGTGTTTAGGCTCTGCCTTGGGGTGTCCGTGGTGTAACTGGAATAATCCTCAAAAAAAAAAAAAAAAAAAAAAAAAAAAAACCCCAAAAAACCCCCCCAAAAAAACCTAAAAAGCCCCCCAAAAATCCCACAACCATTGTTCACCTCATGTTTAGGCTCTGCCTTGGGGTCCTGGTGGTGTAACTGGAATAACCCTCAAAAAAAAAACCTCAAAACCCCCTCAAAAAACTCTAAAAAGCCCCAAAAAATCCCACAACCATTGTTCACCTCATGTTTAGGCTCTGCCTTTGGGGGGTCCTGGTGGTGTAATCGGGATACCCCTCAAAAAAACCTAAAAATCCTCCCAAAAAACCCCCAAAAAAACCCCAAACCCTTCACCCAGCTCGCTTTTGGGGGATTCCGCTGGCTCTGCTTTGGGCTGCAATTGGGATCAGCCTCCCAAAAAAACCCCAAAAAACCCCAAACCCTTCACCCAGCTCGCTTTTAGGGGATTCCGCTGGCTCTGCTTTGGGCTGTAATTGGAATCAGCCTCCCAAAAAACCCCAAAAAGCCCCAAACTCCTCACCCAGCTCGCTTTTGGGGGATTCCGCTGGCTCTGCTTTGGGCTGTAATTGGGATCAGCCTCCCAAAAATCCCCAAAAAACCCCAAACGCGGGGTTCGGGGAATGCCCCGCGCCGGTGACAAAAGCGTCGCTGCCCTGCGGCAGGAGGGGACGGGGCGGCCGCAGGTGCAGGAGCGGGGCTGGAATCGCTCCCAAAAAACCCCAAATAAAAAGGGAATTTCTTCCTTTGGGATGCGCTCGCCTCGCTGCCCCCGTCCCGGTTAAACCCGGCCGCGGGTGGGGGGAGCTCAGCCCAGCCAGGCCGAGCTTAGGCAGGAGCGGATTTGGGGCGGCAGCGCTGGTTTAAAGCCGAGTTTTGGCCTCGTGGGCGAGCGCGGAGCGGCGCGGCTGGAGGAGAATCCCGCGGAGCCTCGGCCCGCTCCAGGTGAGCTCCGGTTTTGGGGGGTTTGATCCCGAAAACACCAAAACCCCAGCGCTGCCCCACTGCCCGCCTCAGCCTGGGCTCTGCGGAGCCCCAAAGCCCAAAGCCCAAACCCAAACCCCAAACTCCAAACCCAAACCCCAAAGCCCAAACCCAAACCCCAAAGCCCAAACCCAAACCCCAAACCCCAAACCCCAAACTCCAAACTCCAAACCCAAACCCCAAACTCCAAACCCAAACCCCAACCCCAAACCCAAACCCCAAACCCCAAACCCCAAAGCCCAAAGCCCAAACTCCAAACCTGATTTGGGGGGGCTGACCCCGATCTCTGCCCTCGGTTTTTCCATGGGAAGGAGCCCCAAACCCCAAACCCCAAACCCCAAACTCCAAACCCCAAACCCCAAACTCCAAACCCCAAACCCCAAAGCCCAAACTCCAAACCCCAAACCCCAAAGCCCAAGCTCCAAACCCGCTTTGGGGGAGCTGATCCCGATCTCTGCCCTCGGCTTTCCCCAGGAAAGGAGCCCCAAACCCCAAACCCCAAACCCCAAACCCCAAACTCCAAACCCCAAACCCCAAACTCCAAACCTGCGTTGGGGTGGCTGATCCCGATCTCTGCCCTCGCCCTTTTCCCATGGAAGGAGCCCCAGGCTCTGCTTTGGGGGGGCTGATCCCGATCTCTGCCCCTCCAAACCCCAAACCCGCTTTGAGGGGGCTGACCCCGATCTCTGCCCTCGGCTTTCCGCAGGAAAGGAGCCCCAAACCCCAAACCCCAAACCCCAAACCCCAAACCCCAAACCCCAAACCCCAAACCCCAAGCCCTGTTTTGGGGTGGCTGATCCCAATCTCTGCCCTCGGTTTTCCACAGGGAAGGAGCCCCAAACCCCAAACTCCAAACCCCAAACCCACTCTGGGGTGGCTGATCCCGATCTCTGCTCCTCCAAACCCCAAACCCTCTTTGAGGGGGCTGATCCCGATCTCTTCCCTCGGTTTTTCCCAGGGAAGGAGCCCCAAGCCCCAAACCCCGCTCTGGGGTGGCTGATGCCGATCTCTGCCCCTCCAAACCCGCTCTGGGGTGGCTGATCCCAATCTCTGCCCCTCCAAACCCCGCTTTTGGGGTGGCTGATGCCGATCTCTGCCCCTCCGAACCCCAAACCCGCTCTGGGGTGGCTGATGCCGATCTCTGCCCCTCCAAACCCCAAACCCCAAACCCCAAACCCGCTCTGGGGTGGCTGATCCCGATCTCTGCCCCTCCAAACCCGCTCTGGGGTGGCTGATGCCGATCTCTGCCCCTCCGAACCCCAAACCCGCTCTGGGGTGGCTGATGCCGATCTCTGCCCCTCCAAACCCCAAACTCCGAACCCCAAACCCCAAACCCGCTCTGGGGTGGCTGATCCCCATCTCTGCCCCTCCAAACCCCGCTTTTGGGGTGGCTGATCCCAATCTCTGCCCCTGCCGGTCCCTCCCGGTTGCTGAGATCGGGATCAGCGGCCCCAGACGGTGCCGGGGCAGCTCGGCGCTGCCTTGGGGCCGTTCTCAGCCCGGGTTTATCATTAACTTTCCCAGATTGTCCTTTTCCGTTTCAGGGCTTTGAGGCAGCGCCTGGTTCCTGGCACCGGGAGCCCTAAAATTCCCGGTTCTTTGACGCTGTTTGACTTTCGCCTCTCCTCCCCTCCTATAAATGTTTGTTTATAGGCGAGAGGCACCGGCTTTAAACCCCGGGTTTAACCCCCGGCCAGGCCGGGCGTTTGTTTGGTTTGGTTTTCTTGCGACAGCGGAAGAAAATTGTAAAAAAAAAAAAAAAAAAAAAAACCAAAAAAAATAAACCAAAAAACCCCAGTCTAAACTAAAAAAAAACCTAAAAAATTAAAAAAACAAGTGACGGGCTCGGCCACAAAAAGCCGGAGCAGATGGCGGGCGAGGCGCTGGATTTGGTATCAAAGTTTAATTCCTTAAAGCTCGCAGGGAGATCAATTCCCAGGCTTGGCTGGCCTGGCCTGGACCATGTGAAATTCGGTTTTATGGGGCTGGGAGCGGGGAAAATCGCGGATTTCGGGCCCTGGTTCCGCGCACACCCGGAGCTCCGGAGAGGGAGGGCGTGAACTTCATCCCCACAAACCCGGGCTCGGCCTTTCTCGCTGAAATTTTACACTTTAGGGGCTGCGTTTGGTTGTTTTGGGTGATTTTAAATCAATATATTTTTTAAATCAATATATTTTTTAAATCAATAGATTTTAAAAATAAATATATTTTTTAAATCAATAGATTATTTAAATCAATAGATTTTTTAAATCAATAGATTTTTAAAATCAATAGATTTTTTAAATGAATATATTTTTAAAATCAATAGATTTTTAAAATCAATAGATTTTTTAAATCAATATATTTTTAAATCAATAGATTTTTAAAAATCAATAGATTTTTTAAATCAATAGATTATATTTTTAAATCAATAGATCCCCGCCCGCAGCACGCTGGGAGGGAGGATGTGGCCAAGCTGTGGTGGCCACCTAAAAAAATCCTTTTATTGGGTGAAACTCGCGGCCGCGCCCTGAGGATGCTGCGGATGATGGATTTGGAGTCAGAGGTGATGAAATTAAAGATCGGCTCCCAGCCACCATTTCTCACTCCCTAAAATCCTGCGCCAAATATTCAATATCCCCACAGGTAAATCCCTTTTTTTTCCCCCATAGGAAAATGGGGCAGGACTCGCTGCCCAGCCCCGGGATATAAAAATTCCCGGGGGGATTTGAATAAATTTATTTGATGGAGCGGGATAATCAAACCCGAGAGCTGCTCCAGCCCTTTTGTTCTGCCCGGGCCCTCGCGTTACCCCGGGATGGGGATCGCGGCCCCCCAAATCAGTTCCTCTCTGGCCCCTGGGGTATTTTTGGGGTGGATTTCCATGGCAGGCACGCACGGAGGCGTTCGCTGGCCCGGCCGCGGGGATTTGCGGGGTTTCAGCCTCGGAGAGGCGCCGCAGCCTAATTAGAGCCTTAATCAGCGCTTGATGAAGCGGGGCGGGCCGGGAGGGAGCCCGGGACGGGACGGGAACAAAGAAATGGCAGCCCTGGGCTGGGCTGGCCCCGATGGGGCACGGATGGGGCACGGATGGGGCCGGGCAAAGGGGCTGGGGCGGGCACCGGGCCGGGGGGACACGGGTATGGGGACACGGATATGGAGATACAGATGTGGGGACAGAGATATGGGGACAGGGATGTGGGGACACGTATATGGGGATACCGATGTGGGGACAGAGATATGGGGACATGGATGGGGGACACAGATAGGGGGACACGGATATGGGGACACGGGTATGGGGACAGGGATATGGGGACACGGATATGGGGACACAGATATGGGGATGCAGATACCCGGACACGGATAGGGGGACACGGATATGGGGATGCAGATATCCGGACACCGATATGGGGATACCGATGTGGGAATACCGATGTGGGGACACGGATATGGGGACATCGATATCCGGACACCGATATCCGGACCCCGATATCCGGACACCGATATGGAGATACCGATGTGGGGACACGGATATGGGGACCCCGATATCCGGACCCCGATATCCGGACACCGATATCCGGACACCGATGTGGGGACAGAGATATGGGGATACAGATATGGGGATACAGATATGGGGATACAGATATGGGGACATGGATAGGGGAACAGAGATGTGGGGACACGGATATGGGGATACCGATGTGGGGACAGAGATATGGGGACATGGATGGGGGACACAGATAGGGGGACACGGATATGGGGACACGGATATGGGGACACGGATATGGGGATGCAGATATCCGGACCCCGATATCCGGACACCGATGTGGGGATACCGATGTGAGGATACCGATGTGGGGACACCGATATCCGGACACGGATATGGGGACACGGATATGGGGACATCGATATCCGGACCCCGATATCCGGACCCCGATATCCGGACACCGATATGGGGATACCGATGTGGGAACAGAGATATGGGGACAGACATGTGGGGACAGAGATATGGGGACACGGGTATGGGGACAGGGATATGGGGACACGGATATGGAGACACAGATATGGGGACAGAGATGTGGGGACACGGATATGGGGACACGGATATGGGGATGCAGATATCCGGACACCGATATCCGGACACCGATGTGGGGATACCGATGTGGGGACACGGATATGGGGACCCCGATATCCGGACCCCGATATCCGGACCCCGATATCCGGACACCGATATGGGGATACCGATGTGAGGATACCGATGTGGGGATACCGATGTGGGGACATCGATATCCGGACACCGATATCCGGACACCGATGTGGGGACAGAGATATGGGAACACGGGTATGGGGACACAGATAGGGGGACACAGATAGGGGGACAAAGGTATGGGGTGCGGGACACGGATTTGGGGTGCGGGACACGGATTTGGGGTGAGGGACATGGAGCCGGACTGGGGACACGGGCCCAGGAGAAGGATCCGTGGATGGATCCAGGACAAGGACGCGGTCCCGAGTGGGGACAAAGTCCCAGGAGAAGGGGCACGGACACAGAAACGGGATGAGGATGCAAAAAGGGGACACGGTCCCGGGAGGGGGGACACGGACACAGGAAGGGACCCAGGAGAGGGGACACGGTCCCGGGAGAGGGGACACGGTCCCAGGAAAGGGGACCCAGGAGGGCCCCAGGACAGGGACCCCCGGCCCCCCTGGCGGTGCCAGCAGGGCCCGGCAGCCGCGGGACAGGGGACAAGGGGGGATGGCAGAGAGGGGACAGGGGACAAGGGGGGATGGCAGAGAGGGGACAGGGGACAAGGGGCAATGGGAGAGAGGGGACAATCGGGGATGGCAGTCACAGCACAGGGGACAAGGGGGGATGGCAGAGAGGGGACAGGGGACAAGGGGGGATGGCAGAGAGAGGAGAGGGGACAATCGGGGATGGCAGTCACAGCACAGGGGACAAGGGGGGATGGCAATCACAGCACAGGGGACAGTTCACAGCACAGGGGACAAGGGGGGATGGCAGTCACAGGACTGGGGACAATCAGGGCTGGCAGTGGGAGCACAGGGGACAGTCGGGGCTGGCAGTCACAGGACTGGGGACAGTCGGGGTGGCAGTCACAGCACAGGGGACAGTTCACAGGACTGGGGACAGTCGGGGTGGCAGTCACAGGACTGGGGACAGTCGGGGCTGGCAATCACAGGACTGGGGACAGTTCGCAGGGCTGGGGACAGTTCACAGGACTGGGGACAGTCGGGGTGGCAGTCACAGGACTGGGGACAGTTCACAGGACTGGGGACAGTCGGGGCTGGCAGTGGGAGCACAGGGGACAATCGGGGCTGGCAATCACAGGACTGGGGACAGTTCACGGGACTGGGGACAGTCGGGGCTGGCAGTCACAGCACAGGGGACAGTCGGGGCTGGCAGCGTCCCCAGCGCCGAGGGTTGACCGGAGTGAACCGGGCAGTTGGATGTCGTTGTGTTTGAAAGCACGAGCCCAACAACATGAAACTACCTAATCCACAGGGCAGCTCTGCTCCGGCCGCGGGAAAACCCCGGAAAACACCCCAAAAACACCCCAAAAACACCCTAAAAACGCCTAAAACCTTAAAAAACCCTCCAAACTTAAAAAAACCCTGAATAAACCCCCAAACCCCCTAAAAAAACCCTAATACAACCCCAAAATAACCGTAATGCAACCCAAATAAGACCTGAATAAAACCCCTAAAAACCCCCTAATCATACTCAAAAAAAAAACCCTAAAAAACCCCCAAAATAACCGTAATGCAACCCAAATAAAACCCTTAAAACTCCCTAATCATACCCTAAAAAAAACCCCTAAAAAAACCCCCAAAATAACCGTAATGCAACCCAAATAAGACCCGAATAAAACCCCTAAAAGCCCCCTAATCATACCCTAAAAAAACCCTAAAAAAAACCCCAAAATAACCGTAATGCAACCCAAATAAGACCCGAATAAAACCCCTAAAAGCCCCCTAATCATACCCCAAAAAAAAATCCTAAAAAAACCCCAAAGCCCCTTAAAAAACTCTAAAAAAATCCCTAAAAACCCCTTAAAAAAAGCCTTTAAGAGCCTCTAAAAACACACAAAAAAAAAAACTTTAAAAAACCCTAACCCCTACAAAAACAACCCTAATAAAACCCTAATAAACCCTAATAAAACCTTAAAAAAAAAAAACAAACAAAAAAACCAAAAAAAAACCTCTAAAAAAACACAACAAACCCCCCCAAAAAAACCCCTAAAAAAGCGGGAAAAAAATCTTAAAAAAAACCTTAAAAAAACACAAAAAACCCCTAAAAAAGTCGGAAAAAAACCCCTAAAAAACCTTTTAAAAACCCCTAAAAATTAAAAAACCCTAAAACCTCCAAAGCAGCCCCAAAAGGCGCCCTCGCAGCCATTTTGTCGGGCACCACCCGAACTCGCGGAGCTGCCGGGGGAAACAAAAGGCACAAAAGGATCCATTCAGAGCCCGAAAAGCGAAACAAAAACCCCGCGGATTTTGGGGATTTTCGGGGGGAAATCGCGGCGGGGCCGATTCCCTCCCGCAGGATTCGCAAAGAGCGCGGAGGAAGCGCTCAAACGCCCCTGAGCGGCAGAAAAAAAGCGATTATCGCAGCCATAAAAAGGAGGAAAAAACACCCAAATTGCCCGAATTCTTCCCCCGCCTCGGCCGTTTGAAAGGGGTCGTTTCCTACGCGGGGCTGGCGGAGAAGAGTTTCTCATTAAAGTTTAATTATCGCGAGGTTTTAATTGGGTTTTTTTTTAAGTTTTGGGTTTTTTTTTTTAAAGTATGAAGTTGGCAGAGTTTGGGGGGTTTGGGTGGAGGTGGAGCACGGAGTTCTGGGGGGAAAAATGAGAATTTTGAGAAGTTTTTGCAGGGGAGTATTGGGGAAAAAAAGGAGATTTTTGGGAAGTTTTTGCAGGGATGTATTAGGGAAAAAAAAGGAGAATATGGAGAAGTTTTTGCAGGGATGTATTGGGAATAAAGGAGAATTTTGAGGAGTTTTTGCAGGGGAGTTTTGGGGAAAAAAAAAAGAGATTTTTGAGAAGTTTTTGGAGGGATGTATTGGGGGGAAAAAGGAGAATTTGGGGAAGTTTGTGCAGGGGAGTTTTGGGGAAAAAAAAAAGAGAATTTTGAGAAGTTTTTGGAGGGAGTTCTGGGGGGAAAAAAGGAGATTTTTGAGAAGTTTTTTGCAGGGATGTATTGGGGAAAAAAAAGGAGATTTTGGGGAAGATTTTGCAGGGATGTATTGGGGGGAAAAGGAGAATTTTTAGGAGTTTTTGCAGGGGAGTTTTGGGGGGAAAAAGGGAGCATTTTGGGAAGTTTTTGCAGGGATGTATTGGGAAAAAAGGAGATTTTGGGGAAGATTTTGCAGGGGAGTTCTGGGGGGAAAAAAGGAGAATTTGGGGAAGTTTTTGCAGGGATATATTGGGGGGAAAAAGGAGAATTTGGAGAAGTTTTTGCAGGGAATTCTGGGGGAAAAAAGGAGAATTTGGGGAAGTTTGTGCAGAATAAAAGCAGAGAGTTCTGGGGGGAAAAAGGAGAATTTTGAGAAAGTTTTTTCAGGGAGTTCTGGGGGTAAAAAAGGAGAATTTGGAGAAGTTTTTGCAGGGGAGTTTTGGGGGAAAAAAGGAGAATTTGGGAAGTTTGTGCAGGGGAGTATTGGGGGGAAAAAAAGGAGAATTTGGGGAAGTTTTTGCAGGGGAATATTGGGGAAAAAAGGAGAATTTTGAGGAGTTTTTGCAGGGATGTATTGGGGAAAAAAAAGGAGATTTTGGAGAAGTTTTTGCAGGGATGTATTGGGGAATAAAGGAGAATTTTGAGGAGTTTTTGCAGGGGGGTTCTGGGGAAAAAAAGGAGAATTTTGAGGAGTTTTTTGCAGGGAGTTTTGGGGGGGAAAAAGGAGAATTTTGAGAAGTTTTTGCAGGGGAAGATTGGGGAAAAAAGGGGGAATTTTGAGAAGTTTTTGCAGGGAGTATTGGGGGGAAAAAAGGAGAATTTGGAGAAGTTTTTGCAGAATAAAAGCAGAGAGTTCTGACCTGGGCTATTCCTGACCCGGGCTATTCCTGACCTGGGCTATTCCTGACCCGGGCTATTCCTGACCTGGGCTATTCCTGACCCGGGCAATTCCTGACCCGGGCTATTCCTGACCCGGGTTAATCCTGACCCGGGTTAATCCTGACCCGGGTTAATCCTGACCTGGGCTATTCCTGACCCGGGCTATTCCTGACCTGGGCTATTCCTGACCTGGGCTATTCCTGACCTGGGCTATTCCTGACCCCGGATATTCCTGACCCGGGCTATTCCTGACCTGGGCTATTCCTGACCTGGGCTATTCCTGACCTGGGCTATTCCTGACCCGGGCTATTCCTGACCTGGGTTAATCCTGACCTGGGTTAATCCTGACCTGGGCTATTCCTGACCCCGGATATTCCTGACCCGGGATATTCCTGACCCCGGATATTCCTGACCTGGGCTATTCCTGACCCGGGATATTCCTGACCCGGGATATTCCTGACCTGGGACAATCCTGACCCGGGCTATTCCTGACCCGGGATATTCCTGACCCGGGATATTCCTGACCTGGGCTATTCCTGACCCGGGCTATTCCTGACCTGGGCTATTCCTGACCCGGGCAATTCCTGACCTGGGCTATTCCTGACCTGGGACAATCCTGACCCGGGCTATTCCTGACCTGGGCTATTCCTGACCCGGGCTATTCCTGACCTGGGCTATTCCTGACCCGGGCTATTCCTGACCCGGGCTATTCCTGACCCGGGCTATTCCTGACCCCCCTGTCAATCAGGAGGGATTTCCCCGAGTCCTGGCCATGGCCACAATTCCATCAAAATTCCATCAATAAATCAATTAACTCCACCAATAACGCAATTCCAATACTGAATCAATAATTCCACCAGTAATTCTAATACTCAATTAATAATTCCACTAATAATTCTAATACTCAATTAATAATTCCAATACGCAATTAATAATTCCACCAATAATTCCAATAATAAAGAATTCCATCAAGAATCCCACCAATAATTCCAATAATACGTAAATAATTCCACCAATATTCCCATCAATAATTCCAGCAAGAATTCAAATAACAACTAAATTATTCCACCGATAACCCCAATAATAAACAATTAATTCCACCAAAAATCCCACCAATAATTCCACCAATAATTCCAATAATAAATAATTAACCCCACCGATAATTCCGTGCCCGGGTCCCTGGCGGTGGCCTCGGGGAGGCGCTCGGAGCCTTTTGTTCCCTCGCCACCAGGAGGAAAAAAACCTCGCCCTGAGCTTCTCAAACCTCGCCCTGAGCTTCTCAAACCTCGCCCTGAGCCTCTCAAACCTCGCCCTGAGCCTCTTTTGCCTCTTTTCCCCTTTTTTTCACCCCCGAGGGAAAGGAGGGAAAAGCAAAAAAAGGTTCCGGGTCAAAATTAGGGTTTCTGACTTAAGGGAAGGTGAAATAAAGAATAAAATAAAATATAAAATAAAATATAAAATAAAATAAAATAAAAAATAAAATAAAATAAAATAAAATAAAATAAAATAAAATAAAATAAAATAAAATAAAATATAAAATAAAATAAAATAACCTCCGGCAGGGCATCCTAAAGCACGGACAAACCAACCTGGACCCCATAAAATGTGAACAAATCCCTCCAGGGCACCCCAAACCAGGAGCAAACTGGGCCGGGGGGACCTGGCTGGGATTCAACCCCCGGGACCCGCAGGAGGAGCTGATCCTGATCCTGATCCCGACCCTGATCCTGATCCTGATCCTGGTCCTGATCCTGATCCTGATCCCGATCCTGGTCCTGATCCCGATCCCTGTCCTGATCCTGGTCCTGATCCCGACCCTGATCCCGATCCTGATCCCGATCCTGGTCCTGATCCCGATCCCTGTCCTGATCCTGATCCCGATCCTGATCCTGATCCCGACCCTGATCCTGATCCTGATCCTGATCCCGACCCTGATCCTGATCCTGATCCTGGTCCTGATCCTGATCCTGATCCTGATCCCGACCCTGATCCTGATCCTGATCCTGATCCCGACCCTGATCCTGATCCTGATCCTGGTCCTGATCCTGATCCTGATCCTGATCCTGGTCCTGATCCCGATCCTGGTCCTGATCCCGATCCCTGTCCTGATCCTGATCCTGATCCCGACCCTGATCCTGATCCTGCTCCCGATCCTGGTCCCGATCCTGCTCCCGATCCTGATCCTGATCCTGATCCTGGTCCTGATCCTGATCCCGATCCTGATCCTGATCCCGATCCTGATCCCAGTCCGGATCCCAATTCCAATTCCAGTCTTGATCCCGATCCCAGTCCCAGTCCTCATCCCAATCCTGATTTCACTCCCAATCCTGATCCCGATCCTGGTCCTGATCCCGATTCCATTCCCATCCCCATCCCATTCCCATCCCATCCCCATCCCCTGTCCCATTCCCAGTCCCAGTCTTGGTCCTGGGCCCAATCCTGATCCCATTCCCAATCCCCATCCCCATTCCCATCCCCATCCGCATTCCCAGTCCTGATCCCAATCCCATTCCCCATCCCAGTCCCAGTCTTGGTCCTGGGCCCAACCCTGATCCCATTCCCATTCCCGATCCCATTCCTGACCCTGATCCCATTCTCAATCCCAATCCCCATCCCCAACCCAATCCCGATCCCCTTCCCCACTCTCAATCCCAATCCCAATCCCGACCCCAACCCATTCCCAGTCCCAGTCCCAGTCCCAGTCCCAGTCCCAGTCCCAGTCTTGGTCCTGATCCCAATCCTGATCCCATTCCCGGCCCTGATTCCAATCCTGATCCCATTCCCAATCTTGATCCCAATTCCGACCCCGATCCCCATCCCCATCCCCAACCCAATCCTGATACTGGGCCTGATCCCAATCCCAATCCCATTCCCCATTCCCCATTCCCATCCCCATCCCCATTCCCCAATCCCGACCCCAATCCCATTCCCCATTCCCCAATCCCATTTCCAATCCCAATCCCAATCCCATTCCCCATTCCCCATCCCCATTACCCATTCCCATCCCAATCCCAACCCCAATCCCGACCCCAATCCCATTCCCCATTCCCCATTCCCATCCCCATCCCAATCCCCATTCCCCATTCCCATCCCCATCCCAATCCCCATTCCCCATTCCCATTCCCATCCCCATCCCAATCCCGACCCCAAACCCGACCCCAATCCCAATCCCCATTCCCCATTCCCCATTCCCATTCCCCATTCCCCAATCCCGACCCCAATCCCGACCCCAATCCCAATCCCAATCCCATTCTCCATTCCCCATTCCCCAATCCCGACCCCAATCCCGACCCCAATCCCAATCCCATTCCCCATCCCCATTCCCCATTCCGCATTCCCCAATCCCATCCCAATCCCCATTCCCCATTCCCCAATCCCATTCCCCATCCCAATCCCCATTCCCAATCCCCATTCCCCATTCCCCATTCCCATTCCCCATTCCCCATCCCCATCCCCATCCCCATCCCCATCCCAAACCCGACCCCAATCCCGACCCCATCCCCACTTTGGGGCATTCGCATTCCCAATGTTGCCTCTCCCCCTCTGCAGATCCACTCCGGGCCCTTGGCTCTGTTAATTAACCCCGTAATTAGAGGGGTTCATTAACCCCGAGCTGGGAAACCCCATGGAAACGCCCCTTTCCCTCTGCACCCCCTTTTTGAGGAATTCAGTGAAAAATCCGTTAAAAGCTCAGAAAATCCCAAATCCCGGCTCACCCCACAAAGCCAATTAGCGGGAAAATCCTAATTAACCCTAATTAACAGGGAGGGGAAAGCAGCAGCAATTCCTGCACAAACTCCTGGGGGTAACTCTGAGAATTCCCAAACTTTTTTGGGGGATAAATTGGAATTATCGGCCCCAAAACGGCACCGGGGAACTCCCTGAGCACCCGAAATTCAAATTAAATGTAATTAATGATCTGATTAAATAATGCAAATTGCCTCTGCACCCTCACGGTTGAGCTGGGCCTCATTTTAATATTAAAATTATTAATGAATCGCCCCCATTTTAATATTAAAATTATTAATGAATCGCCCCCATTTTAATATTAAAATTATTAATGAATCCCCAGACGTGTGGTAAAATTGAATCAAATGAGGTTTCCTTTAATTAGGGGTTTGGGGTTAAAAGTGAAAACTTCACAATTAAATCCAATTAATTAACAAAACATTTGTGCTGATAAATCCGTTTCACTTTCCTGAATCAAATCTCTGGCTTTGCCCAAGTTTCAGTAAAATCATCTTAAAATCTTATTTTTCATTAATTTTTCACCTGAGTTTTCCTAAAAAAATAAGTTCAAAGACGGGTTTAATTCATTTGATATTAATTAAAAATCCTTGGAACTGAGCAAAAGGAATAAATCCAGCACCGGGCATTGTCTGAAAAATTAAAAATTCTGTTTTATCCTTATTGCCTCCATTTGCTGGGAAAAATCAATTAAAGCAGAATTAATTAAATTTACAGATTTGAATGGGCTCTCACAGCGCCGGAAATCCATAAATTCCATTTAATTTTGCTCCTTAGGCCTCGGGGGCGTCATTTTAATTTGAATTCCAATCGTAATTCCGATTTTAATTTCAATTTTGTTGTTTGAAAAGCAAGCAAAGGCCGCATTCGGGCAGGACATTCCCAAAGTTTTCCCAGATTTTGGAGCCAGGAATTTCTCCCCATTCCGACCCTTGGGGTTCATCCAAGAGAGTGAAAATTATGGTGAAAAAATGAAATTAAAAAGGAATGAAAAAGGAATTTAAAGGGAATTAAAAAGGAATTTAAAAGGAATTAAAAAGAAATTAAAAAGGAATTAAAAAGGAATGAAAAAGGAATGAAAAAGGAATGAAAAAGGAATGAAAAAGGAATTAAAAAGGAATTAAAAAGGAATTTAAAGGGAATTAAAAAGGAATTAAAAAGGAATGAAAAAGGAATGAAAAAGGAATGAAAAAGGAATGAAAAAGGAATGAACCCGAGCTCGCCCCGAGGGTTTTTACCCCGATGAGGGCAAAATATTCCAGGGGAAAATGCGAATTATCAGGAGGTCTGGAAATTAAACTGCCCAAATTAAAAGTATCAAAATTAGATTTAAAATTATCAAAAATTAAAATGATCAAAAATTAAAATTACCAGAATTAAAATGATCAAAATTTAAATTATCAGAATTAAAATGATCAGAATTTAAATTATCAGAATTTAAATTATCAGAATTAAAATGATCAAAATTTAAAATTATCAAAATTAAAATTATTTAAATTAGAATTATCCAAATTGAGGAAAACCCGAGCAGCGCCACTCACCCGGCCGGGCCTTTCCTCACCGATTTTCCTTTTGGTTTTTAAATCCAGACATTCCCCATCGCCTTCAAAATCCCAGGGAAATGCAGAAATAATCCATTAAAAAATGGATTTTCCGGGAAATGCAGGAATGGTCCATTGAAAATGCCGGGAAACGCCGAATTCCCATTTAAAAATCCCATTTAAAATCCCATTAAAAATCCCATTGAAAATGCCGGGAAACGCCGAATTCCCATTTAAAAATCCCATTAAAAATCCCATTTAAAATGCCGGGAATTGCCGGGAATTGCCGAATTCCCATTTAAAAATCCCATTTAAAATCCCATTTAAATATCCCATTTAAAATCCCGGGAAATGCCGAATTCTCATTAAAAATCCCATTAAAAATCCCAGTAAAATGCCGGGAAATGCGGAATTCCCATTAAAAATCCGATTTCAAAAATGCGATTAAAAATCCCGGGAAATGCCGAATTCTCGTTTAAAAATCCAATTAAAAATCCGATTAAAAAATCCCATTTAGAATCCTGGGAAATGCCGAATTCTTATTAAAAAATCCCATTAAAAATCCCATTTTAAAAATCCCATTTAAAATCATGGGAAATGCCGAATTCCCATTAAAAATCCCATTTAAAATCCCATTTAAAATCCCGGGAAATGCCGAATTCCCATTTAAAAATCCCATTTTAAAATCCCATTTAAAAATCCCTGGAAATGCCGAATTCCCACTAAAAATCCCATTTTAAAAATTCCATTTAAAATCCTGGGAAATACCGAATTCTCATTAAAAATCCCATTTAAAAATTCCGGGAAATGCCGAATTCCCATTTAAAAATCCCATTTAAAAAAATCCCATTAAAAATCCCTGGAAATGCCGAATTCCCATTAAAAATCCGATTTCAAAAATGCGATTAAAAATCCCGGGAAATGCCGAATTCCCGTTTAAAAATCCCATTAAAAATCCCATTTAAAAATCCCATTTAAAATGCCGGGAAATGCCGAATTCCCGTCTAAAAATCCCATTTAAAAATCCCATTTAAAAATCCCATTTAAAAATGCCGGGAAACGTCGAATTCCCATTAAAAATCCCATTAAAAATCCGATTAAAAAATCCCATTTAGAATCCTGGGAAATGCCGAATTCCTATTAAAAAATCCCATTAAAAATGCCAGGAAATGCCGAATTCCCATTTAAAAAATGCCGGGAATTGCCGGGAATTCCCATTAAAAATCCGATTTCAAAAACGCGATTAAAATGCTGGGAAAATCAATTAAAGCAGAATTAATTAAATTTACAGAGGCCGCTCTGGTTCCATCCCATCCCCTTCCAACCCCTCCATAATTTGATTTTTCTGGGATTTTCCAGCCCTGCCGCTGCTCCCGGTGCGGTTTTTACACCGAGGGAGCCTCGGGTGCATTTTTAACCCGAGAGCCGCTGGGTCAGAGAGGGAAAAATGGGGAAAAAATGGGGAAAAAGGGGAAAAAATGTGGAGAAAAAAAGGGGAAAAATGTGGATAAAAAAGGGGAAAAATGTGGATAAAAAAGGGAAAAAATGTGGATTAAAAAAGGGGGAAAATGTGGATTAAAAAAGGGGGAAAATGTGGATAAAAAAGGGGAAAAATGTGGATTAAAAAAGGGGGAAAATGTGGATTAAAAAAGGGGGAAAATGTGGATAAAAAAGGGGAAAATGTGGATTAAAAAAGGGGAAAAATGTGGATTAAAAAGGGGGAAAATGTGGATTAAAAAAAGGGGGAAAATGTCAATAAAAAAGGGGGAAAAATGTAGATTAAAAAAGGGAAAAATGTGGATAAAAAAGGGGAAAAATGTGGATTAAAAAAAGGGGGGAAATGTAGATAAAAAAGGGAGAAAAATGTGGATAAAAAAGGGGGGAAATGTGGATTAAAAAGGGGGAAAATGTGGAGAAAAAATGGGGAAAATGTGGATAAAAAAAGGGAAAAGTGTGGATAAAAAAGGGGAAAAATGTGGATTAAAAAAGGGGGAAAATGTGGATAAAAAAGGGAAAAAATGTGGATTAAAAAAGGGGAAAAATGTGGATAAAAAAGGGGAAAATGTGGATAAAAAAGGGGAAAATGTGGATTAAAAAAGGGGGAAAATGTGGATTAAAAAAGGGGAAAAATGTGGATTAAAAAAGGGGGAAAATGTGGATAAAAAAGGGGAAAATGTGGATTAAAAAAGGGGGAAAATGTGGATTAAAAAGGGGAAAAAATGTGGATTAAAAAAGGGGAAAAATGTGGATTAAAAAGGGGAAAAATGTGGATTAAAAAGGGGGAAAATGTGGATTAAAAAAAGGGGGAAAATGTCAATAAAAAAGGGGGAAAAATGTAGATTAAAAAAGGGAAAAATGTGGATAAAAAAGGGGAAAAATGTGGATTAAAAAGGGGAAAAATGCGGATAAAAAGGAGGAAAAATGTGGATTAAAAAAGGGGAAAAATGTGGATAAAAAAGGGGAAAAATGTGGATTAAAAAGGGGGAAAATGTGGATAAAAAAGGGAAAAATGTGGAGGAAAAAATGGGGAAAATGTGGATAAAAAAGGGGAAAAATGTGGATAGAAAAGGGGAAAAATGTAGATAAAAGAGGGAAATTGTGGATAAAAAAAGGGAAAAATGTAGATTAAAAAGGGGGAAAGTATGGATAAAAAAAAGGGGAAAAATGTGGATAAAAAAGGGGGAAAATGTGGATTAAAAAGGGAAAAAATGTGGATTAAAAAAGGGGGAAAATGTGGATTAAAAAAGGGAAAAATGTGGATTAAAAAGGGGGAAAAAAGTGGATTAAAAAGGGGAAAAATGCGGATAAAAAAGAGGAAAAATGTGGATAAAAAAGGGAAAAAAGGGGAAATTGCGGCCGCCGTCCGTCCCCGTCTGGGGCCGGCGCTGTTTTGACGCCTCCGCCGCTCCCGCCCCAATTCCGGCTCCTTTTGCTCCTTTTTTCTTCTCTCGCTGTAAAAATCCGGGAGCGGAGCCGCGATTTTTATTGGTTTGTTTGAGGCACCTCGGTGGGGATCGGCAGCTGCGGCGCTGCCTCGTAAACGGGAAGGAAAATCAAATCAAATAAAGTAAAATAAAATAAAATAAAATAAAATAAAATAAAATAAAATAAAATAAAATAAAATGTGAAAGAAAAGGGTTAAAAAGAAATGTATGTGTTAAAAATTAAAATAAAATTAAAACATGTAAAATAAGGTAAAATAAAATTTAAAAAAGTAAAATAAAATAAAGTAAGATAAAGTAAAATAAAATAAAATAAAATGTGAAAGAAAAGGGTTAAAAAGAAATGTATGTGTTAAAAATTAAAATAAAATTAAAACATGTCAAATAAGGTAAAATAAGGTAAAATAAAATAAAAATAAAGTAAAATAAAATAAATAAAATAAAATAAAATAAAATAAAATAAAATAAAATAAAATAAAATAAAATAAAATGTGAAAGAAAAGGGTTAAAAAGAAATGTGTGTGTTAAAAATTAAAATAAAATTCAAATATGTCAAATAAGGTAAAATAAGGTAAAATAAAATAAAAATAAAGTAAAATAAAATAAAATAAAATAAAATAAAATGTGAAAGAAAAGGGTTAAAAAGAAATGTGTGTGTTAAAAATTAAAATAAAATTAAAATATGTCAAATAAAGTAAAATAAGGTAAAATAAAATAAAAATAAAGTAAAATAAAATAAAATAAAATAAAATAAAATGTGAAAGAAAAGGGTTAAAAAGAAATGTGTGTGTTAAAAATTAAAATAAAATTAAAATATGTCAAATAAAGTAAAATAAGGTAAAATAAAATAAAAATAAAGTAAAATAAAATAAATAAAATAAAATAAAATAAAATAAAAATAAAATAAAATAAAATAAAATATGAAAGAAAAGAGTTAAAAAGAGATGTATGTGTTAAAAATTAAAATAAAATTAAAATATGTCAAATAAAGTAAAGTAAAATAAAATAAAGCAAAATAAAATAAAATAAGTGAAATAAAATAAAATAAAATAAAGTAAACTAAAGTAAAATAAAATAAAGTAAAATAAAGTCAAATACGTGAAATAAAATGAAATCATGAAAAATAAATGTACCTATTCAAAATAAAAATAAAAGAAAATAGGTGAAATTAAATATATAAAATATATAAAAGGTATAAAATAAAAATGAAATAAAATTAAATGTAAAAATAAAATAATATAAAGTAAAATAAAGTGTAAGAAAGTTTTAAAATTGACTTTAAAAATTAAAATAAAATAGCATTAAAATGTAATAAATATAGATATTAGAAATTAAAATAAAATTTAAATTTTATATATATAAAATAAAATAAAAAATAGACAAAAAATTGAAAAATGGAACAAATAAAATTCTTTGGGCCTGGGGGAGGGGCAGGGCCGGGGTCCCGACCCCAAACCCGCCCGGGGGGTCCCGGACCCTCCCCCCAAAATCCGGGCGGGAAAAGGGCGGGAGGGGCGGGGTTTGGGGAGGGGCGGAGCTTGGGGGAAGGGGCGGAGTTTGGGGGCGGAGTTTGGAGATGGGCGGAGTTTGGGGCGGTCCCTGCCCGGAATTCCCGGCTCCGACCAATCCGGGTTTAACAAGGCCCGGCCCAGCCGCCCCAGCCCCTCCCTGCTCGGTTTGAACGAAAATTCCCCATTTTTGAGAGGATTTTATTTAATTTAACCCCCCCAGCTCCTCCCTGCTCGGTTTTAATTAAATTTCCCATTTTTGAGAGGATTTTATTCAATTTAACCCCCCCAGCCCCTCCCTGCTCGGTTTGAATGAAAATTTCCCGTTTTTGAGAGGATTTTATTCAATTTAACCCCCCCAGCTCCTCCCTGCTCGGTTTGAATGAACATTTCCCATTTTTGAGAGGATTTTATTTAATTTAACCCCCCCCAGCCCCTCCCTGCTCGGTTTTAATTAAATTTCCCATTTTTGAGAGGATTTTATTCAATTTAACCCCCCCAGCCCCTCCCTGCTCGGCCCAGCTGCAGAGAGCGGCAAAATTCGAAATATTCTGTACAAAATATCCCGTGATGAGCAGGAACATGGGCTAGGAACACGATATGGTAAATGGCCTACAGAAAATAATAATAATAATTATTACTGTTAGTTATTATTACTGTTATTTTTATTTTTATTTTTATTTTTATTTTTATTTTTATTTTTATTTTTATTTTATTTTTATTTTTATTTTTATTATATTTATATATATATATGTTATTCTTATATATATATATATATATAAATATATATATATTTATATTCTGTATAAAATATCCCGTGATGAGCACGAATATGGGCTAGGAACACGATATGGTAAATGGCCTCTAGTAAATAATAATAATATTTATTACTGTTATTATTATTTTTTAATTTTAATTTTTATTTTTATTATATATATTATTATATATATTTATATATATATATATATTTATATTCTGTATAAAATATCCCATGATGAGCACGAATATGGGCTAGGAACACGATATGTTAAATAGCCTACAGAAAATAATAATAATTATTACTGTTACTATTACTGTTATTATTACTGTTATTATTACTGTTATTTTTATTTTTATTATATATATATATTTATATATTTTTTTTTAATATATATTTATATTCTGTATAAAATATCCCATGATGAGCACGAATATGGGCTGGGAACACGATATGTTAAATGGCCTCTAGTAAATAATAATAATAATAATAATAATAATAATAATAATAATTTATTACTATTGCTATAATTTGATAAGACAGTATTTTATCATTTCAATAATTGGATTTTTAAAGTGAATACCAAAGAGGAACCGGCCCGGGCGGGGATTTTGGGGGTTTTGGGTGGGGATCAGAGCCTCAGGCAGGGACAGGAACGCCCCGAACCCACCCGAGCCAAACTTTGCTGTTTGTGGGGTGAGGGACGGGCTCAGGCCGAGGTCGGGATCCCATTCCCGGCATTTCCCGACCCTTTTCCCAAATTTTCCCTTCCTTTTCCAGGGCCCTTTCCCGGGTATTTCCCAGCCCTTTTCCAGCCTTCTCCAAGCCCTTTTTTGGTTCTTTTCCATCATTTTCCAGCCTTTCCCATCCCATTCCCAGCCCTTTCCCATCCCATTCCCAGCCCTTTTCCCAACCCTTTTTCCATCCCTTTTCCATCCATTTTCCCATTCTTTCCCATCTCTTTTCCAGGCCCCTTTTCCAGCCCGTTCCAAGCCTTTTTCCAACCTTTTTTTCCATCCCTTTCCCAGCCTCTTCCAGGCTTCTTTCCTGGCCCCTTTTCCAGCCTTTTCCCATCTCTTTCCATTCCCTTTTCCAGCTTTTTCCAGCCTTTCCCATCCCTTTCCCTTTCCCATCCCATCCCCATCCTTTTCCCTGCTTTTTCCATCCTTTCCCATCCCTTTTTCCCATTATTTCCCATCCCATTATTTCCCATCATTTCCCCTCCCTTTTTCCCATTATTTCCCATCCTTTTTCCCATTATTTCCCATCCCATTATTTCCCATCATTTCCCATCCCTTTTTCCCATTATTTCCCATCCATTTTCCCATTATTTCCCATCCCTTTTTCCCATTATTTCCCATCCCTTTTTCCCATTATTTCCCATCCCTTTTCCCATTATTTCCCATCCCATTATTTCCCATTATTTCCCATCCCTTTCCTCATTATTTCCCATCCCTTTTCCCATTATTTCCCATCCCTTTTTCCCATCATTTCCCATCCTTTTTTCCCATCATTTCCCATCCCTTTTTCCCATTATTTCCCATCCCTTTTTCCCATTATTTCCCATCATTTCCCATCCCTTTTTCCCTCCCTGCCGCTCCCCGGCCCTTCCCCTCTGCCCGAGCCCCTCCCTGTGAATTCCTCCCGCTTTTCCCGAATTTCCCCGATTTTCCCTCACTTTTCCTCTCCCATCTCCTGTCCCGGCCGCGTCCCTCGTTCCTCAATTAAATCTCATTAATTAAATCCGTAATTAACCCCCGCCTTTCCCCTCCCGGCTCTGCCCCGCGGGGATTTTCCCGAGTCCGGCCCCGCTTTGCCGCCGATCCCGGGGCTGGAATGTCACAGAGGGGACAAAGCGGGACAAAATGGGACCGACCGGGACAAACCGGGACAAAGCGGGACCGACCGGGACAAACCGGGACAGACGGACAGACCGGGACAAACGGGGATAGACCGGGACAAAGCGGGACAAACCGGGACAGAGCAACAAACCGGGACAGACGGACAGACCGGGACAAAGCGGGTCAGACGGACAGACCGGGACTGAGGGGACAAAGTGGGACAGACCGGGACAAACAGACACAGAGGGACAAACCGGGACAAACCGGGACAAACCGGGACCGACCGGGACAGACCGGGACAGAGCAACAAACCGGGACAGACGGACAGACCGGGACAAACCGGGACAGACCGGGACAAACAGAGACAGACGGACAAACCGGGACAGAGGGGACAAACCGGGACAGAGAGAGAAACTGGGATAGACGGACAAAGCGGGACAGACCGGGACAAAGCGGGACAGACCGGGACAGACAGACAGACCGGGACAAAGCGGGACAGACGGAGAAACCGGGACTGAGGGGACAGAGAGAGAAACCGGGACTGAGGGGATGAACCGGGACAAACCGGGACTGAGGGGATAAACTGGGACAGACGGACAAACCGGGACAGACGGACAAACCGGTATTGAGGGGACAGAGAGAAAAACCGGGACCGGGGGGATGAACCGGGACAAACCGGGACCGAGGGGATGAACCGGGACAAACCCGGACCGAGGGGATGAACCGGGACAAACCGGGACGGTCCCGTCGTGTCCCCGCTCCCGGCATTTGCTCCCTTCCCGTTCCCGGAGCCGGCGGGGAACTGGAGAGGGAGAATCGGGAGAAAACCGGGGAAATCCCGGGATTGAAATTTCAGGGAATTGGGGGAAACCTCGGTGAGGAAAGAAGGAAAAAACCGGGATTAAAACGGGCCCCGTGCACGGCAAAACCGCCCGGGTCAAAACCCGCACCAAAAACCGCCCCAAAACCGCCCGGGTCAGAACCGCGCACCAAAAACCGCCCCAAAAACCGCCCCAAAACCGCCCGGGGAAAAACCGCGCACCTCGCCCGCCCCAAAACCGCCCGGGGAGGAATTTTTACGAGCCCGGGACAGAATTCCACTCTAATCCCGGGACAAAGCTCAGTCCCACTCCCGGGACAAAGTTCAACCCCGCCCCGGGACAGAGTTCAGTCCCGGTCCCACTCCCGGGACAAAGCTCAGTCCCATTCCCGGCACAAAATTCTGTCCCACTCCCGGACAAAGTTTGGTCCCGGTCCCACTCCCGGGACAGAATTCCGTCCCATTCCGGGACAAAGTTCTGTCCCATTCAAAGCTCCGGTCCCATTCCCGGGACAAAGCTCGGTCCCATTCCGGGACAAAGTTCTGTCCCGTTCCCGGGACAAAATTCCACCCCATTCCCGGGACAAAGCTTGGTCCCACTCCCGGGACGAAGTTCGGGCCCGGTCCCATTCCAGGACAAATTTCTGTCCCATCCCGGGCCAAAGCTCGGTCCCGGTCCCATTCCAGGCCAAAGCTCGGTCCCAGTCCCATTCCGGTCCGTTCCGGTCCCAGTTCCCGTCCCGCCCTCCCCTCCCCACCCCTCTGTCCCGGGTTTAGGCCGAGTTTAACCCAAACCCGGCAGCGAGGGCTGGTTCAGACCTGGCGCGGAGCCGCGGGGCTTTGGGACCCTCTGGAGCTGAGCTCGGATTCCAGCCGCGATTTTTGGCCTTTTTGGGGTTTTTGGGCGTTCCCGGCACGGTCGGGGAGCTCCTGGTTTGTCCCGAGCCGGTCCTGGATGTCCCGAGGATGAGAAATCCCGTTCCAGGCCGGGCCTGGAGCTGCTCCCGCTGCTCCTCTCGCTGCTTTTCCCTCCCGAGCGGGAATTTCGGAGCCTCGGGCGGAGCAAAATCGGCCCCGGGCTGAGGAAATCCGGGCTGAGCCCTGAGGAAACCCGGGTGGGCCCCGCTCCCTCTCCGGGCGCTTTTTTGCCGCTTTTTTGCCGCTTTTTTGCCGCTTTTTTGCCGCTTTTTCCGGGGTTTTACGGCCCCTGGGGCTGTGCGGGGCCCGCGTCCCACACCCGGCCCAGCCCCGCCCGCTCCGCAAAGTTCGGATGGCAAAGAGAGCAAAGAACGAACAGGGAAAAAACCCGAAAAAAACCAAAAACAAACAAGGAAAAAACCCCGAAAGTCCCCGGAAAAAACCCAAAAACAAACAGGGAAAAAACCCCGAAACTCCCCGAAAAAAACCAAAAACAAACAGGGAAAAAAACCCGAAAAAAACAAAAACAAACGAGGAAAAAACCCCGAAACTCCCAGAAAAAAACCAAAAGCAAACAGGGAAAGAACTCCGAAACTCCCCGAAAAAAATCCCAAAAACAAACAGGGAAAAAACCCCGAAAGTCCCCGAAAAAAAACCAAAACAAACAAGGAAAAACCCCGGAACTCCCCGAAAAAAAACCCAAAAACAAACAGGGAAAAAACCCCGAAAGTCCCCGAAAAAAACCAAAAACAAACAGGGAAAAAAACCCGAAAAAAACCCAAAAACAAACAGGGAAAAAACCCCGAAACTCCAAGCCCGCGCTGCTCCCCGGGTGCCGGATCCAACGCACAGGAACAGAATCCATCCAAAGACCCCAAAATAAAATAAAATTAAATCAAGTAAAATAAAGTAATGTAAAGCAAAGTAAAGTAAAGTAAAATAAAATAAAATATAAAATGAAATAAAGTTAAATAAAATAAAGTAAAGTAATGTAAAGCAAAGTAAATAAAATAAAATAAAATAAAATATAAAATAAAGTAAAATAAAATAAAGTAAAATAAAGTAAAGTAAAGTAAAATAAAGTTATGTGAAGTAAAATAAAATAAGATAAAAGAAAATTAAATATAAAAGAAAATAAAGTGAAGTAAAGTAAAATAAAGTGAAGTAAAGTAAAATAAAATAAAGTAAAATAAAGTAAAATAAAGTAAAATAAAATAAAATAAAATAAAATAAAATAAAATAAAATAAAATAAAATAAAGTAATGTAAAGTAAAATAAATAAGATAAAAGAAAATATGAAATAAAATAAAGTGAAGTAAAATAAAGTAAAGTAAAATAAAACAAAATAAAATAAAATAAAATAAAATAAAATTAAATTAAATTAAATTAAGTGAAGTAAAATAAAAGTAAAATAAAATAAAATAAAATAAAATAGAAGTAAAATAAAATAAAATAAAATAAAATAAAGTAAAATAAAATAAAATAAAAATAAAATAAAATAAAATAAAATAAAATAAAATAAAATAAAATAAAATAAAATAAAATATAACCTGGGATGGCAGGGCCGGGCCGGGCTCCCGGGACCATCCCGAGCCCCTTTAACCCCGGCCTGGCCGATCGGGGCCTTTTAAGGTCCCTTCCCTTCTTTTGAAGGTCTCTCCCCACCCCCAGGGCCGCTGCCCCCATATTTTATTTTTATTCCCGGGCCGCGATTTCTCTTTTTTTTCTTTTTTTTTTTTTTTTTCCCTTTCTTTCTTCCCCTCTCGAGGAGGAGGAGGAGGAGGAGGAGGGGGAGGGATCAATCCCAGGACAGACGGACAGAGGGGACAGACGGACAGACGGACAGACGGACTCGGGGATTTTCCTTTGGGATTGGATTCGCCTGAGCCCGGGGGCCGCGGGGTTCGAAAAAACCGAAGCAGAAGTAGGGGAAAAAAACCCGAATTTAGCTCAGAATTATGGGGTGGATACCGGACGAGGGAAGGGGGAAAAAACCGAAGCGGAATTGGGGGAAAAAAACCCGAATTTTGGGATGGATACCGGACGAGGGAAGGGGAAAAAACCGAAGCGGAATTGGGGTAAAAAACCCCGAATTTGGCTCAGAATTATGGGGTGGATACCGGACGAGGGAAGGGGAAAAAACCGAAACGGAATTGGGGGAAAAAAAACCGAATTTTGGGATGGATACCGGACGAGGGAAGGGGGAAAAACCGAAGCGGAATTGAGGGAAAAAAGCCCGAATTTGGCTCAGAATTATGGGGTGGATACCGGACGAGGGAAGGGGAAAAAACCGAAGCGGAATTGGGGGAAAAAAGCCCGAATTTAGCTCAGAATTATGGGATGGATACCGGACGAGGGAAGGGGAAAAAACCGAAGCGGAATTGGGGGAAAAAACCCGAATTTAGCTCAGAATTATGGGGTGGATACCGGACGAGGGAAGGGGGAAAAACCGAAGCGGAATTGGGGGAAAAAAACCCGAATTTAGCTCAGAATTATGGGATGGATACCGGACCCCCCCACACCCACCCACAGAGGGCGGCGGGAGGGAGGGGCTGGAGCCGCCAGGACGGAATTTATTGCCCAGGAGGCCCCGGGAATGGGAAATTTCTGGGGGAAAATAGGGGAAAAAAGGGAAAAGGGAAAAGGGGAAAGGGAAAAGGGAAAAGGGGGAAAGGGGGAAAGGGAAAAAGTGAAAAGGGGAAAGGACAAAGGGAAAAGGGAAAAGGGAAAAGGGAAAAGGTAATAAAGGAAAAAGGGAAAAGGGAAAAGGGAAAAGAAAAAAGGAAAAAGGGAAGAGGGGAAAAGGGAAAAAGGGAAAAGGGGAAAAGGAATAAAGGAAAAAGGGGAAAAGGGAATAAAGGAAAAAGGGAAAAGGGGAAAAGGGAAAAGGTGGAAAAAGGGAAAAAGGGAAAAACGGAAAAAGGGAAAAAGGACAAAGGAAAAAGGAAAGAGGGAAAAGGGAATAAAGGAAAAAGGAAAAAGGGAATAAAGGAAAAAGGGAAAAGGGAAAAAGGGAATAAAGGAAAAAGGGAATAAAGGGAAAAGGGAATAAAGGAAAAAGGGAATAAAGGGAAAGGGAAAAGGGAATAAAGGAAAAAGGGAAAAGGGAAAAAGGGAAAGGAAAAAGGGAAAAAGGGGAAAGGGAAAAGGAAAAAAGGGAATAAAGGAAAAAGGGAAAAGGGAAAAAGGGAAATGGAAAAGGAAAAAAGGGAATAAAGGAATAAAGGAAAAAGGGAATAAAGGAAAAATGGAATAAGGGGAAATGGGAAAAAAGGGGAAAAAGGGAAAAGGGAAAAGGGGGAAAAGGGAAAAGGGGGAAAGGGAAAAGGGAAAAGGGAAAAGGGAAAAGGACAAAGGAAAAAGGGAAAAAGGGGAAAGGGAAAAGGAAAAAAGGGAATAAAGGAATAAAGGAAAAAGGGAATAAAGGAAAAATGGAAAAAGGGGAAAAGGGAAAAAGGGGAAAAAGGGACAAAGGGGAAAAGGGAATAAAGGAAAAAGGGAAAAAGGGAATAAAGGAGAATCCCAGCCCCGGGGAGGAGGGAGGGGAGCGAGGAGAGCGCCCAGGAAGGGGAGAGCAGAGAGGGGGGGAAATGGGGGAAAAATGGGGAAAATGGTGGAAAAATTTGAGGGGAAATGGGGAAAATTGGGGGGAAAGTGGAGGAATTCACAGGGAAGGGTTCGGGCTCGGGCAGAGGGGCAGGGATGGAAGAAGGGAACGGGAATGGGATGGGAAAAGGTGGGAAAAGGATGGGAATAGGATGGGAAAGGGTCGGGAAATGAAGGGAAAGGGTCGGGAATGGTGAAACAGGGTCGGGAATGGTGGAAAAGGGTCGGGAATGGTGGGAAAGATTCGGGAAATGCAGAAAGGGCCGGGAAATGCAGGGAAAGGGCCGGGAAATGCAGAAAGGGTCGGGAAATGTGGGAAAGGGTCGGGAAATGCAGGGAAAGGGTCGGGAATGGTGGGAAAGGGTCGGGAATGAAGGGAAAGGGTCGGGAAATGTGGGAAAGGGTCGGGAATGGTGGGAAAGGGTCGGGAAATGCAGAAAGGGCCGGGAATGGTGGGAAAGGGTCGGGAAATGTGGGAAAGGGTCGGGAATGGTGAAACAGGGTCGGGAAATGCAGAAAAGGGTCGGGAATGGTGGGAAAAGGGTCGGGAAATGCAGAAAAGGATCGAGAAATGCAGGGAAATGGTCGAGAAATGTGGGAAAGGGTCGGGAATGGTGGGAAAGGGTCGGGAAATGAAGGGAAAGGGTCGGGAAATGAAGGGAAAGGGTCGGGAAATGCAGAAAGGGCCGGGAATGGTGGGAAAGGGTCGGGAAATGCAGGGAAAGGGTCGGGAAATGCAGAAAAGGGTCGGGAAATGCAGAAAAGGGTCGGGAAATGAAGGGAAAGGGTCGGGAATGAAGGGAAAGGGTCGGGAATGAAGGGAAAGGGTCGGGAAATGTGGGAAAGGGTCGGGAAATGTGGGAAAGGGTCGGGAATGCAGAAAAGGGTCGGGAAATGTGGGAAGGGGTCGGGAATGGTGGGAAAGGGTCGGGAAATGCAGGGAAAGATTCGGGAAATGCAGAAAGGGCCGGGAAGGGACCCGAGCGACGCTAGAGGGAGCCCCGGGCTCGGGTAATTAAAGATCCGCAATTAACGATCCGCAATTAACGGAGCGCGGAAATCCCTCGGAGAAAGCGGGAATCGCCTCCAATCCCTGGGGAAAAGGGGCAGAAATTCAGAATTCGGGGGTGGGAAACGTCGCGACCGCTGCGAGGAGCCGGGGCCAAAAAGTGCCTGAGCTGCCGGGGATTTAAAGGGAATTTTAATGAAATGAAGCTTTTCAGTAAGAAATGAATTTATTTTATTTATTTTATTTATTTTATAATTTATTTAGAATTTATTTTTATAATTTTATTATATATTATATTATATTATATTATATTATATTATATTATATTATATTATATTATATTATATTATATTATATAATATTATATAATATTATATAATATTATATAATATTATATTATATTATATTATATTATATTATATTATATTACATTACATTATATTACATTATATTACATTATATTATAATAATTTTATTTTTATAATTTTATTTTTATATTATTTATTTATTTATAATTTATTTTATAATTTATTTATAATTTATTTATAATTTATTTCATTTATTTTATAATTTTTATTTCTTCGATTATAATTTCGTTTCAATTGATCATTTTAGGGCTGGCAGGTCCAGCTATAAAAGAAGGGGATTTTGGGGATGGGAATTTCTTCATTTGGATGTGGGAATTCCAGTCCCAAAGAAAGGATTTTTGGGATTTTGGGATGCGAATTCCAGTCCCAAAGGAAGGATTTTTGGGATTTTGGGATGCGAATTCCAGCCCCAAAGGCTTTTTTGGGATTTTGAGATGAGAATTTTCCCCATCCAGGGGCGGCAATTCCAGGCCTAAAATTAAAGTTTTTCCCTTTTATTTTGGGATCTGAATTTCTGCATCTTTCAGGTGTAGGAATTTCAGCCCCAAATGAAAAATGTGGGGATTTTTGGGATGGGAATTTCCTCATTTGGATGTGGGAATTCCAGGCCTAAATAAAGGAATTTTGGGATTTTGGGATCTTCATCCTCCGGGTGAGGCAATTCCAGCCCTAAAGGGAAGAATTTGGGGATTTTGGGGATGGGAATTTCCTCATTCTCCAGGTGTGGGAATTCCAGCCCCAAATGAAAAATTTGGGGATTTTGGGATGGGAATTTCCTCATTTGGATGTGGGAATTCCAGTCCCAAAGAAAGGATTTTGGGGATTTTGGGATGAGAATTCCAGGCCCAAAGGTTTTTTGGGATTTTGGGATGGGAATTTTCCCCATCCAGGGGCGGCAATTCCAGCCCCAAAGGGAAGAATTTGGGATTTTGGGGATGGGAATTTCCCCCATCCAGTGGCGGCAATTCCAGGCCTAAAATTAAAGTTTTTTCCTTTTTATTTTGGGATCTGAATTTCTGCATCTTTCAGGTGTAGGAATCTCAGCCCCAAATGGATTTGATCCCCAAAAGGATTTTTGGGATTTTGGGATCTGCATCCTCCAGGTGGGGCAATTCCAGCCCCAAAGGGAAGAATTTGGGGATTTTGGGATGGGAATTTCCTCATCCTCCAGGTGTGGGAATTCCAGCCCTAAAGGAAGGATTTGGGGGATTTTGGGATGGGAATTCCAGCCCCAAAGGTTTTTTGGGATTTTGGGATGGGAATTTTCCCCGTCCAGGGGCGGCAATTCCAGCCCCAAAGGGAAGAATTTGGGGATTTTGGGGTGGGAATTTCCTCATTTGGATGTGGGAATTCCAGTCCCAAAGAAAGGATTTTGGGGATTTTGGGATGCGAATTCCAGCCCCAAAGGCTTTTTTGGGATTTTGAGATGAGAATTTTCCCCATCCAGGGGCGGCAATTCCAGGCCTAAAATTAAAGTTTTTCCCTTTTATTTTGGGATCTGAATTTCTGCATCTTTCAGGTGTAGGAATCTCAGCCCCAAATGGATTTGATCCCCAAAAGGATTTTTGGGATTTTGGGATCTGCGTCCTCCAGGTGAGGCAATTCCAGCCCCAAAGGGAAGAATTTGGGGATTTTTGGGATGGGAATTTTCCCCATCCAAGGGCAAGAATTCCAGGCCTAAAATTAAAGTTTTTCCCTTTTTATTTTGGGATCTGAATTTCTGCATCTTTCAGGTGTAGGAATCTCAGCCCCAAATGAAAAATGTGGGGATTTTGGGATGGGAATTCCAGTCCCATCCAGGTGAGGCAATTCCAGCCCCAAAGGGAAGAATTTGGGGGATTTTGGGATGCGAATTCCAGCCCCAAAGGGAAGAATTTGGGGATTTTGGGATGGGAATTTTCCCCATCCAGGGGCGGCAATTCCAGGCCTAAAATTAAAGTTTTTCCCTTTTTATTTTGGGATCTGAATTTCTGCATCTTTCAGGTGTAGGAATCTCAGCCCCAAATGAAAAATGGGGGGATTTTTGGGATGGGAATTTCCTCATTTGGATGTGGGAATTCCAGTCCCAAAGGAAGGATTTTTGGGATTTTGGGATGCGAATTCCAGCCCCAAAGGCTTTTTTGGGATTTTGGGATGGGAATTTCCCCCATCCAGGTGCAGCAATTCCAGGCCTAAAATTAAAGTTTTTTCCTTTTTATTTTGGGATCTGAATTTCTGCATCTTTCAGGTGTAGGAATCTCAGCCCCAAATTAAAAATGTGGGGATTTTTGGGATGGGAATTTCCTCATTTGGATGTGGGAATTCCAGGCCTAAATAAAGGAATTTTGGGATTTTGGGATGCGAATTCCAGCCCCAAAGGGAAGAATTTGAGGATTTTGGGATGGGAATTTCCTCATTTGGATGTGGGAATTCCAGTCCCAAAGAAAGGATTTGGGGAATTTTGGGATGCGAATTCCAGCCCTAAAGGAAGAATTTGGGGATTTTGGGATGGGAATTCCAGCCCCAAAGGCTTTTTTGGGATTTGGGGATGGGAATCCGGACCCAAAGAAGGATTTTTGGGATTTTGGGATGCGAATTCCCCGTCCTCCAGGAGAGGGCAACCCCGGCCGAGCCCAGCTGGGTTCGCGGCTCCTTCCGGCAAAAGCTCAAATTTCTGGGCAATTTTCATGGGAAAAGCCGTGAAATGGGAAAGGCAGATGGGGCAAAATCCCGGGAGTTTGGGGAAAACAGGGCGGATTTTACTGAAAAGGGGAGAAAAAAAAAATTGAATTAGAAATAAACAGAATTAAAAAGAAACAGAGTTTAAAAATAAGCTGAATTTTAAATATTAACAGAATTTTTTTAAAAAGACAGAAGTAAAAATAAAGTGAATTTAAAAATAAAGTGAATTTTAAAAATAAACTGAATTTTAAATTAACAGAATTTTTTTAAAAAGCCAGAAGTCAAAATAAAGTGAATTTAAAAATATAGTGAATTTAAAAATAAATTGAATTTTAAAAATAAACTGAATTTAAAAATAAACTGAATTTAAAAATAAACTGAATTTGAAATGAACAGCATTAAAAATAAACCGAATTTTAAAATAGGCTGAATTAAAAATTAACAGAAGTAAAAATGAACAGAATTAAAAAATAACAGATATGAAAATAAACGGAATTAAAAGTAGGCCAGGATTACAAATTAACAGCACCACGGATGGAGCCCCGCGGTGCCAGAGCAGGAACAACAATCGGGATTTGGGGGTTTTGGGGTTTTTGGGGTTTTTGGGGTTTTTGGGGTTTTTGGGGTTTTTGGGGTTTTTGGGGTTTTGTTTTCCCCATGGCGGATCGGGGACAATAAAAATTTAATTTTGATTTTCCCACAGGGGCGGTCGATGGAATTTGGGATTCTCCCCCTCCTCGGGCAGCACCGCGGAGAGCGACGGGCACGGCCGGGATCGCACTGAGATTTGGGGTGTCCCCATTGAGATTTGGGGTGTCCCCATTGAGATTTGGGGTGACCCCATTGAGATTTGGGGTGACCCCACAGAGCTTCGGGGTGACCCAGGGTGTTTTGGGGTGTCCCAGGGTGTTTTGGGTTGTTCCCACAGCTTTGGGGTGTCCCCAGCGAGCTTTGGGGTGACCCCACACAGCTTTGGGGTGTCCCCCGGTATTTTGGGGCCGCTGCCGGGCTCCGGGCAGGTTTTGGGGGGATTTCTTTGGCATTGAGGCCATGAACGCCATCAGCTCCTCCCCAGCCCAGCCCCCCGAGATCCCTGCGGGGTTTTCCAGTTGAGGGAGGTGGAAATGAGAGTGGGGCTGATGGCAAAGCCAGAAACTGACCCCAAACCCCAAACCACAAACCCAAACCCAAACCCCAAACCCAAACCCCAAACCCTGCTGGAGCCGGGCCAGGACCCGCCCGGGGCTGCTCAACCCCGTTAATCCCGCCCAGAGCTCGACCCAGAGCTGGGTTTAAGTCTCTCCCTCGGGGGAGTCGGGACCAGCCAGGCTCGGGTTTGGTTGGGATCACCCCAGGCCCGATTTTGCCCCTTTTGCCCGGGTTTGGCCCGGGTCGCTCCTGGAGCCAATCCCAAAGCCCTGAGGAGGCTTTGGTGGGGATTTCCTGATCCGGAGCCTCGGCCTTGGGGCTTTGGGCACCGGGAACGTGGGGCTGGGCTGGGCTGGGCTGGGCTGGGCTGGGTTGGGCCAAATTCCAGAGCCTGCAGCCCTTGCCCAACTTCCCCAGCCTTCCCCGGCTTTCCCATCCTTTCCCCTCCCATTCCCATCCCATCCTTCCCCATCCATTTTCTCATTCCCATCCCATTCCCATCCCTTTCCAATCCATTTCCCATCTCTTTCCCATCCTTTTCCAACCTTTCCCATTCCCATTCCCATTCCCATCCCCATCCCCATCCCCATTTCCCATTCCCCCATTCCCGTCCCATTCCCATTCCCATTCCCATTCCCATTCCCATTCCCATTCCCATTCCCATTCCCATTCCCATTTCCCATCCCCATTTCCCATTTCCCATTTCCCATTTCCCATTTCCCATTCCCACTCCCATTCCCATTCCCATTCCCATTCCCATTCCCATTCCCATTCCCATTCCCATTCCCATTCCCATTTCCCATCCCCATTTCCCATTTCCCATTTCCCATTTCCCATTTCCCATTCCCATTCCCATCCCATTCCCATTCCCCATTCCCAATCCCATTTCCCATTCCCCCATTCCCGTCCCATTCCCATTCCCATTCCCATTTCCCATCCCCATTCCCATATCCCATATCCCATATCCCATATCCCATATCCCATATCCCATTCCCATTTCCCATTCCCATTTCCCATTCCCATTCCCATTTCCCATTTCCCATTCCCGTCCCAATCCCATTTCCCATCCCCATTCCCATTTCCCATCCCCATTCCCATCCCCATTTCCACAAATCCACAAAAAAATTGGGGTTTTTGGCACTGAGGTGTGGCAAAATGTCCTTAAAATCCACAAATCCACCCAAAACTGGGGGTTTTTGGCACCAAGATGTGGCAAAAATGTCCTTAAAATCTGCAAAAAAATTGGGGTTTTTGGCACCGAGGTGTAGCAAAAATAGCATTAAAATCCTCAAATCTGCAAAAAAATTGAGGTTTTGGCATTGAGGTGTGGCAAAAATGTCCCTAAAATCCACAAATCCTCAAAAAAATTTGGGGTTTTTGGCACTGAGGTGTGGGAAAAATGTCCTTAAAATCCACAAATCTGCAAAAAAATTGGGGTTTTTGGCACTGAGTTGTGGCAAAAATGTCCTTAAAATCCTCAAATCAGCAAAAAAATTGGGGTTTTTGGCCTGTTTAAAATGTCCTTAAAATTTGCATATCCAGCAACAAGGTCAGTTAAAAATGTCTTTAAAATTTAAAAAATCGGCCAAAAATTGGATTTTTTTTTTTAACGTGCTCCATCCGCAGCTGCTTTGTCACAGAGCTGGGTAAAAAAAAATACTAAAAATTAATTAAAAATTAAAAAAAAATTAGGAAAAAAAGTAGGAAAAAAAGTAGGAAAAAAAATTAGGAAAAAATAGAAAAAAATAGAAAAAAAATCAGGAAAAAAAATAGAAAAAATAGAAAAAAAATAGAAAAAATTAGAAAAAAATAGGAAAAAATTAAAATTAAAAAAATTTAAAATAAAAAAATAAATTAAATTAAATTAAATTAAATTACGTTAAAAAATTAAATTCAATTAAATTAATTTTAATTAAAATTAAACATTAAAATTAAAGATTAATAAAATACAAATTGCCCAAAAATTGGGTTTTTTTGGCACCAAAATGTGTTAAAAATATCTTTAAAATTCACGAATCCACCCAAACTCGGTTTTTTTTGTGTGCTGCTCACGCTGAGCATTCCCAGCATCCCAGAGGAAAATCGGGAGGGATGGGAAGGAAATTTGGGATTTTTATGGGAGCTGGGGGGACACAGGTGGAAAAATGATCCCGGAGATGGGAGGGGAGCCAAAATCGGAGTTTTTAAGGTGAATTTGTGGTGGATTTTTATAAATTCAGAGGTGGGGAATGGCCGGGATTGGGGGGTGGTGCAGGGGTGGAAAATAAAAAATATTGGGGGAAATTGGGGAAGGGAAAAGGGAAAGGGAAAAGAAAAGAAAAGAAATAATAATTAAAATATAGAAAGAAATAAAAAGAAAAAAAAAAGAAATAATAGTAATAATAAAAAAAGAAATTAAATTTAAAAAGAAATAATAATAATAATAATAATAATAATAATAATAATAATAATAAATTAAAATAAAAAAGAAATAATAATTAAAATATAGAAAGAAATAAAAAGAAAAAAAAAGAAATAATAGTAATAATAAAAAAAGAAATTAAATTTAAAAAGAAATAATAATAATAAAGAAATTAAAATAAAAAAGAAATAATAATTAAAATATAGAAATAAATAAAAAGAAAATAATAATAATAATAACAAAAGAAATTAAAATAAAAAAGAAATAATAATTAAAATATAGAAAGAAATAAAAAAAGAAAGAAGAAGAAGAAGAAGAAGAAGAAGAAGAAGAAATTAAAATAAAAAAGAAATAATAATTAAAATATAGAAAGAAATAAAAAGAAAATAATAATAACAACAATAAAAGAAATTAAAATAAAAAAGAAATAATAATTAAAATATAGAAAGAAACAAAAAGAAAATAACAATAATAACAATAATAAAAGAAATTAAAATAAAAAAGAAATAAAAATTAAAATAAACCTTTAGAGAAAATAAAACCCCAACAGCCACCGAGACTTTTCTGCCCATTGACCTCGAAATTTTCCCATTTTGGGGAAATTTGGGTTTTTTAAGGGGTTTTCCCCTCCCAGCGGGGATTTCCGTGGGGTTCGGGACCCTTTGCCCAAAATTTTGGGGGAAAATTCGGATTTTTCTCCTCTTTTCACCGCCGGGTTCCGTTTTTTCCTCCTGCCCCAGGATTCGCCTTTTTCGGGTTTTATTTTTGTGTAAAATTCAAATATTGGGCGTCGCCTTTCTGCCCCTGATTCAAATTGAAATTAAAAATCAGGTTCAAAAATGAATTTATTCATCAGAATAAAGCCCGGAAAGCGCTGGAGATGAACTAAAAACCGCTTATTTTTAAACAAAAATTAATTTATTTTTAATTTTTTCGGGTTTTTTTTCCCTCTCTGCGGCAGAGCCCCGAGTTCTGCGGGATTTGGGAATTAAAATTCAGCGCACGGAGCCCTGCGGCAGGAGCCAAAACGCGGCGGAAATGCGCGGAAAATCCGAATATTCCAAATATCCCGAGGGTTCTGAGCGGCGCGGGAGGGATAAAAAAGGAGGAAAAAGCGAATTTTTGGTGCCTTTTTTGGGGTGTTCGGTCCCCGCTGCGCGACGCCCGTCGGGGGCTGAATAATGAATTTATTCCGTGGGTTTGGGGGTTTTAAAAATCTTTAATTTTTTGGGGGGAAAACGCGGTTTGATAATCCAGAGAAAGAGAAAAAAAATTGATTTAATTGATTTAATGAGAAAAGAAAATCTTTGTGCGGAGCTTGAGGCTGGTACAGGAAATAAAAACCTGGAGAAATTAAATTAATTTTTAATTTATTGCATGGTCGGTGTCGTTAGTGCTGGAATTTAATTAAATTTAAACCATAATTTAGCTCCAACGAGGATTTTTTCTGGTTTGTTTTCAGGTCTGAAATGACAAAGTGGCATTAAAAAATGAGAAAAATCGGCAATAATTCGATTTTTGAATGGACTGAGAGGACGAGAGGGGAGATCTTTGTTTTTAGGTGCCAAATGAAATTTTTTGGGGTTTATTTTAGGGGTGAAAAAATGAATTTTTGGTGCCGCCGGGCAGCTCGCGCTTCAAAATTGGGGGGAAAAAAAGCAGAAATAATTCAAATTTTAAATGGACGCAGGGGACGGGAGGGGGAAATCCTCGGGGTAGGGGTCAAATAAAATATTGGGGTTTATTTTAAGGGTTGGAATTGGGGGAAAAAACGGCGAGAGGGGGGAAAAATGGGAGAAAAAAGGAGGTGAGGGGGAAAAAAAAGGAATTTTACAGGGAAGGGAGAGCAGGCGGAGGCCGCCGTTAATGAGGGCCCTGGAATGTTTACGGCGAGGGCTCAAGTTCAATGACAAAATCCTTTGAAGGGGAAAGGGAAAGAGGGGGAAAAGCTGAAATAAAAATAAAATAAATAATAAGAAAAAAAAAAACCCAGCGCAGGTAGAGATTGGGGGGTGGGAATGGAAAAAAAACGGAAAAAATGAAATAAAAATAAAAATAAAAATAAAAATAAAAATAAAAATAAAAATAAAAATAAAAATAAAAATATCCCTAGCCCAGGTAGAGTTTGGGGGGTGGGAATGGAAAAAAAAAACTGAAAAAAACCCCCTGAAATTAAAATTAAAATTAAAATTAAAATTAAAAAATCCCTAGCCCAGGCAGAGTTTGGGGGGTGGGAATGGAAAAAAAAACGGAAAAAAAACCTGAAATAAAAATTAAAATTAAAATTAAAATTAAAATTAAAATTAAAATTAAAATTAAAATTAAAATTAAAAATAAAAATAAAAAATCTCAGCCCAGGTAGAGTTTGGGGGGTGGGAATGGAAAAAAACCTGAAAAAAAAATGAAATAAAAATTAAAATTAAAATTAAAATTAAAATTAAAAAATCCCTAGCCCAGGCAGAGTTTGGGGGGTGAGAATGGAAAAAAACCTGAAAAAACCTGAAATAAAAATAAAAATAAAAATAAAAATAAAAATAAAAATTAAAATTAAAATAAAAATTAAAATTAAAATTAAAATTTAAAAATCTCAGTCCAGGCAGAGTTTGGGGGGTGGGAATGAACTTGGACAAAAGAGAGGAGGGAAAGGAAAAGGGGGAGGGAAATCACAGAGGGGCTTTGGGGGATTTTGGGGGGGATTTTGGGGGATTTTGGGGATTTTGGGGATTTTGGGGATTCCTTGACTGTTTGGGTTTGGGGGAGATTGGGAGAGAGGAGGGGACAGGGGAGGGCTGGTCTAGCCCAGGTTTTAGGGCTGTTTAGGCCGGGTTTTGGGGCTGGTCTAGCCCAGGTTTTAGGGCTGTTTAGGCCGGGTTTTGGGGCTGGTCTAGCCCAGGTTTTAGGGCTGTTTAGGCCGGGTTTTGGGGCTGCTTTAGCTCAGATTTTAGGGCTCTTTTCACCCAGGTTTTGGGGCTGGTTTAGCCCTGGATTTGGGGATGTTCTGGCCCAGGTTTGGGGGCTGGTTTAGCCCAGGTTTTGGGGCTTTTTTAGCCCAGGTTTTGGGGCTGGTTTAGCCCAGGTTTTGGGGCTGTTCTGGCCCAGGTTTGGGGTTTTTTAGCCCTGGATTTGAGGCTGGTTTAGCCCAGGTTTTGGGGTTATTTTAGCTCAGATTTTAGGGCACTTTTCACCCAGCTTTTGGGGCTGGTTTAGCCCTGGGTTTGGGCCTGGTTTAGCCCAGGTTTTGAGGCTCTTTTAACCCAGGTTTTGTGGCTGGTTTAGCCCTGGTTTGGGGCTTTTTTAGCCCAGGTTTTGGGGATGGTTTAGCTCAGATTTTAGGGCTCTTTTCACCCAGGTTGAGGCTGTTTTAGCCCTGGGTTTGGGCCTGGTTTAGCCCTGGGTTTGGGCCTGGTTTAGCCCAGGTTTTGGGGCTGTTCTGGCCCAGGTTTGGGGCTTTTTTAGACCTGGATTTGAGGCTGGTTTAGCTCAGGTTTTGAAGCTGTTTTAGCTCAGATTTTTGGGCTCTTTTAACCCAGGTTTTGGGGCTGTTCTGGCCCAGGTTTGGGGCTTTTTTTTAGCCCAGGTTTTGAGGCTTTTTTAGCCCTGGTTTTGGGGCTGGTTTATCCCAGGCTTTGGGGCTGGTTTAGCTCAGATTTTAGGGCTCTTTTAACCCAGGTTTTAGGCCTGGTTTAGCCCTGGTTTTGGGGCTGCTCTCTCACAGCCTTTGGGGTTGCTCTGCCCCCGGTTTTGGGGCTGTTTAAGCCAGGTTTTGAGGCTGTTTAAGCCCAGGTTTTGGGGCTGTTTAAGCCCAGGTTTTGGGGCTGTTTTAGCCCAGGTTTTGGGGCTGGTTTAGCCCTGGTTTAGGGCTGCTCTTCCCCAGATTTCGGTGCCACTCTGCCCCAGGTTTTGGGCATTTTTTATCTCAGATTTGGAGCTGCTTTAACCCAGATTTTGAGCCGGTTTAGCCCAGGTTTTAGGGCTGCTCTGGCCCCGGGTTTTAGGGCTGTTTTAGCCCAGATTCTGAGCTGTTTTATCGCGGATTTCGAGCCGGTTTAGCCCGGTTTTTCGGGCTGCTCTGGCCCCGGTTTTGGGGCTGTTTTAGCCCAGATTTGGGGCTGTTTTATCGCGGATTTCGAGCCGGTTTAGCCCAGTTTTTAGGGCTGCTCTGGCCCGGGTTTTAGGGCTATTTTAGCCCAGATTTGGGGCTGTTTTAGCCCAGATTCTGAGCTGTTTTATCACAGATTTCGAGCCGGTTTAGCCCAGTTTTTAGGGCTGTTCTGGCCCCGGTTTTAGGGCTATTTTAGCCCAGATTTGGGGCTGTTTTATCGCGGATTTCGAGCCGGTTTAGCCCAGTTTTTCGGGCTGTTTTAGCCCAGATTTGGGGCTGTTTTATCGCGGATTTCGAGCCGGTTTAGCCCAGTTTTTCGGGCTGTTCTGGCCCGGGTTTTAGGGCTATTTTAGCCCAGATTTGGGGCTGTTTTATCGCGGATTTCGAGCCGGTTTAGCCCGGGTTTTAGGGCTATTTTAGCCCAGATTTGGGGCTGTTTTATCGCGGATTTCTAGCCGGTTTAGCCCGGTTTTTCGGGCTGCTCTGGCCCGGGTTTTGCGAGTCTCAAGTTCAACGGCAAAGGGAGGGGGCGGGAGCGTTCCCTGGCCCGGCGCCCCCGGCGCGGCTCCTCCCGGCGTTTTACGAGGATGTCGGGCCCTGCTCGCCCTTTGCTGAGGCCGCCGAGCGCAGCTTTTACAGCCCTGCCCGAGACTGCTCCTCCTCCTCCTCCTCCTCCTCCTCCTCCTCCTCCTCCCCTTCCCAGCTGCGCTTTCCGCTCCGCGGCCGGGACCGCGCTGGGGGCGGGGAGGGAGCTGGGTTCCAGTCTGGGCCATGGATCCCAGTTTGAGCCATCCCAGGCTCCCAGTTTGAGACACAGATCCCAGTTTGAGCCACGGATCCCAGTTTGAGCAATGGTTCCCAGTTTGAGCAATGGATCCCAGTTTGAGCCATCCCAATCTCCCAGTTTGAGCAATGGTTTCCAGTTTGAGCCACAGATCCCAGTTTGAGCCATGGATCCCAATTTGAGCCACGGATCCCAGTCTGAGCCATGGATCCCAGTTTGAGCCATCCCAATCTCCCAGTTTGAGCCATGGATCCCAGTTTGAGCCATCCCAGGCTCCCAGTTTGAGACAGGGATCCCAGTTTGAGCAATGGTTCCCAGTTTGAGCAATGGTTCCCAGTTTGAGCCACAGATCCCAGTTTGAGCCATGGATCCCAGTTTGAGCCATGGATCCCAGTTTGAGACACGGATCCCAGTCTGAGCCATCCCAGTTTGAGCAATGGATCCCAGTTTGAGCCATCCCAGGCTCCCAGTCTGAGCCACGGATCCCAGTTTGAGACACGGATCCCAGTTTGAGCCACGGATCCCAGTTTGAGCAATGGTTTCCAGTTTGAGCCATGGATCCCAGTTTGAGCCATCCCAGTTTGAGCCATGGATCCCAGTTTGAGCCATCCCAGTTTGAGCAATGGATCCCAGTTTGAGCCATCCCAATCTCCCAGTTTGAGCAATGGTTCCCAGTTTGAGCCATGGATCCCAGTTTGAGCCATGGATCCCAGTTTGAGCAATGGATCCCAGTTTGAGCCATGGATCCCAGTTTGAGCCACGGATCCCAGTTTGAGCAATGGATCCCAGTTTGAGACACGGATCCCAGTTTGAGCCATCCCAATCTCCCAGTTTGAGCCATGGATCCCAGTTTGAGCCACGGATCCCAGTTTGAGCCATCCCAGGCTCCCAGTTTGAGCCATGGATCCCAGTTTGAGCCATCCCAGTCTGAGCCATCCCAGTTTGAGCCACGGATCCCAGTTTGAGCAATGGTTCCCAGTTTGAGACACGCATCCCAGTTTGAGCAATGGTTCCCAGTTTGAGCCACGGATCCCAGTTTGAGCCATCCCAGTCTCCCAATTTGAGCCACGGATCCCAATTTGAGCCACGGATTCCCAGTTTGAGCAATGGATCCCAGTTTGAGCAATGGTTTCCAGTTTGAGCCATCCCAGGCTCCCAGTTTGAGCCATCCCAGTTTGAGCCATCCCAGTCTGAGCCATGGATCCCAGTTTGAGCCATCCCAGTTTGAGCCATCCCAGTCTCCCATTTTGGGCCACGTTTCCCAGTTTGAGCCATCCCAGTTTGAGCCATCCCAGTTTGAGCCATCCCAGTCTCCCATTTTGGGCCAGGATTCCCAGTTTGAGCCATGGATCCCAGTTTGAGCCATCCCAGTTTGAGCCATCCCAGTCTCCCATTTTGGGCCACGTTTCCCAGTTTGAGCCATCCCAGTTTGGGCCAGGATTCCCAGTTTGAGCCATCCCAGTTTGAGCCACGATTCCCAGTTTGAGCCATCCCAGTTTGAGCCATCCCAGTTTGAGCCATCCCAGTTTGAGCCATCCCAGTCCAGCCCATGGCTCCCAGTTTGATCCACAGCGTTCTGTGTGACGTCACCTCTCATAACCCCCAGCTATTGGCTGTTGGCCTCTCTGAGGTTGTGACGTCACCAGGGAAAGGCTTCGATCCTGCGGCTCCGCAGGGAGGAAAAATCTGGGGGAAAAAATGGGAAAAATGGGAAAAATGGGAAAAAAAAACCCCAAGGGAGAGCACGGGCGGCTCCGCTCCTCGGGAAGCTGCCAAATATTCCAGAAATCCTTCATTCAACCAAAAACCAGCCCAAAATTAACATTATTTAGGGCAAAATGCAGCTGGAAACCTGGGATTTCTGACAGAAGGAAAAGGCAGGGGGGAAAAGGCGAATTTGGGGTGGGAATTGTGGATTTTGTTCAGCCTTTGGAGAGGCTTTTGAGGGAGTTCCGGATGGGTTTAAAGGTGAGCCTGAGCCTTGGAACAGCGAGATGAGGAACAAAGGAATGGCCAGCGTGGGGCCGGGAAAATCAAATAAAAATAAAATAATTTTTTTTAAAAAAGGGAAATGCCAATGTATTTAACTTATATATTTAATTTCACTCCATTTACTCCGCTTCCGCAACACCAACCCCAATAATTTTGTTTTTACGCGGGGATCTCCCTCTCAGTGCACGCAAAATCTGCGTTGAAAAAAGGCGAAAAAAATTCAATTTTACGGGTGCGGATCCCTGGATTTCAGCACAAACCAGAAGCCGGATTCAAGTGCATAAAACCACCAGCGATGCAAACGGATTTTTTTTTTTTTTTTGCGGGTTATAAATGTTTATACACCTTTTTTCCGAGTATATTTTTGTCAGTTTGATATATCCACACAGGGCTACAGCGCCTTTAATCGTGCATTATTTATACACCGGCAGAACGAAGATACAGAAAATCGCAAACACAAAAATCGCGGGGTGGGAGGGAGGAAAAGAAAGAGGTAAAATAAAGCTAAATATGTGCGTGTGCGTATGGGATTTTTATATAGAAACGCTCGAAAAAATTCAAATAATAATAATAATAATATTATAATATAATATAATAATAATAAAAGTAGTACGTGCCTTTATAAATGGGTGCCTACATCGCTCATAGCATGTCCTGTACATTCCATTTCCTGTAATTAATTAACACGCGGCAGCTTCATTTGTTTATTTATCCCCCCCCGAATGTGTCCCTGACCATCCTGCCCGGCTCCGGGGGCATTTTTTAAAACCCTTTTGTTGTTCCCAAAGCCCGGATTCTGCCAGGAGCGGTTTTGGGGTGAATTCGGGGGGTTTTGGGGTTGGTTTGGGGGTCTTTGGAGCACTCTGGGAGGTGCCGGGAACAGGGGAGGGTCCCCTCATTTGGGGGGTCCTGGTGACAAACGGGGGGTCCCGGTGACAAACGGGGGGGGTCCTGGTGACAAACGGGGGGCCCTGGTGACAAAAGGGGGGTCCCGATGACAAAAGGGGGGTCCCAGTGACAAACGAGGGGTCCTGGTGACAAAAGGGGGGTCCCAGAGTCCCCAGTGACAAACGGGGGGGTCCTGGTGACAAACCCCAGGTGTCCCCTTCACTGCCCAGGGGACAAAAGGGGGGTCCCGGTGTCCCCAGTGACAAACGGGGGGTCCCGGTGACAAACGGGGGGTCCCTGGTGACAAAAGGGGGGTCCCGGTGACAAACGGGGGGTCCCAAAGTCCCCTCACCCCCCAGGGGACACTGGGGGTCCCTGTGGCAAAAGCGGGGTCCCGGTGTCCTGGTGACAAACCCCAGGTGTCCCCTTCACTGCCCAGGGGACAAAAGGGGGGTCCCGGTGTTCCCAGTGACAAACGGGGGGTCCCCGGTGTCCCCCTCACCCCGCGCGGGACAAAAGGGGGGTCCCGGTATCAAACGGGGGGATCCCGGTGCCCAATGGGGGAGTGCTGGTGGCGAAAGGGGGTCCCCAATGTCCCCCTTGCTCCGTGGGTGAGAAACGGGGGTCCCTGTGACAAACGGGGGGTCCCGGTGTCCCCTCACCCGGCGGGTCACAAATGGGGGGGTCCCGGTGCCAAAAAGGGGGGTCCCGGTGCCAAACGGGGATCACGGTGTCCCCTTCACTCCCTGGGGGACAAACGGGGGTCCCTGTGACAAACGGGGCGTCCCGGTGACAAAAGGGGGGTCCCAGTGACAAAGGGGGGGTCCCAGTGTCCCCTTCAGTCCCCGGGGGACAAATGGGGATCCCTGTGACAAACGGGGGGTCCCAGTGTCCCCTCACCCGGCGGGTCATAAATGGAGGGGGGTCCCTGTGACAAACGGAGATCCCAGTGTCCCCTCCAGTCCCCGGGGGACAAATGGGGGGTCCCAGTGACCAAAGGGAGGGTCCCAGTGCCAAACGAGGGCTCCCAGTGACAAAAGGGGGGGTCCCTGTGACAAAGGGAGGGTCCCAGTGCCAAACGGGGATCCCGGTGCCACTCTGGGGTCGCGGTGTCCCCTTCACTGCCCGGGGGACAAACGAGGGTTGGTGTCCCCTGGTGCCGAGCTGGGGTCCCGGTGCCACGCGGGGGTCCCGGTGCCAAACGAGGGTCCCTGTGCCAAGGGGGGGGGTCCCGGTGCCGAGCTGGGGTCCCGGTGCCACACGGGAGTGGCAGTGCCCCGGTGCCAGACGGGGATCCCGATGACAAATCAGGGATCCCGGTGCCACTCGGGGGTCGCGGTGTCCCCTTCACTGCCCGGGGGACGAACGAGGGTTGGTCCCGGTGCCAGGCGGGGATCCCGGCGACAAATCAGGGATCCCGGTGCCAAATGAAGGATCCCGGTGCCAAATGAGGGATCCCGGTGCCACACGGGGGTCCCGGTGCCACACGAGAGTGGCAATGCCCTGGTGCCAGGCAGGGATCCCGGTGCCAAATGAGGGATCCCGGTACCACACGGAACTGGCAGTGTCCCGGTGCCAGGCGGGGATCCCGGTACCAAATGAGGGATCCCGGTGCCAAACGAGGGATCCCGGTTCCAGGCAGGGATCCCGGTTCCAGGCAGGGGATGCCGGTTCCAGGCAAGGATCCCGGTTCCAGGCAGGGGATGCCGGTGCCCCGGAGCCCCTCAGGGGGTGGCGGCGGTGCCGGCCTTGCCCTTGGCCAGCACCTTCTTGTCCTTGACGCGGCGGTTCTGGAACCAGATCGTGATCTGCCGCTCGCTCAGCCGCGTGGCCAGCGCGATCTTGCGGCGCCGCTCGCGGGTGATGAAGCGGCCGCGGGCGAATTCCTGCTCCAGCTCCCGCAGCTGCCCCTTGCTGTACGGAACGCGCTTCTTGCGGGCCCGCCGCAGCGAGCAGCCCTCGGCCGGGCACGGCACCGAGCCCTCTGCCGCAGCGGGGACACAGCGGGGACACGGGGGACAGCGCGGGGACAGCGGGGACACGGGGGGACACGGGGGGACAGCGGGGACAGCGGGGAGAGCGGGGAGAGCGGGGATAGAGGGGACAGCGGGGACACGGGGGGGACAGCGGGGACACGGGGGGGCAGCGGGGACACGGGGACAGCGGGGACAGCGCGGGGACACGGGGACAATGCGGGGACACGGGGGACACGGGGACACGGGGAGACAGCGGGGACACGGGGACAGCGGGGACAATGCGGGGAGAGCGGGGATAGCGCGGGGATAGAGGGGACAATGGGGACACGGGGACAGCGCGGGGACACGGGGGGACAGCAGGGATAGAGGGGACACGGGGACAATGCGGGGACAATGCGGGGACAATGCGGGGACAATGCGGGGACAATGCGGGGACAATGCGGGGATACGGGGGGACAGCGGCGATAGAGGGGATAGAGGGGACAGCGGGGACACGGCAGGGACAGCGGGGACACGGGGACAGCGGGGATAGAGGGGATAGAGGGGGGACAGCGTGGGGACAGCGGGGACACGGGGACAGCGGGGACAGCGGGGACACAGGGACAATGCGGGGAGAGTGGGGACAATGCGGGGATAGAGGGGACAGCGGGGACACGGGGGGACAGCGGGAATAGAGGGGACAGCGGGACACGGGGGGGACAGCAGGGACAGCGGGGACATGGGGACAGCGGGGGGACAGCGGGGATAGAGGGGACAGCGGGGAGAGCGGGGACACAGGGACAGCGGGGGGACAGCGGGGATAGAGGGGACAGCGGGGAGAGCGGGGACACAGGGACAGCGGGGAGAGGGGCACAGCGGGACACGGGGGGACAGCGGGAATAGAGGGCACAGCGGGACACGGGGGGGACAGCGGGGGGACAGCGGGGATAGAGGGGACACAGGGACAGCGGGGAGAGGGGCACAGCGGGACACGGGGGGACAGCGCGGGGACACAGGGACAGCGGGGACAGCGGGGATGGAGGGACACGGGGCGATAATGGGACACCGGGGATAGAGGGGACACCGGGGATAGAGGGGACACGGGGGGACACGGGGGGATAACAGGGACAGCGGGGGGACAGGTGGATAATGGGATACGGGGACACAGGGGGACAGCGAGACATGGGGGGACAGAGGGGACACGGAGATGTGGGGGAATAACGGGGACACGGGGATGGAGCAGGGACAGCGGGGACACCGGGGGATAGCGGGGGACAGAGAGGGGACACCGGGGACACCGGGGGATAACGGGGGACAGTGGGGACACGGGGGGATACAGGGGGATAGCGGGGACACGGGGGCACAGCGGGACACGATGGGGACAGAGCGGGGACATGGAGGGACACAGGGGACACAGGGGGACAGACAGGGGTCACTGCGGGGTCACTGCGGCCCCCAAACCCCCCAGCCCAGCCCAGCCCAGCCCAGCCCAGCCCAGCCCGGCCCAACCCAGCCCGGCCCCGCCCGCGCCCCCCGGGCCGAGCCCGCCGAGGTTTGAAATTGGTCCCTTCTGGTCCCTCCTGGTCCCTTCTGGTCCCTCCTGGTCCCTCCTGCCACTGAAAGGTTTTCCAGATCCGAATCCTCCCTCTCAATATCTAAAAAAATCTCTTTTCTATATTCTTCCTCTCGATATTGAAAGGTTTTGAAATTCTCTATTCTCCCTCTTGATATTTTTAAAAAAAATCTGTTTTCTGTATTCTTCCTCTCGATATTGAAAGGTTTTAAAGCTCGACATTCTCCCTCTTGGTGTTTAAAAACATTTAAATTCTATATTCTTTCTCTTGGTATTGAAAGTTTTCAAAGTTCTGTATTCTCCCTTTCGATATTTAAAAAAAAAATTTAAGTCTGTATTCTCCCTCTTGGTATTGAAATATTTTTAATTTCTATATTCTCCCTTTTGAAGCTCTGTGTTCTCCCTGTCGATATTTAAGTTTTTTGCAGTTCTGTGTTCGGTATTTCAAGGTTTGGGTTTAATTCCCCGCATTTTTTAACTTTTCCATCCTGGGGAGCCGGAAATGTCACGGGGGACCCCCGAGAATGTCACGGGCTGGAGCCCGAATGTCATTTTCTGAACCCCGTAATGGCTCATCTGTACCCCCATAAATGTAATTTAAATCCCAATAAATTATCATCTGTACCCCGATAAATGTAAATTAAATCCCAATAAATTATCATCTGTACCCCGATAAATGTAATTTAAATCCCAATAAATTATCATCTGTACCCCGATAAACATAATTTAAATCCCAATAAATTATCATCTGTACCCTGATAGAAGGGCATTTGAATTCTGATAAATGATCATTTGAATTCCGATAAATGATCACTCGAATTCTGATAAATGATCACTCGAATTCCGATAAATGATCACTTGAATTCTGATAAATGATCGCCTGAATTCCGATAAATGATCACTCAAATTCCGATAAATGATCACTCGAATTCTGATAAATGGTCACTTGAATTCTGATAAATGGTCACTCGAATTCTGATAAATGATCATCTGAACCCCCATCAATCACCCGCTGCCTCCCTGCTCGGAGTTAGAAATGGCCGTGATAAATTAAATTAAATTAAATTAAATTATTATTGTTATTATCCTTGTTATCATTATTATCATTATTATCATTATTATTATCATTATTATTATCATTATTTTCTGATCCCCGACCCGCTTTGCCTCTCAACCAACCCCCAGCACATCCCGAACCCCCCGTACCCTAAACCCGACCCAGAGCCCAAATCTCCCTACCCAAAACCCGACCCAGAGCTAAACCCGCGCTAAACCCGGCTCAGTTTAACCCCGACCCAGAGCCCAAACCCGCCCCAAACCCGGCTCGGTTTAACCCCGACCCGGACCCCAAACCCGCGCTAAACCCGGCTCGCTTTAACCCCTGCCCGGACCCCAAACCCGGCTCGGTTTAACCCTGCCTGGACCCCAAACCTGCGCCAAACCCGGCTCAGTTTAACCCCGACCCAGAGCCCAAACCCGCGCTAAACCCGGCTCAGTTTAGCCCCGACCCGGAGCCCAAACCCGCCCCAAACCCAGCTCAGTTTAACCCCGGCCCGGACCCCAAACCCGGCTCAGTTTAACCCTTGGCTGCCCGCGCCTGGTTCTCGTTAACCCCGGCCCCCAATCCCGCGCTAACCCCGGCCGGGTTTAACCCGGACCCGGCGCCCAAACCCCCCAACCCCGGCCGGGTTTAACCCCTCTCTACCCACACCCCATAACCCCGGCCGGGTTTAACCCCTCGCTCCCCGCACCCCGGCCGGGTTTAACCCCTGGCTCCCCGCACCCCGCAGCCAAAGGGGTTTAACCCCTCGCTGCCCGCACCCCCAGCCAAAGGGGTTTAACCCCTCGCTGCCCGTGCTGTCGGTACCTGCGAAGTGCGGCTTGAGCAGGAATCCGGCCGGGCCCTGCTCCTTGGGGCAGCACCTCTGCCCGGCCCAGCCGCCGCCCAGCGCCCAGGGCTGGGGGCAGCCCCCGAACCCGCCGGGCTCCGGGCCCAGCAGCGCCTCGGGCCGGGGCTCGGCCAGCGCGGGCACCACGGGCACGTCCAGGTAGCCCGGGACGGGCGGGTAGGGAGCGCCGTAGCCCGGGTAAAAGGCGAACTCGGCCGGGCGGCTCTGGAACTCCTCGGTGCCCCCGGGCGGCTCCAGGAACTTGTCCGGGGCGGCCGGGAAGGGTCCCTGGGGGCTCGGGGCCGCTTTGAGCGAGCCCCGGCCCACGCGGCACGAGTAGAAGCCGCCGCCGAAGCAGCCGTAGGGCAGCGGGGCCGAGCCCGGCGGGGCCTTGGGCGGCTCCGGGGGCGGCTCCGGGGGGAAAGCGGGGTTCATCCCGGGGGGGGCGGCGGCACCGGGAGCAGGAGGAGGAGGAGGAGGAGGAGGAGCGGGGGGAGGAAGGAGCCCCCGGGGCTGCGCGCCCCCGAAGCCGCCCGGACCAAGGAGCCCCTCGAGGCCCGGGGGCTGCATCGGGGGCGGCGCGGGGGCCGGGGCATGGGGAGAGGCGGCGGAGCCACCGGCGCTGCCCGACGGGGGTCCCCGCTCCCGTTAAAAGGCCTCGGGCCGCCCCCCGGAGCCGCTTTTTCGGCCGGCCTGACGCAACGGGAGGAGGGTGCGCTCATTGGCTGGGGGGGAAAAGGGAGGGAGGGGGGAGAAAAAAAAAATTAAATAAAAAAAATTAAATAAAAAAAAAAATCAGTCGGTGTCCATAAAGAGCTGGAGAAATTGCGAAAATGGTTTTATTGCCTGGGGAGAGGAGGAGGAGGAGGAAGAGGAAGAACAGGAGGAGGAGGAGGAGGAGGAGGAGGGGGGAACCCCCCCCCTGCGGGCGGCGGGCGGGGAGTCGGAAATAAAAAATAAAAAATAGAAAGAAAAAAATGAATGAAAAATAAAGATTAAAAAAATAAAGAATAAAAAAATAAAGAATAAAAAATAAAGAATAAAAAATAAAGAATAAAAAATAAAGATTGAAAAATAAAAAAAAAATAAAGAATAAAGATTAAAAAATAAAGAATAAAAAATAAAGATTGAAAAATAAAAAAAAAATAAAGAATAAAGATTAAAAAGTAAAAAATAAAAGATAAAAAAATAAAGATTAAAAAAAACTCCAAAAATAAAAAATAAAAAATAAAAACATTAAAAATGAACCATAAAAAATAAAAAAATCAAACATTAAAAAAACCCATTAAAAAAAAACCATAAAAAATAAAACATAAAAAATAAAAAATAAAACATAAAAAATCAAACATAAAAAAATAGAAGGTAAAAAATAAAAAATAAAGATGCTGCGGGGAAGGCAGAGGTGGGGAAATGGGGGAAAAGAAGGGAGAAAAGGCAAAGCTCGGGACAAGCAGGAACGGCGGGCCCAGAGTGGAAAAATCCGGGCTGGGCTTGAAATCACCTCGATCTTTGATCTTTGATCTTTGATCTTTGATCTTTGATCTTTGATTTTTAATTTTTGATTTTTGATTTTTTGATTTTCGATTTTTGATTTTCCATTTTTTGCGTGGTTTGCTCGCACTCGGACCCGGGAACGGGGCCCGCGCTCCCTCCCAGCCTCGCCTCCCCTTCCTCGGGCCTTTCCTGCCCTCCCAAAATCCCCAAAAATCCCCAAATTCCGCCCTCAGGGCCCTGCGGGTCAGGAGGGAGAGGAAAATTTGAATTTCCTGGCACTGCGTGAGCGCCTGCACCTGAAATACCCGAATGTGCAGGGCCTGCCTTGGTTCCAGCTCAGCGCTCAGCCGGAATCACCTGGAACCGGGAAATTCCTCCCGGTTTCACCAATTCCTCCCAATTTTCACCAATTCCTCCCATTTTTACCAATTCCTCCCATTTTCACCAATTCCTCCCGGTTTCACCAATTCCTCCCATTTTCACCAATTCCTCCCATTTTCACCAATTCTTCCCATTTTCCCCAGTTCTTCCCATTTTCGCCAATTCCTCCCTCCTCCCATTTTGGCCAATTCCCCCCATTATTTTACCAATTTCCCCCATTATTTTACCAATTCCCCCCATTTTTTACCAATTCCCCCCATTTTTTACCAATTCCCCCCATTTTTTACCAATTTCCCCCATTATTTTACCAATTCCCCCCATTTTTTACCAATTTCCCCCATTATTTTACCAATCCCCCCCATATTTTTACCAATTCCTCCTATTGTTTTACCGATTCCCCCATTATTTTACCAATTCCTCCCATTTTTTACCAATTCCTCCCTTTTTTACCAATTCCCCCCATTATTTTACCAATTCCCCCCATTTTTTTACCAATTCCCCCCATTTTCGCCAATTCCTCCCATTTTGGCCAATTTCCCCCATTATTTTACCAATTCCCCCCATTATTTTACCAATTCCTCCCATTTTTACCAATTCCTCCCATTTTTTACCAATTCCCCCCATTATTTTACCAATTCCCCCCATCTTTTTACCAATTCCCCCCATCTTTTTACCAATTCCTCCCTTTTTTTACCAATCCCTCTCATTTTCGCCAATCCCCCCCCCATTTTTTTAATCCCAAATTCCTTCCAATTTCTGGCAATTCCTTTTCTTTTCTTTTAATTTTATTTTATTTTATTTTATTTTATTTCATTTTATTTTTATTTTATTTTACTTTATTTTATTTTATTTTATTTTATTTTATGTTATTTTATTTTATTTTATTTTATTTCATTTTATTTTATTTCATTTCATTTCATTTTATTTTATTTTATTTTATTTTATTTTATTTTATTTTATTTTTATTTTTCCCCCCGCCAATTCTTTCCCCTGCAAACATCCCAAAGGGAAAAAGAGATTTTGGGGAAAAGGAACCAGGAAATCCCTTTGGATTTTCTGAGGGCAGGTGGAGACACGGACGGACGGACGGACAGACGGACGCGGGCTGAGGGATCCCACGCGTCTGGAAGATTTTGGGGTGAATAAAATAATTATTTCATGGCCCCCGCTTGAAGCCATCCCGGTATTTTTAATTGGCTGTGGTACAAACAGATTTATTTTTAATTTTATTTTTTTCCCCTTTTTTTCCCCCTCTGTTTTCTTCCCAAAAAAGGAAACGCTCGGGAAAATCTTTGCCCAAATTCCCCCCTCAAAAGCACCTGAGGTTTCTGCCCCAAAACCGCAATAAAATTCATAAATTTCCCTTTTTCCGCGGCTCTTTGGGGCCGCCAAAGCGCGACCCGAAATGGGGCTGGGAGCGAGGATGGGGAAAATCCCAATTATCCCCAGATTATCCCCAAAACCCCAAACACAACCCCCAGCTCCACCCCTAAAAAACACCAAAAAACAAAACCCAAAAACCCACAAAAAACCCAAAAAAACCCATAAAAACCAAAAAAACCCCGCGATCTCTCACTGGCAGAAAAAATTCACATAAAAATCAAAAATTAAATTTCCGCGGGGAGAAAAAAATAAAACAAAAACCCGGAATAAACCCCAAAACCCCGCTCAGTTCCAACCTCTCAAAGCTCCTTTTTCCCCCCCTTTTTTTTCCCTTTTTTTCCCCCTTTTTCCCCCTTTTTTTCCCTTTATTTCCCTTTTTCCCCCTTTTGTTCCCTTTTTGTTCCCTTTTTTCCCCCTTTTTTCCCCTTTGTTTTTCCCTTTTTTTTCCCCTTTTGTTCCCTTTTTGTTCCCTTTTATCCCCCTTTGTTTTTCCCTTTTTTCCCCTTTTTGTTCCCTTTTTTCCCCCGTTTTTCCCCCTTTTTATCCCTTTTCCCCCCCTTTTTTTTTCTTTTTCCCCCTTTTTCCCTTTTTTTCCTTTTTTCCCCCTTTTTTCCCTATTTTTTCCCCCTTTTTCCCCCTTTTGTTCCCTTCTTGTTCCCTTCCCCCCCCCCTTTTTTCCCCTATTTTCCCCCTTTTATTTTCCCCTTTTTTTCCCCTTTTTATCCCTTTCTTCCCCCTTTCCCCCCCTATTTTCCCCCCTATTTCCCCCCCTTTTTCCCCCTATTTCCCCCCCTTTTTTCCCCTATTTTTCCCCTATTTCCCCCCTATTTTCCCCTATTTCCCCCCTTTTATTTTCCCCTTTTTTTCCCCTTTTTATCCCTTTCTTCCCCCTTCCCCCTATTTTCCCCCCTATTTCCCCCCTTTTTCCCCCCTTTTTCCCCCCTTTTTCCCCCCTATTTCCCCCCCTTTTTCCCCCTATTTCCCCCCCTATTTTCCCCTATTATTCCCCTATTTTCCTCCCCTTTTCCCCCCCTTTCCCCCCTTTTTTCCCCTATTTCTCCCCCTATTTTCCCCCCTATTTCCCCCCCTATTTTTCCCCCTTTTTTCCCCTTTTTCCCCCCCTATTTTCCCCCCCATTTTCCCCCCTATTTCCCCCCCATTTTTCCCCTATTTTCCCCCCATTTTTCCCCCTTTTTTCCCCCCTTTTTTCCCCTTTTTTTCCCTTTCCCCTCCAGCCCCGCGCCCCTCTCTGTTTGCCGAGGCTCTCGCCCCATTCCGGGCGGGAAAGGTCGGGCAGGAGCCGAGGTCAAGGCCAAGTTGAAAGTTAAAAACCCTAAAAAGGCCCCGAGAGCTCCGGAGCCGCTGGGATCCCCTCGCTCCCGGCCGAGAATTTGGGGAAAAAACCCCGGATTTGGCCCAAATTTGGATCTGCGGCCGGAGGAATTCACCGCGAGCTTTCAGCCCTTTTAATTTAAATTCCTTTTAATTAATTTGAATTTTCAGCGCTGAGGATTTCCCTGCCTGTTTTTCAACCCTTTTAATTTGAATTTTAGCACTGAGGATTTCCCCGCCTTTTAAGGGAAACCCTTTAAGGGTTTCCAACCCTTTTAATTCATTTGATTTTCAGCGCTGTGGATTTTCCATGCGAGTTTTTCAACCCTTTTAATTTATTTGGATTTTCAGCGCTGAGAATTTTCCATGCGAGTTTTTCAACCCTTTTAATTTATTTGAATTTTCAGCGCTGCGGATTTTCCGTGCGAGTTTTCCAACCCTTTTGATTCATTTGAATTTATTTCATTTTTAGCGCTCGGGAGGATTTCTCTGCGGATTTGCAACCTTTTTAAATTCCTTTTGATTAATTCGAATTTTAACGCTGAGGATTTTCCAGCCCTTTCAAAGTTTTGATTTTTAACGCTGAGGATTTTCCTGCCTGTTTCCAGCCCTTGAATTCCCTCGGATTTATTTGGTTTTTTTAGCGCTGGGGATTCTCAGCCCTTTCGGTGCCTTTGATTTTTTTTTCCTGTTTTTAACGCACAAAGGAGGAAAAGCTGGAGAAGGATCGGCCGCGCTCGGACGCCCCGAAACACCCGGGAACGGAGCTAAAATTGGGTAAAAAATCGGATTTTTTCCCTTTCCCGAGGAGCCGCGGTGAGCGGGGCTTTGTCCCGGCCCCCGGGGCAGGAATTTCCCTTTTTCACCCCAAAAACGCCCTCGGCTTCATTTATTACAATTTTCCCCAAATTCCTTTTAAACCGCGGAAAATTCCGAGCGGGTTCTGCCGCGGGAACCGTTTAAAAACGCGATTTAATCGAGTTAAAAAACGCGATTTAATTGAGTTAAAAACGCGATTTAATCGAGTTAAAAAACGCGATTTAATTGAGTTAAAAACGCGATTTAATCCAGTTTAAAAACGCGATTTAATTGATTTAAAAACGCGGTTTAATTAAGTTAAAAACGCGATTTAAGCGAGTTTAAAAACGCGATTTAATCGAATTTAAAAACGCGGTTTAATCCAGTTTAAAACCGCGATTTCCAACCCGACAATGAGATTTTCCTTCTTTGAGGATTTCAGAGAAAATTTCAGTGTTTAAAGCAAAATCAACGGGTTTGTCTTAAAGGGAAAAAAACCTGAATTTTTCACCAGCTCCTCTCCCAGTGACCGACACGAAAATTATCAAGCGCCCTTATCAGTTTTGCAGCCATTCTTTTATTTCATTCTCCACAGGATCCATTTAATATTTATCCCATCTGGAGCCTGGGGGAAAAAATAAAAAAAATCTCTGGAACAACTTTTTAAAAGTCTGGGATTTAATTTTTTATTTTATTTTATTTTGAAAGCGATTGAATCGGAACCATCACCACAAAACACAAGGGAGCAAAAAAAAAAAAAAATTAAAAAAAAAAAGGAAAATCAAACCCAACCCAAACCCCAAAGAGGTTTGAAGAGGAGATTAAAACAAAATAAATTGGAACTACGGCGAGAGTTCACGTTTGGAAATAATCAATGGCTGGAAAATTGGATTCTGGCTCTGGAAGGGAGCCCAGCCCTCGCTCGCTCGTTCCGGCGAGATTTGGGCAGCAAAAAATCAAATCGAGACCAACATTTGGGGTCTTTTTGATCTTTTATTTCATTTTTTTGCCCCCGTTCTCTGCTGGGCTCCGGCCCCTCCCGGGGCAGAGGGGGTCGGGGTGCGGAGGTTCCGCGGCCGGGGCCGAATTTGGGGTTTCCAGCGCAGTTTTTGGGGGATCCTTTGAACGGGTCCTGGCAGGGGAACAGAGAGCCCGGCCCGGCCCCCGCAGCCTCGCCCGGGGCGGCCCCGGCGCCGCTGCCGGGGTGGGGGAGTCCAGATCTGGGGGTTTGTGGGGTCCCTTTTGGGGTGGATGTGAGGGATTCCAGATTCAGGGGGTTTGTGGGGTCAGCTTTGGGGTGGATGTGAGGGAGTCCAGATTCAGGGGGTTTGTGGGGTCAGCTTTGGGGTGGATGTGGCAGATTCCGGATTCAGGGGGTTTGTAGGATCAGTTTTGGGGTGGATGTGGGGGATTCCAGTCCCGGGGGGTCTCTTGGGTCCCTTTTGGGATGAAAGGGGCGATTCCAGACCCAGGGATTTTGTAGGATCAGTTTTGGAGTTTTTGGGGTGGATGGGGGTGATTCCAGAACTGGGGTTCTCTTGGATCCCTTTTGGGGTGGATCCGTGGATCCGATGGGTGAATCCACCCCATCCATGGATCCATCCCTCGACCTATCCATGGATTCCTCCATCCATCCATCCATCATCCATCCATCCATCATCCATCCATCCATCATCCATCCATCATGCATCCATCCATCATCCATCATCCATCCATCCATCCATCCATCATCCATCCATCATCCATCCATCATCCATCCATCCATCATCCATCATCCATCCATCCATCCATCCATCATCCATCCATCATCCATCCATCATCCATCCATCCATCCATCCATCCATCATCCATCCATCCATCATCCATCATCCATCCATCCATCATCCATCCATCCATCCATCCATCCATCATCCATCCATCATCCATCCATCCATCCATCATCCATCATCCATCCATCCATCATCCATCCATCCATCCATCCATCCATCCATAGATTCCATCCATCCATCCATCCATCATCCATCCATCCATCCATCCATCCATAGATTCCATCCATCCATCCATCATCCATCCATCATCCATCATCCATCCATCATCCATCCATCCATCCATCATCCATCATCCATCCATCCATCCATCCATCCATCCATCCATCATCCATCCATCCATCCATCATCCATCCATCCATCATCCATCATCCATCCATCATCCATCCATCCATCATCCATCATCCATCCATCATCCATCCATCCATCATCCATCCATCCATCATCCATCCATCCATCATCCATCCATCATCCATCCATCCATCATCCATCATCCATCATCCATCCATCATCCATCCATCCATCCATCATCCATCATCCATCCATCCGTCCCTGTGTCCATCCCTCCATCCATCCATCATCCATCATCCATCCACCCATCCCTGTGTCCATGCCTCCGTCCATCTGTCCGTCCGTCCCTCCATCCCTCCCCTGCTCTCTGTGGCTCCCAGAGACAGAAGAGCAGCTACGGTTTTGGGTGGAATCAGCCAAATTTTGTCCCTCTTACCCACAGATGTGCCCTGCAGGAGGCCCCTGTCCCATCCCTGTCCCTGTCCCTGTCCCATCCCTGTCCCTGTCCCATCCCTGTCCCTGTCCCTGTCCCCGTCCCCATCCCTGTCCCTGTCCCGTCCCTGTCCGTGATTCCTGCTGAGGACAGACGGATTTATCCTGGGAAAGGCCCCGAGGGTCCCCTCGGCTGTGACACCGCAGGGGACAGAGGGACCCAGCCCCTCCTGCGGGTTTGAGCTCCCACAGCCCCAGTTCCCCCCAGTTCCCCCCAGTCCCCCCCAGTTCCCCCCAGTTCCCCCCAGTTTCCCCAGTCCCCCCAGTTCCCCCCAGTTCCCCCCAGTTCCCATTCCAGGCTCTCCTCATTCCCCTCCCGGAGCGAGGGAGGAGCAGCGATGGCCCAGGACTGGGAATGGAACCCAAAATGTGAGGGACAGGAACTGGGAGTGAACTGGGAATGGACTGGAATTGACCTGGGAATGGACTGGGAATGGAATGGGAACGAACTGGGAATGGACTGGGATTGAATGGGAATTGAATGGGGATTGAATTGGGAATGAACTAGGATTGAACTGGGGCCAAACTGGGAACGAACAGGGAACGAACTGGGAATGAACTGGGAATGAACTGGAATTGAACTGGGAATGGACTAGGAAAGAATGGGGAATTAACCGGGAATGACTGAACTGTGAATGAACAGGGAATGAATGGAGAATGAACTGGGAATGGACTGGGAATGGACTGGGAATGAACCGGGAACAGACTGGGAATGAACTGGGAACAGACTGGAAACGGGCTGGGAATGAACTGGGAATGAATTGGGAATGAACTGGGAACAGACTGGGAACAGACTGGGAACAGACTGGGAACAGACTGGGAACGGGCTGGGGCTGCAGAGCCCCTGATCCCCCTCTCGTCCCTGTCCCACCCTCCCGGGACTGGGCAGCACAGCCCCGGGGCCTCCTGGGCACCCTGAGCCTCATCCCGGGGTGTCCCCATGGTGTCCCCGGGGTGTCCCTGTTGGTGTCCCTGCAGTGTCCCCATGGTGTCCCCACGGTGTCCCCAGGGTGTCCCTGTTGTGTCCCTGTTGGTGTCCCCAGGGTGTCCCTGTTTCCCTGTTGGTGTCCCCATGGTGTCCCCAGGGTGTCCCTGTTGGTGTCCCTGTTGTGTCCCTGTTGTGTCCCTGTTGTGTCCCTGTTGGTGTCCCCATGGTGTCCCCACAGTGTCCCCGCTGTGTCTCCGGTGTGTCCCTGTTGCTGTCCCTGTTGCTGTCCCCATGGTGTCTCCGCGCTATCCCTGTTGTGTCCCTATTGGGGTCCCCACGGTGTCCCCGCCGTGTCCCTGTTGGTGTCCCCATGGTGTCCCCAGGGTGTCCCTATTGGGGTCCCTGCGGTGTCCCCAGGGTGTCCCTGTTGCTGTCCCTGTTTGTGCCCCCGCGGTGTCCTCGCCATGTTCCTGTTAGTGTCCCCATGATGTCCCCGCAGTGTCCCTGTTGGTGTCCCTGTTGGTGTCCCTGTTGTGTCCCTGTTGTGTCCCCTGTTGGTGTCCCCATGCTGTCCCCTCAGTGTCCCTGTTGTGTCCCTGTTGCTGTCCCTGTTGCTGTCCCCTCAGTGTCCCTGTTGTGTCCCTGTTGGTGTCCCCATGCTGTCCCCTCAGTGTCCCGGCCGTGTCCCCTCCCGGGGTGACCCCGGGTGCCACCCCCGCCCTGCCCCTCCCCAGGGACGGGCACAGGGAGCGGGGAGGGGGCAAAGTCCGTGCGGTGCCGGCGCTCGGTGCCTTTGGTGCCGCCCTATCCCGGGGGAGGGGACAGGGAGGGACAGGGAGGGACAGGGAGGGACAGGGGGGACAGGGAGGGGACAGGGAGGGACAGGAAGGGACAGGAAGGGACAGGGAGGGGACAGGGATGGACAGGGAAGGGACAGGGAGGGGAAAGGGAGGGACAGGGAGGGACAGGAGGGGACAGGGGGGGACAGGGAGGGACAGGGAGGGGACAGGGAGGGGAAAGGGAGGGACAGGGAGGGGACAGGGAGGGGACAGGGGGGGACAGGGGGGGACAGGGAGGGACAGGAAGGGACAGGGAGGGACAGGAAGGGACAGGGAGGGACAGGGAGGGACAGGAGGGACAGGGAGGGACAGGAGGGGACAGGGAGGGACAGGGAGGGACAGGAGGGGACAGGGAGGGACAGGGAGGGACAGGGGGGGACGCTCGGGGCTCTCCCCATTCCCAGCTCGGGCTGCAGCCAAGGCTGGGGGGCTCCGGGGGCTCCAAGGATTCCAGGGGTTCTGGGGGTTCCAGGGAATCCGAGGATGCCCCAAAAATGCCCCCAAAGTGCCCCCAAAGTGCCCCAAAAATTCCCCAATAATGCCCCCCAAAGGGCCCCATTAATGCCCCAAAAGTGCTCCCAAAATGTCCCAAAAGTGCCCCAATAATGCCCCCAAAAGTGCTCAAAAAATGCCCCAAAGTGCCCCAATAATGGCCCCAAAAGTGCTCAAAAAATGCCCCAAAAAAGTCCCCAAAGGTGCCCCAAAAATTCCCCAATACAGCCCAAAAAATGCCCTAAAAATGCCCCAAAAACGCTCAAAAAAATTCCCCAAATGCCCCCAAAGGCTCCGTGGGTTTCGGGATTTTCGGGATTTGCGGCGCCACCCCCCGCCCAAACTCGGGATTATTTCATTATTTTAATAATTCATTAATTCATTATTTCATGAATTCATTAATTAATTCATTCATTATTTTGCTTTCATTTTCTTCTTTTTTAAAATTTTTTTCTTCTTCCTGACAAGAAGGAGGGAATGGGATCTGCTTGGAAAAAAATCCAAATTTTCCTTCTGGGATCATTCCCAGACCTTTCCCATCCCACTTCTTCCCAATTTATTATAAAGAGAAATAATTAATAAATAGAAATAAATAGAAATAAAATAGAAAAATACATAGAAAAAGAATAAGAAATATGTAAAATATAAATAAAATAAATAACTAATAGAAATAAAAATATAAAAATACATAGAAATAAAAATAAAAATTAAAATAAAAATAAATATATTATAAAATAAATATAATTGTAAAAGAAACATAAATAACAAATAGGTTTGTTTATATAAATATATATTTATATAAAATAAATATTTATATGTAAGATATATATAAAATATATAATATATAATATATAACATATAATATATTATATATTATATATTATATATTATATATTATATTATATATTATAAATATATTTTATAGAATGTAAATAAAGTATCAATATAGATGATAAAAAATAAATAGAAATAATAAATAGCAATAAATAGAAGTAAAATATAAATAAATAAAATAAATATCAATGTAGTATAAAAAATAAATAGGAAAGAAAAATAAAATACATAAAAATAAAAATAAAATAATAAATAAAACCCGGATTTTCCTCCCCCGGGTGCCAAATAATTCAAAGAAGAGCCCAAAATGTTCATTTTTGGCAGCAGATTCGTCTCCAGCCGCCGGATCCAAGGCTGCAGCTCCTTGTCAAGGATTCTGCTGGCAATAAATTCAATTTTGCTGACAATAAATTCAATTTTCCTGCCCCCATTTGTCACTCCCGGGAGCGAATCCTTCACCCCACAAGGGCTGGAAATGAAATTCAGCGATTTTGGGGCTTTTTGTGGGGTTTTTTTATCCTTGGGATAACGAATGGAGGGTGGGGAAAAGGGAAAATCGGAATTATTGGGGTTGGTCGGGTTGGGGTCCCCAGGGCAGAGACTGGGAAGGGTCAAATTCCTGGGAAAATGGGATTAAAATAAATCCGGGTTTTGGGGAATTACAATAAATTAAATGATTAAAATAAAACGGGATGAAAATAAATCGAGGTTTTGGGGCTGGGATTATGATAAATCCAGGGTTTGGGGAATTAAAATAAATGATTAAAATAAAACGGAATGAAAATAAATCGAGGTTTTAGGGCTGGGATTGGGAAAGAAATCCCAATTCCATTAAAATGGAGTTAAAATAAATCGAGATTTTAGGGCTGGAATTGGGGGAAACCCAGGGTTTAGGGAATGAAAATAAATGAAAATAAATGGTTAAAAGAAAATGAAATAAAAAGAAATCGAGGTTTTAGGGCTGGGATTGGGAAAGGGATCAAGGTTTTAGGGCTGGAATTAAAAGAAAATATTTTAGAGGCCCGGAATTGTGAAAGGATTTGGGATTTTGGGGCTGGAATTAGGAAGGGAGTGAAGTTTGTGGAGGCCTGGAATGAGAAAAGAAATCGAGGATTTAAAGGCCTGGAATTGAAATTAAAAATTCCGGAGTCCTGGGCTCAGGGAGGAAATGAAGATTTTGGGATTGGAAATGGAATCAAATCGAATGAAACCAAATCAGTTCCCAATTCCCCGGCGTCTGTCTGTCTGTCTGTCTGTCCCGTTCCCATTCCCGGCGTCTGTCTGTCTGTCTGTCTGTCCCATTCCCGGTGTCTGTCTGTCTGTCTGTCCCGTTCCCATTCCCGGCGTCTGTCTGTCTGTCTGTCTGTCTGTCCCATTCCCGGTGTCTGTCTGTCTGTCTGTCCCGTTCCCATTCCCGGTGTCTGTCTGTCTGTCTGTCCCATTCCCGTTCCCATTCCCGGTGTGTGTCTGTCTGTCTGTCCGTTCCCGGTGTCTGTCTGTCTGTCTGTCCGTTCCCGGTGTCTGTCTGTCTGTCCAAATCAGTTCCCCATTCCCCGCTGTCTGTCTGTCTGTCCGTTCCCGGTGTCTGTCTGTCCCGTTCCCATGCCTGGTGTCTGTCTGTCTGTCTGTCCTGTTCCCATTCCCGGTGTGTGTCTGTCTGTCTGTCTGTCCCGTTCTCGGTGTGTGTGTCTGTCTGTCTGTCCCGTTCCCATTCCCGGTGTGTGTCTGTCTGTCTGTCTGTCCCATTCCCGGGGTCTGTCTGTCTGTCTGTCCCGTTCCCATTCCCGGTGTCTGTCTGTCTGTCCCGTTCTCGGTGTGTGTGTCTGTCTGTCTGTCTGTCCTGTTCCCCGTGTGTGTCTGTCTGTCTGTCTGTCCCGTTCCCATTCCTGGTGTGTGTGTCTGTCTGTCTGTCTGTCCCGTTCCCATTCCCGGTGTCTGTCTGTCCCGTTCCCGGTGTGTGTCTGTCTGTCTGTCTGTCCCGTTCCCATTCCCGGTGTCTGTCTGTCTGTCCCATTCCCGGTGTGTGTCTGTCTGTCTGTCTGTCTGTCCCGTTCCCATTCCCGGTGTCTGTCTGTCTGTCCCGTTCCCATTCCCGGTGTCTGTCTGTCTGTCCCGTTCCCGGTGTCTGTCTGTCTGTCTGTCCGGTTCCATTCCCGGTGTCTGTCCCCCTCTGCCGGCCGAGCCAAAACATTCCCAGAAAAAGGGAAGAGAGGCCGGGAGCGCCAGGGGGATGGGGAACGGAAATTTAAAAATCAAAACAAGAACAACAGCCTAAAACCAATAGAATACAATGGAATACAACGTAGTACAATGTAATATAATTAATATATAAAAGCACATAATAATAATAATAACAACGCTAATAACAATAGGAATAACACTAATAAAAGAATAAAATTAAAAATTCAAAAATTAAAAAGAATAACAATGCCATTTAACCCTTTATCCTTTAACCCTTTCCCTCCCGGCGCGTCCGCCATCTTTCCCGAGGGGGGCGGAGCCTTTACTGCACGCGGCGCCGCTCGATGACGTCACGCGGCGCACCCGAAACTCCACGCGTCGCGCTCTCGATTGCGTCACTCGGCGCGCTGGACGCGTCACGCGTCGCGCCCGATGACGCAGCCCGTCGCGCCCGATGACGCAGCCCGTCGCGCCCGATGACGTGTCCGCGGCGGCGGCGGCGGGGCCGGGATGCACCGGCGGGGGGTGGGGGCGGGGGCGATCGCCAGGAAGAAACTGACCGAGGTCACCGGGATGGGGGACAGGGGACACGGGACAGGGAATGGGACAGGGGACAGGGACAGGGAACGGGACAGAGGGCGGGGGACAGACCGCGGGACAGGGGACAGGGACTGGGGACAGGGGACAGGGAACGGGACAGAGGGACACGGGACGGGGGACAGGGAACGGGACAGACCGCGGGACGGGGGACACGGGACAGAGGGCGGGGCACGGCAGCGCAGCGGGGCCCGGAGGGGTCGGGGCTCGGTCCGGGGCGGTGGGAGCTGTGAGGGGACCCCCAGAGCCCCGGCCCGGGGAGCGGGGCCAGAGCCCACAGGGAGAAGCTCCCGCCGGGGATGGGCGGTTCGGGGTCCTCTGAGTTCGGGATTCTCTGAGTCCGGGATTGTCTCGGTCCGGGGCTGTCCCGGTCCGGGGCTGTCCCGGTTCGGGGCTGTCCCATCCCGGCCGTGCCCTCACGCTCTGTCCCCCCAGGCCAAGTACAAGGAGCGCGGCACGGTCCTGGCTGAGGATCAGCTGGCCCAGGTGGGAATTCCCTCCCTGGCCCCATTCCCGTCCCCATTCCCTGTCCCATCCCTGTGTCCCAGCCCCTACTGTCCCTGTGTCCCATGTCCGTCTGTCTGTCCCAGATGTCGAAGCAGCTGGAGACGTTCCGGACGCACCTGCAGGCCTTTGCCAGCAAGCACAAGCAGGAGATCCGGCGCAGCCCCGAGTTCCGGCTGCAGTTCCAGCACATGTGTGCCGCCATCGGCGTCGACCCGCTGGCCTGTGAGCACGGACAGACGGCCGGACAGACAGGGGGACAATGGGGGGGATAGCAGGGGGGATAACGGGGGGACAGTGGGGGGGACAGTGGGGGGGACAGCAGGGGGGATAATGGGGGGGAACAGGAGGGGAATAATGGGGGAACAATGGGGGGACAATGGGGAGACAGGTGGGGGGACAGTGGGGGGGAATGGGGGAATAACGGGGGAACAATGGGGGAACAAGGAGGGATACAGGGGACAGCAGAGGGACAATGGAGGGGACAGCTGGGGGACAATGGGGGGGATAGCAGGGGGACAATGGAGGGGACAGCTGGGAGAACGGGGACACAACGGGAGCGGAATGGGGGAATAACGGGGGGACATTGGGGGGATAACGGGGGGACAGTGGGGGGACGGGAGGGGAGACAAGGGGGGATAATGGGGACAGCAGGGGGACAATGGGGGGGAACAGAGGGGAATAGGGAATAACGGGGGGATAATGGGGAGACAGGGGACAGAATGGGGGGAATGGGGGATATGGGAGGGGAATGGGGGAATAACAGGGGACAGCAGGGGGAATAACAGGGGACAGCAGGGGACAATGGGGGGACACCAGGGGACAATGGGGACACCAGGGGACAATGGGGGGACACCAGGGACACACCGGGGTGGGCTCGGGTTAGGGTCAGAGCTCTGTCCCTGTCCCCCCCCAGCTGGAAAGGGGTTCTGGGCCGAGGTGCTCGGGGTCGGAGATTTCTACTACGAGCTGGGGGTGCAGATCATCGAGGTGTGCCTGGCCCTGCGGCACCGCAACGGAGGTGGGCACGGGGGTGGGCACGGGGAGTCACTGATCCCAGAGATCCTGCCCTGATCCCAGGATCCACCCCTGATCCCAGAGATCCATCCTTGATCCAGGGATCCACCCCTGATCCCAGGGATCCCTCCCCTGATCCCATCACTCTGTGGGAGCAGGGAACAATCCCAGGGATCCCGGCCATCTCCAGAGGATTGGGATTTCCAGCGGGGAAGTTCTTCATCCCAAAAGGGCAATTCACACCAGGAGTGGGCCTGAAGCCCATAAAACCCATGAATCCCATTAAAATCCCAAAAAAATCTCGTAAAAATCCCGTAAAACCCATAAATCCTACAAAAGTTCCCCCCAAAAAATCCCCCCCAAAAATCCCATAAAATCTCAAAAAAAGAATCCCTAAAAATCCCCCAAAAAATCCCATAAAATCTCAAAAAAAAAAATCCCCCAAAAATCCCATAAAATCTAAAAAAAAAAAAAAAATCCCCCAAAAAATCCCATAAAATCTCAAAAAAAAATCCCTAAAAATCCCCAAAAAGTCCCATAAAAAACCCCCAAAAATCCCAAAAAATCCCATTAAAAAATCCCAAAAAAATCCTGAAAAATCCCCAAAAAATCCCCGAAAAATCCCATAAAAAACCCCCTAAAAATCCCCGAAAAACCCCAAAAAAGCCCCCTGAGATGCCAGCCTGGGCTCTGCTGCAGGGCTGATCACGCTGGAGGAGCTGCAGGCCCAGGTGCTCAAGGGCCGCGGGAAATTCGCTCAGGACGTCAGCGCGTGAGTGCGGCCGGGAATTCCCGGGAAAACCTCGGGAATTCCCGGGAAAGCCTCGGGAATTCCTGGGAAAGCCTCGGGAATTCCCGGGGAAACCTCGAAAATTCCTGGGAATCCCTGCGGGGTCGGGGGCGGGAATCCCTTGGGAAACCCTCAGGAATCTTTGGGGAACCCCTGGGGAGGCCAGGGCTGCAGTTCCAGCTGTTCCAGCTGTTCCAGCTGTTCCAGGCCCACAGCTGCAGCTGCACCCAGAGCTCTGCTGCTGCTCCTGCTGCTCCTGGCACGGCTTTCCCCTAAAATCCAACCCCTGGATGGATTTCCCCTAAAAAATCCAACCCCAGGATGGTTTTTCCCTAAAATCCAACCCCAGGATGGTTTTCCCCTAAAAAATCCAACCTCAGGATGGTTTTCCTCTAAAAATCCAACCTCAGGATGGTTTTTCCCTAAAAACTCCAACCCCAGGATGGTTTTCCTCTAAAAAATCCAACTCCATGAGGATTTTTCCCCATGGGTCCAACCCCTGGATGGTTTTTCCCTAAAAACCAACCCCAGGATGATTTTTTCCCCATAAATCCAACCCCAGGATGTTTTTTTTCCCCCCAAATCCAACCCCAGGGTGATTTTTCCTCTACAAACCCAACCCTAGGATGATTTTTCCTTAAAAAATCCAACCCTAGGGGATTTTTCCCTAAAAGCAACCGCAGGGGAATTTTTCCCTAAAATCCAATCCCGGGAGGATTTTCCCCCACAAATCCAAGCCAGGGTGATTTTCCCCCACAAATGCAACCCCAGGATTATTTTCCCCACAAATCCAACCCCAGGATTATTTTATTTTCCCCCACAAATCCAACCCAGGATTATTTTTTCCCCACAAATCCAAACCAGGATTATTTTCCCCCACAAATCCAACCCCAGGATTATTTTCCCCACAAATCCAACCCCAGGATTATTTTTCCCCCACAAATCCAAGCCCCGTGAGGATTTTCCCACTGGAGCTGAGGAAGGGCCCCCCCAGTCCCACCCCAATCCCATTTTCAGCACAAACCTCCCATTTTTGGGGCTGAGCCCCCCAGGGCCGCCCGGGCGCCAAAACCCCGAATCCCTGGATGGGATCAATTCCCGTTTTTTGGGGTCATTCCCAGGATCTGGAACAGCCTGGGGAGCCCTTTGGGGGGTGTGTGTGTCCCCAGGGATGATCTGCTCCGGGCCATCAGGAAGCTGAAGGTGCTGGGCAGCGGATTTGGGATCATCCCCGTGGGGGGAACGGTGCTGGTGCAGTCGGTGCCGGCCGAGCTGAGCATGGACCACACGGTGGTGCTGCAGCTGGCCGAGGTGGGAATGCACTGGGAATGGACTGGGAATACTGGGATTGGGATTGGGATTGGGAAAACATGGACCACATGGTGGTGCTGCAGCTGGCCGAGGTGGGAATGAACTGGGAATACTGGGAATGAACTGGGAATGCACTGGGAATGGACTGGGAATGGACTGGGAATACTGGGAATGAACTGGGAATGGACTGGGAATACTGGGAAAACATGGAGCACACGGTGGTGCTGCAGCTGGCCGAGGTGGGATTGGACTGGGAATGCTGGGAATGAACTGGGAATACTGGGAATGAACTGGGAATGGACTGGGAATGGCTGAGCATGGAGCACACGGTGGTGCTGCAGCTGGCCGAGGTGGGAATGAACTGGGAATAGTGGGAATACTGGGATTGGGAACGGGACTGGCACCTGGGAATGGGGAGTTGGTGCTTCCAGGACTGGGAACTGGGATTGGATCCGGCTCGTGAGCCGGGAATTTCTGCTGTTTCCATAAAAATCCGGGATGAGAGCCAAGGGTCCCCGCTCTGCTGCACCCTGGGTGAGGCTCAGAGGGATTTTCCCTGGTTTTTCCTGGTTTTCTTTCCCCAGAAAAAGGGATTTGTGACCATCAGCGAGATCCGGGACAGCCTCAAGTGGGAGACGGAGAGAGCGAAGCAGGTGCTGGTAGGTGGGACTGGGAATACTGGGAATGGAAACTGGGGATACTGGGAATGGGGAATGGGAAATGGGAATAGGGAATGGGAATGGGAAACTGGAAATGGGAATGGGAAACTTGGAATGGGAACCTGGGAACAGCAACAGCAACTCAGCACATCCCAGTCCATCCCCAGTCATTCCCAGTTCCATTCCCATTCCCATTCCCAATCCCATTTTTCCCATTTTTCCAGGATCACCTGCTGAAGGAGGGCATGGCCTGGCTGGATCCCAGTGCCATTCCCAATCCCGTTTTTCCCATTTTTTCCCATTTTTCCATGCAGGATCACCTGCTGAAGGAGGGCATGGCCTGGCTGGATCCCAGTGCCATTCCCAATCCCATTTTTCCCATTTTTCCCATTTTTCCATGCAGGATCACCTGCTGAAGGAGGGCATGGCCTGGCTGGTTCCCAGTGCCATTCCCAATCCCATTTTTCCCATTTTTCCATGCAGGATCACCTGCTGAAGGAGGGCATGGCCTGGCTGGACGCGCAGGCTCCGGCCGAGCCTCAGTTCTGGCTCCCCGCGCTCTTCTCGGAGCTGCACGGGCAGGAGGGCACGGCCGGGACCTGAGGGCCCCGGAGAGCCGGGAATAACCCCTGGGATATCCGGGAATAACCCCTGGGATAGCCGGGAATAACCCCTGGGATAGCCGGGAATACCCCTGGGATATCTGGGAATAACCCCTGGGATATCTGGGAATAACCCATGGGATACCCAGGAATAACCCATGGGATATCCGGGAATAACCCCTGGGATATCTGGGAATACCCCCTGGGATATCCGGGAATAACCCTGGGATACCTGGGAATAACCCTGGGATATCTGGGAATAACCCATGGGATACCCAGGAATAACCCCTGGGATACCCGGGAATAACCCCTGGGATACCTGGGAATAACCCTGGGATATCCGGGAATAACCCTGGGATACCTGGGAATAACCCTGGGATATCTGGGAATACCCCCTGGGATATCCGGGAATAACCCCTGGGATATCCGGGAATAACCCTGGGATATCCGGGAATAACCCCTGGGATATCCAGGAATAACCCATGGGATACCTGGGAATAACCCCTGGGATACCCAGGAATCCCTCCCAGGATCTTCAGGAATCCCGCCTGGAATCCTTCCTGGAACCCTCAGGAATCCCAGCTGGAATCCCTGCCAGGATCCTTGGAAATTCCCCCTGGAATCCTCGGGAATCCGTCCTGGAATCCTCAGGAATCCCGGCTGGAATCCCCTCTGGAGTCCCCAGGAATCCTGTCTGGAATCCCCCCTGGAACCCTTGGGAATCCCCCCCTGGAATCCTGGCGGGAATCCCCCCTGGAATCCTCGGGATCTCCCCTGGAATCCTCGGGAATCCCTCCCAGGATCCTCAAGGAATCTCCCCTTGAATCCCCCCTGGAGTCCTCGGGAATCCCAGCTCGAATCCTCAGAATCCCAGCTCGAATTCCCCCCAGGATCCTCAGGAATCCCCCCTGGACTCCCTGGGAATCCCCCCTGGAATCTCTGGGAATCCCCCCTGGAATCCCTGGGGATCTCCCCTGGAATCCTGTCTGGAGTCCTTGGGAATCTCAGCTGGAATCCTCAGGATCCCAGCTCAAATTCCCCCCTGGAATCCTCAGGAATCTCCCCTTGAATCCCTCCTGGAGTCCTTGGGAATCCCAGCTGGAATCCTCAGGAATCCCAGCTCGAATCCTCAGAATCTCAGCTCGAATTCCCCCCAGGATCCTCGGGAATCCCCCCCTGGAATCCCTGGAATTCCCCCCTGGGATCCCTGCCCGGTCCCTCCTGTCCCTGCCATCCCGGGTCGGCAGCGCTGGGAATAAAAGTTTTGTACCAAATTCCTGAGTTTGGGGAGTTCTGTGGGATCGGCCCCCGCTGGAATCGCTGCCAGCTTTGGGTGGAAATGCCCCAGATTGGGGAAAATGAAGGAAAGGAGCCGAGGGCGGAACCTTGGGAGGATTTGCAGCAGGAAATGGGATTGGGAAAACTGGGAAAGCCGCCCTGGGGCGTTGCCATTCCATGAGAATTCCCACTGAGGAACACCGCGGGCTCCGTTCTGCCAAAACAAAACTTTATTGCACAAAGAAAAAAACCAAAAAAAAAAAGAGAAAACCTCCCCCCCCCCAAAAAAAAAACAAAAAAAAAAATAAACCCTCCCCAAAAAAAAAAAACCCCAAACCAAAAAAAAATAAAATGGGAATTATTATTGGAATTCTTCTGTACAACAGAAACCAGCAGAGATCTGCCAGGGCCTCGAGTGCATTTTTTTATTTTTTGTTTTCCAGCTCCATTCCGGGCCCTACAATTCCGTTTGCTCCAAGGTCCCTGGGGCCGGGAGGGACCCGGAATTCCCAGCCCTGGGAATGCTGGGAAGGCTCCCAGCCCCGCCTGGGGGACACGGGGGACACGGGGGACACGGGGAGGGGGTGGCAGCTCGGCCTCCCCTCGAGGGTTAAACCCAAACCAGAGTTTGGGAAAAGCACGGGAATGTCCCCATTGCCCACCTGGAAAATTCCCTGTTTCCTACCAGGGAAATTCCCATTTCCCAGCAGGGAAATTCCTCATTTCCCACCAGGAAATTCCTCATTTCCTACCAAGGAAATTCCCCATTTCCCAGCAGGAAAATTCCTCATTTCCAACCAGAAAAATTCCTCATTTCCCACCAAAGAAATTCCCCATTTCCCAGCAGGAAAATTCCCATTCCCCACCTGGAAAATTCCTCATTTCCAACCAGGAAAATTCCTCATTTCCAACCAAGAAAATTCCCATTTCCAACCAGGAAAATCCCCATTTCCAACCAGAAAAATTCCTCATTTCCAACCAGGAAAATTCCCATTTCTCACCTGGAAAATTCCCCATTTCCCAGCAGGAAAATTCCCATTCCCCAGCAGGGAAATTCCTCATTTCCAACCAGGAAAATTTCCCACCTGGAAAATTCCCATTTCCAACCAGGAAAATTCCTCATTTCCAACCAGGAAAATTCCCCATTTCCCACCTGGAAAATTCCTCATTTCCAACCAAGAAAATTCCCATTTCTCACCTGGAAAATTCCCATTTCTCACCTGGGAAATTCCTCATTTCCCACCTGGAAAATTCCTCTTTTCCCACCAAAGAAATTCCCCATTTCCCAGCAGGAAAATTCCCATTTCCAACCAGAAAAATTCCTCATTTCCCACCAAAGAAATTCCCCATTTCCCAGCAGGAAAATTCCCATTCCCCACCTGGAAAATTCCTCATTTCCAACCAGGAAAATTCCTCATTTCCAACCAAGAAAATTCCCATTTCCAACCAGGAAAATCCCCATTTCCAACCAGAAAAATTCCTCATTTCCAACCAGGAAAATTCCCATTTCTCACCTGGAAAATTCCCCATTTCCCAGCAGGAAAATTCCCATTCCCCAGCAGGGAAATTCCTCATTTCCAACCAGGAAAATTTCCCACCTGGAAAATTCCCATTTCCAACCAGGAAAATTCCTCATTTCCAACCAGGAAAATTCCCCATTTCCCACCTGGAAAATTCCTCATTTCCAACCAAGAAAATTCCCATTTCTCACCTGGAAAATTCCCATTTCTCACCTGGGAAATTCCTCATTTCCCACCTGGAAATTTCCCAATTTCCCACCAGAACAAATTCCTCATTTCCAACCAGGAAAATTCCTCATTTCCAACCAGAAAAATTCCCATTTCTCACCTGGAAATTTCCCAATTTCCCACCAGAACAAATTCCTCATTTCCTACCAAGGAAATTCCTCATTTCCAACCAGAAAAATTCCTCATTTCCAACCAGGAAAATTCCCATTTCCCACCAGGGAAATTCCTCATTTCCCACCTGGAAATTTCCCAATTTCCCACCAGAACAAATTCCTCATTTCCAACCAGGAAAATTCCCATTTTCCAGCAGGAAAATTCCTCATTTCCAACCAGGAAAATCCCCATTTCTCACCTGGAAAATTCCTCATTTCCCAGCAGGGAAATTCCCCATTTCCCACCTTCCTGCTGCTGCTGCAATCCCAAATAATCCCAGGGGGGATTTGTGGGATTTGGGCTCCTCCTGCCCCTCGGGATGAGGATCCAGGCTGGGGAGTTCTCCCAGCACCAGCAGGATCCAAACTGGGCTGAACTGGTGTGGAGGGCAGCATTTGGGGCAGGATTTGGGGCAGCAATTTGTGCAGGATTTTGGGCAATTTTGGGCAGGATTCTGGGCAGGATTTTGGGCAATTTTGGGCAGGATTTCGGGCAATTTTGGGCAGGATTCTGGGCAATTTTGGGCAGCATTTTGGGCAATTTGGGGCAGCATTTTGGGCAATTTGGGGCAGCATTTTGGGCAATTTTGGTCAGGATTTTGGGCAATTTTGGGCAGGATTCTGGGCAATTTTGGGCAGGATTTTGGGCAATTTTAGGCAGGATTTTGGGCAATTTTAGGCAGGATTTTGGGCAATTTTGGGCAGCATTTTGGGCAATTTTGGGCAGGATTTTGGGCCATTTTGTGTCCCTACAATGCAAAGTGAAACCTGGAGCTCCTGCTCACCCCAAGCCCAGTGGGAATTGTCACCTGCAGCTGGGCTGGGGGTGGCACTGCCACCTCCCCGTGTCACCCACAGCGCCCAGCCCGCTCCCAGCAGCCCCGGGCTCCCAGAAATGCCCAATTCCACGAAAGGCAAAGGGGTTTGTCCCAGAGCCCAGCTGGGATCGTCCCCGTGGGCTGGCACAGGGAGGGAGGGACAGGAGGGGACAGCGGAGGTGACACCGAGCCAAGGCGGGAAGCAGAGAATTCCAGGTGAGGAAGGAACGGCTCCAGCAGGAGAAAACCCCTCCTGAAAGGCTCAAATTCGATATTGCAGAAAGAAAAACTGATCTGAGTGCTCCCTCCTCATCCTCCTCATCCTCCCCTGCCCAAACCTCCAGGGCGAACAAATCCATGGATTCCTGCAGTTCCCACTTGGCACATGAAGTCTCCAAAGGGCCCCGGGGCTCCAGTAAAGCTTTGGGCGAGGAGCCCCAGTTCCAGCAGTGAGAATTCCTTTATCTTTGGTCTGCCTAGAAGAAAGACACCAGGGAGGCCCCAGCTCTCCCAAACTCCACCTGGACGAGGCCTGGGCGACCCAAGCGCTCCCACAGCTCCAGGGAAAGGCTCCCTCCCTGCCCAGGAGCACAAAAGCTCTCAAGGATTTGCAGTCTAGAGCTCATTCTTTAATCGAACGGAGGGAAAAAAAAATAAAAACCTGGAAAAAAAAATCCAAAACAAAACAAAAAAACCAAAAAAAAAACCCAAAAAACCAAAAGAACCCCAGCCAGTGTAGGTGTCGTCCAAAAAACCCCAAAAACAACCTGATGCCACATGCCAGGAAGTACCTTTGTCCAAGAGGAGCCTGTCCCGAGCTGGGCTTTGTCTCTTTTTTGGGAATTCTCCTCGGGGAATCCTCGGGGTGGAGGCAGGGATGGAGGGAGGAGCCCGCGGCTCTCCCCGCCCCGGCCCGGCTGTGCCGCCGCAGTCCCGGCCGGGCCGGGCCCTCCTAGGCCCGGGGGCAGCCCTGGGGCTCGGGCTCGGGCTCCGAGGAGCTGCTCTCCGAGTCCATCTCGGCGCTGTCCTGCTGCTGCTGCTGCTGCTGCTGCCGCTCCTGCAGCCGCGCCCGCAGCGCCTGCAGCCGCCCCAGCAGCGCCTGGTAATCAAAGTGCCCGCGCTTCTCCCCAAAAGGGTCCTGGAAAGGGGGAAAGGACAGGGGTGAGAGGGGGAAAGGGGAAAATGGACAGGGGGGAAGAGGGAAAGGGGAATAAATGGACAGGGGTGAGGGGGAAAGGGGGAAAATGGACAGGGGTGAGAGAGAAAGGGGAATAAATGGACAGGGGTGAGGGGGAAAGGGAAATAAACGGACAGGGGTGAGGGGGAAAGGGGAAAATGGACAGGGGTGAGGGGAAAAGGGGAAAAATGGACAGGGGTGAGGGGGGAAAACTGACAGGAGTGAGGGGAAAAAGGGGAATAAACAGACAGGGGTGAGGGGGAAAAGGGGAAAATGGACAGGGGGGAGAGGGGAAGGGGAATAAACAGGGGTGAGAGGGAAAGGGAAAAAATGGACAGGGGGAGAGGAAAAAGGGGAAAATGGACAGGGGTGAGAGGGGAAAGGGGAGAAATGGACAGGGGGGAGGGGGAAAGGGAAATAATTGGACAGGGGTGAGGGGGGGAAAAGGGGGAAATAAATGGACAGGGGTGAGAGGGGAAGGGGAATAAACGGACAGGGGTGAGGGGGAAAACTGATAGGGGTGAGGGGGAAAAGGGAATAAACGGACAGGGGTGAGGGGGAAAAAGGGGAAAAATGGACAGGGGGAGAGGGGAAAGGGAAAAACTGACAGGGGTGAGGGGGGAAAGGGAAATAAACGGAGAGGGGTGAGGGGTGGGGGGGCTCTGGGAGAGGGGACGGGGAGAATTCCACAGGGAAATCCCAGCCTGGGGGGAGAGGATGATGAAATTCCACTGGGAAGGATCCTGGAACTCCCTCTGTAGAGGATCCTCAAATTCCCCCAGGACAGGATCCTGAAATCACCCTGGACAGGATCCTGAAACTCTCCCTGGTGACATGGATCCCACCCTTGAATTCCCCCTGGAGAGGATCCTGAAATTCCCCTGGACAAGATCCTGAAACTCCCCCTGGAGAACGTGGATCCCATCCCTGAATTGCCCCAGTGCTGCACATCTGTCCAGGCACATCTGTCCAGGCTCAGCCCCATGCCCAGCTCTGTCCCCATGCCCAGCTGTGCCCCACATGTGTCCCCAGCTGTGCCCCAGCTGTGCCCCCCTCACCTGCATGGTCTGGCCCTGCAGGTGCAGCCTCTCCTTGCAGACGCCCTCGTAGAAGTCCAGGTACTCCATGAAGGATTTCTCCATCACACCCCTGGGGACAGACAGGGGACACCACGGTCACCATGGCCCGTGGGGACACAGGGGGGCCACCCCTGTCCTGCTGGCACGGCCTGGGCAGGGACAGAGACAGGGCAGGGACAGAGCCAGGGAGGGGACAGAGCCCAGACAGGGGACAGAGCCCAGGGCAGGGACAGGGACAGGGAGGGGACAGAGCCCAGGACAGGGACAGAGCCCAGGGAGGGGACAGAGCCCAGGGCAGGGACAGAGCCCAGGGCAGGGACAGAGCCCAGGACAGGGACAGAGCCCAGGACAGGGACAGAGCCCAGGACAGGGACAGAGCCCAGGGAGGGGACAGAGCCCAGGGAGGGGACAGAGCCCAGGGAGGGGACAGAGCCCAGGGCAGGGACAGAGACAGGGCAGGGACAGAGCCCAGGGAGGGGACAGAGCCCAGGGCAGGGGACAGAGCCCAGGGCAGGGACAGGGACAGGGAGGGGACAGAGCCCAGGACAGGGACAGAGCCCAGGGAGGGGACAGAGCCCAGGGCAGGGACAGAGCCCAGGGCAGGGACAGAGCCCAGGGAGGGGACAGAGCCAGGGAGGGGACAGAGCCCAGGGCAGGGACAGAGCCCAGGACAGGGACAGAGCCCAGGACAGGGACAGAGCCCAGAGAGGGGACAGAGCCCAGGGAGGGGACAGAGCCCAGGGAGGGGACAGAGCCCAGGGCAGGGACAGAGCCCAGGGCAGGGACAGAGCCCAGGGAGGGGACAGAGCCCAGGGCAGGGACAGAGCCCAGGGCAGGGACAGAGCCCAGGGAGGGGACAGAGCCAGGGAGGGGACAGAGCCCAGGGCAGGGACAGAGCCCAGGGCAGGGACAGAGCCCAGGACAGGGACAGAGCCCAGAGAGGGGACAGAGCCCAGGGAGGGGACAGAGCCCAGGGAGGGGACAGAGCCCAGGGCAGGGACAGAGACAGGGCAGGGACAGAGCCCAGGGCAGGGACAGGGACAGGGAGGGGACAGGGACAGGGAGGGGACAGAGCCCAGGGAGGGGACAGAGCCCAGGGCAGGGGACAGAGCCAGGGCAGGGGACAGAGCCCAGGGCAGGGGACAGAGCCCAGGGAGGGGACAGAGCCCAGGACAGGGACAGAGCCCAGAGAGGGGACAGACTCCCCCAGTGTCCATCTGTACCCAGGGGCTCGGGGCAGGGGCACTTTCCCCCCACTGTCCCCATGTCCCCCCAGTGTCCCTCTGTCTGTCCATACCGCAGGGGCTTGGGGCAGGGGCACTTTCCCCCCAGTGTCCCCATGTCCCCGGTGTCCTTGTGTCCCCATCCCTGGTGTCTGTCCCCGTGTCCCCATGTCCCCCTGTCCATCCGTACCCAGGGGCTCAGGGCAGGGGCACTTTCCCCCCACTGTCCCCAATGTCCCCATCCCTGGTGTCCGTCCCCGGTGTGCCCATGTCCCCAGTGTCCCCAATGTCCCCATGCCCCTGGTGTCCCCCCAGTGTCCCCATGTCCCCCTGTCTGTCCGTACCGCAGGGGCTTGGGGCAGGGGAACTTTCCCCCCACTGTCCTCATGTCCCCAGTGTCCCCCCAGTGTCCCCATGCCCCCGGTGTCCCCCCAGTGTCCCCCTGTCCCCGTGTCCGTACCGCAGGGGCTCGGGGCAGGGGCACTTTCCCTCCAGCATGTCACACACGGCCACGCGGATGGTCTCGTGCCGGATGCACTCGTTGTAGTTCTTGCTGTCCCCGGGGTGCCGCTCCTGGGGACACGGAGGGTCAGCACAGGGCAGAGCCCGGCCTAACCAGGCCTGACCTGTCCAGGGCCCAGTTCCAGGCTGGGATCCCAGTTAATTCCAGGCTGGGATCCCAGTTAATTCCAGGCTGGGATCCCAGTTAATTCCAGGCTGGGATCCCAGTTAATTCCAGGCTGGGATCCCAGTTAATTCCAGGCTGGGATCCCAGTTAATTCCAGGCTGGGATCCCAGCCATTCCCAGCCTGCAATCCCAGCCAGTTCCAGCCTGGAACTTCAGTCCCAGCCTGTAATCCCAGTTCTAGGCTGGGTTCCCAGCCAACTCCAGCCTGCAATCCCAGTCAGTTCTAGGCTGCAATCCCAGTTAGTCCCAGCCTGCAATCCCAGTTCTAGGCTGGGTTCCCAGTCAGTTCCAGGCTGGGTTCCCAATCAACTCCAGCCTGCAATCCCAGTTAGTCCCAGCCTGCAATCCCAGTTCTAGCCTGGGTTCCCAGTCAGTCCAAGACCGTATCCCAGTTAGTCCCAGCCCAAAATCCCAGTTCTAGGCTGGGTTCCCAGTCAAGTCCCAGCCTGCAATCCCAGTCAGTCCCAGCCCGTATCCCAGTCAGTCCCAGCCCATATCCCAGTCAGTCCCAGCCTGCAATCCCAGTTCCAGGCTGCAATCCCAGTCATTCCCAGCCTGGGTTCCCAGCCAGTCCCAGCCTGCAATCCCAGTCCCAGCCTGCAATCCCAGTTCCAGTCTGTAATCCCAGTTCCAGGCTGCCATCCCAGTCCCAGCCCGGGTTCCCAGTCAGTCCCAGCCTGCAATCCCAGTTCCAGTCTGTAATCCCAGTTCCAGTCTGCAATCCCAGTCCCAGCCCGGGTTCCCAGTCCCAGCCCGGGTTCCCAGCCGGTCCCAGCCCAGCCTGACCTGCTCGAAGCCGGGCTCATTGTGGTAGGGGTTCTCTGTCATCAGGGACTGGATGGAGATCAGCACTGACGAGATGCTCTGGGCCGGGCTCCAGGCCGGGCCTGTCCACGTGCTGGGCCAATTAACTGAGTCACTAATTAACCAGCAGCACTGTCCCCCCCCACAGCAGAACCCAGGGACCCGGGGAGCACAGCTGGGCCTGACCCTGGCACCTCAGCTGGACCTGAACTTCCCCAGCACGGCCTAAACTGCGCTGTCCTTCTGTCTGTGCTCAGCCGGGAGCAAGAGCCTGAGCTCAGCCTCGCCCTAGGCCCGGCTTACCCCAGGATGCTGAGGCACATCTTTAAACCCAGCTTACCCCAGGATGCTGAGGCAGCCCCTAGGCCCAGCTTACCCCAGGATGCTGAGGCAGCCCTTTAGGCCCAGCTTACCCCAGGATGCTGTGGCAAATCTTTAAACCCAGCTTACCCCAGGATGCTGAGGCAGCCCCTAAACCCAGCTTACCCCAGGATGCTGAGGCAGCCCCTAGGCCCAGCTTACCCCAGGATGCTGTGGCACATCTTTAAACCCAGCTTACCCCAGGATGCTGAGGCAGACCTTGCCGTTGCGGTAGAAGTTGGGGTTGAACCTGACGGTGTTGTTGCCCGTGGTCATGAGCTTGACGCGGGGTGGGTGGATGGGGTAATCGGGCGGGCAGCGGAACAGGAACAGGAAGAAGCCGCCCTCGTAGGGGGTGTCGAACGGGCCCGTGATCAGCGCGTGGATCTGCGGGGACACCCCAGCCCTGCGGCGTTCCCGGATCCTCCCGAGCTCCCAAACCCTCCAGAGTTCCCAAACCCTGCAGCGTTCCCAAACCCTCTGGGGCTCCCAAACCCTGCGGTATTCCCAAACCCTTCAGAGTTCCCAAACCCTGCAGCGTTCCCAAACCCTACAGAGTTCCCAAACCCTCTGGGGCTCCCAAACCCTACAGAGTTCCCAAACCCTCTGGGGCTCCCAAACCCTCTGGGGCTCCCAAACCCTGCGGCGTTCCCGGATCCTCCCGAGCTCCCAAACCCTCTGGGGCTCCCAAACCCTCCAGAGTTCCCAAACCCTCCAGAGTTCCCAAACCCTTCAGAGTTCCCAAACCCTACAGAGTTCCCCGACCCTCCACAGCTTCAGCATTCCCAGACCCTGTGGCATTCCTGACCCTTCCAGGGCTCCCAAATCCTGCAGCATTCCCGAGCCCTGTGGCGCTCCCCAATCCCCCAGAGTTCCTGAATCCTCCAGCATTCCCAGATCCTCCATGGCTCCAGCATTCCCAGACCCTCTGGGGCTCCCAAACCCTCCAGCATTCCCAAACCCTTCAGAGTTCCCAAACCCTCCAGCATTCCCAAACCCTCCAGAGTTTCCAAACCCTCTGGTGCTCCCAGACCCTCCATGACTCCAGAGTTCCCAGACCCTCCCACATTCCCAGACCCTCCAGCGTTCCCGAACTCTTCAGCATTCCCAAACCCTCCATGGCTCCAGCATTCCCCAAATCCCCCAGCATTCCCAAACCCTCCATGGCTCCAACATTCCCCAGACCCCTCAGCATTCCCAGACCCCTGGATCCCACCCCCATCCCGGGAATCCGGGCCCTGCCCAGGGCGATTCCAGCCGGGGTTTGGGGACGGGAGCACCCGAGGGTTCCTCACCTTGGTCATGTCGTGGGGGTCGGGCACGACGAACATCCCCGGGGGCGGCTCCTTGTAGATGGACATGATATCCCTGGGAAAGGGAAACGGGAATGAGCCGGGAATGGGCCGGGAATGGGCCGGGAATGGGGATTTAAACCGGGAGTTAAACCGGGACTGGGGAGCTTTGGTGCCGGCTCTGGGCGAGACCCTTGAGCTGAGCCCCAAAGGCAGCCCAGGCATTCCAGAGCACTCCCGGGAATCCTCGGGAATCCCAGCAGGAATCCTCAGGAATCATGACTGGAACCCTCGGGAATCCTGGCCGGAATTCTCAGGAATCATGACTGGAATGCCCCCTGGAATCCTCGGGAATCCCCCCTGGAATTTCCCCCATGGAATTTCCCCGCCTCCAGCACCAGGAACTCCAATGAAACTGAAAATCCAACAAAGTTCCGGCCGTGAATTCCGCCGGGAGCTCGTCCCGGGTTCCCTCAGGTGAGGGGGGGGTTTCACCTCTCCCTGCCCGGCCTTTCCCGGGATATTCCCGGGCTGGGAATTCCAGGAGGATCCCGGGCGGGAATTCCAGGGGATCCAGTCTGGGAATTCCCTGGGACAGAGCAAAGTGTCCCTGCCCAAGGACCCTCCCAACCCAAACCTCTATGGGAGAACCCCGGGACACAGGGAAGGGCCGGGACCTGTCCCCGTGTTTGTCCCGGGACACCGGGAAGGGCCGGGACCCGTCCCCGTGTTTGTCCCGGGACACCGGGAAGGGTCGGGACCCATGCCCGTGTTTGTCCCGGGACACCGGGAAGGGCCAGGACCCGTCCCCGTGTTTGTCCCGGGACACCGGCAGGGCCCGGCGCTGTCCCCAGGCCCGTGCCCGGTACCCGGTGCCCGGTGCGGCGCAGGGCCCGTTACCGGCCGCGGGGCCGAGCCGAACGCCCGCGCCGCGCTCCGTGCCCGGGCCCCGCGCTGCCGGTTCCGGTCCCGCTGCCGGTCCCGGTCCCGCTGCCGGTCCCGGTCCCGCTCCGCTCACCGTTTGATCCGCAGCAGGCAGGCCGGGCTGGGCCGCTCGCTGTCCCAGTCGCCGCTGACCGTGGGGTCCCAGAAGGCGGAGTGCGTGAGGAGCGCGGCCCCCGCCGCCGCCGCCGCCATCGGGGCGCCGCCGCTACCGGGGGCCACGCCGGTGCCGGGCGCCGCGGCCGCGCCGAAGCCCGCGGCCGCCCAGAGCTCGGCGGGGATGAACACGCCGGGGGTGCCCGCGGAGCCGGCGGCGCTGGGGGAGGCGCTGCCGCCGCCGCCCGCCGCCAGCACCGCGGCCGGGGCCGGGGCCGCGTCCTCGGCCGCCGGGCTCTCCGCCATTGCGGCCTCGGCCCGCGCCGCTTCCGGGACTCCGCACCACCGAGGCGCGCGGCCAGAGCGGCCCCGCGCCGCCCACGCTCCCCGCCCCCGGCACCACCGAGCGGCGGCGGGAGGGGCTCCTCCGCAAGGGGGGACGGGGAGGGAGACACCGCCACAGCGCCCCCTGGCGAGCGGGAGGCCCGGGGAGCCGGAGGGGGGAACGGGAAGTGGAGGGTTTGGGGAATTTGGGTTTTTTTGGGGAATTTGGGGTTTTGGAGAATTCTGGGTTTTGGGGGAATTTGGGGTTTTATGGGAACGGCGGGGTTATAGGAGCAAAAAGGGTGGGAAAATCCTCCGGGATCGGCCCTCGCCGGGGAACGGGCACAGCCCCAGGGCTGCTGGAGCTCCAAGAGCCTTTGGACAACTCTGAGGGACGGCAGGGGGGGATTGGGGGGATCCGGCAGGGCCGGGATCATCCCGCGGGATCCTTTCCCATTCGGGATCATCCCGCGGGATCCTTTCCCATTCGGGATCATCCCGCGGGATCCTTTCCTGCCGGGATTCTCGCTGGTCCCAGGATCACCACACCCAACCACCGCTCACCGTGTCCCCAGGTGTCACCTCCCCTCTGGCTTTTGGCCCCTCCAGGGGCCTGGGCAGCTGTGCCAGGGCTGCATCCCATCCTGGGGACAGCAGGAATTCTGTATCCCGGGAATTCTGTACCCCATTTCCTGGGAATTCTGTTTCCCATTCGCAGGAGTTCTGTATCCCATTCTCGGATTACTGTAACCCAGCCCAGGTAACAGTGTTGTTGTTGTTGTTGTTGTTGTTGTTGTTGTTGTTGTTGTTGTTCTGGGGACACACAATCCAGGGAATTCTCTCCCAGTCCCTTCTGTTTCCGCAGCCAAACCTTCCTCCAAACCTTGGAGATTGCTGAGCCCAGCTCTCCTCAGGCACTTCAGGAATTCATTCATCCATCCCTGCGCCCCATTCCCCGTGTCCCATTCCCAGGAATGTCCCCAGGAACGTCCCCAAACAGAGGCACCATTCCCCGTGTCCCATTCCATGTGTCCCATTCCCATCCCTGTGTTCCATTCCCAGAAATGTCCCCAGGAACGTCCCCAAACAGAGTCACCATTCCCTGTGTCCCATTCCCAGGAATGTCTCCAAGAATGTCCCTAAATAGAGCCACCCATCCCTGTGTCCCATTCCCTGTGTCCTGTTTCCCGTGTCCCCTTCCCATTCCCAGGAATGTCCCCAAACAGAGCCACCATTCCCTGTGTCCCATTCCCAGGAATGTCCCCAAGAATGTCCCCAAACAGAGCCACCAATCCCCATGTCCCATTCCCAGGAATGTCCCCAAACAGAGCCACCAATCCTCATGTCCCATTCCCAGGAATGTCCCCAGGAATTTCCCCAAACAGAGCCACCAATCCCCGTGTCCCATTCCCTGTGTCCCATTCCCATTCCCAGGAATGTCCCCAAACAGAGCCACCATTCCCTGTGTCCCATTCCCATCCCTGTGTCCCATTCCCATTCCCAGGAATGTCCCCAAACAGAGCCACCATTCCCCATGTTCCCATTCCCAGGAATGTCCCCAAGAATGTCCCCAGACAGAGCCACCCATCCCCGTGTCCCATTCCATGTGTCCCCTTCCCATTCCCAGGAATGTCCCCAAACAGATCCACCAATCCCTGTGTCCCATTTCCCATGTCCCATTCCCACGAATGTCCCCAGGAATGTCCCCAAACAGAGCCACCAATCCCCGTGTCCCATTCCCATCCCCGTGTTCCCATTCCCATCCCCGTGTCCCATTCCCATTCCCTGTGTCCCATTCCCATCCCCGTGTCCCATTCCCTGTGTCCCATTCCCCGTGTCCCATTCCCATCCCCGTGTCCCATTCCCATCCCCGTGTCCCATTCCCGTGTCCCATTCCCATCCCCGTGTCCCATTCCCATCCCCGTGTCCCATTCCCATCCCCGTGTTCCCATTCCCAGGGAGGTCACGGCCGCTGCCCCGCGGCTCTGGGCAGAGGAGTGGCTGCATTAATTAATTTAATTACTCCAAGCAGGTAACGAGCCAAGCTCGCTCCGGGCTCCCTTTCCTGAAGGGCGCGGCCGCCTCTCCCAAAATCCTGGAATTTGGGTGGGATCTGGGTGGGATTTGGGTGGGATCTGGGTGGGAATCCAACTCGACCTCTCCCAAAATCCTGGGATTTGGGTGGGATCTGGGTGGGATCTGGGTGGGATTTGGGTGGGATTTGGGTGGGATCTGGGTGGGATCTTGGTGGGATTTGGGTGGGAATCCAACTCCACCTCTCCCAAAATCCCCAAGGGATCTGGGTGGGATTTGGGTGGGATCTGGGTGGGATTTGGGTGGGAATCCAACTCGACCTCTCCCAAAATCCTGGGATTTGGGTGGGATTTGGGTGGGATTTGGGTGGGATTTGGGTGGGAATCCAACTCGACCTCTCCCAAAATCCTGGGATCTGGGTGGGATTTGGGTCGGATCTGGGTGGGATTTGGGTGGGATTTGGGAATTTCTCCTCCCTGACCGGCCCCAGGCTTTCAGGGCGATGAGGCAGGGACCGGCCGGGGCTGAAATCCCTCAGCTCCGGGGATTTGTGGGAATTCTGCTCTGAGCAGGGACCTGGGGAGCTCCAGAGCTGAGAATTCCCGGGATTCCTGGGAATTTGGGAGGGGAGGGACCTGGAATGTCGCACCCAGGGACATTCCAGGGATGGGATTCCCAGGAATTCTCCCCAGCATCCACCCCAACCCTCTCCTGATGGAGCTTGGTTTTCCCAGGGCCCAGATTTGGGGCCATTTCTGCAGATTTGAGTTCACTCCATCGTCGGGTTCCACTTGAGGATTTTCCACCCAAAATCTCCCCCAGAAGGTAAAAAGTAAAGACAAAAAAACCCCCAAAAACAGCGATTTCTGTAGAGACATCCATGGTTTCCTCTGGGAATCCCAGCCCCAAAACCAAACCCCAACCTCTGTTTTCTCAGAGGGCCCAGATTTGGGGGGAATTTCTGCAGATTTGAGTTGGCTCCACCTTCATTTTCCTCTCTTCCCATTCCCATCCCACAGCTGGGGATTTTCCACCCCAAATCTCTCCAGGAAGGTGAAAAATAAAGGCAAAAAAAAGGCCCAGAGCAGGGAATAATTCCATAGAGAAATCCATGGTTTCCTCTGGCAATTCCATCCCAACACCCAACCCCAAATCTCTGTTTTCCCAAGGCCCAGATTTGGGGGGAATTTTTCCAGATTTGACTCCGATTCCATTTTCCTCTCTTCCCGTTCCCACTCCCACCCCACAGCTGGGGATTCTCCCCCCAGGAAGGTGAAAAATAAAGGCAAAAACCAGCCCAGAACAGGGAATAATTCCATAGAGAAATCCATGGTTTCCTCTGGCAATTCCATCCCAACCCCAACCCCAAATCTCTGTTTTCCCAAGGCCCAGATTTGGGGGGAATTTCTGCAGATTTCAGTTGGCTCCACCTTCATTTTCCTCTCTTCCCCATTCCCACCCCACAGCTGGGGATTTTCCACCCCAAATCTCCCCAGGAAGGTGAAAAATAAAGGAAAAAAAAAGCCCAGAACAGGGAATAATTCCATAGAGAAATCCATGGTTTCCTCTGGCAATTCCATCCCAACACCCAACCCCAATCTCTGTTTTCCCAAGGCCCAGATTTGGGGGGAATTTTTCCAGATTTGACTCTGATTCCATTTTCCTCTCTCCCCGTTCCCACTCCCATCCCACAGCTGGGATTTTCCACCCCAGAAGGTGAAAAATAAAGGCAAAAAACAGCCCAGAACAGGGAATAATTCCATAGAGAAATCCATGGAGTTTCCTCTGGCAATTCCATCCCAACCCCAAATCTCTGTTTTCCCAAGGCCCAGATTTGGGGGGATTTTTTCCAGATTTGACTCTGATTCCATTTTCCTCTCTCCCCATTCCCACTCCCACCCCACAGCTGGGGATTCTCCCCCCAGGAAGGTGAAAAATAAAGGCCAAAAACCCCCCAAAAATGAGCCCAGAGCAGGGAATTGTGTAGAGAAACGCGTGGTTTACTGGCAGGAGAGGAGGAGCAGCAGCAGGGGCTGTCCCTGGGATGTCACATGGCGAAGAGGATCAGGAATGCCACCATCAGACAGAAGAGCCCCATGGCCTCGGAGAGGGCAAAGCCCAGGATGGCGTAGGAGAAGAGCTGCTGCTTCAGAGAGGGGTTCCTGGAATGGGAACAGAGAGAAAAAATGGGAAAATGGGAATGGGGGAGAAGAGCTGCTGCTTCAGAGAGGGGTTCCTGGAATGGGAATAGAGAGGAAAAATGGGAAAATGGGAATGGGAATGGGGGAGAAGAGCTGCTGCTTCAGAGAGGGGTTCCTGGAAATGGGAATAGAGAGAAAAAATGGGAATGGGAACATGGGGATGGGGGACAGGAGCTGCTGCTTCAGAGAGGGGTTCCTGGAATGGGAATGGGAATAGAGTGAGGAAAAATGGGAATGGGAAAATGGGAATGGGGGAGAAGAGCTGCTGCTTCAGAGAGGGGTTCCTGGAATGGGAATGGGAATAGAGTGAGGAAAAATGGGAAAATGGGAATGGGAATGGGAAAATGGGAATGGGGGAAAAGAGCTGCTGCTTCAGAGAGGGGTTCCTGAAAATGGGAACAGAGTGAGAAAAAATGGGAAAATGGGAATGGGAAAATGGGAATGGGAATGGGGGAGAAGAGCTGCTGCTTCAGAGAGGGGTTCCTGGAATGGGAACAGAGTGAGAAAAAATGGGAATGGGAAAATGGAAATGGGAATAGAGTGAGAAAAAATGGGAATGGGGATAGGGGAGAAGAGCTGCTGCTTCAGAGAGGGGTTCCTGGAATGGGAACAGAGAGAAAAAATGGGAATGGGAATGGGAATAGAGTGAGAAAAAATGGGAATGGGAATGGGAAAATGGGAATGGGAAAATGGGAATGGGAAAATGGGAATGGGGGAGAAGAGCTGCTGCTTCAGAGAGGGGTTCCTGGGAATGGGAATGGGAATAGAGTGAGGAAAAATGGGAATGGGAAAATGGGAATGGGGATGGGGATGGGGGAGAAGAGCTGCTGCTTCAGAGAGGGGTTCCTGGAATGGGAATAGAGAGAAAAAATGGGAATGGGAATAGAGTGAGGAAAAATGGGAATGGGAAAATGGGAATGGGAATGGGAAAATGGGAATGGGGGAGAAGAGCTGCTGCTTCAGGGGTGGATTCCTGGAAATGGGAACAGAGAATGGGAATGGGAATGGGAAAATGGGGATGGGGAAGGGAAATGGGAATGGGGAACGGGGAACGGGGAATGATGCCCCAAACCAGGGGGAATTAAAACAGGGAATCATGTCCCAAACCAGCCCAGAGTCAGGGAATGAAACCAGGGAATAACTCCAGGGAATAACACCAGGAAATCCCCAGACCAGGGAACAATGCCCCAAACCAGGGAATAACTCCAGGGAATAACACCAGGAATTCCCCAGACCAGGGAATAAATCCAGGGAATAACACCAGAGAATAAATGCAGGGAACGAGCCCCAGGGCAGCCCCGAGCCGTGGCTGTGCAGGAGCAGCTGGGATGGGATGGGGTGGGATCCATGGGGTGGGATGGGATCCATGGGGTGGGATGGGATCCATGGGGTGAGATGGGATCAATGGGACGGGATGGGATCAATGGGGTGGGATGGGATGGGATCCATGGGGCGGGATGGGATCCATGGGGTGGGATGGGATGGGATGGGATCAATGGGGTGGGATGGGATGGGATGGGATGGGATCCATGGGGTGGGATGGGATCAATGGGGTGGGATGGGATGGGATCCATGGGGCGGGATGGGATCCATGGGATGGGATGGGATGGGATGGGATGGAATCAATGGGATGGGATGGGATGGGATGGGATGGGATGGGATGGGATGGGATGGGATGGGATGGGATGGGATGGGATGGGAGATCCAGGGTTTTCTCTCTTTCCAGGGATGTTAAAATGGCACAGGATGGGATGGGAGATCCCAGGTTTTCCCCTCTTTTCGGGATGTTAGAATGGCACAGGATGGGATGGGAGATCCCAGGTTTTCCCTCTTTTCAGGATGTTAAGGTGGCACAGGATGGGATGGGATATCCGGGGTTTTCCCTCTTTCCAGGGATGTTAGAATGGCACAGGATGGGATGGGATATCCGGGGTTTTTCCCTCTTTTCAGGATGTTAAGGTGGCACAGGATGGGATGGGATATCCGGGGTTTTTCCCTCTTTCCAGGGATGTTAAACCCTGGATTTGGCTGGCACCTGGTGGCTCCAAGCTGCAATTCCTGCAATTCCTTCCAGAGGGGAGTTGGGAATCAGCTGGAGGGTGCATTCAAACAATTAATAGAGTAATGGATTAATTTAATAGAAGAATTAATTATTTAAAAAATATTATTGGATTATTTTAATTGAATATTTAATTGAATGTTAGTGGATTATTTTAAGAGAATAACCACGTTAATAGAATGGATTACCCTAACAAAGTAATTATTTTAATAGAATAATAAAGATTATTTTAATAGAATTTATTAAGCTAAGCCAATAGCACTGTTTTATTAGAATAATTTTTTAGAGAGTGCATTGGTTCTAACACAACAGTGGATTCTCTTTAAGAGAAGAAGGGATTATTTAAATAAATGGATTATTGTAAGAGAAAAATTGATTGTTTCAATAGAATGTGTTAGTTTAATAAAATAATGGGGGTTTCTAAGAGAAGAGGGGACCATTTTTAGGGGAATGGGGGATGAATTTTTAGGGGAATAGGGGATGAATTTTTAAGGGAATGGGGACCATTTTTAAGGGAATGTTGCACCACACACCCATTTGATATCCCAAGTGCTTAACACCCATCCTGTTCCATACCCCCATGCAGAGCCGGCCCCAAATCCCAAGGAATGGCCCCAAAATCCTGGGGAATGGCCCCAAATCCTGGGAATGGCCCAAAACCCTGGAGAATGGCCCAAAATCCTGGGGAATGGCCCCAAATCCTGGGGAATGGCCCAAAACCCTGGGGAATGGCTCAAAATCCCAGGGAATGGCCCCAAATCCCGGTTCCGGGGGCAGTCCCACCTGGCGTATCCGATGATGAGGCTCCCGAACACGGCGCCAATCCCCTGTCCCCCATGTCCCCCTGTCTGTCCCTGTGTCCCCCTGTCCGTCCCCGTGTCCCCCTGTCCGTCCCTGTCCCCCTGTCCATCCCTGTCCCCCTGTCCGTCCCCGTGTCCCCGTACCTGGCGTATCCGATGATGAGGCTCCCAAACACGGTGCCGATCCCGTCTGTCCCTGTCCCCCTGTCTGTCCCTGTCTGTCCCTGTCTGTCCCTGTCCCCCTGTCTGTCCCTGTGTCCCCCTGTCCGTCCCTGTCCCCGTACCTGGCGTATCCGATGATGAGGCTCCCGAACACGGCACCAATCCCCTGTCTGTCCCTGTCCCCCTGTCTGTCCCTGTCCGTCCCTGTCCCCCTGTCTGTCCCTGTGTCCCCCTGTCTGTCCCCCTGTCCCCCTGTCTGTCCCTGTGTCCCCCTGTCCGTCCCTGTGTCCCCCTGTCCGTCCCCGTGTCCCCGTGTCCCCGTACCTGGCGTATCCGATGATGAGGCTCCCGAACACGGTGCCGATCCCCGCCCCCGAGCCCGCCACGCCCACGGTGGCGGCGCCGGCCCCGATGAACTTGGCGGCCGTGTCGATGTCCCGGGACAGCGCCGAGCTGCGGAACTGCCGCCGGGGCTGCACGGCCAGTGACACCTGCGGGACACACCGGGGACATGGCAGGAACATGGGGACAGCTCAGGGACATGGGGACACATCAGGGACAGGGACAGCGCCGAGCTGCGGCACAGCCAGCGACACCTGCGGGACACACCGGGGACATGGGGACACATCAGGGACATGGGGACACATCAGGGACAGGGACAGTGCCGAGCTGCGGAACTGCCGCCGGGGCTGTGGCACGGCCATTGACACCTGCGGGACACACCGGGGACAGCTCAGGGACATGGGGACAGGGCAGGGGACAGCTCAGGGACATGGGGACAGGGACAGCGCCGAGCTGCGGAACTGCCGCCGGGGCTGCTGCGCGGCCAGCGACACCTGCGGGACACACCGGGGACATGGGGACACATCAGGGACATGGGGACACACCAGGGGACAGGGCAGGGACAGCCAGGTTCAGCTCGGGGACATGGGGACAGCGGAACTGCTGCCAGGGCTGCACAGGGCAGGCCAGTGACAGCTCGGGGACAGACAGGGGGACAGGGCAGGGACAGGGCAGGGACACCTCAGGGCTGGCACCCAGCAAGGGAAGGGGGGCATTGAGTCCTGAGGATGGAAGATGAGGGTGGGGATGAAGGAGCAGGATGGGGAACACGATGAGGAGCAGGATGGGGATGAGGGAGCAGGATGAAGGGTGAGGATGAAGGGTGAGGATGAAGGGTGAGGATGAAGGGTGAGGATGAAGGAGCAGGGTGAGGGAGCAGGATGGGGATCAGGATGAAGGGTGAGAATGAAGGGTGGGGATGAAGGGAGGGGATGAGGATGAGGATGAAGGATGAGGATGAAGGATGAGGATAAAGGATGAGGGTGAGGATGAAGGGTGAGGATGAAGGGCGGGGATGAAGGGTGAGGATGAAGGGTGGGGATAAAGGGAGGGGATGAAGGATGAGGATGAAGGATGAGGATGAAGGGTGAGGATGAAGGAGCAGGATGAGGGAGCAGGATGGGGATCAGGATGAAGGGTGGGGATGAAGGGTGAGGATAAAGGAGCAGGATGGGGATCAGGATGAAGGGTGAGGATGAAGGGTGGGGATGAAGGGTGGGGATGAGGATGAGGATGAAGGGTGAGGATGAAGGATGAGGATGAGGGGTGGGGATGAGGATGAGGATGAAGGGTGAGGATGAAGGGTGAGGATGAGGCCCAAGGCCAGGGCGCCTCACCTGCGCGCTCTCCTCAGGCCTGCTGAACACAGCCATGGACACGGGCCTGGCCAGAGCCCTGGAGCAGCAGCGGAACTGCAGGGACAGGACAGGGACACTGGGGACACCTGGGGACACCTGGGGACGCCAGCCCAGCCCAACCACCCCCAGCCTTCCCCACAGCCCAACCCAGACCCTGCAGCCTTGCCTGGGAGCACAGCTCAGCATCCCCAACCCTCAGCAGAACCAGGTGTTCTATGGAGCATTGAAATCCCCCAAAACACCCCAAATGTACCCAAAACTGGACAATAAGGGGTTATCAATGGGGCTGTTTCTGTTCCAGCCCCTCAGACCAATCCCACAGCCCCCAGGCCGAGCACAGCGAGGTGCCAGCCCCAGAAATCCCATTATTCCCATTTTCCCCCCATTTTCTCCCAGGAAAGGAGGGGATTCCTGAGCGACCCAAGGGAGCCCTGCCCTGCTGCTGGGAGCAGCCCCGGGCTGAGCTCGGTGCCAGCCACTCACATGTGTCACCAGAGGTCACCTTGTCCCCTCCCTGCTCAAAGCCAGCCTGAACCCGCCCGGATCCCAGCCCAGCCAGGGGGAACGGAGGGGAGGAACCCCCCAAATCCCCAATTCCCCAATAATTCCCACCGGGAATTCCCTGCCAGGGCAGCACCTACCAGCGCCGGGGAGCTGAGGAGCGCCACGGGAGCCTGCATTGTGCTGGGTCTGCAACACAAAACCGCAGAAATCACAAATAAATTAATTTAAACCAAACCAGCAGGACTCGGGTGCTGCTGTGAGCAGGCCAGCCCCGCGGGGTCACCCAGCCCTGAGCTCCTCTGTGTCCCCAGCACGGGGCACTGGCCCCAAGGTTGTGTCCCCAGCACGGCTCTGTGTCCCCAGGGCTTTGTCCCACTGACCGTGCCGGGCTTTAACCCCACTGTGTCCCAAATGTCCCCAAGGATTTAACCCCACTGTGTCCCAAATGTCCCCAAGGATTTAACACCACTGTGTCCCCAAGGATTTAACCCCATAGTGCCCCAACTGTCCCCAAGGATTCGACCCCACCGTGTCCCCCAGCTGTCCCCAAGGATTTAACCCCATAGTGCCCCAAATGTCCCCGAGGATTTAACCCCACTTTGTTCCCAACTGTCCCCAAGGATTCAACCCCACCGTGTCCCAAATGTCCCCAAGGATTTGACCCCACCGTGTCCCCAAGGTTTTACCTCCCATGTCCCCAACTATCCCTGGGCCTTTAACCCCACCGTGTCCCCAACCGTCCACAAGGATTTAACCCCACCCTGTCCCAAATGTCCCCAAGGATTTGACCCCACTGTGTCCCCAACTGTCCCCGGGGCTTTAACCCCGCCGTGTCCCCAAGGATTTGACCCCACCCTGTCCCAAATGTCCCCAAGGATTTAACACCACCGTGTCCCCAACTGTCCCCAAGGATTTAACCCCACTTTGGTACCAACTGTCCCCGGGGCTTTAACCCCGCCGTGTGCCCAAGGATTTAACCCCGCCGTGTCCCCAAGGATTTAACCCCGCCGTGTCCCAACTGTCCCCAAGGATTTAACCCCACTGTGTCCCCAAGGTTTTACCTCCCGTGTCCCCAGTTGTCCCCAAAGCTTTAACCCCACTGTGTCCCCAAAGCTTTAACCCCCGTGTCCTCAAGGTTTTAGCCCCACTGTGTCCCCGCGGCTTTAACCTCCGTGTCCCCAAGGTTTCGTCCTCACTGTGTCCCCAAGGCTTTAACCCCTCCGTGTCCCCGAGGCTTTGCCCCCCCCCGTCCCCTCCGTGTCCCCGGCTGTCCCCTCAGCCCTCGCACGGCCCCGTGTCCTCCCTCCCTCCCTCCCTCCCTCCCCGTTAATCCCCGCTCGGTGCCTGCCCCGGGCAGCTCCTCCCGCCCTCCCTCCTACACCGGCGCCCTCACGACCCCCCGAGGGCAGCGCAGGCCCCACCGCCCGCCGGGCAGCGAAGGGCACCACCCCAGCAGCACCGGCCGGGCCCGCGGCTCTGTCCAGGAGCCCCGGGAGCCGCGGGACGGGCGGGCCGGGCCGGGCCGGGTCCCACCTGCGCGGGGTCCGCTCGGGCCGGCGGCGGCGGCAGCTCTGTGGGCAGCGTCACCTTGGCCGTGTCCCCCCGGCGTCCTCCGCGCCCATTGGCTGCCGCCGCGCGCGCGCGCCCGCGCCCGCCCTCCCCATTGGCCGAGCGCCGAGGAAACCCCGCCTCCCCGCATCCGGCCATGGCGGGAAGGAGGCGGGTGGGGAGGGGCGGGGACGCGGGTGGTGATTGGTGGGTTGAGGACGGGGGCGCTCGGTGATTGAGTGAGGCAGCTGTCAATCTGGTGGTGGGCGGGAAGGGGCGGAGCCCGTGGCCCTGAGGGAGGGTTTGGGGTGAGGGAGAGTCCGGAGAGAGGAAGAGGCCGGGTGGGGAGAGGGTTTGTGGGGTTAGAGGGGGTTTGTGGGGTTAGAGGGGGTTTGTGGGGTTAGAGAGGGTTTGTGGCACCGGGAAGTGTTCTGTGAGATCTGGGAAGGATTTTTGTGTCCAGAAATGTTCTGTGGGTCCTGGGAAGATTTTTTGGGATCAGAGAGGGTTCTGTAGGACCAGGAAGGGTTCAGTGGGGTCAGAAACGTCACATTTCAGCTCGGGGTTAAACTCCTTTTTTTATATAATAACTCCTTTATTATTATTGTTATTGATATTTCTCCTTTATTTCACCACGGGTAAAATCCTGCTCCTCCCGCCATGCCTGTGGTAATTCCATGGAAATCCTGGAGCTACGCAGCCCTGGCAGGGAAAAAAACCCCAAAATTCCTAAAAATTCCCCCTGGGGATTCCTCTGGGAATGTGATCCCAAAAAAAACCCCAGAATTTTGGGGGATTTTTGGGCTTTCCAGGGACTCACGTGGCCCTGCAGAGCTCGCCCGACATCAGCCACGTCAGGAATTCCTGCTCCCAAAATTCCCTCAGGCCCTCGGAGCCTTCCAGAGCTGGAAAACTGCAAAAATAAAATAATATTTTAACATTAATTAATATTTTAATTAATTTTAATTAATTTTATTTTTAACTAATTTAATTGAATATTTTAAAATTCAGTGAAAACAGAGTTAAAGGGAAAAAAAAATATCCTGGTTTAGCATCCCCTTCTCCCAGTCCTGAATTCAATTTTGTGGGGTTTTAATATTTCCTGATGGGATAAAGACCCCAAAAGGTTGAATTTCGTCTGGAAATGGGGAAATTCTTTGGGTTTTGGGAATCCTGGTATGGGGTTTTCTGAGGGTTAGGCCTCAAAATCCTCTGGGAACCCAAAATCGGCTCCTGTCCCCCACCTCCAAACCTCATTTCTGGGGGTGTTTTCGTGGAAAAGTGTAAAAATTACAAATATCCTGAAATTCCATAAAAATAACAGCAAAAAATCCCGAAATTGTGTACAAAACACAACCAATCCCCAAAATTCTGTACAAGACACAACAAATCCTCCCAAATTCCATTAAAAACCCCAAAATGCCCTGGAATTCTGTACAAATCCCAACAAATCCCCTAATTCCATTTAAAAAACCCCAAAATTTCCATTAAAAAGCCAACAAATTCCCCGAATTCTATAAAAAACCCACCAAAATACCCCCAAATTCTGCACGAATCCCAACAAATCCCCGAATTCCATTTTTAAAAAAAATCCCTAAAATCCCCCGAATTTCCACTAAAAACCCAACAAATCCCTGAATTCCATTAAAAAAACCCTCAAAAATAACCCGAATTTCCACTAAAAACCCAACAAATCCCTGAATTCCATTAACAAACCCCTCAAAAATAACCCGAATTTCCACTAAAAACCCAACAAATCCCTGAATTCCATTAAAAAAAACCTTCAAAAATAACCCAAATTTCCATTAAAAACCCAACAAATCCCCTGAATTCCATAAAAACCCACCAAAACACCCCCAAATTCTGCACGAATCCCAACAAATCCCCGAATTTCATTTTTTATAAAATCTCCCAAATTTCCATTAAAAACCCAACAAATCCCTGAATTCCATTAAAAAAAACCCCTCAAAAATAACCCAAACTTCCACTAAAAACCCAACAAATCCCTGAATTCCATTTAAAAACCCCTCAAAAATAACCTAAACTTCCATTAAAAACCCAACAAATCCCCGAATTCCATTAATAAACCCGTCAAAAATAACCCAAACTTCCATTAAAAACCCAACAAATCCCTGAATTCCATTAATAAACCCCTCAAAAATAACCCAAATTTCCACTAAAAACCCAACAAGTCCCTGAATTCCATTTAAAAAAAACCCTCTAAAATAACCCAAACTTCCATTAAAAACCCAACAAATCCCTGAATTCCATTTAAAAAAACCCTCAAAAATAACCCAAATTTCCATTAAAAACCCAACTGCTCCCCCAAATTCCATTTAAAGAAACCCCAAAAATACCCTAAATTTCCTTTAAAAAAAACCCCAAATACCCCGAATTTCCATAAAACCACCCCAAATTCCCACAGAAACCCCAAATTCCCCCATCCCGCTTTCCCTTCCCGCCTCACCTCTGCTTTTCCCGGTTTTTCCCGAGCCATCCCGGGAACCCTTTGGCTCCCGGAGCTCCCAAATCCGAATTTTCCCCGTCCCCGGCCCCTTTTGGGGTCTCTGCCTCCCTCCTGAGCAGCTCCGCGCTGTCGCTGGGAAAGGAAAAGGGGGAAAAAAAATGGGAAAATTCCCGAGGTGATCCCAAAAATCCAGCAGAGGGTGCCAGGATCCCGCTGCGCCAGAAATCCCGGAGGGAAGGATGGGAAAAGGGGTTGGGGAAAAGATGGGAAAATCCCAATTCCAAAGAGGGAAAAACACCAGGGACGCTGGGATTGGGGAACGGGGGAGTTTGGGGATTCGGGAATTGGGGAGTTTGGGAATTTTGGGGTTCTGGAATTGGGGATTCGGGAATTGGGGAGTTGGGGGTTCGGGAATTGGGAATTGGGGAGTTTGGGGGTCCGGGAATTGGGAATTGGGGATTCGGGAATTGGGGATTTTGGGGGTTCTGGAATTGGGGAATTGGGGATTTTGGGGGTTCGGGAATTTGGGGATTTGGGGAGTTTGGGCGTTCGGGAATTGGGGATTCGGGGAGTTTGGGGTTTCGGGAATTGGGGATTCGGGGAGTTTGGGGGTTCGGGAGTTTGGGATCTGGGGAGTTTGGGGGTTCAGGAATTGGGGAATTGGGGAGTTTGGGGAATTTGGGATTGGGGATATTGGGAGTTTGGGGGTTCGGGAATTGGGGAGTTTGGGGATTCAGGAATTGGGGATTCGGGAATTGGGGAATTGGAACTGGGGAGTTTGGGGGTTCTGGAATTGGGCAATTGGGGATTTTGGGGGTTCGGGAATTCGGGAGTTTGGGAATTTGGGGAATTTGGGATTGGGGATTCGGGAATTGGGGAATTGGGGAGTTTGGGGGTCCGGGAATTGGGGAATTTGGGGAATTTGGGATTGGGGATTCGGGAATTGGGGAATTGGGGATATTGGAATTGGGGAATTGGGGAGTTTGGGCGTTCGGGAATCGGGGAACTGGGGAGTTTGGGGATTCGGGAATTGGGGAATTTGGGGAATTTGGGATTCGGGAATTGGGGAGTTTGGGGGTTCGGGAATTCGGGAGTTTGGGAATTGGGGGAATTTGGGATTGGGGATTCTGGAATTGGGGATTCGGGGAGTTTGGGGGTTCGGGAATTGGGGATTTGGGGAGTTTGGGGGTTCAGGAATTGGGGAACTGGGGAGTTTGGGGGTTCGGGAATTGGGGAACTGGGGAGTTTGGGGGTTCAGGAATTTGGGAGTTTGGGAATCAGGGAATTGGGAAATTGGGGATTCTGGAATTGGGGAATTTGGGAATCAGGGAATTGGGGAATTTGGGAATTCAGGATTCGGGGAGGTCGGGAATTGGGGGGGTTGGGAAGGTTGAGGAATTTGGGAATTGAGGAATTGAGGGATTCGGGAATTGAGGAATTGGGGAATTCAGGACTTGGGGAATTCGAGAATTTGCAGGATTTGGGAGTTCGGGGAATTGGGAAATTTGGGGATTCGGGAATTGGGAACTGGGGAATTTGGGAACTGGAGAGATTGGGAATTGGGGGAATCGGGGACTTTGGGAAGTGGGGAGTTTGGGATTCAGGGATTCGGGAATTGGGGGATGTGGGGATTCAGGAACTCAGGGATTTGGGAACTCAGGGATTCGGGAATTGGGGAATTCGGGGACTCAGAGTCTGAGGAATTGGGAATGCGGGCTCGGGGGCTTTGGGAGCGGGAGCTCACTGCCTTTTCCTCTCGCGCCGGGCCAGCAGCCACTCCACGAAGTTCTTGCGCAGGACGTGGTCCATGGTGCGGCTGTAATCGCTGGCCAGGGTGGCCTCGGAGTAACGGCGGGACAGACGGACAGCGGGGACAGACGGGCTGGCAGGGGGACACGGGGTCACGGGGACAGCGGGGACAGGGGGACAGGGGGGACGGGGGGACAGACGGACAGTGGGGACAGACGGGCTGGCAGGGGGACAGCGGGGACAGCGGGGACAGCGGGGACAGGGGGACAGCGGGGTCAGGGGGACAGCGGGGACAGACGGACAGGGGGACAGCGGGGGCTGATCCCGTGCGTTTGGGGCGGATTCCCTGGATTTGGGGCTGATCCAGGGAGCCCGCCCCAAACCCATGGACTCCGCCCCGAGGGGCACGAGAAGGCTCCGGGCTCCCCGGTCCCGGTCCCCGCTCACCCCGGGCCGTTCCCGGTTCCTCATTCCCGGTTCCCGTTCCCTGCTCACCCCGGGGCCGCTCCCGGTTCCCCGTTCCCGGTTCCCGGTCCCCGCTCACCCCGGGCCGTTCCCGGTCCCGGTTCCCGGTCCTGGTCCCTCTCTCATCCTGGGGCCGTTCCCGTTCCCGTTCCCGGTTCCCGTTCCCCGCTCACCCCGGGGAAGTTCCCCGCTCAGCCCGGGGCCGTTCCCGTTCCCGGTTCCGGTTCCCGTCCCCCGCTCACCCCGGGCCGTTCCCGGTTCCCGGCTCCCGGTCCTGGTCCCTCTCTCACCCCGTTCCCATTCCCAGTTCCCGTTCCCCTCTCACCCCGTTCCCGTTCCCCGCTCACCCCGGGGCCGTTCCCGGTTCCCTGGTTCCCGGTTCCTGTTCCCCTCTCACCCCGTTCCCATTCCCGGTTCCCGGTTCCCCGTTCCCCGCTCACCCCGGGCCGTTCCCGTTCCCGGTTCCCCGTTCCCGTTCCCGGTTCCCGTTCCCGTTCCCATTCCCCACTCGCCCCGTTCCCATTCCCCGTTCCCATTCCCGGTTCCCGTCCCCCGCTCACCCCGTTCCCATTCCCCGTTCCCCGGTTCCCGGTTCCCGTCCCCGCTCACCCCGTTCCCATTCCCGGTTCCCGTCCCCGCTCACCCCGTTCCCATTCCCCGTTCCCATTCCCATTCCCGGTTCCCGTTCCCCGCTCACCCCGGGCCATTCCCGGTTCCCGTCCCCGCTCACCCCGTTCCCGGTTTCCCGTTCCCATTCCCGGTTCCCGGTTCCCGTCCCCGCTCACCCCGTTCCCATTCCCGGTTCCCATTCCCGTTCCCCGCTCACCCCGGGCCGTTCCCCGTTCCCATTCCCGTCCCCGCTCACCCCGGGCCGTTCCCCGTTCCCATTCCCGGTTCCCGTTCCCCGCTCACCCCGCGCTCTCCTCCGCGCCCGCCGCTCCCATCCGGGCCAGCAGCAGCAGCAGCGGCAGCAGCGGCAGCGCCCGCAGCGCCCTCGGGGCCATTTTGCTCCTCCCGGCCGGGATTCCCTCGGGATCTCCGGGATCTCCGGCACCTGCGGCGCGCCCGGGATGCGGTTCCGGCCCCGCTCCGCTCCCCGAGCTCTGGAATTCGCGGCGGGAACGCCCCGGGACCATTCCCCCCCTTCCCAGCCCCAGGGCCACGGAGAGACAGAGCCAGAATTCCCATTTTCCCTCTGCAATTCCCATTTTCCCTCTGCAATTCCCATTTTCCCCGCACAATTCCCATTTTCCCCGTGCAATTCCCATTTGCCCCAGAATAACAATTTTCCCAGAAATTCCCCTTTTTTTTTTAATTTTTTTTTTTCCCCCCACGGAATTCCTATTTTTCCCCCGGAATTCCCGTATTTCCCAAAATTCCCATTTCTCCCTGGAATTCCAATTTTCCCCCACAAATTCCCATTTTCCCCTGTAGTTCCAATTTTTTCCCGTGGAATTCCGATTTTTCCCCCAGAAATTCCCATTTCTCCCTGTAGTTCCCATTTCTCCCTGGAATTCCAATTTTCCCCAGAAATTCCCATTTTCCCCCTGGAGTTCCAATTTTTTCCCGTGGAATTCCAATTTCTCCCCCAGAAATTCCCATTTCCCCCTGTAGTTCCCATTTCCCCTTGGAATTCCAATTTTCCCCAGAAATTCCCATTTCCCCCTGTAGTTCCCATTTCTCCCTTGGAATTCCAATTTCTCCCCCAGAAATTCCCATTTCTCCCTGGAATTCCAATTTTCCCCCAGAATTCCCATTTCTCCCTGTAGTTCCCATTTCTCCCTGGAATTCCAATTTTCCCCAGAAGTTCCAATTTTCCCCCAGAATTCCCATTTCTCCCTGTAGTTCCCACTTCTCCCTGGAATTCCAATTTTCCCCAGAAATTCCCGTTTTCCCCCTGTAGCTCCCATTTTCCCCCCACAATTCCAGCATTTCTCCCCCAGAAATTCCCATTTTTCCCTGTAGCTCCCATTTTCCCCCCACAATTCCAGCATTTCTCCCCAAATTTCCCCTTTTCCCGGGATTTCTCACCTCCCTGTGCGGGTTCCCAGCAGCTCTGAGGCCCCGGGGCCGCTCGGGGCCGTTTTTATCCCCACTCCCGAGGGTATCCAGGAAATCCAGCCGGGAACTGGGGCCATTCCCAGCAGGAAATCACCTCGGAAAATATTGACATTAATGGCAATTAAACATTTCTGCATCGGGGCATTAATGGGGCCCTGACTCCATGGAAAACCCCCCCAGAATTCCCATTTTTGCCATGGAAAAAACCCCAGCCTGCTCCTTCTTTGGTGAATCCTCGGATTTCAGGCGCCTGCCAGCCCCAAATCCAGCGTTTGCTCCCCAAAAATGGGACCTCCAAGAGGGAATTCGGGATGGAGAGGGGCAGATCCAGTCTGGGATTCCCAAATCTCATTTAGGAATTGCCATGGACACCCCATTCCCAGATCCCATCCCAGGAGAGGCTCTCCCTGCTCCATGGATACCCCAATCCCACATCCCATATCCCAGATCCCATCCTGCCCCACGGACCCCATTCCCAGATCCCATTCCCAGATCCCAATCCCATTCTGCTCCATGGATGCCCCATTCCCAATCCCATTCCCCATTCCCAGATCCCATATCCCACCCCGCTCCATGGATGCCCCATTCCCATATCCCATTTCCAGATCCCAATCCCATATCTCATCCTGATCCAATTCCCTATTCCCAATCCCATTCCCAGATCCCATATCCCAATCCCACCCCACTCCATGGATACCCCAATCTCATATCCCATTTCCAGATCCCAATCCCATATCTCATCCTGCTCCAATTCCCTATTCCCAATCCCATTCCCAGATCCCATTCCCCATTCCCAATCCCATATCCCAATCCCACCCCACTCCATGGATACCCCAATCCCATATCCCGCTCCATGGATACCCCATTCCCCATTCCCATTCCCAATCCCATTCTCCATTCTCAGATCCCATATCCCATTCCCATATCCCGCTCCATGGATACCCCATTCCCCCATTATTCCCCATATCCATTCCCATTCCCCGCTCCATGGATACCCCATTCCCATTCCCCATTCCCATTCCCATTCCCTGCTCCATGGATACCCCATTCCCCCATTGTTCCCCATATCCCAATCCCATTCCCTGCTCCATGGATACCCCATTCCCATTCCCCCATTATTTCCCATTCCCCGCTCCATGGATACCCCATTCCCCCATTGTTCCCCATTCCCTATCCTATTCCCCACTCCATGGATACCCCATTCCCCTATTGTTCCCCATATCCATTCCCATTCCCCACTCCCCGTTCCATGGATACCCCATTCCCCCATTATTCCCTGTTTCCCCATTATTCCCCATTCCCCTCTCCATGGATACCCCATTCCCCATTATTCCCCGTTATTCCCCATTCCCCGTTCCATGGATACCCCATTCCCCATTATTCCCCATTCCCAATCCCATTCCCCTCTCCATGGATACCCCATTCCCCCATTATTCCCCCATTATTCCCCATATCCATTCCCAATCCCATTCCCCGTTCCATGGATACCCCATTCCGCATTATTCCCCATTCCCCCATTATTCCCCATTCCCCCATTATTCCCCATTCCCCCATTGTTCCCCATTCCCCGTTCCATGGATACCCCATTCCCCATTATTCCCCATTCCCATTCCCAATCCCATTCCCCGTTCCATGGATACCCCATTCCCCCATTATTCCCCATTCCCTGCTCCATGGATACCCCATTCCCCGTTATTCCCCAATCCCATTCCCCTCTCCATGGATACCCCATTATTCCCCATTATTCCCCATTATTCCCCATTATTCCCCGTTATTCCCCGTTATTCCCCATATCCAATCCCATTCCCTGCTCCATGGATACCCCATTCCCCATTGTTCCCCGTTATTCCCCCATTATTCCCCATTCCCCGTTCCATGGATACCCCATTCCCCATTATTCCCCATTATTCCCCGTTCCCAATCCCATTCCCTGCTCCATGGATACCCCATTATTCCCCATTATTCCCCATTATTCCCCGTTATTCCCCATATCCAATCCCATTCCCCGCTCCATGGATACCCCATTCCCCATTATTCCCCAATCCCATTCCCCTCTCCATGGATACCCCATTATTCCCCATTATTCCCCATTCCCCGTTCCATGGATATCCCATCCCCCATTATTCCCCATTATTCCCCAATCCCATTCCCCGTTCCATGGATACCCCATTATTCCCCATTATTCCCCATTATTCCCCATTATTCCCCATTATTCCCCATTATTCCCCGTTATTCCCCGTTATTCCCCGTTATTCCCCATAAGCCGCGGCCGTTATCGCTCATTAGGGGCCATTAGGCGCTAATTACCCACCCGGGGGGGCCCAATTAGCGCCGTTCCCGTCCGGGCCGGGCCGTGCCCGGGAGCACCGGGAAAAGCGGGAATTCTTATCCCGGGATCTTCACGGTGCGTGCTCCGGGGCAATCACCGCGTTTATGGCACCGCTCGGGGCCATATTCCCGATTTTCCCCCTCATTAGGGGGGGATTAATGGGGTGAGAGCAATTCCCGGCCGCTCCCGGTGATCCCGGAACATCTGGAGCGGGGAGGGGCGGGACTGAGCGCCAGATGTGCGCGGGGGGGATCCCGGGAATTGCCAGGAAAGAGGGAATTGTCCCAAAAAACCGGTGCGAACCCCGGGAATCCCAGAGAAACCCGGGAATTGCCAGGAAAGAGGGAATTGTCCCAAAAACCGGTGCGAACCCCGGGAATTCCCGGGAATTGCCAGAAAAGCGGGAATTGTCCCAAAAACCGGTGCAAACCCCTCCCTTCCCCAGCCCCAGCTCTTTCCTGGGATTCTCAGGAATTCACAGAAAAGCGGGAATTGTCCCGAATCCTGTTACAAACCCCGGCTCCTTCCTGGAATTCTCAGGATTCCCAGAAAAGCGAGAATTGTCTCAAATCCCGGTGCAAACCCCGGTGCAAACCCCGGGAATTCCCAGGAAATCCCAGAAAAGCGGGAATTGTCCCGAATCCCGGTGCAAACCCCAGGAATTCCCGGGAAATCCCAGAAAAGCGGGGATTGTCCCAAACCCCGGTGCAAACCCCAGGAATTCCCAGGAAATCCCAGAAAAGCGGGAATTGTCCCGAATCCCGGTGCAAACCCCAGGAATTCCCAGGAAATCCCAGAAAAGCGGGAATTGTCTCAAACCCCGGTGCAAATCCCAGGAATTCCCGGGAATTGCCAGAAAAGCGGGAATTGTCCCGAATCCCGACGCAAACCCCAGGAATCCCAGAGAATTCCAGGAATTGTCCCGAATCCCGGCGCAAACCCCGGGAATTCCCAGGGAATCCCAGGAATTCCCAGGAAATCCCAGGAATTCCCAGGAATTGCCCGAAAAGCGGGAATTGTCTCAAATCCCGGTGCAAACCCCGGGAATTGCCAGAAAAGCGGGAATTGTCCCAAACCCCGGCTCCACCCCAGGAATTCCCAGAAAATCCCAGAAAAGCGGGAATTGTCCCGAATCCCGGTGCAAACCCTGGGAATCCCAGGAAATCCCAGAAAAGCGGGAATTGTCCCGAATCCCGGTGCAAACCCCAGGAATTCCCAGGAAATCCCAGAAAAGCGGGAATTGTCCCGAATCCCGGCGCAAACCCCGGGAATTCCCAGAGAATTCCAGGAATTGTCCCGAATCCCGGTGCAAACCCCGGGAATTGCCAGAAAAGCGGGAATTGTCCCGAATCCCGGCGCAAACCCCGGGAATTCCCAGGAAACCCCAGGAATTCCCAGGAAATCCCAGGAATTCCCAGGAATTGCCCGAAAAGCGGGAATTGTCTCAAATCCCGGTGCAAACCCCGGGAATTGCCAGAAAAGCGGGAATTGTCCCAAACCCCGGCTCCACCCCAGGAATTCCCAGAAAATCCCAGAAAAGCGGGAATTGTCCCGAATCCCGGCGCAAACCCCAGGAATTCCCGGGAAATCCCAGAAAAGCGGGAATTGTCCCAAACCCCAGGAATTCCCGGGAATTGGCAGAAAAGCGGGAATTGTCCCAAACCCCGGCTCCACCCCAGGAATTCCCAGAAAATCCCAGAAAAGCGGGAATTGTCCCGAATCCCGGTGCAAACCCTGGGAATCCCAGGAAATCCCAGAAAAGCGGGAATTGTCCCGAATCCCGGTGCAAACCCCAGGAATTCCCAGGAAATCCCAGAAAAGCGGGAATTGTCCCGAATCCCGGTGCAAACCCCAGGAATTCCCAGGAAATCCCAGAAAAGCGGGAATTGTCCCAAATCCCGGTGCAAACCCCAGGAATTCCCAGGAAATCCCAGAAAAGCGGGAATTGTCCCGAATCCCGGTGCAAACCCCAGGAATTCCCAGGAAATCCCAGAAAAGCGGGAATTGTCCCGAATCCCGGCGCAACCCCCGGGAATTCCCAGAAAAGCGGGAATTGTCCCAAACCCCGGCTCCACACCCCGGGAATCCCAGAGAATCCCAGGGATTGCCAGAAAAGCGGGAATTGTCCCAAATCCCGGCTCCACACCCCGGGAATTCCCAGGGAATCCCAGGAAAGCGGGAATTGTCCCAAACCCCGGTGCAAACCCCAGGAATCCCAGAGAAACCCAGGAATTGTCCCGAATCCCGGTGCAAACCCCGGGAATTCCCGGGAATTCCCAGAAAAGCGGGAATTGTCCCAAACCCCGGCTCCACACCCCGGGAATCCCCAGGAATTGCCAGAAAAGCGGGAATTGTCCCGAATCCCGGCGCAAATCCCAGGAATTCCCGGGAATTCCCAGAAAAGCGGGAATTGTCTCAAATCCCGGTGCAAACCCCGGGAATTGCCAGAAAAGCGGGAATTGCCCCAAACCCCGGTGCAAACCCTGGGAATTCCCAGAAAATCCCAGAAAATCGGGAATTGTCCCGAATCCCGGTGCAAACCCTGGGAATTCCCAGAAAATCGGGAATTGTCCCGAATCCCGGTGCAAACCCCGCCCTCGCCCAGCCCCGGGGGCTCCATCCCGGGAAACCCAAGCGGGGCTGGAATCCCGGGAAATTCGGATCCCAAAGGGATTCGGGAGCCGGAATCGGGGAAAACGGGGTTGGGAAGGACCTCGGGGATTTGGGGACGGATCCATCCCTTCCTGCCTTCCCAAAATTGGAATTTTAGGATATTTTTTTTCCCCTCTGAGATCACCAAAACTTCAGGAAAACGGCAGGAAATTCCCAATTTTGGGTCCAATCCCCAAATTCCTCCCTTCAGGAATTTCCAAAACCTCTTGGGAGCTGGGGGGAAACAAAAAAATCCAATTTTGAGGTGGTTTCACCCCATTTTAGGTCCTTTTTCCCCATTTTTGGGGTGGTTTTTTCCCTCTCCCCCCCCTTCCATTTTTTTTTTTTCCCATTTTTGGGTGCTTCTTCCCAATTTTTTGAATTTTTTCCCCCATTTTTGGGGTGGTTTTTTCCCTCTCCCCCCCCTCAATTTTTTTAAATTTTTCCCCCATTTTTGGGTGCTTCTTCCCAATTTCTGGGATTTTTTTCCCATTTTGGGGCTTTTCTTCCCAATTTTTTTATTTTTTTCCCCATTTTTGGGTGGTTTTTTCCCTATTTTTGGGGTTTTTTTCCCCTCTCATTTCTCAGCCTTCTGCCCCTCATCCAGCAAATCCCAATCCCAAAAAATCCCAGCTGGGAATCAGGGATGGATCCAGAGCTGGGAATGGATTTTTATCCCCACTTTGGGGTTTTTTTTGGGAAGGGGCGATTTCACTGAATATCGAGGGATTTTTATTGAATTTTGTAGTTTTTAATTGAATTTTGTAGATTTTTAATTGAATTTTGTAGATTTTTAATTGAATTTTGTGGGTTTTTAATTGAATTTTGAGGGTTTTTTTCTTTTTTTTTTTTTCAATTTTAAGTTTTCTAATTTCAATGTTGACTTTTGAACTTGAACTTTGAGATTTTTTAAAGTTGAATTTTTTAAATTGAATTCCGAGGGGTTTTAAATTTGAATTTCGAGGGTTTTTTTTTTTTTTACTTGAATTTTTAAATTTTTTTTTTTAATTTAATTTATTCATCCAGGAACGCCCCCACAGGCTGGGATGGGCTTGGAGCGCTGGGATCCCGAATTTCCCAGAATTAAACCCAAAAATTCCCGGGATTCCAGCCCGGGAGGGGGAGCCGGAGGGGTTTTCCCACAAATCCCGGGATTTTCGGGATTCCTTTGGATGAATTTTCCTTCGAGCGCGGGTCCGAGGGGGGGCGCGGCTGCGTCTCCTTTTTGAGGTTAAAAAATTCATTTTTGGGTGTCCCGAGTGAGGGTAAATTGATTTATTGAGCGGTGAATTCCCCCCTCAGCCTGGGGGGGGGAATAAAAAACAAAATAAAATAATAAAATAAAATAAAATAAAATAAAATAAAATAAAATAAAATTAAATTAAATTAAAATAAAATAAAAATAAAATAAAATAAAAATAAATCCGCCTGGATTTTTTGGAGGCACAGAACCAGCCCGAGCCCAGCCCAATCCTCCACCACTAACTTGGGAATTTTCCCACATTTTTTAGGATTTTTCCCACAATTTTCCCCACATCTTTCAAGATTTTTTTTCTCGCATTTTTCTGGATTTTAAAAACTTTTATTTTTCCACATTTCCAAAGACTTCTCCCACTTTTTTTTTTTTATTTCTTCCCACATTTTTTAGGGATTTATCCACATTTTTATAAGATTTTTTCCCCCATATTCTTAGGAATTTTTTCCCTATATTTCTAAAGAATTTTTCCACATATTTTTAAAATCTTTTTCCCCATTTATTTTCGATTTTTTTCCCCCCATTTTAAAGATTCCCCCCCCCATTTTTTAAAGCTTTTTTCCCCCCCATTTTTTGAGGAGTTTTTTTCGTATTTTTAAGGTATTTTTTCAGGAGTGTTCCCCAATATTTTTTTTCAGCATTTTTTTAGGATTTTTCCCCATTTTTTAAAGATTTTTCCCCCATTTTCCAGGATTTTTCCCCTTTTTTAGGATTTTTCCCCCATTTTTCAGGAGTGTTCCCCAGTTTTTTTTCAGCATTTTTTTTAGTATTTTTCCCCCATTTTTCAGGAGTTTTCCCCAATTTTTTTTTCAGCATTTTTTTAGGATTTTCCCCATTTTTTTAGGATTTTTCCCCATTTTCCAGGATTTTCCCCCATTTTCCAGGATTTTCCCCCATTTTCCAGTATTTTTCCCCATTTTTTAGGATTTTTCCCCATTTTTTTAGGATTTTCCCCCATTTTCCAGGATTTTCCCCCCATTTTTCAGGAGTGTTCCCCCGGTTTTTTTCAGCATTTTTTTAGGATTTTTCCCCATTTTTTTAGGATTTTTCCCCCATTTTTTTAGGATTTTTCCCCCATTTTTTTAAGATTTTTTCCCCCATTTTTCAGGAGTTTTCCCCAATTTTTTTTCAGCATTTTTTTAGGATTTTCCCCCATTTTTTTAGGATTTTCCCCATTTTCCAGGATTTTCCCCCATTTTCCAGGATTTTCCCCCATTTTCCAAGATTTTCCCCCATTTTCCAGGATTTTCCCCCATTTTCCCGCTCCCTCAGAGGCGGGCCCGGGGCGGGGCTGCCCTCACTCATTACGAGCCGCGCTCATTAAGCGCTGCCCTCGTTAAGAGTTAATGAGAGCGCGGGGGGGAACGGGGGAGCCGCCATTGGAGCCCCCCAAAGACCCCGGAGACCCCAAAAACCCCCCCGGAGACCCCAAAAATCCCCCCGGAGACCCCCAGATCCCAAAGCCCCGGTGCCACCGGAGCCCCCCCAAAGCCCTCGGAGACCCCCGGGACCCCTGAGCCCCCAACCCAACCCCGGTGTCCCCGGAGCCCCCGAGACCCCGGCCCAGCCCCGGAGCCCCCGGTGCCCCCCGAACCCTCAGCCCCCGGTGCCCTCCGAGCTCCCCCGAGCCCCCGGCCCAGCCCCGGAGCCCCCCGAGCCCCCCGGTGTCCCCCAGCCCAGTCCCGACCGTACCCCCGGGGCTCCCCCGGTACCCCCGGCTCAGCCCCGCAGCCCCCGAGCTCCCCCGAAACCCCCGAAACCCCAGCTCAGCCGTGGGGTCCCAGAGCCCCCGGAGCCCCCCGAGCTCTTGGTCCGCGATCCCCGGAGCCCCCGGCCCGGCTCCCGACCCAGCCCCGGTGCCCCCGGAACCCCCGGAGCCCCCCAAGCCCCCAGCCCAGCCCCGGAGCCCCCAGCCCAGATCCCGGTGCCCCCAGAGCCCCCGGCCCAGCCCCGGTGCCCCCAGAACCCCCAGCCCAGCCCCGGTGCCCCCGGCCCAGCCCCGGTGTCCCCCAGCCCAGCCCAGATCCCGGTGTCCCCAGAGCCCCCAGCCGAGCCCCCGGTGCCCCCAGAACCCCCAGTGCCCCCAGCCCAGCCCCGGAACCCCCGGCCCAGCCCCGGTGCCCCCAGCCCAGCCCCGGAACCCCCGGTGCCCCCCGAGCCCCCAGCCCAGCCCCGGTGCCCCCCGAGCCCCCAGCCCAGTCCCGGTGCCCCCGGCCCAGCCCCGGAACCCCCGGTGCCCCCCGAGCCCCCAGCCCAGCCCCGGTGCCCCCAGCCCAGCCCAGCCCCGGTGCCCCCAGAGCCCCCAGCCCAGCCCCCGGTGCCCCCAGCCCAGCCCAGCCCCGGTGCCGCCGCCGCCGCCCCGCGGGGTCGGGGCCCGGGGGTGCCGCTTTGGGCGGTGGGCTCGGGGTGGGCTCGCTGCTATTTTCAACCCAGCTCCGAGCTAAAAATAAAAACTGTCCCGAAAAGGCAGCGGGGGAGCGCGGAGGGGCCGCTTTGGGGGGGGGGGGGGGGCGTGTGTGGGGGGGTCCCTTTGTGCCCGCGCCGCCCCCGGAACCCGCCCGGGGGTCCCGGCAGCCCCGGGGGGAGGGGGCGAGCCCGGGGCTGGCGCCAGGGCCCTCCCGGCCCCTTTGAAGCCGAAGTTTTTTACACCCAGAAAATCCCATTGAGGCTCCGGGGGGAGGGGACGGAGGGGAGGGAGGGGAGGGGGCGGCCATGGGGGGGGGGGGGGAGGGGCGCAGCAGATGGGACCGAGGAGCCCCCGGTGGGGGTTGGGGGAGGATTTGGGGGGGGGGTCTGGGGGGGGGGTTCCGGGTGTGGACGCGCCCCCCCCCCCCCTCATCCCGAGGAGCAACAACGGACCGGGATTCAAACAAGCAAATAAATGACGGAATAAATAAATAAACGAATAAATAAATAAATAAATAAATGGAAACGAGCCCGGCGGCCGCCGCCCCCTCCCCCCCGGCCCGGCCCCTCCCCCGGCCCTCCCCCCTCCCCACCACGTGGCTTCGCCCCGCGAACGTTTCCGCGCTCGCCCTCGCCCCTCCGCGCCCCCCGCCCGGTGTCCGGTGCCGCTCCGGGGCCGCTCGGGGCCGCCTCGGGGGCCCCGCAGCCACCGGCGCCACCGCCCTGCCCGCCGGGGCCGCTCCCTCCTCTCCTCTCCTTCCTCCTCCTCCTCCTCCTCCTCCTCCTCCTCCAGCGGCCGCCGCCCCCCTCCCCAACGGCACCGAAATCCGCTCGGCAGAAGGGGGGAGAAAAAAAACCCTAAAAAAACAACAAAAAGACCAAAAAAAAGGGAAAAAAAGAAACCAACCAGAGGGGGAAAAAAATCCGGGGCGAAGCTCGGGGGGCGCAGCGGAGCCGCCCCGCGCCGGCAGCGCGCGGCCGGAGCCCCCCGAGCCCCCCGGAGCCATGAACAAGCTCTACATCGGGAACCTGCCCGAGGGCGTCACCGCCGCCGAGCTGGAGAAAGTGTTCGCCGAGCACCAGATCTCCTTCAGCGGCCAGTTCCTCGTCAAGTCCGGCTATGCCTTTGTGGACTGCCCCGACGAGCAGTGGGCCATGAAAGCCATCGAAACTTTCTCGGGTGAGGCGCGCAGCCAGCCCGAGCCCTTCCCAAACCCCCAAATCCCAAACCCCCAAACCTCCAAACCCCCAAATCCCCAAACCTCCCAACCCCGAAATCCCCAAACCCCGAAACCCTCAAATCCCCGAAGCCCGAAATCCCAAACCCTCAAATCCCAAACCCTCAAATCTCAAACCCTCAAATCCCCCAAATCTCAAACCCCCAAATCCTCAAATCCCCCCAATCCCAAACCCCCAAATCCTCAAATCCCCAAGCCCCCAAATCCCAAACTCTCAAACCCCCAAACCCCAGCCCCGAGATCCCTCCCGGCCCCGAGATCCCGACCCTCTCGATCCCTCCCGGACCCCCAGAGCTTCCTGAGCCCCCTCATCAATCCCGACCCCCCAAATCCCTCCCGAGCCCCCAAATCCCCCCCAAATCCCGACCCCCCAAATCCCGACCCCTCGATCCCTCCCGATCCCTTCAGACCCCGAAATCCCTCCCGAATCCCGAAAATCCCGAGCCCCAAAATCCCTCCCGACCCCCAGCCCCTCCTGTCCTCCCCAAACCCCCCGGACCCCTCCGGACCCCCCAAACCCCCCGGACCCCCCAAATCCCGACCCCCAGCCCCTCCCCCTCCAATCCCCGCTTTTTGTCCCTTCCCCGAAATCGCGGCCGGGACGGGGACACGAAGCGACCCCGAACCCGCGGGGGTCCCCAGGATCTGCGCCCCCCAAAGCCCCGGGGTCCCCCCGGAGCCGCTCCCGGGGCCCCGCGGACTTTGCCCGTCCGGGGGCGAGGTCGCCATGCTGGGAGCAGCCGGGCAAGAGCTCGGCAAGAGGCAAATTTGGGGGCAAATCGGGAATTTTGAGGCTTTTTTAAATTTATTTTTTTTCCCCTCTTCCTGTCCATCTCCTTCCACCCGCCGGATTCTTTTCCTTCTTCGCTGTTCCCTCCTAAAAAAATAAAAAAATTAAATTATAAAGCATGGACCGAGCCCGCAGCGAGGGGAATCCCTCTCCATTTTCCGGGAGAAATCCTCCATCCCTGAGCAATCCCCAATTCGGAGCTTTCCGGCGGGGGAGAAAAAAAAGGGAGGGAATTTTCTCCAAAGGCTTTTCCTGGAGGGCTGAAAGAAAACGGGGGGGGGGAAAATTCTCCAAATCCACCCCAAAAAAACACCAAAAAAAACCCCAAAAATCTCATCCCTGGGATCCTTCCGGGCTGAAATATTCCCGAGGAACAATTCCAGAGGCACCACTCCCCCCTCTGGAACCTCGCGTTCCATCAAAATCCACTCGCGAGCGGTGTCTGGGTGGAATTCGGGCAGGAATTCGGCGGGGAGGGAAATCCCCATTTGGTGAAAATTCCCCCTTTTTGTATCCCCGAGTTTTCCCTCGCAGATTTTTTCCAACCCCCGGGTTTTGTTTTGCAGGGAAAGTGGAGCTCCATGGGAAGCAGCTGGAGATCGAGCACTCGGTGCCCAAAAAGCAAAGGTAAAGGTGGAGTTTGAATTGATTTTTAATTGATTTTTAATTGATTTTTTCTCAATCGTTATCGTCGGAATCATTAATTTGTGGCGAGGGCGGAAACAGGAGACGGAAAAAGCCAAAAATTTCCACCTAAAAATGTGAAAAAAACGAAGAAGCGTCGGAGATTTTAGGCTGGGATTTGCCCCATTGAGCTGAGTTTCATGAATTCATTAAACATTTCATGAATTAATTGATTTTTTTTTTTCCCCCAAAGAAAACTCAACCTGCGAGTTTTTCATTAAATTAAAAGGGAGGGGAAAAAAAAGGTGAAATCAAGAATTCTCCAGGCGCTGCCTGAGGTGATGGATGGCTTTGGGCTGGGATTCCCAAACTTGTGGAAGAATTTCCCGGCTCCTTTTGGCGCCTGGGCTGGGAAATGAGGCGAAATCCTTTGTTTTGGGAGACGGAAAATTCAAACAAAAATCGAAAAAAATTAATTAAAAAAAAAAAATCTTATTTAAAAAGTGATTTTTTTTGCTGGGATAAAAAGAACAAAACCAGCGCGCTGCTGCTGAGGGCGGGCAGGGGTGAAATCCTGGCTGAATTGCGGGGGTTTTTGGGGTGAAAAGCGGCGCTTTTGGGGTTTCCCAGGAGCTGCCTCTCCCGCCCAGCCCATCCCATCCCTCTCCATCTTCCCCGGCCTTTGTTGTTCCCGGCTGGGGCCGGGAGCGCTCTGGAAATTCCTCCCCGCGCCCCCAATTCCCGGGAAATCCGCCCCGGCCCGCCCGGATTCGGGGTTTCCCCCTGAAATTCCCCCCCCCTTTTTTCCCTCGCCGTTTTTCGCCCCCCCAAACTCGCGGAATTCCCGGAATTCCCGGAATTCCCGATCCCAAGGAGTCCACGTTGGACCCGAATCCATCGCCACGTGACGGAGGCGCCTTTTCCAAAGGGGAAACAGGAGGGGAGGCAGCGACGCCGGCAAATCCCGGCCCCAAATTCCCGAAATCCCCATCCCGAAACTTCCCCAAATTCTCCAGATCCCACCCCAGAACTTCCTCAAATCCCGGCCCCAAATTCCCAAAATCCCCATCCCGAAACTTCCCCAAATCCCGGCCCCAAATTGCCGAAATCCCCATCCCGAAACTTCCCCAAATTCTCCAGATCCCACCCCAGAACTTCCTCAAATCCCGGCCCCAAATTCCCAAAATCCCCATCCCGAAACTTCCCCAAATCCCGGCCCCAAATTGCCGAAATCCCCATCCCGAAACTTCCCCAAATTCTCCAGATCCCACCCCAGAACTTCCTCAAATCCCGGCCCCAAATTCCCAAAACCCCATCCCAAAACTTCCCCAAATCCTGGCCTCAAATTCCCAAAATCCCCATCCCAAAACCTCCCCAAACCCCGGCCCCAAATTCCCAAAATCCCCATCCCAAAACTTCCCCAAATCCCGGCCCCAAATTCCCAAAATCCCATCCCAAAACTTCCCCAGATCCTGGCCCCAAATTCCCAAAACCCCTATCCCAAAACTTCCCCAAATTCTCCAGATCCCACCCCAGAACTTCCTCAAATCCCAGCCCCAAAATCCCGGCCCCAAATTCCCAAAATCCCATCCCAAAACTTCCCCAGATCCCAGCCCCAAACTCTCCAAAATCCGAACCCCAAACTCCCCAAATCACATCCCGAAACTTCCCGAAATCCCGACCCCAAATTTCTCCAAATCCCAACCAAACTCCCCCAAAATCCCATCCCAAAACTCCCCAAAATCCCAGCCCCAAATTCCCAAAATCCCATCCCAAAACTCCCCAAAATCCCAGCTCCAAATTCCCAAAATCCCATCCCAGTTTTCCCCAAATCCTTTTCCCGACCCTTCCCTGCCCCGTTTTGGGATCGCCCCCTTTGGCCTCGCCTCAAAATTCCCAAAATTCCCAAACCTCGGGAGGGGGCTGATCCCAAAATGGGCGATCCCAAATCCAGCCCCGTTTTCCCGGCCCAAATTCCCGGATTTTAGGGCAATATTTATAATTTTTATTAATTTTTTTCCTCCCTCCCTGGTGGTTTTTGTTGCTGTGGCTTCGGTGTCCGGGCATGGGGGGGAATATTGGGATGGAATTCCATGAAAAGTTTTTAAAAATCCCTTAAAAAAACCCCTGGAAAATCCTATTTCCTCCCCTCTATCGGATAATGAATAATTTGGGCAGGGAGGAGCAGATTTCCTCCTTTTTTGCCCCAAAATAATTCCTTTAAAAATGAGAATATTCCTTCGGGGTCTGGGATTTAAATTGCTGGGAAAAAAAAAGGGGGGGAAAAAAAACCCCTTTAAATATTTTGGGATTTGGTTTTATTTTCCTCCTGGGCGTCCCTAAAAATGCTTGGATTGGGCTGGAAAATCCCATTTTTGGGGCTTTTTGGGGGATTTTTTGGGGTTAAAATCCGCGCCCCCCTCATGGGCTGCTCTTAAAGGGCCAGCGCCGCTTTTCCCTCCCCGCCCTCCTGGAAGATTTTTGGGGGAATTTTGGGGGATTTCGGGACCGTCCCGGACACTCTGGGCAGGGATTTGGTGATTTTGGGTGTGGAAAAGGCGATTTTGGGGCATTTCCCTTGAGCTGGGAGCTGTAAATTGAATTTTTTTGGGGGAAATTTGGGGGATTTCGGCTGCTCCGATGCCGGGGAAAGGGGGGAGACGATCCCTTAAAAACGAAATTTTTTGGGGATTTTTTTTTTAGATTTTTTTGTTTGTTTGTTTTAATCCTCATTTCAGTTTTCCAGGCTGGAATTTCCAGTTTGGAGCGGCGGGGAGCAGGAAAGGGTTAAAGAGGGGAGAATTTCGGGATCCAAAGGGAAATTCCTCCCCTTTCCCCTCCCCCAAAACCTCAGGTTCATTTTTTCTTTTTTCTTTTTTTTTTTCCTCCCTTTTTTTCTTGATCCCTTTAAAAATGTGGGAAAACGAGTCAGGAGCAGGGGGGGTTTCCCTTCCCAGTTAATTTATTTATTTAAAAAAAAAAAAACACCAAAAAAAACCCCCAATTTTTAAAAAAAAATTTAGTTTAAAGTGGAAATAATGCTGTAAAAAAACCTGAATTTGGGGTGTTTTTTATTCGTTCATGCTTAAAAAACTTCCCCAGGAATTCTTTCCTCTTGGTTTATCCCCAAATTTTTTCAAACCTCTCCTAAAAAAAAATATTCAAAAAATAATTTAAAACCCCCCAAAATGGGTTAAAACAGCGCCAAAAAATGGGAATTTGGGGTGTGTGGCCCCAAGAGGAATAAATTTATTTATTTGGGATTAATTCCTGGGATTTTCCCAATTATTTTCATGATCTGGGGAATTATAGCAGCAGAATTCTGTAAAAGTCTTAAATTGTGAAGAAATATTGATTAAAAATGGGATTTTATGAACGAAAATGAGATTTTGGGTTGATTTGGGGTCATTTTGAGCATTTTGTTGGGTTTTGGGCGTTGTTTTTCCTTGGATTTTGTTGATGGGAAAATTGGGGAGAAAATTGGGATTTCCAACCCCAAAATCTCCGAATTTCTCCTTGTTGGAGTCACCAGGGAAGATTTTAAATTTCATCTCAAATGAAATCATTTTTAAGGAAATAAAAATTCCAAATTCAGGCGTTTGGGGTTGGGATTTTGGGGCTGGGATGGATTTGAACCCAAAAAATGGGAATTTTAAAGGGATTTTCACCCCCAGCTCCTCCTGGGGTTGTGCTCAGGGCATTAATTTTAATTATAATTATAAAAAATCGATATTTTTCATTATTTTAGTGGCGTCAAAGTTCGGCTCAGGGCAGAGAAATGCTGGGAAAAAAAAAATCCCGAAATTCTTTTGGATTTTCCTTCAAATCTGGGGATTCCCATCAGGAAAAATCCTCATTTTCCACAGGAAAAATCCTGGAATTCATTGTTCCCAACGAAAAATATCCAAATCCACGTTGAGGTTCCTTTTTTTGTCACTTTTCACCCCAAAATTCGCTTTTTTTTCCCCCCCCTTTTCTTTTGGGGTTGGATTTGCTGGAAACGGGAGCGAAAATGAACCAAAAAAAACCCCAAAAATGAACCCAAAAAATTGGAAAATTCTTTTCCATGGAAAATGAGAACCCAGGTGGATTTTGGGACTAAAATTCTGCTTTAAGTCCAATTTTTAAATCTTGATTTTTCCATTCAAACGAGGCTGGGTTGGGAGTTTTAATAAAAAAAAAATAACAAAAAAGCCGGAAAATCGAAATTTTGAGGAGCAGAAAAAAGAGAAAAAAATTTAAAATTTAAATTTCTTTTATTCCTTTGAGCTCCCAATTTGCAGCTGCTCCCGGATTTTTCACTTCTGGGGACAAAAATATTGGGGAATTCTGAGGTTTTTGAGGATTTTTAGCCCCAAAAAGTAAAAAAATTCAACAAATCCTGGATGATTTTCCCTTTAATCTCATCCCTGAGGTTTGGAAACTTTGGGAATTCCATCAAATTCCGGACCTCGGGGAGAGAAAATTCAATTTGGGAATGGCCAAAAGTGAGGAAAATTTCCTTTTATTTCCTTCTTTTCCTGTGGGAAATGTGGGAAAACCTCCCCCCCCAAAAAAATGGGAATTTCAGGGAAAATTGGGAATTTTGGAGCCACGGGGGAGGAATTTTGGGGGGAGAAAAGGAGAAATAATTGAATTTGTGGAATTCCAGCAGGGATTTCTGTGGGAATTTGGGTTCAAGCTCGGGCAGACGAATCCAGGGAGGGAATGGGGGGAAAATTGGGAATTTTGGGATTTAAATGAAAAATTTCCCCCCAAAAAAAGGGGAATTTCTGCCCCTTCCAGCCCCAATTCCCAGCCATGCTGAAGCTCCCAGGGATTTTCCCAGGGATTTTCCCGGGAATTCTGGTGGGATGAGGGATCCCTGCTCCTTTTCCAGCTTTTCTTTAGTTTTCCCCGATTTTTTGGGGTTTTCCCCATATTTTTTAAGTGGTTTTCCATGATTTTTTTTTTTAGTTTTCCCCGATTTTTTGGGGGTTTCCCCATATTTTTTCTGTGGTTTTCCATGATTTTTTTTTTTTTAGTTTTCCCTGATTTTTCCAGGGTTTTCCGCCCCTCTTTCCCAGGTTTGCTGGATTTGGGAGTGGGGGCTGCCTCTGATCCAGGAGGGATTTGGGAATTTTTTCCCGCCTTTTTAAAATTTTTTTTTAGGGATTCCACTGATTTCAAGGAAGAAATGGAGAAATTCCTGGCGTCCCCATTCCCGTTGGGAACAGGGAATTCCTGGCGCCCCATTCCTGTTGGGAATTCCTCATATCCCATTATTCCCACAGGGAATTGCTCATATCCCATTCCCTTTGGGAACAGGGAATTCCTCACGTCCCGTTCCCATTGGGAATTCCTGGTTTCCCATTCCTGTCAGGAATTCTTGGTGTCCCATTCCCACAGGGAATTCCTGGTGTCCCATTCCTGTCAGGAATTCCTCATATCCCATTATTCCCACAGGGAATTGCTCATATCCCATTATTCCCATTGGGAATTCCTGGTGTCTGTTTCCCATTGGGAACAGGGAATTCCTCACGTCCCGTTCCGGTTGGGAATTCCTCATATCCTGTTCCCATAGGGAATTCTTCATATCCCATTATTCCCACAGGGAATTCCTGGTGTCCCATTCCCGTTGGGAACAGGGAATTCCTCACGTCCCATTCCCATAGGGAATTCCTCATATCCCATTCCTGTCAGGAATTCCTGGTGTCTCTTTCCCATTGGGAACAGGGAATTCCTCACGTCCCGTTCCCATTGGGAATTCCTGGTTTCCCATTCCTGTCAGGAATTCTTGGTGTCCCATTCCTGTCAGGAATTCCTCATATCCCATTATTCCCACAGGGAATTCCTCATATCCCATTATTCCCACAGGGAATTGCTCATATCCCATTCCCTTTGGGAACAGGGAATTCCTCACGTCCCGTTCCCATTGGGAATTCCTCATATCCTGTTCCCATAGGGAATTCTCCATATCCCATTCCCACAGGGAATTCCTGGTGTCTCTTTCCCTTTGGGAATTCCTCATATCCCATTATTCCCACAGGGAATTCCTGGTGTCCCTTTCCCTTTGGGAACAGGGAATTCCTCACGTCCCATTCCCGTTGGGAATTCCTCATATCCTGTTCCTGTCAGGAATTCCTGGTGTCCCATTCCTGTCAGGAATTCCTCATATCCCATTATTCCCATTGGGAATTCCTGGTGTCCCATTCCCATTGGGAATTCTTTGTGTCCTGTTCCCTCAGGGAATTCTCCATATCCCGTTCCTGTCAGGAATTCCTGGTTTCCCATTCCTGTCAGGAATTCCTCCTATCCCATTATTCCCACAGGGAATTCCTGGTGTCTCTTTCCCTTTGGGAACAGGGAATTCCTCACGTCCTGTTCCCGTTGGGAATTCCTGGTGTCTCTTTCCCTTTGGGAATTCTTTGTGTCCTGTTCCCACAGGGAATTCTCCATGTCCCATTCCCTTTGGAAATTCCTGGTGTCCCATTCCCGTCGGGAATTCCTCATATCCCGTTATTCCCATTGGGAATTCCTCATATCCCATTATTCCCACTGGGAATTCTCGGTGTCCCTTTCCCTTTGGGAACAGGGAATTCCTCACGTCCCGTTCCGGTTGGGAATTCCTCATATCCTGTTCCCATAGGGAATTCTTCATATCCCATTCCCTTTGGAAATTCCTGGTGTCCCATTCCCATTGGGAGTTCCTCATATCCCATTATTCCCACAGGGAATTCCTGGTGTCCCATTCCCTTTGGGAACAGGGAATTCCTCACGTCCTGTTCAGGTTGGGAATTCCTCATATCCTGTTCCCATAGGGAATTCTTCATATCCCATTCCCACAAGGAATTCCTGGTGTCCCGTTCCCATTGGGAATTCCTGGTTTCCCATTCCTGTCAGGAATTCCTCATATCCCATTATTCCCACAGGGAATTCCTGGTGTCCCTTTCCCTTTGGGAACAGGGAATTCCTCACGTCCCGTTCCCATTGGGAATTCCTGGTTTCCCATTCCTGTCAGGGAATTCCTGATGTCCCATTCCCACAGGGAATTCCTGGTGTCCCATTCCCAAAAAGGCTTCCCAGGTTTCCATCCCACAGTCGGGATCAGAGCGGGATCGAAGCTCCTCGATCCCCTCAGCGCTCCCAGAAATCCCAAACTGCTGGAATTCCTGGGATCTCAGGAGATTTTGGGAATTTGGGATTTGGGATCCGCCTGTCCCCACAGGCTCCGAGCGCCCCCAGGAATCCCAGACTGTGGCTGTGGAGCCCCAAAATCCCCCGGGGGGGATTGGGATCCCCAAGCAGGAAAATCCCGATGGATTTGGTGGAGTTTTGGTGGAATTGCTCTGCCTGTGCAGGGGCTGGGAATGGGGAATGAAGGGAATGAAAAAGGGAATAAAGAAGGGAATGAAAAAGGGAATGAAAAAGGGAATAAAGAAGGGAATGAAGAAGGGAATGAAGAAGGGAATTAAAAAGGGAATAAAGAAGGGAATGAAAAAGGGAATAAAGAAGGGACTAAAAATGGGAATGAAGAAGGGAATGAAGAAGGGAATAAAGAAGGGAATAAAAATGGGAATAAAGAAGGGAATGAAAAAGGGAATAAAGAAGGGAATGAAAAAGGGAATAAAAATGGGAATAAAGAAGGGAATAAAGAAGGGAATAAACCTGGGAATAAAGAAGGGAATGAAAATGGGAATAAAGAAGGGAATAAACCTGGGAATAAAGAAGGGAATAAAGAAGGGAATAAACCTGGGAATAAGGAAGGGAATTCCCCATGGCGGGCGGAACGCCAGGAATCGTAAATCTGGGCAGGGTGTGACTGACAGCTGTCAATCACCCAGATAATGAGGCCCAATTAGCCGGGAATTCCGGGATTTTGGGATCCTTCCCGGAGGGAGGCACCGGGCAGGATCCAGGTTTGGGAATTTCCTGCTCCAGCTCAGCCCAGCTGCTCCCAAAATGGACGGAATTCCCTGAAATCCGGAACATTCCGGGTTTATCCAGGGTTTATCCGGGGATTGGGAAGCGGAGGGGGAAATCCAGGGATTCTGGGGGGATTTGGGAAATGCTCTGGGATCTGTGCTGGGGTGAGGAACAGCTCTGGAAAAAACTTCCCTGTAAAAGCTCGGGATTGAACCGGGAGGGAGAAGGAATCTGGGATTCCGCTCAGGGCGTTAATTTTAATTACAATTATAAAAATCTGGGATGAATCCGGGATTCTGGTCCGAGGGGAATTCTCCTTTCAGTGGGATGCTGGAATTCTGCTTTCAGTGGGATGCTGGAATTCCATTCCCAGAGGGATTCTGGAATTTTGCTTCCAGCAGGATTCGGGAATTCCGCTCCTGGGGGGGATTCTGGAATTCCATTCCCAGAGGGATTCTGGAATTTCCCAACCAGGGGGAATTCGGGAATTTCACTCCTAGAAGGATTTCGGGATTTCCCTCCCGGAGGGATCCTGGAATTCTGTTCCTGGAGGGATTCTTGAGTTTCCCTCCCAGAGGAATTCCGGGATTCTGTCCCCAGTGGAATTCTGCTCCTGGAGAGAGTCTGGAGTTCTGCTTTCAGCGGGATTCTGGAATTTCACTTCCAGCAGGATTCTGGGATTCTGATCCCAGAGGGATTCTGGAATTTCAGTCCCAGTGGAATTCTGCTCCTGGGGGGATTCTGGAATCCTGCTCCCAGAGGGATTCTGGAATTTCACCTCCAGCAGGATTCTGGGATTCTGGAATTCTGCTTCAGGAGCCATTCCAGAATTTCCCTCCAGCGGGATTCTGGGATTCTGCTTTCAGCGGGATTCTGGAATTTCCCTCCCATGGGATTCTGGGATTCTGTTCCCAGAGGGATCCTGGAATTTTGCTTCCAGTGGGATTCTGGAATTTCACTCCCAGTGGGATTCTGGGGTTCCACTCCTTGGGGGGATTCTGCTCCTGGGGAGATTCTGGAATTCTGCTTCCAGTGGGATCCTGGAATTCCACTCCCAGCGGGATTCTGGAATTCTGCCTCAGGAGCCATTCCAGAATTTCACTCCCAGTGGGATTCTGGGGTTGTTCCCAGTGGGATTCCGGAATTTTCCTCCCAGCAGGATTCTGGGATTCTGTTCCCAGAGGGATCCTGGGATTCTGCTTCCAGTGGGATTCTGGAATTCCATTCTTAGGGGGGATCCTGGGATTCTGCTCCTGGGGAGATTCTGGAATTCTGCTTTCAGTGGGATTCTGGAATTTCACTCCCAGTAGGATCCTGGGATTCTGGAATTCTGCTCCTGGGGGGGATTCTGAAATTCTGCCTCAGGAGCCATTCCAGAATTTTGCTCCCAGTGGGATCCTGGGGTTCTGCTTCCAGTGGGATTCTGGAATTTCACTCCCAGCAGGATTCTGGGGTTCTGTTCCCAGAGGGATTCTGGAATTCTGCTTTCAGTGGGATTCCGGAATTCCACTCCCAGCAGGATTCTGGAATTCTGCTCCTGGGGGAGATTCTGGAATTCTGCCTCAGGAGCCATTCCAGAATTTCACTCCCAGTGGGATTCTGGGGTTGTTCCCAGTGGGATTCCGGAATTTTCCTCCCAGCAGGATTCTGGGATTCTGTTCCCAGAGGGATCCTGGGATTCTGCTTCCAGTGGGATTCTGGAATTCCGTTCTTAGGGGGGATCCTGGGATTCTGCTCCTGGGGAGATTCTGGAATTCTGCTTTCAGTGGGATTCTGGAATTTCACTCCCAGTAGGATCCTGGGATTCTGGAATTCTGCTCCTGGGGGGGATTCTGAAATTCTGCCTCAGGAGCCATTCCAGAATTTCCCTCCAGCGGGATTCTGGGATTCTGCTTTCAGCGGGATTCTGGAATTTCACTCCCAGCGGGATTCTGGGATTCTGTTCCCAGCGGGATTCTGGGGTTCTGATCCCAGAGGGATTCTGGAATTCTGCCTCAGGAGCCATTCCAGAATTTCCCTCCAGCGGGATTCTGGGATTCTGATCCCAGAGGGATTCTGGAATTCTGCTTTCAGTGGGATTCTGGAATTTCACTCCCAGCAAGATTCTGGAATTCCGCTCCTGGGGGAGATCCTGGGATTCTGCTTCCAGTGGGATTCTGGAATTTCCCTCCCAGCGGGATTCTGGGATTCTGATCCCAGAGGGATCCTGGAATTCTGCTTCAGGAGCCATTCCAGAATTTCCCTCCAGTGGGATTCTGGGATTCTGATCCCAGAGGGATTCTGGAATTCTGCTTCCAGTGGGATTCTGGAATTCCACTCCCAGCGGGATTCTGGGGTTCTGTTCCCAGTGGAATCCCGGGATTCCGCTCCTGGCACAACTCTGGGGCGATTCCATGCCCACAACCAGCTGGGATCCGCCCGGGAGGGAGCACCTGGAATTTCGGGGCTGGCTCGGATCCGTGGCCCGGCCCAAATCCCGACTTTTCCCCATCCTTGCAGGAGCCGGAAGATCCAGATCCGGAACATTCCGCCGCAGCTGCGATGGGAGGTGAGGGCATCCCCTTTGTCATTAATTGGCTCCTAATTACCCCAGGCTCTTAATTACCCCAGGCTCTTAATTACCCCTGGAAATGCCGGGACAGCGGCACCGCCCGGAGCCCCCCCAGGATCCCGGGATTCCCGGGAATTCCCGTTCATTTGTGATTTTCCTTCCCATTGTACGGGGAATAAAACGGATCCTCGCTTCCCGCTGGGAATTCCCGGCTCTGCCTTCCCCTCCCGCTGGCTCCGGGCGCTCCCCAGCCTTAATTAATCGGGAATTCTTAATGATCCTGATGGAATTATCAACGATCCCAATGACCCCGAGGTGTGGATGGGGCTTCCCGGGATATCCCGGCGTCAACTGGGATTGATTTTCCCTTTTTTCCCCCTTTCCCCCTTTTTCCCCCCTTTTTCCCCCCTTTTCCCCCCCTTTTCCCCCCCTTTTCCCCCCCTTTTTTCCCCTTTTTTCCCCTTTTTTCCCCTTTTTTCCCCTTTTTTCCCCCTTTTTTTCCCTTTTTTCCCCTTTTTTCCCCTTTTTTTCCCCTTTTTTCCCCTTTTTTTCCCTTTTTTCCCTCTTTTTTCCCCTTTTTTTCCCTTTTTTTCCCAGGTTTTGGATGGGTTGCTGGCCCAGTACGGCACCGTGGAGAGCTGCGAGCAGGGTAGGAGGGGGAAACCTGGATTTGGGGAATTCCATCTGGATTTTGGGGATTTTCATCTGGATTTTGGGATTTTCATCTGGATTTTGGGATTTTCATCCGGATTTTGGGGAATTTCATCCCGAATTTGGGATTTTCATCTGGATTTTGGGAATTTCATCCGGATTTTGGGGAATTTCACCCCGATTTCGGGAACTTCTGCTCCCGAGAAGGGAATAAACCCCAGATTTCAGGAATTTCTGCCCCGTTTCAGCAGGAAGAGGGAATAAAGCCCAGGTTTCGGGAATTTCATCCGGATTTCAGGGTTCTGACCCGTTTCAGGGAGAGGAAGGAACAAAACCTGGATTTGGGAATTCCTGCCCCTTTTCAGGGATGGGAGGGAATAAAAACCTGATCCATGCCTCTTTTACCGAATTCCCGATTCCTTTTCCCCAGTTCCCGATTCCTCTTCCCAAATTCCTGATTACTTTTCCCAAATTCCTGCTTCCTTTTCCCTAATCCCCGTCTCCTTTTCCCTAATCCCTGTCTCTTTTTTCCCAAACTCCTGATTCCTTTTCCCGAATTCCTGATTCCTTTTCCCTAATCCCTCTTTCCCAAATTTCTGCTTCCTTTTCCTGAATTCCTGACTCCTTTTCCCAAATTCCTGCTTCCTTTTCCCTAACCCCTGTCCGTTTCCTGAATTCCCGATTCCTTTTCCCGAATTCCTGGTTCCTTTTCCCGTATTCCTGCTCCCTTTTCTCTAATTCCTGATTCCTTTTCCTGAATTCCTGCTTCCTTTTCCCAAATCCCCGTCTCCTTTTCCCTAATCCCTGTCTCTTTCCCAAATTCCTGATTCCTTTTCCCAAATTCCTGCTTCCTTTGCCCTAATCCCCGTCTCCTTTTCCCTAATCCCTGTCTCTTTTTTCCCAAACTCCTGATTCCTTTTCCCGAATTCCCGATTCCTTTTCCCGATTTCCTGACTCCTTTTCCCAAACTCCCGATTCCTTTTCCCGAATTCCTGCTTCCTTTTCCCTAATCCCTGTCTCTTTTTTCCCAAATTCCTGATTCCTTTTCCCAAACTCCTGACTCCTTTTCTCAAATTCCTGATTCCTTTTCCCAAATTCCTGCTTCCTTTTCCCGAATCCCCGTCTCCTTTTCCCTAATCCCTGTCTCTTTTTTCCCAAACTCCTGATTCCTTTTCCCAAATTCCTGACTCCTTTTCTCAAATTCCTGCTTCCTTTTCTCTAATCCCTGTCTCTTTTTTCCCAAATTCCTGCTTCCTTTTCCTGAATCCCTGCCTCATTTTCCCTAATCCCTGTCTCTTTTTTCCCGAATTCCCGATTCCTCTTCCCAAATTCCCGATTCCTCTTCCCAAATTCCCAATTCCTCTTCCTGAATTCCCGATTCCTCTTCCCAAATTCCCAATTCCTCTTCCTGAATTCCCGATTCCTTTTCCCAAATTCCTGATTCCTTTTCCCTAATCCCTGTCTCTTTCCCGAGTTCCTGATTCCTCTTCCCAAATTCCTGATTCCTTTTCCCGAATTCCCGATTCCTTTTCCCGAATTCCCGATTCCTCTTCCCGAATCCCTGACTCCTTTTCCCGAATTCCCGATTCCTCTTCCCGAATTCCTGACTCCTTTCCCGGAATTCCCGCAGTGAACACGGACAGTGAGACCGCCGTGGTGAACGTCACCTACGCCAGCCGGGAGCAGACCCGGCAGTGAGTGCCCCGGGAATCGCCCAGGAATTCTCTGGGAATGTTTCGGGAATTCCCTCCCTTCCCCACCTGTAGGAAACGGGATTCCCCGTTCCCCCAAACCCTTGAGGACGCCCCTTAAATCCTATCGGGTTTTCCTTCACCCTTTGGACAGAATTCCAAGGTTTTGGAGTTTTCTCGGCAGCTCAGGGAGCTGAAGCTGAATTTAACTCGAGGGAAAGTTGGGATTTCCTGGGGTTTCCACGATTTTGGGAATTCCGTCTCCCTAAAAACGGGGAGAAAGATCCCGGAGCTGCCAGGGGGAGACCCGGAGCTCATTCCCAGCTTTTTCCTGCGTTCCCCGCTCCCCTCGCACCGGGCTCGGCTCGGGGCCGGCGCTTTTGGGGGAATTTGGGGGAATTTGGGGAGTTTCCTTCGGGGCCGGATTCCCGGGGCTGGGGGACAGGAGGAACGAGCAGGAATTTGGGATCACCCACAGGGATTTGGGAACCCGTGGGGATTTGGGATCCTGCAGGGATTTGGGAACCTGCGGGGATTTGGGATCGCTCATGGGGATTTTGGGATTTGGGAACGCCCATGGGGATTTGGGATCCTGCAGGGATTTGGGATCGCTCATGGGGATTTTGGGATTTGGGAACGCCCATGGGGATTTGGGATCCTGCAGGGATTTGGGATCGCTCATGGGGATTTGGGGATTTGGGAACCCACAGGGATTTGGGATTTGGGGATTTGGGAACCCGTGGGGATTTGGGGATTTGGGAATACGCGGGGATTTGGGATCTGGGGATTTGGGATCCTGCAGGGATTTGGGATTGCCCATGGGGATTTAGGGATTTGGGAACCCACAGGGATTCGGGAACTCACGGGGATTCGGGAACCTGAGGAATTTGGGATTTGAGGTTTTGGGAATTGAGGATTTGGGATCACCCATGGGGATTTGGGATCCCATGTGATTTGGGAACCAACCCCTCCTACATCAAACCCCGATTCTTTTGGGGCTGCCCTGCTCCCATCACGCCACCCCAGCCCCATTTCCCGGTGTCCCAAGCTCCATTTCCTGGTAAACCCCAAACCCCAGCCCCATTTCCTGGTGTCCCCCCAGCCCCATTTCCTGGTAAACCCCAAACCCCAGCCCCATTTCCTGGTGTCCCCCCAGCCCCATTTCCTGGTGTCCCCCCAATCCCATTTCCCAGTGTCCCCTCAATCCCAGCCCCATTTCCTGGTGTCCCCGAGCCCCATTTCTCAATGTCCCCCCAATCCACCCCATCCCCACTTCCCAGTGTCCCCCAAACCCCATCCCCATTTCCTGGTGTCCCCCACCCCTATTTCCCGGTGTCCCCCAGCCCCATTTCATTTCCCGGTGTCCCCCATCCCCATTTCCCAGTGTCCCCCAATCCAGCCCCATTTCCCAGTGTCCCCAATCCATCCCCATTTCATTTCCCGGTGTCCCCAGTCCATCCCCATTTCATTTCCCGGTGTCCCCCCATCCCCATTTCATTTCCCAGTGTCCCCCATCCCCATTTCGTTTCCCGGTGTCCCCAATCCATCCCCTTTTCATTTCCCAGTGTCCCCAATCCATCCCCATTTCATTTCCCGGTGTCCCCAATCCATCCCCATTTCATTTCCCGGTGTCCCCAATCCATCCCCATTTCGTTTCCCGGTGTCCCCCATCCCCATTTCCCAGTGTCCCAAATCCATCCCCATTTCCCGGTGTCCCCAGTCCATCCCCATTTCGTTTCCCGGTGTCCCCAGTCCATCCCCATTTCATTTCCCGGTGTCCCCAATCCATCCCCATTTCATTTCCCAGTGTCCCCAATCCATCCCCATTTCGTTTCCTGGTGTCCCCAATCCAGCCCCATTTCATTTCCCGGTGTCCCCAGTCCATCCCCATTTCATTTCCCAGTGTCCCCCATCCCCATTTCCCGGTGTCCCCAATCCATCCCCATTTCATTTCCCGGTGTCCCCAATCCATCCCCATTTCATTTCCCAGTGTCCCCAATCCATCCCCATCCCCATTTCCCAGTGTCCCCAATCCAGCCCCATTCCATTTCCCAGTGTCCCCCCATCCCCATTTCATTTCCCAGTGTCCCCCATCCCCATTTCCCGGTGTCCCCAGTCCATCCCCATTTCGTTTCCCGGTGTCCCCAGTCCATCCCCATTTCCCGGTGTCCCCAGTCCATCCCCATTTCCCGGTGTCCCCAGTCCATCCCCATTTCCCGGTGTCCCCAGGGCCATCCTGAAGCTGAACGGGCACCAGCTGGAGAGCCACGCGCTCAAGGTCTCCTACATCCCGGACGAGCAGCCCGAGCAGGGCCGGCGCGGCGGGGCCGGGGCGCGCGGCGGGGCCCGCCCGGGGTCCCCCCTGCCCGCGGGGGCTCCCCCCAAGGCGCCGCCCCCCGACGTCCCCCTGCGGCTCCTGGTGCCCACCCAGTTCGTGGGGGCCATCATCGGCAAGGAGGGCGCCACCATCCGCAACATCACCAAGCAGACGCAGTCCAAGTGAGTCCCCGTCACCGGCAGCGGGGACACGCAGGGGCGCCCAGGGCGGATCCACAAGATGTCCAGGGGTTCCTCAGGGGTGATCCAGGGGATCTCCAGGGATTCTCCAAAAGTTCTCTAGGGGTTCTCCAGGGGGTTCTCCAGGGGGGTCTCCATAGTTCTCCAGAAGTTCTTCAGGGGTGATCCAGGAGTTCTCCAGGGGATCTCCAGGGATTCTCCAAAAGTTCTTTAGGGGATCTATAGGAGTTCTCCAGGGGGTTCTTCAGGGGATCTCCAGGGATTCTCCAAAAGTTCTCTAGGGGATCTACAGGGGTTCTTCAGGGGTTCTCCAGGGGGGTCTCCATAGTTCTCCAGAAGTTCTTCAGGGATGATCCAGGAGTTTTCCAGGGCTTCTCCAGGGATTCTTCAGGGGTGATCCAAAGGTTCTCCAGAAGTTCTCCAGGAGATCTCCAGGAGTTCTCCAGGGGGTTTTCCAGGGTGGTCTCCAGAAGTTCTTCAGGGGTGATCCAGTAGTTTTCCAGAGGTTCTCCAGGGGTGATCCAGGTGATCTTCAGGGGGTCTCCAGGGTTCTCCAGAAGTTCTCCAGAAGTTCTTCAGGGGTCATCCAGGGGTTCTCCAGGGGTGATCCAAAGGTTCTCCAGGGGTGATCCAAAGGTTCTCCAGAAGTTCTTCAGGGGTGATCCAGGGTTTCTCCAGGGTTTCTCCAGGGTTTCTCCAGGAGTGATCCAAGGGCTCTCCAGAGCTCCCCCAGGGGTTCTCCAGAGTTCTCCCAAGGGTTCTCCAGAGTTCTCCCAGGGGTTCTCCAGAGCTCTCCCTCCTCCTGCTGGGATCTCCTTTCCGGGGAGGCTCCGGGGCCCCTCCCAGCCCCTTCCCGCGGTTTTCAGGATCGACGTGCACCGGAAGGAGAACGCGGGCGCGGCCGAGAAGGCCATCAGCATCCACTCCACGCCCGAGGGCTGCTCGGCCGCCTGCAGGATGATCCTGGACATCATGCACAAGGAGGCCAAGGACACCAAGACGTGAGAGCCCCGCAGACCCCACCCCGGCGTCCTCCCGCCCTGCGCCCCCGAATTCGGGGATTCCAAACCTTGGGGTTTGGGCTTCCCCCAGCCCTCAGTGCCAACCCTCCTTTCCCAGATCCCAGAATCCTTCCTGTGGCGTTTCCCTCCTTTCCCAGATCCCAGAATCCTTCCTGTGGTGTTTCCCTCCTTTTCCAGATCCCACAATCCCTCCTTTTGGGTTTTCCCTCCTTTTGGGTTTTCCCTCCTTTCCCAGCTTCCACAATCCCTCCTTTTGTGTTTTCTCTCCTTTTGGGTTTTTCTTCCTAATTCCCATAATCCCTCCTTTTGGGTCTTTCCCTCCTTTCCCAGATCCCATAATCCCTTATTCTGGGTTTCATCTCCTTTCCTAGTTCCCATAATCCCTCCTTTTGGGTTTTTCCTCATTTCCCAGGTTCCACAATCCCTCCTTTTGGGTTTTTCCCTTTTCCTACTTCCCAGAATCCCTCCTTTTGGGTTTTCCCTCCTTTTGGGTTTCCCCTCCTTTCCCAGCTGCCCTAATCCCTCCTGTGGGGTTTTTCCCCCCTCGTTCCCGTCCCCAGGGCTGACGAGGTCCCCCTGAAGATCCTGGCCCACAACAACTTCGTGGGGCGCCTGATTGGCAAAGAGGGCCGGAACCTCAAGAAGGTGGAGCAGGACACGGAGACCAAAATCACCATTTCCTCGTAAGGACCGGGGCAGCAGGAGGAGGAGGAGGAGGAGGATTGGGATGGGGATGAGGGGAGAGGTTTCAGCCCCCAAAGTTCTCTTAGGAACCCTCGGGGTTGGGTTTTCTGTGCTCCCCTTTTCCCGTCCTTCTGTGCTCCCCTTTACCATCCTTTCGGGCCACCTCCCATGTCTTTGGGGTGCCCTTGGGTGTCCCCATCCGTGTCCCCATGGAGGAGGAGGAGGATGGGGATGGGGATGGGGGAGAGGTTTCAGCCCCCAAAGTTCTCTTAGGAACCCTCGGGGTTGGGTTTTCTGTGCTCCCCTTTTCCCGTCCTTCTGTGCTCCCCTTTACCATCCTCTGGGGCCACCTCCCATGTCTTTGGGGCACCCTTGGGTGTCCCCATCCGTGTCCCCATGGAGGAGGAGGATGGGGATGGGGATGGGGGGAGAGGTTTCAGCCCCCAGAGTTCTCTTGGGAACCCTCGGGGTTGGGTTTTCTGTGCTCCCCTTTTCCCGTCCCCTTTGGGGTCCCCTCCCGCGCCTTTGGGGCGCCCTTGGGTGTCCCCACGTCCCCACGGGCGCTGTCCCCAGGCTGCAGGAGCTGACCCTGTACAACCCCGAGCGCACCATCACGGTCAAGGGCTGTCCCGAGAGCTGCTGCCGCGCCGAGCAGGAGATCATGAAGAAAGTGCGCGAGGCCTACGAGAACGACGTGGCCGCCATGAGCGTGAGTGGGGCCGGCCTGGCGGGGACCCCATAAAACCAGAGCCCCTCTCATGCCCAGCATGATCCCACCAGGGATCCCATAAAACCAGAGCCCCTCTCATCCCCAGCATGATCCCACCTTGTCCCTGATCCCTTTTCTCTCCTCAGTTCAATCCCCCTTGTCCCAATGCTATTTCTCCCCTCAATTCAATCTCAATCCCCCCTGACCCCACATTTTGGTTCCCTCAATTCAATCCCCATATCCCATATTTTGTTCCCTCAATCCCAATGCCCATATCCCATATTTGGTGTCCCTCAATCCCAATCCCAATCCCCACACTTTGTCCCCCCAGCTGCAATCCCCATATCCTATATTTGGGTTTCCCTCAATCCCAATCCCCATATCCCATATCCCATATTTGGTTTATCCCAATCCCGATCCCCACACTTTGTCCCCCCAGCTGCAGTCCCACCTCATCCCCGGGTTGAACCTGGCCGCGGTCGGGCTCTTCCCGGCCTCCTCCACGGCGGTGCCGCCGCCCCCGAGCGGCGTCTCCGGGGCCGCTCCCTACAGCTCCTTCCTGGTGAGTGACCCCGGGACAGGGGGACAATCCCGATGAGCCCTGGGGTGGGCAGTGACCCTGGGGACAGGGGGACAATCTTGATGAACCCCCGGGGTGGGCAGTGACCCCAAAATATTGACAGTGACCCCCAAACAGTGACAGTGACCCCATATAGTGACAGCTACACTAAATGGTGACAGTGACCCCAAATGGTGACCCTGACCCCAAAATAGTGACAGTGACCCCAAATAGTGACAGCTACACTAAATGGTGACAGTGACCCCAAATAGTTACAGTGACCCCAAATGGTGACCCTGACCCTGAAATGGTGACAGTGACCCCAGAGGGTGACCCTGGCCTGAAAATGGTGACAGTGACCCCATAGAGTTACAGTGACCCCAGAGGTGACCCTGGCCCTGAAATGGTGGCAGTGACCCCAAGGGTGACCCTGGCCCCGAAATGGTGGCAGTGACCCCAGAGGTGACCCTGGCCCCAAAATGGTGACAGTGACCCCAGAGGGTGACCATGGCCCCAAAATGGTGACAGTGACCCCAGAGAGTCACAGTGACCCCAAAGGTGACCCTGGCCCCAAAATGGTGGCAGTGACCTCAGAGGTGACCCTGGCCTGGCCTAAATGGTGACTGTCCCCAGAGGGTGACCCTGACCCTGACCTGGTGGCAGTGACCCCAGAGGTGACCCTGGCCCCGAAATGGTGACAGTGACCCCAGAGAGTGACACCCTGGCCCTGACATGGTGGCAGTGACCCCAGAGGGTGACACCCTGGCCCCGAAATGGTGGCAGTGACCCCAAGGGTGACCCTGACCTGGTGGCAGTGACCCCATGGGTGTCCCTGGCCCCGCTCTATCCCCAGCCCCCCGAGCAGGAGACCGTGCACGTGTTCATCCCGGCGCAGGCGGTTGGGGCCATCATCGGCAAGAAGGGCCAGCACATCAAGCAGCTCTCGCGCTTCGCCAGCGCCTCCATCAAGGTGGGCATGGCCTCGGTGGCCCTTGGGTGACCCTTGGGTGGCCCTCAGGTGGCCCTCGGGTGGCCCTTGGGTGGCCCTCTGTCCCCAACTGTCCTGTTTTTCCTTGGAAAAGCCCTGGGAAGCCTGGGCAGCGCTGTAATGCCATGTCCATCCTGTGTCCATCCCGTGTCCATCCTGTGTCTGTCCCATGTCCCTCCATGTCGCCCTGTGTCTGTCCCATGTCCATCCTATGCCCATCCATGTCCATCCTGTGTCCGTCCGTGTCCGTCCATGTCTGTGCCATGTCCATCCATGTCCATCCATGTCCGTCCCGTGTCCATCCCACGTCCATCCCATGTCCATCTGTTTCTGTCCTGTGTCCATCCCATCTCCATCCCATGTCCATCCATGTCTGTCCCATGTCCATCCATGTCCGTCCCGTGTCCATCCATGTCTATCCCATGTCCATCCGTGTCCATCCATGTCCATCCCGTGTCCGTTCTGTGTCCATCCATGTCCATCCCGTGTCCATCCTGTATCCATCCCATGTCATCCATGTCCGTTCCATGTCCATCCCGTGTCCGTCCCGTGTCCGTCCCGTGTCCGTCCCGTGTCCGTCCCGTTGCAGATCGCGCCCCCGGAGACGCCGGACTCCAAGGTGCGCATGGTGGTGATCACCGGCCCGCCCGAGGCGCAGTTCAAGGTTGTCACCGCTGTCACCGCCCTGGGGACATTGGGGTGACCCTGGCAGGGAGGGCAGGGGGTGACCCCGACCGAGCCCAAATCCACACACAAGGAATTCCGGGATTGGGTTTCCCAGGGGCCAAAGGGGTTTGGAATTCCAAAGAACTGGGATTTTCTGGGATCCCAGATCCAGGGATGGGGATTGGGGTGGGACATTCCCGACTCCCTACTCCCAGGGGCCGAACGGGTTTGGAATTCCAATGAACCGGGATTTTACGGGATCCCAGATCCAGGGGTGGGGATGGATTGGGGTGGGACATTCCCGACTCCGTCCCTCCCCAGGCTCAGGGCAGGATTTACGGGAAGCTGAAGGAGGAGAATTTCTTCGGGCCCAAGGAGGAGGTGAAGCTGGAGACGCACATCCGAGTGCCGGCCTCGGCCGCCGGCCGCGTCATCGGCAAGGGCGGCAAGACCGTGAGTGGGAGCGGGGCCGGGATTCCCGGGAGAAATTGGGGCTGGAATTCCTGGGAAATGCTGGGGCCGGAATTCCTAGGAGAAACCGGGGCCAGAATTCCTGGGAGAAACTGGGGCTGGAATTCTCGGGAGAAATTTGGGCTGGAATTCCCAGGAGATGTTGGGGCTAGGATTCCCAGGAGATGTTGGGGCCGGGATTTCTGGGAGAAATTGGGGCCAGAATTCCCGGGAGATATTGGGGCTGGAATTCTGGGAGATATTGGGGCTGGAATTCCCAGGAGATGTTGGGGCCTGGATTCCTCGGAGAAATTGGGGCTGGAATTCCCGGGAGATGCTGGGACCAGGATTTCTGGGAGATGCTGGGGTTGGAAATCCCAGGAGATGTTGGGGCCGGAATTCCCAGGAGATGCTGGGGCCGGGATTCCCAGGAAATATTGGGGCCAGAATTCTGGGAGATGCTGGGACCGGGATTCCCGGGAGATATTGGGGCTGGAATTCCCAGGAGATATTGGGGACAGAATTCCCAGGAGATGCTGGGGCTGGAATTCCCAGGAGAAATAGGGGTGCAATTCCTGGGAGATATTGGAACTGGAATTCCCGGGAGATGCTGGGGCTGGAATTCCAAGGATATGTTGGGGCCAGAATTCCTGGGAGATGTTGGGGCCAGAATTCCTGGGAGATGTTGGGGACAGAATTCCCAGGAGACATTGGGGTGCAATTCCCGGGAGATATTGGAACTGGAATTCCTGGGAGATGTTGGGGCCGGGATTCCCGGGAGATGCTGGGGCTGGGATTCCCAGGAAATATTTGGGCCAGAATTCCCGGGAGATACCGAGGCCAGAATTCTGGGAGATGCTGGGGCCGGGATTCCCGGGAGATATTGGGGCTGGAATTCCCAGGAGACATTGGAACTGGGATTCCTGGGAGATGCTGGGGCCGGGATTCCTGGGAGATGCTGGGGCTGGGATTCTCAGGAGATGTTGGGGCTGGAATTCCCAGGAGATATTGGAACTGGAATTCCTGGGAGATGCTGTGCCCTGGGATTCCCGGGAGATGCTGGGGCCGGGATTCCTGGGAGATGCTGGAACTGGGATTCCCGGGAGATGCTGGGGCCAGGATTCCTGGGAGATGCTGTGCCCTGGGATTCCTGGTGGGCGCTCCGGAGGGTCCATGCCGCGTGTCCCGCAGGTGAACGAGCTGCAGAACCTGACGGCGGCCGAGGTGGTGGTGCCGCGGGAGCAGACGCCGGACGAGAACGAGCAGGTGATCGTCAAAATCATCGGGCACTTCTACGCCAGCCAGGTACGGCCGGGGGCACCCAGGGGCTCCTCCGAGCTTCTCCAGAAGCTCTGCAGATGTTCTCCAGGGGTTCTCCAGGGGTTCTCCAGGGCTTGTCCAGGAATGCCCCAGGCGTTCTCCAGAGGTTCTCCAGGGGTTCTCCAGGGCTTCTCTGGGAGCTCTGCAGGGCTTGTCCAGGGCTTATCCAGGACTTCTCCAGGAATGCTCCCAAAGGTTCTCCAGAGGTTCTCCAGGGGTTCTCCAAGGCTTTTCCAGGGCTTGTCCAGGGGTTCTCCAGGCCTTGTCCAGGAATGCTCCAGGGGTGCTCAGGGGGTTCTCCAGGACTTGCCCAGAGGTTCTCAAGGGATGCTCCAGGGGTTCTCCAGGGCTTGTCCAGGAATGCTCCAGGGGTTCTCCAGAGGTTCTCTGTGAGTGCTCCAGGGGTTCTCCAGATGTTCTCCAGGGGGTCTCCAGGGCTTGTCCAGGATTTCCCCAGAGGTTCTCTAGGAGTGCTCCAGGGGTTCTCCAGGGGTTCTCCAAGGCTTTTCCAGGGGTTCTCCAGGGCTTGTCCAGGAATGCTCCAGGGGTTCTCTGGGGGTGCTCCAGGGGTTCTCCAGGGGGTCTCCAGGCGTTGTCCAGGTCTTCCCCAGAGGTTCTCTAGGAGTGCTCCAGGGGTTCTCCAAGTTTTTTCCAGAGCTTCTCCAGGGGTTCTCCAAGCGTTTTCCAGGGTTTCTCCAGAGCTGTGTTGCTCAGGCCGCACATTTCTGGTCGTTATCCCCTGAATCCCGTCCGTTATTCCCCGAAAAAAAACCACAGGAGAATCCTGGGACAGGGGCTGGAGTTGGGTGGAAACTGGGATGAGTCTAAAAATTGGGAATTTGAATTTGGGTGGAAATCCAGGGACAGGGGCTGGGTTTGGGTGGAAACTGGGATGAGTCTAAAGATCGGGAATTTGGACTTGGGTGGAAATTTGGGTGGAAATCCAGGGACAGGGGCTGGGTTTGGGTGGAAACTGGGATGAGTCTAAAGATCGGGAATTTGGACCTGGGTGGAAATTTGGGTGGAAATCCAGGGACAGGGGCTGGGTTTGGGTTCCACGGGGAATTTGGGGCAGGGGCAGCGTTCCATGGATCCACGGGAGCGTTCCATGGGTCCCTGGCTGTTGTTCCATGGATCCCTGGCAGCGTTCCATGGATCCAGGGCAGCGTTCCATGGATCCCTGGCTGTTGTTCCATGGATCCCTGGCAGCGTTCCATGGATCCAGGGCAGCGTTCCATGGATCCCTGGCAGTCATTCCATGGATCCTTGGCTGTCATTCCATGGGTCCCTGGCAGTCGTTCCATGGGTCCCTGGCAGTCATTCCATGGATCCCTGGCTGTCGTTCCATGGATCCACGGGAGCGTTCCATGGATCCCTGGCTGTTGTTCCATGGATCCCTGGCTGCGTTCCATGGATCCCTGGCAGCGTTCCATGGATCCACGGGAGCGTTCCATGGGTCCCTGGCAGTCATTCCATGGATCCTTGGCTGTCGTTCCATGGATTCCCGGCTGTCGTTGCAGATGGCCCAGCGCAAGATCCGGGACATCCTGGCGCAGGTGAAGCAGCAGCACCAGAAGGGCCAGGGCGGCCAGAGCCAATCCCGGAGGAAATAGGGATCCCAAATCCCGGGAAAACCAGGACACGGCACGGCCAGGCCGGGCTCCGAGTGCCTGGGAATCAGCAACTGCAGGGAATGGACAGGGAGCGGGAATCCGCAGGGAGACTGGGAATGTGCAGGGAGACAGGGAATCAATCCACAGGGATGGGGAATCCACAGGGATCAGGAATCCGCAGGGAGACTGGGAATGTGCAGGGAGACAGGGAATCAATCCAGAGGGATCGGGAATCCACAGGGATCAGGAATCCGCAGGGAGACTGGGAATGTGCAGGGAGACAGGGAATCAATCCAGAGGGATCGGGAATCCACAGGGAGCAGGAATCCACAGGGTGACAGGGAATGGACAAGGAGACAGGGAATGTGCAGGGAGGCAGGGAATCAATCCACAGGGATGGGGAATCCACAGGGATGGGGAATCCACAGGGAGACAGGGAATGTGCAGGGATCGGGAATCCACAGGGAGACAGGGAATCAATCCACAGGGATGGGGAATGTGCAGGGATGGGGAATGGACAGGGATTGGGAATGTGCAGAGACTGGGAATCACTTCCACAGGGACCGGGAATGCGCAGGGATCAGGAATGTGCAGGGTTTGGGAATGTGGAGGGATCGGGAATGCGCAGGAATCGGGAATGGACAGGAATGGGGAATGTGCAGGGTTTGGGAATGTGGAGGGATCGGGAATGTGCAGGAATTGGGAATGTGCAGGGACTGGGAATGTGCAGGGATTGGGAATCACTTCCACAGGGATTGGGAATGTGCGGGAATGGGGAATGTGCAGGGACTGGGAATCACTTCCACAGGGACTGGGAATGTGGAGGGATCGGGAATATTCAGGGATCGGGAATCCACGGGGATCAGGAATGTGCAGGGATCAGGAATGTGCAGGGATTGGGAATGTGCAGAGACTGGGAATCACTTCAACAGGGATCAGGAATGTGCAGGGATTGGGAATGGAGAGGAATCGGGAATGTGCAGGGATTGGGAATCCGTGGGGATCAGGAATGTGCAGGGACTGGGAATCACTTCCACAGGGACTGGGAATTTCACCCCCCAGCAGAACTGGGAATTCCATTGGGAATCGCATCCCAAAAAAAAAAAAACCCAAAAAAAACCCCCCATGGAATTCCTCATCTCCACCATCAGAATTTGGGAATTCCGTGCAGGGGAGGGGTTGGGGGGGGGGAGCTGAAAAGAGCAGGAAAATCCCCCCCGGGAATTCTGAATCCAGAATTCCCTCAAAATTTCGGGGGAAAAAATTCCCCCAAAAAATTGGAGGTCGGGGGCCCAAAATTGAATTTTTTTTTTCCCGATTTATGCAGAAAAAAAAAAAAAAAAAAAAAAAAGATCCCCGAATTCCTCATTTCTGCAGGAAAATCCCTGTTCCCGAGAGAGAAAAAAGCGGATTTCAGATTTCAGGAATGTCAGCGGGCGCTGATTCCCGGCACTCCAGGGGGGTTGAAAGGATTTGGGATTTTTGGGAATGTTTTGGGAAGGGTCCGAAGCTGCTGATTCCCAGCAAGGGCTGGGCTCCAGGAATTCCAGCCCCAAAATCCAGGATTTTCCCCCGAAACGGGAAGGGGAGGGCGGGAAAGGAAAACTGGGATGGATTTGGAGGGGTGGAGGAAAATCTGGGAGTGACCCCACAAGGAAAAAAAAATGGGAATTTGGGAGGAAAAGGGAAAATTTGGGCTGAGTTTGGGGGGACAGGAATAGCGGAAGGAAACTGGGATGTGAAAAAGTGGGAATTTGGGGCAAAAGGTGAAAAATGCAGGAAAAAAAAAAAGTGGAATTGGGATGAATTTTGAGGGAGGAGGAGGAAGGAAGGGTTCCCAAAGGAGGTTAAAAAGAGGGGAATTTGGGATAAAAAAAAATTGGAATTGGGATGAATTTTGAGGGCCGGGAGTGATGGGAGGAAAACTGGGATGGGTCTAAAAATCGGGAATTTGGGACAAACCCGGCCCTGACGTTTTTTGCCATCGATTTGACGGAGCCCAGCCCTTCCCAGCAGGAATTTTGGGGGAAAATCCCCCAAAACCCCTCCTGGAACAGCAGGAAAAGCAGATTTAGGGAAGGGAAGGCGGCAGAGGGAATTCCCTGGAATTCTGCAAATCCAGGGAAAAAAAAAAAAACAAAAAACAACAACCCTGGGAATGACAAAAAAACCACAAAAAAAGCTCAAAAAAAGCTACCTCAGGTGTGATTACCTCAGCTATGGAATATTCTGATTTTTTTTTTGGGTTGTTTTCACTTTATTTTGGGTTTTTGTTTTTTTTTTCGGGGGCTTTTTCGCTGATATTTTATATAAGAGGTGCTAACGGGGAAGATTTTATTTTTTTAATGAAAAAGAGAGAAAAAAAAAAGAGAATTTTTTTTTTTTTTGAATTTTTTTTTGTTTTGTTTTTTTGTTATGGAAAAATCCGGGTGTTCCGGAGAGAACGCCGGGAATTCCGGACCTAGTGGAAAAGATGGCAGCAGCTTCCTTAGCTTTGATATTTTTTTATGGAATTTTTGTGCCCTTTCCCAGCCAGCCGAGGAATTTCAGCTCTCAGGCATCGTCGCTCTCCAAAAACAAAAAAAAATCCGGGAAAATTCCGAATTTGGTTTTCCCCGGTGGGAAAAACTTGAATTTTTTTTTCATTTTTTTATTTTATTTTATTTTAATTTTTTTTTTTTTCTGGGAATTTCAAGGGGTAAAAACCAAGCCTGAACCCGGCGCTGGCTGAAAGGATTTTTCCCAATCAGATCCAGCCAAATCCGTGGAATTTTTGGGAATTTTTCCACTCCTGGGCAGCGTTCTCTATGCAAAGTGGGGTAAAAAAAAAGGGGGTTTTTTGTGCTTGTTTTATTTTCACACTCTCGGAAGCCATAAAGAGATTTTTTTTTTTTTTCTATATTTGATAGAAAATTCCTAAAGATCCCAGAATCCCAAGGCGATCCCGACCTTCCCGGAATTCCAGGGGGGTGGTGTCGATCCATCTTCTCCACTATGGTGCTGTGAAATTTAAAATAAAAAATGTAAAAAAACCACAAAAACCACAAAAAAAATTTATTTTAAAAGAGATTTTTTTTTTTTTTTGCCTCCGTTTTACCGAGGGAAAAAAAAAAATTAATTAAGAAATGAATAAAAGAAAACGAATTAACGACTCTAAGTAACAAAAGGAAAAATTGATTTTAGAAAAGGGAAAATAATTTTTAAAAAAGGAAAAATAATTTTTAAAAGGAAAAAAATAATATAGAGAAAAAAAGGAAAATAATTTTTAAAAAAGAAAAATTTATTTAAAAAAAGCAAAAAATAATTTTTAAAAAAAAGGAAAAAAAAAGCTTAAAAATATTCGAGATAACTTTAAAAAACGGAGGAGGAGGGAGAGAAATTAATTAATGAATTCCTTCATTAAGCGGGAGCCGATTTTTATTCCCTACAAACGCACAGGGAGGAGGGAGAGGAGAATTCCCAACCCGAGCACGACCAGGGATCGGCCTCTCCCTGCTCCCAAACCTCCACAGGGTGATCGTTCCTGCTCCAATCCCAATTTCTCATGGTAAAATCTCTTTTTTTTCCTTGATGAAATCCATTTTTTTTTCCTTGGTGAAATCCCAATTTTTTCCCGGTAAAATCCTTTATTTTCCCTTGGTACAATCCCGTTATTTCCCGTTGTTTTGTCCCTGCAGGAAAATCCAATTTTTTGGATGAAACATTCAACAAAAAAAGATTCCAAAATGCTCCAAACGAGCCAAATTTTGGTGCCGTTTTTTTCCCCCAATCCCATCACCCCACGACTCCTCCCCATCCGGAATATTTGGGATTGGGGAATCTGGGATCCCCCCATGGGGGTGGGGGAATGCTGAACTTTTATTCCCAAAAAAATTTGGGGTGAAAGGAGCCGGATTTGGGCTCAGCAGAGCTCCCGTCCCTCGGGGGCGTTTTCCCGGTTTTCCCTGGAATTTTTGCCAGGGAAAGGCGGTTTGGAATACTTGAAATCCCGACCTGAGGGATCCCAAAATTTCCCATCCCGGCCCTAAAAACCAGGAACAGCCATTCCCCAATCCCATCTCTGGGATTTTTTGACCTAAAATCCCCAAAAATTCAGGGAATCTTTGGTGCTTTTCCCGCCCTTTTCCCATTCCTGGGGCCGTCGGCGCTGTCGGAATTCCCAAGGGAATTCCAAGAGGGAAATTCCATTGATATCCAAGAGGTTCGTGGGAAGGAAGAGACCTTGGAGCATCTCCTGCTTTTTTTCTGGAAAATCTGGAAAATTGGGAAAAGCAGGAAAAATGGGAACGAGATGGATCCGGACTGCAATGGAAAAAACAGGAAAAATTTCTCAAAACCAGAAAAAATTCCCCAAAAAGGAAAATGGGAATGAGATGGATCCAGACTAGAATGGAAAAGCCAGGAAAAATTTCTCAAAAACAGAAAAAATTCCCCAAAAAGGAAAATGGGAATGAGATGGATCCGGACTAGAATGGAAAAACCAGGAAAAATTCCCCAAAAAGGAAATTGGGAATGAGACAGACCCGGAGTAGAATGGAAAAACCAGGAAAAATTACCCAAAAACCAGCAGGAAAATGGGAACGAGATGGATCCAGCTTGGAATGGAAAAAAACCCAGGAAATATTCCCAAAAACCAGGAAAATTTCCCCAAAACCAGGGAAAATTCTGCAAAACGGAAAACGGGAATGAGATGGGTCCGGTTTGGAATGGAAAAACCAGGAAAAAAATTCCAAAATTCCCAGCCCCGCAGGACTCCTCCATCTGCTCCCTCAGTGCCAAGAAATCCAGGGAAAAGCGGAATCCAGGGAAAAGCGGAATCCAGGGAAAAGCTCGTTTGGATTTTTCCCCACATTTTCTGGCGGGTGAGGTCCCAGAACCATCCCGAGGCTCTTCCCTGCTGGATTTTTTCCCTGGAAGCGCTTCCAGCTGGGATCACACGCCTGGAACTACCTCAGAGCCGCAGGGATCTTCCCGCTGGAGGAGGAATTTTGGGATCGTTCCAAGGGAGGAGCCACAGGGAAGGCTCTGGAACATTCCAGAATTTCCAAGAATCCCCCTGGAAAAGTCTCCAGCGCCTGCCGGATCCCGGCTCTTCATCCACAGGCAGGAATTCCCAGGTTTTTTTGGTTTTTTTTGTGGGAGGGGAATTCCCAGGAGCTCTTGGAGACAAAATCGTGGAATGAGATGGGGGAAAAAAAAAATCGTGGGATGAGCCAGGCCGGGATGTTCCGCTGGATTTTGGGAATGCTCTGATGGATCCCGAGGAGTTTTGGGATGCTCCGGCAGAACGTGTGGAGGATTCCTGGAAGGGATTCCTGGGTCCTGGGAATGAGGTGAATTCCTGGATCCCGGCGTCGGGATGATTTTTGGGATCCTGGGGATGGGATGATTTTTAGGGCAGGGAATTTTCAGGGTGGGAGGAGCTGATCCCAAGCAGGGAACGCCGCCTCTCCCACGGCTCTGATCCCAGGGAATCCACGGGATCGACCGGGACCGGGGCGGGAATTCATCCTCAGGATTCCTCAGGCTCCGCAGACGTCCGGCTTCACTCGGGATGGAGAATTCCATGGAATTCCAGGGGGAAAATCCAACCTTGACCTGTGCCAGAGGTGCCTCTCGGGGTGAATTAAATCCCGGGAAATCCATGGGATCGACCGGGACCGGGGCGGGAATTCATCCTCAGGATCCCATTGGCTCCTCAGCTTCACTTGGATCCAGAATTCCACGGAATTCCAGGGGGAAACTCAGCCCTAACCCACGACCCCGCTGCTCCTGGTTTGGGATCGGGGAAACGGGAGGGGAGCGGGAGCCGATCCCGAGAGTCCGGAACGGAGCCGGGAACGGCCTCGGGGACAGTGCTGGGAATGATGCCAGGGGCGGCTCCGGGAATGATCCAGGAATGATCCCAGGGACAATCCCGGGAATGATCCCAGGAATGATCCCAGGGACGACTCCAAGAATGATCCTGAAAATGATCCCAGGAATGATCCTGGGATTGATCCTGAAAATGATCCCAGGAACGATTTCAGGAACAATCCCGAAAATGATCCCAGGAATGACCTCGGGAACAATCCCAGGAACGATCCTGAGCAACCTTGGGAATGATCCCGGGACAATCCCGAAAATGATCCCGGAAATGATCCCAGGGATGATCCCAGGGATGACTCCAGGAATGATCCCAGGGATGACTCCAGGAATGATCCCAGGAATGATCCTGAAAATGATCCCAGGAACGATCCAGGAATGATCCCGGGATTGATCCTGAAAATGATCCCAGGAACGACTCCAAGAATGATCCTGGGAACAATCCAGGGAAAAATCCTGGAAATGATCCCAGGAATGATCCTGAAAATGCTCCCAGGAACGATTTCAGGAACGATCCAGGAACGATCCCGAAAATGATCCCAGGAATGACCTCGGGAACAATCCCAGGAACGATCCTGAACAACCTTGGGAATGATCCCAGGAACAATCCCGAAAATTATCCTGGGAATGATCCCGGAAATGATCCTGAAAATGATCCCGGGAACGATCCCAGGAACGACTCCAAGAATGATCCCGGGAATGATCCCAGGGATGACTCCAGGAATGATCCCAGGAATGATCCTGAAAATGATCCTGAAAATGACCCCAGGAATGATCCCAGGAATGATCCCAGGAATGATCCCAGGGATGACTCCAGGGATGACCCCAGGAATGATCCCAGGAATGGTCCCAGGGATGACTCCAGGAATGATCCCGGGATTGATCCTGAAAATGATCCCAGGAACGACTCCAGGAATGATCCTGGGAACAATCCAGGGAAAAATCCTGGGAATGATCCCAGGGATGATCCCAGGAATGATCCTGAAAATGCTCCCAGGAACGATTTCAGGAACGATCCCGAAAATGATCCCAGGAATGACCTCGGGAACAATCCCAGGAACGATCCTGAACAACCCTGGGAATGATCCCGGGAATGATCCAAGAACATTCCCAGAATTGATCCCAGGAACGATCCAGGAGTGATCCTGGGAAGAAAAATCCCAAAAATGATCCCGGGCACAATCCCAGGAACAATCTTGGGAGCAATCCAGGAACGATCCTGAAAATTATCACAGGAATGATCCCAGGAACGACTCTGGGAATAATTCCAGGAAAAATCCCAGGAAAAAATCCCCGGGAATGATCCCAGGAACAATCCCAGGAACGATCCAGGAACAACCCTGGGAATGATCCCAGGAACGATCCCAGGAATCCTCATCCCCAACCAATCCCGATTTTTTATCTACCTCTTAGCCATAGGTGACTCTAGGTAGGGGCGACTCCCCGGGCGTAGTTTTAGGGAGAAAAGGAAAATTAAAATTTAAAAAAAAAAAATTAAAAAAAAAAATTAAAAAAAGGTAGAAAGAAAAAAAAAGGTTTTTTTTTTAAAAAAAAGGAAAGAAAATTAAAATAGAAAAAACTAAAAAAATTTACATTTTTCCAAAGAACACATTCTTTTAAAAAAAAATAAGATTAAAAAAAAAAAATAGGATTTATGGGATTGCTTTCCCTTGAGGAAAGTGATTTTTGAGTCCTTGGAAGCTCCAGACCTCACCAGCCCCAGATTTGGGCTGTGACTGATTTTATTTTTATTTTTTATTTTATTTTTATTTTTAATACTCAATTTTCCTCTTTTTTTTTCTGCTTTTCCTTGGATTTTTTCCTCCTTCCCTCTCACCCCTCCAGCCTCCCCGCGGGGCTGGGGGAATCCACGTCGATAATTTGGGGTTTTTTCCTATTTTTCCAATGGTTTGGGGTTTTTTTGGGGACGGTGATGGCAGCAGGGGAGGGAGGGGGGACGGAGCTGAATTTTGGGAGCATCCACAGGTGCTGCTTTTCCCAGGAAATTTCAGGCTCTTTAGGTAAAAATTGTGATTTCTGGGATGTTGTTTTGCCTCTTTTTTGAGTTGTTTTCACCTTTTTTGCCCCTCTAACCTCTCCTGACCCACGTCCTTCCCTTGTGCTGGGATTTGGGATGGATGTGGGCTCCAGTTCTTTTCCAGGGAGGAGGGTTTTCCTTATTTTATTAAGTTTTTTTTGTTTTTTTGGCCACAACTCGCTTTATTTCCACTGTTTCGCTGTGAAAAATAAAAAGCAAAAACAGAGAAAGAAGCAAAAAAAAAAATTTAAAAAATTCCAAGTGTTTGTGTGGATTTGTGGGTTTGGGGAGGGGGGGGAAAGGGTAAAATTGAAGAATTAGGGAAAAATGAGGAGGGAAGAAAAAATAAAGGGGAAATTTGAAATTAAAAGGGAGAAAATAGAGGAAAAAATTGAGGGGAAATAGGAAAATAAATGGGAGAATTAAAGGGGAAATAGGGAGGAAGAAAAATAAAGGGAAGATAGGAAAAAAGGGGAGGAAGAAAAAATAAAAGGAGAAATTACAAAAAAAGAAATTGAGGGGAAAAATAAAGAAAAAATAGAGGGGAAAGAGAAATAACGGAGGTGATAAAGGGAAAAGGGATAAATAAAAGGGGAAATTTAGGGAATAGAGGGGGAAATGGAAGAGAAATAAAGGAAAATAGAGGATAAAACTGTGAAAAATAGGAAATAGAAGGGAAAAAATAAAGGGAAAGCACGAAGAAAAGGGGGAATAGAGGATAAATAGGAAAATAAATAACTTAGAGGAGAAAAATGAATAAAAAGAGGAAAATGGAGGGGAAATAGAGAAATTAAGGGGAACACAGAGAGCAGTGGAAAAATAAATGGGAAAAAATTAAAGGAGAAAGAGAAAATTAAATAAATAAAGGGAAATTGAGAAGGGGAAAGGGAAATTAGGGAAAATAGAAGGAAAATAGGGAAATAAGGGGAAATAGAGTGGGAAAAGGAGAAAAAAAAGCGGAATAGAGAAAGAAAGGGGGAATAGAGGAGAAGCATACAACTAAGTGGGAAATAAAGAAAGGGGGAGAAACATAAAGAAAGGGGGAGAAAGAAGGGGAAAACCCCAGAGAAATAAGGGCAAAAACAAGTTTAAAAATCTAAAAATAAGTAAAAAAATACATAAATAAAAGTGGAAATCAGAGCAGCGGAGCTGGGGGCTGGCCCGGCGGGTGGAAGGGCGGTGGTACCGGGGTTCCAGGAGGTTTTGAGGGCCGGGAATGTTTCGGAATTCCCGAATTCCCGCAATTCCCGCAATTCCCGGGCTGTGGGATTCGGGACTATTTCCCGCTTGCGGAGGGATAGGGAGGGCGCGCGGCACCTCCCGATACACCCAGCGGTCCCATGGTGTAATGGTTAGCACTCTGGACTTTGAATCCAGCGATCCGAGTTCAAATCTCGGTGGGACCTCCTGTTTCTTTTTGCCCGCCGCGCCGCCGCCCCGGGGCCGAGGAGGGGACAGGAAAGGACCGGAGGAGGGTGAGAGGTTGCGGGGGCCGCGCTGGGAGCACCGAGCCAGCCCCGGAGCCCGCCGTGCTCCATTTTGTGCGTGGGTGCCCGCGCTTCACGGCGCAGGCGCGGGAAAAGGCGGCTGATGGCAGCCGGAGGGCACGCTCCGTGTTCCACCGCTGATTGGCTGGGCAGGACGTCACTCTAGCAATCCTCTATTTCTATTGGCTGGCTCTGCGCTTCGCCCCGCCTTCTACCGGCGGGGCCCGGACCCCTCCGGGGAGATTCGCGATCTCCGTTTTCCATCGCTGATTGGCTGTTCGGCCTGTGACTCTCAGAAGCTCTTATTTTTACTGGCTGAGAGCTCTCTTTGCACCGCCTCCTTCTTCCGCAATCCGTATCTCCCGAGGGGGTTTCGCGCTCTCCGTTTTCCATCGCTGATTTGCTATATCTAGTGTCTCTCTCCCAATATCGCGTTTCTATTGGCTGCTACCTTCCTTTGTACCGCCTCCCACTTCACCAATCCCCCAGGAGCCTGTTCGCGCCCTCCGTTCTCTATCTCTGATTGGCTGAGCTGATGTCACTCTGCCGATCCCGCGTTGCTATTGGCTGGGAGCGCCCTTTGGCCCGCCTCCCCCTCAGCCGCCCGGAGCCCTCATGGCGGGAGCCGTCATGGCGGGTTCGAGCCCTCACAACGCTGCGCGGCCCCTGCGGCCCTGCCCTGAGGCGCTGTGTGGCCGGCATTGTCCCGAATCCCCTCAGAGGCGGCTTATCCGGCTCTGACGCACGTTCCCAGCCCTTTAACATCGATTAACGGGTCAATCCACTCCGGCCGCGGCCTGGTTATCGCCCCGGATTAGGGGCAGCTCAGGCCCCGGAGGAGCCGATCTCCTCAAGGCCAAGAATATACTATTATTTTTAATTTTTTAACCTAAATAGCCTGAATTGGTCTTGGAGCTGTGGCCAGGAGAAGAAGCAGCACCTTTGGGTTGCTTCTTAATCTCCAAATTAATTATGGAGCATCTCACATTCGGTTCCATCACCCCCCAGAAAAGCCCCACCAACCAACTCCATCAAAAAATAGGATTCTACCAAAAAAAACCCAGCAGAACCATCAAAAACCCCACCAAAAAGGAGGGTTCAGCCCCACCGTGCACCTGTGTTTTAAAGGCAAAAAAAAAATATTATTGGAGCATTAAAAGAATAACATCAGTCACAAGCCAGCTCTTGGGACTGTGAGGTCTGCAGCTAAATGAAATAAAATTTTAAAAGGCAAATAAAATCCACTTTAGAGTGAAAATAAACCCACCAACTCTAATTTTTGGAGAGTATTTCCTGCAAGAAACAGAGGCCGTGGCGGTGCTGGCGGGTTTATTGAGCATCTGCGAGAAAGAACAAAACCACCTCGATTTTGGGGTGTTTTGGGCAGTTTGTGGGGGTTTTTTTGAGGCCAGGGAGTGCAGGGAGGGGGTTCTGGCTGCGGGGGGGACCCCCTGCTTGAGGAAAATCCACTTTTTCTGTCTTCTCCTCCAGATTTTAGGGTGTCGGGAGCGCCTTTGCCCCGTGGTGAGGCTGAGAAGGGATCCAGGGGTAGGAAAAGCGCTCCAGGTGGGATCCAGAGGGATTTCCTTGGGATCCAGGGGTAGGAAAAGCGCTCCAGGTGGGATCCAGAGGGATTTCCTTGGGATCCAGGGGTAGGAAAACTGCTCCAGGTGGGATCCAGAAGGATTTCTTGGGATTTAGGGGTAGGAGAACTGCTCCAGGTGGGATCCAGAGGGATTTCCTTGGGATTTAACCGGGCTGGGAGAAGAGGAGGAGTGGGAGAGGGCCGGGGACAGCGCCCCGAGGGACTCAGAAATTCAAATTATTGCTGCCTCCCTTTTGGGGTCGATGGCGTTGGGGCAGTTTTGGGAGAGTTCTCCCCGAAATTAAACGGAAAAAAAAAAAAAAAAATCCTGGGAACGGGTTTAGAAAAAAGCAAAACGGCTCCAAACAGCGAACCCACCCCAGTGAATTCGGGAGCTGGCTGTGCCTCGGGGTTTCTCTGTCAAGCAGGGATTAAATTTATCCCAAAAAAACCCCAAAAGGGAGCAGCAGCGCTTGGGGACAGCTCCAGGTGACACCACTGGGGTTTTCCAGAGGGGCAGGCGCGACCTTGGGGGAGGCGCTGGTGGCATCTCCATCCTCCCCAGCCCACCCCAGCTGGAACCCCCAGGGAAGGCAGCTCTGGGATTTTTGGGATAAAGGACAAATCCGGGCTCGGGGGGCTCGGAGCAGCCCCAGCTCGGTGTTCCCACACCCCCCGCTCGCTCCGGCTGCTGAAAATGCAGAAGTTTTGCTTTTTTTGCTGGTGGGAAACCACCAAAGCTCAGCCGCGGCGCCCCGGCGGCAGCGAGGGTGGAGCTTTGGGGTTATTTTTTTTGTTGTTATTTTTTCTTTGTTCACGCTTTTTTTATTTCTTCTTTTCCTCCCGTTTCAGCGCGCTAGGGTTGGCTCCGGGCAGGCCGGGGTCAGACTAGAGGGGAAGCAGGAGCGGCCGGCGGCCCGGGGTCAGCTGATGGTGCAGCCGCCCTTCTCCTTGAAGGGGTTCTTGTCCTCGGGCACGCCCTTGAGCAGCGGGTCCTCGCCCGCCATGGACTCGATGTACTCCTTGATCTCCTTGCCCGTCTTGGACACCTGCCCGGGGCGAGACGCAACGGTGCGGGGGGAACGGCACCGGGAATGGCACCGGGGAACGGCACCGGGGAATCTGGACTGGGGGATCTGAACTGGGGGATCTGAACTGGGGGAACTGAACCGGGGAACGGCACCGGGAACGGCGCCGGGGATCTGAACCGGGGAATCTGAACTGGGGATCTGAACTGGGGAACGGCACCGGGAACGGCACCGGGGGATCGGAACCGGGGATCTGGACGGGGGGATCTGAACTGGGGGATCTGAACTGGGGGATCTGAACCGGGGAATGGCACCGGGGAATGGCACCGGGGAATGGCACCGGGGATCTGAACCAGGGATCTGAACCGGGGATCTGAACCGGGGAATGGCACTGGGAATGGCACCGGGGATCTGGGCAGGGGATCTGAACCTGGGAACGGCACCGGGGAATCTGAACCAGGGATCTGGACTGGGGGAACTGAACCGGGGAATGGCACCGGGGAATGGCACCGGGGAATGGCACCGGGGAATGGCACTGGGGGATCTGAACTGGGGATCTGGACAGGGGAATCTGAACTGGAGGATCTCAAATAACGCCTGGGGCATCCGTGAACCATCCCTGGGGCATCCTGAAACCACCCCTGGGGTGTGCCAGAAATCCCAAAACCACCCCTGGCGTGTGCCAGAAATCCCAAATAACCCCTGGGGCGTGCCCGAGCATCCCAGAGCTTTAGGGGCAGTGTGGGGGCTCCCGCCTGGCTTTGGGGGCAGCGTGGGTGCTGTGGGGGCAGCGTGGGTGCTGTAGGGGCAGTGTTGGTGCTGTGGGGGGGAGCGTGGCTGTTTTGGGGGCAGCGTGGGTGCTGTGGGGGCAGCGTGGGTGCTGTAGGGGCCGTGTCAGTGTTTTGGGGGCAGCGTGGGTGGATTTCAGGCCCCGGGGCTCTTTCTGTCCCCCTGAGGAAGCACAGCCCTGCAGTGAGGAACTCACCATCTGCCTCTCGTTCTTCACCTCCTTCTTCAGCTGGTCCAGCTCCATCTTGAGCAGCTCCTTCTCGGTCATGTCCTGAGCCATGGTGCCCTGGACCTGCAGGACAGCGGTTATTGGGGTTATTGCTGTGTGGGATTGTGAGCCCCAGGGTCCCCGAGCAGTGCCTGGCAACGCCTGCCCGGCTTTCCCGAGGAATTCAACGCATTTCAGCTTTCCTTTCCCCTGGCTTTTTATACCACGGCTCCTCCATCACCATTTCCACTCCCCCCGAGATTCTGGGACCGTGGAAGTTGAGGAAATCCGACTCTTTTTCCCCAAAAACCCCAGTGGCGCGCGTGGCCCGTGCTCCTCCCCGTGCCCGCACATCCCTGGGGACACCGGGATGCTCCCAAACGCGGGGGGAAGCGACTCCTGCTCCCCAAACGGGCCTGGAGGGGCAGAGGGACTCACCTGGGGGCCGGGGGCCGCCCCTGTGTGCTCTGGGGCCGCTCAGAGCCCCATGGAGGGACAGGAGGGGACAGGAGGGGACAGGAGGAGAGGCGAGGCTGCTCTGCGGCTCCGGGCGCCCGCAGCAGATGTCTTTGCTGCTAAGCTGATAATGGACTCAGGAGCCTAAGCCGGTCAGGTGTTGGGAATTAGCCCCAAAGCCCGGCCTAATCGGGCCGGGGCGGGGCGGCCGGGCCGGGCGGGGTCCGGCACCCGGGGAGCGCCCAGGGATGCCCGGGAGGGTCCGGATCCTGCCCGGAGCGAGGGAGTGACCACGGGAGTGACCACGGGAATGACCACGGGAGTGACCCCTGGAGTGACCACGGGAGTGACCCTGAGAGTGACCCCTGGGAGTGACCCCGGGAGTGACCCCAGGAGTGACCCTGGGAGTGACCCCGGGAGTGACCACGGGAGTGACCCCGAGAGTGATCACTGAGAGTGACCACGGGAGTGATCACTGGGAGTGACCTCTGGCAGTGACCACGGGAGTGACCACTAAGAGTGATCCCTGAGAGTGACCACGGGAGTGACCCCTGAGAGTGACTCCGGGAGTGACCCTGGGATTGACCCCTGGGATTGACCCCTGGGGCTGACCCCGGGAGTGACCCCAGGAATGACCCCGGGAATGACCCAGGACTGACCCCAGGACTGACCCCAGGACTGACCCCGGGAATGACCCCAGGACTGACCCCAGGACTGACCCCGGGGCTGACCCCAGGACTGACCCCGGGACTGACTCCGTTGGTTCCCCCCGGTTTGTTCGGGGCCGGTGCCGGTGCCGGTGCCGTGAGGAGCGGGAGCGGCGGAAATCCATCACTTCCCTCGGGATGGGCTCAGGAAGGGCCGGGCCCGGGGCTGGGACGGAGCCCGGGAGGCGCCAGGGCAGCACCTGGGGCGGAGCAGGAGCGGAGCAGAGGCTGCCGGGGCTTTCCGAGCGGGAATTTCCTGCGGCCTCACCCGCGGGGTGCGGAACGCGCCCGGCCGAGGACGCGCTGTGCCCTGCCAGGGGCTCCCGGGGCACCGCGGGGCTCCCCGGGCACGTCCCGCTGTGCCCTGCCAGCCCCGGGGCTGTTCGGGAACGTTCCGGGGCGCGCAGCCGAGGGCGGCGGGAGCTCCGCGGGGCCCGGGACGTGCTCAGCCCCGGGAGGGTGGCGGCGGCTCGGGGGGGTGGCACGGGTGGCACAGGTGGGGGTCAGGGTGATTTTAGGGTTGGGGTCCTTTTGGGGTCTGCATCCTTGTGGGGTCTGCATCCTTCTGGGGTCGGGATCCTTTTGGGGTCAGGATGATTTTAGGGTCAGGATCCTTCTGAGGTCAGGATCCTTCTGGGGTCCTGATCCTTGTGGGGTCTGGATCCTTTTGGGGTTAGGGTCCCTTCAGGGTCTGGATCCTTCTAGGGTCGGGATCCTTCTGGGGTCGGGATCCTTTTGGGGTCAGGATGATTTCAGGGTCGGGATCCTTGTGGGGTCGGGGTCCTTGTGGGGTCCCTCCCGGCCCTGCAGCCCCGGTGGTTCCCGTGTCTCACATCCTCTCCCGCTGCCATCCCGGGGCTGTCCCCGCCGCCATCCCCGCGGGTCCCTCCCCGCCGGTCCCCCCTTGCCGCGGGCAGGGCGGGGTGTCCCTGCTGGGGACGGGGACACCGCGGCGCCCGCGGGCCCTGCGTCAGCACCGGCAGCGGCTTCAAAACGCGCCCCGGGAGGAAGTGGGGCCGGGGCCGGGGCCGGGGCCGGGGCCGGGGCGATGTCGGAGCTGGAGCGGCTGCGGCTGAGCGAGATCCCCGCGGGCCGGCAGCAGCTGCGGGAGCAGCACCACAACCTGCTCCGGGTGGCCGAGTACTGCCACAGCAACTACCTGCAGGTCAGCGGGGCCGGGCCGGGCCGGGCCGGGGGTGGCGGTGCCGGAGCCGTGCCCGGGCAGCCCCAGCATCGCCCCGGCCCCGGCCCCGCCGCCCTTCCCGCGCCTCGGCGGCTCCTCCGCCCCCAGCAGCTCCCGCCTTTGGGGGGTTTGGGGTGCGGGGGGGGTCCCGGGGGCTGGGGCCGCTGGAGAAACCTTGGGAGGGGGCTGGGGCCAGGTGGGTGTCACAGGGGCTGGGAGGGGGCACCTGGCAGGGCCTGTGCGTGTGGGGCGAGCGTGGAGCTCTGCTGGTGCCCTCATCATCATCCTCATCCTCCTCGTCCTCATCCTCGTCCTCACCCATCCTCCTTGTCCTCATCCTCATCCTCACCCCATCCTCCTCATCCTCATCCTCATCCTTATCCTCCTTGTCCTCATCCTCTTCCTCATCCTCACCCCATCCTCCTTGTCCTCATCCTCTTCCTCATCCTCACCCCATCCTCCTTGTCCTCATCCTCCTCATCTCCATCCTCCTCCTCATCCCTGCCTGCCTGGCTCACTGAGGGCTGCGACAGGAGCGTAGGAGACGGGGTCAGGAGGAAAATGCCCATCCTGGCTCTCCCTGCCGGGCAGGGCTCCCCGGGCGCCCACCGGGGCCGGGCCGTGGCTGCTGCCGGCCCCGAGGCGGCTCCGCCACCGCGGGGCCCGGAGCCAGCGGGGCAGAACCGAGAGGAAATGGGGTGAGCTATTCTGGGAGCTGAGCCCCGGCACGGCTCAGAGCAAAACCCAGCACGGCTCAGAGCAAAACCCAGCGCGGCTGCGGCACAGCTCAGAGCAAACCCCGGCACGGCTCAGAGCAAAACCCAGCACGGCTCAGAGCAAACCCCGGCACAGCTCAGAGCCCCGGCACAGCTCAGAGCCAAACCCAGCGCGGCCCCGGCACGGCTCAGAGCAAACCCCGGCACAGCTCAGAGCCCCGGCACAGCTCAGAGCAAAGCCCGGCACGGCCCTGGCACAGCTCAGAGCAAACCCCGGCACAGCTCAGAGCCCCGGCACAGCTCAGAGCAAAGCCCGACACGGTTCGGAGCAAACCCCGGCACAGCTCAGAGCCAACCCCGGCACGGCTCAGAGCAAAGCCCGGCACGGCTCAGAGCCCCGGCACGGTTGGGAGCCCCAGCACGGCCCCGGCACGGTTGGGAGCCCCGGCACGGCCGCTGCCACCCCGGCTGTGCCACGCGTGGTCCCCTGGCTGTCCCCGGAGGCTGAGCCGGGCCCTCGGTGACCTCCGGAGCCCCCCGGGATCTCATTCCCGGCAGGAATCCCGGGGAATCCCTGCACTTCCCCGGGCATCTGGAAAGCAGAAGGAAACTCCTCGGGGGGTTCCGGGCGGGCAGGGCTCGTCCCACGGCTCCGGGCTCTGTCCCCTGCAGGCCGGCGACAAGAGGGAGGCGCTGCAGGAGACGATGGCTCTGAGCACGCAGTCCCTGGCCAGCGTCGCCTACCAGGTCAACAGCCTGGCCAGAGCCTTCCTGCGCCTCATGGACCTGCAGGCGGCCCAGCTGCGCCAGCTGGAGGCCGATGTCACCTGCGTGGCACAGGTGGGACCGCGGGGCACCGGGGGACAGGGGACAGGGGCTGCGGGCGGCGGGAGGCAGAGCCAGCCCCGGGCTGGGCAGGGATTGGCCTCGGGGGCGCTTCCCGGTCACAGCTGCCCATCCCAAAGTGTCCCCAAATCTGCGAGGGGGAGCGCAGAGCGTTCGCCTGAATGGCACTGCCTGAATGATGGCACTGCCTGAATGATGGCACTGCCTGAATGGCACTGCCTGAATGATGGCACTGCCTGAATGGCACACTGTCCCCGAGCTGGAGCCTGGCCCTGTGCTCCCGGGGCTTGGGGACACTGCTGAGGGGCCTGGCCCTGTCCTTGCGGGGCTTGGGGACACTGCTGAGGGGTCCTGTGGGGACCCTGAGCTTGGGGACACTGCTGAGGGGTCCTGTGGGCACCTAGGGCTTGGGGACACTGCTGCAGGGTCCTGTGGCCACTCTGAGCTTGGGGACACTGCTGAGGGGTCCTGTGGGGACCCTGAGCTTGGGGACACTGCTGGGGGGTCCTGTGGGGACCCTGAGCTTGGGGACACTGCTGAGGGGTCCCGTGCCCACTCTGAGCTTGGGGACACTGCTGAGGGGTCCTGTGGCCACTCTGAGCTTGGGGACACTGCTGCAGGGCCCGGTGGGCACCTGGGCTCTCCCTGGCACCTGGGAGCCACCTGGAGCAGCCACGAGAGGGGACAGGACCCTGTGGAAGGAGCAGGGGAGCAGCTCGGGGGGGCTGAGCCCCTCCTGTCCCCTCCCCAGGGCCATGTCCCCATTGCCTGCTGTGGACAGCCTGTCCCCATTGTCCCCATTGTCCCCATTGTCCCCATTCCAGAGCAGGGCCCGCCCCTTGGCAATCCTGTCCCCCGTCCCCTCCCGGGCAGGGACCCGGGGCTGGCAGGGCTGGTGGCACCCGGGGGAGCGGGGACAGCCCGCGGTGGCACTTTGGGGACGGTGTCACCTCGGCAGAGCGTGGACATCCACAAGGAGAAGGTGTCCCGCCGCGAGATCGGCGCCCTGACCGTCACCAGGAGGTGCCTGAGCTTCCAGAAGGTTCTGCCCCCCCCGGAGCCCCCCGTGCTGGAGCCCTACTACAGGCGGCCCCTCAACTTCAGCGTCCTGGACGGCGTCGGCCACGGGGTCAAGGTGGGTCCCACCGGGGCTGGGGTGGCATTTCTGGGTCCCCGGTGTCCCCAGGCGTCCCCAGTGTCCCCCTGAGCGGGGCATGGGTGGCTCAGACCCCTCCTCCATGGAGAATGGGCTCTGTCTGTGCCCTCTCAGCTCTGGGGCTCCGGCACCCCAGAGATCCTTCCCCGCCTCAGAAACCCCCACAGGAGGGGTTTGGGAGCCCCAGAGCCCCGTGGAGCCTTTGGCAGCTCTGAGAGGTGCCCACAAAAGGGTTCTGGAGTCCTCACAGCCCCACAGCTCCTGCCCCGTTCTGGAAAACCCCACAGGAGGGGTTCAGAGGTCCCCGAGCCCCACAGATGCTCCCCCACTGCAGAAATCCCCGCACAGGAGGGGCTGGGAAGCCTCGCAGCTCCCTTGGTCCTTTCCCGCTGCAGAGGCACCCCCGGGATGGGCTTTGGAGCCCCGCGGATCCTCCCCCGCTGCAGAAATCCCGCACGGGCGGGTTCGGGTTCCTGCGAGCCCCGCGGATCCTCCCCCGCTCCGGAAACCCCCGCGCAGGGCTCGGGGCAGGCGGGGCCGCCGGGGCCGCCGTTCCCACGGTGCCGCTGCTGCCTCGGGGCCGCCCCCGCTGCCCCCGGTCCCTCCCCGCATCCCCCGCATCCCCTGCAGCCCCCGGTCCCTCCCCGCATCCCCCGCATCCCCCGCAGCCCCCGGTCCCTCCCCGCATCCCCCGCATCCCCTGCAGCCCCCGGTCCCTCCCCGCATCCCCCGGTCCCTCCCCGCAGCCCCCGCAGGCCCCGGTCCCTCCCCGCAGGCCCCGCAGCCCCCGCGGCCCCGGCGCCTCCCGAGCCCGAGTCCGCTTCCCTGGGTAGGAGAGACACAGCCCCGGAGGTCACGGGGCAGGGATGGCACCCACATGTGTCCCCGTGTCCCTGTATCCGTGTGTGTCCCCGTGTCTGTGTGTTCCTGTATCCATGTGTGTCCCCGTGTCCCCGTGTCTGTGTGTCCGTGTGTCCCCGTGTCCGTGTGTGTCCGTGTGTCCCCGTGTCCGTGTGTGTCCGTGTGTCCGTGTGTGTCCCCGTGTCCGTGTGTCACAGGACACCAGCACGCAGCTGTCCCGCACAGGCACCCTGGCTCGCAAAAGCACCAAATGCTCCTCGGCCCAGGCTGTGGGGACGCTGGGGTGAGAGGGGCCCTGCTGGGTCACCGGGGGTGCTGGCACTGGGGTGGTGGCACTGGGGTGCTGGCACAGGGGCGGGCTCTGGCACAGTCCCATCTCCTCCCATTCAACCCCACTGATCCCATCCCACTGATCCCAACCCATCCCACTGATCCTATTGATCCCATGGATCCCATTGATCCCATTCCAACCCACTGATCCCAACCCATTGATCCCACGGATCTCATGGATTCCATGGATCTCATCACACTGATCCCATCCCATCCTGTGGGTCCCATCCCATCCCATTGATCCCATCCCACTGATCCCATTGATCCCATTGGTCCCACTGATCCCATCCCATCAATCCCATCCCATCGATCCCATCCCATCAATCCCATTGACCCCACTGATCCCGTCCCACTGATCCCATGGATTCCATGCAATCCCATTGATCCCATTGACCCTATTGACCCCATTGACCCCATTGATCCCATTGACCCCACTGACCCCACTGATCCCATCCCACTGATCCCATGGATTCCATGCAATCCCATTGACCCCATTGATCCCACTGATCCCGTCCCACTGATCCCATGGATCCCATCCAGTCCCACTGACCCCACTGATCCTGTCGGTCCCGCAGGAGGAGCAGCCGTGTCCCGGAGCCGGTGCAGCCGCCCGTGGTTCCCATGGGGAAGCTCCCGAGCGGCTCCTGCGGCTCCTCCCCACTCAGGTACCCGGGCAGCTCCTGTGCTCGGGGTTTGGGGGAAAAAATGGGGTTTTGGGGGAAAAACGGGGGTTTGGGGGAAAAATGAGGGTTTGGGGATTTGCTGCTCTGGCAGGGCTCGTGGGCAGGGCGAGGGTGTCCTTTAGGGAGAGGTGGGAAATGATGATGGGAAATAATGATGGGAATGATGGGAAATTATGGGAAATGATGGGAAATTATGATGGGAAACAATGGGAAATTATGATGGGAAATGATGGGAAATATGATGGGGAAATAATGGGAAATTATGATGGGAAATAATGGGAAATTATGGGAAATAATGAGAAATTAGGATGGGAAATTATGGGAAATTATGGGAATGATGGGAAATAATGGGAAATTATGATGGGAATTATAGGATTGATGGGAGCAATGGGAAATGGGCCACGGGGTGGGGAAGGGTTTGCAGAGCTGCCGAGGCCACACGGTGCCACCTTGTCCTGGCACGGCCCCGTGTCCGTGCCCAGCACGGGCACACAGGGACCCCCACCCTGACACTGCTGCTCCTCCTCGCCCCAGCTCCAGCGGGGCCCCGGCCGCTCCCGGGGACGGAATTCCTGCCCCGCCACCCCTGCCGGGGCCGCCCCCGCCCGCCGCTGCCATCCCAGCTCCGCCACCGCTCCCCGGGCACCCGGCCGTGCCCCCGCCCCCAGGTGAGTGCTCGGTGCTCCGGGGGCTGACAGGGGCACGGGGGCAGCGTCTGACCCGGCCCCATCCCTTCCGAGCCCCCCCATCCCTCGCCCTTCACCCCTCGCCCTTTTGGGGTTTTCGCAGCCCCCGATGACCTCGAGCTGCCGCCGCCGCCCCCGGCCGAGCCCGACTTTGGGGACCTGGCCCTGCCACCGCCACCGGACGCAGAGGAGCCCCCGTGGGACCCGCAGAGCTACCTGTAGACAGGTACAGGGGGTTCCAAAGCCCTGCAGAGGGGTACAGAGGGTCCCAAACCCCTGGGGAGAGGCACAGGGGTCCTAAACCCCTTACAGAGGGTCCCAAACCCCCTGAAGAAGGGTGCAGATGGTCCTAAACCCCTGGAGAAAGGTACAGAGGGTCCTAAACCCCTTACAGAGGGTCCCAAACCCCCTGGGTCCCCTGGCCCAGCCCCTGCCCAGCACGCAGAGCCCCCCCTGCCACGCTCTGCGGTGCCAAAGCCGCTCCTGTCCCCCGTGCCCTGTGGTGGCTCCGTGTCCGTGTCCCTGTCCCCAGAGGTGGCTCCATGTCCGTGTCCCTGTCCCCAGAGGTGGCCCCGCTCCCTGACCCGCGGCAGGAGGACACCGAGGAGGACACTGAGCTGGGAACGCAGCGGGGCAGGAGCTGATCCCAGGGGCCACCTCTGGATCCCAGCCCTGGATCCCAGCCCAGAACAGAACCCCAGGCACAGAGCAGAGCCCGCTGTCCCTGTGGGCTCCAGGGATGCTCCAGCCCCAAAACCGCTCCCCAGGGTGTCCCCAGAGTGTCCCCAGAGTGTCCCCTGTCCATCCATTCCCTGTCCATCCATTCCCTGTCCATCCATCCCCTGTCCATCCATCCCCTGTCCATCCATCCCCTGCCCATTCCCTGTCCATCCACCCCCTGTCCATCCATCCTCTGCCCATCCCCTGTCCATCCATGCCCTGTCCATCCCCTGTCCATCCATCCCCTGTCCATCCATGCCCTGTCCATCCCCTGTCCATCCATCCCCTGTCCATCCATGCCCTGTCCATCCCCTGTCCATCCATCCCCTGTCCATCCATCCCCTGTCCATCCTCTGTCCATCCCCTGTCCATCCATCCCCTGTCCATCCATCCCCTGTCCATCCATCCCCTGTCCATCCCCCAGACTCCAGGGCCCGAGCAGGAGCCAGAGCAGGACCCCCCCTTTGGTGCAGCTCAGAGCTGTGCCCAGCCAGGCTCGTGTCTGTCTGTCTGTCTGTCTGCAATACAGAGCTCTGTCCGTCTTACACAGATTTGTGTCTTTAATTCCATGGCTTTGAGTTCCACACAGTCCGAGGGAGGGGGTGGCACGGAGGAGGAACAACTCGGGGCTGCTTTGGTCAATTCCTGCCGGGTCTGGGGGAGCCAGGGCCGCCCTCGGGGGCCGGTAAGGCTGTGGATAAACCCGGGATAAACCCGGGATTAATCCAGGAGGAGCCAACCCCTGGAGGTGCCCCTGCAGAGTGCAATTAGAAGGGGGAATTAATTAATTAATTAATTAATACTGCAGTGGGGAGGGGGGGGTTTGGCCTCTGGGGACCCAGTGCCAGAAGCGTCCCAGGGGGGATTGGGGCACCTCGGAGGTGCCCAGGTCAGGGGGAATTGACCCTCCCTGGGGTAGGAGGGGCCCCGCAGGATCCAGGAAAGGGCTCGGGGCAGGGAATTCCCAGCCAGAATTCCCAGCGGGATCAGGAGCCCAGGGCCAGGCAGGCCAGGGTAGGATGGCAGGAGCAAGGCCGAGCCCAGCCCGTGGGGATCTGGCTGCTGCATTTTTAGGAATTCCCTTTCGAGGTCAAAAGGGGAAGGAAGCAAAACTCGGCCAGAAATCCCCGTCAGGTCGGCAAAGGGTGCAGGGGCCGTGGCTGCGAGGCTGGGCAGGGCCGGGGGCCTGCAGAAAGTGCTTCACTGGCCGGGAATGGAGCCGGGAAAGGGGAGAGAACATCCCGGGAATGGAGCCGGGAAAGGGGGAAGAACATCCCGGGAAAAGAGCCGGGAAAGGCGGGAGAACATCCCGGGAACGGAGCCGGGCCCAGAGCCGGGAACAGAGCCGGGAAAGGCAGAGGAACATCCCGGGAGCGGGGCCGGGAATGGCGGGAGAACATCCCGGGAATGGAGCCGGGAAAGGCGGGAGAACATCCCGGGAACGGAGCCGGGAAAGGCGGGAGAACATCCCGGGAGCGGGGCCGGGAAAGGCAGAGGAACATCCCGGGAGCGGGGCCGGGCCCGGAGCCGCCTCCCTCCCTCAGCACTTTTTGCGCAGCAGCTCCTGCAGGTACCGCGCCACCTCCACCGCCGACTCCCAGGGCACCACGGCGGCCTGGAACGCCCCCGGCTGCTTCTCCTGGCTCTCCTGGATCAGCCTGTGCATGGGGTAGCCCTTCCTGGGGAACGCCACGTCCGCCGCCGTCAGCGTCCCGGCGGGGCAGAAGTCGTTGGCGCCGTCGCCCACGTAGAGCACGCGCTGGAACTCGACGTCCTCGCGCGCCCGCTCCGCCAGGTACTCGCCCAGGATCTTGGCCTTGCACATGTTGGCCGGGCAGCGCAGGCACTTGTGGCTGTGGTAGGGCCCCAGCGTGAGCACCCCGCGCCGGTCCAGGCTGGCCGGGTTGCTGAAGACCTTGCGGAAGAGCGAGCGGGCGCCGGCCGCGCGCAGCTTGGCCTCGATGCCGAAGGTGTTGGCGTCGGAGATGAGCACCAGCTCGAAGAGCTCCTGGTGCTTGGAGAGCAGCTGGAAGAGCTCGGCCATGCCCGGGGCCAGCGGGATGTTCTCGTAGGCGGCGCGGAGCTCGGCGGGGCGCACGCCCTGCTCGCCCAGGAAGGCCAGCACGCGCTGCATGTGCTCGTTGTAGCTGCCCCCGCGCGGGCTCTGGCGCAGCGGCTCCGGCAGCGCCCGGCCCCGCACCACGGAGTCGTCGCTGTTCTCGTCCACGATGGTCTCGTCAAAGTCAAAGACCAGCAGGAAACGCGGCGGACGCGGGCCGGCCATGCCCACGCCCTGCAGGGGACGGACAGACGGACAGCGGGGTCAGGGGGGTGTGGGACGGACAGACAGACAGCGGGGTCAGGAGGTGTGGGACAGACAAAACCCGGTGTTATCGGGGTGTGGGACGGACAGACAGACAGTGGTGTCACTGGGGTGTGGGATGGACAGACAGACAGCGGGGTCAGGGGGGTGTGGGACGGACAGACAGACAGCGGGGTCAGTGGGGTGTGGGACGGACAAAACCTGGTGTTATTGGGGTGTGGGATGGACAGACAGACACCGCTGTTATTGGGACAGACCCTTGTGTCATTGGGGTGTGGGACGGACAGACCCTGCTGTTATTGGGGTGTGGGACAGACAGACAGACAGCGGGGTCAGGGGGGTGTGGGATGGACAGACAGACCCCGCTGTCATTGGGGTGTGGGATGGACAGACAGACCCCGCTGTTATTGGGGTGTGGGACAGACAGACCCTGCTGTCATTGTGGTGTGGGATGGACAGACAGACCCTGCTGTCATTGGGGTGTGGGATGGACAGACCCTGCTGTCATTGGGGTGTGGGATGGACAGACCCCGCTGTCATTGGGGTGTGGGATGGACAGACCCCGCTGTCATTGGGGTGTGGGATGGACAGACAGACCCCGCTGTCATTGGGGTGTGGGATGGACAGACAGACCCCGCTGTTACTGGGGTGTGGGATGGACAGACAGACCCCGCTGTCATTGGGCCTTGGTGGCACCGTCTGTTCCCAGTCCCTCCAGGGAGGACAAACCCCGCTGGCCCCGGGACCTGAGCCCGGGCTGACGATCCCCGCCGGGCCGGGAGGGGTTAATCCCGTGCCAGGCCCCAAAGCCTCATCCTGCCCATGGAGGGATCGCCCTGAGGCTGATCCGGGCCGAGGTCACTGCGGTCACTGGGCACAGAGGGGACAGCGGGCCCGGATCAGGAATTTCCGGCCTTGGGAAAGAGCTCCGGGATCAACCTCGGACCCGGGACACCTGGGGGGGACAGGGGGGACGGGGGGGACAGGGGGGGACACCTGGGGGGGACAGGGGGGACACCTGGGGGGGACAGCCCAGGCTGCTCCTCCTGTGCCACCTCTGGGACGGGGGGGACACCTGGGCACACCTGGGCTGGGACAGGGGGAACACCTGGGAGGGGACAGGGGGGGACACCTGTGGGGGATAGGGGGGACACCTGGGGGTGACACCTGGGGGGGACAGGGGGGGACAGGAGGGGACACCTTGGGGGGACAGGGGGGACACCTGGGGGTGACAGCCCAGGCTGCTCCTCCTGTGCCACCTCTGGGACAGGGGGGGACACCTTGGGGGGACAGGGGGGACACCTGGGGGTGACAGCCCAGGCTGCTCCTCCTGTGCCACCTCTGGGACAGGGGGGGACACCTGGGCACACCTGGGCTGGGACAGGGGGGACACCTGGGGGGGACACCTGGGCTGGGACAGGGGGGACAGCCCAGGGGCTCCAGGTGGGATTTTAGGGACCGGTTCCCCCCTGCCAGAGGGTGGAAGAAGCGCCAGCGATGCCCCCGTTCCCAAGGGATGCCCAGGGTGGGATTTTGGGGTGTCCTGCAGGGCCGGGAGCTGGGCTGGACCGTCCTGGGGGATCCCTCCCGGCTCAGGGCATTCCATGAACCCCAAATCAGCCGGGCCTGGCAGCCCCCGCTCCCCTCAGCCCTTCCTGGCCGCTCCAGGGTGGAATTCTGGAATTCTGGAATTAATTCTGGAATTTGGGGAGCCGGATCCCCCGGCAGTGGCACTGACCTTAAACAGGCATGGCAGCCCCACGCCCTGGCAGCACCTCCTCATGCTGGCACCATCGCGGGCCCGGGGCTGTGGGACACAGAAAAGCGGGAATTCCGTCAGTCCCGGGGCTTTTCCCGCGGGATTCCCGAGCTCGGGAGTTTCCGTTCCAAGGCTGGGAGGGGGGAGCAGAGCCCGTTCAAAGCCGCGGAGCCCTCCCGAGTCCCCGTGAGGGCAGCGAGGGAACGGCGAGCAGAAAAATAAAAAAAAAAAAAAACGGGAAGGGCAAAACAGAAAAAAAACCAAAAAAACAAACAAAAAAATCAAAAAAACCCCCAAACAAACATAAAAAAAACCCCAAAAAACCACAAAAACAAAACCAAAAAAAACCAAACAAAAAGCCCCCCAAAAACAAAACAAACAAACAAACAAAAAAACCAAAACAAACCAACAAAAGAAAAACCCGAGAACGGCAAAGAAAAAAAATAAAGGAATAGCAAAAAAACCTGGGAACAGCAAAAAAACCCAGGAAGAGCGGCCCTGCTCCAACCCCCCCACCCCGATTTTCTTCCAGGGAAATTCGTGGATGGATGAAGGGAGATTCCCCGCGAGTGACAGCAAAGCCGAATTCGGAATTCTGCCGACCCCTGGTGGTCCCCGGCGAGGGGAACCCTCCCCAAATCCCTCTGCCCGCTGGAAATTGGGCAATTCCCGCCGGGAATTGGAGCCGGGCAGGGCGAGCGGGGCTCGGCCGGGCCGGGAGGAGCGCGGGGATTTGTCCCCGGCTGTAGGAAGGGGATTTGTGGGGATTGCGCTGGATCCCGGCCCGCTCGCCGCTATTTTGGGCACAAACAGCACCCATGACTCGGCTGGAATAAAAACCCTGCGGCACCTGGCGCAGGGAAACGGAGCTGGAAGCCGGGCTGGAAATTGTGGGAAAATCCCTTTTTTTTTTTTTTTTTGTGAGGCCTGGAACCACACGCTGGGTGTTTATTTTGCTAAAAAAAAAAAAAAAATATAAAAAAAGCCGTCAGAACTGGAGGGTTTATTTACAGACAGAATCCGGAGCCAAAGAACGGCACAGCCAGGCTGGGAGCGGCTTCCAAAGGAAAAAAAAAATGGGATTAAACAGGAAAGAGGAACTGGAATTTTGGTCATTGCTTGGTCACCGCCAGCAGTGAGGAAATAATTTGGGATGAGGCCTCGGGGAGAGTCGGTGGTGCTGGGAGGGAGGGAGGGAAAGAGCCCTGGGGACACTGGGGAGTGAAACTGCCCCAAAAACTCCTCTGGGCCCGAGGGGTTGGGGTTTGTGGGGTGGGAAAAGTTCCAGGGGCAGGAGCTCGGAGCATCCCCAGATGCGGCTGCAGGAGCTGCTCCCCCAAAAACCGGCCCCAAACCTGTCCCAAACCCACCCCAAAACCGGCCCCAAACCTGTCCCAAACCCACCCCAAAACCGGCCTCAAACCCGCCCCAAAACCGGCCCCAAACCCACTCCAAAACCAGCCCCAAACCCGCCCTAAAAACGGCCCCAAACCTGTCCCAAACCCACCCCAAAACCGGCCTCAAACCCGCCCCAAAACTGGCCCCAAAACTGCCCCAAACCTGTCCCAAAACTGCCCCAAACCTGCCCCAAAAACAGCGCCAAAACTGGCCCCAAACCTGTCCCAAAACTGCCCCAAACCCGCCCCAAAACTGGCCTCAAACCTGTCCCAAACCCACCCCAAACCCAGCCCTAAACCCGCCCCAAAACTGGCCCCAAATCTGTCCCAAAACTGCCCCAAACCTGCCCCAAAAACAGCCCCAAATCCGGCCCCAAACCTGTCCCAAACCCGCGATGAATGGGATCAAAACAGGCCCCAGAACCGGGGCCAGCGTTATTCAGGGATTGAGTTCCTGTGGATTATTTTGGGACTGAAATCCTCTGAGGGCTGGGGGGCTCCTGGCATCCCAAAAAACCCCAAAATCCTCGGGATACGGGTAAGGAAATCCCTCCCCAATAAAGCCGAGCTCGGCCAGGGATCTGCAATTCCCAACTGCACCCCTGATCCCACGGGAGGGGAAAAATTAATTTAGGAAATCTGCCGGACCCGAATGGATCCAGGGACACCCAGAGCCGGGCCCGGGGGGCAGCGGGAAGGGAAATCCCGGCGGGAGAAGATCCCGAATTTTGGTGTGGGATGGGAAATCCCAGCGGGAGAAGATCCCGAATTTTGGTGCGGGATGGGGCAAAGGGATGGGAAATCCCAGCGGGAGAAGATCCCGAATTTTGGTGAGGAATGGGGCAAAGGGAGGGGAAATCCTGGCAGGAGAAGATCCCAGATTTTGGTGTGGGATGGGAAATCCCGGCGGGAGAAGATCCCGAATTTTGGTGAGGAATGGGGCAAAGGGATGGGAAATCCCGGAGGGAGAAGATCCCGAATTTTGGTGAGGAATGGGGCAAAGGGAAGGGAAATCCCAGCGGGAGAAGATCCCGAATTTTGGTGCGGGATGGGGCAAAGGGAGGGGAAATCCTGGCAGGAGAAGATCCCAGATTTTGGTGTGGGATGGGAAATCCCGGCGGGAGAAGATCCCGAATTTTGGTGAGGAATGGGGCAAAGGGATGGGAAATCCCGGAGGGAGAAGATCCCGGATTTTGGTGCGGGATGGGAAATCCCGGCGGGAGAAGATCCCGAATTTTGGTGCGGGATGGGGCAAAGGGAGGGGAAATCCCGGCCGGAGAAGATCCCAGATTTTGGTGCGGGATGGGAAATCCCGGCGGGAGCGGATCCCGGATTTTGGTGCGGGATGGGAGAACCGGGAGCGCCTTCCCCAAATAAAAGGGGCTCCCTTGGGAAGGGAAGCGGCCGCGTTTTCCCAAAAAAGCGCAGCCGGAGGGACGGGAAATAAACGGGATAATTGCTCAGGAATAAAGGTCTCAACTCGCCGAGTTTGGGCTGCGGGTGGGAAAACGCCGGGGAAATGCCGGGAATCGTTTCCCGGCGCCGTTTGCGCCCCGGGTTTCGGGGTTTTGGGGATCTCTGTGCCCAGAGCCGAGCGAGGAGCGGCCGAAATCGTCCCCGCCCGGCACCGGGGAGGAGCGGCCGCGGGGAGCCGGGACCGGGAGGTGCCGGTACCGGGAGCGTTCCCGGGGCACCGGCGCTCTCTGACCGTGCCCGGTCCGGAGGTTTTTAACCCCGAAGCCGATTTTGGAGCGTGGAATATTCGCGTTTTTAACCAACTCCAACCCAACTTCTGCCCTCGAGCGAGAACCGGGACCGGGACACGATCCCGCCGCCGCTGGAATTAAACCCGACCCGCTGCGAGCCCCGGTTCCCGAAAGAGCCGAAAATGCGGGAATTAACGGGAATCCCCGTTAAGGAGCGCCCGGAGCGGGTCCCGCCAGCCCCGGGGTCCCCTCGTCCCTCCCCGGGCTCCGCTTTCCCCCCGAATTCCCGGGCACGGGCACGGGCGGAGCGTTCCGGGTCACCTCGGGTGACGGGGCTGCTCCGGCTTTTCCCGGGATTTGTTTTTCCTGCCGGGATCCGCGGCGTTACCGCAGCCCCGGTTCGGCCCCGGAACGCGGCGGTTCGGGGGATCCAGCCCCGGGTCCCGGATCCCGTGGCCTCTCCCCCGGTGCCGCCGGGCTGGCAGCGGCTCCGGTACCGGCACAGCCCCTCCCCGAGCTCCGCGGCTCCTCCCGGTACCGGCGGGGCTGAATCGCGGCCGCTCCGTGCCCGGGTGGCACCTCCCGGTACCGGCAGCAGCCGCAGCGGTACCGGCAGGGTCCAACCGGGTGAGGACCGCCCCGGTACCGGCACATCCGCCCCAGGCACGGCAGGGTCCAACCGAAACAGGACCCCCCCTGTACCGGCAGGAGCCGCCCCGGTACCGGCAGGGTCCAACCGTACCGGCACCCCCCGGTACCGGCACCACCCGCCCGGCTCCCGGCAGGATCCCGCCGGGTGGAGACCCCGGCACCGGCACCATCCGCTCCCGGCAGGGTCCAGCCGGGGGGAAACCCGCCGGTACCGGCAGCAGCCGTTGCGGATCCGGCATCTCCCGGTACCGCCGCGGTGCCGCCTCTCGCCTCCTTACCGGGTCGGAACGCGCCGGGAGCGCCCGGTCCGCCCCGGTGCCGGAGTGTGCGGGGGCGGCGCGGGGGCAGCCCGGGCTCGGGGCCGCTCCGGGGCCGGTTCGGGGCCGCTCCGGGGCCGGTTCGGGGCCGGTGCCGCCGCCGGCGCTGCCGCGAGCGCGGCCCCTTTAAAGCGACGCCGCCGGGGCCGCGCGGAGCCTCCGCAGTGCGCCGACGTCATCGCCCGCGCAGCCAATGGCGGCGCAGCTTTCCCGCCGCGGAGGGGCGGGGCCAGCTCAGGCCGCGCCCTCTTTCCGAGGGGCGGGGGGAGCGCCCCGCGCGGGTCCCGCCGCCCCCCCCGCTGCCAAAAGTTGCCAAATCGGGAAAAACCAACAAAAACCCCGGTGCCCCCCCCGTGACCGCTCCGGGCTTGTGTAACCGAACCCGTCTGGAGGGGGAGGTTCTGGCCCCGAAGCCAAGCGCGGCGCCGAGCGAGAAAAACGCCCGAATTGTCCCCAAAATAGCGGCGGGGACGGGCGGGGGGGCCCGGCGGCCGCAGCGGGCGGGGCCCCCCGGTAATTTTAGGAACCGGGACGGGCAATTGCAGGGTGGCAGTGCCAGGGCTGCCCCACCCGGGCCCCGCCGCTATCGCGGGGGCCGCAGGAGCCGCCGAGATAAAAACACCGGGGCAGCGCCCTCGGGACACCGGGACCGCGCCGGGACGGCCAAACCCCGGCGGAGCTCGGGGCTTTTGGGTGGCTTTTAATTAAAAGCGTCCCGGAATGCAAAGGCGCGGCCGGGATTCCAAAGGTCGGGAGGAGCCGGCGGTGCCACGCTGTCCCCGAGCCCCAAACTCGGGGATTTTTGCTCCTTTCGGTAAAATTCTGTCGCAGAGCGGAGCTCGGGGCGCTCCCCGGGCTCGCCCGGGCCGGAGGTGCCGACCCTGCCCCAGCGGCTCCTCCTGGGGAACGCCAGGGAATCCCGTCGGGGAATCGGGGAATCCTGTCGGGGAATCAGGGAGTTCTTTTAGGGAATCCTGTCAGGGAATCCTGTTAGGGAATCCTGTCAGGGAATTATTTTAGGGAATCCTGTCGGGGTATCCTGTCAGGGAATTCTGTTTGTTAGGGAATCCTGTCAGGGAATTATTTCAGGGAATTATTTCAGGGAATCCTGTCAGGGAATTCTTCTCTCCCCTCCCCAGCCTGAGACTCTCCGGCTCTCCCCGGACACTTCCCCGCCCTGGAGCCGCTCCGAGCGGGAGAATCCAAAGGGGGAATTCCCCAGGGGCTCCTGCCGCTTCCCAGCGGGGCAAAGATCATCCCGGGATCATCCCGGATCCATCCCGGGATCACCCCGGACCCATCCCGGGCTCATCTCGGACCCATCCCGGACCCATCCCGGACCCATCCCGGGCTCATCTCGGACCCATCCCGGACCCATCCCGGACCCATCCTGGGCTCATCCCGGACCCATCCCGGACCCATCCCGGACCCATCCCGGGCTCATCTCGGACCCATCCCGGACCCATCCCGGACCCATCCTGGGCTCATCCCGGACCCATCCCGGACCCATCCCGGACCCATCCCGGGCTCATCTCGGACCCATCCCGGACCCATCCCGGACCCATCCTGGGCTCATCCCGGACCCATCCCGGCTCCATCCCGGACCCATCCCGGGCTCATCCCGAACCCATCCCGGGCTCATCCCGGACCCATCCCGCGATTATCCCGGGCTCATCCCGGACCCATCCCAGATCCATCCCGGCTCCATCCCGGACCCATCCCGGGCTCATCCCGGACCCATCCCGGGCTCATCCCGGCTCCATCCCGGACCCATCCCGGCCCCATCCCGGCTCCATCTCGGACCCATCCCGGACCCATCCCGGCCCCATCCCGGCTCCATCTCGACCCCATCCCGGCCCCATCCCGGCCCCATCCCGGCTCCATCTCGACCCCATCCCGGACCCATCCCGGCCCCATCCCGGGCCCATCCCGGCTCCATCCCGGGCCATCCCACCCCGGGGGTTGTTGGGGACGCTCCCGGGGATTTTCCACTGCCGAGAGCCCCGGGCAGGAGGCGAGGGCAGAGCCCGGGGCACCCACGGGCGCCTTTCCCGACGCCCGGACCCGCCCGGGTCCCGCAGGGGCCGGGCCAGCCCCGCTGGCTCCGGGTTTGTCCTGGATTTTAGGACTGCGGCAGCTCCGCCGCCCTCTCCTGGCTCCGCCTCCCCCAAACGTGGCTCGGGTTAAAGCCCAAAGCCTCGGGAAGGAATTGCCGGGAAAAGCGCGCAGCTCTGGGGGCGCCGAGCCCTCGGGTTCCACCGAGGAATGGAATGGGAAAAAGCAGAGAAATAAAATGGGAAAAAAAGCAAAATAAATGGGGAGCAAAAGGAAAATAAACGGGGACAATTAGGCAAAGTAAAACGGGAAAATAAAGCAAAATAAAATAGGGAAAAAGCAAAATAAAATAGGAGAAGAAAGGAAAATAAAACGGGGGAAAGCAGCAAAATAAAATAGGAGAAGGAAGCAAAATGAAATGGGAAAATAAAGCAGAAGTGGCAGGTGCAGAAAGGAGGGAACACCTGGACAAACCCCTTGGAGTTTCCCATCCCTGTGGAATTCTGTGGGTGCAGCGAAAATGGAAATCCGAGGATTAAGAAACCACAGCAAATCCCAGCCTTGAACTCCCTGCCTTTTAAACCAAATTTTCCCATTTTCCCGTGTTTTTTATTCTTTGGAAAGGATCCCACCCTGCCCTCCCAGCATCTCACAGCACGGCCAGACCGGGAAGAGGGGTTGGAATTTTTAATCTTCTTCCACAGAAAGGAAGTTCATAAATTCTCAGAATGATCCGATACAGAGCGGAGCTGAAGAGCAGGAAAAAAAAAAAAAAAACAAAACCAAAAACCATCCCAGATTCTGGAATTCTTGGAAGAGCAGCCTGGAATGCTGGAGAATTTATTGAGGAGGGAAAAAAATGGCTTTGGAAAACCTGGAAAACAAATTGTGGATGGCTCATTTCGGGGTTTTTAGGCATTTAAAAATCGGATTATCCTGAGCAGGAAATTGTGGCACCACTGGAGGCTGCAAGGGGGGGAATGCAGAGAATTCCAGGGAATTGCAACGTTGGGAATTCAGGACTGGAATTTTTTCCCTGCTAGAGGGGAAGAGGGGGGGGGTTTAAATATTCTGGAGGAAATGGTTCAAAAATGGGCCCAAAAGGGGGTTTGGGCCCAAAACGGCCCTGAAACTTCCAATGTCACGGAAAACCCAACTCTGGGATTGGGAAAAGGCTGGGAAAAGATCCAGGGAGGAGCAAATTCCAGAGGTTTTCCCAACGCAGCTCTGTCCTGGGGGAGAATTCTGCCCTTCCTGGCTGAAAATGAATCCCAGAATCCAGGAGCAGGGCAGAGCCCCCTGGGGGATCCCTGGGTTCGCTGGGACTGGGGTGGGAGAGGAGGAATTCCCAGGAATTCCCAGGAATTCCCAGGAATTGGGGATTTGCTGGGCGCTGCTCTGGCAGGGGGAGAGAATTCCTGGATCCAGGGGGAGGAAAATCCAACCTGAGGGGTCCCAAGGGAGCCCCGTGGGATCCCAGCCTTGGAATGGGGCAATTCCCACGGGAACAGCTCCAGATCCCCATCCCGGACCTGGGTTTGCCCAAAATCCCCGACTCTGGCCCTAAAACCCACCCCGGATTCCTGGGATGGAGCTGCCAGGGCTGTGGGACAGCTCCATCCCAAAATGTCCCAAAAAACCAGGCAGGAGCTCCCTGGAATCCCAGGAATTCCCTTGGTCTGATCCTCTCCTTGGAATTCCTGAATTCCCTGATCCCAGGAATTCCAGGAATTCCAGGAATTCCCTGATCCCACTGCATTCCCTGCTCCCAGGAATTCCCTGATCCCACTGCATTCCCCTCTCAGGAATTCCAGGAATTCCAGAATTCCCTGATCCCACTGCATTCCCTGCTCCCAGGAATTCCAGGAATTCCCTGATCCCACTGCATTCTCCTCTCAGGAATTCCAAGAATTCCTGAATTCCCTGATCTGATCCCACTGCATTCCCTGCTCCCAGGAATTCCCTGATCCCACTGCATTTTCCTCTCAGGAATTCTCTATCCCTGATCCCACTGCATTCCCCTCTCAGGAATTCCAGGAATTCCCTGATCCCACTGCATTTTCCTCTCAGGAATTCCAGGAATTCTCTATCCCTGTTCCCACTGCATTCCCCTCTCCAGGAATTCCGGGAATTCTCTATCCCTGATCCCACTGCATTTCCCTCTCAGGAATTCCAGGAATTCCCTGATCCCACCGCATTCCTCTCTATAGAAATTCCCTATCCCTGATCCCACTGCATTCCCCTCCCAGGAACCCCAGGAATTCCCTGATCTGATCCCACTGCATTCCCTGCTCCCAGGAATTCCCTGATCCCATTACATTCTCCTCTCAGGAATTCCAGGAATTCCTGAATTCCCTAATCCCACTGCATTCCCTGCTCCCAGGAATTCCTGAATTCCCTGATCTGATCCCACTGCATTCCCTGCTCCCAGGAATTCCAGGAATTCCTGAATTCCCTGATCCCACTGCATTCTCCTCTCAGGAATTCTCTATCCCTGATCCCACTGCATTCCCCTCTATAGAAATTCCCAGTCCCTGATCCCACTGCATTCCCTGCTCCCAGGAATTCCTGAATTCCCTGATCCCACCGCATTCCTCTCTATAGAAATTCCCTATCCCTGATCCCATTGCATTCCCTGCTCCCAGGAATTCCAGAATTCCCTGATCCCACCGCATTCCTCTCTATAGAAATTCCCTATCCCTGATCCCATTGCATTCCCTGCTCCCAGGAATTCCAGGAATTCTCTGATCCCACTGCATTCCCCTCTCAGGAATTCCTGAATTCCCTGATCCCACTGCATTCCCCTCTATAGAAATTCCCAGTCCCCGATCCCACTGCATTCCCCTCCCAGGAACCCCAGGAATTCCCTAAATCCGGAGCTCCATCCCCAAATTCACCGATCCCATGGGAAAGCCGCGGAACCCCGGCCTGGCTCGGAGCCCTCTCCTCCCCCTGCTGGCTGATCCCGCACCTCCCGTTCCCAAATTTCCCCAACGTGCAGGACAAAATCTCCCTCCCAATCAAATTCCCGTCCGTTCATTCCTGGATCCGCATCCAGCGGGAATATCTGACCCCGGCAGCTGAAGGGAAACCGGGAAAAGGGAAATTTTAAAAAACCAACTAAAATAACCCCAAAAAAAAGCCCTAAAAAATAAATAAATGCAGAAATCACCACGGGTTTGGGATGATTTTTCCAGAAACTTTTGGGGATTTTTTTTTTTTTTCTCCTCTCTTCTCCGAAGCACCTTGGAGTCGTGGGGTTGGGGAATTTGGGAAAAGCATCTTTGAGGAATCACATTGGGGCTGATTATAAAAATTTCTCTATTGTACAACAGAGGTGCAGCTACACTGAAAAAAATTACACCGTTTATGGAAATACAATTATTATTATTATTATTATCATCATCATCATCATCAATTTTTTTTTTTTTTTGGCTTTTTTTTGTTTTAGAAACAGACTCTACTAAATAGGATCTATACAAAAAACCTCTAAAATAATTTCTGTAGTAAAATAAAGAAGTGTGTTAGGAGAGCTACACAAAAAACAACGGGAGGGTTTTTTTTGTTTTTTGGTGGGTTTTTTTTTTTGCTTTTTTCCTTTTTTTTTTTTGTTCTTTTTTTGTTTTTCTGGGTGAATGCTCCGAGCTCGGGGTGCTGAAAGGAATCATTACGTACACAGTGATCATTAATGCTCTGTATTAATTAACTCACAGCCTTTCCCATTAGTACAAAGAGCCCGGGCCCGCCTCCTCTTTGAGGAGAGGGCCAGGATATAAAAGCCAAGCAAACCTCGTCAGCTGATATGAAATTAGAAAATTCCACCAGGCTCGGCAGCCGGGGCTTAGAAAAGTCACCGGGAAAACACAAAGTGGGGATTTCAGTCCTGGGGTGTCCTCGAGAGGGGACCCGGGGGGGGAAAGTGGGGCAGAGCCCAGGAAAGGGGTGGGGTGGTGGGAGGGGGTCCCAGAGCCAGAATGGATCCCAGGGCCAGAATGGATCCCAGATCCCAGAGCCAGAATGGATCCCAGAGCTGGAACATGGATCCCAGGGCCAGAATGGATCCCAGAGCTGGAACATGGATCCCAGGGCCAGAATGGATCCCAGAGCTGGAACCTGGATTCCAGGGCCAGAATGGATCCCAGAGCCAGAATGGATCCCAGGGCCAGAATGGATCCCAGAGCTGGAACATGGATCCCAGGGCCAGAATGGATCCCAGAGCTGGAACCTGGATTCCAGGGCCAGAATGGATCCCAGATCCCAGAATGGATCCCAGAGCTGGAACCCAGATCCCAGAGCCAGGATGGATCCCAGAGCTGGAACCTGGACCCCAGAGCCAGAATGGATCCCAGATCCCAGAATGGATCCCAGAGCTGGAACCCAGATCCTAGACCCAGACTGGATCCCAGACCCAGATCCTGGATCCCAGACTCAGATTGGATCCTAAAGCTGGATCCCGGATCCCAGACCCAGATCCCAAGCGCGGTGTGGGGTGGCAGGAGGGCAGATCCCAGATCCCATCCTGGATCCCGGATCCCAGGCCCAGATCCCATCCTGGATCCCAGATCCCATCCTGGATCCCGGATCCCAGGCCCAGATCCCATCCTGGCTCCCAGATCCCATCCTGGATCCCACCCCGTGTCCGTGCAGCTGTGCCAGCCTGGCCTTGCCCAGGTGTGCCCGTGGTGGCTCTGGGGCTCCATCCCGTCCCAGATCCCAAACTGTGACCCCAAACACGAAGTGGGGCGGCAGCAGAGCAGACCCTGGACCCCAAACCCGGCGCTCAGGTCCCCGATCCCAGCCCACGTTGGGGTGGCTGTGCCAGGCTGGCCTCACCCAGGAGGTGCCACAGGAAGCCCTGGCTGTGGCTCAGGCTCTCGATGCCACCCCAGAGCCCACACCTGGGCCCCAGGTGCCGGCCGGGGTCAGTGGGGCTGTGCCAGGCTGGCCTTGTCCCGGTGCCACAGGGAGCCGTGCCCAGGGCCATGCCAGTCCAGTCCCACCCCAGCTCCCATCCCACACCTGGATCCCAGCTCCCACATCTGGATCCCAGCTCCTACACCTGGATCCCAGCTCCTACACCTGGGTGCCAGCTCCCACACCTGGGTGCCAGCTCCTACACCTGGATCCCAGCTCCCACACCTGGATCCCAGCTCCCACACCTGGATTCCAGCCCCTACACCTGGGTCCCAGCTCCCACACCTGGGTCCCAGCCAGTGTCAGTGTGCCCGTGCCCAGCTGCTCTCACCCAGGTGCCACAGGAAGCCGTGCCCATGGCTGTGCCCACAGCACCTCAATCTCCTCCCAGCTCCCACACCTGGGTGCCAGCCGATGTCAGTGCGCCCGTGCCCGGTGCTCTCACCCAGGTGCCGCAGGAAGCCGTGCCCGTGCTCACAGCGCCTCAATCCCCTCCCAGCTCCCCTCCCAGCTCCCTCCCCGTGTCCCAGCTCCCAAACCTGGATGCCAGGTGCCAGGTGCCGGGCGCTGTCAGTGCGGCTGCGCGGGGCCGCCCTTGTCCAGGTGCCGCAGGAAGCCGTCGCTGCCGTGCCCGTGCCCGTGCCCGCGGTGGTTCAGGGGCTCGCTCTTGAACAGGGCGGGGGGCGGCGGCAGGTGCGGCACAGGGGGCACGGGCAGGTGCTGGGGGTGGTGCCCCCCGTGCGGGTGGTGCCCGTGGGGCGGCAGGGCCAGGGCTCCGTAGGGGTGCGGGACGGGGCGCGGCGGCGCGGCCGGGCCCAGCCCCAGCGCGGCGCCCGCGGCCGGAGGGGCCGGGCAGGGCCCGGGCAGCAGCGCGGGGCCGGCGGCGCCGGCGGGGCCGGGGCTGGTGCCGGGGCTGGTGACACGGAAACATTTCTCCTTGTGCGCCTTGAGCATGTTGGAGAAGCGGAAGCGCTGCCCGCAGACGTCGCACGGGTACGGCTTCTCGCCCGTGTGCGTGCGCCGGTGCCGCTTCATGTTGGGCCGGCTGGTGAAGCTCTTGCCGCAGATCTCGCAGATGAACGGCTTCTCTCCTGCCAGGGACACGCAGGGACGGGGGTCAGAGATCCTGGGAAACCTCCCTGAGGCATGGAGAACCCCCTGGGAAACCTCCCTGAGGCATGGAGAACCCCTGGGAAAATCATCTGACCCATGGAGAAACCCCTGGGAAATCACCTGAGCCATGGAGAAACCCCTGAGCCCTGGGAGAAACTCCTGGGAAAATCACCTGAGCCATGGAGAGCCCTCTGAGCCATGGAGAAACCCCTGAGCCATGGAGAAACCCCTGAGCCATGGAGAAACCCCTGAGCCATGGAGAACCCCCTGGGAAAATCACCTGAGCCATGGAGAAACCCCCTGGGAAACCTCCCTGAGCCATGGACAAACCCCTGGGAAAATCACCTGAGACCTGGGAGAACCCCCTGAGCCATGGAGAGCCCCCTGAGCCATGGAGAACCCACTGGGAAATCACCTGAGCCATGGACAAACCCCTGGGAAAATCACCTGAGCCATGGAGAAACCCTTGGAAAATCAACTGAGCCATGGAGAGCCCCCTGAGCCATGGAGAACACCCTGGGAAAATCACCTGAGCCATGGAGAAACCCCATAGAAATCACCTGAGCCATGGAGAACTCTGTGAGCTCCCCTGAGCCCTGGAGAACCCCTGGAAAAAATCAGCTAAGCCTGCCTGGAAAAATCACCAGAGGCCTGGGAAACAGCGCTGCCTTTAGGGATCAACAGGGGTTTAGGAAATTCTGGCTCACCTCAGGGTTGGGGCCAAAAGGCTCTGAAATCCTGGCTCAGGGTCAAAAGGCTCTGAAATCCTGGCTCCCCTCAGGATTTGGGGCCAAAAGGCTCTGAAATCCTGGCTCCCCTCAGGATTTGGGGCCAAAAGGCTCTGAAATCCTGGCTCAGTTTGGATTTGGGGCCCAAAGGCTCTGAAATCCTGGCTCAGTTTGGGTTTGGGGTCAAAAGGCTCTGAAATCCTGGCACAGTTTGGGTTTGGGGCCAAAAGGCTCTGAAATCCTGGCTCAGTTTGGGTTTGGGCCCAAAAGGCTCTGAAATCCTGGCTCAGTTTGGGTTTGGGCCCAAAAGGCTCCAGCCAGAGGCTCCTCCAGACCAAGACACCCAGGCAATAATTCCCACTTCCCCCCCAGGAAATCCCAGCTCCAACTGTCACGCCAGCAAGGAAAGGGATCCAAGGCAGGGAATGAAGCTCTCCCAGCTGGAGAACACCCCCAGATCCCGAGGGAACCCCCTGGGAATGCCCTCCCAGGCCTCACCAGTGTGGGTTTTCATGTGCTCATCGAAGTACTGCTTCATGTTGAAGTCCTTGCCACACCACTGGCACATGAACTGCTTGTGCCCGATGTGGATGCTCATGTGCGAGCGCAGCTGGTACTTGTACTGGAACCTCTCGTCGCAGTTCTGGGGGAAAAAACGGGAATTTTGGGGCTTGGGGAAACTGGGAGGGAGCTGGGGTTGGGCAGAAACACCTCAGAGAAAGAAGGGATTGAAATGATTTATTGAGGGGTGGGATGAGGGTTTGGATCGGGAGGGTGGAAGGGCTGGAATTGAGGGGGGAAAGTTGGAATTGAGGGGGGAAAGTTGGAATTGAGTGGGGAAAAGCTGGAATTGAGGTGGGAAAGGTGGAATTGAGTGGGGGAAAGCTGGAATTGAGTGGGAAAGATGGAATTGAGTGGGAAAGATGGAATTGAGTGGGGAAAGCTGGAATTTTTGAGTGAGAAAAGCTGGAAATGAGGTGGGGAAAGCTGGAATTGAGGTGGGGAAAGTTGGAATTGTGTGGGAAAAGCTGGAATTGAGTGGGGGGAAGCTGGAATTGAGTGGGGAAAGCTGGAATTGAGGGGAAAGTTGGAATTGTGTGGGAAAAGCTGGAATTGAGTGGGGAAAAGCTGGAATTGTGTGGGGAAAGCTGGAATTGTATGGGAAAAGCTGGAATTGTGTGGGGAAAGCTGGAATTGTATGGGAAAAGCTGGAATTGAGGTGGGGAAAGCTGGAATTGAGGTGGGAAAGCTGGAATTGAGTGGGAAAGATGGAATTGAGTGGGAAAGATGGAATTGAGGGGGAAAAGCTGGAATTGAGGTGGGAAAGGTGGAATTGAGTGGGGGAAAGCTGGAATTGTATGGGAAAAGCTGGAATTGAGGGGGAAAAGCTGGAATTGAGGGGGAAAGCTGGGATTGTGTGGGGAAAGCTGGAATTGAGTGGGGAAAGCTGGAATTATTGAGTGGGGAAAGCTGGAATTGAGTGGGAAAGATGGAATTCAGGGGGAAAGCTGGGATTGTGTGGGGAAAGCTGGAATTGAGTGGGGAAAGCTGGAATTATTGAGTGGGGAAAGCTGGAATTGTGTGGGGAAAGCTGGAATTGAGTGGGAAAGATGGAATTGAGTGGGAAAGATGGAATTGAGTGGAGGAAAGCTGGAATTATTGAGTGGGGAAAGCTGGAATTTTTGAGTGAGAAAAGCTGGAATTGAGGTGGGGAAAAGCTGGAATTATTGAGTGAGTAAAGCTGGAATTGAGTGGGAAAAGCTGGAATTGAGTGGGAAAGATGGAATTGAGTGGGAAAGATGGAATTGAGGGGGAAAAGCTGGAACTGAGTGGGGGAAAGCTGGAATTTTTGAGTGAGAAAAGCTGGAATTGAGGTGGGGAAAGCTGGAACTGAGGTGGGGAAAGCTGGAATTGAGTGGGAAAGATGGAATTGAGTGGGAAAGATGGAATTGAGTGGGGAAAGCTGGAATTGTGTGGGAAAAGCCTGGCAGGGATGGGGTTTTCCTGGGAACAAAGGGCTCCTGTGGGTCTCTCTCCACTCGGGGACTCTGCCTCCCTCCAGACCAGCCCCTCACCAGCTCCCCCTGGATTTAACCCCTCAATCCCCCCAGGGAGGGACCTGGGCTGGGATCGGCACCTGGGGATTCCAACTTCTCAAACCCTGATAAAAACACCCCTCATTCCCACCCCATCCAGGGCCATTCCCACTTCCCAGGAGCATTCCCATGGATTTACCCCATGGATTTAACCCCCCTCAATCCCTCCAGAGACCCCTGAGCAGGCACCACCCCTCAGTGATTCCCCCACACAGAGAATCCCCAAACTCTGATAAACGCCCACCTTGTTCCCACCCCATCCAAGGCCATTCCCATTCCCAGGAGCATTCCCTCCCCTCATTCCCAGCCCATCCAAGGCCATTCCCATTCCCAGGATCGTTCCCTCCCCTCATTCCCACCATCCAAGGCCATTCCCATTCCCAGGACGGTTCCCAGCCCATCCAAGGCCATTCCTGGGATTGTTCCCACCCCATCCAAGGCCATTCCCAGTCCCGGGATCGTTCCCAGCCCATCCAAGGCCATTCCCATTCCCAGAATCATTCCTACCCCATCCAAGGCCATTCCCATTCCCAGGATGGTTCCCAGCCCATTCAAGGCCATTCCCATTCCCAGAATCATTCCCAGCCCATCCAAGGCCATTCCCATTCCCAGGATTGTTCCCTCATTCCCACCCATCCAAGGCCATTCCCAGGATCATTCCCTCATTCCCAGCCCATCCAAGGCCATTCCCATTCCCAGGATCGTTCCCTCATTCCCACCCCACCCAAGGCCATTCCCATTCCCATTCCCAGGATGGTTCCCAGCCCATCCAAGGCCATTCCCATTCCCAGGATCGTTCCCTCATTCCCACCCCACCCAAGGCCATTCCCATTCCCATTCCCAGGATGGTTCCCAGCCCATCCAAGGCCATTCCCATTCCCGGGATGGTTCCCTCCCCTCATTCCCAGCCCATCCAAGGCCATTCCCATTCCCAGAATCATTCCCACCCATCCAAGGCCATTCCCAGGATCGTTCCCTCATTCCCAGCCCATCGTTCCCTCATTCCCACCCCATCCAAGGCCATTCCCGGGATGGTTCCCAGCCCATCCAAGGCCATTCCCAGGATCGTTCCCAGCCCATCCAAGGCCATTCCCAGGATCATTCCCTCATTCCCAGCCCACCCAAGGCCATTCCCGGGGTTCCCCATGGATTCCCCGGGGACGATCCCTGCTCACCTCGCAGCGGAAGGGCTTTTCCCCCGAGTGCTGCAGGGAGTGCACCTTGAGGCTCATGCTGCGCTTGAAGGACTTGCCGCAGGTCTCGCAGGTGAAGGGCATGTCCTTGGTGTGGGCTGCAGCACAGAAAAGGGGTCACGGAAAAGGGGCAGATCCCGGGAGAACCAGCAGGGCAGGAACATTCCTGAGGATTCCGCGCGGGGCAGCGGCTCCTGGGGCCGGGCTTCTCCTTGTTCAGCTCAGGGGGTTTTGGGCCAAGGACAAACTCGGGCTGGGTTCCGTGGAATCCCCAGATTCTGGGGTGGGAAGGACCCTAAAGATCCATTCCCAGCCCCTGCCCTGGGCAGGGACACCTTGAATGGTCCCAGCTGGGCGTGGGCACAGCCAGGGATGGAATTAATGGGATTCAGGATTGAAGCTGATGCTGAGAGGAAGCACAGAGCTGAGGGTGAAATTCAGGAGAGCCCTGGATGGATCCTTCCCTTCTCCAGGGGAACATCCCCAGCTCTCCCAGCCTGATCTTCCCCCTGATTGTTTCAATTCCCCGCAATGATTTCAATTTCCTCTATTTCAATTTCCAGGATTATTTTAATTCCCCTGATAATTCCAAATCCCTCTGATAATTTCAATTCCCCTGATAATTTCAATTTCCATGAATATTTCAATTTCCCCGATAATTTTGATCCCCCCAATAATTTCAATTCCCCCAATAATTTCAATTTCCACGAACATTTCAATTCCCCCGATAATTTCAATTTCCCCGATTATTTTAATTTTCCCTGATAATTTTTGATTTCCCCAATTTCCATTCCCCCAATAATTTCAATTTCCACGAACATTTCAATTCCCCTGAATACTTCAATTTCCCCGATTATTTTAATTTTCCTGATAACTTCAATTCCCCTGATAATTTTAATTCCCCTGAACATTTCAATTTCCCTGATTATTTTAATTTTCCCCGATAATCTCGATTTCCCCAATTTCAGTTCCCCCGATAATTTCAATATCCATGAATATTTCAATTTCCCCGATTATTTTAATTTTCCCCGATAATTTCAATTCCCCCAACAACTTCAATTTCCACGAACATTTCAATTCCCCTGAATACTTCAATTTCCCCGATTATTTTCATTTTCCCCGATAATCTCGATTTCCCCAATTTCAATTCCCCCAGTAATTTCAATTCCCCTGAACATTTCAATTTCCCTGATAATTTCAATTTCTCCGATAATTTTGATTTCCCCAGTTTCAATTCCCCCAATAATTTCAATTTCCCACAATAATTTCAATTTCCCGGATTATTTTAATTTTCCATGATAATTTTGATTTCCCCAATTTCAATTCCCCCAATCATTTCAATTCCCCTGAACATTTCAATGCCCCCGATAATTTCGATTTCCCCAATTATTTCAATTTCCCCGATAATTTTGATTTCCCCAATTTCAATTCCCCCAGTAATTTCAATTCCCCCGATAATTTCAATTTCCCCGATTATTTTAATTTTCCCCGATAATTTTGATTTCCCCAATTGCAATTCCCCCAATCATTTCAATTCCCCCAATCATTTCAATTCCCCCAATCATTTCAATTCCCCCGATAATTTTGATTTCCCCAATTTCAATTCCCCCGATAATTTCAATTGCCCCGATAATTTCAATTTCCCCGATAATCTCGATTCCCCCAATAATTTCAATTCCCCCAATAATTTCAATTCCCCCAATAATTTCAATTTCCCCAATAATTTCAATCCCCTGAACATTTCAACATCCCCAGGTGACCCCAATTTCCCGGTGCCCGGCCACTCACCAACCATGTGTTTGCGCACGTGGGCCATGGTGTAGAATTTCTTCTCGCAGATCTCGCAGGAGAATTTCTTCTCGGCGTAGCCGTGCACGATCTTGATGTGCTCGTGGAGCGACCAGAGCTTCTTGAAGGATTTGTTGCAGGACACGCACTGGGGTGGACACAGAGGCAGCTGGGTTAGGGGGGTTCCGGGCTGGGGGGGAAGGTTTGGCAAAAAAAAAAGGGCCCAAAATGTTGAAAAAGGTGCCTGGGAATGTGGATTTTGGGATTGCACCTGAGGGGAATGGAGGCGGTGAAAATGTGGAATTTTGGGATTGCACCTGTGGGGAATGGAGGCGGTAAAAATGTGGATTTTTGGGATTGCACCTGAGTAAAAATGTGGATTTTGGGATTGCACCCGAGGGGAATGGAGGCAGTGAAAAAGGTGTCTGAGAATGTGGATTTTTGGGATTGCACCTGTGGGGAATGGAGGCAGTGAAAATGTGGATTTTTGGGATTGCACCTGTGGGGAATGGAGGCAATAAAAATGTGGATTTTTGGGATTGCACCCGAGGGGAATGGAGGCAGTGAAAAAGGTGTCTGAGAATGTGGATTTTTGGGATTATACCTGAGGGGAATGGAGGCGGAAAAAATGTGGATTTTTGGGATTGCACCTGAGGGAATGGAGGTAGTGAGAATGTGGATTTTTGGGATTGCACCTGAGAGGAATGGAGGCAGTAAAAATGTGGATTTTGGGATTGCACCTGTGGGGAATGGAGGCGGTAAAAATGTGGATTTTTGGGATTGCACCTGAGGGAAATGGAGGTGGTAAAAATGTGGATTTTGGGATTGCACCTGAGGGGAATGGAGGCAGTAAAAATGTGGATTTTTGGGATTACACCTGTGGGGAATGGAGGCAGTAAAAATGTGGATTTTTGGGATTATACCTGAGGGCTATGGAGGCAGTGAGAATGTGGATTTTGGGATTATACCTGTGGGGAATGGAGGCGGTGAAAATGTGGAATTTTGGGATTGCACCTGAGGGGAATGGAGGCAGTGAGAATGTGGATTTTGGGATTGCACTTGAGGGGAATGGAGGCAATAAAAATGTGGATTTTTGGGATTGCACTTGAGGGGAATGGAGGTGGTAAAAATGTGGAATTTTGGGATTGCACCTGAGGGGAATGGAGGCGGTAAAAATGTGGATTTTGGGATTATACCTGAGGGGAATGGAGGCAGTGAGAATGTGGATTTTGGGATTGCACCTGAGGGGAATGGAGGCAGGAAAAATGTGGATTTTGGGATTGCACCTGAGGGGAATGGAGGCGGTAAAAATGTGGATTTTGGGATTATACCTGAGGGGAATGGAGGCAGTGAGAATGTGGATTTTGGGATTACACCTGAGGGGAATGGAGGCAGTGAGAATGTGGATTTTGGGATTGCACCTGTGGGGAATGGAGGCAGTGCTGGTGTTCTGGTGCCTCCTGATCCCAAAATCCAAGAGCACGGGAGGGGCACAGGGGCAGCTCCACAGGCCCTGGGGCTGCTGGGCTGGGAGAGTCCAACCCTGGAGAAGGGAAATCCAAACCCTGGAGGGAGAAGGACCCAAACCCTTGGAGCAGGAAAATCCAAACATTTTCAGTGAGAAGGGAAATCCAAACCCTTGAAGAGGGAAGGATCCAAACCCTTGGAATGGAAAAATCCAAACCCTTGGAGTGGGAAGATTCAAACCCTTGGAGAGGGAAGAATCCAAACTCTTGGACTGGGAAAATCCAAATTCTTGGACTGGGAAAATCCAAATCCCCGGAGTGGGAAAATCCAAACCCCTGAAGAGGGAAGGATCCAAACCCTTGGAATGGAAAAAATCCAAACTGTCGGAGTGGGAAAATCCAAACATTTTCAGTGAGAAGGATCCAAACCCTTGGAACAGGAAGACTCCAGACCCTTGGAATGGGAAGAATCCAAACTCTTGGAGGGCAAAGAATCCAAACCCTTGGAGTGGAAAAATCCAAACCCTTGGAGAGGGAAGATCCAAACCCGTGGCGCTGAAAAAAAATCCAAACCCTTGGAGCAGAAAGAATCCAAACTCTGGAGAGGGAAGAATCCAAACCCTTGGAGCAGAAGGAATCCAAACATTCTCAGTGAGAAGGATCCAAACCCTCGGTGAGACAAGAATCCAAACCCTTGGAGTGGGAAAATCCAAACTCATGGAGTGGGAAAATCCAAACTCACGGAGAGGGAAAATCCAAACTCACGGAGAGGGAAGAACCCGACAGAGCTGGAGGAGGCTGACATCACTGAATTCCCAAAGCCCCATCCAGCCCCTGCTGTCCCCCCAAATCCAGGTGTGGCCACTCCAGGCTCTCCCATCCCTCTGGATCTCCATGGGAAGCAGCTCCCATCCCTCTGGATCTCCATGGGAAGCAGCTCCCATCCCGCTGGACACGCCGGGATCGGCTCCTCCTCTCTTCGTCCATGCAAGGTCCAAAGTGGCACTGGAGGCTGAGAATTCCTTCCCAAAACTCCCGTGGAATGTCCGGGCAATCATCCCCCTCAAGGATCTCAGGCTTCAGCTCTTCCTTTTCCCAGCAGCTCTTCCCAAAAACTTCAGTTAAAAAATTCCCCATGTGGAAATCCCGGAGCGCGAGGAAACCAAACCGTCTTCGGCTCGGAGCGCACAGGGAGGAACTGCGCCTTGTCCTGGGGCTTTTTTTGGGATGTTTGGGGTTTTTGGGATGTCTCCACTTCCCAGCCCAGCCATTCCCACCCTTTCCCCGTCAGTCAGAAGGGCTGGGTGCGGATTAATGAGCAAATTAACGAGTTCTGCTCGTTGGGAATGTTTCCTCTCCACCGGGATCGCTGCAGGGTTGGGAATTCTCACCTGGAATCCCGCAGGCACCGAGGGGGCTCTGCCCCACAGCATCCACTGGGATCCCCCCTTGGGAGGGGAAAAAATTCCTGGAGAGCAAAGAAATCCCATGGAACGACCCCCAAATCCTGGGATTTTACAGAGAAAGGAGCCCTTGGAGGGGCCAAGGCCACACCAGAATCCAGGATTAAAACTGAGAGGGAGGAACCACACAGAGCCCAAGGTGAGGGCAGAAATGCCCTGAAGGTGCTGACGGTGATGGGTGAAAAAGCAGAAATTACCTGGAAAAACAGATTTGTTCCATCCCCAGGAGGAAAAACTGGGAGGAGCCAGCCTTGGTTTTCGTTTCAGCCCAACGTTAAACCAGGTTTATCCCAGGACAAAGCTCCCCCTCGACACATTTAACCCCGAACTGAGGGAAATTTTAATTTTCCCTCAATCCTATTGGCAACTGGAATGAAAACACAGCAACAGGCAGCTGGAAAACACATCCCAAAGGCAGGACAGAACAAGAATTGCTGGATTTATTCCTGGATATTGAGGACCTGAAGTTTCTGGACCAGATTCCTCTGGATTTAAACCATAATTTCTATAATTTCTCATTTTCTTATGACTGTTGGACACATGTGTAGATGGATATAGGATATTTCACCATTTTATGTGTTCAAAATATTTAGGGATTCCTGCTTAAATTTTAATTCCTTTATTTTTTTAATTCCTGCTTAAATTTTGTGCTGTGAATGAATCCCCTGCTTGCTGGGGCATCTCTTAAATTCCCATTTAAATCCTCCCTGCTGCACTGAACTTTAAAAAATATTTCTTTCAAAAGCTGCAAAAATTAAATTAATAGTAATATAAATTAATATTTATATTAAATTATATTCTATTATATATTATATATTATTAAATATAATATATATATTATATTATATAAAATTAAATTTATATTAATAAATCCTTCCTTGAGCTGAAACTTCAGGGAAAAAAAAAAAAAACAGCCCAGAGTTACCCAGAGCTGGGAAAAGAGCTTGGAAAAGAGAAATTGCAATAAATATTCCACATCTCCCACACACTGGGAGCTGAGGATCAACCCAGTTCAGCATTGAAAGCAAACAAACAATGAAAAATGTTCAATTCTTGTGCTCAAAATTGCCCATAAATTGCCCATCCCAGGGAATTCCTGGCATTTTCCCCTGGAAAGCTCACCTGGAGGACACGGAAACCCCTGGAATTCTAAACTCACTGAGAGATGAGGGTGTTCAGCAGCAGCAGGAGGAGGAGAAGGATTTACCACAGAACTTCAGATTTTTGGGACCATTCACTCCAGACTCTGACCCTGCTAAAGGAGCTTGGCGTCCCCAACTCACAGTTTACTCCTGGAGTAGCTGCTCAGAGCAGCTGGGCGCTCTTTCCCTGCCATCCCCTCCTTTTGGGAGACCCCAAAATGTGGGATAAGGCAGAGCCTGGGCCCGGCTCAGCACCCGGGGCTGTGCAAAATGAGATTTTTTTTTTTTTTCCCCCTGTGAAGCGTCCGCCAGCCGGATCCAGGGCACGCCAGGAGGTGTGGGGACCTGGCAAGCAGGCGAGCAGACCTACCTGGATGTTTTTTTCACAGTCAGTTTGCTGGTGGAGGGACAGCTCGCTCTCTAGCACAAATTTCTTCCCACATTTGTCGCAGATCTGCATCCGCCTGTGGGTGACGTTCATGTGCTTCTCCAGGTACCAGCGTGTGTTAAACACCCTGGGGCACTTCTCACAGGTCAGAGTCTCCTTCTCTTCACACTTGGATTTCTGCACAGGTGCCTTGGGCTCCTTTGCAGCCTTCTTCTTACGCTTGGGGGGCTCCGCGCTCTTCCTGCGGCCGCGGGTCGCTCGCGGCGGCGCCGGGGAGGCGGCGGCGGCCGCGGCAGAGGCGGCTCTCCTGCTTCTCCTCTGGCCAACGCTACCCTTCTCCACTCTTTTCTCCTTTTTCTTCTGCCTCTCATTCTCCTCATAATCATTACTGTCTTCCGTGGCCTCTTCCCCACTGTCACCCTCCTCCTCTTCCTCACTGCTGCTCTTAAGGACAGCAGTCTCTTTGGACTGGGAGGGGACACCCTTCTCCCCTTTGGACACATTTAAGGTTTGGTTGTTAAGGTTTACCTCCACTATAATCTGCTCCCTTTTGTAAGTCACTTCATCTTCCTCCTCTTCCTCCTCCTCAGAGTCGTCAGAGTTTTCCCTGTCTTCTTTCACAGCCCGGACCTCTCCTACCGCTCTGCTCTCCCTGAAAAACGGCTGCTCCTCCCTCTCGTGGAGGTGGCCCTTGCTCCCCTTGCTGTCCACCAGCACCGAGAAGGGGCTCCCTGACTCCCTCTTGTACACCTTGGTGGACAGGTCGAGCTCCTGGCTGGGGTAGAAGGCGGGCGGCCCCTCCTGCGCCATGCCGGCCCCGGGGGGCTCCCCCTTGGCTGCGTGGCTCATCTGGGGGGGCTCATGGGGCGCCCTCGGTCCCGGCGGGGCTGCTCCGGCCCGGCGCCTCTTCCATCGGAGCCCGGCGGGGAACGGGGGGGTCCTGGCGGGGCTGCGGCGGGCGGGGGTCGGGATCACGGCAGGGGCAGGGCGGGGAGGGATCTTCGGCAGCAAGCGGAGCCCTCGAGCATCTTATCTGCGGGAGAGAGCGGGAGGGAGAGCGGGGTCAGCGGGAAGGAAGGACCGGAATGACCGCGGGGATGGGGACAGCCCGGCCCGGGGATGGGGACAGCCCGGCCCGGGGATGGGGATGGGGATGGGGATGGGGACAGCCCGGCCCGGGGAGCGGGGACAGCCCGGCCCGGGGAGCGGGGACAGCCCGGCCCGGGGATGGGGACAGCCCGGCCCGGGGAGCGGGGACAGCCCGGCCCGGGGATGGGGACAGCCCGGCCCGGGGAGCGGGGACAGCCCGGCCCGGGGATGGGGACAGCCCGGCCCGGGGAGCGGGGACAGCCCGGCCCGGGGATGGGGATGGGGATGGGGACAGCCCGGCCCGGGGATGGGGATGGGGATGGGGATGGGGACAGCTCGGCCCGGGGATGGGGACAGCCCGGCCCGGGGATGGGGATGGGGACAGCCCGGCCCGGGGATGGGGACAGCCCGGCCCGGGGAGCCTTCGGGAGGGCTGAGGGGGGACACGGAGAGACAAACAGCAGGGAGCAGGAGAATTCCCCCAGCAGAGAGCGCCACGGAATGGAAATCCAGCAAGGGGTGCTCTCCATCCACCAGAGAGAATAACCACAACTGTTCCTTCTGGATTTTTGGGGGCAGTGATGGCCCCACAAACAGACGGGCAGCAGAGCCCCAGGGAATGGAAATCCAGCAAGGGATGCTCTCCATCCACCAGAGAGAATAACCACAACTGTTCCTTCTGGATTTTTGGGAGCACTGATGGCCCCACAAACAGACGGGCAGCAGACCCTCAGGGAATGGAAACCCAGTAAGGAATACTCTCCATCAACCAGGGATAACACAACCATTCCTGCTGGATTTTTGGGAGCAGTGACAGCCCCACAAACAGACGGGCAGCAGAGTCCCAGGGAATGGAAATCCAGCAAGGAATACTCTCCATCAAACAGGGATAACACAACCATTCCTGCTGGATTTTTGGGAGCACTGATGGCCCCACAAACAGATTTGCAGTAGAGCCCTAGAGAATGGAAATCCAGCAAGGAATACTCTCCATCAAACAGAGCTCACCACAACCATTCCTCCTGAATTTTGGGGAGCAGTGATGTCCCCACAAACAGACTGGCAGCAGAGCCTCAGGGAATGGAAATCCAGCAAGGGATGCTCTCCATCAACCACTCCTCATGGATTCTTGGGAGCACTGACAGCCCCACAAGCAGCAGGGACCAGGAGAATTCCCAGAGAATGAAAAGCCAGGCAAGGGATGCTCTCCACCAACCATTCCTGGATTTTTGGGAGCACTGACAGCCCCACAAGCAGCAGGGAGCAGGACTGGCAGCAGGTGCCCAAGGAGGGGAAATCCAGGCAAGGGATGTTCTCCACCCACCTGGGTTCTGGGAGCACCAATGGCCCCAAACTCTGCTCTGCCCCCACAAACAGGGGGCACACGCACCCCAAAATGCCTCAGCTCTCCCCCAGCCCATCCTCACATAGCCCAGAGCCACGTTCCAAGCACGGAGAAATTCCTGCACTGAGGAATTTCAGTGGAGCCGCTCTCACCTGGCAGCACTGAACCAGCCCGGAGATCCTGGATTTTGAGGGATTTGAGGAATTCTTCCTTTGTCTCTCCCTCCCTTTCCCCCTTCCCTTAACCCCCACGGCACAATCTCATTTTGCCCATCCAGGTTTCCCCCGCGGTTTTCCAAGCTGGAATTTGCCCGGACTTTTGCTGCCACTTCCTCCTGCAGGAAGAGCCACGTGGTCCCTCATGGACACAAAGCAATGAATCCCTCACATTTCTCTTTTTTTTTTCCTTTTTTTTCCCACCGGGACAATTCCAGTTTGGGAGCTCGGGGATGGCAACAGCGAGCCCGAGGTTTTGGGCCGAGCCCGAGGTTTTGGGCCGGGCTGATCCCATCAGGAATTCCTGAGCTAAAGCTGGGATCAGAGGATGCAGGGGAGGAGAATCAAGGACAGGGACATCCCAGAGTGGGATGGAAGGGACAGCAAACCCCACCCAGGGACACTTTCCATGATCCCAGAGTGCTCCAGCCTGGCCTGGGACACTGCCAGGGATGGAGCAGCCACAGCTTCCCCGGGAATTCCATCCCAGCCAGGAATTCCTGCCCAAAATCCACCCAAATCCTCCTCTCTTCTAGAGATTCCTCTGTTGTCATCTCTGTTCCACCAGAATTTCCCCACTTTGGAGTGAATTTTAACTGGACAGGAGATGAAACAGCCAGTGCCTGAATAAGTAATATTAATTATTTCTAACAATAAAGGGAGTCTTTGTGAAGTGCCACACCGGGGAAAGAAAGGAAAAAATAACCAGTTTGATGATGAACTTCATTAAAACACTTGAGTGTTTCTCTGGGGTTCCCAAATTACTCCAAATTAATTTCCTGGAGGTTCCTGGCAGCCTCAGCACCACAGCAGGGCCCATTCCCGCTGCTCCATCCTCAAAGCCCACATTCCCAGCCCCACAGGAAATCCCAGAGATGGGGCTGTTAATGCTGGATTGTGGGCACAACTCACATCCAGAGGGGAAAAATTATAAAATCAACTGGTTTTGGCCAGCTGGAATTCCCAGTCCTACACCTAGGAAGCTGTGGGAAGGATGAATCCCAGTTTAGCTTTTCCTCGCAGAGGGATGGATTATTCCAGGAGCTCAGGAAATTTCCAGTTCCACGTAGAAAATACCTGATTATTTCCTCATCAGATTAAGCCTCTCTAGGAAGCTGCAGGAGGAAATCAGGGATTCCACTGCAGAGCCAGGAAAAGGAAATTTCACCTTTTCCACCATTTAGCAAATGGCAAAAAAATTCCTGCCAATATTTCACCTCTGCTCACTAATGGGATATTGTGTGTAAAAAAACCCCTTTTTATCAAGAGGAATCACCTCAAATCAAGCCCACAGTGGGGTTTATTCTGAATTATCAAAGCTGTTTGCTCTGAAAACCACTTCACTCTGCAGCATCAGCGGCTGCTGTGGCTTTGAACCTTTCACTGCCACCCTCGAGGGACCCACAACTTTCAAAACCATTATTTAAATAAAAAGCAAAGCCCTCCTTGGCCATTTAGTACAAACAGCTCTGAAATACTGCCCTAAAAACGCTCTTAAAACACATTTCCCCCCTCACTTTTAAATTTTTAATGCCAAAGCAGGGTTTGGGTGTTTTTAATCCCAAAACACCCAAGCGTTTTTTGTTGTTTTAAAGGTGAATTTAATTTTGTCAAGGCAGATTTTTCCACAGAACAAATTCCAGTCACGCTGCCAAATGAGAGATGCAGGCCGTGATTAAGATGTAAAAAGGAAACAAGAGTTTCAAAGCGATTTTTGATGCTTATCAAGCCCCAAACCTGGGGAATATCTGCAGCAATCAAAGGTTTGCAAAGACTCCGACATGAAAAGCTCGAACTCTGAAGAAAAAAAAGCACAATTTGCAGACAAAAGAGTGGGTGGAGGAAGCTGGTGAGTGTGTGGGAGCAACTTCACACCGAGCTTCTGAAGAAAAACCGCATTTTTTGGTGTTATCGGCACTAAAAATAGAGAGATTCGCGCTCGGCCGGGGAGGCCTCGGCCCGGCCTGGGCTCGGGGGAGCGGGGCCGGCCCGGAGGAAAATGTGAGGAAAAACTGAGGGAAAAGTGGAGAAAAACTGAGGAAAACCAGGATTTCAGGAGAAGGTGAGGATGTGAGGGAAGCAGGATTTGAGGAAAAATGAGGAAAAACTGAGGGTGCGAGGGAAAAACTGGGGGGAAACTGAGGGAAAAACTGGAGGGAAACTGACTGAGGGTGTGAGGGAAAAACTGAAAGAAAACTGAGGGAAAAACTGGAGGGAAACTGAGGGAAAAGTGGAGAAAAACTGAGGAAAACCAGGATTTCAGGAGAAGGTGAGGATGTGAGGGAAGCAGGATTTGAGGAAAAATGAGGGTGTGAGGAAAAACTGAGGAAAAACTGAAGGTGTGAGGGAAAAACTGGAGGGAAACTGACTGAGGGTGTGAGGGAAAAACTGAGAGAAACCTGAAGGTGTGAGAGAAAAATTGAGGAAAAATTGAGGCTGTGAGGGGAAATAGAAGGAAAAACTGACTGAAGATGTGAGGAAAATTAAAGATTTCAGGAAAAGCTGAGGGTGTGAAGATGTTTTCCCACTGAAACTCCGTGAAATCCCCGGGTCATGTGAATTCTGGAGAATGCACCAGCAGGGAATAACCACAGATTGCACCAGGAAAACACAAAGTGAGGGCTAAAATGACATTTTTGGGGTGTCCTGTGCAGGAATTGGCCTCCATCCCTGAGGGTCCCTTTACCAGGATATTCCATGATTCCATAAACGGGTCCCTAACAGCTCAATAAATCTGCAATATTGTAATAAAAAAAGCCTCAATAAACTCTCCCAGTTGGAAGCACAGGTGCCTGGAACAGGCCCAGCCATTCCCAAACAGTGGGAAAACACAACCGAGGGGAATTATTATTTCAATTATTTCTCTCAGCTCTCAATCCCTTTTCTTTCTTGCGCATCCCGGCTGCTTTAGGTGCAAAAAGAAAAAAAAAAACAACCCTGAAAAATCTGTTTTTAAGTGGGGAAGTTTTATCTCCCAGAGCCTCGGCACATCCAGGTGATTTTGCATTTCCATGGGAAGCGCTGGAGCTGCCTGAGCCCATGGAAATGCAAAATAAATGCAAAATAAATGTAAAATAAAGCGCTGAGTGCTGCTAACGACCCTATTCCCATTCCCAAAGCTGGGGACCCACCTGAGCTGCAAGAGCAGCAAATCCTGCAAAAAATAAATCCTGCAATTCCAGGGTTTTCCCAGCTTTTTTTTTCCTCGGGTGTTCCTAAAATAACCAAGGGTAGGTGCAGGAGAGCACCTGGGACAGGGACAGAACAACCTGGAGAGGGGATAAATCCTATAAAAATCCTGCAATTCCAGGGTTTTCCAATTTTTCCAGAGGAAGGATCTGGCCGAGTCCAGATTTTTGGGAGGCACAAAGCATTTCCAACCAGTGGTTCCTGGATTTTTTTTTCAAGCATTATCTCCACGAGAAATCCGTTCCAGAGGTTTCCATCTGGGAATCGAGCATTAAAATCGGATTTTGCAATAAACGAGGGGTGTTTTATTCAATCTAAAGGAGTTTGGGATCTAACAGCCACAAAATCAATGTTTTTCTTGAAATAGGAAAAAAAAAATGGCACTTCCCATTGAGCACCACTGACCCCGAGGTCCAGGAACGGTGGAAGCCCCAAAAAGGAAATCTGTCATCAAGATCTCTTGCCCAAAATTAGCATTTTTCCCCTCAAAGAGGCCCTAGAGGTGTCTCTGTGTCCTTGGGTATGCAGAGGTGTAAATGAAGTGTGAATATCCTGCCCCAAAGCCGGCCTGGAATTCCTACCTGGACATTTCCCTGGCAGGAAAAAATCCCATTTCCAAGGGGAAAAAATCCCATTTCCAAGGGGAAAAAATCTCATTTCTAGGGAGAAAAAAATCCCATTTCCAGGGAAAAACAAATCCCATTTCCAAGGGGAAAAAATCCCATTTTCAGGGGGAGAAAATTCCTATTTTCAGGGAAAAACAAATCCTATTTTCCAAGGGGAAAAAATCCCATTTCCAAGGGGAAAAAAAATCCCATTTCCAAGGGAAAAAAATCCCATTTCTAGGGAGAAAAAAATCCCATTTCCAAGGGGAAAAAATCCCATTTCCAGGGGGAAAAAATTCCTATTTTCAGGGAAAAACAAATCCCATTTCCAAGGGAAAAAAAATCCCATTTCCAAGGGGAAAAAAATCCCATTTCTAGGGAGAAAAAAATCCCATTTCCAAGGGGAAAAAACCCATTTCCAAGGGGAAAAAAATCCCATTTCCAGGGGGAAAAAACCTCCATTTCCAAAGAGATCAGGCCCAGCAGAGGGTGCTGGAAAAGCTGCTGGGAATTCCTGGGAGAAGTCCCAGTGTGAAACCTCCCGAGGGAAGGGTGTCGGGAAGGGCAGGAGCTGGAGCTGCTGCTGGCACCTGCCTGGGTTTCACTCCCTGCTTTTATTTTTTTTTTTTTTTTTATTTCTTTATTTATTTTTAAATCCAGCTCACAAAAACCCCAGGTTCAAAAGCAGCCGGGAAACGCCAGGAATTTGGGAATTGGGCAGGGGGAAATTGGGGTTTTGGGGAAGTCTGACTCTTGTGCTGATTGGGAGAATGTTGGGAATTCTGCCCCCAAATCCTGGGAAAACTCCCTGGAAAGGCACAAATGGGGATGGGATTCACCTCACTTCTATGGGGATGGGTTTTGAAAAATCAGGATTTGATTCAAACGCTCCTTGAGGCTTCAAAGCTGTGACAGATCCCACCAAAACCCCCTTGGGCTCCGGAGATTCCTCAAATTTTGCTGGGAAGGATTTCAAGGCCTTGTGTTTCCAGCTGGGAATGAGGCACTGGGATCCAGGGAAGAAGGGGTTAAAAAAAATCCACATTTTTTTGGTGGAAAACGCTGGAAAAATTCAGCCAGGAGCTGCTGGGAAGGATTTTAAGGCCTTGTGTTTCCAGCTGGGATCCAGGGAAGAAGGGGTTAAAAAATCCACGTTTTTTTGGTGGAAAACACTGGAAAAATTCAGCCACGTTCCCCTGAGGGAGCTCAGGACAGAGCAGGGAGATCCCACCTGGATCTGCTTCAATATTGAAACTTTGTGAGAATAAAAGGAACTTTGCAGAAAAATCCACATTTTTCCCCCTCATTACTGTGGGGGAAAAAGCTACAAACGCTCATTTAATAAAATCCTGAAAGGACAAACAGCACAGATTGAGCAAAATGTAAATAAATGCTGTTTTGAAAAGTAAAATTGTCTTTAAAAATTTACTTTATCTCCCTTTTTAGAGAGCCTGGATCTGGCAAGGAGGGAGCAGAGCAGGCTGAGAGTCTGTGCTGGAGGAAATGAACCAAGAGAAATAAAATATTGAATTTTATATCATATATTTTATATCATATATTGAATTTTATGTCATATATCGTATAATAATATATTATAAAGAATACAATACATATTCTATTCTATTTTATTCTATATATTATATTTTATTCTATTAATTATATTATATCATATCATATCATATTATATTATATCGTATTATATTATATTATATTATATCATACCATATTATATTACATATATAATATACAGTATATAATGTGGGATACATAACATATATCTGTATCAAATTATATAGAATATACAATATGTAACATATAAAATACATATAATGCTATATATTGTATATATTAGAAAATATTTTAATATAATAATAATTATTCACAGAATATCAGAGAAATCTCCCTTTCCTCAGCTGCTTCCTTTCAGTTTTTTTTTTTTTTTTTTTTTTGTGGAACCAGGAAAAAAATAAATTTAATTTTTTTTTAATTTTTTATATTTTATTTTATGGCCAGGCCCCTGAGAGCTGCAGGGAGAAATAGGTCAGCGAGCAGAGGAGTTTTGTAAGCAGCCAAAATCCACCTGTGCCATCTCAGGTGTGCTCTGGGCATGTCCCTGCTCCTCCTGTTTACTGCAAAAATCCATCTCAGGCTGGGGAACCCTTCCCAGGGCGTTCCCACAGGGAATCTCCTGCTCTGAGCCCAAAATGGGACTTTGGAGAGGTAAAAACTTCACATTTTCAGGTGAAGTGGCGGCTCTTGGGGTAAAATCCCCGCGTTCTGTGACTGTGGCAGAGGGGAAGAAAGCACAGCACCCCAATATCTCCTATTTTTGCATTATTTACCCCGATTTCCTCCCTTCCCACAGCAAGATTTCCTCTGAAAACATCATTATATCATTATTAGATAATAAAGTCAATGAAACCCTTCAAAACTCACAATGACCTCCAACACCAAAGCCTCTTCTGATCACACCAATATCCCAAAGGTGTTTAAACAAATAATCCCAGGCATGGCCCCAAACCTCCATTCCTGCAGCTCTGAGCTTCCTCTCGCAGAAAATAAAAATGATAAAATTCTAAAGCAGCCCTCAACCCCCTGGCAGGCCAGGAAACACCAGAGCCCACAGCTGGAAAACCCAAAAAGCCAAAAGAATTCGCACTTTCCTTTCACACAGCCTCTGGGAAAGCTCTCAGTCCCTGTTTGCCCTGCTTGGACCCCGATTTTGGGATCACAGCTGGAGTTCCTGGGCAGCCATACCCAGATTTTGGGATCACAGCTGGAGTCTCAGGGCAGCTGTGCCCAGATTTTGGGATCACATTTGGAATCTCAGGGCAGCTGTACCCAGATTTTGGGATCACAGCTGGAGCTGCAGGGCAGCTGTGCCCAGATTTTGGGATCACAGCTGGAGTTCCTGGGCAGCCATACCCAGATTTTGGGATCACATCTGGAGTTCCTGGGCAGCTGTACCCAGATTTTGGGATCACAGCTGGAGTCTCAGGGCAGCTGTACCCAGATTTTGGGATCACATCTGGAGTTCCTGGGCAGCTGTACCCAGATTTTGGGATCACATTTGGAATTTCAGGGCAGCTGTACCCAGATTTTGGGATCACATTTGGAATTTCAGGGCAGCTGTACCCAGATTTTGGGATCACATCTGGAGTCACTGGGCAGCTGTACCCAGATTTTGGGATCACAGCTGGAGCTGCAGGGCAGCCATACCCAAATTTTGGGATCACATCTGGAGTCTCAGGGCAGCTGTACCCAGATTTTGGGATCACATCTGGAGCTGCAGGGCAGCCGTACCCAGATTTTGGGATCACAGCTGGAGCTGCAGGGCAGCCATACCCAAATTTTGGGATCACATCTGGAGTCTCAGGGCAGCTGTACCCAGATTTTGGGATCACATCTGGAGCTGCAGGGCAGCTGTACCCAGATTTTGGGATCACATTTGGAGTTCCTGGGCAGCTGCACCCAGATTTGGGGATCACATTTGGAATTGCAGGGCAGCTGTACCCCGATTTTGGGATCACACCTGGAGTCTCAGGGCAGCTGTACCCAGATTTTGGGATCACATCTGGAGCTGCAGGGCAGCCATACCCAGATTTTGGGATCACAGCTGGAGGGGCAGCGCTGCCTGCCCGGGGCAGGGGTGGGTGAAAAGGCACAGAAGCAGCAGGGAAATGCACCTGGCACACAGGCGGGGAGGTGGAGGGGTAAAACCAGAGAGAGAACGCCCAAGCCGAGGGAAATTATCAGATCTGATAAACGCGAGGGAAATTATCAGATAGCACAGACACAAAGCCCTTTGAAAATCACACTTGGCAGCCCCGCGGCCCTTTCAAAACCGTCTCAAAAATCCATTTTTTCGCACAGATCAGGCGGCGAGGGAGAGGAACAGAGCAGAACTTCCAGCTGGGCAGAGCCCAGGTGCTTCCCAAAGCTCCTCTCGCCATCCCCTGCCCGTGCCAGCCCCGGGAGGACAAAAATTCCCGTTCTCCTCACACCCCGTGCCCGCGGCACCTCCGGGGCTTCTCCCTTCAGCCACTTCCACCAAACCGGCCTGCGATTAAAGGTCCTGATGGAATTCTGGTGAAGCCCAGGAGATGCCACTCAGCTCTTCCCAAAGTTGCGCGCAAGGCGCTCAAAAAAATCACGCCCAAAATCCCAACCCCGGGGCGCACGCAGCGCACCGCGAGCTGGGAGCAGGGGGAAAGGGGAAAACACCTGGAGGAAAAGGCTGAGAGGGACAGAAACCCCCCCCGAACCCGCAGCCGGGGCACGGCACAGGGCACCGCCGCCAGCCAGAGCCGAGCGGCACCGCGGTGACACCGGCGGGGACAGGGCAGGGGCCGAGGGGACGCGATCCAAAGCCCGGTCCCGCAGGAACGCTGCCGTCCCTCCGCTCTGCTGGGGGATCTCAGCTTCCCTTCCCTCCCCCGGGCAGGTGACACGGGCCCGGTACCCGCGGGAGGGGACACAGAGCGCCCAGACCCCGCACAGAGCGCCCGGAGCCCGCACAGAGCCCCCGGAGCCCGGGCAGAGCCCCCCGAGCTGGGGCCGATCCCCGGAACCCGGGCAGAGCCCCCGGAACCCGCACAGAGCCCCCGGAGCCCGGGCAGAGCCCCCGGAGCCCAGGCAGAGCCCCCAGACCCTGCATAGAGCCCCCCGAGCTGGGGCAGATCCCCGGAACCCGGGCAGAGCCCCCGGAACCCGCACAGAGCCCCCGGAGCCCAGGCAGAGTCCCCAGACCCCGGGCAGAGCCTCCATCCCCGCGGGAACCCCCCCGATCCCGGGCAGAGCCCCCCAGCCCCAGGGGAACCCCCCGATCCCGGCAGAGCCCCCGGAGCCCGCGCAGAGCCCCCAGCCCCAGGGGATCCCCCCGACCCGGGCAGAGCCCCCCGGCCCCAGCCCTGCCCGCTCCTCCTCCCGCTGCCCGGGGCTCCCCCGGTGCCCCCGCTCCCCTGCGGGCCGTGAGGCGCCCGTGCCCCGCTCCCCCCGCCGCCCACCGCCGGGCCGGGCCTAGCGCTGCCGGGCTGCGCCGCCAGGCCCGGGGGGAAGGAAGGGGGAAGGGGCTCAGCGGCCGCGCGGGCGGCCCCGCACTCACCCAGGCCGGTGCCCTCGGGGCCGCCCCCGCCGCCGTCCATGCCGGGCGACGCGGGGAGGGGGGCGCGGGCGGGCGCGGCGGCGGAGGGCGGAGGGCAGGGCGGCCGGGGCCCTCCCTCCCTGCCTTGCCTCCGGCCCCTCCGCTCGGCCCCCGCGCTCCAGTGGCCGCCGCCGCCGCTGCCTCGGCCCGGGGCCGGCGCTCAGGCCCAGGCGCTGCCGCCGCGGGCGGGCGGACGCGGCTCCCGCTGCCCCTCGGCCGCCGCCGCAGCGCTACGTGGCCGCCGCCGCAGCCGCCGCCGGTCCTCGCGGGGGCGCGCGCGCGCGGGTTTCGTTGTGGGGGGGGGGGGGAGGATGGCGGGGGCGCGCCCCGTGCCCGAACCGGTGCGCGGCGGGCGCGCGCGCGGGTGGCCTGGGGGAAGGGGGGGGGCAGGCGGGGGAGCGCTCCCGCCCGGCGGGAGCGCGCGCGGGCCGAGGCCGCGGTTGAAGAGCCGGGAATGTTGCGGGGGGGGGGATGGGGGTGTATAGTGAGCGTGTGAGTGCGCGTGTGCGGGAGCGCGCGGAGGCGGGGAGGGAACAGACCGTGATGTGGGGCGGGGGGGAAGGAAGGAGGGGGGAGAACACCCCGCACCACAGGCCGAGGGCAGCGGGGACCGCAGGTACGCGCGCGCGGGAGCGCGCACGGATGACGGCAGGCTGGGGGGGGTGACACGCACAGAGCGAGAGAGCGCGGGAGCGCGCACGGGTAGAACGGGGGCACCCGCGGGACGCGCGCGGCCGGGGGAAGGGGGAGGCGGCGCTGTGCGCATGCGCCGGGGGCCGTTCCCGCGCGCCCGCCCCTTTCCCGCCGCTGCTTCACCTGAGGCGGCGGCGCGCGGGGCGCAGGTGAGGCGGGGAGGGGGCTGCGCATGCGCGGGGACAGGGAGCGGGCTCGGTACCCGCGCCGGTAATTAGCGACCGGACCCTCATTAGTGCGGTCCGGGGTTTGCGGAGTGCGCGGGTGAGCCTGTTGTGTGAGGGGACTGATGGAACGGGGACCGTCCCGGCTCCCCCTGAGCCCGCCCTAATTAGCGCACCGAGGTGAGGCGGGCAGGCCGTGCCCGAACCCTCACGGGGCCCTCAGGGCTGCCGGGGATGGCTCCTGCCCTCGGAGCTGCCCCTCGGGCCCGGGTGAGGCCCTGAGCCCCTCAGTGAGGCCCGGAGCGCTCTGCAGGAGCCGGAGCAGTCAGTGCCAAACCCCAGCTCCCGCTTGCTCAAACTTTCTCTCCCCTTAACACGCTAATAACTACTTAACTGCAGCCTGCGGTTTGGTGATGACTCCCTGATGAGTGAGTGTGAGCGGTGTGACAAGGAGCAGCACCTCTGGCAGGTAGCTGGTGACAGGTGCGGGGCTCCCGGGGGACACGGAGCTGTCCCTCCCCGGGCTGGCACTGCCTTCTCCAGGTGCCACCTGCCCTGGGAAGCTGCCGAGCCTCGGCCGCAGCCCCAAAACCACGGCTGGGGCTGTGTAGGAGGGGACAGCGCTGCTGTGGTTTGGGTTTGGCAGCCGTGGAGGAATTAGTGAGAGGGGGAAGGGCACCGAGCCCTTTGGCAGCGCCGCTGTTTCCCGAGGACTTCCCTCAGCTTTGCGTCCCTCTCCTAAATCCTTCAGTCCACCATCTCCACCTGGTTTGTTTCCTCACCTGCAAGTGCCCCCAGCAGTGGAGGGCGCTGGCTTTGAGATTCTGCCAAAAAACCTCGGCGCCCTCGCTCCGCCCGGCGTTACAAATGCCAAATTCCAGAGGGTTTGGCTTGCTCTGGATTCCTGAGCATGAAGGCCGGAGCGGAGCTGCCCGTGCCGAGCGGGGATTGGGAGGCAAAGTTCAGGATGGAGTGAAAGGGGCAGGGCAGGCTGGGGCAGCCCCGCGGTGGGATCAGAACAATGCTCCCCGTTTTCCTCCTTGCCCCCGCTGTTCCTGCAGCAAAAGGGGACACGCTGACCCAGCCCCGGGGCAGCTGGTGCTGCCCGACCCAGCCTGAGCTGTCCCAATCTCTGCTGGACGTGGTCACCTTGGAGTGCCCGGGCACGGCTCCAAATCTCAGCCCAACACCCCCGGGCAGTGCAGCTCCTGGAGGAAAACGGTGTTGGGGCAGGTGCTGGGCTGCTGGGTAACTCTGGGCGAGGATGTGCTGGAATTCCCTGCCTCAGAGAGGGAAGGGAGAAGAATTTTGGGGTTTTTTTGTTCCTTGGGAGGTGAATGCACAAGCAGCGGCGACAGAGCCCCTTTTCCAAATGTGGGATCTGAGGGGCAGCACAGAGGGGGAGCAGAGCCATCAACCACCGCCACAGCCACCAAGGGCAGCAGGTACAAATATCCTGGAGCTGCTGGCGTGAGGAAAACAAGGAACTCATCTCCCCATCCATCCCTGACTGAGAGCAGCAGGGAGAGAGGGGGGAACCAACCCAGCCCCTGCAGCTCTGCCCCACAGCCACAGGTCCCTGCCAGCCCCATTTCCTCAGATCACCTCTGCTCTGGCTCTGGGTCCTTCTCTCCTGCATTTCCCCTCTCTCCAGCTGTCACCAGGGTTAAAAACCCCTCCTGGGCCAGGTAAAGGTGACACAAATCTCCATTTCCTCCTGAGCCCCTGCAGTCCCTCAGCCGTGGGTGGCCTCCCCTACAATTCAGATTTTGTTTTGTCTAAGCAGCTGAAAAGCTGAAAAAAGTACAGCAAAAGTGGGAGAATGTGCTGGGCCCAGGGCTGCAGACACAGCAGAACGCGCTGCCCCCACCTGCGGGGCTTCCAGAGGCTCTGGGCTTGCTGAGGAAGCAGATTTGGGTCATTGTGGGGCACAGGGAGCCCTGCCCGGGGTCAGCAGTGCCTGCAGGGTGTGGGGAGAGGGGATCGGGGAGGAACAGAACCCCTCACTCAGGAATGAACAGATCTGACTCAGGAATGAACAGATCTGACTCAGGAATGAACAGAACCCCTCACCCAGAAATGAACAGATCCCCTCACCCAGAAATGAACAGATCTGACTCAGGAATGAACAGAACCCCTCACTCAGGAATGAACAGATCTGACTCAGGAATGAACAGATCCCCTCACTCAGGAATGAACAGATCTGACTCAGGAATGAACAGATCCCCTCATTCAGAGGGGAACAGAACCCCTCACTCAGGAATGAACAGATCCCCTCACTCAGGAATGAACAGATCTGACTCAGGAATGAACAGATCTCACTCAGAAATGAACAGATCCTCTCACTCAGAAATGAACAGATCCCCTCATTCAGAGGGGAGCAGATCTCCCTCACATGAGGGGCACAAATCCCCTCAGAGGGGCACAGATCTCACTCAGAAATGAACAGATCTCACTCAGAAATGAACAGATCTCACTCAGAAATGAACAGATCTCACTCAGAGAAGAACAAATCTCCTCCCTCACTCAGGAACACAGATCTGACTCAGGAATGAACAGATCCCCTCAGGGATGAACAGGTCCCCTCACTCAGGGGCACAGATCTCACTCAAAAATGAACAGATCTCACTCAGGAATGAACAGATCTCCTCCCTCACTCAGGGATGAACAGATTGCACTCAGAAATGAACAAATCTCACTCAGAGAAGAACAGATCTCCTCCCTCACTCAGGGATGAACAGATGTGACTCAGGAATGAGCAGATCTGACTCAGGGATGAGCAGATGCCCTCGCTCAGGGCCACAGCTGTCCCTCACTCAGGGATGGCCCCAGCTGGATGTTGCTGTGCCCTGGGCAGGCTCAGGGCTCTGCCCGCTCCCCGTGTCCCACGCAGCTTTTAGGGCTGGAATGTTCTGGCAGTGCCCAGCCCTGCAGGTGCTGCCACGGGATCTGTGCTGGGAGCTCTGGGCTCCTCGTCCCCGTTCCTGACAGGAGAATCCTTGGGAAACCTCCTGGAGCAGCCCTGGCCCTGCCTCATCCCCTTTCCTACCGTGAGGGTTCTCAGGAAACTCCTCCTGGAGCAGCCCTGGCCCTTCACCCCTGAAGTGCCTGGTGATTTCTGAGGCCTCCAAACGCTGCCAGTTCTGCCTTGGGCACAGCCTGGACCTGGCACCTTTGGGACAATTTCCCCTTCCCCAAAAGTGCAGAGCCCTCAGAGCTGCTCAAGGGTCCTGGGAAGGGAAACTGAGGCACAGGTGGTGCTGGCAGCCCCAGCTGTGCAGATCCAGCTGTGCAGCCCAGCCTGGCTCCAGGTTTATCCCCAGATCCGCTCAGGATGCCCTGGAGCAGCGGGAGAGGCAGCAGAAGGGGAACAAAGGGATTTTCCTGCTGGGTGCTGCCACAGGAAGCCCTGGGAGCCACCACTGCTGTCAGTGCAGAGCAGAAGCTCCAGCAGAGGAAATTCCTGTTCCCTTTCCCGGTGTAAAAGCACAATTCAACATTAATTGCCTCCAGGCAGCAGAGCTCACACCCAGCAGCATCTCCTGGCGCTGGAGAGCGCTGGCAGCTCCATCTGGGCTGGTTCCTTCTCCTTGGGCTCCTGGAGAACACAACTGCACCATCAGACCCTGCACAAAAAACACCGAAAAATTAAATTCCCCTTTGGCTAGCCTCGGCTAAAAAATTAAATTCCCTTTGGCTTTGTGGATTTTTTTTTTGCCTTTTCAAGTTAAGCACAGAACAGATTCCTCACGGGGAAGTTCCAAAGTCCGTGCTGGAGCAATCATTAAATGAAAACTTGGCCCTGAGGGTCTCTGCCCATCTCCCAGCCTGACCTGGGACGTGATTCCTGCTCTTTTCCACCTTATTCCTGCTCCCCCACCCCTCTTTTTGCCAGGACATTTTCTGCTGGATCCCCTCAGGTACAAACATCACAAAGGTGAGGAAACTCTTCCCCATCTGCTCTCCCCGAGCCCCAGGGCAGGGATTATCCCAGGTTTGGGTCCTGCCCCACCTGGGGGATGATTCCAGGAGGATCCAGGGCAGGGATTGTCCCGGGTTTGGGTCCTGGGCAGGGATTGTCCCGGGTTTGGACCTTGCCTCACCTGGGGGATGATTCCAGGAGGATCCAGGGCAGGGATTATCCCGGGTTTGGGTCCTGTCCCACCTGGGGCAGCTGCAGCAGGGCCAGGTGCCCATTCCAGCGCCCAGCAGACCCAGATGCTGCCCCAGGTGCTCTCAGCTGCTGCCAAACCCAGTCAGACTCACAGCCCAGGCTCTGGGGGTGGCAGGGTCGATCCCTCTCGTTGCCAGGACTCTTCCCAGCCACCCCAGCCCCACCGAGCCCAACCCTCAGCACAAAAAAAAACCAAGGACCCAGGGTGCCAGCCTTGGGACTGTGACATTTATTGAGGGCTGGTTACACAATGCCACCCTCCTCACAGCTCCCCTGCCCTCAGCAGGGATGGCACAGGGGATTCCTGCCCCTGCAGCAGCAAGGGGCTGGCACAGGAGCCTGTGGGGCAGGACAGGGACAGCTCGGGGGCAAGGACAGGAGATGCCCAGCCCCAGAGGGGCTTCCTGCAGAGCCAGAGGGAATCTGTGCTCCTCAGAGCCCCTGCCCTGCCCTGAGCTGTCTCGGGTGACACCTGAAGGTCTGGCAAGGCTGAGGGCCCTGAGCATCCCTGGCCCAGCCAGCCTGAAGGCACTGAGGCAGCTCTGAGCCCTGATGGATGCAGCACCCGTGGCCAGGGACTCACCTGGGCTCCATCCCAGCAAATCTCTGCTCCTGCTGCTCCACCTGCCCGCAAAGGGCCAATCCCCAAATCTCACTTTCTGAATCCACCAAATTTTCCTGAACTCCCAAACTCAGAGTCCCTGAGTGAGGGCAGCGCAGGGGAGGAACCGCAGGCCTGACGTCGCGAGCGTTCACTTTTATTTGATTACCCATCCAAAAAAAAAAAAACCAAACCACCCCAAAAATAAATCCCTCCAATTTCCAAATTTCCGTTTCCTCCGCGAGGAAATTGCAATGATTTTTTTTTTGTGTGTGTTTTTTTGGTGTTTCCCCAGCGGGCAGGGGCTCACTGGGGCAGCTGCAGCAGCACGGACTGGCCCGAGGGCAGGTAGGTGATGTTGCGCGAGCGCGAGAGCTGGTACGCGATGTCCTCGGCCGCCTCCAGCTTGCGCAGCTCGATCAGCCCGTCCCCCGCCGTGGCCAGAGAGTTGGCAATCAGCTCTGCAGCCTTGGAGTCGCCCTCTGCAGAGATCACAGCTGCCTTCTTCTGCTGCTCGGCCTGCGGGGACAGCGGGGAATGGGAATGGAGGGATGGACGGACGGACGGACAGAGCGGCAGCGCTGCCCCGCGGGGCTCCCCAGCCACGGCAGGTGAAAGGGCTTTGGTTTGGGGTGGTGCTCTTTAAACCGGGCTGATGAACAGTGGGATACAGAATAACCAATTTGTGGGAAAAGGAAAAAAGGCAATTTCGAGCTGAATTCTGGTGGTTTTCAGGCTCCGTCCCACCCGGAGATTCCCACTGGCAGTTCCCAAAGCCAGAGCCTGCAGTCAGCTGAAATCTGAGCTGACACAAGAGATGATGACCCCACTGTGCTGCTGGACACTCCAGAGATGATCCAGAGTGTGTCACAGACATCTTTTATGGAAAATCCTAAAGAAAGGATTTTCCATAAAAGATTTCCGTGACACAAAATCCTTTCCTTAGGATTTTTCATAAAAGATTTCTGTGACACAAAATCCTTTCCTTAGGATTTTTCATAAAAGATCTCTGTGACACAAAATCCTTTCCTTAGGAGGATTTTTCATAAAAGATCTCTGTGACACAAAATCCTTTCCTTGGGATTTTTCATAAAAGATCTCTGCGACACAAAATCCTTTCCTTAGGATTTTTCCTCCTGAGAAGCCTCAGGAACAAAATGCAAACAATGGTTATCTGCTGCTGTGGAATGCAACAGGTGCATCTGGGATTGGGCTCATGTGGTTGTTTCTAATTAATGGCCAATCAAAGTGAGCTGGCTCAGACAGAGAGCCACGAGCCTTTGTTATTCATTCTTTCCTATTCTATTCTTAGCCAGCCTTCTGTTGAAGTCCTTCTATTCTTTTAGTATAGTTTTAATATAATATATATCATAAAATAATAAATCAGCCTTCTGAAACATGGAGTCAGATCCTCCTATCTTCCCTCATCCTAAGACCCCTGTGAACAGGGTCACAAGAGTGGATCCAAGCAGGGATGAGCCCGGAGGAAACCTGGGATGAGCCAGGAGCAAACAGCGAGCCCGGCTGCATTCAGCACTGCGGGGTGGAAGGAGGAGCCTCCCTTCTCCAGCTGGGTTTGGGTTGGATTTTGGGGTAAAAACCATTCCTGATCAGCACTGCAGGGAGGCTGGGACGGGATATTCCAGGAAAAGCCCCTGGAGAGAGACGGGGATGGCAGAGGTGATCCCCAGTCTCCTGAAGGAGCCGGTACCTTCTCCACGATGAACCTGGCCCGCTCCGCCTCCTGCTGCGCCACCTGCTTCATCTCCACCGCCTCCGTGAACTCCTTGCCAAAGGTCAGGTGGGTCTGGGGACACAAACCAGACCAGGTCACCCACAGGACACCGGGATGGGCACAGAAACCGGGATCCCTGGAAGGAAATCCCACCGGGATCCACACCCAGCCAGGGCAAAGCTCCAGAAACAAAGTGTCCAAACCCCCCTTTGGCAGAAACAAAGTCACCTTCTGCAGAGGCTTCCTGTGCTCCCAGCAGGATCAATTCTATTTCTGAAGGAAGCTGGGAGGGCAGAGCTCCCTCCCTGGATAGCTCAGCACAGGAACCAGTGGGAATTTCCTGCTGTCCCAGTGGGGATTTTCCCTCCTGGTGCTTCCAGGGCTGCCTGTGGAGCTGCTGCCAATCCCAAAGCACCCGCAGCCCAACCAATCCCCCCTCAGCAGCTCCTGGGGGGCTACAAAACCCCTGCACAGGGAGAGCTGAGGCCACCCAGAGGCCACCAAGGGCTGCCCAAGGTCACGGGGACAACAGCAGAGCTGTGACCATGACGTCCCTGCAAGCACGGCCACACGTGCCCAAGCGTCCAGCCCTGGCCACCCGGGGATCCCCTCCTGTCCTGTCCCCAGGCCTGGCCCCCCAGGGATCCCCTCCTGTCCCAGGGGTCCCCTCCTGTGCCCGGGTCCCTGCAGGGCTCACCAGGGACACGTCGTCCAGGATGAGGCCGAAGGTGGCCGCGCGCTCGGTGAGGTCCTCGCTGACCTGCCGGGACACCAGCTCCCGCTGCGTGATCAGCTCGCCCGCGTCAAAGCGCGCCTGGAACGGGATGGGAACGGGGTGGGAACGGGATGGGAACGGGGTGGAAATGCTGGGAACGGGATGGGAACGGGGTGGGAACGGCTGGGAACGGGATGGGAACTGCTGGGAACGGGATGGGAACGGCTGGGAACGGGATGGGAACGGCTGGGAATGGGGTAGAAATGCTGGGAACAGGGTGGACACTGCTGGGAACGGGATGGGAACGGGGTGGAAATGCTGGGAACGGGATGGGAATGGCTGGGAACGGGAATGGGAACTGCTGGGAACGGGAATGGGAACTGCTGGGAACGGGAATGGGAACCGCTGGGAACGGGACGGGAACCGCTGGGAACGGGCTGGGAATGGCTGGGAACGGGATGGGAACCGCTGGGAATGGGATGGAACAGGATGGACACTGCTGAGAATGGGATAGACACCACTGGGAATGGCTGGAGCAGGATGGACACCGCTGGGAACAGGATGGAATGGGATGGACACCACTGGGAATGGGATGGACACTGTTGGGAATGGCTGGAACAGGATGGACGCCACTGAGAATGGGATGGACACTGTTGGGAATGGCTGGAACAGGATGGACACCGCTGAGAATGGGATGGAATGGGATGGACACCACTGGGAACAGGATGGAACCTCTGGGAGCGCAATGGACACCTCTGGGAACATGCAGGAGCTGGACACAGCCCTAGGCCACACCAGTGAGGACAGCAGCAGGAATTGCCCCATGGAAAGGGTCTCGCAGGGAGGTCTGGAGGCCTTGTTCAAGGCCAGGCCGGATGGGGCTGGGAGCCCAGGGCAGGGCTGGCTCTGGACGAGCTCCCAGCCGCCTCCCAGCCAATCCAGGCTGGAACTCCGCGATTCCAGGGCACAGCACATTCCCCACCCCGCGCCGGGAGAGCCCGGGGCGCGCTCACCACCACGGACTTGAGGATCTCGGTGGTGATGGAGGGCAGCACGCGCTCGTCGTAGTCCTCGCCGATGCTGGTGAAGATGCGCGGCAGCTGCGCCGTCACGGGCCGGAACAGGATCCGCAGCGTGATGTTCACATTCTGCAGGTCTGCAGCAGCACCACCACCCCGTCAGGGAGCTGCAGGAGCAGGGAATGCTCCCCAGAAAAACCCCCCAGCAAAAATGAGCTGGGCTCGCTGCCCTGCTCCCCTCCGGGGTCCTGCTCTGCCCTGCTGTAGGGGAGAATCCCAACCCCAACCGTGTCACCTGCCCCAGGTGAGCTCCAGAGGTCCCAACCCCACCGGTGTCACCTGCCCCAGGTGAGCTCCAGAGGTCCCAACCCCACCGGTGTCACCTGCCCCAGGTGAGCTCCAGAGGTCTCAACCCTACCCGTGTCACCTGCCCCAGGTGAGCTCCAGAGGTCCCAACCCCACCGGTGTCACCTGCCCCAGGTGAGCTCCAGAGGTCCCAACCCCACGCGTGTCACCTGCCCCAGGTGAGCTCCAGAGGTCCCAACCCCACGCGTGTCACCTGCCCCAGGTGAGCTCCAGAGGTCCCTCCCAGCCCCAGCTGCTCAGGATTCAGTGATTCACAGCACCAAAGGAAGACCAAACCATTCCTGTGTCACCCTGGGACGTGTGGGATCTCCAGAGCCAAGGAACATTTGGGACTGGGGGGTCTCCAGAGATCCCTTCCAGCCCCAAATATTTGGGACCAAAGGAAGAGCTCTTTAACCTTTATGTCCTTTATAAAAACCTCAAACCATTCCCGTGTCACACTGGGACGTGTGGGATCACCACAGTCAGGGATGGTTGGGCAGGAGGATCTCCAGAGGTCCCAAATATTTGGGACCAAAGAGTTCCTCAAGCTGTTCTTTATTTAAGAGACCAAACCACTCCTGATGGAAGGGACCTCTGGCCATCAGCCACCTCAGAGGGACACTCCAGGCCCTTCCTGCTCACCCTTACCTCACCCTGAGGTGCACCTTGCTCAGTTTCTGGCCCCTGCTCCACGGCCTGGCCCTTAGGACCACAACTGCAGGTGCAGAAGGATAAACCCCAAACCCCTGGAGCCCCCAGACCCACCTTTGCTGCCGGTGATGACGGGCACGTTGCGGGGCCGCGAGCGGCAGTCGAAGATGATGGGTTTCTGCACCCAGGGGATCAGGAAATGGGTGCCCTCGCCCACCACCACGTCCTGCACGCCCCGGAAGCGGTCGAAGATCACAGCTCTGTGCCCTGCGTCCACTGCAGGGGGCAAAGAAAGAGCACTCAGGGCTGCTGTGCTGCAGCCACGGGGGTTGGAGACTTCATTAACAGCATGGCTTAATTAACGGCAGTGTTAGGAGCAAAGAGGAGCTGCAGGTCCCCCAGTCTGCTCCTCACAGGGCCCCCCAGTCTGCTCCTTCCAAGCAGCTCCATGACTTTTGGAGGAAGGAGTGCACTGCAGGCCCTCAGTCTGTTCTTACTGGGCAATAAAAGCAGTGAGAAGTCAGGGTTTGGACAGAAACACAAAATGAAGCGACCAGGGCTGTCCCACTCACCGTTGTACAGAGCAGAGTTGACGACTCCCCCCGCCACAGCCAAGCCCAGGCCGAGCTTCCCGATGCTCTCGAACACCTTGGCAGCCATCTCAGCGCTCCAGCCCCCGCTCCAGAGCCCTCCTGCAAACCCCCAGACCCTCAAACCTCACTGCGACCCCTGCCCAGAGCCCGAGACCACAAAACCGCACCGGGCAGCGACCCCTGCCCAGGACCCCGAACCACACCGGGGGCTCCTTCTGCCCCACAGACACCTCGGCCCCGGGGGTCTCCCTCCCGTGACCCTCCCGGGGCTCGGACCCTGCGGCCTCGGACCCGTCCAGGGCCTTCCCCCGCTCTCCCGTGCCCCCACGCCCCCCGGGCCTCCCCCTCCCCGCTCCCTCTTAGGCCGCTCGCCCCCAGCACGGGCAGCCCAGGGGCCAAGGCCTCGCTGTGTCCACCCTGCCCGCCCGCCTCAGGCCGCGGCTCAGCTCGGTTCCCCCGGTTTCCCTCGGTTTTCCCGGTTTCCCGGACCCACCGCCACCCTCCCTCCCGCCGCTCCCGCCGCGCCGCTGACCTCCACATGAATCCGCGGCCGCCCCCCCCCAGCGCGCCTGCGCGCCGCGCCAAGACGCGCGCTCCTCATTGGCCGGCGCCTCCCGGGGCTCTCTGGGATATGTAGTTCTCAGTGCCCGTGCCCTCTGCCGGCCCGCCTATAGGTTCCGGTGTGCCCCGCGGCGCCCCGCTGGCTGAGCAAGGCCGCGCGCTATTGGCTGGGGCGGCGGCCTGCGCGCACGGGCTCTTGGGAGATGTAGTCTTGTTGGGGGAAGGCACCGGGGTGGGGGGGGCGTGCGGGGACAAGGGACATGCGGGGGACACGGGCACCATTCTGGGGCCAGCGCTGCCCGCTCCCAGAATGCCAGGATAGGCTGGGACCTCTGAAGGCCACACAGTCCAACCCCCTGGCCAGGCAGCGTCACCTGGAGCAGGTGACACGGGTGGGGTTGGAATGTGCGAGGGACACCTCAGACCCGTCCCGGCCACCCTCCATGGACGGATCTTTCTCCTGCCGAAGTGGGAGTCGTGGTTAATTTCTGGCCATTGCTCCTCGTCCTGAGGAGCAGAGTCTGGCACCTCCTGGAGCTATTTCCGTGCATTGGTGGGATCCCTTCTCCAAAATGAGAGATTCCCACGGATATCTGAGCTATTTCCGTGCATTGGTGGGATCCCTTCTCCGAAATGAGAGATTCCCATGGATATCTGAGCTATTTCCGTGCATTGGTGGGATCCCTTCTCCAAAATGAGAGATTCCCATGGATATCTGAGCTATTTCCGTGCATTGGTGGGATCCCTTCTCCAAAATGAGAGATTTCCATGGATATCTGAGCTATTTCCACGCATTGGTGGGAATCTCTCCAGTGACAGATTTCCATGGATATCCGAGACATTTCCATGGATATTTGAGATTATTTCCATGCATTGACGGGATCCCCTCTCCAGTGACAGATTCCCATGGATATTTCAGATATTTCCACAGGAATGTGGGATATTTCCACTCTCAGCCTTCCCTCCTCCAGTCTCACCAGGCCCAGCTCCCTCTCTCTCCTCACCCGAGCCTCTCCAGAGCCCAAATCATGTTCGTGCCCTCCCTCGAGCCCTCTCCAGCAGCTCCTGGTCCTTCCTGAGCCGTGGACACCGGGATTTGGCGTTCCCTCTGTCCCTGGAGCGCGGGGACATTCCCGGCCCCGTCCCCTCCTGTCCCCTCCCGTCCCCGGAGCCGCTAGAGGGAAGCAGCGCTCTCCCTTTGGCTCCGGGAATCCCGAAAAACGGGGAAAAAAGGGGAAAAAAACCCACCCCAGCTCCGCGCCCGCGGCCGGTTCCGCTGCCAGGTGACCCCGTTGGATGCAGGATCCAACAGGGAAAATCCCATTAAACCTGGGATTCATGGATCGGGGTTTGCACCCCCTGAGCTCTGCTCCTCACTCGCTCGTGCTGGGTTCATGTTGCCCATTCCCATTCCTATTCCATTGCCATTCCCAATCCCGTTCCTGTTCCCATGTGGGGTGAGCTCTCCCCATGCCAATCCCATCCCCATTCCCTTTCCCGTTCCCATCCCCATTCCATTGCCATTCCAGCTCCCGTTCCCATGCAGGATGAGCTCTCCCCATTCCCGTTCCCTTTCCCATTTCCAGTTCCCATTCCCATCCCTTTTCCCATTCCCATTCCCCATTCCCATTCCCATTCTCGTTCCCTTTCCCATCCCCATTCCCTTCCCATTCCCATTCCCGTTCCCAATCCCATCCCCAATTCCCATCCCCATTCCTCATTCCCTGTTCCCTTTCCCATCCCCTTTCACTTTCCCATCCCCATTCCCATTCCCATTCCCATCCCCTTTCCCTTTCCCATTCCCATCCCCTTTCCCATTCCCATCCCCTTTCCCATTCCCGTTCCCATTCCCACTCAGGATGAGCTCTCCCCATTCCCATTCAGGACCGATTCGAGGCCGCGGCTGCTCCCGGGCCAGAGTTTGGGGTGGGGGCTGTGGGAGCAGGGAGGGCCCTTGGTGGGGGACCCCGCACTCGGGGGGCGGTGACACGGGGGACCCCAAAACTGAGCCCGTTCTTGGGGGTGACTGTGGGATTGCACCCCAAAATTGAGCTGGGACCCCGTTATTTGGGGGTGCCAGCAGAACCGCACCCCAAACCAGCACAGGAACCCCGTTATTGGGGGGTGCCAGCAGAACCGCACCCCAAACCAGCACAGGAACCCCGTTATTTGGGGGTGCCAGCAGAACCGCCCCCCCCGGGCCCTCCCCGAGCCCCCCGAGCCCGCGGTCCCGTTTTTGGGGGACATTTCCTGGCGGGCAGCGCGGGCGGCTCAGGAAGGGCTCATTGTGCCCCCCGGGCTGGGAACGAACGGGAACAAAGCGCGTCCTCTTCTCCTCCCCCCGCCGCTCCCGAGCTCCGCGGCGCGAACGCGCCGAGCCCGGGGGGACCCGCGGGGCTTCCGGGGGGTGCCAGGACTGGGGGGGTTCCACCCCAAAGCCGGTGTGGGGCTGGTCCCACTCCCACCCACCCCAGCCTTCGGGGGTCCCGGCATCCCCGGGGTCCCAGCCCGGCCTTTCCCGGGGGTCCCAGCCCAGTCCAGGGGGTCCCAGCCCTTCCAAGGGGTCCTAACCCGGCTCTTCCCGGGGGTCCCAGCCCTTCCTGGGGGTCCCAACCCAACCTGGGGGTCCCACCCCATCCTTCGGGGGGTCCCAGCCCTGCCCGGGGATCCCAACCCAGCCTTTCCTGGGGGTCCCAGCCCTTCCTGGGGGTCCCAGTCCATCCCCAGGGTCCCAACCCAGCCTTTCCCGGGGGTCCCAGCCCAGCCCGGGGGGTCCCAGCCCAGCCCCGCCCCCGGCACAAACCCGAATTAGGCTCAATAAGCGTTTAAATTCAATTAGTGAAACTGCATTAAAAGCCCTGCGAGGACACGGCTCGGAGTGGAAACGGCCTTAATGTGATTTCGGCCGAGTTCCCTGCCGCGATTTGCAAGTCAGAGAAATCGAATTAGGGCTGTTTGCATTCTGAACTCTGTCCGCACGGCCCCGCAGTGCAGCTTAATTCATTAATGGCTTCAAAGCCAGCCTGCCTTCCGCTCAGACAGCCCCGTCCGCCAAAAACCCCCCCGGGGGCACCGGGACCCCCGGGCAGCCCCGGTTTGGGGACGGCGGAGGGTTTGGGGAGCGGCGGGATTGTCCCGGATCCCACAGGGAATGACCCTGACCCGGTGCGGCCCCGGTTTGGGGATCGCGGAGGGTTTGGGGATTGTCCCGGAGCGCACAGGGAATGACCCTGACCCGGTGCGGCCCGAGCTGAGCCCCCCGGGCCGGGCTGGGCCGTGCCCGCAGAGCCGCGGGGGGAGCGGGACCGTCCCGTCCCGTCCCGTCCCGTCCGATCCCGTCCCGTCCCGTCCTGTCCCGTCCCGTCCCGTCCCGTCCCGTCCCGTCCCGTCCGATCCCGTCCCGTCCCGTCCCGTCCGATCCCGTTCCGTCCGGTCCCGTCCGATCCCGTCCCGTCCCGTCCCGTCCGATCCCGTCCCGTCCGGTCCCGTCCCGTTCCCCAGCCCGGGGGTCCCGCGGCTCCCCGGGGCTTCTCGCCTCCCCCCGGTGCCGTAACCGGGTTCACTCCTCCAGCTGGAACCGGCCGCGTTATCCGGGAGAGCTCCCGGAGCCGGGAATTGTCAGCTCCAAGGAAATTGGGGCCGGGTCAGGGAAAAGCGCAGCCCCCAAAACCCGAATCTCCCCCCAAACCCCGCATCCCCCCCAAACCCCGCATTGCCCCCAAACCCCGCATTTCCCGCCCCCCGCATCCCCCCAAACCCCGCATTGCCCCCCAAACCCGGCATCCCCCCAAACCCCGCATTGCCCCCAAACCCCGCATCCCCCCAAACCCCGCATCCCCCCCAAACTCCGCATTGCCCCCAAACCCCGCATCCCCCCAAACCCCGCATCCCCCCAAACCCCGCATCCCCCCCAAACTCCGCATTTCCCGCCCCCCGCATCCCCCCCAAACCCCGCATTGCCCCCAAAACCCGCAACCCCCCCAAATCCCACAACCCCCCCAAACCCTTCATCCTCCCCGGTTCCCACCTTTCCCCACCCTCGTCTTCCTCGGGCTCAGGGAATTTGCGGGGTGAAGGGCTCTGGGCACCCAGAGGCGCTCCCGGCCGGTTGGGGACATTCCCGGGGCGCGGGGACAGCGCGGGAGCCGCCGGTGCCACCCCCGCGCCACCCCCGTGCCACCCCCGTGCCACCCCCGTGCCACCCCCGTGCCACCCCCGCGCAGGTAACGCGGCGTGCCCAGCAAGGGCTGCAATTAAAAGGGAGTTAATGAACTTAATGAATCCTGACCCGATCCCCGCATGAGCGCCCGAACCTCGGACACGGCCCCGGCCGCGGCTCTGGGCTTGCGCAACTTTGAATTTCCTCCCGAGTTGTGCCCGGGTTTAATGTCCTGGAGGGGAGACAAAGTGGGGACAGGGGCTGGAAAACCCGGCCCGGACGGGGGCGAGCCCCAAAATCCCTTAAAACCCCTCAAAATCGCTCAAAATCCCCGAAATCCCCCCATTCCTTCCCGTTCTGGGTCCAATCCTGACCCCCCCCCCCCCCCCAGGGTCCAATCCTGACCCCCCGAGGGTCCAATCCTGCCCACCCCAGGGTCCAATCCTGCCCACCCGGGAGGGTCCAATCCTGCCCACCCGGGAGGGTCCAATCCTGCACCCCCCGAGGGTCCAATCCTGCACCCCCCCCCCCGAGGGTCCAATCCTGCACCCCCCCCCCCCCCCCCCCCCCGAGGGTCCAATCCTGACCAAGGAGGATCCAATCCTGCACCCCTCCCCCGAGGGTCCAATCCTGCCCACCCGGGAGGGTCCAATCCTGCACCCCCCGAGGGTCCAATCCTGACCAAGGAGGGTCCAATCCTGCACCCCCCCCTCCCCCGAGGGTCCAATCCTGCACCCCCCCATGGGTCCAATCCTGACCCGACCCCCCCCCCCCCCCGGGAGGGGTCCAATCCTGACCCAATGGGGAGGGTCCAATCCTGACCAGGGTGGGTCCAATCCTGCCCAATGGGGAGGGTCCAATCCTGACCAGGGTGGGTCCAATCCTGCACCGCACCACCACCACCCCCCCCCCCCGGGTCTAATCCTGACCCTCCTGGGTCCAATCTTAACCCCCCCCAAGGGTCCAATCCTGCCCTCCCCGCCGGACAAAGCCCCCTCAGTGCGGCCTCTCCCGCTGCCCGCGGGGCCGGAGCCGCTTCCGCCGCCGCCGGCGCCGCCGGTGCCGTCCCGGTGCTGCCGTTTCCAGGGACACTGCCCGGGGTCAGCGAGGCCTCCGGGCTGTCCCAGCGCTCCCGCAGCGCCCTCTGTGCCGCAGGACCTGCCCGGAGCGTCCCGGGGCCCGCGGGAATCCCTGGAATCGCCTCCCGCCCGTTTTCCTGTGTCTCGCAGGGGGGAACAATCCGGAGCTTTGTGGAGCCGCAGCCGGGCCGGGGTCAGGGAGCCCCCGCTGCCTCCTGGGCCTCGGGCAGGGCCCCGGGGGCACGGGGGGGACAGCGCGGGGCCCTCGGCTGGGAATGAGGGCAGGGGCGGGCAGGGGGGGACCGGGGGGTCACAGATAATGGGGGGTCACAGATAACGGGGTTATAGATAACGGGGGGTCACAGATGTGGGGGTCACAGATAACAGGGGGTCACAGATAATGGGGGTCACAGATATGGGGGTCACAGATAACGGGGGTCACAAATATCGGGGTCACAGATGTGGGGGTCACAGATATGGGGGTCACAAATATCGGGGTCACAGATAATGGGGGTCACAGATATGGGGGTCACAGATACGGGGGTCACAGATATGGGGGTCACAGATAACGGGGGTCACAAATATCGGGGTCACAGATATGGGGGTCACAGATAACGGGGGTCAGAGATACGGGGGTCACAGATAACGGGGGGGTCAGAGATATGGGGGTCAGAGATATGGGGGTCACAGATAACGGGGGTCAGAGATACGGGGGTCACAGACACGGGGGTCATTCCTGGGGCTCTCGCACCCCCTGTTTCCCCCCCAGCACAGCCTCCTCCTTCAGCGGCGGGGCCGGGCGGCCCGCGGGGGGGTTCTGGGGCCCAGGGGGCTTTGCCAGCCCCAGCCCTGTCTGAGCCCCCCCGGCGCTTCCATTTCTCGGCTGCCAGGCCGGGCCCTTTCCGTGCCAAATGCGCCCGCAGCGCTCCCCAGGCGTCACTTCCCGCATGGCTCCGTCCCAGCGCTGCCATTCCCCGGCACCGGGAGGCTCCCGGGCGGGCCCGCTCCGGTTCCGGGGCGCGTTAATTGTGCGCCATTGATCCCCCAAATTCCCCGCTGACTCCCATTAGGGCTGGGAGGGGGCGGGATGGATCCAGCCGCGCTCGGAGAATCGAGGGGGGAAAAGGTGAAAAAGGCACTTTTGGGGTGCAGGAAGGGGCTCCCCCCTTTTGGTTTGTGTTGCCCTGGGCTGCGGGAAAACCCTCGGGAAAGCCGCCGGTCACCTGGAGGGGATCGAGCCCCGCACACCTGAACTGTCCCTGGGGAAAAGCAGCCCCCGACACTTTTTTAATGATTTTTGGAAGGAGCTGCGGGGGCGCGGGGCATTCCCAGCCCTTGGAGCGGCTCCCGGGGCCAGCACCGGGCGCGGGTTTTGCCCGGGAGGCCAAAAATCCTTTTTGAGCCCCATTGGGAAATCCTGGCTCAGGGATGTGGGGGAGCCCCCGCGCTGCCCCCAGAGCCCCCGGCGGGGATGGAGCGGCCGCTGCTGCACCAGGAATTGTCCCTGGCAGCTCCCGCTCTGACTGGAAGGAGCCCGGAGCAGCTGGGTTGGTAATGACGATTGATAAACGATTGATAATGATTGATAAAATCAGCTCCGGCTCCTGCCCAGCACACAGAACCTCCCCAGGGAGGGTGGGCGCCCCAAATCCGGGCTGATCTCCCTGGACGAGCCCACCCAGCTCCTTCCCGGCTCCCTCCCCTCATCCCCGGCTGCTGAGGGGGATCCGAGCCCCCGGAGCAGCCCCGAGGAGCTGGAACCGGGGAAATTCCAGCCCAGATTTCCAGGAAGGCTCCGGGTTCCTCCCAAGCAGCAGAGCAGCGGTGGATGGACGAGCAGGGAGGGTGAATGGGGCCGGTGAAGGAGCCGCTCCGATCTGGGTCAGCCGGGCAGGGCTGGCCCGGAGCATCCCCGGAGCATCCCCGGAGCATCCCCGGCCCCGGGAGAGCAGGCGCGGTCCCGGCACGGCTGCGGAGCAGTTTGCAGATGGGCAGGGAAGGGAGACAGCCAGCGCTGCCGCTCGCTCGCTCGGGGCCATAAATTACCCTGCAGGTTTCCTAATGGGACCCTGATTTATCTCCTGCCTCTGTCTGGACTAATTGAGTTCATTCCGCTCGGTGATTCATGCCGTGGAAATGGGTTCCAGGGAAAATGGGACCTCGAGCGGCTTCAGCAAATCCCCGGCGCTGCCGGCCTGGGAGCTGAGATGCTTTCAGGAGCGGTTTCAGGAGCGGCTTTGGGAGCTGAGGATCCGCCAGGGCAGCGGCCCCGGCCCATCCGTCACTGCCAGGGCGCGGCTCGGGTTTCACCGGGAGGGAGAGAGCCCCGGACACCCCTGGGCTGGAGGGGTCTGGGGGTCACAGCCCCCGGAAGGGACCCTGGGTCTGTCCCTGAATATCCCAGGGACAGGGGGAGGGAAAAGCTGGGAAAGAGCAGGGGGGAAACGGGGATGGGATGGATGGAGGGATGGATGGGGGATGGAGGGAGGGATGGATGGAGGGATGGATGGATGGATGGATGGATGGATGGATGGATGATGGATGGATGGATGGATGGATGATGGATGGATGGATGGATGGATGGATGGATGGATGATGGATGGATGGATGGATGATGGATGGATGGATGGATGGATGGATGGATGGATGATGGATGGATGGATGGACATGGATGGACATGGATGGATGATGGATGGATGGATGGATGATGGATGGATGGATGGATGGATGGATGGATGATGGATGATGGATGGATGGATGATGGATGGATGGATGATGGATGATGGATGGATGGATGATGGATGGATGGATGGATGGATGATGGATGATGGATGGATGGATGATGGACGGATGGACATGGATGGACATGGATGGATGGATGGATGGATGGATGGATGAATGGATGATGGATGGATGGATGGACATGGATGGACATGGATGGATGATGGATGGATGGATGGATGATGGATGGATGGATGGATGGATGATGGACGGATGGACATGGATGGACATGGATGGACATGGATGGATGGATGGATGGATGAATGGATGGATGGATGGATGGATGGATGATGGATGGATGGATGAATGGATGGATGGATGGATGGACATGGATGGATGGATGGATAATGGATGGATGGATGGATGGATGATGGATCCATCCATGGAGGTATGGATGGGAGAGCAGTCCACGGGACTGGGAGAGGATCCCATGGGGCTGACAGAGAATTCCACGGGGCTGGCAGAGCCCTCCCAGACCAGCACGGGACCTCTCCAGGTCCCCAAACCCCTGTGCACACCTTGAGGGCTGTCAGGGACCCATCTCCCCACAAACCCAGCGCTGGGATCCCTCTTTGCATCCCCCGGGCAGTCCCGAGTGCTCCCAGGAGCCTCTCCCCGCTCCCCTGGGCACGTTCCCTGTCGCTGTCACGTCCTGGCCCTCATTAAATCCCTCCTACACGCCAGGATAAAATTGCTTTTACCCAATTTCCTCCTGGCTGTTTGCTGGCTCGGAGAATTCCAGCGGGGCCGCGCCAGCGCTGCCCGCCCCAATCCGATTATCCCGCCCCGATCGATCCCGGCTCCTGACCTTTGGCAAACTCTCACCTGCCTCCAGCGCGCCCGCCGCCCCTCCCGCGGCTCCTCCCCGCACCACGAACTCCCTCAACGCTGCCCCGTCCCATTGGGAAAGCGTTAATTAAAATAAACCCGATAATGGAAGCGGCGGGGCCGGGGCGGAGCTGCGGAAGCGGCCCCGCGGATCCCTCGGGGTGTGCGGGGACACGGGGCCGGCTCCGGGCTCCACTCCCAACACCGCTCCCGGCTCCGGGCTCCGCTCCCGCCTCTGGGACTGCTCCCGGCTCCGGGCTCCGCTCCCAACACCGCTCCCGGCCCCGTTCCCGGCTCCCGGCCCCGCTCCCGGCCCCGCTCCCAACCCCGTTCCCGGTCCCGCTCCCGGCCCCGCTCCCGGCTCCGGGCCCTGCTCCCGGCTCCGGGCCCCGCTCCCGGTCCCCGCTTCCGTCTCCGGGCCCTGCTCCCGGTCCCCGCTTCCGTCTCCGGGCCCTGCTCCCGGCTCTGGGCCCGCTCCCAACCCCGCTCCCGGTCCCCGCTCCCGGCTCCGTTCCCGGTCCCGCTCCCGGCCCCGCTCCCGGTCCCCGGGTCCCGGCCCCGCTCCCGCCGCCTCCCGCAGATGCTCGCGGCTCATTTGCATAAGCAATGAAGGCAGTAATTAAGTTCCCTCATCATCTCGGCGGGCTGGGAAAAGAGCTCCCTCCTCCTGCGTCAAGCACTGCTGGGAAGAGGCTCTGGAGGGGTGAAATTCCTACCCTGAGGCCAAATTCCCATCCCGAGGCAAAATTCCCATCCCGAGGCAAAATTCCCATCCCGAGGCGAAATTCCCACCCGGAGGCGAAATTCCCATCCCCACCGGCACTGGGGAAACTGAGTCACGGCTGAGCTGGAACTGCCGGCACAGGCACGGAGAGAACCCCGGCCTGGAGTGGGCTGGGAGGAGCCCAAAATTCCCCTGGATCTCCTCTGGGCTGCACAGGGGGATTGGGAGATTGTTTTAGGGCCCTTCCAGTGGGAATATTCTATTCTATTCTATTCTATTCTATTCTATTCTATTCTATTCTATTTATCTCTATTCTATTTACCTCTATTTTATTTCTAATTTATTTCTAATTTATTTCTATTTTTTCCTCCTTTATTTCTATTTTTCCTATTTTATTTCTAATTTTTCCTATTTTGTTTCTATTTTTTTTTTTTGCCCTGTTTAATTTCTATTTTGTCTCTATTTAATTTCTATTCCATTCTATTCGTCCCTCTTCCATTCCTCCTTTATCTCGCTCTCCTCCAGCCGAGCTCTGAGTCAATTAAAATCAATCCCCACCCCCAAACGAGAAACAAACGCAGCGAAAAGCGCAGCCCTGAGCCAAGGAAAATAAAAAAATCTCCTCTCGGCCGGCTCATCCCCACTGACACTCGTTTCCTCCGGGCAGCGAAATTCCTGATCCAGCAGCAGCCCCGGGATCAATCGGTTCCCAAAGAAGGAGCCGGCCCCGCCCGGGGATCGATCAATCGCCGATAACGATCGATAACGATCGATAATGATCGATAACGCTGCCGGGTGTGGCCCCGTGCTCCCTCCCTGCCCGTTCCCCATTCCCGGCATTTTCTCCCCGCGGTTTTTGGAGCTGCCCGGCCCTGGTTTCTCTCCGGGGTTTGTTTTTTCCAGCCCGGCTCGGCTCTCCCGGAGGTTCCTCCAGGCCGGCCTTATAAGGGCCCGAGGATCCATCCCGAACCCCCCCTGCTGCCGGCAGGGTGATGGATGGCGCTGGAAAACACGGGAAGAACGGGAAAAAGGGAAGGGGGAGGCCGGGAGCTGCCGGAGAGGGGGAGGGAGGGAGGGATTGCAGGCCTGGAAATCAGGGAGAGAAATGGGGGGCAGAGGGGGACACCCCGAGGGGATGGGAGCGGGACTGGGGGGTTTGGGGAGAGCTGGGTCCCTCCTGCCCTGGGGCCTTTGGGGTGCTCTGAGCCTCGGGGTCACACCCCAGCCCCAGCGGGACAATCCTGCGTCCTCCATGTCCCTCATGTCCCCCCTGTGTCCCCCCATGTCCCCCCTGCGTCCCCCCATGTCCTCCCTGTGTCCCCCCATGTCCTCCCTGCGTCCCCCCATGTCCCCCCTGTGTCCCCTCATGTCCCCCCTGTGTCCCCCCATGTCCCCCCTGTGTCTCCTCATGTCCCCCCTGCGTCCTCCATGTCCCTCATGTCCTCCCTGTGTCCCCCCATGTCCTCCCTGTGTCCCCCCATGTCCTCCATGTCCCTCATGTCCCCCCTGTGTCCCCCCATGTCCTCCCTGTGTCCCTCCATGTCCTCCCTGTGTCCCCCCATGTCCTCCCTGTGTCCCCCCATGTCCTCCATGTCCCCCATGTCCTCCCTGTGTCCCCCCATGTCCCCCCTGTGTCCCCCCATGTCCTCCCTGTGTCCCCAAGCCCTGCAGTCCATCCCAATGGGAATTCACCTTCCCTGTTCCACCCACCCCAGAATCACCCCATCCCTGTAGGAACAGAACAACTGGGCCCCATTTCCATGGGATAACTGACCCCATCCCTATGGGAATAACTGACCCCATCCCTATGGGAATCACGGCCCCATTTCCATGGAATAACTGACCCCATTCCTATGGGAATAACTGACCCCATCCCTATGGGAATAACTGACCCCATCCCTATGGGAATCACAGCCCCATTTCCATGGAATAACTGACCCCATCCCTATGGGAATAACTGACCCCATCCCTATGGGAATAACTGACCCCATTCCTATGGGAATCATGGCCCCATTTCCATGGAATTACAGCCCCATTCTTATGGGAGTCACAGCCTCATTTCCATGGAATAACTGACCCCATCCCTATGGGAAAAACTGACCCCATCCCTATGGGAATCACAGCCCCCTTTCCATGGAATAACTGACCCCATCCCTATGGGAATCACGGCCCTATTTCCATGGAATCACGGCCCCATTTCCACGGTGTAACTGCACCCCATCCTGTAGGAATCACAGCCCCATCCCAATGGGAAAATCTCCCCTTGGAGACGATTTTCTAGAGCACTCCCCACTTTCCCCAGGCTGCATCCAGGGCATGGGATGGGATGGGATAACGGGATGGGATGAGATGGATGGGATGGGATGGGATGAGATGGATGGGATGGGATGGGATGGGATGGGATGGGATGGGATGGGATGGGATGGGATGGGATGGGATGGGCAGGGATGGGCAAGGCTGGATTCAGGGAGAGGGTCCCTTCCCAGCTGTCCCAATTCAGGGAAAGGTTTTTTCTCCCAAATGCAAAACGGCTCCAAGGGCTGCTCCCAGTGCTCCTCAGGGCTCCCGGGGCTGCTCCCGGTGCTCCTCAGGGCTCCCGGGGCTCCCTTGGAGCCGCAGCTCCAGGGCTGCTGCCGGTCCCGCCTGCCGGGAGCACCGGGAGCCCGGAGCAGACCGGGTCGGGCTCTTCCAGGGCTGGGGAATTTCCCGGGATGGTCCCAGAGTGGCACCGGGACACGGGGTTGGCCGGGACGGGGCTCGGGGACCGCGGGCCACGACCTCGGTGTCCCCAGCATGGAGGGAGGAGGAGGAGGAGGAGGGCGAGGAGGGGGAGGAGGGATTTATCCGAGGGCCTGAGGAGAACATCTGGATTTGCCACTTGCTGCGGGGAATTAATTGTGGGATCCCGCGGCTGCTCCCCGCTGTGCCAGCCCTGCCTCCCGTCTGCTCCGGGAATGCCCCCAGGGACGGTGGCTCTGCAAGTCCTGTCACCCCCTCCCGTCCTGCTGGGGCTGGGGTGCCATCGGTGACCCCATAAAAACCCCTTAAAATGCTGGGATTATGGCTGGCATCCCAACCAAAGCCTGGGTGGGCATCCCAAAAAAACCCTGGGTCGGCACCCCAATCCCGGGTGGGCATTCAAGCCCTGGGTGGGCACCCCAATCCCGGGTGGGCACCCTAATGCTGGGTGGGCACCTCAATCCTGGGTGGGCATTCAAGCCCCGGGTGGGCACCCCAATGCTGGGTGGGCTCCCCAATCCCGGGTGGGCATCCCAAAAAAACCCTGGGTGGGCACCCCAGCCCCGGGTGGGCACCCCAATCCCGGGTGGGCACCCCAGCCCCGGGTGGGCACCCCAATCCCGGGTGGGCACCCCAGCCCCGGGCAGCTCCCAGCCCGTTCCCACCTGGCCCCAGCGCGGCGTTCTTGGCTGTGAACTCCGCTCCATGTGGCTCGCAGATGTTCCGCCCGTGCCGGAGAACAAACGGCGGCTTTGGCTCGGCTTGAATCCCGCGGAGGAGCCGCGAGAGAGGGAATTCCGTGCAGCCCTGCCCGGGCTGAGCCGGGCGGGAGCAGCCGGCCCCGAGCACCTCGGAGGCTCCAGAATTGGCTTTTGCAGAGGAAATCCAGCGGGATCCCGGGGCTGCAGGGGTGGGAACTGCTGGATTTTGGGAGCCCCAGAAGCACCTGCAGAGCCCGGAGCGGGGAGGAAACACCTGGAGCTGGAGACGCACACGAGGCCAAATCCGCTGGGCCGTGGCCACGGGAGCCGCCCCGGGGCAGTGACAGCGAGACAGGGGCGCTCCTGTGGCACCAGCGACCCCGTGGCACTGCTGGGTGACCCCGCAGAGCCGTGCCAGGGGTGACACAGCGCTGTGGGACAGGGGAATTTCATTTCAGAGCCGTGCCAGGGGTGACACAGAGCTGCGGGACAGGGGAATTTCATTTCAGAGCCGTGCCAGGGGTGACAGCGCTGTGGGATGGGGAACCAGCCCTGGCATTTCAGAGCCGTGCCAGGGGTGACACAGCGCTGCGGGACAGGGGAATTTCATTTCAGAGCCGTGCCAGGGGTGACAGCGCTGCGGGACAGGGGAATTTCATTTCAGAGCCGTGCCAGGGGTGACAGCGCTGCGGGACAGGGGAATTTCATTTCAGAGTCGTGCCAGGGGTGACAGCGCTGTGGGACACGGAACCAGCCCTGGCATTTCCAGGAGCCAGCCCTGGCATTTCCAGCTGCCGGCGCTGTGGGATCGGGCAGGGCCCGTGGCCGGGCAGAGCCGCCCTGGAGCGCCAGGACAAAGGAGGTGGCACGCGGGGACCTTTCAGGGACCGCAGGACGCCCAGATGGGATTTTCTTTGCTGTGGAGGGCAGAAATACAAAGATTTGATTCAGCCCCCGCCGCATGTCCCCCTCTGGGGCCTCTCGGTGTCACCCGCAGAGCGGGGACAGGCCCGGGGTGTCCCCAGGGTGGGGATGCTGTCCCTTGTCCCCTGCGGCCGGAGCAGCGCTGGTCACCCCATCCCGGTGCCGTCGGTGACCCCACCCCGCTGGGGACACAAGGACAAGGACAGACGGACGGACAGACGGACAGATGGACGGGGAGAGGAGGGGGCGCAGAGGGGCAGAAGGACGGACGGACAGCGCAGGAGGAAAAGGGATGGATGGGCTGGGGAGCTCGGGGCGAGCGCACCCCAAAAGCGCTCCGGGGGCACCGGAGGGACCGGGGGGCGCCCGGGGGGGCTCAGGGGGGGCTCGGGCTTTGTGTGGCGGCGGCGGCGGCGGCGGAGGGTGCGGGCTCGGCCGCTCCGTGATGCTCCGAGGGCGGGGAGGAGGAGGAGGAGGAGGAGGAGGAGGGGGAGGGACTTGCAGCCCTTTTCTGGCCGCCGCCGCGGCGGAGAGCGGCAGAGCTCGGGCAGCCCGGCCGCGCTCCGGCTCCCGGGGGTGTCACCGGCGCCGCTGCCCCCGCCATGGCCGGGCTCCTGCCGCTGCTGCTGCTGCTGCTGCCGGCGGTGAGTGCGGGGAGCAGCGCCCGGGGAGCCCCGCGAGCCCCGCGGGGAGGGGATGCGGCGTCCCGGGGGCACCGGGAGCGGCCCCGGAGGCACCGGGGCACGGGGAGTCCCCCCGCGGGATGGAGGGGCCCGGGGGCTTCGCACGGGGCGGGTTCGGAGGGGCCCGGGCTCACCGGGATGGGAGCCCCGCGGGTGAGGAGCGGGGGCAGCGCCGTGCGGGGCTGGAGGGTCCCGGGGACACCGGAGAGCCCCGGGGGGGCGGGCGGAGCTCTTGGGGTGCGGGGGGAGCTGGGCGGGGATGGGGGTCCCGCAGCCCCTCCGGTGCCGCTGTCCCCGGCTCTGCCACTGCAAAGGGCGACGGAGCCGCAGCCCGAGGGGAGCGGGGACAGAACGAACCCCCCCGGTGCCTTCATCAGTGCCCCCCACGCACCCCCCGAAACCTCTCCCGGACTTTCCCGGCTCCGAAGTGCCCCAGAGCTGGGGCTGAGACCCTTTCGAGACCCTTTTCCCCCTGGCAGAGCCCTCGCCGTGCGCCCCAGACAAAAAAAAAACTTCAGGGCAGGGGCAGGGGGGGGCCGGCAGAGAGGGGACAGGGGCGGGGAGGGGGGTCCAGGCCCGCAGCTGGGGCAGGATCGGGGCCGTTTGGGGGCCAGGATTTGCCGGGGGTCCCAGGGGGGCCGTCAGGCACCGGACACCCCTCGGGCAGGATATTAAAGGGGAATTCAGCCGGGCAGGGCCGGGGAGCGGAGCGGGGCTGGCACCGCCGGCCCGGGGGGGGCCCTTTCCTCCTTTCCCCCTTTCCCCATCGCCCCCTCGGGATCGCGGTGGCCAAACCCCCCCTCCCACCCGGGGCCGCTGGGACAGGGGCGGGGACAGCAGCGCCCGGAGCTGTCCCGGCCGGATGGATCCCAACCATTCCCCCCGGGCATCGCCCCCTCGCCCCCCCGGCTGCTGCGGATGTCCCCAAATCGCCGCTGCCCCGCTCGGGGGCACCTCCGGGGCCGGCTCCGCCCTCCGGGACTGCACCTGCGGGGCTGGGAGTGTCCCGGGAGGGACAACGGGGACCCGGCTGTGTCCCCCCAGCTGCGCCCGCACCCCGGGACCCTCCCGAGACCCTCCGGGATCCCCGGGACCCCGCAGCCGCTGCTCGGAACCTGCCAGGGCCGGCCGGGGCTCGGACGTGGCTCCCGGAGCTGCCCAAAGTTGGGGAATCGCTGGGAGCCGGGATTTGGCCTCTCCCCGACGCGGGGCTCGGCCAGGAGAGGCAGAACGCGCCCGTCAGGCTCGGATCTCGGCCGGGCTCGCCTCCAGCTGGAGCATCCCCTGCCCTGTGCGGCCGCTCCGCGCTCCGGGGCTCCCAAATCCCGCTCGGAGCGGCTCCGTCCTCACCCGGCAGCGGCTCCAACCCCCCCGAGCCGGCTCCAAAAACAATTCCGAGCTTCCAGAGGTGTCGCCGGCGCCCTCCGCCCGCGGCCGGGCCGGGCCAGCTGTCAGGGATGCTTTATGGCGTTAATTCCGCGCCTTTGTCACCGGGAGCCGCGCTAAGGACGCGCGCGTTTCCGCGGCCTAACGCGGACCAGGTGCCGCTGCCCAGGCTCGGGGGGGCTCGGAGCCCCCAGCCCCGGAGGGAAAGCCCCGGAACGGGGGGCCCGCGGCACCTGGAGCGGGGAATCCGCAGCGTTCCGGGAGCGTGGGCGGGGGAGCCGGCGGGGAGAGGGGGAGGCCCCGCGGGGAGGGGACAGGTGGCACCGGGTGGCCCGGGAGAGGAACCGGGTGGCCCCGGAGAGGAACGGGGTGGCCCCGGAGAGGAACCGGGTGGCCCGGCCAGGCTCGTCCCACACGGGCAGCTCGCAGCTGTGGGGGAGATGGGAGATCTGGGATAGGAGGAAAATTTGGGATCGGGGGAAATTCTGGGATTGGAGGTAGATCCGGGATCAGGGGAAGATCTGGGATCCCTGGAAACTCGGGGATTGCAGGATGCTCTGGGATCTTTGGGTGCTTTGGGATCAGGGGAAGATCTGGGATCGTGGGATGCTCTGGGATCGGAGAAAGATCTGGGATCGTGGGATGCTCTGGGATTAAGGGAAGCTCTGGGGTCTCTGGGATCAGGGGAAGCTCTGGGATCAGGGAAAGATCTGGGATCATGGGATGCTCTGGGGTTTCTGGATGCTCTGGGATTAAGGGATGCTCTGGGGTCTCTGGGATCTCTGGGGTCTCTGGAATCATGGGATGCTCTGGGATCATGGGAAGCTCTGGGATTTCTGGGGTCATGGGATGCTCTGGATGCCCCGTGTTCAGCCCCATCACCAGTCACATCCAGCCCCATTCCCGGCCGCTGGAAGCGCATCCCGGGGATCTGGGAGCTGCCAAACCCTGCCCCAGAGGAGCTCGGCATGGGCTGTGCCCAGCTGGGCTCCAAAACCCCCAAATGTGCCCCCAATGGGTGGGCACAGCCTCACCCCAAAGCCCTTCCCAGGGGACATTTGGGGTGCTGGGAGGGTTCCCGATATTCCAATCCCTCCTGCCTGCCTGGAGTGGGAAAAGGGGCTGGGAAAAGGGGCCTGGGAAAAGGGGTTGGAAAAAAGATCTCGGAAAAGGGGCTGGGAAAAGGGACCTGGGAAAAAGATCTGGGGAAAGGGACCTGGGAAAAGGGACCGGGGAAAAGGGGTTGGAAAAAGGATCTGGAAAAATGTTCTGGGAAAGGGTCTGGGAAAAGGGACTGGGAAAATGTTCTGGGAAAAGGGGGTGAGAAAAGGGGCTGGAAAAAGGTTCTAGGGAAAGGATCTGGGAAAGGGGCTGGGAAAAGGATCTGGGAAAAAAGGATCTGGGAAAATGTTCTGGAAGAGGGTCTGGAAAAAGGGTTTGGAAAAGGGTCTGGGAAAAGGGCTTGGGAAAAGGGCTGAGAAAAGGGTCTGGAAAAAGGAGCTGGGAAAAGGTTCAGGAAAAGGATCTGGAAAAAAGGGTCTGGGAAAATGTTCTGGGAAAGGGCCTGGAAAAAGGGTTTGGAAAAAAGGGCTGAGAAAAGGGTCTGGAAAAAAGAGCTGGGAAAAGATTCAGGAAAAGGATCTGGAAAAAAGGGTCTGGGAAAATGTTCTGGGAAAGGGCCTGGAAAAAAGGGCCTGGGAAAAGGGTCTGGAGAAAGGTTCTGGAGAAAGGGTCTGGAGGAAGGGGCTGCCAGGGCGGGCGGGCTGGCGGGGGCGCGGCGGGGAGGGGGAGCGGCCGCCTCGCAGCGCAGGGTAATTGGAGCACTTTGTCATTCAGCTGCCTGGAATTGGCGCTCCATTGTCTCGGCCCCGCCGGATGCGGAGCTCCGAGCGCCGCACCGAGCGCGGGGACGCGGCCAAGGCGCTGACGAGGCCGCCAGATGCTCCCCCGGGCCTCTCCCCCCTTCCCCAAAATCAGCCGTGGGTGGGTGGCGGAGGGAGGGAGCGGGGCTGCGAGCGGGAGGGGCCTGGCAGGGCCGGCACCTGCTGCGGGACGGGGCTCCCGCACCCCGCGGGGCTTTGGGGGCAGCTCGGCCCTGCCCGGGCTGCAGAGCCCCGTGGGGGTGGCCCCGGGCTGTTGGTGGCGCTCAGGGGCGGTGCCACCAGGCAGGGAGGGCACCGAGGCTCCTGCTGCTCCCTCGGTTCCCCGTTCCTGGTGCCCAGAGGGTTTTGGGGGGCAGAGGTGCCACCCAGGCTCTCCAGACCCTCCATGGGGGGCAGGAATCTCTCCCTCTCCCTCTCCCTCTCCCTCTCCCTCTCCCTCTCCCTCTCCCTCTCCCTCTCCCTCTCCCTCTCCCTCTCCCTCTCCCTCTCCCTCTCCCTCTCCCTCTCCTCTCCTCCGGGTGGTTCAGGGCCCTTAGGGGACATGGCTGAGGAAGGGACAAGGACAAACAGAGGCCACATCACCCCAAACCCCCCTGAGGACCCTCCCAGCTCCCTCCAGCACAGAACTCAGCAGGGCCTTTCCCGAGCAGTGAATTCTGCCTGGAAAAGCGCTTTTGTTTCCCCCCAAATCCGCATTCAGCATGAGTGGGGTGTCCCCAGAGCGGGCCCTTCCCGGGCTGTCCCATCCCGGGGGTGACAGGGGTGACAGGGGTGACAGGGGTGACCTCTGGGCTCTGCTCTCCCGCCAGGGTCCCGGGGCCGGCGCCTCCAAGGACGATTGCGTGTCCAAGCTGTTCACGGCGGGCGGGGAGTGCTGCCGGCTCTGCAACGTGGGCGAGGGCGTGGTGCAGCCCTGCGGGGTCAACCAGACCGTCTGCGAGCCCTGCCTGGACAGTGAGTGCCCCAAACACCCCCTGTCCCCCCTGCAAGTGTCACAGCGTTCCCGGGCCACCCCTCTGCTGAGTCAGGAGGGGCTCGGGCCGGGCTCTGGGCAAAGGATGGGTTAAAATGGGAGGTTCTTCCCCCAAAATGGGAGTTTGGGGTGTGGAGAAGGGCACAGGCCCATTGTGGGGTCAGGGCAGCGCTGTCAGGTACAGGGAGGGGTTTGGGATGGGCAGAGGGGGGTTTGGGATGGGCACAGGGGGGTTTGGGATGGGCACAGGGAGGGTTTGGGATGTGCACAGGGGATTTGGGATGGGCACAGAAGGGTTTGGGATGTGCACAGGGAGGTTTGGGATGGGCACAGGGAGGGTTTGGGATGGGCACAGGGGGGTTTGGGATGGGCACAGGGAGGGTTTGGGATGGGCACAGGGAGGGTTTGGGATGGGCACAGGGGGGTTTGGGATGTGCTCAGGGGGGTTTGGGATGGGCACAGAAGGGTTTGGGATGGGCACAGGGAGGGGTTTGGGACGTGCACAGGGGATTTGGGATGGGCACAGAAGGGTTTGGGGCAGGGAGGGAGCAGACAGGAGGCAGAGGAGGCTGGAGGAGCAGAGCCAGGGCAGGGCTAAAAATACCTCAGCGTCCTGAGAAATCGATGGACGGCTCTGCCTGCCTGAGCCCGGCCGGGAAACGGGGCTGGATCCCTCCTGGATCAGGGGATGGATCCCAGTGAGGGATGGACCCCAGTGAGGGATGGATCCCAGTGAGGGATGGATCCCAGTGAGGGATGGACCCCAGTGAGGGACAGATCCCAGTGAAGGATGGATCCCAGTGAGGGATGGATCCCAGTGAGGAATGGATCCCACCAAGGGAAAATCTCCTCCCCACCCTCAGCTCTTCCCTGAGAGGGATTTTGGGGTGTGGAGGGAAGGAAACCTGCAAACCCCGCAGGTGTCCCTTGCTGGGATGGGGAGAGGACTCCTGTGGGCCTGGAACCCCCTGGATCCCCCTGGACACACCCAGAAGCCCCTGAATCCCCCTGGACATGCCCGGATCCCCCTGGACATGTCTGGATCCCCCTGGATCCCCCCGGATCCCCCCGGATCCCCCCGGATCCCCCCGGATCCTGCTGCCACGGGCTGGGCAGGTGGAGGCAGCCCCGCGGCTGGCACGGCCTCCAGACTGCGCCCCAGGAATGTGGGCACGGCCCAGGGCCGAGGGTCCCCACCTGCACCCGGGGCTGCCTCCTCCGAGCACTCCCTTGGACGCGTTCCCGACCCTCCGGGGGAATCGTTCCGGAAAAAATCCTCTGCAACCGAAGCCCGGCCCCTGCCAACGCCCGGGGGGCTGCCAGAAACCACCCCAGAGAGGGGGGGATTGCTCTCATTCCCCCTTTTCCCCCATCGCAGCCTCCCCAGGGCCCGGGGGCTGCCTCATGATTTATTTATGCCCCGCAGCCTCCGGGGGAGGGAGGAAGGGAGGGAGCGCTGGGGGCTCGGGCCCCGTTCGGAGCGGGGCTGTAATTGCTCAGCTCAGATCCCTTCGGCTGCCACTGCAAATGTGCCCACTCAGCCGAAAGCCTTTCCTGGCCACTTCCCCGCTCTAATGGCGCCCATCAATAATTCAGGATAATGCAAGGCATGAGCCCAGGTTAATGGGAGCCGCGTGTGCCGCCCCGGGGCTGCTCCGGCGCTGCTCGGGCACGGGGCAGGGGCTGCGCGGGGCTGGCGGCGACAGCGGCAGCGGCACCAGGGGAGCCGCGGCTGCCCCGACCCCGCGAGTGGCCGAGGATGGGTTTGGGAGCAGCCTGGGATAGCGGGAAGGGTCCCTGTCCAGGACGGGGTGGGGTTTGCGGTCCCTCCTGACCCCAAACCTGTCCGGGGTTTTGTGGCTCCGCATCCTCTGCAGGTCCAGGGAAAGCCTCAGGGCAGGGCCAGGACACCCGGGCACAGGCACAGGGTGAGGGAAGGTGCTGGGAACGGGAAAAATCCACTGCTGAGGCTGGGATGGAACCCCCATCCCTCCCATCCCGCCCATTCCCGGGGGTTCGGGGCAATCCCCCCAAAGCAGCCCCAAATTCCTGTCCTTCCCTCAGTGTCCCCAGGGAAGCTGCTGGGAGCAGGAACCCATTCCCAGCACCATCCCTGGGGCTGAGCAGGGCTCGCAGGGGTCCCCGGGGCTGGAATTTCCCCGGATGGGATGGGGTGGGCAGCGCGGGGGCAGCAGCAGCAGCAGCTGCGCCCTCCAGGACGGGCTCCGCTCCTTCTTCCGGGGCTAAAAATATCGCCGAGCTCCTCCGGGAGCGGGCACAGCGCGGAGCGGGCATTGATTTCCCCCGCAGCGCGTCCTGCGGGCTGAAACCCGAGCGCAGGAGCCGCGGGGTCAGGCAGAGTCAGCGCTGCCCGGAGCGGGGACACGCGGGGAGCCCGGCAGGATGTGTAGGGGAAAGCGATGGGGTGTGAGGGGAGGGGATGGCCCCGGGAGGTCAGAAAGGGGAATAAAATCGGGAATTAGCGCGGGGATGGGCAATGGGGGCAGCGCAGCCAGGCCGGACCCCGGGGGGAAATGGGAATGGGGAAGGTGTTAATGGGAAGGATGCTGCAAACTGGGAATTGCGGAGGAATGGGAGGAGGAGGAGGGAATGGGGATGAAGAGACGTGAATGGGGATGAGGTGGGGATGGGGATGAGGTGGCAGGAATGGTGCAGATGTCAATGGGAAGCTGAGCCTGGAAGGATGCTTCAAACTGGGGATTGCAGAGGAATGGGATGAGGAGGCGGGAATGGGATGAGGAGGCAGGAACGGGATGAGGAGGCAGGAATGGGGAAGATGTTACTGGAAAGCTGAGCCTGGAAGGAAGCTCCAAACTGGGAATTGCTGGGGGAATGGTGCAGGTGTCAATGGGAACGGGAGCCTGGAGTGTGCTGGAGCTGGGAATTGTGGTGGGAATGGAGGAGGTGTTAACGGGAATTTGGGTCTGGAAGGATTCCAGACTGGGAATTGCAGAGGAATGGGATGAGGAGGCGGGAATGGGGAGGATGTTACTGGGAAGCTGAGCCTGGAAGGAGGCTCCAAACTGGGAATCACTGGAGAACGGGGAAGGTGCGAATGGGCTGAAGAGCCCAGGGGATGAGGAGCTGGGAATTTCTGCGGGAACGGGGAGAGTTCATTAACAGGAAGCCGAGCCTGGGGGGGCCGCAGAGGGGGCACCCCCGTCCCTCTGACCCCAGAGGGGACGGCTGGACCCCGAGGCCGAGCTTTGGTCCCCTCCATGCCCACCAGGCGTCACCTTCTCGGACACGGCGAGCGCCACGGAGCCGTGCAAGCCGTGCACGCAGTGCGAGGGGCTGCAGAGCATGTCGGCGCCCTGCGTGGAGACCGACGACGCCGTGTGCCGCTGCGCCTACGGCTACTTCCAGGACGAGGCCAGTGGGAGCTGCCGCGAGTGCCGCGTCTGCGAGGTCGGCTTCGGCCTCATGTTCCCCTGCAAGGACTCGCAGGACACCGTGTGCGAGGAGTGCCCCGAGGGCACCTTCTCCAGCGAGGCCAACTTCGTGGACCCCTGCCTGCCCTGCACCACCTGCGAGGACAACGAGGTGCTGGTGCGGGAGTGCACGGCCGTGGCGGACGCCGAGTGCCGGGGTAAGAGCGCGCGCGGCGTGGCTGTGTCATTGTCACCGCTCTGCTGCCACCGCTGGGATGTTCCCAGTGTGTGTCATTGTCACCTCTCTGCTGTGGGGTAAGAGCTGTGCATGGTGTGGCTGTGTCATTGTCACCACTCTGCTGTCATTGCTGGGACATTCCCGGTGTGGCTGTGTCACTGTCACCGCTCTGCTGTGGGGTAAGAGCGTGCACGGTGTGGCTGTGCCATTGTCACTGCTCTGCTGTCACTGCTGGGACATTCCCGGTGTGGCTGTGCCATTGTCACCGCTCTGCTGCCGCCGCTGGGACATTCCCGGTGTGTGCCATTGTCACGGCTCTGCTGCCACCGCTGGGACATTCCCGGTGTGTGCCATTGTCATCACTCTGCTGCCACCGCTGGGACGTTCCCGGTGTGGCTGTGTCATTGTCACGGCTCTGCTGCCACTCCAGGGACATTCCCGGTGTGTGCCATTGTCACCACTCTGCTGTGGGGTAAGAGCTGTGCCTGGTGTGGCTGTGTCATTGTCACTGCTCTGCTGCCACCGCTGGGATATTCCCGGTGTGGCTGTGCCATTGTCACCGCTCTGCTGCCACCGCTGGGACATTCCCCGTGTGTGTCATTGTCACCGCTGGGACATTCCCGGTGCAGCTGCCGAGGCGTGGCTGGGTCTGCGTTTAGGGAGTAGTGCCGGGATCTGGCAGGGCTGGTATCTGGCACTGCTGGGCCAGCGAAAGGAGCTGGGACTGTGTTCCTGTCCCCATCAGCATCCCAAACACAGCTCTGGCCCTGCAGGGAAGGGGAAAATGGGGGGAAAAGGGGAGAAAAAAGGGGGAGAGCAAAGTCAGAGCCGTGCTGAGCTCCTGGAGGATGCAGGGCTGCTCCAGAGGGGCTGAGGGGCTGCTCCAGAGGGGCTGCTCCAGAGGGGCTGAGGGGCTGCTCCCACCAGGGGCTGCTCCCACCAGGGCTGCTCCCACCAGGGACTGCTCCCACCAGGGGCTGCTCCCACCAGGGCTGCTCCCACCAGGGGCTGTTCCCACCAGGGGCTGCTGCCCCCGGGGCTCCTCGCCAGCCCCAGCAGCGCTCCCGGGCGGGAGCAGCGTCACTCTTGCCCCGAGTGGCAGCAGAAAAGCTCTTTCTTTGTCCCGGCCGCCGCCGGGCCGGGCAGAGCGGCAGCTCCGCCGAAGGGTCGAGTAAATGGAGCCACAAGTCAAGGACACAGGGATGGCTTTGTCTGCAGTGGGCTCGGGAGCGGCTCCCAAAGGGCAGCGGGGGCTGGGACACAACGGGGCAGGATGGGGCTGGGACACGGCAGGGCTGGATGGCACCAACCCCCCTGTGACAGCGACACCAATGAAGCCCCGGGGCTGGCGGGGCACAATTGCAGCCTGGCACGATCCCAGCCCAGCACAATCCTGGCTCAATCCTGACTCCAGCCCAGCACAATCCCAGCCGGGCACAACAATCCCAGCCCAGCACAATCCTGGCTCAATCCTGACTCCAGCCCAGCACAATCCCAGCCTGGCACAACAATCCCAGCCGGGCACAGCAATCCCAGCCTGGCACAACAATCCCAGCCTGGCACAATCCCAGCCCGGGGGCAGGAGGGTGGCAGGGTGAGGTCCCAGCTCCTGCCGCAATTCCCAGCTCAGCCTCACTCCAGGATGGGCTGGGGGATGTGGTCCGGCCCTGGCACCGGGCAAAGGCCCGGAGAGGGCACAGGGAGGGTGGGATGGGATGGGATGGGATGGATGGGATGGGATGGGATGGGATGGGATGGGATGGGGTGGGGTGGATGGGATGGGGTGGGATGGGATGGATGGGGTGGGATGGATGGGATGGGGTGGGATAGGATCAGATGGGGCACCCATGTGTTTCCCCGTGACAAGCCCAGACGGCTCCGCTCTCCCGGGACACGCCCGGGTGTGGCAGGAGCGGGGTCACTCCCGGACGGAGCCGCAGGGGCCGGGAAAGGAGCAAGGCCAGGCCTTGGAGCTGCGGGAGCGGCTCCGTGCGGGCTGTGGGCACCTGGGCTGCCTCAGGGCGGGTTTGGGGTCAGCTGGGGCAGCTCCCCTGGGTTTGGGGGCCGCAGCAGGAGCCGTGCCCCAAGGGACAGCGCTGGCGCAGCCACAGCCACCCTCAAGGCAGGGCACAGCCGTGCCCTCATCCCGACCCCGATTTCCCTTCCCCTCCACCCCGCAGGGCTCCACCCTCGCTGGACAACGCCTGCCCCGTCCCTGGGGGGCTCTGAGAGCCCCGAGGCCGCCTCCAGGGAGCCGCTGAGCACCGAGGGGGGGCCCAGCACCGCGGCCGACACGGCCACCACCGTCATGGGCAGCTCGCAGCCCGTGGTCACCCACGGCACCAGCGACAACCTCATCCCCGTCTACTGCTCCATCCTGGCCGCCGTGGTGGTGGGGCTGGTGGCCTACATCGCCTTCAAGAGGTACCGGGACAGGGATTTGGGGAGCGGGGAACAGGGGGATCCCACAGCCACAGCTGCCACCACCAGGGGCACCAGGATGGGCAGATTTCCAAAACTGTGTGGGGGGTGAGGAGGGAGGTGGCAGCAGCGTGGGGGACGCACTGCAGCCTTGTCCCATTCCCTGTCCATGTCCCCCTCCCTGTCCCTGTGTCCCTGTCCCATTCCCTGTCCCTGTCTGTGTCCCTGTCCCTGTCCCTGTCTGTGTCCCTGTCCCTGTCCCATTCCTTGTCCCTGTCCCCCTCCCTGTCCATGTCCCTGTCCGTGTCTCCCTCCCTGTCCCTGTCCTTTTCTCCTTGTCCCTGTCCCTGTCCCATCCCCTGTCCCTGCCCTGGCACCAGGGCAGAAAACAGAAACTGGGACAAGTCCCAGGGAAGGGGACAAAGCCCTGGCAGCCCCAGGGATGTCACCTGTGTGTCGCTGTCCCCGCAGGTGGAACAGCTGCAAGCAGAACAAGCAAGGGGCCAACAACCGCCCGGTGAACCAGACGCCGTCCCCCGAGGGGGAGAAGCTGCACAGCGACAGCGGCATCTCCGTGGACAGCCAGAGCCTGCACGAGCAGCAGCCCCCCGGGCAGGGCACCCAGGGGCCAGGTGGGGCTGCTGGGGTGGGCAGGGAGGATGGGCAGGGACAGCCTGGGATGGGCTGGGACAGCCTGGGATGGGCTGGGACAGCCTGGGATGGGCACGGACACCCCAGGGGTGGGTGGGGACAATCTGGGGTGGGCTGGAACATCTCAGGGATGGGTGGGGACACCGAGGTGGGCAGGGACAGCCTGGGATAGGCAGGGAGGATGGGCAGGGACACCCTGGAATAGACAGGGACAAACAGGGATGGGCCAGGAGGATGGGAACAGACACCCAGGGATGGACAGGGACACCCAGGGATGGACAGGGGATGGACAGGAAGGATGGGCAGGGACAATTTGGGATGGGCAGAAACACTCAGGGATGGACAGGGACACCCTGGGGATGGGCAGGGACAGCCAGGAATGGAGAAGGACACCCAGGGATGGGCAGACAGGACAGGCACAGACACCCAGGTAAGGGCAGGGACACCCAGGTAAGGGCAGAGAGGATGGACAGGGACACCCAGGTAAGGGCAGAGAGGACAGGCACAGACACCCAGGTAAGGGCAGGGACACCCAGGTAAGAGCAGGGAGGATGGGCACAGACACCCAGGGATGGGCAGGGACACTCAGGGATGGACAGGGACACCCGGGTAAGGGCAGGGATGGGCAGGGACACCCAGGTAAGGGCAGGCAGGACGGGCACAGCCCCGGGCACGCTCTCAGACCATTCCCCCTCTCTCCAGCAGCTCCCAAGGCGGACGGGAGCCCGTACTCGGCGCTGCCGGCCAGCAAGCAGGAGGAGGTGGAGAAGCTGCTGGGCAGCTCGGCGGAGGACACGTGGCGGCAGCTGGCGGGGGAGCTGGGCTACAAGGAGGAGCTGATCGAGTCCTTCACCCGCGAGGAGGCCCCGGCGCGGGCGCTGCTGGCGCACTGGGCCGGCCGCGAGTCGGCCACGCTGGACGCGCTCCTGGCCGCCCTGCGCCGCCTGCAGCGCGGCGACATCGCCGACAGCCTGGCCAGCGACTCCACCGCCACCTCCCCCGTCTGAGGGCCGGCCCCGGCGGCTGACCCTGCCCGGCCACGGGGGCAGATGGCGGGGTCAGCCCCAAGCAGGTCCCGGTACCGGCCCCTGGTGGTGTTGGAGGGGCTCGGCCCCACCCTGATCACAAATCCCGGCCGCGGGATGGACGGACAGATGGACAGATGGACACGGGAGAGAGCGCCGTGCTCTCAGCCCTCTCCTCTCCTCTCCTCCCTTCCAGCTCCTTCTCTCCCTGGGGCTCCTCTTCCTCCTGCCCCACCCCGTTCCCCTCCAACACCCCCAAATCCGGCTGCTTTTACCCCAAAAGCGGGGGAAGGGCAGGGTTGGGCACCCTGGAGCCGCTGCCCCGGGATTTGGGGGCTCGGGGGGGCTGGGGGAGGGGACCCGGCTCCCTACACTGTGAAATTTGGGGTGCAGCTCCCCACAGCTCTGCAGGGATTTGGGGGAGCAGCCAGGACCAGCCCGGACACTGAGGAGCAGATTTTGGGGTGCCAGGACCCCTCTGTGGGGGCTGCAGGGGCCACCGAGGGGACACTGAAGGTGGAAAGCGCTGACCAAGTGCCTGCCCCGCGGGGACACCCCCAGGGCCCTGCTCCTCCCTCCTGCCCTGTCCCTGAGCTGCAGGGACCTCTGAGGCCACCCTGCCACCCCTGCACTGTCCCCGAGCGGGGCCAGGCCACCCTGCCACCCCTGCACTGTCCCCGAGCGGGGCCAGGCCACCCTGCCACCCCTGCACTGTCCCCGCTGTCCCCACCCTGCTGAAAGGGCTCCTGCTGTGCCAGCACCGTCAAGGGCAGCTCTGCCCCCGGGGTGACACTGGCACCTTCTCGGGGAGGTGACATCGGTGACATCGGGCAAGGGAATGGCCCGGGGTGACATTGGCACCTTCTCGGGGAGGTGACGTTGCTCAAAGGGCGTTTTGGGGGCGTTTTGGCCTCAGCTGGGTGAGCTGGAGTGGCCACCGGCCTGGAGATGTCCCCTGGGCTGTCACCAGCCTCGGGATGTCCCCTGAGTGGCCACCAGTCCAGGGAGTGTCCCCTGAGCTGCCCCCAAGCTCCCGGCGATGTCCCCAACCTGAATTGCCAGGTGTGGGCACAGCCCTGAGCCAGGTGTGGCCACCCCTCCCCTCTGGATTCATCCCAAAATTCCTGGCTGAAGGCAGAACCGGGGTTTTTGGGCCCTCCCGGAGGAGAGACTTGTACATAGGAATTTGGTGTTTGACCCAGTGCTCGATGTGACCCCTGGGGACAGCCCTGTCCCCTCCCCACTTCCAGCTGGGAATTCCCAGCCCAACCCTTTGGTCCCCCCTCGTTTCTGGCCTTAAAGGCTCCACGGGGAGGCAGAGGAACCAAAATCCCACAGTTCACCCCCAAAATCCCACAGCAGCGTTGGGATATTCCCAGCATCCAGCTCCAGGGGCTGGAGCGGCTTCCATGGGAATCCAGCGCCCAGATCCTCCGGAATCTTCTGGAAATTTCCCTCCCGCTGCACTCTGGATCATGGAGAACCCAGGCTGGGATTTGGGGGATTCCAGCACCCAGATCCTTTGGGAAGAGCCACCCCTGGCTGGAAGGGCTGAAAACCCCAAATCTGAGTCCCAGACTCCTCCCGCCACCCAAATCCAAGGAAATTTGCCCCAAATTTCCAACCCCACTCGCAGTGGGCTGGAAACCCCCAGCTCCTGCCAGACCGAGCCACACAACGGGATGGATTTGGTGTTGATTTGGGATGGATTTGGTGTTGATTTGGGATGGATCTGGGACGGATTTGGGGTGAATTTGGGATGGATCTGGGGGATGGATTTGGGATGAATTTGGCATGAATTTTGGATTAATTTGGAATGGATTTGGCATGAATTTTGGATTAATTTGGGATAGATTTGGGAGATGGATTTGGGATGGATTTGGGTTGGATTTTGGATTAATTTAGGATGAATTTGGGATGGATTCCATCACTGGCCACCTTCAGGTAGCTCCCACTGGTCTGGGATTTTGGAAAGCGACTCCAGGGCAAGCCGAGGGTGCCTGGATCGAGGTGCCCGAACCCAAACCGAATTTCCTGGCAGAGCCAGCCCAGCCCAGCCTCTCCCGCTGGGAATTCTGTTCCTCAGGACATCCCCGCCTCACCCTCAGGTTTTCATTGCCATGGGAAGGGATTTCAGCGCCCCCAATCCCAAAAAATCAGATTTTCAGGGCCGAGGGAACGGGGACAAACTCAGCATCCAAAGAGGAGCCGGGAGCTGCCTCAAACCCCCCTGGCTGCGGGGGGAAAAAAATGGAAATAAAACTCAAAAAAACACCAAAAAAAAACCCCCCAAAGCCAGGAGGGAAACCCAAGCCAAAGCCAGAGCTCGTTTCGTGTTGTACCAAGCCCGTGTGTTGCTCCACTCCCCACTCTGTAATTCCAGGGCCGATTTCGTAGGAATAGAAGGATTTGGGGGGGTCTGGGGGCAGCATGAGCCGGGGGGGATGCACGGGGGAGGCCCAGGGGGGTGGAATTTGTCCGTGTGTATCCTTGGGATGCCAATAAAGAGCATCCGTTGTCGTTGTCCCGCTCGCTTCTTCCTGATCTCCCAAAAAAAAACAAACCAAAAAACCCTGGGAATCCAGGATGGGAAAAAGCCCTCAACGCCTTCCCGATGGGATTTTCACCGGGAACATTCCCATTCTGATCCCAAATCCCTGAATTCCCAGAGCAGGAAAAGCAGGAAGCAAGCTGGGCTTCGTGTGTGGGATCAGGGACAGCAGATTTATGGGCAGAGAGGGGGAAAAAAAAAAGGGAAAATTTGGAATAAATCTGGAAAGGGGCCTGATGTTCTCACGGGCTGGGGGAAATCCTTGGAAAAGCTCCTTCCCCTTTTTAATGGGACTCAGGGGAGGGCCAGAGCTGCTGAATCCCACATCTGCTGCCAGGGGGGGCGGCAGGGCCAGATCCCTGCTGGATCCACAGGGAAAAATCCCAAACCCAGCCCCGGGGCCTGGGAAAACGCAGCAACCGCTGGGAAAAAAAAAACGGGGAAAAAATTCCAAATTAAACTCCGTGGAGGCGCTTTTCATTCAAATCCCTGCAGGGAGCCGGGAGCTTCCCTTGGAGCGGGAACGAGATGGGAAAGGAAATCTGGGAAGGGAAAAGTGGGAAAGGGAAAAGCGGGGAGGGAAAAGAAGAAAAGGAAAGCGGGAAAGGAAAAGCAGGAAGGGAAAAGTGGGAAAGGAAAGCAGGAAAGAAAGGGGGAAGGGAAAACCGGGAAGGGAAAAAACCGGGAAGGGAAAAAAGGGAAAAAAAAAGTGGGAAGGGAAATCCGGGAAGGGAAAGTGGGAAGGGAAAAGAAGAAAAGGAAAGCGGGAAGGGAAAGCGGGAAAGGAAAGAGGGAAGGGAGAACCAGGAAGGGAAAAACCGGGAAAGGAAAGCAGCAAGGGAAAAAAGGGAAGGGAAAAAGGGAAAGGAAAGAGGGAAGGGAAAAGCAGGAAAGAGGGAAGGGAAAAGCAGGAAAGGAAAAGCGGGAAGGGAAAAACCGGGAAGGGAAAAACCGGGAAGGGAAAAAAAGGAAGGGAAAAGCGGGAGGGAAAAATCGGGAAGGGAAAACCGGGAAAAAATTATGGGAAGGGAAAAGCGGGAAGGGAAATCCAGGAAGGGAAAGTTGGATTTCCCAGGGAGCAGCAGCGGTCCCGGGCCAGCCGCAGCCGACGATCCCGAATCTCCCGGGAATTTCCTCCCCAGCCCCGCTGCCTCCCCCGTTTCCCCGCAGGTTTCTCCCCGGTTCCATCCCGGCTTTGGGGGCGCAGCTCCCGCAGGGAATGGGGGGGTTTGGAGCCGTTCCCGGTCCCCGGGCGGGATCAGCCCCCCCGACCCCCCCAGGCTGGATCTGCCGCCCAGATGGAGCCGCATTCCCGGGTAATGGGAAGCAGTTGGAGCAAAGGGCGCTGCTCCATCCCCCGGGCCCAGCTGCGGCCCTGGGTTTTCCAAAACATCCCGCGGGACCCCCTTTAACCCTTCCAGGACCTCGGGAGAGCCGGGAATGCCCCCCCGGCCCCGCCTGGATGGGGATTTAATTCCAATTTCCTCTCTGGGGCCGGCGCTGAGCCTTTAATCCCCCCCGGCGCGGGGGTCGCGACCCTGGCACCGCCTCCCGCTCCCAATTCCCGATCCCGGCCCCTTCCCGCTCCCAATTCCCGATCCCGGCCCCTTCCCAGCGCGGGCTGGGAGCGACGGGGCCGGGCCGGGGTCCTGGGGGGTCCCTGGGGAGGGGACCCCGCCCGGATTCCCTGGAATCCCCCCGGGATTGGGGGAAACCCAAAAGGCCCCAAACCGCACCTGGGAGGGGCACAGAGGGATTTGGGATCCAGAGGGATTCAGGATATGGAAGGATTTGGGGTTTTTAGGCTCCTAAACCTCCCAGGATCCAGAGGGGGTTGGGGTCTGGAGGGATTCGGGATCCAGAGGGATTTGGGATTTTTAGGTTCCTAAACCTCCCAGGATGCCGAGGGATTTGGGATCTGGGAGCATTTGGGATCCGGAGGGATTTGGGATTTTTAGGTTCCTAAACCTCCCAAGAACCAGAGGGATTTGGGGTCTGGAGAGATTTGGGATCCGGAGGGATTTGGGATCCGGAGGGATTTGGGATTTTTAGGTCCCTAAACCTCCCAGGATGCTAAGGGATTTGGGATCCAGAAGGATTTGGGATCTGGAAGGATTTGGGATTTTTAAGTTCTTAAACCTCCCAGGATCCAGAGGGATTTGGGATCTGGGAGCATTTGGGATCCGGAGGGATTTGGGATCCGGAGGGATTTGGGATTTTTAGGTTCCTAAACCTCCCAAGAACCAGAGGGATTTGGGATCTGGAGAGATTTGGGATCCGGAGGGATTTGGGATCCGGAGGGATTTGGGGTTTTTAGGCTCCTAAACCTCCCAGGATCCAGAGGGGTTTGGGATCTGGGAGCATTTGGCATCCGGAGGGATTTGTCCTGCTTTGCTTCCCCAGGCTGCCCTTTGGGGTGTGAGGGGTGAAACTCCAGGGAATTCCCTTGGAACGCCCCCCCAGGGTTCCCAAACCCCAATCCCAGTTTAGGAACCCCCAGAGGATCCCAGGGCTGGAAAATCCGGGTGGGGATGGACCCAGCGCTCCCGGAGCCACTTGAAAAAAGGAGAATTTTCCCAGGAAAAATTCCCTGCTCCAGCTTCCCCCACACCTCCCACGCTCCGTGAGAGCCGAGGGAGCTCCGGCTGCACCTGGCAGGGAGGGATGGAGGGGGGGATGATGTGGGAATTTGGGGGAAATGTGGGAATTTGGGAGGGTGTGGGAATGGGGGAGAAATGTGGGGATTTGGGGGGATGTGGGAATTGCAGGAGGATGTGGGAATTTGGGAGGATGTGGGAATTTGGGGGAAATGTGGGAATTCTGAGGGAAATGTGGGAATTTGGGGGGATGTGGGGATGGGGGGGGAAATGTGGGAATTGCAGGAGGATGTGGGAATTTGGGGGAAATGTGGGAATTTGGGAGGGTGTGGGAATGGGGGAGAAATGTGGGAATTCTGGGGGAAATGTGGGAATTTGGGAGGATGTGGGAATTGCAGGGGGATGTGGGAATTTGGGGGAAATGTGGGAATTCTGGGGGAAATGTGGGAATTCTGGGGGAATGAGAGGCCAGGACTGGGATCCGTTATCCTTTGGGAAGGGGCCTGACCTCCCCCCCAATTCCCTGGAATGTGATCCCAGGGATCTGCAGACGAATTGCGAGCCCCTGGCTGGATTTATGTGGGAATCAGGGCTCAGGGTGGGATTTTGTGGGAATTCCGAGGCTGGAAGGAGCTGGGAGGGCTTTCCCTGGATTTGTGGCGGAAGGAAGGAAAAATCCCGGAGTTTTTCGGCAGGAAAAACATCCCAGCTGAGGCTGAGGGAAAAGCTGCTGGGTTTTAGTGCTCCATAAATCCCCCGCAGCCCGGGATCATCCCGGGAAATCATCACCTCCTCCAAAAACAAAGCCCAGCACCGGCACCAGGGGAAACCTTATCCCGATTTCCCTCCCCGCGGGAGTTTTGGGGGGAATATTCCCAGAATCGGAGTTCCCAGCAGCTGACACTTCCCTGCTCTCTGTCAGCTGCGGGGGCTCGGGTTCCCAGGGAAAGGAAGAGACAAAGGAATTGCGGCTCCCTGAAAAGCGGCCCTGCTCCGAGGAGAGCGGCGCTGAAATGGAAACCCGGCATCCGGAGAGGGGGAAAGGCGGGAGAAGAGCGGCTCCAGAGGCGCCCTGGGCTCGGATCCCGGCTTTGGGGGAGAGCAGAGGAAAAACTGGGAGCAGGGAGGGGATGAACGGGGCCGGGAATGCCACGGGGTCCTGGAGCTTTGGGGCGCTCCCCTTTCCCCATTCCCTGGGATCCTTCCTGGCCCATTCCCGGGAATGTCCTCAGAGCCCGGCCCGGCTTCCCCGGGGCTCTGCTGAGAATTCCCAGAGAGGGAATTCTCCCTTTCCCGGCCAGGGAATTCTCCCTTTCCCGGCGAGGGAATTCTCCCTTTCCCCGCTCCCGGGGCCACGATTGGCTCTGGATTGATGGGAGCCATTTCCTGGCAATGCCTCGGGGATAAATCCTGCGGGGATCGATGGATGCCCCGAGGCTGCCCGGGAATTCTGCTGCCCTCAGCAGGACCTGAGCAGCCTCTCATTAATCCCGAATTCTTGCTAATTAAGCCTGCCCAATCCTGAGTTTCTGCTAATTAACCCTGCCCAATCCCAATTCTTGCTAATTAACCCTGCCCAATCCCAATTCCTGCTAATTAACCCTGCCCGCCTCCTGGGCCTGGATCCTGGGGAGTCCCCGGGGATGGATCCCGGATTTGGGGTGGCAGTGGGATTTGGGATTCACCTTCCCACCCCAAACCATCCCACCAGGAGCCGGAGGAGGCTCCGGCGGCTCCTGGAGAAGCTTCCAGAGGCTCTGCTCCGTCCATCTGTCCTTCCCTGCTGCGGTATCGCCTTCCCTGCAGGCAGAGCTCCCAGCCCGGGGGCGGCAGCGCGGGATGGATGGGAAAGGCAGCTGGACACAGCCCCGGAGGTCCTGGAAGGAGCCCGAGGAGGAGGAGGAGCAGATCCCTGTGCCAGGACATGGATATCCCAGCCGGGCCTGGAATCTGGGAAAGCGCTCGGCTCCGTCCCAGCTCTGTCCCAGTTCATCCCAGTTCCATCCCAGCTCATCCCAGTTTCATCCCAGTTCCATCCCAGTTCATCCCAGTTTCATCTCAGCTCCATCCCTGGGACGTTCCCGCTCCTCATTCCTGCCCAAATCCGTCCCCTTTTCCCTCCTGCCCCTATAGGATGGGCATGGAGAGGCTCTGGCAGCACCTGGCCAAAACCCTGGGTGAATCCCACCAAAAAACCCCATTCCCACTGAAAATCCTGTGTGAATCCCGATAAAATCCCATTCCCACTGAGAATCCTGGGTGAATCCCAATAAAATCCCATTGTGACTGAGATTCCTGGGTGAATCCCGATAAAATCCCATTCCCACTGAAAATCCCAGGTGAATCCCAATAAAATTCCATCGTGACTGAGATTCCTGTATGAATCCTGATAAAATCCCACTCCCACTGAAAATCCTGAGTGAATCCCGATAAAATCCCATTCCCCCTGAGAATCCTGGGTGAATCCCAATAAAATCCCCTTCCCACTGAAAATCCCGGGTGAATCCCAATAAAATCCCACTCCCGCAGCATTCCCGGCTCCGGGGGTGCCACGGGAGCTCCATGAATTCCAAAGGGGAGCAAATTCCGGGATCAGCGGCGCTCCCAGGACGCCGAGCCTGTGGAAATTCGGATTATTGGGGCCTGGGGTGGCGCTGGCAGCACTCCCGGCTCGGGACCACCCAGAGCTCCAGGAAAGGATTCCCAAACCCCTGGGGCTGTGGGAGCTCCTGGAGACCCCCAGGGAACGGGGCAAGGTCAGCACGGAGCCGGCCCCGAGCCTGGAGTGTCCCGGCTCTGCCCCGGGTGTGGGAGGGGACATCCCAAAAACATCCTAAAACATCTTAGAACAGCCCAAAAACATCCCAAAAAACATCCCAAAAAACATCCCCAAAACCATCCCCAAAACCATCCCCAAAACCATCCCCAAAAACATCCCCAAAACATCCCCAAAACATCCCCAAAACATCCCCAAAAACATCCCCAAAACATCCCCAAAACATTCCCAAAAACATCCCCAAAACATCCCCAAAACATTCCCAAAACCATCCCAAAAACATCCCAAAAACATCCCCAAAAACATCCCAAAAACATCCCAAAAAACATCCCCAAAACATCCCCAAAAACATCCCCAAAAACATCCCCAAAAACATCCCCAAAACATCCCCAAAACATTCCCAAAACCATCCCAAAAACATCCCCAAAACATCCCAAAACCATCCTAAAAACATCCCCAAAACATCCCCAAAAAACATCCCCAAAACATCCAAAAAATATCCTCAAACATCTCAGAGCAGCCCAAAGACATCCCCAGAACCTCCAAAAAATGTCCTAAAACATCCCAAAAAACATCCCAAAAACATCCCAGAACCATCCAAAAAATGGTCTTAAAACCATCCCAAAAACATCCCAGAACATCCCAAAAACATCCAAGAACCATCCAAAAAATATCTCAAAACATCCCAGAAACGTCCCAAAACATGCTGAAAACATCCCAGAACATCCCAAAAACTTCCTAAGACATCCAAAGACACCCCAGAAACATCAGAAAACATCCCAAAAACATCCCCAAAATATCCTGAAATATCCCCAAAAACATCCCCAAAACCATCCCAGAACACCCCAAAACATCCCAGCCCAGTGCCAGGCCGAGCCAGGCCTCCCAAATGTGGTCCCATCCTTAATTAACCCGGCGTTAATTACGGAGCGCGGCCTCTCCCGCCCTGCCCGGGGAGCGCAGCCAAGGCCGGGCTTGGGATGAGCTCTCGGCTCCCGGGGGATTTTTCCCCGTTTGTTTTTGTGGGATTTTTCTGCTGCCCCGGCCCCGCAGATTCCGCCTTGGACGCCGATTCCGTTCCCTCCCAGTCCAGCCCCGGGCTGGGCCAGGGAGGGCTGGGATCCTAAAAATATCCCTGATTATCCCCGAATGGTTTCCTGCTCGTTTCCCAGCCCTGGGGTTGTTTTTCCTTCCCAGTCCCGGCCTCCCAGATCCTGCCCCTGGATCCAAAGGGGTTCAGAGCAGCCACGGGCATTTGGCCACCCTGAGCGCTGTCCCTGGGGACCCAAATCCCAAATATTCCCTGGTGAGACCCAAATCCCTCCTGGAAGAACCCAAAAATCCCCCTGGAAACCCAAATCCTCCCTGGAAGGACACAAATCCCCCTGGAAGGACCCAAATCCCCCTGGAAGAACCCAAATCTGCCTTGGAGGGACTCAAATCCCCCTGGAAGGACCCAGATCCCCCTGGAAACCCAAATGCCCCCTGGAAGGACCCAAATCCGCCCTGGAAGGACCCAAATCCCCCTGGAAGGACCCAAATCCTCCCTGGAAGGACCCAAATCCCCCTGGAAGGACCCAAATCCTCCCTGGAAGGACACAAATCCCCCTGGAAGAACCCAAATCTGCCTTGGAGGGACTCAAATTCCCTTGGAGGGACCCAAATTCCCTCTTGAAGGACCCAAATTCCCCCTGGAGGGACCCAAATCCCCCTGGAAACCCAAATCCACCTTGGAGGGACCCAAATTCCCTTGGAGGGACCCAAATCCCCCTTGGAGGGACCCAAATCCCCCTTGGAGGGACCCAGATTCCTCCTGGAAGGACCCAGATCCCCCTGGATCCCCTTCCCATGGCTGGAGCAGGCTGGAAACCCCAGATCCAGCTGGGAATCTTTGGGATGAGCTCCAGAATCCTCCTGGCCGAGCCGAGGCGCCCGTCCAGCCCCACCTGGGGACACTTGGGGACACTTTTGGGGGACACTTTTGTGTGAGGCAGGAGGGGATCCCGGCCCACAGCTCCTGCTGGTGAAAACATTGGGAATTCCTTGGTGAAACATTGGGAATTCCTTGGTGAAAACATTGGGAATTCACTGGGGGAAACATTGGGAATTCACTGGGGGAAACATCGGGAATTCTCTGGTGAAAAAATCAGGAATTCTCTGGGGGAAACATCGGGAATTCCTTGCTGAAAACATCGGGAATTCCTTGGTGAAAACACTGGGAATTCACTGGTGGAAGAATCAGGAATTCTCTGGTGAAACTTGGGGAGCTGGCTGGTGAAAACATTGGGAATTCACTGGTGAGAACATCAGGAACTGGCTGGTGAAAACATTGGGAATTGGCTGGGGGAAAAAATCAGGAATTCACTGGTGAAACATCGGGAATTGGCTGGTGAAACATTGGGAATTCCTTGGTGAAACATTGGGAATTCACTGGTGGAAACATCGGGAATTCTCTGGTGAAAAAATCAGGAATTCTCTGGGGGAAACATCGGGAATTCCCTGGTGAAAACATCGGGAATTCTCTGGTAAAACATTGGGAATTCACTGGTGAAAAATTGGGAATTCTCTGGTGGAAACATTGGGATTCTCTGGTGGAAACATTGGGAATTCTCTTGTAAAACACCGGGAATTCTCTGGTGAGCACATCAGGAACCGGCCCTGCCTCCCGGCGGGAAGCTCCGGCCAGAGCAGGACAAAGGACAAAGATCAACCCCAGAGCGCCCTGAGTCACATCCCGACCCTGAAAGGTCCCTTTGTCCCCATCCCGGCCTCGGGAATGCCGAGGGCGCCGGGAAGGAGCCCTGGAGCGGCCCCAAATCCCCCGGGAGCCGCCCCGGGGCCGCCAGAACTGAGCTGATCCCCCGGGTTTGGGGTTCCGGGCCCGACTTTGGGATTCTAACCCAGATTTTGGGGCGCCCGTCCTGATTTTGGGGTACCCGTCCTGATTTTGGGATGCCAGTCCAGATTTTGGGGTACCCGTCCTGATTTTGGGATGTCCGCCCTGATTTTGGGGTACCCGTCCTGATTTTGGGATGCCCGTCCAGATTTTGGGGTGCCCGTCCAGATTTTGGGGTGTCCGCCCTGATTTTGGGGTACCCGTCCTGATTTTGGGATTCCAGCTCAGATTCTGGGGCACCCGCCCTGATTTGGGGATTCTAACCCAGATTTTGGGATTCTAACCCAGATTTTGGGGTGCCAGCCCTGATTTTGGGATTCTAACCCAGATTTTGGGGTGCCAGCCCTGATTTTGGGATTCTAACCCAGATTTTGGTATTCTAGCCCAGATTTTGGGATTCTAGCCCAGGTTTTGGGGTGCCAGCCCAGGTTTTGGGATTCTAACCCAGATTTTGGGATTCTAGCCCAGGTTTTGGGGTGCCAGCCCTGATTTTGGGATTCTAACCCAGGTTTTGGGATTCTAACCCAGATTTTGGGATTCTAGCCCAGGTTTTGAGGTGCCAGCCCCCCATTCCCACCCCGAATTTGGGATCCGGTCCCTCCAAAGGAACCGGCCCCTGTCGCAGCCCCAGCCTGGGACCCGGCCAGGCCGTTCTGGGATGAATTCCTGCAGATATTCCCACTTTCCCGGGGAGGTCTGGGATGTTTTTCTCTCCTTTTCCTCTCCCGGCCAGGCTCTGGCATCAGCTGGGCTCGGCTCGGGTTTCACCCTCCGCACATTTCCAGCTCTGGAGCCGCCGTTCCCAGCGGGGGGAGCTCGGGAAACTCACACGGAGCCAACCCGGGAATGTGAGAGTGAAATTCCCACTGAAATGGGGGGAAAATCCAGTGAAATTCCCTCTGAAATAGGGGGGAAAATCCAGTGAAATTCCCACTGAAATGGGGGGGGGAAAATCCAGTGAAATTCCCACTGAAATGGGGGGGAAAATCCAGTGAAATTCCCACTGAAATAGGGGGGGGAAATCCAGTGAAATTCCCACTGAAATGGGGGGGGGAAATCCAGTGTAATTCCCACTGAAATGCGGGGGAAATCCAGTGAAATTCCCACTGAAATTGGGGGGGAAATTCACTGACATTCCCACTGGAACGGCCACAAATCCTGGGAATTCCAGGGCTCCTGGCTCCCGGCCCTTTCCCACCCCGCAAATCCCGGGATTTGGGGCCGGCGGCTGCGCCCAGCTGGGGCTGGACCCCGGGAGTGGGGAAAGTCCCACTGGAATTGGGAAATTCCTGCTGGAATTGGGAAATTCCCACTGGATTTGGGAAATTCCTGCTGGAATTGGAAGATTCCCACTGGAATGGGGAGATTTCCACTGGAATGGGAAATTCCTGCTGGATTTGAGGAGATTCCTGCCAGAATTGGGCTCCAGTGGCATCAATTCCCTCAGCCCCAGCCCCCTGGGAGTGGGAAAATGAGGAAAACTTCCCAAAATCCATAAAACCCCTGGGGAAGGGTGGAAATCTCCAGGAAGATCGGCCTGGAACAGCTCGGCCTCTGCCGCGTCTCCCACCCCGGGATTAATTGGATTAATTGCATTAATTACCCGCGTTAATCACGGCTGAGTCAGCTCTGGGACGCCAATCCCGATTTTTACCTGGAAAATCCATCCCTGGCTTCATCCCAGCACAACTGGGGGGAGGAAGCTCGATTTTCCAGCCAGGAAAATTCCATTTTTTCCCATGGAATTGGGGCTTTTCCCTGCCCTGCTGGGGGGTCCTGGCAGCCCCCGCTGTCCCCCCAGAGGGTCCCCGATATTTTGATGTTTTTCCCCAAGAAAATCCCCAAGATTTTCCCCTGAATTCCCAGCTCAGGGAGCTGCCAGGCCTCGGACAGATGTTTTCCATAAATAACCAAACAAGGAGTGCACGGGAACGGGGGAAGCAAATCCAATTAGGCTGGAGAAATTCTCTGGAAAAGGGCTGCGCTTTAATCAGCTCCGTATCAAAATAACAGATTTCAGCCCCAAATTCCTCCCTTTTTCCAGACAAAGCCTGGCTGGGAGCGCGTCCCCATCCCTCTCTCCCTAAATCTCAGTTCAGGCTCCTCATCCCAACCCTTTAGAAAAGAGAACAGGAACGTCTGAGCCAAAAAATAAAATTAAAAAGGCGGGGAAAGAAGAAGAAAAGGGTTTTGCCGACAGAAGGGAGAAAGCTTCAGAGTTCGCTCGATTTTCTCAGATAAAAATTGATTTTTCTCCTGCTGCTGGCTGGGATTTTGGCTCGGGATCGGGATCCCCTGGGACTGGGATTCGCAGTGTGGGTTTCACTCAAATGGACAATTTGTTCCTTTAATTGGTTAAAACCTCAAAAGCCACAACAAGAGCGGCTGGGGGAGACACAGGAGACAATCCTGCCTTGTTCCTTCCTTCCTTCCTTCCTTCCTTCCTTCCTTCCTTCCTTCCTTCCTTCCTTCCTTCCTTCCTTCCTTTCCTTCCCATCCCTATCCCGGGATAATGATGGAGCCGCTTCCCAGAAGAATCCCCACCATTATCTCGGGAAAAATCCCCATCCTTATCCCAGGAAGAATCCCCACCATTACCTCGGGAAAAATCCCAATCCTTATTCTGGGATTATCCACACCATTATCCCGGGATTATTCCCCATCCTTATCCAGGGATTAATCCCCATCATTATCGTGGGATTAATCCCCATCCCTTTACCCCGGGATTATCCCCCATCCCTATCCCGGGATGAATCCCCATCCCTATCCCGGTATTATTCCCCACCCCTATCCCGGTATTATTCACCATCCCCATCCCGGGATTAATCCCCATCCTTTTACCCCGGTATTAATCCCCATCCCTATCCCGGGATTAATCCCCATCCTCATCCCGCTCACGCCCTTCCCAGCCCGGCTCCATCTGCGCGGCTCCCGGGGGATTCCGAGCCCGTCCGCGCCAGCCCGGGCCGGCTCCGCCTCCTGCTCCGCCGGGATCCCCGGGAATGGGCCTGGGATGAGCCCCCAAACCCCCCCTGCCCGCAGGAAATTCCCGTTCCCGGCCGGTTCCGTCCCTCCCAACCCCGGTTCTGGAGCCCCTCGTGCGGAAAACGCTTCCCAAAAGCAGAGCCGGGAGCGGGGAGCGGCTCCGGGGCTCTCCAGAGCCTCTCCCGGGCCCGTTTCTCCCCTTTCCCGGTTCTCTGAGCCCCCCCGGTCCCGGCCGCTCTTCCCAGCGCCGGGTCCCGCTAGAGGGCAACAGAAAACCGGGAAAGCAGCGCCGGGAAAGGGCCTGGCAGCACCGCCTGGGCTCGGCTTCCACCTCAGCGGCACCAGAACCCCGCAGGCGCTCCTGGAGCCCGAACCGCTGCTGGGATTCACCGGCCCGGGGTGCCAGGGAGGGTTTCTGGGGGGTTCCGCCACTTTTTTGCTCCCTTTGGCGCAGGAGCCGGGATCTCCTCTGGGATTCAAGAGGAGCCTGAGAATGGCAGGATCAGAAAGGTCGGGAGAGGCTCCGAGGCCATCAAATCCCAGCTTTCCCTAAGGAATCCGTTCCCATGAGGTGCCTCTGTCCTCCCGTGTCCCCAGGGAAGCGAAACCCGACCCAGCTCCCAGGAAATTCCTGCCCAAGGTCGGATTTGCAGCCGGATTCGGCTTTCCAAGAATCCCGGGAGGAGCCGAGCAGCGCTGCAGGAGCCCAGCCTGGCTCCCCTTCCCAAAAATCCCGCTCCAAACCCGGTCCCGGGAATCTGGGGGGGAGATGGGGGCAGGCAGGGATCCTGCAGCTCATCCTGCTCCAAGCCGGGATCGTTCCCGGGAATTCGCTCCGGTTTTGCTTCCCAAAGCGGCTCAGGGAAAGGGGGGATGAGGGAGGGATGCGGAGAAGAACACAAAGGGATGTAAAGAAACGGGATTTTCTCCTCAGGGCGGGAGAATCCCGGGTTTGACCCCAGTCCTGCCCATGGGAAGTTGATTCCCGCTATTCCAACTTCTCCTGCAAGGTGGGAAAAGGAGAACTGCTGCCCTCCACGGGCCAAAAGCCATCACAGACCCCAAACACGCGGCCTCTGGCTCCTTCCTGGGGGATCCCTGCCGTTCCCTCATGGATAAACTGGAAACCGAGGCGACCGAGGGCTTTTCCCTTTCCCTGGCCGGGGGGACGGAGCCGATCCCAGAGGGCGACAACGACAGAGCTGGGAACCCCCGCGGGTCCCCCCGTGCCCCCATCCCAGTCCGGCCCCGTTCTCCCAGTCCTGGCCCTCCCCAGGGAGCGATGGGGACTTTGCCAGAGCCCCCCAGGGCCCCCCCATCCCCCAGGGACCCCCTCGGGGGGGCTCTGCTGGGCCGCGGGCACCAAAGGGTTACTCCGGAGGTGCCGCTCGGCCCCGGCACCTGGCGGGGGAGGCGGGAGCGGAGCCGGAGCGCGGCTGGAGCGAGCAGGGATGGAGCGAGCCGGGGATGGAGCGGAGTTTCCCTGAGACTCGGGCGAGCGGCGGGCGGGGGAGCGCAGGGGCGGCCGAGGGGGCCGGGAGGCGGCGGGGCGGGCAGGGGGACAGGGGAGGCGACAGCCAAGGGGACGCGGGGACGGCAGCGGCCGCAGGTGAAGCCGCCGCGCCTCGCCCGGACCCGGAGCGGCCCCGCGGGGCGGGAGCTGCCGGGGCCACCATGGGCCGGGGGGGGCCGTAGGGAGCCCCTCCGCAGGGGGACCCCCCCTTCCCCTCGCTGACGCTGGAGGAGAAGGGAGGGAAAGACGGAAAAAGGAGGAAAATCCCGGCGAAACCCTCCCCAAAGCGGAGCCGCGGAGAAGGCGGCGGCGCTGGCTGGAAAATGCATCTTCTTCCTCGGAGCTGCGTCCTCCTCCTCCTCCAGGGCAGCATCGCGCTGCTGGTGAGCGCCGGGCGGGCAGGGCAGGGGGGACGGGGGCTGGGGGGAACCGGGGGTCGCGCAGCCGCGGGGATGGGGCGTGCGGGGAGCGGCAGCGATCCCCGAAGCCGAGCCCGCATCCCCGCCCGCCCCCGGGAAAAAAACGCGTCCCAAAACTTCTGTTCTTCGGCCGCGGGGAGCGGGCAGGGCTGCCGGGGAGAAGGCTCCGGATCGCCCCAGAAATCCGCACGCCCCCAGCCCCGCTCGGCGGCCCGGGGAGGGCTGGGGCAGAGCCGGGGCCGGGCCGGCTCCGGGCTCCGTTTCCCGGAGCTTCCTCCGCTCCCCGCTGCCGCCTGGGCCGGGTCAGCCCCGGGCACCCCGCGGCTTCTCCGGGTCCCCCAGCCCCGGGCGATGCGGCTGCGGCCCCCCCGGCTGCCCCTGGATGTGGCGCTTTGGGGGCTCCGGGAGCGGAGCTGGCGGAGGAGCCGGGGGCAGCTCCCCGGGTGACAGCTCCGCGCTGTTGTCCCTTGTCCTGTGCTGGCCCCGGGTGTCCCCAGGCCCTGGCGGGGTTGCAGGGGCGCAGGGGGGTGCGGGAGCTGTGCCCTGAACCGGCAGAGAGCGAACCCCGGCTGCTCGCACCCATTCCCGGAGCAGCCGGGAGAGAGGAGAGCTGGAGGTGCCGCTGCCGGAGGGGAAATACAGAGCAGAATGAAGGGGAAATCGGGGCAGCGAGGCTGGGGAAGGGGCTGGGGAAGGGGCTGGCAGGGGTGGGTGACACTGGGGAAGGGGCTGGCAGGGGTGGGTGACCATGGGGAAGGGGCTGACAGGGGTGGGTGACCATGGGGAAGGGGCTGGCAGGGGTGGGTGACACTGGGAAGGGGCTGCCAGGGCTCGGTGACCATGGGGAAGGGGCTGGCAGGGCTCGGTGACCATGGGGAAGGGGCTGGCAGGGGTGGGTGACACTAAGGAAGGGACTGGCAGGGCTCGGTGACCATGGGGAAGGGGCTGGCAGGGCTCGGTGACCATGGGGAGGGGGCTGGCAGGGCTCGGTGACCATGGGGAAGGGGCTGGCAGGGCTCGGTGCCACCCGCAGCTCCTCCATCCCCGTCTCCAGGTGTTCTGCGCTCCAGAGGAAGCCGGGAAAGGAGCGGATCCAGGCGAGCCCCGGGCCCGCGGCAGAGCCCCGAAGCTGCGGGAGCTGCTCTCCCCAAAGCCCCTCCCGGGCCTGAACCCGGCCCCGCCGCAGAACCGGACCCTGCTGGGGCCGGGCAGCGGCTCCCGGGAGCTCGGGGCAGCCCCGGTGAACCGGCCTGGGTGGGATCTCGGGGCAGCCCCGGTGAACCGGCCTGGGTGGGATCTCGGGGCCGCCCCGGTGAACCGGCCCGGGCTGGAGCTCGGGGCAGCCCCGGTGAACCGGCCCGGGCTGGAGCTCGGGGCGGCCCCGGTGAACCGGCCCGGGTGGGATCTCGGGGCAGCCCCGGTGAACCGGCCCGGGCTGGAGCTCGGGGCAGCCCCGGTGAACCGGCCCGGGCGGGATCTCGGCCCCCGGGCACAGCGGGACCCGCGGCCGGCCCCGGGCAGGCTGCAGAAGCTTTTCGGCTGGGGAGACTTTTACTCCAACATCAAGACGGTGAAGCTGAACCTGCTGATCACGGGCAAGGTCGTGGATCACGGCAACGGCAGCGTCAACGTCTTCTTCCAGCACAACTCCACGGGCCACGGCAACATCTCCGTGAGCCTCGTGCCCCCCACCAAGGCCGTGCAGTTCGACCTGGAGCAGCAAATCTTCATCGAGGCCAAGGAGTCCAAGGTGTTCAACTGCCGCGTGGAGTCGGAGCAGGTGGCCCGGGCCAGGAAGACCTCGCTGTGCACCTTCGACCCGGCCAAGACGTGCTCGCAGGAGCACACGCAGAGCCGCGCAGCCTGGCTGTGCTCGCAGCCCTTCCGCGCCGTGTGCGTGTACATCACCTTCTACAGCAGCGACTACCGCCTGGTGCAGAAGGTGTGTCCCGACTACAACAGCCACAGCCAGCGGCCCTACTTCCCCTCGGGCTGAGCCCCGGGACAGCGATTCCCGGGATTCCGGAGCCACCATTCCCGGCCCGAGATTCCAGGGTGGCGATTCCCGGGCTGGGATTCTGGGACAGCGATTCCCAGGGTGGCGATTCCCGGGCCACGATTCTGGGGTCGCAATTCCGGGGCTGCGATTCCCGGGCCAAGATTCTGGGGTCGCAATTCCGGGGCTGCGATTCCCGGGCCGCGATTCCCGGACCGTGATTCCCGAGATCCCGGCGGGGTCCCAGGGGCAGGGGGGAGGGATGGGGGTGCCTTTGGAGCAGGGAATGCTCCCTGGAAACCGCAGGCATGGAAGGAAGAGGAGAATTTCCCGTTTTGCGCGGTGGAAGAGCGGCAGCGGCGGCCCCGGGATGGGGAGCGAGGGCTGGGTTTGGGATGTGGGAACCGGACAGAGCCACGGTCGGGACTCGGGTTCCTCAGTGCAATAATGGCTCGGCCGGGACTGGGGTCGGGGATTCCAGGTTCAAAGGGCTCCGAGGGAAGGGTCGCAGCCCCTGGAGACCGGGAAGAGCTCGGGAAAGGGGGGAAAGGCCGCCCGATGGTGCCGCTGCCCCGGGCACCCCCGGCTGCCCCAGATCCCGGCTCTGCAGGAGCTCGGGGGAATTCTCCCATCCCAAAGGCTCCCGGGATGGGCAGGGGCCTCTCCCCACGCCGGGCCGGTGCCGCGGGGGGCTCGGGGCTGCATTCCCGGTGGAGCAATCCCGGCGGAGCGGGCCCGGGGTGCGGGAACAGCGAGGGATCCCTGCGGGGGCTGATTCAGGCCCTGCTTCCCCTCCATCCCCTCCCTGCCCTGATCCTGCCCGGATCCTGCCCGGATCCTGCCCCAATCCCTGCCCCGATCCCAGCCCCGATCCCAGCCCCAATCCCAGCCCCAATCCTGCCCCGATCCCAGCCCCGATCCCAGCCCCGATCCCTGCCCCGATCCCAGCCCCGATCCCTGCCCCAATCCCTGCCCCGATCCCAGCCCCAATCCCTGCCCCAATCCCAGCCCCGATCCCAGCCCCGATCCCTGCCCCGATCCCAGCCCCGATCCCTGCCCCGATCCCAGCCCCGATCCCTGCCCCGATCCCTGCCCCGATCCCAGCCCCGATCCCAGCCCCGATCCCAGCCCCGCTCCCGGCGCCGCCGTTCCCGGGCAAAGGGGTGGGAACGGGAGCTCAGGGCCGGGATTTCATTCCCAGGGAAGGAACAAGGGACGGGAACTCCCCCGCGCCGCCCCGGGGAGGGAATAAAGCGCTCACGGTGGCACCGAGGCATGGCCGGAGTTTTTTGTGGGAGTTTTTTTGTGGAAGTGGCGGCAGGAGAGGGAAAACGAACGTGTGGGGTTGGGAATGATGGCCACGATCCAGGCCCGAGTCCAGCTCCTTCCTGGGAATGGGCTCCGGCTCTGGGCTGCCAGGACCTGGGCTCCCAGACTCTCTTTGTGTGGGTATTCCCAATTTCTTCCCCTTCCCCAGGAATCCAAAGCTCAGGCTCCCATTTTTGCGGTGTTCCCAATTTCCTGCCCTTCCCCAGACATCCGAGTTTCAGTCTCTCACCTTTCTGGGTATTCCCAGCTCCCAGGTGTTCCCATCTCCTCCCCTTCCCAGACATCCAAATTTCAGGCTCCTATTTTTGGGGCATTCCCAACCTCCTCCCCTTCGCAGACATCCAAACTTCCGTCTCCCACCTTCCACTGGCACCTTCCCTCCTCCAGAAAAGACCAAAAAAAGCCACTTCCCTTCCCTTTCCCCCCTTAAATTCCCTGAATCCAGAGCACCAGGCCAACTCCAAAAATTCCTTCCCACCCTCACAGGACAGGTCCTGCCCCCGGAGCAGGGTTTGTACTTCCCAAAATTGATTTATTCCCGAAATAAATCCCTTCCCCAGAGCTCTTTGCCGGCTGCTGGCGGAATTTCAGGATGAGCTCCCACATCCAGGCAGGAGCTGCTCCCCAAAATCCACGGAGCCTCCAGAATCCACGCGGAGACTTTTCCTCACAGAGCCCCAAAAGTTGGGAAAAGCTCTGGGAAATTTCGCTTTTCCAGGAAATAACGGGAGCGAGGATTGAGGAGGGGAGGGAGGGGAAACGTGGGGAACTAAAAACATTCCCGAAGGACTTGGATTTGCGGGAGGAAGGAGACACAAAACCCGTTAAAATTCTCTCATTAGAAAACAAACCAAAAAAAAAAAAAAAAGAAAAAAAAGAAAAAAATCCCGGCACAAAAGTTGGAGGAATCTGGAGGAATTGCCGAGAATCGGCGGCGGGAGCAGCGCCGGGAGCGGGCGGGAGCAGGAGGAGGCTCCAAGGATGCGCGGCTGCCGGGGGGATGCGGAGCCGCGGTTTCTAAGGAGACCAGGACGGGCCATTCTTCCAGCCTGGAGAGGAGAATTCCTGCTCCAGGAGCCGCGGCCCGCGCAGGAGCCGGGGAGGAGCTGCGGGAGCAGCAGCGCCCGAGGAAAAACCCCCGCACCCCAAAGCCACGGCGGGAGCCGGGCGGGACCGAGCACCCCCGGAATTCCCGGTGCCGGCGGCTGTTGCTGCCTTGGATCCAGGAGTTATCCCGGTTTTCCCCGGACCCCAAAGGCCGGCCCTGCCCCACAGACAGCGATGTCAAACATTCCCGGTTTTCCAGCAGGTTCTGGGGTTGTTTTCCCTCCCATCCACGGCCCAGGACAGAGCTCTCCCCATCCCTGGATTGTCCTGTGCCGAGGGGGAGGGAAAACCTTGGGAATCCCATCCCAAACCCTCTCTGAGCATCCAGGGGGGATTTCAGGGAGGGAGGGAAGGAGGGAAGGATCCCAGCTGCTCCTGCACGGCCGCATTCCCAAAGGATTGGGATGCAATCCCAGAAGAAGAGGCTGGATGGCTCCAGTGCCAGCCTGGCTCCTGCCCCGTTCTCCGTGGGGCTTTTCCAGCTCCAGGGGCTCCTCCCGAGGGCTGCAGGAGGTGCCTGGAGCCCCTGGGATCAGGGAGCAGCTCCTGGGGATGCTGGAACCCAGCACTCCTGGATCTGCGGGCAGGAGGAGCAGGGGGATAACGGGAGAGGGAACCACAGCTCAGACTGGAATGAAACAGCAGGGAAAGCTGTCAAGGACAGGAATGGAAAACTCATCCAGCCCCAGCCCAAATCCCTGCGGGCTCCAAGGCCTCAGCAGAGAATTCCCAGCTCGGATCCCAGCCCTGCCTGCAGTGGAAACGCCGTCAATAATTCAGGATGGGCTCCGGAGCCCGGGAACGCTCCCGGCTCCCTCGGGGACGGCTCAGGAAGGCGGGGATGGAGCAGCCCCCACCCCATTCCAGGGGGGCTCCCGGGTTTGGGAGCTGCTGCTCCCACTTTCCATGGAATTGTGGCGGCTCTGGAAACCCGGGAACGCCTCAGAGGATGAGGCAGGGAGGAGGGAGGGCTCCCACATTCCCAGGCTTTTCCAGCGTCTCTGTTCCAAACTGCATCCAGCGTGGCCACTTCCATCCAGGGCATTCCCCACGGGAGAGGAAAAATCCCAGTGACAGCCCAGAGCCAGGGGGAATCCTGAGCTCCAGGCTCTGGAATGCCGTGTCCTGTTCGGGAAAACACAATTCCAATGGCAAATCCAGGGAAGAGATGGCACTGAGGGAGATTCCTGATGGATTCTGTGCAGGGAATGCTGGATAACAAGGGGTGGGGCAGTGCTGGAGCACCCCGGGGTCCTGCTGTGCCTGGGCAGCACTTTGGCATCTCCTGGTGTTTTCCAAACCTTTGGAATTGCAGCCTGGATTTAACTCTGCTCCCTCTCCTTGCCACAGGATCCAACACATCCCCCTGGATGCTGAAATCCAGCCTGGAATATTCCCATTCCCATTCCCATTCCATTCCCATTCCCACTCCATTCCTATTCCAATTCCCCTCTTATTCCCATTCCCATTCCACTCCTATTCCCATTCCAATTCCATTGCCATTCTATTCCCATTCCATTCCCATTATATCCCTATTCCTTTCCCCTTCTCATTCCTTTCTCATTCCATTCCCATTCCCATTCTATTCCCATTCCTTTCCCCTTCCTGTTCCTTTCCCATTCCATTCCCATTCCTATTTTATTCCCATTCTATTCCCATTCCCATTCCCCTTCCCCTTTTATTCCCATTCCATTCCCATTCCCCTTTTATTCCCATTCCCCTTCCCCTTTTATTCCCATTCCCTTCCCATTCCCATTCCTTTCCCATTCCCATTCCCCTTCCCCTTTTATTCCCATTCCCATTCCCATTCCTTTCCCATTCCCATTCCCATTCCCCTTTTATTCCCATTCCATTCCCATTCCCATTCCCCTTCCCCTTTTATTCCCATTCCATTCCCATTCCTTTCCCATTCCCCTTTTATTCCCATTCCATTCCATTTCCTTCCCATTCCCATTCCCATTCCCATTCCCATTCCCATTCCCATTCCCATTCCCATCTCCAGTTGTTTTTTTTGTCCCTGGGAGGAACCAGAGCCATTCCTGGATTTTCCCTCCCCTTGGATTTTCCTGGGTTTTGGGATGCTCCAGCACTTTCCACGGACAGGGATTTGCTCATCCCAGCCCTGGGTCACAGCAAACCTTGGGATCTTTAATTAACGCCCTCCTTGGCTCGCCGGGCTCAGCCAGATGGAGCTTAATTTAATTAGGAGATTTTAATTACCCACAATAGCAGGATTTCCAAAGCACGGACAGGAGCGAGAGGTTTCGGGATCAGCCCCAATCCCTCCCCTTGGAGCTGCCCATGGGATGCAGGGAATGCTGGGCACTGCTTTCCCAAAAATGGCTGGATTTGATCAACATTCCAAGGAATTCTGGTCATACTCAAACAGATCCCTTGGGAAACTCCGTCCATGCCCAAACTCCTCAGCAGGGGGAACGGCTGGGCCCGAGGGAGCTCTGGGAACAGCACCCAGGGATTTTTGTGCTTCAGGGATCAGAATTTGCCAAGGAATGCAGAAAACAATTCCAGAGGGGCCCCCAGGAGCTCATCCCTGCTCCCAGGGCTGGGGCTGCCCCAGTTCTCCCAGTTTGGGCAGGTGATCCCCCACCAGCTGCATGAAATCCATGAAATCCATGAAATCCATGAAATCCTTGCCTCTCCTGCTGCTCCTGGGGAATCAGGGATCCGGGGAGCTGCTGCTGGGAGCAGGAGGATAATAATAAATAAATCAAATTAAAATAATGAAATCAATAAAAATAAAATACATCAAGATGGCATAACAATTAATAAAAATTAATTAAATTATAATAATTATAGTGACATCGTTATTATTATTATTATTATTATTATTATTATTATTATTATTATTATTATTATTATTATTATTATTATTTCCAAGAGGAGCCCTCAGTGCCATCCTCCCCTTCCCAGGATCCCTCCTCATTCCATGCCACAATTCCCCTCTTCTCCCCAGCCCTTCCCAATTCACTCCCTCAATTAACAAAGCTCCTCCAGGGATTTGAATAATTCAGTCCCAGGGATGGAATCCGATGGAATGAGCAGCAAAAATCCCAATTCCACTGGAGCCAAACCCGGGCTGGATTTCCCTGCCCACGCTTTGCCCAGGAAACTTCAAAAAGCCAAATCCTACGGAGCTGCTCCTGCTTTATTTATCCAGTTTATTTTCCAAAAGCCTCCCAGGCCATTTATTTCCCCAATTATTTCATGTGCTGCTCTTTTATTTTTCCCTGTTTTTTTCCCCAGTTTCTTTTTCCTGCCCCACTCAAGGGAGTCTCTCCCCCTTTTTGTGCATCCACAGCACCCCAAGCTTTAAATTAAATTAAATTTAAATTAAATTTATATTTATATTTCAATTAAATTTAAATCAAACACACCCAAGAATCTGGGATTGCCAAATTTCCTGCAGCCTGAGCCTGGAACTGCAGCCAAAGAGCAAAGTGGGCAGCAGGTCAGGAAAGAACAAATAAACCCAACCAAACCCTCTCTAATTAAATGTCTTCATATTAAATTAACTCCCAAAAAAAATCATTGGGAACAAGGGGGGGGATTTGGGACACCAGGATGGAGATGAAGGAAAGCGGAGGGAGAATTTCAGAGCATAAATCCCAGGAAGTGGAGAAAGCTTCAGAAATGGGGTCCAAAAAAAACCAATGAAATGAAATCAAAATTTGCTCCATTCCCTTTCCTGGGAGAGCTCGAACAGCCAGGAAAACCCTGCAGAAAACACCTGGGACAAATCCAGGGACAAATCCAGGGACAAATCCAGGGACAGGGAAAAGTGTCCAGGTTTGGATGCTCCAAGGGGCTGGGGCTGTGGGCAGGGACAGGGCAGGGATCCAGGGATCCATTCCAGGGGGATTCAGGGATCCATTCCAGGGATCCATTCCAGGGGTTCAGGGATTCAGGGAGCCATTCCTGAGGGATTCAGGGATCCACGGAGCCATTCCAGGGATCCTGGGAGCTGTTCCTGGGGGATTCAGGGATTCAGAGATCCATTCCAGGGGTTCAGGGATCCAGGGATGCATTCCTGAGTGATCCAGGGATCCATTCCAGGGATCCAGGGATCCATTCCAGGGGGATTCAGGGATCCAGGGATCCATTCCAGGGGTTCAGGGTTTCAGGGATGCATTCCTGAGGGATTCAGGGATCCAGGGATCCATTCCTGAGTGATCCAGGGATCCATTCCAGGGGTTCAGGGATTAAAGGATGCATTCCTGAGGGATCCAGGGGTCCATTCCAGGGGGATTCAGGATCCAGGGATGCATTCCTGAGGGATTCAGGGATCCATTCCAGGGATCCTGGGAGCTGTTCCTGGGGGATTCATGGATCCAGGGATGCATTCTAGGGATCGAGGGATCCATTCCAGGGGTATTCCGGATCCAGGGATGCATTCCAGGGATCCCTGGAGCCGTTCCTGGGAGGATTCAGGGATCCCTGGAGCCGTTCCTGGGAGGATTCAGGGATCCCTGGAGCCGTTCCTGGGAGGATTCAGGGATCTCCAGAGCTGTTCCAGGGGGATTCAGGGATCTCCAGAGCTGCTCCAAGGATCCAGGGGAGAACAGGGGAAGGATTCACATCAAAGACGGCCCAGGGGGATGCGAGGCCCCCGTGTGATCCCTGAGCAAAGGGAAGAGCAGGAATTCAAAGCCGGAATTCAAAGCAGCAGCACGAGGTGCAGGCTCAGCGTGGCTCCTCTGGAAAGCTGGCGGGTAAAAATTCCCTGTGGAATTTGGAATTCCCAGCTCTGGAATGCTGATTGTTAAATATTCCATATGGAATTCCCAGCTCTGGAATGCTGATTGTTAAATATTCCCTGTGCCTGTGGAATTCCCAGCTCTGGAATGCTGATTGGTAAAAATTCCCTGTGGAATTTGGAATTCCCAGCTCTGGAAACTGATTGGTAAAAATTCCCTGTGGAATTTGGAATTCCCAGCTCTGGAATGCTGACTGTTAAATATTCCTTATGGAATTCCCAGCTCTGGAATGCTGATTGTTAAATATTCCTTATGGAATTCCCAGCTCTGGAATGCTGACTGGTAAATATTCCATATGGAATTCCCAGCTCTGGAATGCTGATTGTTAAATATTCCATATGGAATTCCCAGCTCTGGAATGCTGACTGGTAAATATTCCATATGGAATTCCCAGCTCTGGAATGCTGATTGTTAAATATTCCCTGTGTTTGTGGAATTCCCAGCTCTGGAAGGCTGATTGTTAAATATTCCCTGTGTTTGTGGAATTCCCAGCTCTGGAAGGCTGATTGTTAAATATTCCCTGAGGAATTCCCAGCTTTGGAAACTGATTGGTAAATATTCCATATGGAATTCCCAGCTCTGGAAGGCTGATTGTTAAATATTCCCTGAGGAATTCCCAGCTCTGGAATGCTGATTGTTAAATATTCCATATGGAATTCCCAGCTCTGGAAAGCTGATTGGTAAATATTCCCTGGAGCCCCTGTGTTTGTGGAAAAAGGAGGGACAGGAACTCTTCTTCCTCCAGGGATGGGAAATCCGGGACAGGAGATCCCTGATCCATCATTCCCTGGGATCCATCATCCCCTGCTCAGATCCCTCTGGAACTGCTCCCAGGGGATTTGGGGCTCATCCCAACATTTCCTGAATCCCACCAGGATTGTCCTGCTCTCCCTCCTCACCTCCCAACAGGCGCAGGTGAAGGGAAGGAGCCAGGGCTGGAGTCCTGCAGGAATCATTAAAAACTCTGGAATTTTGGCCTCACCTGCAGGGAGAAAGAACAGATTTGTACTGAAATTCCCTGTGCAACATTCCTAAAAACCCTCCCTGGCTTCCAGGCAGCTCAGGGGCGCCAGCAGGACACGGCAGAGTGAGGAGAAGGAAGCTCCAAACCAGAACAGAATTCAAAAAAATAACAACGAAAAGAAAAGGCCAGAGATACCACAGGGTACAAAATAGGAATTATTTATATTTTCCAAAAGAAAAACAAAAAGAGTTCCCAGCTATTGAAACATCTCTGCTGTAAGAAGTGACTAAATAGAAAGGGACAGGGCTGGCCCCAGACAGCCAGACCAGGTACAAACAGTGTAAGAATCACGGAGCAACTCAGGGACGTCGCACGCAGCCGTCAGCAAGAGTGAAATTCATCCTGGGGGTGGTTTGGGGTTTGGTTTTTTTTTTTTCTTTTGTTAAAAAAAGAGGGAGGAAAAGGGGAAATAAAGCGGGGGAAACGCCCCAGAGCGTTTCCCGCAATGTTTAAAACAGAAACCGTCGGTGCCGCTCTCGGCTCGAGGGGTCTGCAGTCCTCTCCCAGCACAGCCTTCACCGCCCCTCGTGCTCCGAGCTGACATTTCATAGAAAAAGGGGCTTTTGAACCATTTTTTTTTTTTTTCTGTTTGCAGTGGACACACAAGTGCTAAAACAGCAAATTCATCTCCTGGCCGAGGGCAGCGGGGCACGTCCAGCTCAGCTCGGCCGCCGGGACTTTGGGAACGTTTGCCATGAATCCTCCTGGAGGTTTCCTCCCCAAAAACCTCGGTGCAACTTGTGCCTTCACTCTCCCGAGCGAGCAGAGTCCTCTGGCCCGGGCATCCCACACACACACAGAGCCCCGGGCCGGGGGTCCCGGGGGCACAGCCGCATCCTGGAGGGCCTCAGGCGGGTGCAAGGGAACACACAGACACAGGGAATCGCAGGAACAGCCCCAGAGCCCACCCTCCCCCCTTTTCCCAAAGTTTCTCGGTGCTGTTGGACAAAGTCTGGATGTCGCACGGAGCAGCCTCTTCCCCCCAGCAACAGAGTCCAAGCTCCGCGGGCCTCGCCGGCTCCCCGGTGGTCAAGGGCTGGGCAGCAGCGGCAGCAGCAGCTGGGGCCGCTTCCAGAAAAGCTCGGGATGAGGGCGCGCGGGTTTAGGATTGCTTCAGCCGCTTGCGGGGCGGGCCCAGGAACGGGCACTGCGCCGAGGCCAGCGAGCGATAGGCCTCGGCCACCAGGTGGGGGTGGGACACCACCATGGACTTCCAGCCCGACGTCTCCATCACGTCCGAGGCGTGGCTGCGAACAACGACACACACGGGGCGGGCTGAGCCACCGGGGCAACTGGGAATGGGGTAACTGGGAATGGGAATGGGGTAACTGGGAATGGGACTGGGGTAATCGGGGTGAGGGACTGGGGCAACTGGGAATGGAGACTGGGAATGGGACTGGGGTCACTGGGAATGGGGTAACTGGGAATGGGGTAACTGGGAATGGGGTAACTGGGAATGGGAATGGGGCAACTGGGAATAGGGACTGGGGTAACTGGGAATGGGGACTGGGGTCACTGGGAATGGGGACTGGGGTAATCGGGGTGAGGGACTAGGGTAACTGGGAGCAAACTGGGAATGGGACTGGGGTAACTGGGAATGGGACTGGGGTAACTGGGAATGGGGACTGGGGTAACTGGGAATGGGGACTGGGGTAACAGGGAGCAAACTGGGAATGGGGACTGGGGTAACTGGGAATGGGGACTGGGATAACTGGGAGCAAACTGGGAATGGGGGCTGGGATAATTGGGAATGCGATAACCAGAAGCAGACCAGGATCAGGGACTGGAATAACAGGGAACAAACTGGGATTAGGGACCAGAATAACAGGGAACAAACTGGGATTAGAGACCAGGATAACGGGAGCAAACTGGGATTAGGGACCAGGATAATGGGGAACACACTGGGATTAGGAACGAGGATAACTGGGAGCAAACTGGGATTAGGGACCAGGATAACGGGAGCAAACTGGGATTAGGGACCAGGATAACGGGAGCCGCCCTCCAGGCTCTTCCCAGGGCCCAGGGAACCCGGGCGTTTCCTCCTCCTGGGCTCTCTCAGGTGTCTGAGGGGTTTGGCCCCATTTCAGGCTGGGAGCTCAGGAGGAAAAGCTGCAGCAGGTTCCAGGTGGGATGGCAGAACACAGAGCTCACCCCAAGGCCAGCTCTGGGCACAGGAATGGTTTAAATCGATATAAAAAGCACTGGAAGAAGTGCACCGAGTGACAGAAATGTTCCATTTATTAAAGCTTGGCAGGGATTTTCCATCTGCTGCTGGATTGAGAGCTGGAATCAATCCCTCAGCATCAAATCATGGAATGCTTTGGGGTGGAAGGACCTTAAAGCTCATCCAGCTCCATGGGCAGGGGTGGCTCCTGCTGTCCCAGGCTGCTCCCAGCCAGGACAATTCCAGGATCAGAACTCCCTGATCCTGCCCTGCCTGCACCTTCTGGTGACCCCAGCAAGCTCCAGAGCAGCTCCCAGGCTGTTCCCACTCTGGACAACCCCAGGGGACAGGACTGGCCTGGGTTTGGGGCAATTCCATGGGTGGAATGCTGGATAAACCATGGATCACAGGGAGGGAGCTCAAAAATGACAGAGCAGAACCTTCCCTGCATGGGCCAGGAACAGCTAAAAACAAATCCTGGAATCTTGGGGGTGGGAGGGAGCCCAGCCTTGGTTTGGAGTGAGCAGTGGGAGAAGAAAGGGAAGGGGGAAAAGGGAAGGGGGAAAGGGGAAGGGGGAAAGGGGAAGGGGGAAAGGGGAAGGGGGAAAGGGGAAGGGGAAAAGGGAAGGGGGAAAAGGGAAGGGGGAAAAGGGAAGGGGGAAAAGGGAAGGGGGAAAAGGGAAGGGGGAAAAGGGAAGGGGGAAAGGGGAAGGGGGAAAGGGGAAGGGGGAAAGGGGAAGTGGGAAAAGGGAAGGGGGAAAAGGGAAGGGGGAAAAGGGAAGGGGGAAAAAGAAAGGGGCAAAAGGGAAGGGGGAAAAGGGAAGGGGGAAAAGGGAAGGGGGAAAAGGGAAGGGGGAAAAGGGAAGGGGGAAAAGGGAAGGGGGAAAAGGGAAGGGGGAAAAGGGAAGGGGGAAAAGGGAAGGGTTTGTCCATCCTGGAGCAATTACTCACTAATTAATGAAGTCCACAGCCTGGGTTTTGAGCTGGTCTGCGCTGTGCAGGTCAGCCAGGATCAGGATCTCAGCTGCATTCTCCACGGACAGGTTACTGCAGAGAGCATCCTCACACATCACCTTCAGCCTCTCCAGGGCATACTGGGGGCAAAACCATGGAATTACACCCAAAATTACACTCAGGTACTGCCCAGGAGCCCTCACACATCACCTTCAGCCTCTCCAGGGCATACTGGGATAAAACCAAGGAATTACACCCAAAATTACCCTCAGGTATTGCCCAGGAGCCCTCACACATCACCTTCAGCCTCTCCAGGGCATACTGGGGACAAAACCATGGAATTACACCCAAAATTACACTCAGGTATTGCCCAGGAACCATCACCTTCAGCCTCTCCAGGGCATACTGGGACAAAACCATGGAATTACACCCAAAATTACACTCAGGTATTGTCCAGGAACCATCACCTTCAGCCTCTCCAGGGCATACTGGGATAAAACCATGGAATTACAGCAGGGAACACCTCAGGGGGTGGGAACCCTCCAGCTGTGCTCCTCCACCTCAGGTTTCCACCCAGGAACTCTCTGTGCCCTGAGCTGGGATCCATTTGTGGGATCTTTGCCATGGGATCAGCCCCATCACTATAAAGTGATTTTTTGATTAATTGATTTTAGGTTCTGGCTGAGATTTCCCCCCTGTCAAGATTGGATTTAAATGCAGAATTCCAGCTCTTGAACCCCATTTTCCCTCAAGCCTGGCTGATAACAGAGGCAGAGCACTCGGAGTTTTCTCTGGCAAATTGAGAGGGCAAATCAAATTTCTTTGCTAATCTGTCTCAATAAATAAAGCAGTTTATGGGGCCAGCCATGAGTTTGGATAATTGCCTGTCAGAGCCTCCAAATGTAACAAATAAAGCTGGGCACTCTCCTGCTGCAGATGGAACATTCTCCTCCATGTATCCACTTTTTAGTTTAATTTTTGCTACAAATAACTCATTTTTAATTACATTGTTGGCCCCGAGTGGCCACTGTGGGCTCTCAGCAGCAACATTTCCCCTTCCTCCTTTTTTTTAATTCCACCTCAACTCCCCCCAGCCTCCTGCACTGGGAGCTCCTGGAGTTGAATTTTGGTTGGTTTTGGGCTAATTACAGCTTTTTCCTAAGAGACAGCAGAGCTCTGAGGGAGCTGCCTCAGTCCCCGGGGTAAATATTGGATGCTTTATGTGTTTTCATGGAGGAGTTTTTTATTCCTGCTTTTAAGGCACACAATGAGCTGGAAAGGGGAAAGCAAAGCTGTGTTAAAAGGCAGGAAAGTCAGAATTAAAGCTCTCCCTGCCCTAAGTGCTGCTCCTCCAGTCAATAGCTTGGAATATTGGATAAACGTGGGGATGGTTGTGTGGAATCTCCTGGCTCTGATTCCCACCTCAATCCCAGCTGGAAGGGAGCTTTTCCCCCTGATCCAGCCTGGGATGGAGCTCAGGGACACAAAAGGGGCACAAAGCACCCCCAGCCTAAAGCCCCCAGCCCAGGAGAATCCCAGGATTCCAGGAGCAGGGAAAATCCCAGGATTCAGGCTCCAGATTGGACCTTTCCCTAGCACTGAGTCACTTCTAAAGGGAAAAAAAAAAAAAAAAAGAAGAAAAAGGGAATAGTTTGGGTTGTAAATGATGGATTTTTAAGGGTTAACAGAGCTTTCACTCCCATCTCTGGGGCTGCAAAGGGGAGGGGAAGAGCCCCAGGAATTCCAGCAGAACCCCAGGAATTCCAGCAGAGCCCCAGGAATTCCAGAATTCCAGCAGAACCCCAGGAATTCCAGCAGAGCCCCAGGGAATTGCAGCAGAGCCCCAGGGAATTCCAGCAGAACCCCAGGAATTCCAGCAGAGCCCCAGGGAATTCCAGCAGAGCCCCAGGAATTCCAGCAGAGCCCCAGGGAATTCCAGCAGAGCCCCAGGGAATTCCAGCAGAGCCCAGGGAATTCCAGCAGAGCCCCAGGGAATTCCAGCAGAGCCCAGGGAATTCCAGCAGAGCCCCAGGAATTCCAGAATTCCAGCAGAACCCCAGGGAATTCCAGCAGAACCCCAGGGAATTCCAGCAGAGCCCCAGGAATTCCAGCAGAGCCCCAGGGAATTCCAGCAGCTCCCAGGAGCAGCAGGGACTGGCAGTGCAGCAGGAAAACCAACAGCATTTCCCACTCCTGGATTTCCAGAGCCTCAGGGCTGACAGGAGGCAGGGCAGGAGGAGAACTGTTTGTCCAGACTCTGCTCTGCTCCGGGGATTTGGGAATAACCACATGGAAAAACATCCCTGGGTCTGCTCTGTAATTGTCTCCTCAGCCCAGCTCGGATCATGCTGAACAGGCTCTTCTGGGAGCTCCAAAAAAATCCTTAAAAATGAGCAGTAGAACAAAAATTCCTGATTGTTTAATGGGAAGATCTGCAGCAGAGTCCTCTGGAAGCTTCAAAAATGCTTAAAAATGAGCAGTGGGGACAGAAATCCCTGAAGGGCCTGTGCAGCTCCAGGTGTGCTCTCTGTCAATCTGCTGGTCCAGGGGTGGTTCCAGGTTTCCCTGGAAGCCTCAATTCCATGGAATTTGCCCATGCCAGGGCTCTGTGGAAAGGCAATCCCATGGCATTCCAGCCCCCCCAGCACCCAGAAATGCCCAGTTCACCTTGTCAGCAGCTGCCAGGAGATCATCAGCCATCTTGTCCAGGTTTGGGGCCTTCCCGGTGTAAATGAAACACATCATTTCCTTGAACACCTCGGGCTCCACGTCGTTGATCTCAACCCGGTTCTGCAAAGGGAAAAAGGAGATTTTTAGGGTCTGCCAGGGCTGCTCCTGCCCCAAAACCCTTCAGTACCAGAGGGAAATCGCTTACAAGGAGTTGAACTTGAGAGAGAAGGGGAGAAAAGGGGGGAAAGGATGGGGGGAAAGGAGGGGGGGAAACAGGAGGGAAAGGATGGGGGAAAAGGAGGGGGGAAAAGGAAGGGGGAGAAGGAGGGGGGGAAAAAGGAGGGGGGGAAAAAGGAGGGGGGGAAAAAGGAGGGGGGAAAAAGGAGGGGGGAAAAAGGAGGGGGAAAAAGGAGGGGGAAAAAGGAGGGGGAAAAAAGGAGGAGGGGAAAAGGAGGAGGGGAAAAGGAGGGGGGAAAAAGGAAATATGTGGATGGAGTAAGAACAACTCCAAGCTGTATCCCACATTCTCCACTTGTCCCTGTCCCCCCCAGCCTCCTTCCCAAGGGAACAAAGGGACAGCTGATCCCAGACCCCTCTTTCCCTGCTCCCTTCAGGAGCAGAGGTGTTCCTGTGTGAGAGGAGCAGCTGCAGGTGCCAGAGGGGGATCCCAGCAGGGAACATCTGAGCAGGACCTTTCCCTGCTGGGCTGTTCCTCCCCTGAGCAGGACCTTTCCCTGCTGGGTGTCCCATCCTCCCCTGGCAGGACCTTTCCCTGCTGGGTGTCCCATCCTCCCTGAGCAGGACCTTTCCCTGCTGGGTGTCCCATCCTCCCCTGAGCAGGACCTTTCCCTGCTGGGTGTTCCTCCCTCCCCTGAGCAGGACCTTTCCCTGCTGGGTGTCCCATCCTCCCTCTCCTGAGCAGGACCTTTCCCTGCTGGGCTGTTCCTCTCCTGAGCAGGACCTTTCCCTGCTGGGTGTCCCTTCCTCCCCTGGCAGGACCTTTCCCTGCTGGGTGTCCCTTCCTCCCTGAGCAGGACCTTTCCCTGCTGGGCTGTTCCTCCCTCCCCTGGCAGGACCTTTCCCTGCTGGGTGTTTCTCTCTCCCCTGAGCAGGACCTTTCCCTGCTGGGTGTCCCTTCCTCCCCTGAGCAGGACCTTTCCCTGCTGGGTGTCCCATCCTCCCCTGAGCAGGACCTTTCCCTGCTGGGTGCTCCTGCCCTGCTCTCACCTTTTTGCTCTCCTCCATCTCGTGCTCGAACATGGCGCTGAACACCGGGGATCGCGCTGTGGGGGCAATGGGGCACTCTGGGAATGCTGCATCCCCTGGGAAGGGCTGGCTGCCCCTGCAGCACCTCCCCAGCCCCCAGCCCTTCCCACCAGGCACTGCCTGGGGCGATGGCATTCCCAGAGCAGCTGTGCCTGCCCCTGCATCCCTGCAAGTGGCCCAGGCCAGGCTGGATGGGGCTGGGAGCACCCTGGGATTGTGGAAGGTGTCCCTGCCATGGATGAGCTCTGAGCTCCCTCCATCCCAAACCATTCCCTCCCATTCCCTCCATGCCCTCCATTCCAAACCATTCCCCCCATTCTCTCCTATTCCAAACCACTCCCAGTTCCTCCATCTCAAACCATTCCCTCCCATTCCCTCCATTCCCTCACATTCCCTCACATTCCCTCCATCCCAAATCAATCCCTCCATCCCAAAGCACTCCCCCCCATTCCCTCCATACCCCCAATCCCTCCATCCTAAACCATTCCCTCCCACTCTCCCCTGTTCCCTCCATCTCAAACCATTTCTTCACATTCCCTTTATCCCAAACCATCCCCTCCATCCCAAACCATTCCCTCCCTCCCAAACCATTCCCTCCATCCCAAACCACTCCTCCCATTTCCTCCATCCCAAACCATTCCCTCCATCCCAAACCACTCCTCCCATTCCCTCCATCCCAAACTATTCCCCCCATTCCCTCCATCTCAAACCATTTCTTCACATTCCCTCTATCCCAAACCATTCCCTCCATCCCAAACCACTCCTCCCATTCCCTCCATCCCAAACCACTCCCTGCATTCCCTCCATCCCAAACCACTCCTCCCATTCCTTCCATCCCAAACCATTCCCCCCATTCCCTTCATCCCAAACCGCTCCTCCCATTCCCTCCATCCCAAACCACTCCCCCCCATCCCAAACCACTGCCCCCACTCCCCCCATCCCAAACCACTCCCCCCCATCCCAAACCACTCCCCCATCCCCTCCATTCCCCCGGGCAGTCCCACCTGCCAGGATGGCTTTGTGGCCCTTGAACTCCTGGCCGGCCACGCAGAGGCAGCAGTCGGTGAAGCGCGAGTTCTCCCAGAGCCCGCCCAGCTCGTCGGCCAGGCGGCACTCGGGCACCTTGACCATGTTCATGGTGTTCTGGCCCGAGATGTTCACCGAGTCCTGCACCACGCTCACCTGGGGACAGGGACACTGCACTGCCCCGGCCCTGCGGAGCCTCTGCTCCCGGGGCACACCCACAGCCCTCACTTTGCACCGGGGATTGAAAACTGCCCACTCCTAAAGGATCCTCTGCAGAGATCCCTGCACCGGGGTGTCCACCCCAAATCCCAAACCCCACAAGCAGCTCTCCCTCCCAGCCCCACACTGACAGCACCTCCATGCAATCCATGAGAAGGTTTCTGAAGGAAGTGGAACCGGATTTTTGCTCTTTCCTGATTTTTTCCAGACACCACACCTGACCCAGTTTCTCCTTCCATCCTCGTGAAACTCCCCAATCAATAATGCAAGAGCCACCACTCCAGGGGAGATGAGGGACACATAGAGCTCCCAGAGCCCAGCATGGACCCCACAGGGCAGGGAGTGACCCCTCAGTGCCCTCCTGCTTCTCCTCCCAGGAGAGTTTAAATATTCCACAGCACAACTAAACCCCGCTCCAGACCGAGCCCAACAAGCCCCAGGTTCTGTCAGACAGTGAGGGAGATGTGGAGGAGGCAATTCCCAATCCCTGCTCCAAGGTGAGGAATCTCCTCCAGAAGGGCCCCATTGGGAGCCTGTGCAGCACCAGCCCCGTGGTTAAACCCAGGTAAATCACAGCTGCAGCAGAGGCCAATTAGCAAAGCTCGGATTAATTGTGCCCTGCTGCAATCAGGAGTGATGGAGGGGAAGCAGAGGGGAGGCCATTCCCTGGATTTGCTGTCCAGCCCAAGGTAAATTCCAGTTCTGTTCAGGACCAGTGGCCAAGAGAGAGCAAGGACAGCCAGGGAAGCTGGAAGTGAAGGAAAAAGGAAAGGGAAAAGGAAAAAGGAAAGGGAAAAAGGAAAGAGGAAAGGGACAAGGAAAGGGACAAGGAAAGGGACAAGGAAAGGGAAAAGGAAAGGAAAAAGGAAAGGAAAAAGGAAAGGAAAAAGGAAAGGAAAAAGGAAAGGAAAAAGGAAAGGAAAAAGGAAAGGAAAAAGGATCCTAGCCTTGGATGCCAAACTAGATGAGGATTTGTTTCTGCCATGCCAGGCTCTCCTTTCTCCTCCCATTTTGTGCTCAAGGAAGGGCTCCCTCCATCCCTAGGAATTTCTGCTGCTGATCAAACATCCTTGAGGTGTTTGTTCATTTAAACATGTGCATGATTATGATGGCCAAAAGCTGAAAAAAAAACCACCCCAAAAACAACCCAAAACCCTCCCAAAAATCCCAGCTGTCAAAGGACTTTGAAGCCCTTCTTTTATTCCTGAAAACACAGCAAAAGAAAAGACTCCTAGAAAAAAAAGTGCAGGAGATGCAAGGAGAGAACAACTTGTTCTGCTCTCTTCTGGTGAAAAAAAAACCAGCTCCAGGAGGGGGTTTGCAGTTAAAAAGACAATGGGAGTGAGGCAAAAGAAGCTCTGAAGACACTAAATTAGAGTTTCTATTTGCTCATTAAGGTTTTTCAACTTAAATCTCTGGGTTTGGAAATAACTGGCTGCATCTTCGCCTGGAATAGCACAAGTGAAATAATAATGATGTTGTAGAAAAACACAAACACAATGACCAGAAAATGGTGATTACTGCAAAATCCCCTTTTCCTCACATTTTTCTCCTTGCTGGCTGTGCAGACACATTGAAGGAAATAAAGAGAAGCTCTCTTTTATTGAGGAGGGCAGCTCCCAGTGCAGATCCAGGCTGTGATTATCCCAAGCAAGCTCCAAATCAAGGAGCACAAACAGAGGGATGGGAACACCAAAGCACCAGGAAATGATCCTCAAACCTGCCCAATTCCCACCATCATTCCAGGGAAAAGCCAAAAGGCAGAGGGATGAACCAGGAGGGGAAAAAGGCACAGCCAGAGCAGAGAATGCCAGGGACAGAACAGGCAGCAATGATCCTGACCTGGGAGAGGAGATGAGGCCAGCCCTGCCTGGGCTGGGGAGCTCTGTGGGGCTGGGGGAGCTGTGTGGGGCTGGGGGAGCTGTGTGGGGCTGGAGCAGGGCTGGGGGAGCTGTGTGGGGCTGGGGGAGCTCTGTGGGGCTGGAGCAGGGCTCAGGAGCTGTGTGGGGCTGGGGAGCTGTGTGGGGCTGGGGCAGGGCTCAGGAGCTGTGTGGGGCTGGAGCAGGGCTGGGGGAGCTGTGTGGGGCTGGAGCAGGGCTGAGGGAGCTGTGTGGGGCTGTGTGGGGCTCAGGAGCTGTGTGGGGCTCAGGAGCTGTGTGGGGCTGGAGCAGGGCTCAGGAGCTCTGGGGGAGCTGTGTGGGGCTGGAGCAGGGCTCAGGAGCTGTGTGGGGATCAGGAGCTGTGTGGGGCTGGGGAGCTGTGTGGGGCTGGGGCAGGGCTCAGGAGCTGTGTGGGACTGAGGGAGCTGTATGGGGCTGGAGCAGGGCTGGGGGAGCTGTGTGGGGCTGGGGGAGCTGTGTGGGGCTGGAGCAGGGCTCAGGAGCTGTGTGGGGCTCAGGAGCTGTGTGGGGCTGGAGCAGGGCTGAGGGAGCTGTGTGGGGCTGGAGCAGGGCTCACCTCACAGAACAGGGTCAGTTTGTCATCTGGCAGGAGCCCGTTGGCCTCGTCCAGCAGGAAATCTCTCCTGATGAACTTCTTGAAGCCCCAGTCCTTGCCTTGCACGAAGCGATAGGCGCGCTGGCTCTCTGTGGATAGGCCTGGCTTAACCTGGGCCAGGGGCACAGCAAAGCCCAAAGCCTGGCCCAGCTCAGCCCAGGAGGGGTCTCACCCATCCTAGAGGGGTCTCACTCACCCAGAGGGGTCCCACTCACCCATGGCCTTGGTCTCCTCTCCCTTGGCATTGAGGATGGAGAATTTGAACTTGGCCCTGACCTCGCTCTTGGGGCAGCTCACCAGCAGCAGGTACAGGGACAGGTAATCCTTGCTCTCCTCGTCCAGACCCTTGGGGTTCACACGTAAACACCTGCAAAAGGGGGGTTGGGAATGGCAGCAGGTCAGGGATGCCTCCAAAGGAAGGGCACTGTGGGATTTGCACATTTGCACAGCAAACAAGGGGAACACGGGGGCTGAAAGGAGCAGAGCTGGGGTACAGCTGAGAAAAACACCCAGGAATTATGGGCAGCCCACCAAATCCCTAAGGAAAAGAGCAGGGAGAAGGGCTGGAATCACTGAGAAGCCCCCTGGGTACCAATCCTCACAAAAGGAAAGTGAAATAAATAAAATGGAGGCAACGGGCTTGAGGAAGTGCAACAAATACAGAGAAATGGTTGATAAAATGCCACAGGAGGCAACTGCAAGGAACAAGGGATTTCTGGAAGGCTGGTGGTTCTTCAACAAAAAAACTACCAGGGTTAAAAGGAAAAACTCCTCCTGTGTGAAGAAAAGGCAGGAAGAGGCTCTTCCATGACCTGAAACATGACACAGAATCCACCAAGAACAAAAAGCAGAGAGATAATGAACAGCTCCCACACACAGGGACCAAATCCACAGATCCAGATGTTCCAGGGAGGGCTGAGAGCAGAGGGGACAAAGGTGACAGGAACAAAGGCAGGCCAAGGCAAGCACAGCTCTGCCACCCGAAGGAGGGAACTCACACTGTATCCCATGGATACAATTCATCCAGTGGGACTGAAAAGGAAAATTGTGAACCACTCCACAGCAGGATAAAACCAGGAATCAGAGCCCATGGATGCACCAGGACACGGCTCAGAGCAGACACAGGCTCTGAGCAAAGTCCACTCTGAGTTACTGGAAATGATTGAGGCCTCAGGGAAGATAAGGAAGGTTTAGAGGAAAGGGAAAGGCTCCAAATGAGGTCACCCTGAAGAGGCAGCAGCAATGAGAGGACATTGGCCTCATCCCTGTGTCCTCCACGGCCACAAAAAGCTGCCACTCACAGAAAGGGAATTCACAGCAGGAGAAATTCACTTTGGAACCCCATGGAGTATGAGGGGCTGGAACTGGGAGGGTGATTTGGGCTGTGCAGCCTTACCACAGAAATCTGTCCTGAGGGTAAATATTGGTTTGTGTGCAAACACTGCTGAGCCATCGGGGCTCTCAATCTCAGGATTATGATGCTCCCATGGACTCCCCAAAGCCCAGCCCAGCTGGGATGAACCCCTCTCCCTGGGCCTCACCACTTGAGTTTGTCGTTGGCTCCAGAGGAAAAGGTCGAGCTCTTGATGACCTCCCCCATCTCCTCCCGGCAGAAGCTGAAGTTGTTGATGGTCCACATGTAGGAGAACTTCACCACCTTGATCTGGATGGAGACAACAGGAGCTTTGGGTCAGCCCTGCCCATCCCACAGGGACCAGGTGCAGCCCCCCAGCTCTGGGTGGGGGACCTGGAATTGCAGGAATGGCTCCAGGGGCTCCTGCAGGGCACAGGGAGCATCGGCTGCTCCTGTGTGACAGCTGCAGTGTGGGGCTGGTGGAACAGCTGTGTAAATGCTGTGTAACTGCTGTGGAGCTGCTGTGCAACTGCTGTGCAACTGCTGGGATTGCTGTGGAACTGCTGTGTAACTGCTGTGCAGATGCTGTGCAGATGCTGTGCAACTGCTGTGCAACTGCTGGGATTGCTGTGGAACTGCCCTGTGTGCAACTGCTGTGATTGCTCTGTGTGGAACTGCTGTGTGTAACTAGAGTGTGTAACTGCTGTGTGTGACTGATGAGTGTAACTTCAGTGTGTAACTCCACCATGTAAATGCCCTGTGTGTAACTGCAGTGTGTGATTGCTGAGTATAACTGCTGTGTGTGGTTGTTGTGTGTAACTAGTGTGCAACTCCCTTGTGTAAATGCCCTGTGTGTAACTGCAGTGTGTAACTCCCTGTATGTAAATGCAGTGTGTGTAACTCCCTGTGTGTACCTGCACACCCAGCAGGCCCCACAGCCCCCCAGATTCCAGGAACACAGCTCAGGAATGCAGCCCAGGGCAGCTGACCTGTGTGTAACTGCAGTGTGTAACTCCCTGTGTGTAACTGCAGTGTGTAAATGCCCTGTGTGTAACTGCAGTGTGTGTAACTCCCTGTGTGTAAATGCAGTGTGTAACTCCCTGTGTGTAACTCCCTGTGTGTAACTGCAGTGTGCGTAACTCCCTGTGTGTAAATGCAGTGTGTAACTCCCTGTGTGTAACTCCCTGTGTGTAACTGCAGTGTGTGTAACTCCCTGTGTGTAAATGCAGTGTGCAACTCTGTGTGTAACTCCCTGTGTGTAACTGCAGTGTGTGTAACTCCCTGTGTGTAAATGCAGTGTGTAACTCTGTGTGTAACTCCCTGTGTGTAACTGCAGTGTGTAACTCCCTATGTGTAAATGCAGTGTATGTAACTCCCTGTGTGTAACTGCAGTGTGTAACTCCATGTATAACTCCCTGTGTGTAACTGCAGTGTGTAAATGCCCTGTGTGTAACTGCAGTGTGTAACTCCCTGTGTGTAACTGCAGTGTGTAACTCCCTGTGTGGAAATGCAGTGTGTGTAACTCCCTGTGTGTAAATGCAGTGTATGTAACTCCCTGTGTGTACCTGCACACCCAGCAGGCCCCACAGCCCCCCAGAGCCCAGGAACACAGCCATGCTGTGCCGTGCCATGCCGTGCCATGCCGTGCCATGACATGCTGTGCCATGCCATGCCATGCCGTGCCATATCATGCCATGCCATGCCCTGCCATGCCAGCTGACCTGTGTGTAACTGCAGTGTGTAACTCCCTGTGTGTAACTGCAGTGTGTAACTCCCTGTATGTAAATGCAGTGTGTGTAACTCCCTGTGTGTACCTGCACACCCAGCAGGCCCCACAGCCCCCCAGAGCCCAGGAACACAGCCATGCCGTGCCATGCCGTGCCATATCATGCCATGCTGTGCCATGCCATGCCCTGCCCTGCCATGCCATGCCATGCTGTGCCATGCCATGCTGTGCCATGCCATGCCATGCCATGCCCTGCCATGCCAGCTGACCTGTGTGTAGCACCAGCTCTCGGCCACGGGCCCGCTGGACATCTCTGCCGGAGGGGGGGGACTCGGCACCCTGGACATCGCCAGCTTGGAATCGGGCAGGGCACAGGCACGGGGAACGGAGCTCAGGGGCACCTGGGAGAGACAGGAACACCAAAATCAGCGTGGGAATGGGGCTGGACTTCACCTGGAAGGGAAAGGAATCATAGAAATCAGGAACCAGCATGGAAATGGAGCTCAGCTGCACCTGGGGAAAGAGAGGAACACCAAAATCAGCGTGGGAATGGGGCTGGACTTCACCTGGGAGAAGGAGGAACCACAGAAATCAGCGTGGGAATGGGGCTGGACTTCACCTGGAGGGGAAAGGAACCACAGAAATCAGGAGCCAGCATGGAAACAGAGCTCAGCTGCACCTGGGGAAAGAGAGGAACCATAGAAATCCACATGGGAATGGGGCTGGACTTCACCTGGAGGGGAAAGAAACCACAGAAATCAGGAACAAGCATGGAAATGGAGCTCAGCTGCACCTGGGGAAAGAGAGGAACACCAAAATCTGCATTGGAATGGGGCTGGACTTCACCTAGGGGGGAAAGGAACCACAGAAATCAGCAAGACTTCACCTGGGGGGGAAAGGAATCATAGAAATCAGGAACAAGCATGAAAACGGAGCTCAGCTGCACCTGGGGAAAGAGAGGAACCATAGAAATCCACATGGGAATGAGGCTGGACTTCACCTGGGGGGGAAAGGAACCATAGAAATCAGCAGCCAGCATGGAAATAGGGCTGAAATTCACCTGGTGGGGAGAGGAACCCCAGAAATCAGCGTGGGAATTGGAGCTCAGCTGCACTTGGGGGAGAGGAACCCCAGAAATCAGCGTGAGAATGGGAGCTGAACTGGGAGGGTCTCCCTGGGGGGAGAGAGGAACTAACAAAATCAGCAACCAGAATGGGAATGGGAGCTGAACTTCACCTGGGGGAAACAGAGAGAGAGACAGAGACAGAGATGAGCCACCAAAATCAGCAACCAGAATGGGAATGGGAGCTGAACTCCACCTGGGGGAAACAGAGAGAGAGACAGAGACAGAGATGAGCCACCAAAATCAACACCCAGCACAGAAATGGGGGCTCAGCTGCACCTGGGGGCACAGAGAGGCTGCCCCCATCAGAACTGAGGACAAATCAAAGCAGCCCCAGGGGTTCAACCTCCCAGGACACAAATTCCTGTCTCCTCTCTAAACACCTTCACAAGGTGATGTTACACTGGAAGGCTCCATTGAAAGGTTTCCAGCAAACACAAAGCAGCCCAAAGGGCAGCCTGGAGGCCAGGATGGAGGGGTTTGGCACAGGGAAGAGCCTGGCTGAGCCTTCTGCTCATGGCTTTGTGTCCTGCAGCACCTCACACACAACAGGGCCAAGGATCCCTCCAGCAGGAGCAGCAGCCAGGGAAGGCAGGCAGGGATTTTGGGATTTTTGGGATTGGCCACCTGTCTGCACGCTGAGCTACAAGATGGTCAGGGATGGAAAGGCTTCAGCAGGAGGAAATGCAGGGAATGAATAAATCAACCATGAGAGCAGGCTGTGAAACTGGATTTTGTGGTTAAAATTGCAGTAAATTTCGGTGATTTAGTTTGTAACTAACACCTTTAGGCTCGTTGCCACACGAGGTATTCTGATCTCTGAAAATAAAAATTCTATTTAAGAAGAGTTAAAAGGATAGATAAAAAAAAAAGACATAAAATAACTTTGGAACCCCCTGAAACAGTGATTCCATGGCCCTCCACACACCCCTGGCCAGAAGGTGGGAATGAAACCTGCAGCCACAATGGAATTCTCCATTGGCTGGGTCTGCCTGCTCAGGACACCTCAGGTGTCACCGGGTGCCACCTCCCCAGCGGTGCTGGCACCTCTGCACTGGAGCTGGATGGAAAAGCAAGGCAGGCACAGAGCTCTGAGGGAAACATTTGGGAAATAATTCAGACCCCAGGGCTCAGGAGAGGCAGGGACACACGTCAGGCACAGGCAGAAATATCAAAACACAGGAAAGAAAACAGAAAACATTATTTTATGGCCCCCTGTGTACAGGGAGAGTTTGCTACTCCTTGGCTATAAATAACAAACTCCTGGCTCGGGACAGAGCTGGAATCACAGCTCAGAGCAGAGCGATTCTCAGCCCACTCCCAAGCACTTCCAGATGGAGACATTGGATCCCAGGGCAGAGCCAGAGCACCTGGGGAAGCACAGGAAATGTTCCCTTGTCACCCTGGCCTGCCAAAACCCCCTCTGGGCTCCACAGCTCAGCTCTGCCTTCAGCAGGGAAATCCTGGGACCCCACCTGCCACAGGTGGGCACAGAAACCCAACCAACAATCCCAGAACCGACTCCAAAATCACCAGATTTTTGGCCCAAAATTCAGTCATTTTCTGCCTCTCAGGATAAACCAACTCCCTCCTGAGAAACACAGCAGAAATTCCTGGGAATTTCCACTTCCAGCCAGGTTTACCCACAGAAAGGGAACTCAGGGGAGGCTGGGAAGGAAGGAGATTTTTAATTGAGGGGTTCAAAAGCTGAGTGGCTGCTCCTGGGGCCAGCAAAGCATCAAAGAGTGCCTGGGAACAGCGCAGGGAGAGGGAGCAGGACGGGATCATGGAGCAGGAAAACAGGGACGAGGCAGGAAAAGCTCCTTTACTCCCTGCTCCCTTCAAAGGCTCGGGAAGGACAGCAGAAGGTTGGCTTTGGACCAGGAAAAAGGGGAAAAGGGCAGGGAATGGAAGGGCAGGGCCCTGCTGAGACACAGGGGGGCTGTCCCCTCTGAAATCCCAGACAGGGATTTCACCTGGGGAAAAGTCTCTGCCTGACACCACCCAAAATGTCCCTGAATGGCATCAAACTCAATGTTGATACCCTGAGCACTCCAGAGTACTTTCACCAGTGTTACTGACCTTACAAGAGCCCTGATCTCTAAAATGAGCCCATTTTCAGATTAACCTCTGCACCTGTGCTGTGTCTAATTCCGTCCCAGGTGTGCACAAGGCCGCTCTCTGCTGCTGGGAAATGATTTCTGTTATCACAGGTTGGATCAATTTTCAAAGCCCCAGCGTTGCTGTGTTTGATTCACAGCCCGAGTGTGACACCAGACCCAACCTTCAAATGCACAACTTTAACCTTGTGTTTGTGCCCAAAGCCATTTCCAAACCCTAAACCAGAACTTCCCATGAGGATCTGTAACACAGGTGGAGAAAAGCTGAGCTGAGGTCTTAATGTGAAAATTTCAGCCCTATTTTCTCTAAAATCAGCAGATCCTCCTGGGTTTGGCATCCATGGCCAAACCAGCACCTTCCAGATGGGAATGTTTAATCCCTGCCATGATCCCGACTTTATGAACTCTACAGATGCCTAAAAATAAACTTTATAAATTCCACAGATGTCTAAAATTCCCTGGAGCTGCGAGGCCAGCGACACCTCGGATCACAGCAGTGCAAGCCCTGCCTGCAGCCAGAGAATTCCCTCCCAGGAATTCCCCAGAGTTCCCCCAGGCACTGGCCACAGCCGGTGCTTTGGTGCCTTTCCAGCCCTAAAAACATGAAGGGAAAACCCCAAAACAACGCCAGTGCCCCCAGTTCCAGCTCATCCCTGCTCCTCCTCCTCCTCCTCAGCCGTGCACAGCAGCACAGAGACTTCCAGAACCTCTTGTGGAACAGCACAAAAGCCACAGGGATCACCCACAGCTCCTGGCCCTGCACAGGACATCCCAAAATCCCATCCCAGGGCAGCCTTGGGAATGTGTCCATTCCTTGGGGAGCTGTTCCAGTGCCTCACCACCCTCTGGGGGAAGAGCTTTCCCCTAAAATCCACCCTAAATCCCTACAATCCACCCCAAATCCCTCCTGCCACAGCCCTCGGGTGCTGTCCCTGCTCAGCAGAGAGAAGAGCTCAACACTCAATTACCACTCAGATCCTTCCTCCCACAGCAAGCACTGCAGGGACATTCGAAAACACAAAAACAACAACAGAAAGAATCCAGTCTGTTTCCAGCTGAGCCTCTGAACGCCAGCAGCTCCTCTGCCTCCTCGGGGGCACAAACACCTCCTGCCCCATCAGGTGTTTCTGGGCCTGGCCACACCTTTCCATCCCAGGGCTCCCAGCTCCAAGCACAGGCTCCCAGCAGCAGCTGCTGGGCTGAGGATGAAGGAGCAGCTCCCTCACTAGAAGGGTTTTGGCCGTCCCTGTTTGTTTATTTTGGGTTTTCTCCATTTCCCGACAGGTTTGTGCCGGGAGCAGCAAAGCCCAGCAGAGCGAGGCTGAGGAACCAGAGGGATCTGAGGGATCTTACATAACCCTGGAGCCGTGCAGCAGGGCTGGCTGGGGAGCAGGGATCCCACAGAATCCCCTGCGATTCCCAGCCTGGAGCTCCCCCAGCACAGCAGCAGCTCAGGGAGCAGCAGCACTCGCAGCTCCCTGCAGGGTCACCCTGGCATGGGATGGTCCCAGGTGGGCAGAGTGGGCAGCAAACCCCACTGGGCACTGCCAGGAGCCAGGCTGGGACGTGCCAGGCACAACAATCCCAGCCAGGAGAGGCTCAGGGCACTCCCAGATTAACCCCGGTGCAAACTGGGCCAGGAGCTGCTCAGGTAACTGGTTTAACATTGAGCAGGGACATGGGCAGCACTGGTGCCTCCTCCACAGGAAACCAGCAGGAAACTGGAGAAATGATGGCACAAAAATCGTGGGTTTTTTAAGCACTTCGGTGTGGGCTGGGCTGGCAGTGATGCCCTCACTTTAACCCCACTCCCTGACCTGTGTTTGTGCCCAAACCCCCGGGATTTTGGGGAGAAAAAGGGTGGTTTTATAACAGGAACTCCACTCCAGCGAATCAGGCTGTCACAAATGTGGCAGCAGTTTCCATTTGACGGGCACAGTTCTGTGCCACTGTCCCCTGCTGCTGGAGGGACAGGATCACAGCCTCCGGGCATTCTGCTGCTGGGCTGTCCTGAGCTCAACCCTACCCATAACAAAGTAACAAAAAAAGGAAAAAAAAAAAATCTGTTTTTTTCTTCAGGTTGCAACAAAACGAGGGAGAAAATGACACCAAGTCGTTGTGGGCAGCTGGTTGGAAAATGTCACTGAAAGAGAAATCAGGCGGATGTTTTACTGAAATAATTCAGGGTTTAGAGTTCTGCTTTATAAAGCATAAATAAGTGTCATTCCTCAAACTCTCACAGGGCTTCACAACAAGCCACCACTTAGAACTCCAAAGGCAAAGTGGATAAAAGAGGAAATGAGGGAAAAGTGTTTCTTTTCCTTATGTCAAGAGGATGCTGTAGAACCACAACACGAACACATTCAGCCATGCTGAGTTGGAGAGAGCTGACAGCCGATCTCATCACACCTGAGATCTTCCTGCCCCTCGAAGAACTCCTGTCAGACCCAGACAATCCCATCTCCCACTCCAGGCGCTCTGTTTTCCCTTTGCAGCACCAGGAATGCGGACGATGCTCGGCAGCAGCAGCGGCAGCGCTCCAGGATGGCCCCAGCTCCCCGGGAAGGGGAATTATTTCCCTTTCCACACTGCAGGATGATGCACCATTTCCTCCAAACAGCACCACAGGCCCGACACTCGGCCGGGGAGCAGAGCCGCGATCCCGGCTCGCATTCCCAGCGATCCCAGCTTGGCTCCTGCCTCGGGGACGGGCTCACACCGTGGCCAGGCCACAACCTGTCACCCCTGAGCGCTGATGCTGCTGCTCCTCATCGCAGCGCTCCCACTCCGGCCCGCTCCTCTCTTTCCCACTCGTGCTCCCTCAGCCGGCTCCAGGCTCCCCATGGCCCCTGTCCCCCAGCCTGGCGATCTCCAGGAATCCCCGCTCCAGGTTTTTCCCCAACTTTTCCCCGCCGCCCGCCCCCCTCGGTCCCTCAGGCCCTGCGCTCCCCCCCCCCCCTTACAACTCCTTCCCCTCCGCTCTCACCTCGCGGCCCGAGGAGCGGCCCCGCCGGCGGTGCGGCGCTGCTGGGAGGCCGGAGGGAGGCGGGGAGCGGTGGCCGGGCAGGTGCGGTGTGTGGGGACGGCCCCGGACCCCGCAGCCCCCTCAGGAGACCACCAGCAGCTAGGGATCACTATTTGGCAGCATGTCCTCCCGGGCCGGTCTCCGCCGAGCGCGACCGGGGGATCACTATTGCGCAGGTGCCCGCAGCAGCTCAGCGCGCATGCGCGCGGTGCCGGGGCGGCGGGGGGGGCCGGGATATGGCGGTGCCCTGCGCTCCCCTCACGGCTGCGCACGCGCACTGCGGGACTGACGCCGCCGGCCACGCCCACCACCTTTTATAGCCGTGCACCCGTCGCGCGAGACCGCTCCCCCCGCCGCGAGCACGCGCGGCCGGGTCGGTTCTTGCGCATGCGCTGTGTCTGAGACCCCTCTTTGTGGCAGGTCCCGTCCCTCCTGCGCTTTCACGCTGAGATCACTTTGTGGCAGGCGTGTCCTGGCGGCTCTGCCCCTCTGGTCCCCTCTGATGAACGCTCGTCTGGCAGCGCCGCGCAGCGTGCGCCCTGTGCCTCGCTGGCCCCACTGTTCCCGTTCGGCACCGGCTGCTGCTGTCGCAGTGCCGTTCCACCGCGGGGTCGGCGCGGGCGGCGCTCTCGCTGCCCACATGTCCGCCACACACGGCCCCCGCAGGCGGCACCGCCTTTCCGCTGTTCCTGGGGAGGTTTCTGGGCGTGCCATCGCCCTTTTCCTCACGGCTCCGTGAGGAGACACCTGCCTGAGGGAATGGCGGGAGCCATCTCCCCTCACGGCTCCGTGAGGAGACACCTGCCTGAGGGAATGGCGGGAGCCATCTCTCCTTCCCTCACGGCTTCGTGAGGAGACACCTGTCTGAGGGAATGGCGGATGCCATCTCCCCTCACGGCTCTGTGAGGGAACACCTGCCTCAGGGAATGGCGGGAGCCATCTCTCCTTCCCTCACGGCTCCATGAGGGGACACCTGTCTGAGGGGATGGCGGGTGCCATCTCCCCTCACGGCTCTGTGAGGGAACACCTGCCTCAGGGAATGGCGGCTGCCATCTCCCCTCACATCTCCATGAGGGGACACCTGCCTGAGGAAATGGTGGGAGCCGTTTCCCCTCATGGCTCTATTACAGTACACCTGCCTGAGGGAATGGCAGGAGCCATTCTCTCCTTCCCTCACGGCTCCATGAGGGGACACCTGGCCGAGGGAATGGCGGGAACCATCTCTCCCCTCACGGCTCCATGAGGGTCTGTCTGCCCAAGGAAATGGCGGTTGCTGTTTCCCTTCACAGCTCTGTGAGGAAGTGTTACCAAAATCCTCCAAAAATATCATGAAAAATAAGACTCCACCCATTTTTCAGTGTTATCGAGTCAGGCCTTGCTTTCTTCTTGGCCCAGGCTGTGCGTGGCTGACAAAGTTGCTCCACACCCATGCTGATACAAAACTTTTTAACTTATTTCTACATTTTAAGCAAATGAAGCAATTAATTAGTTGCTATGGCTCTTCTCTGCTACTTTGTGGTGGTTTGTAACCAGTGAAGCAAAGATGTCATTGTTACCAGTCCTTAATTACCTGAACGTTTGTGAGAAGTTTATCCAGAGCAGCCTTCCCCTCCTCACTTCCAGCCTCAGGGTGAATTAATTCCACTACACACAAAGCACCCCAAGAACCGAATTACTCAGGTTCCACAGCACAGCCACGCTTATTGAAATGGGAAATGCAAAATATTTTTGTCTTCTCTCTCCTTCTGCCAGGTGAGAAATGCTGGTCTGGGCCAGGGGCTGCCACGTCCACCCACGGCTGGCTCCTGGATTATTGGGAATGTTTGTCCTCTGCAGTGTCCCAGGTTTTCCTGGCAAGCGAATCCTCCTCTGAGCAATCCTCGGGTCCTGCTGCATTCCTTCGTGTCCCCAAGTGCTGCCCGTGGTGACAGAGCAGCAGGTGATGCTGCGCTGATGAAGGGATGGCTCTGTGAGGTGCAGGGCTGGTGTTTGCATTCCCGTGCTGGCCGCACGCTTCTCCTGGAAACCGCCTTTCATCCCTCTTCCATTCCCGTTTATATTCCCACCTAAGCTGCGGATTTTTAGCAGTGCGTTTCTCCTCTCAGAGCTGGAGTGGCAGAGGAAATTACAGCACCAGTTTCACAGACAACAAAGAGATTCCCCCCTCCTCCCTGGCAGCCTCTCTGTAACCAGAACAAACAGAAATTCTACTTTAATCCGGCACTGGCCAAGTGTCACTCTGCAGTGGGGAATTCAAGTTCCTTTTCAGGTTCTCCTGATCAAAATTCTCTTGTTCCCAGGAAGTGAAAAATTAAATTGGGCACCTGTGGAAACGGAGGTGGAATTTCACCTCTCCTCCCTTTGCTAAAGTTATTTAGGCTCAGCTCTGTCCCCCTTGGTGGCTGGGAGAAGAGAATTATTGTCACTTCTTCGTGCCTGGGACGTGATTCTGTGATAAATAAACAATTCCAGGTGCTTAAACCTTGGCTGTTGGGATGGGGATTTTGGTGTGTGTGAAGCGAGAGCTCTGAATTCCCGGCTCTAGGGACACTTCCCACCTGGATGGCAGCAGGCAGGTGGCATTTCCCTGTGACAAGGGACACCAAACGCTGCAGTACCCCCGGGTCTGGAGGTGTCACCCTCTCCCTTTGATTTCCACGGGAAGCTGATTAAACCGACGGCTCTGACAGGAGCTGTGTGCAAGAATTTTAACTAGCTGCTGCTTTTTAATATTCACTTCCTCTTCGGGTTTAATTATTTTGTTCCTGCGTTTTCCCTTTCAATTTACTAAAACTCCAGAAATGTAATTAGGGAGAGGCTGAGCTGCAGAGAGCTGCCAGTGATGAAACGGAGCAGCCCAGCCTCCAGCGCGGGCTGCAGGACAGGATTCCAATCATTATCCCCTTATCCAGGAAGGATCTGCGGCACGGCGGGATCAGAGCTGTTGAGAATGCAGCACTAATTAAACTCCCCTATCAGGAGAGGATGAAAACGCAGTTATTTCATTATTTCCTGGATTTGCCAGCTCTCTTACGAACCCAAACAAACCCGCTGCAAACAAAGCCCGGCTCAATCACGGGGGAGACTTAATGAGGCTTTAATTTGTGCAGCACTCACGGAGCCAGTGCGAGGTGCTGCTCCCCTCTGCCCGTGCCAGGGGCACCTGTGGCGCCCATTTCCCATCTGGAGAGCACCAGGAACGCCGTGCCACAGATTGCCACGGAACCTCGGCCAGCTCTGGGGACGTGCTTGCTTTGTGCGCGGTTTAAATCATTAAACAACGTGCGTGCCGCAGGCTGCGATGGTTTCCTTGTGAAATGGTCATTTTTTTTTCGGTAACAGCCAATTAGGAATCCGTTCTCTCCCGCTGGTGCCGGGTGTTTCCATCCCTCGCAGATCTCCTGCTCGCCCCAGCCCCTCTGGAGGTTTCTCCTGTCACAGCAGCCCCGGCTCTGTCACCTCGGTGTGCCCCAGGGGACGCTCGGGGGCCGGGGACAGGCGGAGTTGCTGGATCCTGCAATCCCTGAACCGTGGAGGGCTGAGCATCCTCCCGGGAAGGGGAATGGAGAGCCTGGGTTTTTTTGTATTTTTTTAAATTTGTATTTGCTGCAGTCATTCTCCTCCGGGCGGGATCCACAGTGGAACAGCAAAACCCGAGCCCAGCAGTGCCAGGTTCCCTTCCCTGTGGATCAACAGGGCAGGAGGGGAAGGGAAATATCCCCACCTTGCACAGCTCCTCCGGTGGAGAGAGGCTAAGCAGTTATTTTCGTGTGTAAATAAAATATCGGTGTCTCTTACAGAAATACATCAAATATTGATGGCTTTTATCTATGTGTAGAATTGGCTCCTTCCAGGTTCAATCCAGAGGGGTGCAGGATTTTCCTTCAGGTGGATTTTCCTTCCCTGGGAGGGGCTGGGATGGAATTCCCAGAGCAGCTGTGGCTGCCCCTGGATCCCTGGGAGTGTCCCAGGCCAGGCTGGACACACTGGGACAGTGGGAGGTGGCCCTGGATGGAACTGGATGAGCTTTGAGCTCCTCCCATCCCAAACCCACTCTGGAACTGTGTGATGGAAGCACACAAACCCCAAACCAGGACAGTCCAGCGCAGCCCTAAATTCATGGCAAACCCACAGGGACCAGCCCTTCCACGAGGGAATTCCTGCTGCTCTGCAGGGCCAGTTCCCTCTCCAACCATCCCCAGTTCCCTGCTCTGAACGTTTCCCACCCAGATTTCCTTCCCAAACGCCACCAGAAACCTTCCCTCAGTCCTCGCTGCCATGATTAAAAGCCACTTTTGTTTGGGAGAAAACAAACACCACTTAAAACAAACCCTGCCCTGGAGGTTTCACTCGCAGGGAAGCTGCTGGCTTGCTATTTTTACCTGGATTCGAGAGGCATCAAAGCTGATTTTGGAGGAGAGGAGGAATTCAGCCCTCAAATTGACAACGGTGAGCGAGCAGCTCCCCCAGCCCCGCGCGGGCTTTGGTGCTCGTTAGCAGCGGCTCCTGATGAGGCTGCTCTTGTTTTCCAGGCTGCTTTTGATCCCACACTCATTAAAACCTGATCCTGCTGTGGGATTGCTTCCCCCTCCCCAAACCTCGGCACCTGCAGGGAGGGGGGGCCTGAGCATTGTCCCCAAATCCCCCAAATTCATCCCCAGGCAGTTTCCCCCCTCAAACAGGAGCTCGTCCTCGGGGAGCACAGCCTCCAGCCCAGCTCCCTCCCAGCCCAAACCATTCCAGGATTTTGTTTTCCCAGCCACGCTCACCACAAAACAAAATTAACCAGCGAGGGGTTTATATTGCCTTGGAATATTCAGCGTTTGGGATATTCCGAGCAGAGTTTTCTGCTGCCCACAGGGAGAGGCCTCTGCTCCTGCCCCAGGGCTGCCTCCAGGTCCCTCCTGGGGGCTCCAGACTGGGAGTTCATGAAGGGAAAATCCCAATATTTCATTCAATGTGGGGACAATTAAACCAAACCTGCAGGGAAGCAAATCATTAAATCATCAAATCATTCACCAGCCTGGAAACCTTTCCTTGCTGTCCCCAAAGCATCCTTGAGGTGTTTCAAAGGAACACCAAGATCCAGAGGGAATAACAACAATTCCTTGTCCACCTTTACTCTCCTGTGACCAGAAAATCATCCCTTACAGGATTATCTCCATCCCTATTAAACATCCAAAATTTCAGTCCCCTCTCCAAACATTTGGCTTTTTTTTTTGGTTTTTTTTTTTTTTGTTTTTTTTTTTTTCCTGAGCCATCTGCTGCTGGAGCTGCTGGAGCTGCAGGAGGAGCAGCGGGGATGAAAGGAGAGGGAGCGGAGCTGCCAAATTCCCCCTGTGGGAGCCGGGCTCAGCTCCTCAATCCCACCCTCCCCTTCCCGGCCCGGCTCCGATCGCTCTCCAGGGAGAGAGATCCCCATGAGAATCCCAGCAGGAATGGGGCCCAGGCAGAATTCCAGTGGGAATGATCCCAAAGCAGAATCCCAGTGGGAATGGTTCCCAGGCAGAATCCCAGTGGGAATTATCCCAAAGCAGAATTCCAGTGGGAATGGGCCCTAAGCAGAATCCCAGAGGGAATGGGCCCCAGGCAGAATCCTGGTGGGAATGATCCCAAAGCAGAATCCCAGAGGGAATGGGCCCCAAGAAGAATCCCTGTTCCCAAAGCAGAATCCCAGCAGGAATGGGCCCCAAGCAGAATCCCTGTTCCCAAAGCAGAATCCCAATGGGAATGATCCCAAAGCAGAATCCCAGTGGGAATGGGCCCCAGGCAGAATTCCAGCAGGAATGATCCCAAAGCAGAATCCCAATGGGAATGGTCCCTAAGCAGAATCCCAGCAGGAATGATCCCCAAGCAGAATCCCACAGAATCCCAGTGGGAATGATCCCCCAGCAGAATCCCAATGGGAATGATCCCCAAGCACAATCCCAGCGGGAATGCTCCCCAGGCCAGGAGGAGCAGGGCAGGATTTCAGCTCCCAGCCCGGCTCCAGGGGGCTCTGCTGGATTAAACACAATAAAAACGGGGATAAACCTGGAGAAAAGCAGGATTTGCAGCTGGGTTTGACTCCAGCAGCACGGCTCGAGCAGGGGTGGCACAGGAGCCGCTTTTTGCTGGGTTTTTTGTTGGCTTTCTCCCGGTGTTGGTTGGGAATGGTTAAAGCAGAGTTCCCCCTGCCGGTAACTGCGGCCGGAGTGGCTGAAATTGGGATCTGAAGCCAACAAAAGCCGGGAAGGAGGAAAACTGGGATGGGTTCAGAGCTGCTCATCCCGGCCTGAGCCATCTGTGCCCACCTGAGGCACCCAGAAAATTCCACTCCTGCCCTTGGGGAGCAACCCCCGGAATTCCCTGCGGGAATTCCCTGCCCAGCCAGGCCTGCCCAGAACATTCCAGAGCCTCTCTCCTGCCCCAGAATTCCTGCTGGGAAAGAGCTCCTGATCCCACAGCTGCACAGGCAGAGGGAGCTCCCAGGGCTGAAAAACCCCCAAATCTTTGATTTCCCTGGATTTGCATCCCACGAGCTGGAGAAGGTCTGCTCCAAGGTGGGGTTGAGCCAGGGCAGGTGAAGCCCAGAGAGCTGTGGGGAGCCTGGGCACTGGGGTTTGTCCCTTGGGTGCACTTACACTGGGAACCACAGAATGGTTGGGGCTGGAAGGGACCTTAAATCCCACCCAGTCCCACCCTGGGACAGCTCCCGGGATCCCAGGGCTGGATGGGGCTCCCTTGGTCACTTCCTGCAGGGAATAAACCCAACAGGCCTTGGCAGCAGGAATTAAAATCCCTTTTGCCCTTCCCTGGATGCTCTGGCAGCACTTGGTGCATCCCTGGCCCTTCCCTGGGAACAGGAGGAGGTTCCTGATGTTTCCCCCCAATCCAAGCCCTGCCTTGGGATAGGAAAAAGGAGCAAAAGGAGCAGAGCCCAAATCCCACAGAACAGACTCGTCCCTCTCCCAAAGTTCCTTGGAGAAGAAGAAGAAGAAGCAGCAGAGGATGGAAATTGCTTGAATCCCACCCTGTTCCTTTGGGATTTATTCCAAGGGACAGCTGGATCCAGGCAGGAACATCCCAAAGGCTCTCCAGGAGCTGCTCTGGGAATTCCTGCTTGGGCATCCCAGGGGATGGGAGAGGAGCTGCCCCGAATTTGGGGAATTCTCATTTCCTGAGGCACGTTCAGGATTTCCCTGCTGGCTCATCCCAGTAGAAGAAAATTCAAGGGGCTGCTCTGACCCTCTGGAAAACCCCACAGCAGGAAGGGGCTGCGTCCAATTGAAATTCTTTAATCCCAGAATCACCCCAAAGGACTGGGATCATTCCTCTCCCACCCTGGAGAGCAAAGCTGGGTCCCCCCCCAAATCAGCCAAATCCCCAACAAAAGTCCTGGAGGAGCAGCCATAGTCTGGTTTTCTTTAATAAAGATAGGAAGGATTTGTGTTTTCCTGTTAAGGCAAGGATCTGCTGCTGCTGCTCGGCTCAGGGGGCAGCTCTGATTACACAAAAAAAAAGCAAAATTACACCTCAAACTAAAGGATTACATTTTAGAGACCATTTGAAATTAAAAAACCAAACCAAACTCAACCCAAAAATAAATTCCACACGGTTTCCTTCTGATTCCCTGTCCTGAGTCCAGTTCCACACCAGATTCTGAGGTACAAGACAATAAATTAAAAGTTCATTCCAACTGCGGGATCGCCCGATCGACCTCAATGCGACGTTTTCTTCACCCCCTTCCCGAATTTGGCATCGAGCCCAAGGCCTGGCAGGAAACAAAACACCAGGTTTGAGTTCTTCAAACCAGCAGGGAGATGGGAATTTGGGGAAAAAAAAATCAGCTGAACATCCCCAAATTTACCCATGGAACGAGCTGGGGAGAAGGGACCGAATCGCACTGCAGGTCCCACACTCCCTGCAGAGGCTCCCGTGGGTTTGGGGAGCTCCCAGGGCAGGGATCCCATGGATTTTGGCCCCCATACTCACCCAGGAACACCAGGACGGTGCCCACCCACTGCATGGGGCTGATGGGGTTGGCAAAGAGCACCACGGAGGCCAGGATGGTGAAGAACTTGCGGGTGGTGGTGATGATGGAGCAGGTCAGGGGCCCGAAGTACACCACGGTCATGAAGATGAAACTCTGCCCCGCCAGAACAGAGCCCCTGTCACTGGCACTGCCAGGACAGGCAGCCAGGGGCAAATCCCAAAGGATCTCCCTTCAAATCCTGGGTTGAAGGGGGTTTGTGGCATCCTGGGATGGGCTGGAGGGGCCTTGGAGCTCATCCAGAGACGCCTTCCCCTATCCCAGGGGTGCTGCAGCATGGCCTGGGATGAGGCAGCCACAGCTTCCCTGGGAATTCCATCCCAGCCCCTGCCAGGGAAGCAAAGCCCACCCAAAATCCCTGATCCCTGACCTGGCCCAGGGCGCTGGTGAGGCCGAAGAGGAGGATGTTGGAGATGATGCTGGGATAACGCTCCATGAAACTCAGGAACTCCCAGAGCTCCCCCGTGAACAGGATCCCTGGAAAACAGCCAGGAGGAGCAGCCTGGATGGGGATCCCACCCTCGTGGGGTCAGGCAGGGCTCAGAACCCCCAAAGCAGGCAGTGAACCCCACAAACTCCAGCAGGAAACACCAGCAGCAGAAGCAATCGCCCTCCTGGTTAATTAGTGAAAGGAAGATCATTAACTGGGATCAAATTCCAACAGAACAATCCCCAGCAATTAATCAGGAGTGCTAATCCTGGAATGGCTTGGGCTGGAAGGGACCTTAAAGCTGCTCCAGTGCCAGGGGCAGCTCCCAGCCCTCCTGGGCTCCACTTTGTGCTCCCAAGCTGGAGCAGGAGCTGCAGGAGAGCCCAGCGAGGGACAGGGCTGGGCCACGAGCAAAACCCCAAAAATCCCCAACAAAACCAAGCCCCAGAGGGCTCCAGGCCAGGCAGGGCCCAGGTCCAGCCCTGGTTCCTCACCTGCCCCCAGGAACAGCGTGGACCAGAGGTTGACGTTGAGCATCATGTGGTTGGAGCCCGTCTGGTAGTGAGCCCTCATGTGGTCCTGGGACACCCCCGTGAGCCCGTCCAGGGTCAGCGACAGCAGCTGGGCACCCACAGACAGACAGGGCACAGAGAGGGGATGGACAGACAGACAGGGGACACCATCAGGCCCTGGTCCTTGTCCCCAGGGCAAATGGCAATTCCCCTTGCACAGCAGTTACCAACAGGGATTGGCAGGGGGGCTGGAGGGTGCAGGGCACAGGAGGCTCCTCTCTGCACACCTGGGCTGCTGCAGCCCCAAGGCACACCTGGGAGGCCAGGGTGTATCCTGGGGTAAATCCTGGGGAAAATCCCACATGGGAGCCTGGGGTAAATCCTGGGGAAAATCCCACATGGGAGCCTGGGGCAAATCCCACATGGGAGTTTGGGTTTATCCTGGGGTAAATCCTGGGGAAAATCCCACACGGGAGTTTGGGTTTATCCTGGGGTAAATCCCACCTGGGAGTTTGGGTTTATCCTGGGGTAAATCCTGGGGAAAATCCCACATGGGAGTTTGGGTGTATCCTGGGGTAAATCCCACCTGGGAGGCCAGGGTGTACCCCAGGGTAAATCCTGGGGCAAATCCCACATGGGAGCCTGGGGCAAATCCCACATGGGAGTTTGGGTTTATCCTGGGGTAAATCCTGGGGAAAATCCCACACGGGAGTTTGGGTTTATCCTGGGGTAAATCCCACCTGGGAGCCTGGGGTAAATCCTGGGGCAAATCCCACCTGGAAGCCTGGAATTTATCCCAGGTGGGGGTAAATCCCACCTGGGAGCCCAGGTGTATCCTGGGGCAAATCTCACCTGGGAACTTGGGTTTATCCCAGGTGCAAATCCCACCTGGGAGCCTGGAATTTATCCAAGGAGTAAATCCCACCTGAACCCCTGGAATTTATCCCAGGTGAGGGGCAAATCCCACCCGAGAGCCCAGGCTTTATCCCAGGTGAGGGTAAATCCCACCTGAGGGTTTATCCCAGGAGTAAATCCCACCCAAGAGCCTGGGGTGTATCCCAGGTGGTAAATCCCCCCTGAAACCCTGCAATTTATCCCAGATGAGGAGTAAATCCCAGGATTTCTTGCAGGAATAAACCCCACCTGAGGCCCCAGGGCTCCTCCCAGGTGCCACCCCACAAGTCCCAGCCCTGTGGGGTCCCTGCACTCACCAGGAGCAGCTCCCCGTAGCCAAAGACGTGCTCGGTGTCCCCTGTCCCTTTTTTGGGCTTGTAGAGGAACAGGGCCACCCCTGCCACGATGAGCAGCACGCACAGGTACTTGGCTGGGGGGTACCTCTTCCGCAGCACGGTCACCCCCAGCAGCATCACTGGGAAAACAGAGGTCAGAAACTGCCCCTAAATCCACCCAAAGGAATTAAACCCCCTAAAAATCACCCCCAGCAGCATCACTGGGAAAAGGGACATCAAAAACTGCCCCTAAATCCACTCAGAGGAATTAAATCCCCCAAAAAAATCACCCCCAGGAGCATCACTTGGAAAAGAGAGGTCAGAAACTGCCCTAAAATCCACTCAGAGGAATTAAATCCTTAAAAAATCACCCCCAGGAGCAACACTGGGAAAAGAGGGGTCAGAAACTGCCCTAAATTCACTCAGAGGAATTAAATCCTTAAAAAAATCACCCCCAGCAGCATCACTGGCAAAAGAGAGGTCAGAAACTGCCCCAAAATCCACTCAGAGTAATTAAACCCCTAAAAATTCACCCCCAGCAGCATCACTGGTAAAAGAGAGGTCAAAAACTGCCCTAAATCCACTCAGAGGAATTAAGCCCTTAAAAAATCACCCCCAAGAGCACCACTAGGAAAAGGGACATCAAAAACTGGCCTAAATCCACCCACAGGAATTAAACCCCCTAAAAATCACCCCCAGGAGCATCACTAGGAAAAGGGGGGTCAGAAACTGCCCCAAAATCCACTCAGAGGAATTAAAGCCCTACAAAGTCATTCCCAAATCATGGCTGGGGAGACAGAGTGTCACCAACTGATCCCAAAGCCCTCCCTGGAATCCCAGCCCAGCCCCAGCTGGCTCTGCCAGGGAGGCCCAGAAATCACAAACCTCCCCAAAAATGGGCAATTCTCTTACCTGGGATGGGTTTGCAGGATTTGCCCAGGACCTGGGAAAGGAAAAGGGGCATTAATGATCCACACCCCAAAGTGAGACCCCAAAGTGAGACCCCTGGGGCAGCTGAGCCTCAGCAAGGAGAGCTCAGCCCTTGCCCCAGAGGGGGTGACACCAGTTCCCTGGCAGGTGACAGTGCCACCATTTCTGGGCAGTTCTGTCCCTTCTCAGAGCCCTCCCTGCACCCCCAGCAGGGACCGGGACACAAAAGTGACACCAGGAAAATGGCAGGGTCAGGGTCACAGCCAGGGTCAGGGTCACAGCCAGGGTCCCCTTGGTGTGGGGTAGCTGTGTCCCCATGTCCCCTCTGTCCCCGTGCCCACCTGGGTGGGGTAGCTGTGTCCCTGTGTCCCCTGTCCCATACCTGTGTGGGGTACCTGTGTCCCAGCCCTGTCCCCATGTCCCCGTGTCCCGTACCTGTGTGGGGCAGCTGTATCCCAGCCCTGTCCCCATGTCCCCTGTCCCATACATGTGTGGGGTACCTGTGTCCCAGCCCTGTCCCCATGTCCCATACCTGTGTAGGGTACCTGTGTCCTGCCCTGTCCCCATGTCCCCTGTCCCGTACCTGTGTGGGGTACCTGTGTCCCAGCCCTGTCCCCATGTCCCCATGTCCCGTACCTGTGTAGGGTACCTGTGTCCTGCCCTGTCCCCATGTCCCCTGTCCTGTACCTGTGTGGGGTAGCTGTGTCCCAGCCCTGTCCCTGTGTCCCCATGCCCCATACCTGTGTGGGGTAGCTGTGTCCCAGCCCTATCCCCATGTCCCCGTGTCCCGTACCTGTATCCCAGCCCTGTCCCCATGTCCCCGTGTCCCGTACCTGTGTGGGGTACCTGTATCCCCGTGTCCCATACCTGTGTGGGGTACCTGTGTCCCCGTGTCCCGTACCTGTGTGGGGCAGCTGTGTCCCAGCCCTGTCCCCTGTCCCGTACCTGTGTGGGGTAGCTGACGAACTGCAGGGCGGAGTTGCTGGACACCATGGCGCCCAGGTAGGACAGCGAGCAGGCCCCGTACAGCCAGCCCCGCGTGCGGTCCGGCCGTGCTGCATCCACGAAACGGATCACTGCGGGGACAGGGACGGGGACAGGGACAGCTCAGGAGCGGCCCCGGCCCCGCCACAACCGGCCCGGGGCTCCCGGGGGTGCCGCACTTACGGAGCTTGGCGAAGGCGGCGTTGATCACGCACTGGATGAACACCAGGGTCAGCGCGTACTTGAACTTCTCCTGCTTCGCGCCCTCCCCGTAGCGGCCCCGGGTGCTGCGGGACGGACAGCGGGACACCGGTGACACCGGGACCGGCACCGGTGACACCGGGATAGAGCAGGACACCAGTGACATCGGGGCACAGCGGGACACCGGTGACAGAGTGGGACCGGTACCGGTGACACAGGGGAGAGAACCCACGGCACGGGAAGGAGCGGCGCGCCCTCGCCGGTGTCCCCGTCCCGTGTCCCCGCAGCCCCGTTACTCCGCAGCCCCTCCCGCCCCGTGTCCCCGCAGCCCCAAACCCCCGTCCCGTGCCTCCCTCCCCGCCCCGTGTCCCCCGGCCCCGCTCCGCCCCGGTGTCCCGGTGTGGCTCACATGCTCTCCTGCAGGATGCCGTAGTAGAAGTAGCAGGCGAACACGCCGAGGAAGCAGACGGGCAGGCGGAGGCGCTCGGGCAGCCCCGCGGCCGCGCTCGCTCCCATGGTGGCGGCGGGGCCGCTCAGCGCGGGCGGCACCTCCAGCACCACATCCCGCGGCGCCCCGGGCGGCCTCATCGGCCCCGCCGCGCCCGCTCCGCCCCGGGCCGCCCCGCGCGCTGCCGGACCCGCCGCGGGGGGAAAGGCGGGCGGGGCGCGCTGGGAACAGCGCAGAACCGGGCGGGAGCTGCACACCGAGATCTCCGAACCCTCTCCGGGGCTGCGCCCGCCGCGGTTCGGCCGCGATGGGACCGGCGGTGTGCGGGGCGGCTCAGGCAGTATCGAGGACAGCCCAGCCTTAGGGGTCTTCGCGGTGCATGGCGCGCGCAGGCGCGCCACCCGATGTGGAGAGCGGCGATTGGCTGTGCTGAGGGGGCGGGGTACAGGAACAGGCTCTGATTGGTGATCTCGGAGAGAGGCTCCGCCTACTTTGTGCGACACCGAGCGGGGCCTTCTGGGGTCCTTCCGCCGGCCCCGACCCGGTTCGAACTCGGCGGGGCGGAGGTGCCGGCTTGCGGCCGGGATCGGTTCTACCCTTCCCAAGGCCCCGCTGCTCCGAGCCGCGCCTCTGAGAGGTTCCCGGGCTCGGTAGGGCCGGGGAGCAGCGAGTCACGAAAGCACTTTGGCGAGGGAGGGACGAACCCCCGCCATGGCACTTTGTCCTTCACAGTTCCTCTCATCCTTACGGGAATTCCAACACAATTCACAATCCCCGGGCCACACATCCCACCTCCAGGGCACCACTTCCGGCAGAATCCACGGAGGAGCTGCCAGTGCTGCAATTCTCGAGGCTTCACGCCACGAGGGAGCTCTGGGAGCTCCTCCGCCTCAGTTCGGCGCTGCCCACACTCAACACGGCGGCCTCGGTAACGGACGCGCTGCGCCCCGCCGGCCTCGTGCCCTCATCAAAGATGGCGCCCGCTAACCCAATCAAAGATGGCGGCGCGCGGCTTCAGTGTCGGCGGCGCCTGCCCGGCTCCAAGATGGCGCGCGGTCACGTGACGGGGGTGTGGGCCGCGTCCCGGCGGAAGCGTGAGGGACCGAGCAGGGATCAGCGGCTGGCGGCGGCGGGAGCGGGGCTGGCGCCGCAGGAGCAGACGTGCCGCAAGGCGGGAGACACGGCTGTCACCACGGAGTCCGCCAGCAGCAACACCGCGGCGGCCACCGCCGCTTCGCGGGCCGCGGGCGCCGGGGACCAGGCAACCTCGCTGCCCCCGCCTAGGATGCAGCGCAGGAAGGTGAGCACGGCAGGGAAACGGGGGAGGCGGCCGGCGGGGAGACTGGCGGGCTCGGGCCGCTGCTTTCTACCCTTCCCCACCCACTCCGCGCCTTCTCCCGGCTCCAAAACTGGGGGAAAAATAGCGGCCTTGAGCCCCCAGCGCTCGCCTCCCGCGCCCTCTGATTGGCTGGAGCACTAGCAGGCCGCGCGCTGATTGGCCGCTGTGCCTGTCACTCATCACCCCCAACGGCTACCGTTTCCCCTCCCCCGCGCGGGCAGCCGGGCCCGCCCCTTGCCGTTTCCGATTGGACACGCGCTCGGAGAGCTGGCCGTCTATTGGGTGGATCTCCATGCCGGTCTGACCGCTGATTGGCTATTGCTGCTGTCCATCTCCGCCCCCAACGGTCACCTCCCCGCGCTAGCCTTGTTTCTCCCTTCCCCCACCGCGCCGCGGCCCCCCCCCCGTTTGGCGTTGCCGTGGGAGCAAGCCTCGCGCTGATTGGCTGCCGCTTGCTGTCAATCACGCTCGGTGGGGCCCGCCTTTTTGCGCCTCGAGCTGCCATTGGTAGGCCTCCCTTTCGGTCCCGCCCACACGCGCTGTGATTGGCTGGGGCCCGCGCGGCTCCGCTGGGTGCAAAACAAAGCGGCGCGGGGGCCGCGCTCCCGCCACCGGCGCGAGGCACAGCCCCCGCCCCCGTCCCCTCATGGCGGCCGCGCCCCCGTCCCCTCATGGCGGCCGCGCCCCCGCTCCCTTCACGGCCGCCGCCATCGCCGCCCCCCCACGGGCCTGCCCGCTCCGCGCTCCCGCAGCCGCCCCCCAGCACCTGCCGCTACCCCCGGTGTCCCCTTACGGTGTTAGCCTTTAACCGCACTTGGAAATCAGGCACCAGCCTGGAAACGGGAGGGGGGGAACAAAATTAAAGGTTTTAGATTGGAGTATGAATTGCTTAATAATGAGAAATGATGTAAAATGCTGTAATAGTGTTAAATAAAGGTGATAAAGAAAGAGAAAGGAGAATATATTGCAATTGCTGACTGATGCCAGACCCCCTTCTGACATCCAGATTGCTGCCCCTGCTTTGGGATAATTTTGATAATTCCTGCAGTTTGTATCCTGGGAATGGCACCCTGTGCTGGGAATATCCCTTTGGCTGTGAGGGATCATCTGTCCCATGTTGCTTTGGAAACTCCTCACTGACAGAGCAGGAGACGCAAAAAGAAAGGGAAAAAAGAGTCCTTGACTTGGCATAAACCACACAGATCACTCTTGCAGCTGGGAGAATGCAAAATACTCACTCGTTTTTTGTGGTTTTAGCAGTAAGTACAGTACTTGAGTGCAGTGTGTGCCGTTGCAGAGGAACGCGGGCAGCAGCTCGGATGGGACGGAGGACTCGGATTTCTCCACGGACCCCGAGCACACGGACAGCTCCGAGAGCGACGGCACCTCCCGGAGATCCGCCCGCGTCACCCGCTCCTCGGCCCGCCTCAGCCAGAGCTCCCAGGGTACGGGGGGCTCCTCATTAACTGGGGAAAGGCTCCTCATTAACTGGGGAAAGGCTCTTCTTTAAACTGGGGAAAGGCTCCTCATTAACTGGGGAAAGGTTCTTCTTTAAACCAGGGAAAGGCTCAGCCAGAGCTCACAGGGTACAGCAGGGCTCCCCTGAAAATGGGGAAAGGTTCTTCTTTAAACCGGGGAAAGGCTCCTCCTTAAACCAGCGCAAGGCTCTTCCTTAAACTGGGGAAAGGATCCTCCTTAAACCAGGGAAAGGCTCCTCCTTAAACCAGGGCAAGGCTCTTCCTTAAACTGGGGAAAGGATCTTCCTTAAACCAGGGCAAGGCTCTTCCTTAAACTGGTGAAAAGTTCCCCCTTAAACCAGGGAAAGGCTCCCCCTTAAACCAGGGAAAAGCTTCTCTTTAAACCAGGATAAGGCTTTTCCTAAAACTGGGGCTCAACTCCTCATTAAACCTGAAGGCTCTTGCAGCCCCACACACAGAATCCCAGGTGCAGCTCCACTCCACAGGCAATCCTGCTGTTCCCAAGGGTTATGAGTTCTTATCTAAACACTGATGGTTCTTATCTAAACTGAGGGATCTTTGCTTCTCCAAATGGGAGCTGGGCGGTAATTACGGGTTAATTAAGTTGTTAAACCCGGAGAAAGCTGGTGGCACTCCAGATTGCTCCAAGTGTCCTGAGATTTTATCAGGCAAGGCCAGAGCATGGTGACATGGGCAGGACAGAAGCCTGGGGCGTTAGTCAGTGTGGGGCAGGGGGGACCTGTGGGTGCCACAGTGTGACTGTGGTGTGACTGTGGTGTCCCCATGGCTTCTCCACGGTGTGACTGTGGTGTCCTCATGGTGTAACTGTAGTGTCTCCACGGTGTGAGTGTGGTGTCCCCCTAGAGAAACTGTACAGTCCCCATGGTTCCTGTGGTGTCTCTGTGGTTCTTGTGGTGTCCCCATGGTGTGTCGTGGTGTCCCCACGGTGTCCCTGTGGTGTGACTGTGGTGTCCCCATGGTTCCTGTGGTGTCTCTGTGGTTCTTGTGGTGTCCCCATGGTGTGTCGTGGTGTTCCCGTGGTGTCCCCACAGTGTCCCTGTGGTGTGACCAGGGTGTCCTCATGGTTCCTGTGGTGTGACTGTGGTGTCCCCCCGCAGTGTCCCCCTGTGTAACTCTGCGTTTCCCCCGTGTGTGCAGACTCCAGCCCGGTGCGGAGCGCGGCGCCGTTCGGGCCGGACGAGCCGGTGTACTCCACGCGGAGGGTGACGCGCAGCCAGCAGCAGCCGGCTCCCGTCACCCCCAAGAAATACCCGCTGCGCCAGACCCGCTCCTCGGGCTCCGAGACCGAGCAGGCCGTGGACTTCTCAGACAGAGGTACCCACAGGGGCAGGGAATGCTGCACTGGGGTCCACAGGGACAGGGAATGCTCTGTTAGTGCCCACAGGGACAGGGAATGCTCTGTTAGTGCCCACAGGGGCAGGGAATGCTGCATTGGTGCCCACAGGGACAGGGAATGCTCTGTTAGTGCCCACAGGGGCAGGGAATGCTGCATTGGTGCCCACAGGGGCAGGGAATGCTCTGTTAGTGCCCACAGGGGCAGGGAATGCTGCATTGGTGCCCACAGGGGCAGGGAATGCTCTGTTAGTGCCCACAGGGGCAGGGCATGCTCTATTGGCACCCACAGGGGCAGGGAATGCTGCACTGGCACCCACAGCAGGGAATGCTCTGTTAGTGCCCACAGGGGCAGGGAATGCTGCATTGGTGCCCACAGGGGTAGGGAATGCTCTGTTGGCACCCACAGGGGCAGGGAATGCTGCTCCCAGGGTGGGAGAGGCTCCGTGCAGCCCCTCAGGCGTTTTTGGGAGCGATTTTAGGGGTCTCTCCCCTGAGCTCCGTCCCCTGTGCCCCTGCCCAGACACCAAGAACGCGGCAGAGCACGACGAGTCCCCGCCCCGCACGCCCACGGGCAACGCGCCCTCCTCGGAGTCCGACATCGACATCTCCAGCCCCAACGTGTCCCACGACGAGAGCCTGGCCAAGGACATGTCCATGAAGGACTCGGGCAGCGACCTCTCGCACCGGCCTAAGCGCCGCCGCTTCCACGAGAGCTACAACTTCAACATGAAGTGTCCCACGCCCGGCTGCAACTCCCTGGGTGAGGCCCTGGCCTCGGCAGCCCTGCTCTGGGGCCGCTGCTTTGGGTGCTGTGGGTCCCGAGAACAAACAGGGAATTGGGGGCAGGAATGCCAAGGAGCAGGTCTGGAGATGGGATGTGAGGCATAAGTACAGGGATGGTGCTCCTGGAGGGGTTTTGTGGTTTGGGATGAGGAACCAGATAGGAGGGTGACCATAGGTGTGGGAGGAAAAGTCCCAGGTTTGTGGGCAGGGAATTGGTTTTTGCCAGAAACAGGATTTCAGTGCCAAATTATTGCACTCCCATCCCTGGCTGCTTTGGCTTAGTGTGAGGGGCAGGGAATGCCCCCTTCCTTTTTAAACCAGGAAGTTTCCTCTTCCTATCCCCCTGCCAGTGATCCTGAGGGAGCAGACAGGAGGGTGAGCATAGTTGGGGGAGGAAACTTTCCAGATTTGTGGGGAAGGAATTGGTTTTTGCCAGAAACAGGATTTCAGTGCCAAACTATTGCACTCCCATCCCTGGCTGCTTTGGCTTACAGTGAGAAAGGTTTCCCTTCCTTTTTAAACCAGGAATTTTCCTTCTCCTGTCCCTGTCAGTGGTCCTGGGGCAGATCTGCCCATGTGGGAGATGTCCTCCACCTCTTTGGGACCATTCCTCACAGGTTTTGTTGTTTTCCTGACGCTTTGCAGGACACCTGACCGGGAAGCACGAGCGCCACTTCTCCATCTCGGGGTGCCCTCTCTACCACAACCTCTCAGCAGATGAGTGCAAGGTAAACCTGAATGGTTCTGCCTTCTGATTTCTCCTCCTTTGGGATTTTTAGGGTAAAATGTTGAGCCTTGTGATGTGTGATCAGCAAACTGCTCCCCCCTGCCTGCTGCTGTGCTTGGCTGTGAGGCAGCAGCGTTTGTGTGCCACACCTGGAGGGGCAGGGGGTGACAGGAGGTGGCTGCAGCCCTGACAGGTGAATTTTGGCCTCCAGGTGCGAGCACAGAGCCGGGACAAGCAGATTGAGGAGCGGATGCTGGCCCACAGGCAGGATGACAACAACAGGCACGCCACCAGGCACCAGGTGAGGCCACAGCCCCAGCTCCCAGCTCCCAGCACAGGGATTGGGGCCTGGGCTCCCTTCTCCACATCCTGGGAGCTGCTGGGGCAGTCCTGAGCCTGCCCAGCTGCCATTCCAGAGGGGGAGTTCCCTGGATCCCCTCAGAGATGTGGGAGCAGAGCTGTGTTCTGGGGATGATCCTTCCCCTGAGTTTGGATGTGCAGGACCAGGGAATTCCTGCAGAGCTGTAAACTGCAATTTCCCTCTGAGTAAGCAGCAGAGAGCCAAACCAGGGCAATGACATTTCCCAGTCCCTGAGTCAGCTGGGAGCTGTTCCCCAGCACAGAGCTCACCCTGTCCTGTGGTGGGAAGGAAAATTTCCTGCTTTGCATTCCTGGGCTGCAGCTGCAGTGCCCTGTGATTAGCAGAGGATCTGCCTCACACCCCAAGGAATGGCAGCCAGCATGGAATTCTTTGGGGTGGGCAGGGAAGGGGGAGCTTTGGAGGGGCTGAAGCCTCTCAAGGCCCCACCTGGGGTTTCTTTCAGGCCCCCACAGAGAGGCAGCTGAGGTACAAGGAGAAGGTGGCTGAGCTCAGGAAGAAGAGGAACTCGGGGCTCAGCAAGGAGCAGAAGGAGAAATACATGGTAAAGGCAGGAATTCCATCCTGTCATTCCCCCTGGCATGGAGTCTGGCTCTCCCAGTCATCCTGCAGCATTCCCAGCTGGAATCAGGATCCAGCAGCTGTGCTGTGTTTTTCCAGGAGCACAGGCAGACCTATGGCAACACCAGGGAGCCTCTCCTGGAGAACCTGACCAGCGAGTACGACCTGGAGCTGTTCCGCAGGGCCCAGGCCCGCGCCTCCGAGGACCTGGTGAGAGCCTGACCCAAGCACAGCCCTGGGGCTCTGTGGGACCTGGTGAGAGCCTGCCCCAGGCACAGCTCCAGGCACAGCCCTGGGCTCTGTGGGCTCTGTGAGACCCTGCCCCAGGGGCAGCCCTGGGCTCTGTGGGACCTGGTGAGACCCTGCCCCAGGGGCTCTGTGGGACCCTGCCCCAGGAGCTCTGGGACCTGGTGAGACCCTGCCCCAAGCACAGCCCCAAGCACAGCCCTGGGCTCTGTGGGACCTGGTGAGACCCTGCCCCAAGGGCTCTGTGAGACCCTGCCCCAGCACAGCCCCAGGGGCTCTGGGACCCGGTGAGACCCTGCCCCAGCTATGTCCCCAGGCTCCGTGGGACCTGTCAGGCAGCACAGGGAGCTGGGCAGCAGCTCCAGGCCAACACAGCCAGCCCAGGCTGGGGGTGAGTGCCAGCTGTCCCCAGGGAGTGCTGGAGCTGAGCTCTGCACTCAGGAATGTGTGGTGACATTCCAGGGGTGCTCCCAGGGGACAGTGGCAGTTTCAGTGTCCCTGCTGAGGGCTGGTGACAGCAAAAGCCACCTCAGCCTTAGCCTGTGACTGAGTTCAGGGGCTGGTGGTGTTGCTGAAGCTCCTGAGGAGCCTCCCAAAGCCACATCTCATTCCAGAGAGGTATCAAAGGATCCTTTGATGCTTTCCTGGGACAGCTGGGGCACCTGGGGCAGAGCCCTGGGCTGTGTCACAGAGCCACAGGATGGACTGGGCTGGAAAAGCCCTCTGAGCTCATCCAGTGCCACCCGTGACCTGACACCACCCTGTCACCAAGTGCCACATCCAGGCTCTTCTAAACACCTCCAGGGACGGGGACACTTCCCTGGGCAGCCCCTTCCAATTCCCAATCCCTCTTTTTTGGGAGGAAATTCCTCCTCCTGTGCAGCCTGGCACAGCTGGGAGCTGTGTCCTCCTGTCCTGTTGTTCCCTGGGAGCAGAGCCTGGCTGCATTCTCCTATTGGGGTTATGGAGAGCCAGGAGGCCTCTCCTGATCCCTTTCTCCAGGATAAACACCCCCAGCTCCCTCAGCTGCTCCTCACAGCACTCATGTCCTGTCCCTGGGCATCAGGAAAGGACCAGGAGTGGCGAGGAGCTGTAGGAATTGAATGAAAAAACAAATTAAAAAAAAAACCCAAACCGGATTTCCTCCAGGAAAACCAATCCCAATTCCCCCCTTGCTGCTCGGAATTCACTTTTTTGGCTCAGCCTGCTTTCCCCCTGGGGCAGGAGAAGCTGAGGCTGCAGGGGCAGATCACCGAGGGCAGCAACATGATCAAGACCATCGCGTTTGGGCGCTACGAGCTGGACACGTGGTACCACTCGCCCTACCCCGAGGAGTACGCGCGCCTCGGCCGCCTCTACATGTGCGAGTTCTGCCTCAAGTACATGAAGAGCCAGACCATCCTGCGTAGGCACATGGTGAGGGCTGGGGCCAGGCCTGCTGGGGAGGCTGCTCTGGGGTCAGGGAATGGCACAGTGCTGCTGGGGAGGCTGCTGTGAGGTCAGGGAGGGCTCAGGCTTGCTGGGAATGCTGCTCTGGGGTCCTGGAATGGCACAGTGCTGCTGGGGAGGGTGCTCTGGGCTCAGGGAGGGCTCAGTGCTGCTGGGGAGGCCACTCTGGGGTCAGGGAGGGCTCAGTCCTGCTGGGGAGGCTGCTGAGGGACCATGGAACGGCACAGTGCTGCTGGGGAGGCTGCTCTGGGGTCCTGGAACAGCACAGTGCTGCTGGGGAGGCTGCTCTGGGGTCAGGCAGGGCTCAGTGCTGCTGGGGAGGGTGCTGTGGGACCATGGAATGGCTCAGTGCTGCTGGGGAGGGTGCTGAGGGACCCTGGAATGGCTCAGTGCTGCTGGGGAGGGTGCTCTGGGGTCAGGGAGGGCTCAGTCCCACTGGGAATGCTGCTCTGGGGTCAGGGAGGGCTCAGTGCTGCTGTGGGGTCAGGGAACAGCTCAGTCCTGCTGGGGAGGCTGCTCTGGGTTTAGGTGGGGCTCAGTCCCACTGGGGAGGGTGGTCTGGGGTCAGGGAGGGCTCAATCCTGCTCTGGGGTCAGGGAAGGCTCAGTCCCGCTGGGAATGCTGCTTTGGGGTCAGAGAGGGCTCAGTCCTGCTGGGAGTCCTGCTATGGGGTCAGGGAGAGCTCCTTCCTGTTGGAAATGCTGCTGTGGGGTCAGGGAATGGCTCAGTCCTGCTGTGGGGTCAGGGAACAGTTCAGTCCTGCTGGGGAGGCTGCTCTGGGATTAGGTGGGGCTCAGTCCCGCTGGGAATGCTGCTGTGGGGTCAGGGAACAGCTCAGTCCCACCGGGAATGCTGCTGTGGGACCAGAGAGGGCCCAGGCAGGCTCAGCCTGTGCACGTGGCAGTGTGTGACAGCAGGCTGCAGTTCCCTGTCCCCAGGCCAGCAGTGACAGCCCCGTTCTGTCCCTGTCCCAGGCCAAGTGTGTCTGGAAGCACCCCCCGGGGGACGAGATCTACCGCAAGGGCTCCATCTCCGTCTTCGAGGTGGATGGCAAGAAAAACAAGGTGAGTGGGGCCAGGGTGGGCCTGGGGATGGCCAGGGTGGGCCTGGGGATGGCCAGGGTGGCCCTGGGGACAGCCAGGGTGGCCCTGGGGACAGCCAGGGTGGCCCCGTGGCCCTGCTCACAGAGGGGCTGCTGCAGTTGGGCCGTTCCTGTGGGAGTTTTGCTGCTGCTCCTGTGGTGCTCCAGCAGCTCCCTGTGTGTCTCAGCCAGCAGAGGTGAGGGGCAGGACCCAGGCTCCATCCCCACTGGAATTGTTTCCTGGCCCAGCTGCTCTGTTTCCTCATCATTTCTCAGATGGTTCTGAGGGGCTTTTGTCCTTTCCCAGGTGGTTTTGCCCACATTTGGGGTATCCCACTGGAGTAAACACCTGCATCTTGGGGTATCCCAATAGAATAAACACCTGCATCTTGGGGTATCCCAGTGGAGTAAACACCTGCATCTTGGGGTATCCCAATGGAATAAACACCTGCATCTTGGGGTATCCCAGTGGAATAAACAAACACCTGCATCTTGGGGTATCCCAATAGAATAAACACCTGCATCTTGGGGTATCCCAATGGAATAAACACCTGCACCTTGGGGTATCCCAATGGAATAAACACCTGCATCTTGGGGTATCCCAGTGGAGTAAACACCTGCATCTTGGGGTATCCCAATGGAATAAACACCTGCACCTTGGGGTACCCCAAGGAATAAACAAACACCTCATCTTGGGGTATCCCAATGGAATAAACACCTGCATCTTGGGGTACCCCAAGGAATAAACAAACACCTCATCTTGGGGTATCCCAATGGAATAAACACCTGCATCTTGGGGTACCCCAAGGAATAAACAAACACCTCATCTTGGGGTATCCCAATGGAATAAACACCTGCATCTTGGGGTACCCCAAGGAATAAACAAACACCTCATCTTGGGGTATCCCAATGGAATAAACACCTCATCTTGGGGTATCCCAGTGGAGTAAACACCTTGGATCTTGGGGTATCCCAGTGGAGTAAACACCTGCATCTCTTTTCTGTGCCCAGATCTACTGTCAGAACCTGTGTCTGCTGGCAAAGCTTTTCCTGGACCACAAAACCCTCTATTATGATGTGGAACCCTTCCTCTTCTACGTCATGACAGAGGCTGACAACACTGGCTGCCACCTGATTGGGTATTTCTCCAAGGTCAGTGGAGAACATTCATCCCCCACCTCACTAAAATGGAATTTAGGGCCCCCTCATCAGCACTGAATCCCTTGGGCAGCCTCAGGATTTGCTGCTTTTAGGAGCAGGTGAGAGTCCAAGGCTGAGCTGCAGGGGTTGTTGTGTTTGCTGAGGGATTGCTGGTGCTGTGCTGCTCTGTCTTTTCTCATTCCCAGCAAAAACCAAACCAGCTCCAAGGAATTGGAGTTGCCAGGGAGCAGAGTGGTGTCTTCATTAGGGAGAAAGAAACTGGGAAGGAATGTGGAGAAAAATGCATGAAAATAAATAATATTAATAATAAATATTAAAATAAAAATAAATATTAAATAAATTTTAAAAGAAATCACAGTGATTTCTTTTTAAATAAAACAGCTAAAAGAATAAAAATTCTGAGTTCCTTCCTGTCTGCCCTTGTTTCCAGGAGAAGAATTCCTTCCTCAACTACAACGTGTCCTGCATCCTGACCATGCCCCAGTACATGAGACAAGGCTATGGCAAAATGCTCATTGACTTCAGTGAGTGTGGGGGGAAATTCTGGCCAAAAATTCCTCCAGCTCCACCAGGAAATCTCACCTGGCTGCTGCTGCTGCTGGAGCAGCTTCCATCCTGGCTCATTCCTGAGTCGTTTAAATGTGGTTATTTCTATATTTTTTTAGGTTATTTGCTGTCTAAAGTAGAGGAAAAAGTTGGTTCCCCAGAGCGTCCCCTGTCCGACCTGGGCCTGATCAGCTACAGGAGCTACTGGAAGGAGGTTCTGCTGCGCTACCTGCACAACTTCCAGGGCAAGGAGATCTCCATCAAAGGTCAGGGGGGGTTTGGGATCATCCCTGAGCCTCTCAGGCCTGCCTCACCCACCCAGGTGTTGGTGGAGAGCACTGAGTTCCATGGGGTGTTGGGAATGGCTGAAATTTGAAGCATTTTGAAGGATGAATTGGCTGCTTGATGGAAAAAAACCTGCAGTTTTCAAAAGATTCAGCAAAAAGCTTTACCCTGCTGTGTATTAGAATATTAATTTTAACCAAAAACGGCTCCAGCAGCCAATATTGAGAATATTTGGCCTTTTTTTGATGGCGTTTCTCTGTTGGTGGCACCTGGGAGGACGTGGAGTTTTCCTGTGGGGATGTGGAAAAGCAGGATTGCATCTTCCCTCAGGGGATTTGTTCCAGACCCCAAACCCCTGCAGCCCTGGCCAGTCCCACATTCCTGAGGGGATGGCACCGAGCTGGCGCTGGCCCAGGGCTCTGGGGCTGTGTCAGAGGCTCTGGGGGGCTCTGATTGCAGAGATCAGCCAGGAGACCGCTGTGAACCCCGTGGACATCGTCAGCACCCTGCAGGCCCTGCAGATGCTCAAGTACTGGAAGGGCAAACACCTGGTCCTCAAGAGACAGGTGAGCCTGGGGCACCTCCCTCCACCTCCTCCTTTTCCTTGTTGGAATTCCTTTGGTTCTCCTCCTTTTCCTTGCTGCAATCGGGGATTCCTTGGGTTCTCCATTCCTCCTTTTCCTTGTTGGAATTCCTTGGGTTCTTCTCCTTTTCCTTGTTGGAATCAGGGATTCCTTGGGTTCTCCTTTTCCTTGCTGCAAACAGGAATTCCTTGGGTTCTCCTCCTTTTCCATGTTGGAATCAGGGATTCCTTGGGTTCTCCATTCCTCCTTTTCCTTGCTGCAAACATTAATTCCTTGGGTTCTCCTTTTCCTTGCTGCAATCAGGGTTTCCATGGGTTCTCTTCCTTTTCCTTGTTGAAATCAGGAATTCCTTGGGTTGCCCTCCTTTCCTTGCTGCAATCATTAATTCCTTGGGTTCTCCTCCTTTCCTTGCTGCAATCAGGAATTTCTTTGGGTTCTCCTTTTCCTTGCTGGAATCATGGTTTCCATGGGTTCTCCTCCTTTTCCTTGCTGGAATCAGGAATTTCTTGGGTTCTCCATTCCTCCTTTTCCTTGTTTGAATCAGGGCTTCCTTGAGTTCTCCTTTTCCTTGTTGCAATCAGGAATTCCTTGGGTTCTCCATTCCTCCTTTTCCTTGTTGAAATCAGGGATTCCTTGGGTTCTCCTTTTTGTTGTTGGAATCAGGGCTTCCATGGGTTCTCCTCCTTTTTCTTGCTGCAATCAGGGCTTCCTTGGGTTCTCCTTTTCCTTGTTGGAGTCAGGGCTTCCATGGGTTCTCCTCCTTTTCCTTGTTGGAATCAGGAATTCCTTGGGTTCTCCTTTTCCTTGCTGCAATCAGGAATTTCTTGGCTTCTCCTTTTCCTTGTTGGAGTCAGGGCTTCCATGGGTTCTCCATTCCTCCTTTTCCTTGCTGCAGTCAGGAATTCCTTGGGTTCTCCATTCCTCCTTTTCCTTGCTGGAATCAGGAATTCCATGGGTTCTCCTCCTTTTCCTGGCTGCAATCAGGGCTTCCTTGGGTTCTCCTTTTCCTTGTTGGAGTCAGGGCTTCCATGGGTTCTCCTCCTTTTCCTTGCTGCAATCAGGAATTTCTTGGGTTCTCCATTCCTCCTTTTCCTTGTTGGAATCAGGGATTCCTTGGGTTCTCCATTCCTCCTTTTCCTTGCTGCAAACAGGAATTCCTTGGGTTCTCCTCCTTTTCCTTGTTGGAATCAGGGCTTCCATGGGTTCTCCTTTTCCTTGTTTGAATCAGGAATTCCTTGGGTTCTCCTCCTTTCCTTGCTGCAATCATTAATTCCTTGGGTTCTCCTCCTTTCCTTGCTGCAATCAGGAATTTCTTTGGGTTCTCCTTTTCCTTGCTGGAATCATGGTTTCCATGGGTTCTCTTCCTTTTCCTTGCTGGAATCAGGAATTCCTTGGGTTCTCCATTCCTCCTTTTCCTTGTTGGAATCAGGGATTCCTTGGGTTCTCCTTTTCCTTGCTGCAAACAGGAATTCCTTGGGTTCTCCTCCTTTTCCATGTTGGAATCAGGGATTCCTTGGGTTCTCCATTCCTCCTTTTTCTTGCTGCAATCAGGGCTTCCTTGGGTTCTCCTTTTCCTTGCTGCAGTCAGGAATTCCTTTGGTTCTCCTCCTTTTCCTTGCTGGAATCAGGAATTTCTTGGGTTCTCCATTCCTCCTTTTCCTTGTTGAAATCAGGGATTCCTTGGGTTCTCCTTTTTGTTGTTGGAATCAGGGCTTCCATGGGTTCTCCTCCTTTTTCTTGCTGCAATCAGGGCTTCCTTGGGTTCTCCTTTTCCTTGTTGGAGTCAGGGCTTCCTTGGGTTCTCCTCCTTTTCCTTGCTGGAATCAGGAATTTCTTGGGTTCTCCATTCCTCCTTTTCCTTGTTGGAGTCAGGGCTTCCTTGGGTTCTCCTCCTTTTCCTTGCTGCAGTCAGGAATTCCTTGGGTTCTCCTCCTTTTCCTTGCTGCAGTCAGGAATTCCTTGGGTTCTCCTCCTTTTCCTTGCTGCAGTCAGGAATTCCTTGGGTTCTCCTCCTTTTCCTTGCTGCACTCAGGAATTCCTTGGGTTCTCCAGCCCTGCTCGTTCTCCTCTCCAAGTAAAGCAGGAGGTGGGGATCCAACCTTGTTCTTCAGCAGGGCAGGAACGAGCCCTGCAGGACACCCCAAAATCCCACCCTGGGCATCCCTGGCGGGGGCATCCAAACACCCCTGGGGGTCTGGCAGCCTCAGGGCCGTGCCCATTCCCTGCTCCAGTGCCCAGCACCCTCTGGATGAGGAACTTTCCCTAAAATCCAACCCAAACCTCCCTGGCCTGCAGTGAATGGGATCCTGCATGGCTCCTGCTTGTTCCCCCCCTGATAAATCCCTGGGTGAGGGCTTTAAACCCCAAACCTTTTCCCTTCCCTGGGGCCCCTTTGGAGCTCGACTGAAGGGCTTCTAGAAAGCTCCATGGAGGAGAAATTGTTCTTTTGGGGCAACTTTGGTGTCACTTTGCTGTTATTGTGCTGATATTTTGGTGTTGTTTTGGTGTTCCTCTGCTGATATTTTGGTGTTGTTTTGGTGTTGCTTTTGTGTTGTTTTGGTGTATCTCTGCTGGTATTTTGGTGTTGTTTTGGTTATCTCTGCTGATATTTTGGTGTTGCTTTGGTGTTCCTCTGCTGATATTTTGGTGTTGCTTTGGTGTTCCTCTGCTGTTATTTTGGTGTTGCTTTGGTGTTCCTCTGCTGATATTTTGGTGTTGTTTTGCTGTTACTCTGCTGATATTTTGGTGTTGTTTTGGTGCTGCTTTGGTGTTGCTTTGGTGTTCCTCTGCTGATATTTTGGTGTTGCTTTGGTGTTCCTCTGCTGTTATTTTGCTGCTCCTTTCCCATTCCTTTGAGGCATTAATGAGTGAGCCCCCTCCCCTTTGGGGCGCTGTCCCAGGCGTGGTTCCCCACCAGGATCACCCCTAACCTGCCTCCCCCCTGCTCTCCCCAGGACCTGATTGATGAGTGGATCGCCAAGGAGGCCAAGAGGTCCAACAGCAACAAGACCATGGATCCCAGCTGCCTGAAGTGGACCCCTCCCAAGGGCACCTAGGTGTCCCCAGCAGCGTCCCCAGCAGAGGAGGATCCGCGTGCTTGGCTCTGCAGTGTCCCCAGGGCGGGTCACCCCGGGCTGGCCTGGCCTGGCCCTGTGTCCCCACAGTTCTGAGGAACTCGGAAGTTTCGGCCTCAGTGAGGCCGCGAGGACTGGAAGTGTCTGGGAGCCCCAGGAAGCTGAGGAGCTCTGGCTGCTGGGCCTGTCCCTGTCCCTGCTGTCCTGCTCCGTCCCTCTGTCCCTCCTGCAGCTCCCCTGGGGGCTGGGGTCACCCCTGGCTCTTGGACAGGGCTGGAAATGCTTCTCTGGGGCAGCACCATCAGTGCTTGGAGCTGCTCCCGTCCCATCCTGTGTCTGGAATAGCTTTAGTGGGATCATTGCCCCTCTCCCAGCAGTTTTCCCTAGGATTTCCACTTAGTTCCTGTTTGTACAGCCAGAATTGCACCTCCTGCACCTGAGGGAGTCACTGGGTGTCCCTGTCACCCCTTCCTGCAGCCACCACAGCCCTGCTGGAAGCACCTCTGGAGTAGAATTCCCATTTTTTTCCCTGGTGTGTATCTCGTGGAATTGCTGAGTTCTGTACATAAACCACCTGCTGAGTGTATTCCCCTGGAGATGTTTTTCCCAGAGCAGCCTTCCTGGAATTGCAGGTTCCTTTTTATTGGAGTTTTTTTTGTTTTTGTTTTTTTTTCCCCTCCAGGCTTGAAGGAATCCAAACTTTGGCCTTTTCCAAAGAGCCACAGGACCTCCCAGCCCCAATTCCAGGAGCTGTTGGGCTGCTGTGCTCCAGGCAGGGATGGATTCCCTGGCAGAGCAAAAAAAAAAAAATTTAAAAAAAGCTTTGATTCCTCCCTCCCATCAGCAGAAACATCCCAGAATGGCCTCCCAGTAAAGCCACTGTCCTCGTGCCACCCATCCCTGGGTGGCTCCAGTGTCACTGACAGAGGGACAGCCCTGGCAAGGGGCTCAGTTCCCTGATCCCAGTGCTGATTTCAGTGATCCCAGGGCTGGATTCAGTGATCCCAGTGCTGGATTCATTGATCCCAGTGCTGATTTCATTGATCCCAGTGCTGGATTCAGTGATCCCAGTGCTGATTTCAGTGATCCCAGTGCTGATTTCAGTGATCCCAGTGCTGATTTCATTGATCCCAGTGCTGGATTCAGTGATCCCAGTGCTGGATTCAGTGATCCCAGTGCTGAATTCAGTGATCCCAGTGCTGAATTCAGTGATCCCAGTGCTGGATTCCCCAATCCCAGTGCTGATTTCAGTGATCCCAGTGCTGATTTCATTGATCCCAGTGCTGGATTCAGTGATCCCAGTGCTGGATTCAGTGATCCCAGTGCTGATTTCATTGATCCCAGTGCTGAATTCCCCAATCCCAATGCTGGATTCAGTGATCCCAGCACTGATTTCAGTGATCCCAGCACTGATTTCAGTGATCCCAGTGCTGATTTCCTCCACCCCAGTGATTCCTCACGGAACAGGGTGTGAAATGAAGCACTCCTGGGCAGGTGGGAGCCGTTCCCATTGACCACTGCCCCATCCTGACTGGAAGAGCTCCCTCCTGGCTCCCTCCTGTCCCCCTGCCTTTCCCCTGCAGCCCCCGAGCACCCCCAGCCCCTGGTGCTCGGCGTGGGCCTCGTGGGCATTACTGACCCTGCTGTCCCTGCTGTCCCCAGCTCAGATCCCCAGGAATGTCCCAGGAGGGCAGGGGAGGCCCCTGCTGCCCTCCCTGCTGGGCCGTGCTGCTCCTGTACCCGCTCCTCAATAAAAGCATGTTCCTGCTCATGTTCCTGCTCATGTTCCTGCTCATGTTCCTGCTCATGTTCCTGCTCATGTTCCTGCTCCAGCCCTGCCTCTGCTTTCCCCCTGGCCCCAGGGTCCTCTGAACCCACCCCAGGCCTGGGGGTTTTGGGATTGGGACTGCAGCAGCCTCGGCCTTGGGTATTTCCCAAAAATCCTGCTCGGCACAGTTGAAGTGCTTTGAACTCTTTCCATGAAGGAATTTCCCCTGATACCCATCCTAAACCTCCCTGGAACTCCAGGCTGTTCTTGGGACCAGAGGAGTTTTCCCCCTTTCCATGAAGGAATTTTCCCTGATACCCATCCTAAATGTCCCCTGGCACCTGAGGCCATTCTTGGGACCAGAGGAGTTTTCCCCACATGGAGTTTTCCATGTGGAATTTTCCCAGAGATCCATCCTAAACCTCTCTGGAACTTGAGGCTGTTCTTGGGACAAGCAGAGTTTTCCCCACATGGAGTTTTCCCCTTTTCCATGAAGGAATTTTCCCTGATACCCATCCTAAACCTCCCTGGAACTCCAGGCTGTTCTTGGGACCAGAGGAGTTTTCCCCACATAGAATTTTCCCCTTTTCCATGAAGGAGTTTTCCCCAAGATCCATCCTAAACCTCTCCTGGCACCACCTGAGGCCGTTCTTGGGACAAGCAGAGTTTTCCCCACATGGAGTTTCTCCCTTTCCATGAAGGAATTTTCCCTGATACCCATCCTAAACCTCCCTGGAACTTCAGGCTGTTCTTGGGACCAGAGGAGTTTTCCCCACATGGAGTTTTCCCCTTTTCCATGAAGGAATTTTCCCTGATACCCATCTTAAACCTCTCCTGGCACAACCTGAGGCTGTTCTTGAGACAAGCAGAGTTTTCCCCACATGGAGTTTTCCCCTTTCCATGAAGGAATTTCCCCTGATACCCATCCTAAACCTCCCCTGGAACTTCAGGCTGTTCTTGGGACAGGCAGAGTTTTCCCCACATGGAATTTTCCCCTTTCCATGAAGGAATTTTCCCTGATACCCATCCTAAACCTCCCTGGAACTTGAGGCTGTTCTTGGGACAAGCAGAGTTTTCCCCACATGGAGTTTTCCCCTTTTCCATGAAGGAATTTCCCCTTATACCCATCCTAAACCTCTCCTGGCACCACCTGAGGCCGTTCTTGGGACAAGCAGAGTTTTCCCCACATGGAATTTTCTCCTTTTCCATGAAGGAATTTTCCCTGATACCCATCCTAAACCTCTCCTGGCACCACCTGAGGCTGTTCTTGGGACCAGAGGAGTTTTCCCCACACTGAGGGAAAGCTGCTGGAGGAGAATTCCCCGAGATCTCCCTGAATTTCCAGGAGCTGCTCTGTGGTTCCTGATTGGAATTCCTGCTGGCTTCTCCCTTTCTGCTGGGCTGGTTTGGGGCAGGATGTGGTGGGGAACAGGGACTGATGTTCCCAAAAGGAACCGGGGGAAGCAGAGGAAGAGACGGGAGCTAAATCCATGCGGTGACTTCAGCTGTTCCTATTGTCATCCTCCATCCATGGGGACAATCCCTGTGCCCCAGCCCCTCCCTCGCTGTCCCAAACCCATGGAAAGAGCTGGAACAGCCTCTCCTGGCCAGGGCAGGGCAGCTCTATTCCTGGGACCATCCCCTGTCATTATCTCAGCCTTTCCTGCCCTCCCCAGCCCGGCCCACGCGGCCCCAAAACCGCCCGAGGTGCAGGAGAAAAACGGGAGCCAGGAGAGGGAAAAGAAAACATCCCCAGGAAACCACGGATCCCAAAGGCTCCTGTGGCTTTTCCTGCAGGAGAGCTCAGCCCCCGGAGCTGCCAGGCAGGGCTGGCACCTCCCTGCAGAGCCCAGGCAGGGCTGGCACCTCCCTGCAGAGCCCAGGGGGCCAGAACCTTCCTGAGCCCGGGCCTGCTTTGGGATCACAGCTCTGGAATGGTTTGGGATGGAGGGATCCTAAATCCCAGCCATTCCCACCCCTGGGATGCAAGGATCCTAAATCCCAGCCATTCCCACCCTTGGCATGGAGGGATCCTAAATCCTGGCTATTCCCACCCCTGGCATGGAGGGATCCTAAATCCTGGCTATTCCCACCCCTGGCATGGAGGGATCCTAAATCCTGGCTATTCCCACCCCTGGCATGGAGGGATCCTAAATCCCAGCCATTCCCACCCCTGGGATGCAAGGAGGATCCTAAATCCCAGCCATTCCCACCCCTGGCATGGAGGGATCCTAAATCCCGGCTATTCCCACCCTTGGGATGGAGGGATCCTAAATCCCGGCCATTCCCACCCCTGGTATACAAGGATCCTAAATCCCGGCCATTCCCAATTGCAAGGATCCTAAATCCCGGCCATTGGCACTTCCAGGAATGGAGGGATCCTAAATCCCAATCATTCCCACCCCTGGCATGGAGGGATCCTAAATCCCCTGCCCTGGCCAGCCACCTTCCACCATCCCAAGCTGCCCCAAGCCCTGTCCTTGGACCCTTCCAGGGATGGAGCATCCACGTTTTCCCAGGAAAACCCATTCCAGCCCCTCATCACCGCCTGCTGTTCCCAGTCCTCCCAGTTTGGGCACGTCCTGTCCTGAGCTGGGAGCTGGGATCAGGCGGCTTCTCCCACCTCTGGAGGCCCAGCCTCAGCCCTGGGCAGCTGGGAAGGAGCAGGATCCCAGGAAAATTTGGGATTTTGGGCAATTCCGGCGAGTTCCTGGTGCGCCGAAGTGCCTGGGAAGTGTCAGTGAGGGAAAACCTCCCCGAGTTTTCCAGCGGGACTGGGATTCCAGGAAGGGCAGCAGAGGGTGCTGCTTCCCCGGGCAAGGCAGGAAACTCCCGCCGGGAGCTCGGGGTGGCTCTGGCCGGAATTTATCCCTGAATTCTGGGCAAAAAGAGAGGGATTTTGGGGACGTGGGAAGGGCACGGGCAGAGGGACAATTCCTGAGCTGTACCGGGGCGTTTGAGCCATTCCCAGCTGGGCAGGGCCTTGGTGGGGAATCAGGGAATCATCAGGGGATCACCAGGAATCATCACCCAGCCATCCCGAGTGGGATCCCGAAATCCCAATGACCCCGAAATCCCAATGACCATCCCGAGGTCCTGGGATCATCAGGAAAGGTTTCTCTGCACGGGGCCCTGGTGTTGTTTGGGCAGAGCAGGGCCTGGCTGGGACACTGGGATCACCCAGGGGAGCTCTGCCTGCAGATCCGGCTGGATCAGGAAGTTCTGGTGATTCACCGGGAGCTGCTGCTGCTCCCTGTGAGTCACTGCAGGGGTGAGGGAGGGAGGGAGGGATCCATGGAATCCATGGATGCATGGATGATGGATGGATGGAGAAAGGGATGGATGGATGGATGGATGGATGGATGGATGGATGATGGATGGATGGATGGATGGATGGATGGATGGATGGATGATGGATGGATGGATCCATGGAGAAAGGGATGAATCCATGGATGGATCCATAGATGGATCCTCATCCTGAACTGAAAACGGGAATTGCTGCTGTGGCTCCTGGGCTCCATCCCAGTGGGAGAAGAAAGAAATAGGAATTTGCAGAAAAATGGCCTCAGGATCAGATTTTTCCACCAAAAAAGCACATCCCAGGCCAGGCCAGGACACCCCAGGACACCCCAGGACACCCCAGGACACCCCAGGCCAGGCCAGAGCTGTTTGGCTGCCCAGAGCTCTCGCAGGGCTCTCTCCTTTTCCCGACACCCTCAGGAATTCCCGCAGCCACTCCAGGGATTCTGGGGCTCAGGACATGGAGGATCTTTCCCGAAATGTTCCTCCCTGCTGCTCCCGAGGAGCAGAGCCTGGCGCTGCCTCTGCCCGGCCAGGCTCCAGCCCTGGCCCTCTGTAATTACGGGATATTTTTGGCGTCCCTTCCTCTCGCTGTTCCGGGCCCGCTGCCCCCGCAGGATGAGCAGGGAAGGTGCCGGGCTCGGGAAGCAGCAAATCCCGGCCTGCAAAGGGCCGGGAGGAGCAGGAGCCGCTGGCCAGGGCTGGCAGCGAGCCCCGGGCCAGCTCCAGCACAGCCATCCCAGTGTGGGAGGGATGGGGGAGCTGGGCTGGGCCAGGCGGGAAAACCGGGGGGTTTGGGGGAGCAAGGGGTGCTCTGTCCCTCTGGGGGCAAATTCCCAGCTGGTTGTCCCCAAAAAAATGGATTGGATGCTGGAAGTGCTGCTGGGGGCTGTTCCCAGAGCTGCCCTGGGATTGGGATTTCTCCTGGTTCGAAGCTTCTCTTTCCTGAAATCCTATTTTCAAGCCGCTTTAAATTTTATTTTTGTACTCACCAAACTGAAGTTTTTTCCACTGAGCAAAATTTGGGATTTGCTGTCACCTGCAACGGGGAGTTGGCTGAGGGACCACAGCCATGCCCTCAGGAGCAGGTTTGGAACCTTGGATCTGGGGCTGGAAAAGCAGCACGGACGCTCCTGGTTTGGGATGTGGAGCTGCCTTTGCATTCCTGCTGGGAATGCCCGGGCTGAGCCAGCCCTGGGCTGGATCCAGAGAGCCCCAGGAGCTGCCCTGGAGCAGCCCCAAGCCTTGGCCCCATCCCTGGGCTGATCCCATCCCATCCCACCCCATGGATCCCATCCCACCCCATCCCATCCCATGGATCCCATCCCACCCCATCCCACCCCATGGATCCCATCCCACCCCATCCCATCCCATGGATCCCATCCCATCCCATCCCATCCCATTGATCCCATGGATCCCATCCCTTCCCATCGATCCCATCCCATCCCATTAATTCCATCCCATCTCATCCCACTCCATTGATCCCATCCCATCCCATCCCATCCCATCCCATTAATTCCATCCCATCCCATCCCATTGATCCCATCCCCTCCCATCCCATCCCGGGAGCCCTGGAGCCGCCTCTGGAGCAGAATTCCCAGCTCAGCTGCTTCCAGTTACGTCCCCAGCGCATGAAAGGGGCTCGGGTTTAAATTTAGCTGGGCAGGAAAAAGGAAAAGCCTTTTATCCTCCTGCTGCTCGTCCCGGCTCCAAACCCATCCCGGGGAGCCACAATTCCCACTGGGACTGGGGCTGGGGAGCCACAGCCGGAATGGGATGGGCTGGGCATGGACAGAGGGACACAGGGACACAGGGACAGAGGGACAGAGGGACACAGGGACAGAGGGACACAGGGACACATGGACAGAGGGACACAAGGACAGAGGGACACAGGGACACAGGGACAGAGGGACAGGGGAACACAGGGACACAGGGACAGAGGGACACAGGGACACATGGACAGAGGGACACAGGGACAGAGGGACACAGGGACAGAGGGACAGAGGGACACAGGGACAGAGGGACACAAGGACAGAGGGACAGAGGGACACAGGGACAGAGGGACACAGGGACACACAGACAGAGGGACACAAGGACAGAGGGACAGAGGGACAGAGGGACACAGGGACAGAGGAACACAGGGACAGAGGTACAGAGGGACAGAGGAACACAGGGACAGAGGGACAGAGGGACAGAGGGACAGAGGGACAGAGGGACACAGGGACACAGGGTTTTGTTGCACTCTGGGGGCTCAGGCAGCCCCAATTCCCTGGGTTTTCACCCCAACCCCACCACATTCCCCCTGGGAGGGCTCACCCCGCTCCTCTCCCGGCCCGGGGCCGTTCCAGCGGGGCCGGGAGCGGCTGCCAGGGCCGGGGAGCGCTCCTGGCCGGGAGCTCCTGGCTGCGAGCGCCTCTTCCTCCCGCCAGGGGGAATTTGGGGTGGATTCGCTCCAGGTTTGGGTTGGCTGCCGAGGGACTCGTCCCCCGCTCCTGCTGCTCAGCCCCGGGGCCAGCGCTGGAGCATCCCCGTTCCCGCTTTTCCAAGGAATTCATCCCGGGGCTGCCGGAACGGCCGCGTTCGGATCCCAGTTCCCCCAGTGAGGGCCGCGGCCCCGTCCCAGCCCGGAGCTGCCGCGGGAATTTCCAGGCTCCTGGGTGTCCAAAGCCAGGGCGTGAATTCCATCTCCCACCGCTGATTCCAGAGGTTCCTTCCCCTGGGAAACCCCTGGGATGGGCTCTGTGTGTGCTGGAGCAAAGCCAGTTTGGGACTGGGACCAGCCTGGGACCAAACCGTTTCCTTCACTCTCTTTCCAAGAATTAATTTTATTTTTCCAGTGGATCTGGAACGGGGAATGTTGAGGTTTGGATTGTTTGGGTTTTTTTGGTTTTTTTTTCCTTTCCTTGTGTCTGGATGCGTTCCCAGCCAAACACCAAAAATGAAATTTTTCTTCTTCCCAGTGAGAAAATTCCTTCTTTTCTGGGAAGAGGTGCTGGGGTCGGGGTGGAACTGCCCTGATCCCCGATTTGGGAGGGGCAACCGCGGCCAGGGAATGCAGAGCCCGGAGAAAGGCACAGGAACGGCTGGGACCACTGCAGGGAACCTGCCCCGGTGGCTGCAGCTCCCAGACCCTCGGATTCCGAACGCTCGGGGGGGAAAGGGAAGGGAGGAATTCCCGGCTGGAGGAAACGGGAGATGCTCAGGTTGGATTAATTCCCACTGGATCCGCGGCTGGATCCGGCTTTGCAGGCGGGGACCGGGAGCCGAAAGAACCGGGAGCCCTCGGGGAAACGGGAGCCCGAACGGAACCGGGAGCCAGAAGGGACCGGGAGCTCGAACGGAACCGGGAACCAGAAAGGACCGGAGCCCTCGGGGACCGGGAGCCCTCGGAGCGGAGCCCTCGGGGCGCGGCACGGAGCCGCCCCGGTGTTTTTTGTTTGGATCCCGCGGTTTCCCAGCGGTGCCCGCAGGTCTGCGGGAGCAGCAGCCGCGGCAGGAGCCTCGCCCCGGGCCCGGGACGGTGGGAACGGAGCTGGGAGCGGCTGTGGGGTCGCTGCCACCTCCTTGGAGCTCTGCAGGAGCTTCCCAAAACCCCGGTCTAACCCCGGTCTAACCCGGTCTAACCCCGGTCTAACCCCGGTCTAACCCCGGTTTAACCCCGGTCTAACCCCGGTTTAACCCCGGTCTAACCCCGTGCCCAGCCGGGCCCGCTCAGGAGCAGGGGACGCTCTGGACTTTCCCGAGAATTGTGAAATCCCCCAGGGAAGGCTGGAAGAGCGGGAATGTCTCGGGCTCCAGCACCGCGGAAGGTCAGGCCGTGCCGAGCTGGACTCGACGATCCCAAATCCCGGGATTTGGGGCGGGGGGGTGGAGCAGCGGCACCCCCTGACCCACCCTGGCCCTCGGGGCGCTCGGGGGCTCCGCCACCCACGGTGCGAGCGGCGTCACCCAGGATCCCGCGCAGCATTCCAAGGAATCCGGGGCTGGCTGCGCTCCCCGGGCCCGTTCCCGTGTGCAGGTAGGAGCAGGCTCGGGGGAGCGGGGCTTGGAACGAGCCCAGGGCCCCTCCGCGCTCCCCGAGCCCGGCACGGTTCATCCCCCCCGGCCACGGAAGCTCAGGGAAGCCGCAGCTCAGCCCCCGAGGGCTTGGAGGTGGAATCTCCGCCTCGCCGGCTGCGAGATCGGGAATTGTTGTGGAAATCTGAGCCCAGGAATGAGAGCGGGACGCTGCAGAGGGAGGGATGATGCCAGAGGAACCAGGATGGGCCCCGGGATGCGGGAACTGCGCGGACCAAGCACAAAACACAAAAAAAAAAAAAAAAGCACAAAAAGGGCGAATGGGTTTGCCCAGGGCGGTGCAGGAAGCCCAGGGGGGAGACAGGAAATCCCATCCAGTCCCATCCAGCCCATCCCAGCCCCATCCCAGCCCCATCTCAGCCCCATCCCAGCCCCATCCAACTCCATCCCAACCCATTCCAGCCCCACTCAACCCCATCTCAGCCCCATCCAACCCCATCCAACCCCATCCCAGTCCCATCCCAGTCCCATCCCATCTCATCTCAGCCCATCCCAGCCCATCCCATCCCATCCCAGCCCATCCCAGCCCATCCCATCCCATCCCATCCCATCCCATCCCATCCCATCCCATCCCATCCCATCCCATCCCATCCCAGTCCCATCCCAGTGCTCCAGCTGCTCGCGCCCTCTGGAGCCTCCCAGTTTAGGGAACAGCCCCGGGGGCACAGCCCTGACCCGGATTTGCCCCTTTTGGCCCGGGAACGCCCCTGTGAGGAGGCTCCAGCCCGGAGCCGTCCCTGGCTCCCCTCGAGGCTCCCGGGAGCCCAATTCCCTCTCCGGGCCCATCCCAGCCCATTCCCAGGCCACGGCCGCGCTGTTTCCCAGCCCTCCTGGCCGCCCTTCAAAGCCGGGCAGCGCAGAAACCTCTCCGGGCTCATTCCCATTCCCTTCTCCCAGCCGGGCCGGGCTCCTGGCGCCTTCCCTGGCCGAGAGGAGCCCGGGCCCGGCTCCTTGTGGGATCTGCCCCCGTGCCAGGCTCCGGCTCCGCTTTCATCCCGCCCCTCCTCGCCTTTGATTCCCGGCGCTGCGAGGAGGCTGGAGCAGGGAATTGTCAGCTCGGGCCCCTCCCGCCGGCTCCGTGCGGTGCAGACGGAGCGGGAGATCAAAGCCCGGCGCCTTTTTTGAGCTGGAATGCGGCGGGCCGGGAGCTGCGGCCAATTCCAGCGGCGGTTCCTCTCCCGTAACTCGATCCCACAGCCCTGGAGGCGTCCCCGGCCCTGACAGGTGACACTGGAGCCGCTCCTCGGGAACAAGTTCTGACTTTGCAGCGCACGGAGCTTTTCCGGCAGCGTTTGGAGGCTGCGGTCGGGCTGGGATGAGCTCGGCTTGGAAAGGACTCACCTGGATGGGATTAACCCTTTCCGGAGCGCCGGGGTTCTTCCCTGCTGCAGTTCCGAGGGATGTCAGCCTCTCCTGTGGGATTTGGGAGCAGCTTTGGCGTCTTTTCCCACCGTCCCGACCTCCCTGTTCCCCACGCTCCTCAGGAGGCACCATCGGGAGGAAGCTCCAGTCGGGATTTCCCTCCCTGGAAGCAGGAAAATCGCTCCAGCCTTTCCCACAGCAGCAGGAGGCTCCAGGAACCACCTCTTGGAAAAGTTCCTGACTCAGTTTGATCTCGGGGAGGGGGCGATAAATCCCAATAAATTCCCAATAAATCCCAATAAATCCCAATAAATCCCAATAAATCCAAATAAATCCCGCTGGGCTGGCAGGAGTGCCCGGGACACACCCGGGATCCTCTCTGGGATCACATCCAGGCTCGGGGGGGTTTCCCAGCCCCAGGAGATGCCCTGGGGATTGAGGATGGGATTCCCCAAACCCCGGAGCGGGTTCAGGGTCTCTGTGAACCCTGGGAGCTGCCAGGAAAGCTCCGATCGGGACTTTGCTCCCGGGGATCCCATGGAATGGCTGAGCAGGGAACAGCCGGGAATTCTCTGCCTGAATCCCACCCTGGAGCAGAGGCCTCGGCCAGGGCAGGGGGCAGGGGGGCACTCCTGGACTTTGGGGTGCTCAGAGCATTTTCAATTTTCAATTTTCTCGGATTTTCCTTCAGGAAATCTGGGAAGCTCCCCCTCCTCCCTGGGTGTGTCTGGGGAGAAATGGCTCTGGTGGGATCGTTCCAGGCTTTCCCCCGGGACAGGAGCTCCAGGCACACCCCGAGCCCATAAAACCACGGAATGCCCGTGCTGGAAGCAGGGAATGAGCCCTGGAATGGGCCCAGGTCCCAAGGAAACCTCGGGGATGCTCCAGCCCCACACGGCAGAGGGGAAACTGAGGCTCGGGGCGGCATTCCAGGGCCAGGGAATGCTCCCAGGGACGCTTTTCCCTGCGGGGGCCGGGCGTTCAAAGGGCTCCACAAACAAAGGAGGGCTTTGAACTCCTCCTCATGGCGGGGAGGGCAGGAAAACCTTTCCAGCCATAGCCCCCAGCCAGGGAATATCCTGGGATCCCCTTTGATCGGGCCTGGGGAGCAGGAGCTCGGGATGAGGTTTGGAAAAGGTCCTTTCCTCCCCTGGGTGAGGAGCAGGACAGGGATTAATCCTGACTGCCCCAAAACTGGGCCTGGATCCGAAATTCCAACATTTCCCTCCTCACCCTCCAGAGCTTCCCAGGCCTCCATCCCTGGGATTTCCCCGTGGGATGCACAGCAAGGCCAGGACAGGGGGAAATGGGGAATTTTGGGAGCTGTTGCTGTCCCAGAGCAGGAAGGGGAGGACGGAGCCCACCAGGAATTCCAGCCCTGGCGGGGCTCTCCCGACCTGGCACCCACAGGGGCAGCCCAGAGGTGCCACCAGGGTGAGGTGACAGCCGGGGCCAGCCCAGGTGGCAGCGGCAGGGCCGGGCAATGCTCTCCCGGTGCTCATTCCCTGCTTTTCCCGGCCAGGGAAGGGGATCCGGGGGGAGCAGGGCCTGGCCCAGCTCAGGGACGTTTTGTTTTCCACCCTCCCGCGGTGCCACTCCCCGAGCCAGGAGCGCCAGGGCTTGGAGGGAGATCCTTGGGGAAGAGGCGCTCCCAGACTCCGGGATGAGATGAGATAAGGTCTCGGGAATGAGATAAGGGCTCCGGGGATGAGATAAGGGCTCCGGGAGGTGCCGGCGCAGTCTGGAGCGGTGTTTTCCTTCCTCCATAGGTGGCCTGGCTGGCAGCTCCGTGGTGCCTGAGCAAACAGTTCCAAGGGGAGAGGAGCCGGGGCCAATTCCCTGCCGGCTGCGGGTTGAACCCTCATTAGCAGGCGGCGCTAATTGCGCTCCCTGCACGGGCCGGGCCGAGGCGGAGCTGGCAGGAAGAGCTGCGGGCTCGGATCCCTGCGCAGATGCGGATGCCGATAAGGAGCTGATTTATCCCCTGCGCTTCCTTCCTCGTGGGCACGGACACATCCCCGAGCGGCTCCCGGCTGAGCTCAGCCGGCCCCGGCAGCACCGGGAGCCGCTCGGGGGATCCCGGCTGGAGCCGGGCGGGGCTCGGGGGCCGGGCCGTGCCGGGATCCCGGGATCGCGGGGCTGGAGCCGCGGGAAGCTCCTGGAAAAATCCCTCTGGAATGGGATCCGGCTCTGGATTGGCTGCCCGGACAGAGGGGAATCCGGGAATATGGGAATTTGGGAATATGGGAATAATGGGAATCTGGGAATCCGGGGATCTGGGAATATGGGAATCTGGGAATATGGGAATTTGGGAATCCGGGGATCTGGGAATATGGGAATCTGGGAATATGGGAATATAGGAATATGGGAATATGGGAATCCGGGGATCTGGGAATATGGGAATATGAGAATCTGGGAATATGGGAATCTGGGAATCCGGGAATATGGGAATATGAGAATCTGGGAATATGGGAATATGGGAATCCGGGAATATGGGAATTTGGGAATCTAGGAATCCGGGAATATGGGGATCTGCGAATCTGGGAATCTGGGAATCTGGGAATCCTGGAATATGGGAATCCGTGAATATGGGAACCCTGGAATCTGGGAATCTGGGAACCTGGGAATATGGGAATATGAGAATTTGGGAATCTGGGAATATGGGAATATGGGAATCCTGGAATCTGGGAATCCTGGAATCCTGCTGTTCCCTGGCTCTTCCCACGCCGTGGGGCTGGGACAGAGCAGCTCCTGGAGCTCGACTCAGGGTCAGGAGTTCGTGGCAGGTTCAGGTCTCTGGGAATTCAGCTCCACTGGGAAAACCTCCCGTGACCTTCCTGGGGTCCCTCTGGGCCGGGGGTGCCGGGAATTAAACCATTCCCTGTGTGGGGAGTAAAACCATTCCCTGTGTGGGGAGTAAAAATATTCCCTGTGTGGGGAGTAAAACCATTCCCTGTGTGGGGAACGCCCCCGAATCCCTGTGGCTGTGCCAGCCCCACCTGCCGGGAGCAGAGGTGACACTCGGGAGCGGAGGTGACGCTCGGGAGCGGAGGTGACACTCGGGCATGGAGGTGACAGCCCAGGCAGGTCCCCTCTGCTCCCTCCCGTCTTTCCCAAGCCCGCCCGGGCAGCCCCGACCTGTTCTTCCGAACTTCTCCCAGCCCACAGCTCCGGGATTGAGGAGCGCCTGGCCCGGGGCATTCCCAGCTCAGCGGGCATCTCTGGAATGCGGCGGCTCCGGAACGCTCCGAGCTGGGCCGGGAACCCCAGGAGCTGCAGCTCTGAGCCCCATTCCAGGCGCGGGGCTCCCGGGATGTTCCCGGCCCCGCGTTCCCGGGGTCCGGCCCCGGTGCTGAGCGGCGTTACCCCTGTAGATGGCATCCCAGGATCTCCGCTGGGATGCTCCCGCATCCCTGCCCTGCCGCCGCCGCGATCCGGCTGATCCCCACACCCCGAGGCTCCCTGGGATCCCCGATCCCGGCCAGGATCCACCCTGGAGAGGGAATCAAACCCGGGCTGGCTCCCAGCCCCGGCTCCCGGCGGGGTTTGCTGGGGGATTTAATTCCCTTCCCAGGCAGGGTTTGAGTCCCTGGGGACATCGGGGAAGTTGATCCCGTTCCCTTTGAAAGGGGGAGTTCAACCACATTAAAGGGGTTTGTTGGGAGCTCTGCCTGCTGTGATGTGGCCGGGCTTGATTCCCTTGGAGCACTGAACTGCACGGAATTAAACCCAGTTCCACAGAATTAAACCCAATTCCACAGAATTAAACCCAGTTCCACAGAATTAAACCCAATTCCACGGAATTAAACCCAATTCCACAGAATTAAACCCAGTTCCGCAGAATTAAACCCAATTCCACGGAATTAAACCCAGTTCCACAGAATTAAACCCAATTCCACGGAATTAAACCCAGTTCCACAGAATTAAACCCAATTCCACAGAATTAAACCCAATTCCAGGCCCGGGTGTTAACAAGGAGCAGGACGGGCTCGGACTGCTCAGCTCCAAAGTCACACTTTTAATTAATCTTTTAATTAATCTGAAGGGATTTTCCGCACTGGGTCCGGGTGGATCGGCCTGGCAGGGAGAGAAACTGCTGGGACAGGGGTGGGATCTGGGGGATCTCTGGGGTCTGGGGGATCTCTGGGGTCTGGGGGATCTGGGGGATCTGTGGGGTCTGGGGGAGCTGGGGGATCTGCAGAATCTGTGGGGTCTGGGGGATCTGTGGGGTCTGTGGGGTCTGGGGGATCTGTGGGGTCTGTGGGATCTGCAGGACCTGTGGGATCACATTCCCTGTCCCAGGGCCAGGCTCTGGAGGAAGTTTGGGGGTTTGCAGGGTCTGGGTTGGCACCAGGAGAGGCTCGGCCAGGCTCTGTGATGGGACAGGGATGAAGTTTGGGGCTTTGGGGGGTCTGGGTTGGCACCAGGAGCAGCTCTGCCCGCTGGAGCCCCGGGCTGGCTCTGGGGAAGCAAACCCCAAAGCCCTGGAGCGTCTCCAGGCCGTGGCTTTGGGGTTTGGATCTCCCCCAGGAATTATTTCGGGCCGCGCCGCCCTCTGCTCCTGGCGTGGGCAGCAGAGCGGCCGGAGCCGCTGGCAGCGCCTTGGGGAGCCTCTGCGGCCCTTCTGGAGGCTTTTTTTAGCTTTTTGTCCCTAAATCCAGCGCCTTCGTCCCACTCTGGGGCCTCTGGATGTGGCTGAGCCCGGCTCGAGGCTCGGCCACCACCACGTGTCCCCTGTGCCACATCCCAGAGGGTGGCACCGCCAGGCTGCTGGCAAACAGAGAGTCCTGTCCTGGATTGTGACACTGCAGGGACAAAATAGGGACAGGGACAGGGCTGGGACAGGGACAGGGCTGGGACAGGGACAGGGATGGGACAGGGACAGGGACAGGGATGGGACAGGGATGAAGATGGGGACAGGGACAGGACAAGGACAGGGACAGGGCACAAATCCTCAGGACCCAGCACTGTCCCAGCTCCCTCGGGCACTGTTGGGCTCCCATCTCCAGAGGGAAGATAAGGCCTGGATGGCCATGACAGGAATTAATTAACAGATGTTTGATTAATGTCTGATTAGTGCTGGGGGGTTACACAGCCCCAGATAAACCACGAGGGTTCCTCACATCCCAGATTCCCTGAGTGCCTCAGCACCGGAGATGGATCCTGCCAGGATTTGATCTGGGTTTTTTCTTGGGCTTGTTCCAGATTTGATCCTGAATTTTCCTGGATTTGTACCAGATTTTATCTGGATTTTTTTTTTTTCTGGATTTGCCCCTGTGTTTGCTCTGAGTTTGTTCTGGATGTGCTCTGTGTTCGATCCAGATATTATCTGGAATTTTTTTTTTCTGGATCCGTTCTGGGTTTCTTCTGCATTTGCTCTGGGTTTGTTCTGGATTTGATCTGGATTTGCTCTGTGTTTGATCCAGATTTTTTCTGGGTTTGTTCTGGATTTGTTCTAGGTTTCTTCTGGGTTTCTTCTGGTTTTCTTCTGGGTTTGCTCTGGGTTAGTTCTGGGTTAGTTCTGGGTTAGTTCTGGGTCTGTTCTGGGTTTGTTCTGCATTTCCCTGCAGGGAGCTCTGGGCAGACCCTGCTCCTCCGGGCGTTCCCCACATTCCCAATGTTCCCATCCCGTGTCCAAACCTCTCCCTGAGCTCCCCTGCCCCATCCCGGTGTCCCCTTCTCCCCGGAGCTGTTTCCCACAAAACCTCCCCGCGTTCTCTATTTATTCACTGCCTCGGTCCCTCCCTCCCCTCTGCCTCCCCGCGATGACAAAACCCTCCCGGACAGGAAATCTTCCTTAATCTCTCCCAAACCCCAAACACTGCCAGATCAGCGTTTAATGACAATAATTGAACAATGCTCAGCCGCACTCGCGTTTTCTCAGCCCTTTCAGACACGGGCTAATTAATGAATTAATTGCGAATTTACCCGCGGGGTGATGAAAGGATGCCCCGGCTGAGAGGGAAAAGGCGCTGGGAGCAGAGCGGGGATTGCGGAGGATTTCCATAAATCACGGCGGGGAAAGCGGCAGCCCCGGGCACCGGGAGCTCCCAGGACATTCCCGACCTTTGGGGAATCCGAGCTGGATCCGGTTGGAGCTCCCGGGATGAGCGGGGCCGGGCGGGAGCTGATCCCAGCCCAGCCACCCCCGGGGCGGCTGCCCCGAGCCCAGGGTGATTATTATTCGTTAATTGTTTGTTATTTATTGTTTGTGCCGCGGGTGTCCCGGAGGATTCCCGAGGGAGGGCGGCGGCGGCCCCGGGACGTGGCAGCAGCTCCGGGCTCCGCTCCAGCTCCCGCTGGCACCGCCCGCGGCTCCCGGGGACTTTGGTGACCCCATCAAAGGCCACCAGCGCTGTCCCTGTCCCTGTCCCCTCCCCCTGTCCCTGTCCCTGTCCCTGTCCCCGTCCCTGTCCCTGTGGGCGGGGCCGAGCCGTGGATTTTGGGGACACAGAGCCAGGAAAGCGGAGGTCAAGTGGCCAAAAGTGGCTGAATTCCCAGAGGGATGAGGAGCTCGGGAGAGGCACAGGGAGAGGGGAAGTGGCTGTGCCAGAGCTGGGGGAGCTTTGGGAGTTGCTCTGGCACAGGCGGGATTGCCAGAGCCGGGAGAGCCAGGCAGACATCCAGGGATCCATGGATCCATCCATCCATCCATCATCCATCCATCCATCATCCATCCATCCATCATCCATCCATCCATCCATCCATCCATCATCCATCCATCCATCCATCATCCATCCATCCATCCATCCATCATCCATCCATCCATCATCCATCCATCCATCCCTCATCCATCCATCCATCCATCCATCCATCCATCCATCCATCCATCCATCATCCATCCATCCATCCATCCCTCATCCATCCATCCATCCATCCATCATCCATCCATCCATCCATCATCCATCCATCATCCATCCATCCATCCATCCATCCATCACCCATCCATCCATCATCCATCCATCCATCCATCATCCATCCATCCATCCATCCATCCATCCATCATCCATCCATCCATCCATCCATCCATCCCTCATCCATCCATCCATCCATCCATCATCCATCCATCCATCCATCCATCCATCATCCATCCATCATCCATCCATCCATCCATCCATCCATCCATCCATCATCCATCCATCCATCCATCCATCCATCCATCCATCCATCATCCATCCATCCATCATCCATCCATCCATTATCCATCCATCCATCCAGCAGTGGGAACTGTTCCCCCTTTCCCTGCAGGTTTCCCTTTATTCCTGCCCCATCTCCCTGTGAACGTTTCCCCCCGGAATTTCAATTTCCAGCACCAACGTTCCCATTTCCTTCTCCTGGTTAAAACCCTGGGGGACCCACGGGGGAGCCAGAGGCCTCTGAGCCTGGCAGGGTTGGGAAAGCTCTGGAAAAACACGTTCCCAAAGAAGTTCCCAAAGTTCCTGGAGTTCCCAGAGCGACTCCTCCCTCCTCCTGTGCTGCCCTGGCACCTGCAGATCTGAGCTGCTCCTGGGCAGGCCCTGGGTGGGAGAGGGACAGGGACAGGGAATGGGAATGGGAAAGGGAAGGATTTTACTGGGATGTGGCCATGGGCAGCTGCCTTGGTGCCCCTGCTTTGGTGCCACCTCCTTGGTGCCACCTCCTTGGTGCCACCTCCTTGGTGCCACTGCCTTGGTGCCACCCCTTTGTTCCATCACCTTGGTGCCACCACTTTGGTGCCACCACTTTGGTGCCACCTCCTTGGTTCCCTCACTTTGGTGCCACTGCCTTGGTGTCCCAGCCTTGGTGCCACCTCCTTGGTGCCGTCAACTTGGTGTCCCAGCCTTGGTGTCACCATCTCAGTGCCCCCTGCCCATGCCTGGAAGATCCAGAGCCCCCCAGCAGTGCCCGGCGCTGGCTCCTGTCCCGGGAAGGCATCCAGAACGTTCCATCCCCCAGCAGCCCCTGGATGTGCCCGGGATCCTCTCCGGGTCAGGAATTCCCAGCTCCCGTGGCTGCAGCCGGCCCAGGGCCAGCAGGGCCAGCCCCAGGTGACTCCTGTGTCACATCCCGGAATGGGGACAGGCCTGGAGCCTTCCTGGGCTCTGAGGCAGCCGGGATGAGACATCCCGAGCTCTGCAGAACTCATGGAAAATCCAGGCCAGCCCAGGGACGGGGCTGGGGCCAAGCCAGAGGTTCTGGGGCCAGGCTTGGGCTTTTCCAGCTTTTCCAGGGCTTTGAGGAGGGAGTTTTGTGTCAGCTCCACTTCCAGCCTGATTTCCTTGGATTTCCCTGGACATGGACACCTGGACCTGCTCAGACCTGGGGGACACGTGGGGGCACTCCCAGAATCCCAAAGGGAGCAGAATCCCAAAAAAACAGAATCCCAAAAGAACAGAATCCCAAAGGGAACAGAATCCCAAATGACCAAAATCCCAGTGGGAACAAGATCCCAAAGGGAGCAGATTCCCAGTGGGAACAGGATCCCAAAGGGAGCAGAATCCCAAAAAAGCAGAATCCCAAAAGAACGGGATCCCAGCGAGATCAGAATCCCACAAGAACAGAATCCCAAAGGGATCAGCATCTGCTGCTTCCCATTGCCCAGACCCCGTTTCAGTGCCCAGCACGGGACATTTTTCCTTGGAAAAGGGAATCCCAGGAATGTTGGGATGCTCTGAGCAGCCTCCAGGTCTCGGTGGCTCCCTGAGGATGCTGAGGATTCCAGAGGGGCTGGGGAGCAGGGACTGAGGGAAGTCTGAGTCAGCCCAAGGGCACGAGCGGGGAGGGTTTGCCTGGATCCCGACACGTGAAGCTCCATCCCCGTGGGACTCAGGCCAGGGCCTTTTCCTGCCTGGATCCACGGCCTGGGCTGCAGGGATCTGCTCTGGTTCGCAGCTGGGAGCTCAGTTCCAGCGGGTCCCTCCCTGCTGGGATGTTCTGACCCTGTGGAAAGGAAAAAGACCCCAAGGATCCCTGCCTGGTGCATCCCCAGCTCCCTGGCCCAACCAGAAATTCCCCTTTTTGTGTTTCTCCGTGCCAGGGCCTGGATCCAGGGCTCTCCCGGCTGTTTGTGCTCCTCGTGGTGGAGCTGAGGCTCCATCCTGGAAATCTGGGTGGCGACCGCACTTCCCGGGACGTGCAGGTTCCTGCTGCCTCCCGGGAGGGGGCAGGGAGGCAGAATTTACCTGCAGGAACCTCTCAGCCTCTGCCTGGATGGAGGATCCGGCTGGAGCCAAGGATTCTGCAAGCTGGGCAAAGCTCCCGGCCCGGGAAAGCTTCCTTGAAACTCCTGGAGCAGGCGGTGCCTCCCTTGGCTGCTGCCGTGGCCAGAATGTCCGGAGGCTGTTCCAGGGCAGGACTGGAGCCTCCCGTGTTTTCTGATGAAATCCTCCCACCCCAAACCTGCCAAGAAATCAAAGGCATCGCGCCTGTCCCAGGGCTACACACTCAGCGCTGGAGCCCCGCGCCGCCGCCGCTGCTGCTGCAGGATTAAAGGCGGCTCTGCCTCCCCCCAACCCGGTTCTGCCTCCCCCAGCCCGGTTCTGCCTCCTCCACCCGGTTCTGCCTCCCCCCAGTTCGGTTCTGCCTCCCCCGGCCCGGTTCTGCCTCCCCCAGCCCGGTTCTGCCTCTCCTGGCCCGGTTCTGCCTCCCCTGGTCCGGTTCTTCCTCCCCCAGCCCGGTTCTGCCTCCCCCCAGCCCGGTTCTGCCTCCCCCCAGTTCGGTTCTGCCTCCCCCCAGCCCGGTTCTGCCTCCCCCCAGCCCGGTTCTGCCTCCCCCCAGTTCGGTTCTGCCTCCTCCACCCGGTTCTGCCTCCCCCGGCCCGGTTCTGCCTCCCCCCAGTTCGGTTCTGCCTCCTCCACCCGGTTCTGCCTCCCCCAGTTCGGTTCTGCCTCCCCCAGTTCGGTTCTGCCTCCCCCGGCCCGGTTCTGCCTCCCCCCAGTTCGGTTCTGCCTCCTCCACCCGGTTCTGCCTCCCCCAGTTCGGTTCTGCCTCTCCCGGCCCGGTTCTGCCTCCCCCAGCCCGGTTCTGCCTCCCCCCAGTTCGGTTCTGCCTCTCCCGGCCCGGTTCTGCCTCCTCCACCCGGTTCTGCCTCCCCCCAGTTCGGTTCTGCCTCTCCCGGCCCGGTTCTGCCTCAGCCCTGCCCAGGAATGTTGGGATTTGGGGCTTTTCAAGGACCTTTGGTTTCTTGCTGGAAATTTCCGTCATTCCGCACTCGGGCTGGGGGACACGTGGGAATTCCAGCCCCATCCCGCCTGGAAAAGCGGCCTGAGCACTCCCAGAACATTCCCAGAACATTCCCAGAGCATTCCCTGCTCATTCCCTGAGCATTCCCAGAGCATTCCCTGCTCATTCCCTGAGCATGCCCTGAGCTATCCCAGCCCATTCCCAGCCCATTCCCATCTCATTCCCAGCCCATTCCCATCTCATTCCCAGCCCATTCCCATCTCATTCCCATCTCATTCCCAGCCCATTCCCATCTCATTCCCAGCCCATTCCCAGAGCATTCCCTGCCCATTCCCAGCCCATTCCCAGCCCATTCCCACCCCGTTCCCCACAGGAGAGCTCCCACCCCGTGCTGGAGCAGGTGGAAATGCGGAGCCAAGGGGTTGGGAAGGAGCAGGGAAAAACCCCTGGATGGGGATTTGGGGATTTCACACCTGGGGCTGCGAGGGCCCCTCCGGGAGCTCCTTGCGGCATTCCCGGCTGGAAAAGGGCGCTCCAGGGTGACTCTGGGAGCCTGGGGAGCTCCTGTCCCTCTGCTGGGACAAATCCCGGTCCCTTTTGGGGATTTTGGGCTGCCCTGCCCCGTTCCTGCCCCTTCCCGGGGAGCGCTTCCTGCTTTTCCTGACTGTCCCGGCTCCCTTGGACTCAGCCGAGCTTTCGTCTCCCGAGCTGGGTTTGCTGACCCTGGAAATTGTTGGGAAATGTTGGGATCCCTCCCTTGGGATCCACGGCAGGGGCTCAGCGAGCGATTCCCACTTTGGGGTCAACCATTCCCTCGGGATCTGCATTCCTTAAATATCCCAAAGAACCCCGAGCTGGGAGAGACCCCTCAGAACCATCCTGGCCCCAAAATCCCATCCTGAGCTGGGAGCGACCCCTCAGAACCATCCTGGCCCCAAAATCCCACCCCGAGCTGGGAGAGACCCCCCAGAACCATCCTGGCCCCACTCAGGGCTCCCCAAAACCCCACCCCGAGCTGAGAGGCCTTAAAATTCATGAATCAATGGAAAACTTGGAATTTTGCTGCAAAAGGAGCCAAAAGGGCACAGGGAGGTGGTGACACGGCCCAGGAGGGCGACAGGGATTTCCCGCTCCTGTTCCCAGCAGGGCCTCTGACAATTCGGCAATTAATGAAGAGAGGTAAAAAATAATTAAGGAGAGGAACCTGCCAGGGCCAGGCGGGGGGAGCATCCCGGGAGAGCCGGGCTGGAATCCCGGCATCAAAGGCGGCCCCGAAACCTCACCTGGCCGGGGCCGCCCCCTCCGCCCGCCCAGGTGACCCAGGTGACCCCGGGAGTGTCCCGGGACAATCGGGGCGGCAGCGGGGCCGGGGCCAGGTGGGGCCGCCACAAAGGGACCTTCAGGGGGGTGGAAACCGGGGGCGGGGGGAGAGCCCGGGTTCAGGGGGTTAAGGAGCTGAACTCCAGGAAATTCCCAGGAAATCCGCGGATTCTCCATCACAACCAAGGACAAAGGGAGCAAAGCCGTGCTCAGACCCCCGGGGCGGGGGGGGGGACACACCTGAGCATTTTGGGGGGAATTTCCCTTTGTCACCCTGGCCTGGGGTGAGCCCAGGGGCAGCTCCGGGGGTTCGGGGAGGGAACCCCGGGTTGGAGCGGGAGGATCCGGGGCAGCGCCGTCCCCCCCGTGCCCGGGCGTGCCCGGTGCCCCCGCGGGGCGCTGGCGCTGTCGCAATGCGGGGACACGTGGCAGGACCGGCTCCGTGGGCCCGCGCTGATGTCACGGGGACACGGCGCTGTCACCTCACGCCGGGACTCGTCCTGCTGCTGACACAGCCCGCCGGGAGCGCGAAATTCCCGGGATTCGGGGCTCTGGATCCACCCCGCGGAGCTCAGAGCTGTCCCCAGCGCCCAGGGTCCCTCCCCTGATCCCTCCCTTGGGATGCAGGAACAGAATTTATCCCCCTTGGAGCAGAATATCCTGAATTTCCCCAATATTTTCTGGAGAAACACAGGTTGGAGGCCGTTCATAAAGTGGGAATAAAATTTATCCTCCCTGGGGTGGAATTCCCTGATTTTCCCCAATATTTTCCAGAGAAACCCAGGTTTGGAGGCCGTTCATAAAGTGGGAATAAAATTTGTCCTCCCTGGGGTGGAATTCCCTGATTTTCCCCAGTATTTTCCAGAGAAACCCGGGTTTGGAGGCTGTTCATAAAGTGGGAAAAAAATTTATCCTCCCTGGGGTGGAATTCCCTGATTTTCCCCAATATTTTCCAGAGAAACCCGGGTTTGGAGGCCGTTCATAAAGTGGGAATAAAATTTGTCCTCCCTGGTTGGAATTCCCTGATTTCCCCAATATTTTCCAGGGAAATCTGGGTTTGGAGGTCCTCAGAACCCGGGATGTGTCCGGAGCTGTGCAGAACAGGGAAGGATTTGGTTTTCCCCAATATTTTCCAGAGAAATCTGGGTTTGGAGGTCCTCAGAACCCGGGATGTGAGCGGAGCTGTGCAGAGCAGGGAAGGATTTGGTTTTCCTGGGGCGCTGGCGCCGTCCAGGAAGGATTTTGGATCTGGGATTAGGATTCCTCGTACGACGTTCCGGGCAATTATCTGCCGACAATGGCGGTGTCAGATAATTCCAGAAAGAGTTTATTTAACATCAGCACTGCTGGGGAAGGGAGAGAGGCTGGGATGAGGCAGAGCCCGGGGCCTTGGGAATGCCGGGTTTGTTCTCCTGCAAGGAGCTCTGGTTTAGCCAACACAAACCTGGAAAAGGCTTGGGATTGTTTCGGGGGATTCCTGCTTTTCCCTCTTGGTTCCCTGGTCCTGATCCTGCTGTTTGTGTCTTGGGGGGGGGTTTGTTGACTGGGAATTTATTGGGAATTTAGTGGGAATTTACAGGGATTTAACAGGGAATTTACTGGGAATTTACTGTGAGTTTAGTGGGAACTTATAAGGAATTTGCTGGATATTTAGTGTGAATTTAGTGTGAATTTAGTGTGAATTTATTGGGAATTTAGTGGGAATTTATTGTGAATTTACAGGGAATTTAGTGGGAATTTATTGTGAATTTACAGGGAATTTAGTAGGAATATAGTGGGAGAATTACAGAGAATTTAGTGTGAATTGACAGAGAATTTAGTGGAAATTTAGTGTGAATTTACAGGGAATTTAGTGGGAATAGAGTGGGAATCTACAGAGAATTTAGTGTGAATTGACAGAGAATTTAGTGGAAATTTACAGGGAATGTAGTGGGAATATAGTGGGAGAATTACAGAGAATTTAGTGTGAATTTACAGGGAATTTAGAGTGAATTTAGTGGGAATTTACCGGGAATTTAGTGTGAATTTAGTGGGAATTTAGTGTGAATTTAGTGGGAATTTACCGGGAATCTCGATCCCGTTCCAGGCCCTGCTGGGCCCTGACCCCTTTTCCCAGGATTTCCGGACCTGTCCCGGTCAAAGCCACGCGAGGCTCTCCCGGCATTCCCGAGGGAAATAGGTCAGGGATGGGATCTGTGTCACCGGGGAGGCTCCGGTTGTCCCCAATGTCACTGGGCAGGAGCTGCCCCGGGGCTCAGCCCTGCTCCCCACCAGGGCGGGGGCACAAAAGGGTTAAAAATGCCCGGATCTGCCCCAAAAGCTCCGGGAATTGGGAATTCCTTCAGTCCCTGAGCAGCCCCGGGGCTGGGGGGACAAGGGCCCCCAAAATCTTCTGTTGCCTGTTCAAAACAACCTTTCCCACAAAAAAAAAAATTCCATTTAAAATCCAGAAACACAACGGAATTCACCTTTTTTTCTTTTTTTTTTTTTATTGAAGCAAAATATTTTATCCCTGATAAAGCCTCTTTGCTGTTCCCGCTCTCACATTCCCGTCCTTTAATAAGAAATCCAAAACGGAAAAAAAAAATTCAATTTGACAGATTAAACCTGGGTTAAGTTTGATTAAACCCGGGATTAAGTGAGGTTTAAGCAGAAATTTCATAATTTCATCCCCCCCCCCCCCAAAAAAAATAAATCTTGGGTTTTTTTTTTTCTTTTTCGGATTTTTCCCCGGAATTTTGGGAGCTCTGAACATTCCAGGTGTCCTCCCCAGCCTGCACAGCGGGGCCTGTGCTGCTCCCGCTCTCCACACAGGGTCTCCCTCGCCCTGGACAAGGCAACCTTTAATTAACCCTAATTAAGATCCCATTCCCGGCCCTGCTGCTCCCGCAATCCCTGGATGCTCTGCCCCCAGCCCTGGTGGGAAGGGGGTTGTGAATTCCCTGGTGAAATTCAGGATTCCATCGGGATTTTCCTCCTCGTGGGAGCGGAGCTGTGAACCAGACCCTGCTCCCTTTCCCATGGGATTGACGGGAATTCCTCCTCCTTCCCCAAAATTCCACCTTGGCCTGGCAGCCAGAACCTGGAATGGGAAGGATTTGAACTGGGAAAAAAAAATGCCAGGAAACAGGAAAATAACAATAAAATCAGAGATTGCAGGGATTTTCACCGTCTGCATCCAGGGACAGGTGAGGATCCCAACCCGAGGATGCTCCTCGGAGCTCTCCCATCCCAGCCTGGAATTATTCCAGACCCTTCTCACTCCAGATTTTCAGAGGTCCCTTCCCACCCAGCCATCCCAGGATTTGATTTCTCTCCTGTTTATTTTTCCTGCTCTCCAGGACAATTTCCAGCTTCGTCCTTGTCCCTCCAGCTGCCCCAGCAGAGCAGGGGCAGAGCCATCCCCTGGCTGAAGGTGGCCCGGGAGGAACCTTTGGCTCTGGGCATCCCAGGAGGAGCCTTTGGCTCTGGGCATCCCAGGAGGAACCTTTGGCTCTGGGCATCCCAGGAGGAGCCTTTGGCTCTGGGTATTCCAGGAGAAACCTTTGGCTCTGGGTATCCTGGGAGGAGCCTTTGCCATCCCCTGTCTCAGGAGGAGCCTTTGGCTCTGGGAATCCCAGGAGGAGCCTTTGGCTCTGGATATTCCAGGAGGAGCCTTTGGCTCTGGGTGTCCCAGGAGGAGCCTTTGGCTCTGGGCATCCCAGGAGAAACCTTTGGCTCTGGGTATCTCAGGAGGAGCCTTTGGCTCTGGGTATTCCAGGAGGAGCCTTTGCCATCCCCTGTCTCAGGAGGAGCCTTTGCCATCCCTGGCTCCAAGAGGAGCCTTTGCCACTCCTGGCTCATGAGGAACCTTTGCCATCCCCTGGCTCATGAGGAACCTTTGGCTCTGGGTATCCCAGTAGGAACCTTTGCCATCTCCTGTCTCCAAGAGGAGCCTTTGCCATCCCCTGTCTCATGAGGAGCCTTTGCCGTCTCCTGGCTCAAGAGGAGCCTTTGCCATCCCCTGGCTCAGGAAGAGCTTTTGCCATCCCCTGGCTCAAGAGGAGCCTTTGCCATCCCCTGGCTCAAGAGGAGCCTTTGCCATCCCCTGGCTCATGAGGAGCCTTTGCATTCTGCCGAGCCTTTGCCTTCCCATCTGGGCAGGGCTCCAGGAGCTGACAGGGACAAGGCCCAGGAAAACCTCAGGACTCAGCAGGACTGGCCGGGCTGGAGCTGCAGCTCCGCTGCCCCCGCCGTGTCCCCATGCCCAGAGCTCCCCTGGCGTTCCCACAGCCCTTATCTGCCAGCCCAGAATGGCTTTTGGGGTTTTTTTTGGGTGGACTTTGAAGGAGGAATCCCTGGGGACTCTGCGGGGTCTGGACGGGCGGCAGCCGCTCCGGGGTGGCTTTGTGGGGACCAGATTTTCAGGAGAGGGGAGCAGGTTTTTCCAGGTGGGAGCTGGCACCTCCCAGGCTGTTTTGTGTTTTTCCAGCAGCTCCCCGGGAGCTGCAGCAGGAGCTGAGGGCCCTGGGTCGGGCTGGGGGAGGCTCCCCGTGCTCACAGGGCTGGAAAATCCCCGGGGTGAGTCCCCAGCACCCCCAGGCAGGGATTTGGGTGCTGCAGCTGCATTGGGATCCCCGTGCAGGGCGCTGTGATTAACGGCTGATTAATGAGATTAATTTGTACATAATTAAGCCAACATTGATTGGATTTGGTCCTTGGGCAGAGGCTCTCCCAGGGCTGCACTCCTGTGGTTTCTGTGGCATGGATCAGGATCAGATCCAGGTTCTGATGCTCTGGAGTCTGACCCCAGGGAGTCTCTGCCCCTCTTCCAGATCCTCTGGGGTTCTGTTTGATGAACCCAACGTGATTTCCCAATGTCCCCATTCCCTGATTCCCCCATTTCCTCTGCTCCGCTCACAGAGGCCAAATCCGAATCCCTGCCCTGTGCCAGGTGTGGGCAGCAGCAAACTCTGCCTTTTCCCAAGGATTCTGAACCCAGGGCCCTTTTCCCAATCCTGGCTCCCTTTCTCCTGGGAGGAGGAGCAGGAGCAGCAGCAGGAGGAGGAGGAGGAGGGGGAGGAGGGGGAGGATGTTGTGGATCCGGCCCCAGGACCTGCTCCCCGCACTCCTCACCCAGCAGCTCCCATGACTCGGAGCCCAGGAATGCCGCGGATCCATCGGGAATTGCATCAGGAACTCGTTGGGCACAGGATGGGGCGGCGGTGGCAGGGACACCTGGGCAGGGACACCTGGGCAGGGACACTGTGACAGTGACACCCGTGGCAGGGACACCTTTGCAGTGTCACCTGGGCAGTGGCAATGGGGGCAGTGTCACCCATGGCAGGGACACCTTTGCAGTGACACCTGGGCAGTGGCAATGGGGGCAGTGACACCTGGGCAGTGACACCCGTGGCAGGGACACCTGGGCAGTGACAGAAGTGGCAGTGGCACCTGGGCAGTGACACCTGGGCAGTGGCAATGGTGGCAGTGGCACCTGGGCCATGACACCTTTGCAGTGACAATGGTGACGGTGACAATGGTGGCAGTGACACCTGGGTAATGACACCCATGGCAGGGACACCTGGGCAGTGACAATGGTGGCAGTGGCAATGGTGGCAGTGGCACCTGGGCAGTGGCAATGGTGGCAGTGGCACCTGGGCAGTGACACCTGGGCAGTGACACCTGTGGCAGGGACACCTGGACAGGGACAATGGTGGCAGTGGCAATGGTGGCAGCGACACCTGGGCAGTGTCACCTGGCCCTGTGCAATGTGGCCCTGCTGGGGGGCATGGAGGGCCCCACATCCTCCTGGCAGCCCCCAGAGGGATTTGGGGTCTGGGATTTGGGATTTGGGATTTAGGATTTGGTGTTTGGGGCTTGTGTTTTGGATTTAGGATTTGGGATCCATTCCCACTCCTCCCAGCAGGGTTGGGATGAGCCCTGCACGCTCCCCAGGGAGTTTGGGATTTTTCCAGCCCTGCTGAGCTCATCCCCACAGCCCTGGGCTCTCTCGGCCTCGCAGCTCTCAGCTTGTCCTGGCTTTCCTCAAAAAGCTGCTCCTGCTCTGCGCCCCCGGGCTCTGTCCTGACCCTGAGCTCCAGCCAGGCTGATCCCAGTGCCAGGAATGTCCCAGGGACGTCTCCCAGCTGGACAGGGGGGTTTGTGCTGTTCCCAAACACCCCAGCAGTGCCTGGTGACCCCAAACTTCCCTTTCCCCACTTCTCCCCATCCCTCCTGCCGTTCCTGTGGGGCCCGGGGACAGACATTCCCCGTTGGAATCCCGGTATGTGATTCCATGTGATTCCATGTGATTCCATGTGATTCCATGTGATTCCATGTGATTCCATGTTTGGGGAGCCAGGGACAGACATTCCCCACTGGAATCCCGGTATGTGATTCCATGTGATTCCATGTCTGGGGAGCCAGGGACAGACATTCCCTGCTGGAATTTCAGTATGTGATTCCATGTGATTCCCTGTTTGGGGAGCCAGGGACAGACATTCCCCGCTGGAATCCCAGTATGTGATTCCATGTGATTCCATGTGATTCCATGTGATTCCACGTTTGGGGAACCAGGGACAGACATTCCCCGCTGGAATCTCTGTATGTGATTCCATGTGATTCCATGTGATTCCATGTTTGGGGAGCCAGGGACAGACATTCCCTGCTGGAATTTCAGTATGTGATTCCATGTGATTCCATGTGATTCCATGTGATTCCATGTGATTCCACGTTTGGGGAGCCAGGCACAGACATTCCCCGCTGGAGCCTCTGTTTGTGGCAATTCCCACACACATCAAAGCCGATTGGGAGCCTGCTCCATTCCCACCTGAATCCACGCATGTCCCATTTCCCCAAACCTCCTCCTGTGCTGCCTCTCCCGAGGCTGGGCCTCTCCTCACCCCGAGCAGGACAATTCCCTTTGATCTCAGGGATGTTCCAGCCCCTTCCCTGTCCCGCAGGTGCCTCCCAGGCCTCCTCCTCCATCAGGGGGGTTCCAAATCCCCTTTGTGTCCTAAGGGAGGTCCCTGGGAGCCAGACGCAGGGGATTCTCCTCCATTTCTGCTGGAAAATGCTGATCCCAGGATTTCTGGTTCTGCCAGGGTTGGAGAAGGCAATTCCTGGAGTTCTCGGTGTTCATCCTGCCCTCAGCTGCACAATTTATCTCCAGGTGGGAAAAGGGTTCCTCAGGAATTGCCCAAAACCTGTGGAAAACCAGCAGGGTTCAGGCAGCTCTGGAGCTGCCCGTGAGAACATCCCCATGCCAAAGAGAAAATAAAAAATAAAGAGAAGGAATGGCTGAGAGGCTGAAAAGAAAATATTTTTCAAACCCATCTGACTTTTGGGAAGAAATCATTCCAGAAAAGAAAATTTATGGAACAGAAGGAACCAGCCCTGAGTTTGGGCCAGGTTTTGCTGGAATAAAGCCAATAAAATCCTGTGCCAGCCCCGGGTCTGTGCTTGGCACAGCACAGGGATTCGCCTTTGCTGTTTATCCAGCTTTGGATTTTTGGGAAACGCCAACATCTTTTTTTTAAAATTATTTTTGGGGGTTGTTGTTGTTGTTTTCTTTCCGAAAGAGTCAGAAATTTCCAAATGCTGAAACTCTTCCCAAAAGGAACCAGCTGGGATTGCTCAACTGCCCGTTCCTGCCGCCGCCCTCCCTCCCGATGAGTTACGGAGGGTGTGACAGCCCGGGCCGGGTGTGACAGCCCGGGATCGCTGATCCCAGCGGCTCCAGAGCCACTGCAGCTCCCCGGGAGGCTCCGGGGCTGGCTCAGCCGGGAATCTGCTCCAGAAACATCGCATTGCCTGCTGGGAATCTGCTCTGGGATCATCCCATTCCCAGCCGGGAATCTGCTCCAGAAACATCCCATTGCCTGCTGGGAATCTGCTCTGGGATCATCCCATTCCCTGCTCCAGAAACATCCCATTCCCTGCTCCAGAAACATCCCATTCCCTGCTCCAGGATCATCCCATTGCCTGCTCCAGAAACATCCTATTGCCTGCTCCAGGATCATCCCATTTCCTGCTCCAGAAACATCCCATTCCCAACTGGGAATCTGCTCTGGGATCATCCCATTCCCTGCTCCAAGAACATCCCATTCCCTGCTCCAGAAACATCCTATTGCCTGCTCCACGATCATCCCATTTCCTGCTCCAGAAACATCCCATTCCCAGCTGGGAATCTGCTCTGGGATCATCCCATTCCCTGCTCCAGGAACATCCCATCCCATTTATCCATGTAGGGTTTATCTCTATGGGATTTATGTATTTGGGGTTCAGCCATGCAGGATTTATCCATGTGGGGTTTATCCATGTGTGTTTTTTCCATGTGGGGTTTATCCATGTGGGGTTTTTCCATGTGGGGTTTATCCACGCAGGATTTTTCCACGAGGGTTTGCTCCTTGTGGGCCCCCATGGTCCCTGTGGAATGAGATGAGCTTTAAAATTCCCTCCCACCCCAGCAATTCCAGGATTTATCCCAGTGTCAGTAAAGCCACATCCAGCTCCTGCTGCCTCCCAAGGGCCCAGGGGGCTCCCAGGAGGGGACAGGGGAAGGTCAGGGTTGTCCCAGCTTGGGGACAGGGTTGTCCCATCCCTGCTCCCAGCACAGCCTCGTTCCCTGGGGATTCTCTCCCAGAGCCGTGGTGATTATGGAAAATGCAGCAATTAGGGAAGAGCCTGGGAAAGAGGGAAATGGGATGGGGCAGGATGAGCTGTTCCAAACCCTGCAGTCTGATTGATTTCACTTTCTTCTCTGGAGAAGTGTCCTGGGCTATTGGGAAGGAGGAGGAGGAGGAGGAGGAGGAGGAGGAGGAGGAGGAGGAGGAGGAGGAGGAGGAGGAGGAGGGTTCTCCCAGGGGAATTGATCCATGGATTGGGACCAATGGAAGCACCTGGAACAGTCCCAGTTCCCAGGGGGGGATCCATAAAATTTGGGAATCCCTAAAATGCTTTCCAGACCCCTAAAACACTTGGGGATCCATAAAACACTTTCCAGATCCCTAAAACACTTGGGAATCCATAAAACACTTTCCAGATCCATAAAACACTTGGGGATCCATAAAACACTTTCCAAATCCATAAAACACTTTCCAGATCCATGGAAAGCCACGGAGAGCCCCCAGCTCCGGATCCAGCAGCCAGGCACCGCTGCCTGTCCCCTTTCCCTGTTCCCCTGCCTGTGGAACAGCCCAAATTCCAGAGGAAAAGCTTTTCTGGGACCAGTTTAGGACATTTTTGTGATGGGATCTCTGCCGTGGAAGTGTCCTGGGCCAGGCTGGACAGGGCTCGGAGCAGCCTGGGATGGTGGAATTGTCCCTGCCCGTGGCAGAGCTTTAGGATCCCCTCATCCCGGGTTATCCCTGTTTCTGGAGCCGAGGGAAGCCCTTCCCCCGTGTTTTTCCCGCCCTGCTCCTCTCCAGCAGAGCCGTGCCGGGCCGGGCCAGGCCAGGACACCCCGCAATTCCCGCGGCAGCCCCGGCCGGATCCCTTTGATGCCGCGCGTATCCCGGGATGCTGCTCCCATCCCGGGGCCGGGAAAGGCCCTGCCGGGGCTGCGGGGCCGCTGTGGGGCAGCGCAAACAGGAAACCGGGGCCGGAGCCCCGCAGCCGCCCCGCCCTGGCCCGCGGCGCTCGGGCAGAGCCGGAGCCGCCTCTCCCGGCGCTGCTCCCGCTCCCGTGACGCGTTGTTGTTGTGGATGAGGAATTCCAGGAGCGTGGATGTCCCTCGGCCTCGGGGGCGGCGTCACCGCCTGAGGTTTTTGGGGTTAAATCCACGCAGGTGCCGGCCTTGGAGGCCCCGGGGGATTTGGGGGCTGGGTTTGTCCTGCACGGGGCGCCAAAGGATGGGGATGGACAGCGGGGATGAGGGAAGGAGCAGGAATTCCGAAGGGTGGGGAGGAGCAATCCCAAAGCATGGGAGAGGAACAACCCCAAAAAATGGGAGAGGAACAATCCCAAAAAATGGGAGAGGAACAATCCCAAACCAAGGGAGAGGAACAATCCCAAACAGTGGGAGAGGAACAATCCCAAAAATGGAAGAGGAACAATCCCAAGCCATGGGACAGGAGCAATCCCAAACCAAGGGAGAGGAACAATCCCAAGCCAAGGGAGAGGAGCAATCCCAAACCAAGGGAGAGGAGCAGCAATCCCAAAGGCTGAGTCACCTCGCGGTGCTCCCAGCCCGTAGAGGGAGCTGCTGGAGCTTGGAATCACCGGCCGTGATAAATCAATGAACCCGGCCCTGCTGTTACATAAGAGTGGGATGCTGGAATTCCTGCTTGGAAGGAGCTTTGGGAGCCTCCCGGGAGCGCTTTGGTTCCTCCCGGTGCCACGGTTCAGCAGCTCCTGGGAGGGCTGGGGTGACCAGAGGGGGGGACAGGTGACACTCGGTGTCCCCAGGGACCATCCCGGGGCTCCCGGCTCTCTCAGCTTCCTCCCCGGCCCAAGAATCCCTTGGGATCCTGCTCCCAAATCCCTTGGGATCCTGATCCCAAATCCCTGGGGTCTCTGCAACCCAAATCCCTGGGGATCCTGCTCCCAAATCCATGGGGATCCTGCTCCCAAATCCCTGGCATCTCTGCAAACCAAATCCCTGGGGATCCTGCTCCCAAATCCCTGGGGTCTCTGCAACCCAAATCCCTTGGGATCCTGCTCCCAAATCCTTGGGGATCTCTGCCCACCAGTCCCTGGGACCCTGTTCCAGCCCCTCTGCTGTTCCAGGGCCGCCATCCAAGCCCCACGGGAGCATCCTGCAGTTCCTTGGGAAGGGGCAGAACTTTGGGATATGAAGCTGGGGAAGTTTCCAACGCTCCCATCCCCGCTCCCATCCCTGCTCCCATCCCCGCTCCCATTTCCTCTCCCATCCCCAATCCCATCCCTGCTCCCATTCCCTGCTCCCATCCCTGCTCCCATTCCCGCTCCCATTCCCGCTCCCATTTCCTCTCCCATCCCTGCTCCCATCCCCGCTCCCATCCCTGCTCCCATTCCCGCTCCCATTTCCTCTCCCATTCCCTGCTCCCATCCCCGCTCCCATCCCTGCTCCCATCCCTGCTCCCATTTCCTCTCCCATCCCTGCTCTCATCCCTGCTCCCATTCCCGCTCTCATTTCCTCTCCCATCCCCGCTCCCATCCCTGCTCCCATCCCTGCTCCCATTCCCGCTCCCATTCCCTGCTCCCATCCCTGCTCCCATTCCCGCTCCCATTTCCTCTCCCATCCCCAATCCCATCCCTGCTCCCATCCCCGCTCCCATTCCCTGCTCCCATCCCCGCTCCCATCCCCGCTCCCTCTGGCCAGGCCAGCGCTCAGTGCATTTCTCACGGTGCTCGATGCATTTCCTGCGTCCTGCAGGGAAACCGGGAGCGCCTCTGGAACTCGGGGCTTTGTGGAGCCACAAAGGCTCCGGATTGGAGCTGGGCATGGGCTCAGAGCGCTGGGAAGGGGCTGGGAATTTGTTTTCCCAAATTTGTGCCACCAGTGACCCCCTCCCCTGCATGAAGAGCTGATCCCACCCTCGGAGAAATCCCGGGGTGCTGCAGGAGCCCCGGGGGTTTTTTTCCAGCACAAGATGAAGTTTGTCTGTGTTTTCCGGGGATTTCTCCTGTTGGGACAAACATTTGCAACCAAATTAAACCAAACCACAGCAAAAGGAGCCAACAGGAAACCCTTCGGCTCCAACCACCCCAAATCCTCGGAGGATGTGGGGACGGGAGCCTGGGAAAGCAGCTTGGGGCTGGGAAAAGGGACAGCAGGGACTCGCTGCCACCACGAGGGGTGACCTGAGTCCCTGCAGGCTTCCAGCCACATCCCTTCATCCCACCCTGATTTATCCCGTCCTGCAGATTTATCCCATCCCGTGGATTCATCCCATCCCATGGATTCATCCCATCCAAATTTATCCCATCCTGATTTAACCCATCCCGTGGATTTATTCCATCCCATGGATTCATCCCATCCCATGGATTTATCCCATCCAAATTTATCCCATCGTGATTTATCCCATCCCATGGATTCATCCCATCCTGTGGATTTATCCCACCCCATGGATTTATCCAATCCCACAGATTCATCCCATTCCCTGGATTTATTTTGGGACACCTGAATTCCTCCTGCCAGCCCCATCCCCGTCCTTCCCCTCGGCCCCAGCAGTGTCAGGATCCCAGGGAAACTTTCCCGGGACAATCCTACAATCCTTTCCCGATCCTTTCTTCTCGCCGGCTTTTTCTTTCCTTTTTTTTTTTTTTAAACATTTTTTAATTAAACGAAATTAAATTTCTGCAGCAGCATCTCTGGTTTCATTATCCCGGCTCCCCACCGGAGGCATCGCTCGCAGTCCCTCGGGACGAGTTGGACAACGCCGGGAACGCTCAGGTTGAGGCTCTTCCCACTTTTCCTCCCTCCCTTCCCTCTCCGGGCTCCGCTCCGGCCCCAGAGCGGCTCCGGGCTCCCAGCACTGCCCGAGCCGCACTTCAAAGGCTCCGGGAGCGTCCCCGGCAGCTCCCGGCATTAATCACCCGGGCCGGCTCGGCCCTGTCAGCCCGGGGGCTCTCCCGGCTCTGTCCCGGCACGGGGAATGCGGGGCTGCTCCTCGGGGATGGGGCGTTTCCATTTTGGGGGCTTTGGGGTCCCCAGACGCGGCTGGAGGTGACAAACAGGGACAGAGGAAGGTGGGGTTGGGTGTGGAGCCCAGCTGGGAGAGCTGGGAATGTTCTCCTGGAGAAGGGAAGGACCCAGGGAGAGCTCAGAGCCCCTGAAGGGGCTCCGGGAGAGCTGGAGAGGGGCTGGGGACAAGGGATGGAGGGACAGGAACCAGGGATTTGGGATGGAGGGACAGGAGCTGGGGAATGGATTTGGGATGGAGGGACAGGAGCCAGGGAATGGATTTGGGATGGAGGGACAGGAACCAGGGAATGGATTTGGGATGGAGGGACAGGAGCCAGGGAATGGATTTGGGATGGAGGGACAGGAACCAGGGAATGGATTTGGGATGGAGGGACAGGAACCAGGGAATGGATTTGGGATGGAGGGACAGGAGCCAGGGATTTGGGATGGAGGGACAGGAGCCGGGGAATGGATTTGGGATGGAGGGACAGGAGCCAGGGATTTGGGATGGAGGGACAGGAGCCGGGGAATGGCTCCCACTGCCAGAGGGCAGCGATGGATGGGAGATTGGGAGTTGGGGATTGCTCCTGGGAGGGTGGGGAGGGGCTGGGATGGAATTCCCAGAGCTGTCCCTGGACCCCTGGGAATGTCCCAGGCCAGGCTGGACGGGGCTGGAGCAGCCTGGGATGGTGGGAGGTGTCCCTGGATGGAGCTGGGTGGGATTTCAGGTCCTTCCAACCCAAACCATTCCCGGATTCTCTGATTCCACGATTCCAGGAGGGTTCCTGGCACCTCCAGGCAAGGCCAGCAGAGATCCTGCAGGATTCAGGGAGGATCCTGGCAGGTGAGGCCGTGTGGGCTGGTCCTGATCCCGAGCCGATTTGCAGCTCCAGATTCCAATCTCCTGCACTTCCTCTCTCCCTGCGGGAGATAAAGATCCTGGGCAGAGCTCCGGGAATTGCATCCGCTCCCACAGCCCGGCCCGGGAGGGGAGCGGGGCCGCGCCTGGGGTGGGAGGGGACGGGGAAGGGGCCGGCGCCGCCTTCCTGTGGGTGTTTTCCTGGGAGAAACCGGGATGGGGCCGGCACCTGCCGGAGCAGGTGACTCGGGCGTGAGGAATGCGGGCCCGGGATGTGGGCTGGAGGTGCAGGGGAGCTGGGAAAGCTCCAAAAGGAGACGGGGAGGGTCAATCCCCGCGTCCCCAGCAGAGCAGGAGCACCTGGAAGGGGTGCAGGACTCGTCCCCACAGGCTCTGGAGTTGCCAATGGCTCAGCAGGAAGAGCTGCAAAAATTTGGAGAGGCTTTGGGATGGTGGGAAGAGTGGGGCTTGAGGAGAGGAAGTGGGAAAAGGATAAAAGGAGAAATCCTCATGGCTGGCTGGGAATGGCAGCGTGGAGGAGGAAAGGCCAGGCAGGAGCTGTTCCTAAAATCCCCAAACCACTTCCTACAGGGTCAGGGACTGCAGGAATCCCAGGTCAGCCTGGAATGGTTCCCCTCCCCCTGACACTGCCCTGTGGTGATGCTGGATTTGCTCTCCTGGACGGGGCAGGGATCCCTGTCTGTCTGTCTGTCTGTCTGTCTGTCCAGAGCAGAACCTGGCTCATGGCAAAGCACAATTCCCTCTGGGACTGGGAAAAGCCCAGATCCGAGCAGATCCTGAAGGAATTCGGGTTAGGATGGCTCCAGACCTGCAGGGCAGTGAGGGCACAGAGAGGCCCCTTCCCTCCAGAGCCAAACCAGGCGTGTGTGGGGACAGGGACAGGGACAGGGACAGGGATGGGGATGGGGATGGGGATAGGAATGGGGTCAGGGACAGGGACAGGACAGGGACAGGGATGGGACAGGGACAGGGATGGGGACAGGGACAGGGACAGGGACAGGGACGGGGATGGGGATAGGAATGGGGTCAGGGACAGGGACAGGACAGGGACAGGGATGGGGATAGGGATGGGGATAGGAATGGGGACAGGGACAGGGACAGGACAGGGACAGGGATGGGACAGGGACAGGGATGGGGACAGGGACAGGGACAGGGATAGGACAGGACAGGGACAGGGACAGGGACAGGGACAGGGACAGGGACAGGGACAGGGCAGGGACAGGGACGGGGATGGGGATAGGAATGGGGTCAGGGACAGGGACAGGGATGGGACAGGGACAGGGATGGGACAGGGACGGGGACAGGGATGGGGCTGGCTTGGGATGATCCCACTCCTCTCACAGCGGGTTTGGAGCAGGAATTTTCCTTTTGGGGCATCAGGCAAGGTCTGGTTTGGTTTGGGAGGGATGGGATGGGATGGGATGGGATGGGATGGGATGGGATGGGATGGGATGAAGATGGCGATGAGGATGAGGATGTGGGGCAGGCTGCAGAGGGGGCTGCTCTCCCTGCAGCATTCCCGGCCCTCCCCCTCTGCCCTGGCCGGTGGAACCGGGACAGAACCGGCTCGGGGCCAGCCCCAGCCCCACGTGAGCGGAGCTCACACGGCCCTGTCCCATCGCCTTTGATCTCCAGGCCTGGCAGGGAAGATGTCCTGGCAGGAATCCGGCCCGTCAGGTCCCATCGGAGCCGGTGGCACTCGGTGACCAAGCCCTGGCAGCTGAGGTGGCCCCGATGCGAGCCAAGCTCCTCCTTCTGCCCCCGGGGCTGCGGGCAGGATCCTGCCCCGGCTCGGGAATGCGGGGGCCCGGCCTGGAGGGACTGTCCCGGTGTCCCCGAGCCCCGGGGGCGCTGCGGGCCCTGCCCCGATCCCGGCAGGGCACAGGAGCTGCTGCTCCTCCGAGGCCTTGCAGTGATGAAAATAAACACGTGAACAAGATGGAGAATTATTTCCAGTGATGGAACAAGAGAGAATCCTTCCTCCTCACCCTCCTCCTCCTCCTCCTGCTGCTGCTGCTGCCCGGGATGGCCTCGGGTGGCCCCGGAGCCGCTGGCAGCGCCGGGAGCGGCCGCTCCCGATTACTCACGGGGAGGATGCGGGGGGGGAAAAGCAGAGCCAGTGGAAAAGATGGAAAGGGAATGGAAAAGATGGAAAACAAATGGAAAAGATGGAAAGCAAATGGAAAAGATGGAAAGGGAATGGAAAAGATGGAAAGAGGGCACTGGGTCCTGCCGAGGCCACAGCTGGAGCTGAGCTCAGCCAGAGGGACAGGGACAGGGACAGGGACAGGGACAGGGACAGGGACAGGGCACGTCCCGCCCTGGGTGACAGGGACACACAGGGGGGCTCTGGCTCCACTGGGGAATGCTCTGGATCTATTGTGGGGTCACCCCTGTCAGAAACCCCAACCCTCCCAACTCCCCCGGGTCACCGCGCCCGGGATGGACCCAAACCCCCATGGTGGGAACAAAGCGGGATGAAACGGGAGCCCCGGAGAGCCCGGCCGCGTCCAGGTGCGGTTCCCAAAGCACGGGAGACAAAAGCTCGGCCCGGGACGTTCAAAGGGAGCCGCGGCCGCGGGGCCCCCCCTGCTCCGGTCGGGGGGAGCCGGGACCCGGCCCCGCTCCCGGGCGCTCCCCGGCTTTGTGCCCGGCGGGGTTGGGTTACGAGGAAAGCTCCTCCGCGGGTGGATTAAGGAATTCCAGCCCCATTCAGCGCCCGCTGAAGCACAAATAATTCGGGAGCTGCAAAGCGCGGGAGGGGCGGGCGGTGTTCAATGGAAGCCGCACCTGCCGGGCGGCTGGAATTCGGGGGCGGTGAGGAGCGGTGGGATTTGCCTTCAAACCTGGGATTCTTGGCCTCGACCCGGGAGTTTTGGCCTGGGTGAGGGTGGCGGGGTGGCAGCGGGGAGTTCGTGTGTCCCCTGTGCTCCCAGGGACAGGAAAAACCATCAGGCGCTGCTGGGGATGGGACGGGACCGGCCTGTCGTGCCCGGCTTTGGGAGGGGCGTCCCGGTGCCGCAGCGCCCCGATGATGTCGCATCCCTCGGGGCGAGTCCCCTGAGCCCTCCCGGCCGTGCCCGGGGGCACTTGGGCACCCAGGAGCCGTCGGGGTGGCAGCGCCTGCGCCCGCGCTGGTCCCCGGGAGACTCCTGGGCGCCTCTTAATGGCACCTTAATTACACCTCCACCGTCCCCGTCCGTCCCTCCCTCCGCTTCCCTCCTCCCTGCCGAGCTCCCCCGGGATGGAAATGCCCGGCGCGTGCTGCCGGGATTGTCACCGCCGCTAATGACCCCCTGCGAGCCGGGGCGGAGCGCGGCGGCGTGGGGACACGGCAGGTGACACTGCCCCGACCGGCCCGGGCTGGCCCCGGGGCCCGGCTCTGCCCCCGGCTCTGCTCGGTGGCTGCGGCCTTTGGGGACACGGCTGTCACCGGCCGGGAGAGAGGGGGAGCGACCACGGTGTGGGGTGTCCTCCCTGTGCTGGCTGCGGGCTCCTGATGTCACTGTGCCGGACCTGGCAGTGTCATCGTGCCAGCCTGGGCAGTGCCACCGTGCCAGCCATGCCAGGGTCACCGTGCCGGACCTGGCAGTGTCACCGTGCCAGCCCTGCCAGTGTCACTGTGCCAGCCTGGGCAGTGCCACCGTGCCAGCCATGCCAGGGTCACCATGCCGGACCTGGCAGTGTCACCACGCAGGCCAGGGGCTTTCCGGGGCTTGTCCCGTGTTGGATCTGCAGGGACCAAGCACTCCTCCCTGTCCCCATCCCCATCCCTGTCCCCGTCCCTGTCCCTGTCCCCGTCCCTATCCCTATCCCTGTCCCTGTCCCTGTCCCCGTCCCTGTCCCCATCCCCATCCCTGTCCTCGGCCCTGTCCCCATCCCCATCCCCATCCCTGTCCCTGTCCCTGTCCCTGTCCCTATCCCTGTCCCCATCCCCGTCCCTGTCCTCATCCCCGTCCCCATCCCCGTCCCCGTCCCTGTCCCTGTCCCTGTTCCCCCTCTGCAGTGGGGACAGCCTGGGACGTTCCCCAGGGCGCTGCCACCCCCGGGATGTGGGGACTGTCCCCTGTCCCCTCCCCGCTCCTCTCCGGGGCAAACCCCACCCGGGGATCTCCACTGGAGCTCCGGAATTCGGCCCCAGAGGCTCCGAGAATTCCTCGTGCCCGGCACACAAAAAAAAAAAAAAAAAAACAACCCAGCCAAAAAACCAGAAACGGCACGAGGAGAGGAACAATTTCCTCCACCGCTAATTGTCCCTCTGTTAATTAACGAGAGTGTGGGGGCGCTGATTAGGATCTCCCCAAAGCCACAGGTCCTGGCTGGGGACAGCGGTGACCACACGGGGCTGAGCCTGGCCAGGGCCCGGGGGGCAGGAGGGGGTCCTGGGATTGGGAATTGAGATTTGGGATTGGGGAATTGAAATTTCAGGTTTGGGGGTTGAGGTTTGGGACTGGGGAGTTGAGATTTGGGATTGGGCAACTGAAATTTGGGATTTGGGAGTTGAGATTTGGGATTGGGCAACTGAAATTTGGGATTTGGGAGTTGAGATTTAGGGTTGGGGAGTTGAGATTTGGGATTGAGGAATTGAGATTGGGCATTGGGGAGTTGCGATTTGGGATTGGGGAATTGAGATTTGGCATTGGGGAATTGAAATTTCGGCTTGGGAAACTGAGATTTGGGATTTGGGACTGGGGAATTGAGATTTGGAGGAGATTTGGCCGGGATGGGGAGATTCCCTCGCGGGGCTGGGTCTCAGCTCCACCGGCCGGGAATGGCCGGGAATGACGGAATTGTCACCTCTGCCTCTATGGGGCGGCAAAGCCGGAGCCGGTTTGCTTCTCTCCAAACAGGAATTTAGGAATTCTCCCCATCCTCCATCCATCCATCCATCCATCCATCCATCCATCCATCCATCCATCCATCATCCATCCATCCATCCATCCATCCATCATCCATCCTCTATCCATCCATCCATCCATCCATCCATCCATCCATCCATCCATCCATCATCCATCCATCCATCATCCATCCATCCATCCATCCATCCATCCATCCATCCATCCATCATCCATCCATCATCCATCCATCCATCATCCATCCATCATCCATCCATCCATCCATCCATCCATCCATCATCCATCCATCCATCCATCCATCCATCCATCCATCATCCATCCATCATCCATCCATCCATCATCCATCCATCCATCCATCCATCCATCCATCCATCCATCCCTCCATCCATCCATCCTCCATCCATCCATCCATCCATCCATCCATCATCCATCCATCCATCCATCCATCCCTCCATCCATCCATCATCCATCCATCATCCATCCATCCATCCATTATCCATCCATCCACCCATCCCGGCAGGGTTGGAATTCCAGGGGCCATTTCCCCCCTGGCCATTTCTCGTCGCCGTTTCCCCCAGGCCCCTTTGATGCCTTTGCTTTCCAGCCCAGCGTCCCCAGGAAAATCAAACCCAGATCAGCGTCCTGGAAAATATTTGGAGGTTCTGAAGCAAAATACGGGCTCTGGGAGGGGAAGAGGGAGGCAGGGAGCAGCGCTGGGTTTGAGGGTTTTGGTCACATCTCTGTGGCTCCATCCCAGCTCCGAGTGGGGATGGGCAGGGGAGGGAGCCCGGGCGTTGTGGGGTTCTGGCCGCAGTTGTGGGGTTGTGGTGGTGGGGAAACACTGATTTACACCCTTGGATGGGGATTTATGGCACCACACCTGCTGCAGACCCGCTGGGAGTGGGGACGGGATCTCCCAGTGCAAACTGGGGTTCACCTTCCCAAGCCCATCCAGGTTCTGGAGCCGCTTTTGGAGCCTCTTTCGGCAGAAAATTTCAAACCTGGGCTTGTTGGAGCTTTTAAAATAAAGGGTGGGGAGGGAATCAGCGCGAGCTTTGCTTTCCCTCGTGTCCCTCTGCGAGTGTCCAGCCCCCGCTGTGACATCGCTGTCACCTCCCACGTGTCCTGTGTCCCCTGGGGCCACCTCTGCGCCATCGGGTCACCTCCGGACGTGATTCACGGCGGGGGGAGCAGCCCCAGGCTGCTCGGGGGGTGTCTGGCACCATCCCGGGGACAAACCCGGCTCGCTGCTCCCCTCTGGGGCAGGACCAGCCCGCCCTCCCTGGATGTCCCCCCGTGCTCTCAGGGGTGCTCCCCAGCATCCCCTCACCCCCCTGCTCTCCCGGCCCGGCTTTTCCCGGTGCCGAGACGCCCCAAAAGCCGGGGGGGCCGCCCGGGGGGAGCCCAGCTCGTGCTGCAGCGTCTCCCCGGCCGCCCCGGGACCATTCCCGGCTGAGATAGCGCGGCTGCTCGGCGGTGGCAGCGCGGGCGTGTGGGAGGGCAGACGCCAGGCTGTCTGCTCCCACTCCGCTGGGCTTGTTATTAACTTCTCCTTGGGCTGCCATTAACCCAGAATTCCTGCTCCTGGCTCCAGGCTTTCCCCGCGCCGCTCTATCTGCAGCCTAATTACAGCTGTTGGGATCTCCCTTTATCTCGGGGGATCTTTGGGGTTGGTTACCTGGCACACGCGTTCTCGCCCCCCCCGCTCCTCGCACGCCCATCCCTGCTTTCCCCTTTAATCCTTGCTGCTTTCATCAGGACGGGAGCAGCGCGGCTCTGCCCGGGTGGATCCGCATCCCGCGGCTCGCAGGAGCATCCCCGGCCCGGTGACCGCCAGCGACGTTATCCCCGCGTGTCCCGGCGCGTCCCGGCCACCGCGCGGGGCCCGGCGTGTGCCGGCACCTTCCAGCCCCGCCACCGAGGCTCGGCCTTGGCTCCGAGCGCCGCCGTGATTTATTTTTTTTAATTCGGCGCGGATTGAGTCGATGTGTTTGTCTTGGCAGCTCCGAGCCCAAACTCCGCTCCGACAGCCCCGTCCTGTCGCCGGCAGCCCCCGCTGACACCCACCGGGCTGGCACCCGAGCCGGCCGTGCCCCGTGCCTGCAGCTGTGCTGGAACCGTCCCCAAAGCAGCCCCGGTGTGAGCGGGGGCTCTGCACTGCCCGAGGGTGGGTGCAGGAGTTTTATCCCCGCCCCTGAAGGGGTTTGGAGCAGGTGGCATTTCCCTGTCCCTGTCCCTGTCCCCGTGCCCACCCTTGGCGCAGAACAGGGCTGAGATTGGCACCTTCAGACCCCCGACCCAGAGGATGAGGAGGATGAGGAGGATGAGGAGGATGAGGAGGACGAAGAGGATGAGGAGGACGAGGAGGATGAGGATGGTGTCACCACTGTCCCGTTGCTCCCCCTGGGCTGCCCCTTCTCGAGGGTCCCCTCTGGAGATCCCCAGATGGGATGGGATGGGATGGGATGGGATGGGATGGGATGGGATGGGATGCGATGGGGAGGGGTCTCGTCCCTCCTTCCACCCCGATGGAACACAGCTGTGCCCCTTCACCCCAGCGGGGAATTGACCCCTGGGTGTCCCCCCTGCTCCTGCCATCTTGTCCCCAAACAGCCCTGGGGACACCGTCCTGCAGCACCCGGCCCAGGAGCCTCGGCTCCCTGCTTTAGGCTGGACATTTTGGGGTACTTTTATTAATTATGGATGTTTCCTCCATCCACCTCTCAGCAGAGGGGTGGGAAAGCACGAGGGGCTGGGGAGGGGGCCTGCGTCCCCTCGGATCCATCTCTGGGACATTCATGGGATCCCCCACGTTGGGGGCGGATGCCGCCTCTACCCCAGGCCCCCCTTTGTGCCCCCCAGCACCGGGTGAGGAGCCGGGAGGGCGCGGGGCCGGCGGGAGCTGATCCCGGCAAGCCGGCACCCGCCCCGCAGCCGGTGGGGCTGAGTCACCGGGGAAAGTGAGGAGCGGGATAAAAGCAGATCAGGGGAGCTTCCCTTCCTTTCCTTCCCCTTCCCTTCCCTTCCCTCCCCTTCTCTGCCCTCCGCTCCTCGCCCTCGGTGCCGCCTGGGCCGGCTCCCCGGGCACGCGGCGCGGCCAGGGCTGCAAACATCTGGAATTCTCCTCTGGAATTCTCCTCTGGAATTCTCCTCCGGCGGCTTCTCCGCCCCTCCTTTGGCCTGGCTGGCCTCGGGGACATCCCCTGCTGGTCCCCGGAGTTCTGTGCCCCCACCCGAGGCCTCGCCCCGCTCCCCAGTTTGCGGCTGTTGTGGGATTTGGAGCCCGCCTTGTCCCCGAGGGTCATGGCGGGGACAGCTCCGTGCTGGGACAGGGGACAGTCCGGGACCTGGCCATGGCCCCAGGTGCCACCGGGGCTGGGCTGGGGACACAGGGCAGCAGCGGAGGGTGAGGCCGGGCTGTCCCCGAGCGCGGGGCACGGAGCTGGGTTATTTATACCCGAGCGCTGACTCAGAGCCGGTGGCCGCACGGGGACACGGCTGGGACCGGCCTGAGGGAGGGCTGGGGACAGGGGACCCTCCCTGCCGCTGTCACCGCTCCCGCGGGGCCGCTCCTCCCGCCCCGGCAACGCGGCTGGCAGCAGGGCCAGCGCTCCCTTCCCGCTGTGTCACCCCGCTGTCCCCAAAGCCATCGCAGCCTCTCAGAGGCTGTCACCCCACCAAAGGCGGTGACAGCAGCTCCGGGGCCCCGAGCGGGGGTTTTGTCCCCGTTTTGTCCCCGTTCTGTCCCCGCTGTGCCCCCGCTGGGGCCCCCCCGGGCCGAGGCCGCTCCGGGGTCACGGAGGGCGCGGCCGGGCCGGGGTGACCCGCAGGGATCCGGGCCCACGGGCACCGGGAAGGGGGCCCGGCGCTGCCGGGGGTGGCTCGGGAGGTGCCACCCCCGCCTGGCATCCCCGGAGCGCGGCTCCGGCCCCGCCGTGTCCCCCCCGTCCCCCGAGCGGCCCCCGATGCTCCCAGGGCTGCCCCGTGTCCCTCGGGGGGCCCTGAGAAAGGGTGACCCCCCCCACACCCCAAAACCCTGCCCGGGGGTCACCCCCAGCCCCGGGGACACCGGCGGGACACGGGGGGGGTCGGGGTGTCCCCCAGCCCTGGGAGGGGTCGCGGTGGCACAAACGGGGGGGGGGTGACCTCGAAGGGGGTCCCACACACGGGGGGGTGGGCACGGGGTGAAGGGGGTGCCCCCGGGCGTGACGTCACTGCGGGGGCGGGGCTGGGCGGGGCGTTCGGGGCATCCCCGAGGCCGCGGCAGCCGGAGCCGTCGGGGGGCGGCGGGGGCTCGGCTCGGCTCGGCTGGGCTCGGCCGGGCTCGGCTCGGCTCGGCTCGGCTCGGCTCGGCCCGGCCCGGCTCGGCTCTGCCGCGGGGGCTGCGGGCGCTGCCCAGCCCAGCCCGGCCGGACCATGACCATGAGCTCGATGGCCGAGACCCTGCTGGGCTCCGACCCCTCCAAAGCCGCGTTCCTGGAGCTCGGGCCCCCCCAGCACTACCCCCTGCACGGCCCCCCCCCAGCACGACCCCCCGCCCTTCCCCTCCTACGGCCGGCCCGGGCCTTTCCCGTACCCCGGCGCGGCGCCCCCGCCGCCCCACGGGGGTCCCTACGTGCCCTACCCGCCCCCCGGCGCCCCGCACGGCCCGGCCCCCGGGGCCAGGCTGCAGGACACAGGTAAGGGGGGCGCGGGGGGCGCGCCTGGGCCCGGGAGAGCCGGGATGGAGCCGTCGGAAGCGCTCCGGGGCTGGGCCGGGCTGGGCTCGGTGCGGGGTGCTGGGGGGTCCTGGGGGTGGTTCCCGCCCCTTGCTCCCAGAGCCCCCGCAGGGGACATTTGGTGGCTTGGAGGAGCCGCGGGCACGGGGAGCATCCGCCCCTCGCAGCTGAGCCCCCCAAGTGCCCCCTGGGACCCCCACCCTGCCCCCGGGGACCCCGAGCCCGGCTGAGCCCGGCCCTGGCCGTGCTGTGGGTGACCCCAGGGACCCCCAGAGCGCCCCGGTGGCTCCCCCGGGCCTGGGGGGTCCCTCCTGGTGCCCCTCCATCCCCCGGGGGGTCCCACCCGGCCCCCCCAGCCGCATGCAGGCCGAGGCCTTTGTCCCACGTGCTGCCGGACCTGGACGGTGACACTGCCCGAGCGCTCCCATCCTCCTCTTCCTCCTCCTCTCCTTTTGCTCTCCTCGAGGTTTAAACACCAGAGAGGAGCAGGTCCCCGCACTGATCCCCCCCTCCCTTCCACAGACAGCCCCCGGCAGCCACGGGGATGATTTGGGGTAGTTTATGGTGGTTTGGGATGGTCTGGGATGGTTTGGGATGGTCTGGGATGGTTTGGGGTGGTCTGGAATGGTTTGAGATGGTCTGGGATGGTTTGGGGTGGTTTGGGGTAGTTTAGGGGTGATTTTGGGTGGTGTGCGGTAGTTTAGGGGTGATTTTGGGTGGTCTGGGGTGATTTTGGGGTGGTTTGGGGTGATTTTGGGTGGTTTGGGGTGATTTGGGATGGTTTGGGGTGATTTTGGGTGGTTTGGGGTGGTTTGGGGTGATTTGGGGGTGATTTTGGGGTGGTTTGGGGTGTTTTTTTAGCCTCTCAGTGTGTCTGATGGACCGTGGCTCCTCTCCCCCCGCTCCTTAGAGGCCGAGAAGCCTCCGGCCGTGTCCAACGGGGACCTGCGGCTCGACGGGAAGGGCAAGAAGCTGCGCAAGCCCCGCACCATCTACTCGAGCGTGCAGCTGCAGGCGCTGAACCAGCGCTTCCAGCAGACGCAGTACCTGGCGCTGCCCGAGCGCGCCGAGCTGGCGGCGCAGCTGGGGCTCACCCAGACCCAGGTACGGCCCGGAGCCGGTACCGGCCCGGGACAGCCCCGGGACGCCGCCGTGTGCCCACCGGGGCCGGCTCCGTGCCCTGCTGGAAGCGAGCCGAGCCGAGCCGTGCCGCGGCGGGGGAGCTGGCGCCGGTGGGCCCGCAGGGCTCGGGTTTGGGGCGCCCCTGCCCGCACCTCCCAGCGGCAGCGGGACTTTCCCAGCCCCGGAGCCTGGCTGGCGGCCCGGCCGTGCCCGGCGCTGGGCGGCCCCGGGCCGCGGGACGGGGCGAGTGGGTTTTTGAAGGCGATGGGGAGAGACAGGCAGGCGGCAGCGGTGCAGCCCCGGAGCCAGGGGCGAAGCGAGCTCATAAAGCCGGGGAAGAGGAGACAAGTGGGAACCTGCCGGCAGCGCGGGGGGGACCGCGGGGAGGAATGAGCAGGGCCCGGCCCAGCCCCGGCACCGGCTCCCGGCGGGGCTGGCACGGCCAGGGGGACCTGGGGACGCTCCCCGGGACTCTGCCTCGCTCTCCGGGCTCCCGGGGCCTCTGGCCGCCGTCTCCCCCCGCCACAGAGGTGCCTTGTGAAGGGTCGGGCTCCCAGCCCGCTCCGTGCCCCAGAGCCCCGCGGGAATGGGGTCAGGGGAGCCCAGGGGTCTGTGATGGTTAAAGGGGGGGGTTTAGGGGGTGTTGGCCTCTTCCTCCCCCCTGACCCCCCTGTCTCTGCCCCCAGGTGAAGATCTGGTTCCAGAACAAGCGCTCCAAGTACAAGAAGATCATGAAGCAGGGCCCGGGTGCCCCCGAGGGGGAGCAGACCCCGCACAGCGTCCCCGCCCTGTCCCCCTGCTCCCCCGGCGGCCTCCCCCCGCTCTGGGACCTGCCCGGGCCCGGCAAGGGCCCCCCGCTGCCCGCCGGGGGCTACATCAACGCCTTCGGGGCCTGGTACCAGCCCCAGCCGCAGGACGCCGTCCCCAGGGCCCCCATGATGTGACACCGCCGCCGCTCCAGCGCCGCCACATCCGGAGAGACGCGGAGGGACAATGAGGGACACCGAGGGACATCGGGGGGGACGCTCTGCCGCTGCCCCCCGCGGGACTGAGAGCCCAGCAAAGCCCGAATGGAGGAGGAGGAGGAAGAGGAGGAGGAGGAGGAAGAAGGTGACAAGGACGGGCAGGAGCCCGGGGGCGTCCTGCTCTGTCACACTGCAGCGACCCCGCGCCCTGTGCGCCATCCCTGTGGGACAAGACTCGGCCCAGGGTCCCCCCAATCATGGACAGGGAGCAGGGGGACCCCAGGAGGGGCTGGGGAGTCCCGGCCCCCCCGGCCTGGCTTTATTTATAAATTCTGTGGGTTCTTGGCGGGGCCCCGTTTATAAACAGGCTGAGCATTGGCCGGTTCTGCCCCTCTGCACTTTGGGGTGCCCCTGCTTTGGGGGAGACGCTTCCATCCAGAGCCTCAGGCTCTCCCAGTCCTGGGAACGCAGCCAGAGGGGCTGGGGGTGCAGGCTGAGGGGCTGGGGCTGTGTCCCCCCAACATCTGCCTGAAATGGAGCCCAGTTTTGGGAACTGTGGGGTGGGGGCTCATGAGGCACTCCCGGCCCCTCCTGTGGGGAATTTGGGGCAGTTCGGAGCTGTCACAGGCATCTCCCCCAGCAGGGGTGGCAGTGGGAGGGCCAGGGGACACGGGCCAGGCTGGGGACCCCGGCTGAGCCCAGGTCCCTGCCCGCTGTCCCCACAGACACCCAGCCCTGGGAGCCAGGAGGGTGTTTGGGAGCAGGGGGGGATTTCCCTCTGCGGGTTTGGCTTTGTGCTTCCAGAGGCCAGGACCCAGCTGGAAAATACATCCTTGTCGTTTCCCTGCCTTTCCATGTGGTCATTTCCCCCTTTTCCCAACCCTGCTCCGTGTTTGCCCCTGAGGTGGGGGCAAGACCCCACTGGGGCTCCCCCAGCTGAGGGGCAGCAGCTCCTGCTCCCCCTGGCACGAACACCCTGTGCTCCTGGCTCCTGATATCCCCATTCCATGATCCCACCCTGTGCTCCTGGTTCCTGATGTCCCCATTCCATGACCCCGACCAATGATATTCCCACCCTGTGCTCCTGGTTCCTGATATCCCCATTCCATGATCCTGACCACTGATATTCCCACTCTGTGCTCCTGGTTCCTGATATTCCCATCCCGTGATCCTGGCCCCCAGTATTCCCATCCCACGATCCTCATTCCTGATATTCCCACTCCATCATGCCGGTTCCTGACATTGCCATTCCATGATCCTGGTTCTCAATATTCCCACTCCCTGATCCCCAAGGGCCCCTTCCTTCCCCCTTCCAGGATCTTCTCTGCTTTTTGCACCTTTCGCAGCCTCTCAGGGCTGGGTTATCCCCAGATCCCCCCCGAGGGGTCGGGATCCAGGGCAGGGATCAGGGCTGGGGTGGACATCGGAGCCTGTCTGGGGCTGGTGGCACTGGGGACCCCCCTGTCCCCATTCCCGGCCACCATGGGAGCTCTGGTCCCTCAGCCGAGGGCTCTGGGGTGCTGATCCCACGGGAGGGATGTCCCCAAGGTACTGATCCCATGGGATGGGTGTCCCCAAGGTGCTGATCCCACAGCATGGGTGTCCCCAGCTGTCCCCAGGGTGCTGATCCCACAGCATGGGTGTCCCCAGCTGTCCCCAAGGTGCTGATCCCACAGCATGGGTGTCCCCAAGGTGCTGATCCCACAGCATGGGTGTCCCCAGCTGTCCCCAAGGTGCTGATCCCAGAGCATGGGTGTCCCCAGCTGTCCCCACAGGGCTGTGGAGCCCAGGGCTGGGATCCATGGCCAGCCCGTGGTGGGTGATGCTCCCAGTGGGATTTTCCTGGAGGATGAAGCTCACCGAGGATTTAGGGAAGGGGGTGGCTTTGGGTGGCGGTGTCACCTCCCTGTGCCCATCAGGACATCCCGGGGCGATGGGGACAGACCCCCAAGGGGGCGGTGCTGTCCCGTTTGCGGGACCCTCCCGGAGCCCCGGCTGCCCCCGTGACTCCGGGTGAGCGGAGGCCGGGCCGGGCCCGGCTCCAGGGCTGGGGCTGCCGGGCCGGGCCGGGCCGTGGGCGGGCGCTGCCCCCGCTCCCGGGGCTGGCACCGGGTGACGCAAGGGCCGCAGGTGTCGCAACGGGGCAGGAGCCGAGTGCGCGCTGGGAGGGCTCTGCTGGGCCCGGGGGGACAGCGGGGGACAGCGGGGCACTGCCACCCCCGGCTCTGCCATCCCCGGCACTGCCACCCCCGGCACGGTCACACTGGGCACTGTCACCCCCGGCACTGCCACCTCTGTCACTGTCACACCTGGCACTGCCACCACCGGCACTGCCACCCCGGCACTGCCACCCCAGCACTGCCACCCCGGCACTGTCACCTCTGTCACTGTCACACCTGGCACTGCCACCCCCGGCACTGCCACCCCTGTCACTGTCACACCTGGCAATGCCACCCCTGGGACCCACAGAAGCCTGGCCCTGCCATCCCGGGTTTGTCCTGGATCCCCCCAGGTTTGTCCCTGTTCCCTCCAGGTCTGTCCCTGTTCCCCCCAGGTTTGTCCTGGATCCCCCCAGGTCTGTCCCAGTTCCCCCCAGGTCTGTCCCGAGCATTCCCAGGTTTGTCCTGGGTGTTCCCAGGTTTGTCCCGAGCATTCCCAGGTTTGTCCCGGTTCCCCCCAGGTCTGTCCCGGTTCCCCCAGGTCTGTCCCAGGTCCCCCCAGGTCTGTCCCGGATCCCCCCAGGTCTGTCCCGGGTGTTCCCAGGTTTGTTCCGAGCATTCCCAGGTCTGTCCCAGGTCCCCCCGGTCTGTCCCGGGTGTTCCCAGGTCTGTCCCGGGTGTTCCAAGGTTTGTCCCGAGCATTCCCAGGTCTGTCCCTGTTCCCCCCATGTTGGTCCCGGGCGTTCCCAGGTCTGTCCCTGTTCCCCCCAGGTCTGTCCCGGGCGTTCCCGGGCCAGCGCGATGCGCAGGCAGCGCTGGGAGCGGCGTTCGTGCCCAGCCTTGGGCAGCGCAGCACCCGGGATTTACATAATCCCTGGATATGTAACCCGCCGCCTTCCTGGGGATTTTTTTCCTCCTCTAAATGAAAAAAAAAAAAAAAAAAAGAAGAAATTAAACAAAAAATCCAAAATCTAAACCGAAACCTCCGAAGCGCCAGCTCACGGTTGGAGCTCCCAGCTCTGGTTCCTCCTCCTCCTCCTCCCGTGGGATTGGGAACGGGGATTTGGGGCTGTGGCTTGTGGGGGGGATTTGGGGGCGAGGTGGGAGCTTGTCCCAGCGTGGGACCGTGGGGACACGTCTGGGGACATGTCTGGGGACACATCTGGGGACACGTTTGGGGACACATCTGGGGACACATCTGGGGACACATCTGGGGACACATCTGGGGACACCGAGGGCCGGGAGCTGCAGCGCTGGAGCCTCCTCAGGGGAACCGAACAGGGTTTGGGGACCCCACAGCCCTGACCACGGCGAGGGGGACATTGGGGACAGCGTGACAGGGCCACCACAGCCCCGGACACCCCGCGGGGGCTCTTGGGGTCAGGGCAGCGCCCCAGGGCCGCAGCGCTGCGGGGACGGCGCCTCTGGCAGGGAATGCGCGGATGCCGCGGGATTTTGGGATACTGGGAGGGCTTGGCTGGCCCCACCTCGGTGTCCCCACAAGGGACATCGGGGCAGGGCCGGTGCCCTCCCAGTCTGCAGGGCTGGGAGCTCACTGGTCCCAGTAGGAGCAGCGGGATCCCGCGGGCGTTTTGGGGAATGCTCTGAAAACCAGGGAAAAAATTCCTTTTCCTGCCCTAAATTCTCTCTCAGCAGGAAAAAAAGGGGGTTTGGGGTAAGACGACATCACCTGGTGCCACCCCGTGCCCAGCTGTCCCCCAAAAATGGGGTTTAAATCCACATTTCCCAGGGTGGAAAAAGCCCAGAGCCTGCTCCCCAAAACCCTCCAGGAACCGGGGAAAAAGCGGAGTTTGGAGCTTTAAATTCAGAACTTTTATTAATGAACATTTCCTGCCCGGCTTTGGGTCCCTGGGGAAGGAGCAAAGGATACTCAGGGACACCCGAGGGGGGTTCCCATCAACCGGGGGGGGATTTTCCTTAGGAAAAAAGAGAAATTATAGACAAAAAAAAAAACCAAAAAAACCAGACCGAAACCAGTTTGGTTTGGAACAACTTTATACAAACGAACCTTATGTACACTCCCTTTTTTTCCCCCCAAAACACCCCTATTTATAGAAGGCAACATAAATTAATCCCCGGGACTGTACAACACTATGAACACTCCTTAAAACGGCACTTTCTGCTTAAAAAAATAGCGTTATTCTCTTAAAAAATAGGAAAGAGCTCGGTTATTTTTTTTTTCCTTTAAAATAAGTCGTCGATTTCCTTAAAAAAGAGGCATTTTCGCCGTTCCTTTACCCGCAGCTGGAGGCACAGCCAGAAAACGGAGATGAACACGAGTTTTTTCTCTTCAAACAATAACTTAAAAACCATTCCTGAACTGCTTAAATATTAAAATATTTCCCTCCGCACAACCCCCCCCACCCCACCCACACCCACCCACCCGATTTTTTAATTTTCATTTTAAATCACCACCTTCTGGTCTGAGCATCGTCCCGGGTGATTCCGGCTGGGGTGAGGGGTCCGTGAGCCCCAAAACCGCCCCCGATGGCGGAGCCAGGGCCAAGCGCCTCCCCCTCCGCTGGCGACAGACACGCCCCTGTCGCTCTGTCGCGACAGCGCTGACACAGCTCCGCAGCTCGGCGGGGTCACCCCGACATGCAAAGCTCCGGCGAGGGGTCGGGGTGAGGATCTCCGGGCTCGAGGGGGTGAGGTGGGGAGGCGACGGGAAAAATTCCGAAATTAAAAAGCTCAGAAGGATTTTCCAGCTTTTCCCCGCGCCGGGTTTGCAGCCTTCGCAGTCCTCTGGGTCCTGAGATGAGCGGGGCGAGGAGCGAGGATTTCTAGGGGTGCTTTCCTTTGGTTTGTTGCTTTTTTTTTTTTTTAGGAAAAATCAGGAGACAAAAAACCAAACCACGGGGCGGGGAAAGGGGGGAGGTGGGGGGTGAGCAAAAAAAAAAAAAAAAGGAGGCCGAGGAGTTTTTTTGCATTTTTGCAGCGTCTCTGAGCCCTCGGTGCCCGCGGTCAGTACACGGCGCCCGTGCTGGGGGGCCCGGGGGACGGGTGGTGCATCGGGGGCGCCGCCTGGGCCTGGGGGGGTCCGTGGGGGCCGCTGAGGCTCTGGGGGTGGTACCAGGGGTTGTGCTCCTCCAGAAAGCCGGGAGAGGAGCTGTAGGGCAGCGGCTGCGGCAGCGGGGTCCGGGCGGCGCCGGGACTGTCCCACACCGGCGAGGGGGGAGAGTTGCAGGCCATGGAGTCGCTGTTGTTGGGGCTGTGCTCCAGAGGCACCTCGCCGTTCTTGTAGAGCTTCTTGAACTTGGAGCGCCGGTTCTGGAACCAGATCTTCACCTGAGGGGGGGAGGAGGGAAAAGGGTCAGAGGGATGGGAAGGGAGCAGGAGGGTTGGATGGGGACAAGGAAAAGGGTCAGAGGGATGGGAAGGGAATGGGAGGAATGGGGACAGGGAAAAGGGTGAGAGAAATGAAAAGGGAGCAGGAGGGTGGGATGGGGACAGAGGGATGGGAAGGGAACGGGAGGGTGGGATGGGGACAAGGAAAAGGGTCAGAGGGATGGGAAGGGAATGGGAAAGATGGGGACAGGGAAAAGGGTCAGAGAAATGAGAAGGGAATGGGAGGGTGGGATGGGGTCAGAGAGCTGGGAAGGGAGCAGGAAGGTGGGATGGGGACAGGGAAAAGGCCCAGGAAGGGAATGGGAAGGTGGGATGGGGACAGGGAAAAGGGTCAGGACCTGGCACAGGAGTGGGAGGAATAGGGGAGAGGGGAGGGGACAGGGATGGCGCAGTTTGGATCATAGGGACACTGGACAGGGGGTGATGGACAGCCCAGAAATACAGGAAGGGGTATTGGGGTCACAGGGGATTCACAGGGGTGCTGGAACCAGCCTGGGACATGGGGGTCACAGTGAGCCCAGAGACACGGGAAGGGACAAGGGACATGGGGGTCAGGGTGATCCCAAAGGCACGGGAAGGGACATGGGGGTCACAGTGACCCTAGAGACACGGGAAGGGACAAGGGACATGGGGGTCAGGGTGATCCCAAAGGCATGGGAAGGGACATGGAGGTCACAGTGACCCCGGACACGCTCTGGCACGTTGGGAGGGACAAGGGACACAGGTGGCACATGAGGCGCCACGGGAAGGGACATCATGGGGACCCCACACGGCGCATGGCAGGAAACTCCTCGGGACAGGGGTGTCGTGGGACACAGGGGATGTCACCCTTGGTGTGAGTGTCACGGAGAACATGGACACGCCATGGAGACATGGACACGCCACGGACATGGGCACACCATGGACATCCATGGACATCCATGGACGTCCATGGACAGGGACAGGGACATTCCATGGACAGGGACACACCACGGACACACCATGGACATCCATGGACAGGGACACGGACATTCCATGGACAGGGACACTCCCTGGACACACCACGGACATGGACACATCATGGACATCCATGGACAGGGACAGGGACATTCCATGGACATCCATGGACAGGGACAGGGACATTCCATGCACAGGGACACCCCGTGCTCTGGGGACGGCAGCCACGTGCCAGCGGGTGTCACGGAGCCCCCTCTGGGGACACGGGCGTCACGAGGAGCCCGTCACGCCACTCGCCGGGCGTCGGGAGCGTCCCCGCGCTGGGCGAGGCGGCGCTGGACGCCCTGGGCGAGGGGCGGGGGTGGCGCTGCTTGTCACCCAAACAGGATGTCCCTCTGGGAGCGGGTGACGCGCTCCGTCAGCCCTTTGCCGAGTGTCCCCGATTGCTTCATCGCCCAAGGGAGGAGGAGGAAGGCCAAGGGCGGCACAAGGGCGCCGGCGCCGGCCCCGAGGCAGGGAGGGCACCGCGATGGGGCGCGGGGGAGTCACGGGCTGCGGGGACAGCGGGGACAGCGGGGACAGGGCCCTCCCCTCCCTCCCGAGAGCCAAGGGCACCATTTGTCCCCGGCCACGCAGGACCCCGAAAGCCCCAAGAGGGTTTGGCCCCGAACGCGGGCGGCTCGCGGGAGGAGGAGGAGGAGAAGCCCTTCCCTCACGTCCCGGCTCTTCCAGTCCAGCCTGCAGGGCCACCCCAGCGCTGGGGACACGGGCGTGGAACCGGTCCCCAAATCCCTTCTCCCTGCACGAACCGAGCGGGATGGGGCAGCCAGGGCCAGGGGGAACCTTGGGAAGTCTGGGCGGTCAGGGAGCCTCAGGTCCCTGTTCTGGCAGGGTTTGGGGTCAGGAGCTGCTGCGGGGATGGGATGTCCCGAGAACGCCGTCCCGAGCAGGACTCGGTGCCCCACATTCCTGGGACAGCGGGCGTGCCCTGACCCGGGACTGGCCCGGGTGCTGGGGCAGGACCCAGCCCCAAACCCCAAACCCAACAGGGAGGTCTGGGATGGGGCAGGCTCCAGAGGGAGCGGGATAAACCCCAAAACTGCCGAGTAGGGCACGCCTGGGGTCCCCTCTCCCTGCTGCCTCTCCACCTTTCCCTAAATCCCACCGGGGGACCCCACAACCCCCAGCAAGGGGGGAGCTCCATCCCTGTGACCCGCCGGGAGCCGAGCCCGCCCCAAATCCAGGAATTGCGAGGGGGAGATTTGGGGTGTCGGGGAGGGATTTGGGGTGTCGGGGAGGGATTTGGGGTGTCGGGGGTGCGGGGTTCAGCCTCACCTGGGTCTGGGTGAGCCCCAGCTGCGCGGCCAGCTCGGCGCGCTCGGGCAGTGCCAGGTACTGCGCCTTCTGGAAGCGGCGCTGCAGGGCGGCCAGCTGGTAGCTGGAGTAGATGGTGCGGGGCTTGCGGATCTTCTTGGGCTTCCCGTTGACCATCCGCACCTCGGGCTCCGGCTCCTCCTTCACGGACACTGCGGGAGGGCGCGGGGTGAGGCGCGAAGGGCTCCCGGGGCAGCCACCCCGTCCCCAGCTCGGCGTCCCCCCGTCCCCAGCTCGGTGTCCCCCCGTCCCCAGCTCGGTGTCCCCTCGCCCGGGGTGCTGGCAGCGCCCCGTCCCCTGCCACAGCCTCTGGGACATCCCTGGGACGTGTCCCGGACTCTGCATCCAGCACGGATCGGTCCCGCTGTGTCCCCACGCGAGCGGCTGAGCCCCGAGAGCCGCCAGCAGCGCCCTGTCCCCAACGCGGGGACACCCCGAGGGGTACAACCCCACAAGAACCGGGCGGTTAAAACGCACAAAAACCGGGGTGTTAAAACCCCACAAACTGGGGACACTCCGAGGGGTAAAACCCCGCAAAGCTCGAGGGTTAAAACCCCATAAAGCCCAGGATAAAACCTCACGAAGCCCGGGGTTTAAACCCCCCAAAGCCCGGGGTGTAAAACCCCACAAAGATCGGGGTGTAAAGCCCCACAGAGCCCAGGGTGTACAACACCACAAAGTTCGGGGGGTTAAAACCCCACAAAGATCGGGGGGTTAAAACCCCACAGAGACAGGGGTGTAAACCCCACAAAGCTCAGGGTAAAACCCCACAAAGCCCGGGGTGTAAACCCCACAAAGCTCAGGGTAGAACCCCACAAAGCCCGGGGTTAAAACCCCACAAAGCCCGGAGTGTAAAACCCCACAAAGCTCAGGGTAGAACTGCACAGAGCCCGGGGTGTAAAGCCCCACAAAGTTCGGAGTAGAACCCCACAAAGCTCAGGGTAGAACCCCACAAAGCTCAGGGTAAAACCCCACAGAGCCCGGGGTGTAAACCCCACAAAGTTCGGGGTAAAACCCCACAAAGCTCAGGGTAGAACCCCACAGAACCCGGGGTGTAAAACCCCACAAATCTCAGGGTAGGACCCCACAAAGCCCAGGATTAAAACCCCACCGAGGCCCCTCCGGAGCCCCTCGGGAGCAGCGCGGCGGGCACGGCCCCGGTCCCCCCGGTGCCCCCGGTGTGTCCGTACCTGCCTCCTGCGCCGGGAGCTGCTGCTCCCTGAAGTGCCCGTACTGGCGGTACGAGGGGCTGTAGGAATACTCGGATTTGGGCGAGTAGGTGCCGGCGGCTCCGATGCCGTTGAGGTTGAACTGGGGGTAGGGGTAGTGGCCCACGGGCTGCCCGTACGACTGGCCCGGGTAGTAGTCGTGCTGGCCCGTGTAGTAGCCCAGGTCTGTGACCGAGGACTCCGGCAGGGTGGGAGAGTCCTTGGAGGCTGCATGGCAGCTCAGCGAGCCCGAGAGGTCCGTCAGGATGCTGGAGAGCTTCTTATCGAAAGAGCCGCTCATGGCGGGCAGCGGGGAGGGGGCGGCTGCCGGCCCGCGCCGGGGACCCCCCAACCTGGCGGCCTGGAGCGCCCCGAGCGGGATCCGCGCTGCGGCTGCGGCTGCTGCTGCTGCTGCTGCTGCTGCTGCTTCGAGAGGAGCCACCAAGAGACTGTGCCCAAACCTCCGGCCCCGGCCGCCTGCTTAAAGCCTTTAATTAGGGAGCAGGGCAGGGTGGGTGCGCATTCCGATTGGCTCCAGAAATATTGCCTGGGAGGCAAAATAGGCTCCTGCCTCCTCCTGTGTGGGTTTTTTTTTTTTTTTCTCTCTCCCTTCTTCTTTTTTTTTTTTTTTTTTTCTTTCTGTCTCTCAAGAAACAACAAAGAGTGGGTGAAGGAGGGTGAGGGAATAAATAAAGTGTGCAGGGTCCTGTCCTCAGGAGGGGGGTCCTGGGGGCACAGGGGACACTGTGTGGGGCAGGATGGGGCTGTTTACAAGGGGACTTTGGGGCTGTGGGGGGATTTTTTGGAGGAGTGTTTGGGGGTGTTTGTTGTGGGGCAGGGAAGGGGGGTTGGGGTTTGGGACTAGGATGGATCTGTGCTTATGACTGGGGGCTTTAGGGGTTTGTTTGTGGTCCCCCCCATTTCTCCCCTGCTCCCACCTTCTCCCAGCAGCGTCCCCCAGTCCAACAGCACCCCCAGGCAGAGCCCCCGCGAGGATCCTCCCGTACCCCCAACCCTGCCACGCTTCCCCCACGCTGGGGGCACCTCGGGGCAGTGACAAGCGCTGATTTTGGGGGGACACCCCCGGGGTCTGTGCCCCTGTCCCACCCCCACTCAGAGCCGTGACCCCTCTGCTGCCCCAAGGGCCCTCAGCAGCGTGACCCAGCCGGGGGTCCCGGGCCAGCCCTGGTCCCCCCCTGGCCACCCGCAGGGCTGTCCGGGGGGCACCGGGAGAGGGGGGGGCTTTGCAAGTGAGGTTTTTGTTTTTGGGGAGGGGTCTCTGCTTCTGCGGGCAGGAACTTCCCCTGACAGGAACCGGGGGGCTGGGGGGGGGGGGGGGGTGCTGGGTCCGTGACCCGGGCAGGGCTGTCCCCTCCTGCCCCCCGTATGTCCCCTCCTGTCCCCGTGTGTGGCGTCCCCGTCCCCCCCCCCGCCATTGTCCCCGCGGTGCCCCCCGGGTCCCCCCGGCCCGTCCCGCCGCGCGGGCCAACGGCTCCGCCTGGCGGCCACAGCGGGAACTGCGCCGCGCCCCGGGGGCCGCGGGTTCGAGTCCCGGCACCGCCGGAACCTCCCGGGCCGCAGGTTCGAGTCCCGGCACCTCTGGGCCGAGGGTTCGAGTCCCGGTACCGACGGGGACCGCAGGGGAAGAGGGAGAAAAATGGGGAATGGAAAAGGAGCAGGAATGGGAAAGGAGCAGGAATGGGAAGAGGGGAATGGGAATAGGAATGGGAACGGGAATGAGAACGGAAACAGGAATGGGAACAGTAATAAGAATAGTAATAGGATAGGTATACAAATAGGAATAAATAAGAATAAATAGGAATAGGAATAAGACTAGGGGCACCAATAAATAGAAATAGGAATGCATAAGAAGAGGAAAAGGAATGCATAGGAAGAACAGGAATATGAGTAGGGATAGGATTAGATGAAGGAATAGGAATAAGAGTGAGAACAGGAAAAGGACAGAAATAGAAATAATAGAAAGAGAAAGGAATGGAAATAATAGAAACAGATCGGCAGAAATAAAGAGAGCAGGGATGAATACCCAAGGGGACCGGGAGGCCAAGAGTGACCCCGGAGCCGGGGGAACAGCACGGCCTCACTCCCCACGTGGGAATTGTGGCTGGGGATTCCAGGAATTCATTGCGAGGGGACAGAAGTGTCTGGGAGCAGCCCAGCCCAGCCCTGGGAGCTGCGCCGGGATTCCCTGGGAGGTTCCCAGGGTCCCCAGGAGCCGCTGGGCCGTCCGCAGGTCCCCAGCCTGGCTGTCGCCCTCCAGCCGGGCTGTCGCCAGGGCTGGGCCCCGCCGGGAGCGGCATCCGCGGCAGGAAAAGCCGGTTGTGGAGCTGGAGGCCGGGGAGGGCAGCGGGGGAGCCGGGCTGGAGGGGGAGCGGGTCCGGCCAGTCCCCGACCAGTCTGGGACTGGGAGCTCTGGAGCTGCCGGGGGCTGCCGGGCCGGGCTGGCTCCTGTGCAACCCCAAATGCGGGAGCTGTGGGGTGGGGAGGGGCTGGGGGGGCAGTTTGGGGGAGCTGGGGCACTGGGGGGGGGCAGGAATCGCTGTTCTGGGGGTCTCTGGGGGGGCCCCACGGGCAGGGCTGGGCACAGGGTCCGGCCAGGACCCCCCGAATGCCCCTCACAGGGCTGGGGTGCCCCCCACGCCTCCCCTGTGACCCCCCCAAGGCTGAAGGGTTTCCTTCGCGGGGGGGGGGTCCCGGAGCACGGCAGGGTCCCCGGGAGTCCCCGCGTGTCCCCCGGCCCTGTCACAGCCGCGGGGCTTGGGCTTGGGGGGTCCCCGATCGCCCCCAAACACCCCCCGCTCTCCACCAGCCCCACCGAGCATCTTTGGGTCAATGGCGTCACCTCGTGGCCTTTGGGGGCAATGACAGCGCGCGGTGACGTCATCGGTGTCACCGGGGGCGCGAGGGGCGGGGCCGGGGCAGGGGGTGGGGACGCGGGGCTGGGGACACGGCATGGGGACACGGGACAAGGCATGGGGACAGGGGATGGGGACAGGGGATGGGCACAGGGAGGTCCCTGTGCCAGGGCCGGCCGCCACTGCCAGCAGCGCTGCCCGCGGTGTCCCTGCTGCCGTCACTCTTTCCAGGGCCGGTGACACGGCTCAGGGGCGCGGGGACACGGGGCGGGGGACACAGGACATCCTGCAGCCCCCCCAGGCCGGATTTCCCGGCACGGTGGGAGCGGCGCGGCGGCTCCCGGTGACCTTTGGCGGGGTCGGGACGGTGACAGCCACGGCCGCCACCCCCGGCGGGGAAGCGGCGATGCTGCCATGTCCCCACGGCCACCGAGGCGTCCCCTCCCTGTCCCGGTGCCGCACTCGGGGTCCCGGTGTGACCTCCTGCCATGGGAGAGGGGGGGTTTTATCCCATAAATGTCCTAACTTGGGGGTCCCCTCTCTCCTGGGGGGGCTCCCATCCCAAAGCGGGGCCAGGTAGGGGTGGGTCCTACCCCGGGGGGATTCGGGCGGGACGAAGCGGGGGAATTGTCCCGCGGGGGGATGTAGGAGGGATCAGTGGGGTGGGGGGCACACGGAGGGTGTGGCAGGGGGGCGTGGCCCGGCAGGGGGCGTGGTCTGGGGGTCGCGGTCCTCCCCCGAGGGGGTGGGGGGGGTGCCACAGCTGCCCCAGGTGCGCCCTCCCTGCACACCTGCGCTCTCAGGTACCCGCGGTGCGCAGAGGGGTGCGCGGCCCCTTTAAGGGGCGTGTCCGGAAGCGGCGCGGCCCCGCCCCGCCCCGCCCCGGCTCCGCGCCCTCCCCGCGCACCGGTCCCGGTGGGGCGCAGGGCGGGTACGGCGGCCGGTGCGGGACATGGCCCTGCCGGGGCTGCTGCTCGGGCTCGGCCCGGTGCTGCTCGGCGCCGCCGCCGCCTTCAACCTGGACCGCACCTTCCCGGTGCTCAAGGAGGGCCCCGGCGGAGCCCTGTTCGGCTTCTCGGTAGCGCTGCACCGGGAGACGGAGCGGCGGGAGCGGAGCCTGTGAGCGCGGCCGGGGGGCGGGGGGCGAGCCCCGAGCGCTGCGGGACAGCGGGGAGAGATTCACCTGAACGGGGGGGTTTGGGGTGGGACGGGGAAGGACGGGAAGGGGTCTCCCGTGGGGGTGCGGGGGTCCCCGGGAGGATCGGGGGGCGTCTCTGGTGGTTGGGACCCCCCCCGTGAGGCGGAGGAGAGTGAGACAGCGCTTTACCTGTGGGCGGGGGCGTCCCTGGGAAAGTGAGGGGTCCCCCGTGGGGGGCGGAGGAGCTGGGAAAGATCCCCGTTAGGGTCGGGGTCCCCCGTGGGGTGCGGGTCCCCCGGGCAGAGCGGGGAGGGTCCCCCGGGGGGATGAGGAGCCCCCCTTGGGATGGGGGTCCCACGTGGGGTGGGGTCCCTGTGGCACGGAGGGACCCCCGGGGGTGTTGGGGGTCCCCCGGGTGGGGAGGGGTCCATGTGGGGGGGGTCCCTGTTCTGTGTCAGGGGCGCACCTGGAGGGGGTTGGGGGGCTCGGAGAGGCGCACCCGGGGCTCCGCGTATGGGGAGGTGGGCGCGGGGGGTCCCAGAACCCAGCAGAGGGAGGGGGGGGTCCCCGCTCGTGGCGTTTCCGCCCCCCGCTATTGGCGGGGGTCCCATCGCTGGGGGTCCCACCCCGAGCCCCCTCCTCATTCCCCGCAGCGGGGTCCCGCTGACACCGGGAGGGGTCTGGCAGCAGCGTGGGGACACCCCCGTGTCCCCCCAGGTGTGCTCGGAGCCCCTCCGGGAGGGGAATCCCTCCCCAGCCGAGCGGTCCCGGCCGGCGCCTGCCCTCAGCGGAGCCCCCGGTGCCCCCCGAGCCGCCGCCGGGGCCCCGTGCCCGGGAACCTGTTGGGCTGTGGTTCCTGCTGCCGGCCTGGCAAAGCCCCAACAAAAGCCCTTTTCAGCCGGAGCAGCCCCCGTGCCGCCCCACCGCTGTGTCCCCCCCGTGCCCGTTCCCGCTCCGTTCCCGGTCCCTCCCGGGCGGGAATTCCCGTCCGTGCCGGGAGCGGGCTCCGCCGCAGGGGCCGGGCTGGCGGTGTCCCGCTCAAGGGCACGGTTTTCTGCTGGATCACCTTCCCGCGGCTCTCCCGACTGCCGGGGGGGTTCCTTGGAGCCCCCCGGGGATCCCTTGGAGCCCCTCGGGGTTCCCGGTTTTCCCGGGAGGGGCTGGCAGCAGCTGCCGGTGCAGGCATGTGCCGCTCCGCATTCCAGGGATGCATTTGGGGCCGTGGGATGAGGAGCTGCGGCCGCTCCCGTGCAGGAGGAGCGGAGCCGTTCCCTGCGGAGCTCGGGGCGTGCGGGACCCCCCTCCGTGCCCTGGGGGACACCTGGGCCCCACCCGCGGCCGGGCCCTGCCCGCTCCGGTACCACCGGAGCGGCCGCCGGGGGGCACCGGGCGGGGGTGGCGGCCGCTCCGGGCCGGATCCGTTCGTGTCTGCCCGGGAACGGCCCCGGGGGGGTTTGGGGGGGGCTGTGACAGGGACGCGCCACCCCCACACCTGCGCCACGTGTCCCAGCGTGTCCCAGCGCGATCCCGGCTGCGGGGGAGCGGCTCCGGAGCCAGAACCCCCCCGGGCATTCCCGGGCCCCGGGAGCCTCCGCCGCCCGTGCCCGTGGCGGGGCCGGGAGCAGCGCGGGGCTCTCTCCGCCCTTGGGGTGCCCCAGCTCGGGGTCTCTGAGCCGCTCCGGGGTGGGGCCGGCGCAGAGGGGGGGCCCGGAGCCCCCCGGGGGTCGCAGCCGCGCCCCGGTACCGGGTGAAGGCTGCGGTGCCCGCTGCTCACACAGGTGCAGGGTGGGGACAGGAAAGGGACATTTCCTGCCACCGTCATCCCCCGTCTGCCGCGGGAGGGGTGTCCCGGGCTCTTTTTTGGGGGGGCTGGCTCCAGCTGGGGCTGTTGGGGCCGGAGGGATGCTCCGGGGCAGCGCCGGCACTCCCGAATTCCGGGGCGGGGGCGATGGCGGAGCCCCCCCGCCCCGATCCCTGCGCGCCCCGCAAAGATTTGTTTGTGCCCATGGCGAGGTTGGTTTGTTTGCTCGCCCCTCCCCGGCCAGGTGAGCGCGGCTGGGAGCGAGCGGGGCTCTTATCAGCGCTGCCGAGATTACCGAGCTCCCCCCGCGCCGCCCGCGTCCGGCCGCTCCCACCGGGAGCCGCTTGGGCTCGGTCCGGCTCGGGTGGGTTTGGAGCTCCCTGGGTGACCCGGGCAAACTGAGGCACGGCAGATCTGTTCCAGGAAAGCTAAAAGCACCCCCACCCACCCAAAATCTGCAGCCGGAGGGGGAGGCAGCACCCACATCTGCAGCCCTGTGGGAATTGAGGCTCTGCTCGGGGGTCTCGCCTGATTCCAGCTGGCTGGTGAGGAGAGCGCTCTGCTGGCTGCGTTCCCGGCTTTCCCTCCCCCCGGCCGGGCTTTTGCGGATTGCTGGAGCTGGCTGAGCTCCCCCTGCCTTGGCCCGAGTCCGCCGGGGTCCGGCGGGGCTGCGGCTGCTCGGCAGGAGGAGGGGGACGGGTGTGGGGCCGTCCATCCGTCCGTCCATCCATCCATCCATCCATCCATCCATCCATCCATCCATCCATCCAGGAGCCATTTCCCCTCTCTCCCGGCTCCTTCCCACAGGGGCCCCGCTGGATTTCCGTGCCCGGGGACCCCCCTGGTGAACCCAGCGGCGCTGGGAATGAACCGGGGCCGGGCCGGTTCCTCCCCTCCTGTCACCCCCGGAGCGTGGTTGGGGACGGATGAGGAGCTCCCCTCGCTGCCCAGCTGCTCCCTGGGGAGGGGGCTCTGGGGTTGGAGGGGTGCACGGCCCCCCTGTTCCATGCTGGGGTGTCGGGGTGGGATTTTCTGCCACCCTCGCCTCTCCCACCCCGGGGGGGCCGCACTTTGGGGTCCTGGTGCCCGGAGCCTCCCACAGCCCCCCCTCCCAGCTGAGCCAGCGCTGGCAGGGAGCCCCCCCTCCCCGCTCCTATCCAGCCCCCCCTCGCTTGCCAGGGCGGATTAGGACGGAGCACGGCCTCACATTCCTGCTTCCCTCCCGTCCCGGCCTCCCCCTCGTGCCGCTCTTTGACCATCTCCAGCACAACCGCGGCCCCCCGGCCCAGTGGGACCAGCGCCACAAACTGGTCCCGGCCCCCCAAATCCCAGCTCCGCTCCCCCGGGGGCTGCAGCCCCTGGGTGTCCCGCACTCCCCCTCTCCCAGGAGCAGACAGAGCTGCGGGTGGGCTGCCGTGCCGTGCCGTGCCGTGCCGGGAATCTTGGCCGGAGGCAGCGGCATGCCGGAGCTGCTTGGCTTGGGTGGGCTCCCGCCCCCCGGGACCGCGGGGTCTGCCTGGGCCGGGACCACCGGGGGAGCCTGGGGGGTCCCGCTGGGGTTCGGGCTGTGGGGGCAGGACCCCCCCAGCTCTGAGTCACGGCAGCTGCCCTGAATCACTTCCCCCCCCAGGTGAGAGGGGACAATGGTGCCCCTTGTGCCCCCCTTGCAGCTGGGGAGGGCGCAGATTCCTTTGTGCCGAGCTGGCATCACCAGGAGCCATCACTCCCCTCATTCCCTTCCCTTCCCCGCTCTCCGGCACCCCCATCCTGCCATTCCCGCGGGGAGCAGCCCCCCTGGACCCCCCGTTTGGGGCGAGCGGTGCCAACCCCCCCACCTGCAGCCCCGGGCTGACTCAGCCGCCCCGGGGGGGTCCCGGCGTGCCGGGGCGGGGGCTGCCCGGGGCCCCGCATTCCTCCTGCGCCTGGGCTTTGAGTCAGCGCCCGGCCCGCCCGGACGTGCCCGCGCTGCCGGCCCCGCATTGCTCAGCTTCTGCTCAGCTTCCCGGCACTCCCTGCCCGCGGGCGCTGCCGCGGGGACGGCGCCGCTCGGCCCTGTCCGCCGGCGCTGGGATGGGGACAGCGCGCTCGGCCCTGTCCTCGCTGGTGGCCCTGCTGGGGACGGGCCAGCTCGGTACAGGTGCCCCGTGAGCAGCTCTGGGTGCCGTGTCCCGGGTGCCGTGTCCTGGGTGCCGTGTCCCCCCCGTGTCTTGGGTGCCGTGTCCCTCCTGTGTCCCCTCCATGTCCTGTGTGCCGTGTCCTGGGTGCCGTGTCCTGGGGGCCGTGTCAACCTCATGTCCTATGTACCATGTCCTGGATTCCATGTCCCCTCCATGTCCTGGGTGCCGTGTCCCCCCTGTGTCCTGGGTGCCATCTCCTGGGTGCTGTGTCCCTTCCATGTCCTGGGTGCCGTGTCCCCCCCGTGTCCCGCCTGCCCGAGGGCGGCACTTCCTCCCCGAGCCCGGCCACCTCCACTCATTGTCCCGGCGCTCCCGGAGGACTTCCCTGCGGAAAGGCTGGCCCTTCCGGAGCCCTGCGGCCATGCCAGTGCCCCTGCCGGGCCCACGGGGCCTTGCTTGGGGTCCCCGGCATCTTCCTTTGGGGTGGGGGGTCCCTTCAGCATCACCTGGAGGGGCTGGAATGCCACTGTCCCCCACGGCACTGCCCTCCCTAGAGGAGGTCACCCCTGCGAGGTGCTGCCTGTCCTGGGACAGCCCCATGCTGCCCAAGCGCCTCTGGGCTGAGGGGTTGTCTGTCTGTCCCATGTGAGGGCTGTCTGTCTGGGATGGGGGCTGTCTGTCCCGTATGAGCGGTGTTTGTCCGGGATGAGGAGTGTCTGTCCCACATGAGGGGTGTCTGTCCCAGCTGCCATCCCCGCTCCCGGGGCTGTGTCCCTGTCCCGTATTCCCCGTCCCGCGTTTTCCGTCCCGCATTCCCCATCCTTCATTCCCCATCCCTCATTCCCCATCCCTCATTCCCCATCCCTCATTCCCCGTCCCTCATTCCCCATCCCTCATTCCCCATCCCTCATTCCCCTCATTCCCTGTCCCTCATTCCCCGTCCCTCATTCCCCTCATTCCCCGTCTCTCATTCCCCGTCCCTCATTCCCGATCCCTCATTCCCCGTCCCTCATTTCCCGTCCCTCATTCCCTGGCACGGCCGCTCGGCGCTGTCGCTGTCGGGCCGGACACGCCGCAGCTGCCGGGGCTGCGGAGGGATCAAAGCCCGGCAGGGAAGGGCTGGGGGTGTTTACAGAGCCGGGGCTGCCCTGGGGGTGCCGAGCGACCCCTCCCTCTTGTTTTCCCTGCCAGCTCAGGTTTGGGGGCATCACTGAGGTTTGGGGGGGTCACTGCGACCCCTGTTCCCACCCCCACGCACGGAGATTGGGGCTCAGCCATGGGATGGGGTCTGGGAAGGAGTGGGGGGGCAATGACTCTGTCAGTCTGTCCCTGAGGCCATTCGGGGTCCCTGTGCCGCACTCCAGCTCTGGAGATGGGGCTGGCCCCATTATTTGGATGTGTCAGGGTGTGACAAACTTGGGGAAAGCAGCTCCAGTGTCCCCCAAGTGTCCCCTCCCCAGGGCACCCCACAATTCATTGGAGGGGGGGTTTGGGGGGTCGCACCTGCCCCCCCATCAGCCACCCACGTGCCCCCTTTGTGCCCCCCAGGCTGCTGGTGGGGGCCCCCCAGGCCGCAGAGCCAGTGAACGGGACCCGGACGGGCGCCGTGTACGCCTGTCCCCTGAGTGCCACCACCCGCGACTGCCAGCGCCTGGCCATCGAGCTCAAGGGTGGGTGACCCCCCCGGGGTGTGTGACCACCCCAGAACCCCCCCCACCAGGAGGGGGGACCCCCTCTCAGGCCGGCTGTTCCCCCACAGATGAGCCGGACAAGGCCATCATCGAGGACATGTGGCTGGGGGTGACAGTGGCCAGCCAGCGGCAGCCACCGGGGAGGGTCCTGGTGAGTGGGGGGCACCGCGGGGCTTTGCACACCCAGATCCCAGATCCCTGCACACCCCGATCCTTGCACACCCAGATCCCAGATCCCTGCACACCCCGATCCTTGCACACCCAGATCCCAGATCCTTGCACACCCCGATCCTTGCACACCCAGATCCCAGATCCCTGCACACCCCGATCCTTGCACACCCAGATCCCACATCCCTGCATACCCAGGTCCTTGCACACCCAGATCCCACATCCCTGCACACCCCGATCCTTGCACACCCAGATCCCACATCCCTGCATACCCAGGTCCTTGCACACCCAGATCCCACATCCCTGCACACCCAGACCCTTGCACTCCCAGACCCTTGCACTCCCAGATCCTGGTTCTTTACGCACACCCTTGGGGTGTCCCTGCACCTTTGGGGTGTCCCCTGAACCTCATTGTCCCTGCTGTCCCCAGGCCTGTGCCCACCTCTACATGCGGGTGCTGTGACTGTTCCCTGATCTGTCCCCTATTTGTCCCTGGGCTGTCCCTGAACTGTCCCTATCTGTCCCTGAGCTGTCCTTGATCTGTCCCGATCTGTCCCGATCTGTCCCTTACCTGTCTCCCTGATCTGTTCCCTGTCTGTCCCCGCTGTCCCCAGGCCTGTGCCCACTGCTACACACGGGTGCTGTGACTGTTCCCTGATCTGTCCCCTATCTGTCCCTGGGCTGTCCCTGAACTGTCCCTGATCTGTCCCTGACCTGTCCCTGATCTGTCCCCTGTGTGTCCCCGCTGTCCCCAGGCCTGTGCCCACTGCTACACGCGGGTGCTGTGGTCAGTCCCTGAGCTGTCCCTGTCTGTCCCTGAGCTGTCCCTGGGCTGTCCCTGATCTGTCCCTGTCCCTGTCACTGTCCCCAGGCCTGTGCCCACCGCTACACGCGGGTGCTGTGGTCGGGGGCCGAGGCCCAGCGCCGCATGGTCGGCCGTTGCTATGTCCGTGGCAATGACCTGCGCCTGGACCTGGGGGATGAGTGGCAGACGTACCACAACGAGATGTGCAACGCCAACACCGACACCGACGAGACCGGCATGTGCCAGATGGGCACCAGCGCCGGCTTCAGCGCCAACATCATCTACTTCGGGGCACCCGGTGCCTACAACTGGCAGGGTGAGGGTCCTTGGGGGGACAGCAGGGGACCTGCCACCCCTGGGGTCACCCCTCTGGGCACTGCTTTTCATGGGGGTTCCCCTTACCTTTGGGGACAATTCCTTCCCCAGGGGGTCTGTGCCCCCATGGGACCCCGTTCTTGAGGTGCCCATGCACTGTGGGACCCCAGCCCCTCCCGAGGTGCCCATGCCCCCGTGGGACCCCAGCCCCTCCCGAGGTGCCCCTGTGGGACCCTCCAGCCCCTCCCGAGGTGCCCATGCCCCTGTGGGACCCCAGCCCCTCCCCGAGGTGCCCATGCCCCTGTGGGACCCCCCAATGCTGAGGGTGAGCCCCCTCCCCTCCCCAGGCACCGATTACATGCTGCAGAGGGAGACGTGGGACCTGCACGACTTCTCCTACCCCAACACCAGGAACGGCAACACCTACATAGGTGTGGGGGGCCCCGGGGCAGGGGGGTTTGGGGCGAGGAGGAGGAGGAGGAGGAGCTTTGGAGGGGGTGGGGGGGCTCAGGGAGGCTTGAAGACCCCCCTGGTGTGGTGAGACTGGGGGAGGCAGTGGTGACATTGGGGTGACATGGAGGGAGAAGAGGAGGAGCTTTGGGGGCTGTGAGTTTTGGGTGTGGATGTTAAAGGCGCGGGGGACACTCGGGGACACTCGGGAACACTTAGGGAGACTTTGGGACACTCGGGGACACTTGGGAGCACTTGGGAGCGTTCAGGGACACTCAGGGACACTTAGGGAGACTTGGGGACACTCGGGAAGACTTCGGGACACTGGGGGATACTTAGGAACACTTAGGGACACTCGGGAACACTTGGGGACACTTAGGGAGGGCGTGAGCCATTCCCAGTGCTCCCCCCGAGATCTCGGGGTTTTTGGGGGGCTCGGGCGGGGTTTGCGGGGGTCTCAGGGCGGGGTTTGCGGGGGTCTCGGGGCGTGGTTTGCGGGGTGCGGGGGGCTCAGGGGCGGGGTTTGCGGGGTGCGGGGGTCTCGGGGAGCACACGAGAGGATCTCGGGGGTCCCGTGCCCCGCCTGACGCGGCCCCCGCAGGGTACACGGCCGAGGTGGGCAGCGCGGTGCTGCAGCGGGAGGCGGTGACGCTGGTGACGGGCGCGCCGCGGTACCGGCACACCGGCGCCGTGCTGCTGCTGAGCCGCGGCGCCCGGCAGACGCTGAACCGGAGCCTGCTGCTCCCCGGGCCGCAGGTCGGCTCCTACTTCGGCAGCGCCCTCGCCCTGGCCGACCTCAACAACGACGGGTGAGGGGCTGCGACCCCCGGGGCTGCGGGGCGGGGCTCACCTGGGGCTCACCTGGGCTGGGTCTGTCCGCTCCTGGGGGTGGGGGGTCCTACTTAGGGTGTCCTGAAGCTCAGGTGGGCTTGGACCCCAAAGTTCCCAGGGGTGGGGGTCTCACCTGGGGCTCCCTGCAGCTCTTGAGGGTGGGGGTCTCACCTGGAATATCCCACAGCTCCTGAGGATGGGGGTCTCACCTCGGACACCCTGCAGCTCCTGAGGGTGGGGGGTCTTATTTAGGGTGTCCTGAAGCTCAGGTGGGCTTGGACCCCAAAGTTCCCATGGGTGAGAGTCTCACCTGAAGCACCTCCCAGGGGTGGGGATCTCACCTGGAGCAGCTCCCAGGGGTGGGGGTCTCACCTAGGACACCCTGCAGCTCCCAGGGGTGAGGGTCTCAGCTCCCCTGGGGTTCCTGCGGGTCCCAGCTCTGGGTTGGGGAGGTTTTTTTTTGGGGGGGGTCCTATTTTCACACCTCTGGGGGGTCCCCCCCCTCTCCAGGTGTATGGGGTCAGGGCCGTGTGACAGCCCCAGCCCCGAGCACCCCACTGTCTGTCCCCACAGGTGGCAGGACCTGGTGGTGGGGGCCCCCTACTACTTTGAGCGGAAGCAGGAGGTGGGGGGCGCAGTGTTCGTGTACATGAACGAGGCCGGGGGCTTCCAGCAGCTCCCCAGCCTGGTCCTCACCGGGCCCAGCTACTCTGGCTTCGGCTTTGCCCTGGCCAGCATCGGGGACATCAACCAGGACGGGTTCCAGGGTGAGCGGCCGGGGACACCTTTGTGGGGAGCTGCTTTTTGGGGAGCCATGGGGGGGCTCAGGAGAGGAGGGGGTCTGGGGGGTCTTTGATGTTTGGGGTGAAGAGGAAGAGATGGGGGAGAGGCTGGAGATCCTGATTGTCCCATTATTCCTTCTGTCCATCCCTCCCTCCCTCCCTCCTGAGTTTGTGGGGTCTCACATGAAGGGGGGACCCCAGACGTGGCCAGGGCTGGAGCTGGAGTTTGGGGTCCCAGGGAGGGCCCTGGGGGGGCTGACCCTGCTCTTATCCCCCCAGATATCGCCGTGGGGGCTCCTTTTGAGGGGCCTGGCAAGGTTTACATCTACCACAGCAGCGCCGAGGGGCTGCGGGACCGGCCCCGGCAGGTAACGGCCCTGGGGAGCCCTGAGCGGGCCAGGACCTGGACCCCTCCCCAGGACCTGGACCCCTCCCCAGGACCAGCCCTTTGGACACCCCCTGAGACCCCCTGACCTGCAGGGCACTGGGTGAGACCCCCCCTGCCCCCCAAACGCAGGTGATCAGCGGGGCAGAGCTGGGCCCCACCAGGATCAAAACCTTCGGGTACTCGCTGAGCGGGGGACTGGACATGGACGGGAATTCCTACCCGGACCTGCTGGTGGGCAGCCTGAGCGAGCGAGTCGTCCTGCTCAGGTACAGCCATAGGGACAGGTGTCCTGTCCCCCCTGCCACCCCTGGGGTGGGCACAGAGCTGGGGGGCTCAGCTGACCCCAATCCCTGCCCAGAGCCCGTCCCGTGATCAACATCCTGGACAAGACCTTCACGGTGACGCCCAGCAAGGTGGACCCTGCCCAGTGCACACCCAAGTCCTGGTGAGTCCCCGGTGTCCCCAAGGCTGCTGGTGGCACCCCTGGCTCGGCTGACAGCCCCTTTGTCCCCCCAGCATGACGGTGACCCTGTGCTTCTCCTACAACCAGAGCGCGGGGGACCCCAACTACAGCGAGAGGATCAGTGAGTGGGGGGTGCTGGGGGGACATGGGGACATGGGGACACATTGTGGGGGTCTTTGTTGGACAACTCGTGCTGTCCCCCAGCCCTGCAGTACACGCTGGAGGCCGACAAGGACCGGCACCCGCCCAGGGTCAGGTTCTCAGGGTCCCAATCTGCCACCTACACCGGGGACTTCTCCATGCCCGACACCCGCTGCCAGTCCCAGGAGCTCCTGCTGCTGGTGAGTGTCCTTGCCTCCATCCTTCCCTCCATCCGTGCCTCCATCCATCCATCATCCATCCATCCATCCATCCATCCATCATCCATCCATCATCCATCCATCCATCCATCATCCATCCATCCATCCATCCATCCATCCATCCATCCATCCATCCATCCATCATCCATCCATCCATCCCTGTGATCATCTCTGGGGTCTCTCACTGGCCTGCCAGCAGCAGAGGGGGTCCCCAGCCATGGCTGGAGCTGACTTTGGGGCCACACATATCCCACCCCTGCAGGACAATGTCCGGGACAAGCTGCACCCCATCGTGCTCTCCATGAACTACTCCCTGCTGGAGAGGCCCAGAACCTTCCAGCTGGGCCCCCACTCCCTGGACGCCTTCCCCGTGCTCAACCAGGACCAGTCCCACGAGAACGAGACCAAGGTGTGCCGGGCAGGGGGGGTGGGGGACACTCTGGGGTGCCACCAGCGTGGCAGGGACTCAGGGGACATCCCTGTCCCTGCAGATCGAGTTCCAGAAGGAATGTGGCTCCGACAACCAGTGCTACAGCAACCTCCAGCTGCGCAGCAGCTTCGTCACCGAGCAGAACCAGCCTCTGCCCAGGTGACAGTGGGGCCCTGGGGGTGTCCCCTTGTCCCTCAGGGGTGTCCCCATGTCCCCCAGAGCTGTCCCCATACCACGGTGGCACTGACCCCGCTGTGCCCGCGCAGGGTGAACGGCACCCAGGTGCTGCAGTACAGCCGGGACGTGCGCAAGCTGCACCTGAGCATCAACATCACCAACGTGCCCTCGGCGCCCTGGAACGGCGAGGACGCCCACGAGGCCCTGCTGAACGTCACCGTGCCCCCCAGCCTGCTGCCCTCCTCTGTCCGCCCGGTACGGGGGCACCCCAGGGCCCTGGGTCACACCAGGTGTTCCTGAGGGGGTTCCTGACCCTCCTGTCCCCCCCAGAGCGGAGCCTGCACCTTTGGGGACACGGTGCTGTGCGAGCTGGGAAACCCCTTCAAGAGGAACCAGAGGGTGAGAGCCGCCCCCAGCCGCCCCCAGCTGCCCCCCGGCCCTTCCTGGGGGGCTCAGCAGGGCTGAGCTGCTCCCCGTGTCCCCCTCCGTGCAGGCAGAGCTGACCATCACCTTCGAGGCCATCGGGATCATGCTGGACACGCGGGAGGTGGAGGTGTGGCTGGACCTGTCCACGTGAGTGGGAGGGGCAGGACGGGGGCGGGGACGGTCCCGGTGGGACCGGGAGATGCCGATCGCGGTGCCCCATCCCGGTGCCCCGGCAGGCAGAGCACCCAGGGGGATCTGCAGCCCGTGCTGGCCAAGCTGCTGGTGGATTACAGCATCCAGTCCTCGCTGAGCATGTGAGTGTCCCCTGCACGCCCTCTTTATGTCCCCTCCACCCTGTGTCCCCTGCACCCTCTATGTCCCCTGCACCCTCTCTGTGTCCCCTGCACCCTCCCTGTGTCCCCTCCATTGCCCCCACCTGAGTATGGCTGTGGCCTCTGTGTCCCAGGAGGGGACAGGGGACAATGGGATGTTCCCCTGTGCCCCTCACGCCATTCCCATCCCCTATCCCATTCCCAGAGCCTCGTCCCACATCCAGTCCTACTTCAGCGGGACCGTGGTGGGCGAGTCGGCCATGAAACAGGAGCAGGACGTGGGCAGCCCCCTCACCTTCGACTTCCAGGTGAGCTGGGCATGGGAGAGAAGCGGATTTGGGAATGCCGGAGGAAGGAGGATTTGGGAACGCGGGAGAAAAGTGGATTTTGGAATGTCAGAGGAAGGAGGATTTGGGAATGCCGGAGGGAAGCGAATTTGGGAATGCCAGAGGGAGGCAGATTTGGGAATGCCGGAGGAAGGAGGATTTGGGAACGCTGGAGGGAAGCGAATTTGGGAATGTCAGAGGGAAGCGAATTTGGGAATGTAGGAGGGAAGTGGATTTGGGAACACGGGAGAGAAGTGGATTTGGGAACGCCAGGCTCCAGCTCCCACCCTGCCCGCAGGTGACCACCAAAGGCGAGTCCCTGGGCACGCTGGGCACCATCCTGCTGGGCTTTGAGTGGCCCTATGAGATCCCCAATGGCAAATGGCTCCTGTACCCCACCGAGATCCTGGTGAACGGCAATGACACGTGCCACCCCCCCGGGGGGCTCATCAACCCCCTCAACCTCACCGTGAGTCACCGCTGCCCTCAGGGCCGTGTCCCTGTCCCACCTCGGGGGTCCTTCAGGCCCCCGGCATGGCTCTGATGGGATCGTGTCCCCCCTCAGCTCCTGCAGGACCTGGGATACCCTGCAGCCCCCAGGGGTGGGGCTCACCTGGGATATCCTGCAGCTCCTGAGGGTGGGGGTCTCACCTGGGACACCCTGCAGCTCCTCAGGGTGGGGGTCTGACCTGGGACACCCTGCAGCTCCTGAGGGTGGGGGTCTCATCTGGGATATCCTGCAGCCCCCAGGGGTGGGGCTCACCTGGGATATCCTGAAGCTCCTGAGGGTGGGGGGTCTCACCTGGCATATCCTGCAGCTCCTGAGGGTGGGGGTCTCACCTGGGACACCCTGCAGCTCCTGAGGGTGGGGGTCTCACCTGGGATATCCTGAAGCTCCTGAGGGTGGGGGGTCTCACCTGGGATATCCTGCAACTCCTGAGGGTGGGGGTCTCACCTGGGATATCCTGCAGCTCCTGAGGGTGGGGGTCTCCCCTGGGATATCCTGCAGCCCCCCGGCATGGCTCTGATGGTCTCAGGGGTCTCTTCCCCCCTCAGCTCCTGCAGGACCAGGCTCCATCCCGGCGGCGGCGGGAGCTGGAGCCCCCCGAGCCGGGGGAGCCCCCGGTGACCTTGGCCACGGGCCGGCGCCCGCGCTCCGAGGCGGTGCTGGTGAGTGGGGTCGGGTGGAGCATCCCCGCTCCCGGCTCACTGTCCCCGCTGCTCCCGGTACCGGGGCGGTGCTTTGGGCCCCCTGACCCCTGTGTGTCCCCAGAGCTGCTCGGCGGGCACGGCGCGTTGCGTGTGGTTCGAGTGTCCCCTGCTGCACACGCAGCTCCCCTCCAGCTTCAGCCTCCGCGCCCGCGTCTGGAACAGCACCTTCATCGAGGTCAGTGCCACCGAGGGGCTGCAGGGCTCAGAGCCCTGGGGGGTGTTAAACAGGGCTCTGAGTCTGCCAGGAGCTGGCAGCCACCCCTGTGTGTCCCTGCTGTCACCTGTGTCCCGCCTCCATCTGCGTGTCACCCATCATCCGTGTCACCCATCATCCGTATCTCCATCATCATCCGTGTCACCCATCATCCATGTCTCCATCATCACCCGTGTCCCCATCATCCATGTCCTCATCATCCATGTCCCCTCCCTCATCCCCATGTTGTCCTCTGTGTGTCCCATGCCCGTCCCTGTCCATGTCCCCAGGAGTTCCGTGACTTTGACCGGGTGAAGGTGGCGGGCACGGCCACGCTGTTCCTGCGCTCGCAGGTGCCCACCATCACCATGAGGAACCACACGGTGCGGGTGAGCCTCACCAGAGCCCTCACTGGGGCAGACTGGGCGGGACTGGGGTTGGCTGGAGCCCCCAGCCCCAACGAGCCCCTTCCCACCCCTCCCAGTTCTCCGTGGACGTGGACTCGGAGCTGCAGGAGGAGCAGCCGGCCGAGATCGCGCTCTGGCTGGTGCTGGTGTCGGTGGCAGCCGGGCTGCTGCTGCTGGGGCTCATCATCCTCCTCCTCTGGAAGGTGAGGGGGGTCCCAAATCCCCTTCCCAGGGCGGAGGGGGTGCAGGAGCCGTGCTGAGACCCGACGGGCTCATGTCACCTGTGGCCGCCTCCTCCCTGCCTGGCGAGGGGTGCAAGGGACACGCAGCCGGATTGTCCCCTCGGCTGGAAGGTGCCCCCCGAGGGTGGCAGGTGTCCCCCAGGTGGGTGGTGCCCTCCTGGGAGGAAGATTCCTGGCTGGAGAGGGATGAGGAAGAGGAGCAGAGACATCCCCAACGTGTTTGGGGTGCAAAACATTTTGGGTGTGCACCCAAAGCAGGGCTGGACCTCCTTCCCTGAGTCTGTGCTGCAGGGACTGGGGGACCCCCACAGCCCCCTGGGGGCACCCCCAGCTTCGTGAACCCCCTCTTTTACCCAGGAGGGGTCGCTGGGTCTGCAGGACCCTCCACCCCACATCATCCTTGTGGGGCATCCTTGTGGGGCATCTCCCTGCCCTGCTCCCCCCACCAGCGGGGGGATGCCCGGGACCCCCCCAGCCGCTGTCCCGACCCCCTGACCCTGTCCCCTTCCCTGCAGTGCGGGTTCTTCCGGCGGGCCAACACCCGGGCCATGTACGAGGCCAAGGGGCAGAAGGCGGAGATGAGGATCCAGCCGTCGGAAACCGAGCGGCTCACGGATGACTACTAACGGGGGGCACCCCCCGTGCCCCCCCGGGCGCCGCGGGCCCCGCCTGGTAATGCCCCGTGGGGCCGGGCTGCAGCGGCACCTTCCTCCTCTTCAGCCTCCTCTCCTCTTCCTCTGTCCCGCAGGGTCCCTCAGGGCTCCGCGGGCGCTCCCAGCGGCTCCAGGATCGCTGCTCCCTTTGCTCTGCTCTTCGCCGCCTCGGGGGTCTCTGTCGCCGTCCCTCTCCAGCCCCTCACTGACGCGCTGTCCCCTCTGTGTCCCCCTCGCAGTGCGACTTTTTCCAGCGGACCCGCTACTACCGGATCATGCCCAAGTACCACGCGGTGCGGATCCGGCAGGAGCAGCGCTACCAGCCCGGGGGGCTCCTGCCCCGCCGCCGCCGCAAGAAGCTCTGGGTGACCAAGTGGCAGGAGCCGGACAAGTACTACTGACCCCCTGTCCCCGCCCGGGCCCCCGCCAGGGGGGCTCTCACTTTGCACAAGCGCATCCCTCCCTGCCCCGACCCTCGGACGCGGCCGCCGCTGCCCTTGGCTCCCGCAGTCCCTCCCGGGGGGCTCCCGCAGCCCTTCCCGGCTCTCCCGGGGGGCTCCCGCAGCCTCTCCCGGTTCTCCCGGGGGGCTCCGGTTCTCCCGGGTGGCTCCCGCAGCCTCTCCCGGTTCTCCCGGGCGGCTCCCGCAGCCTCTCCCTGTTCTCCTGGGTGCCTCCCACAGCCCCCCTCGGTTCTCCCGGGGGTTCCCGCAGCCTCTCCCGGTTCTCCCGGGGGGCTCCGGTTCTTCCGGGCGGCTCCCGCAGCCTCTCCCGGTTCTCCCGGGGGGTTCTTGCACGCTCGTGCCTTGCACGCTTGTGGGGCTGACCCCCCCAAATGTGCCCCCCCCTCCCCCGCTCTTCCCGAAGTGCTGCTGGCCTCACCGAGTGCCTTCCCCCCGCCTCGCAGACACTCCGCTCGCCACCTCCCTGTCCCTGTGCCTGTTCCTTTGTCCCCAGCCTCCCTGGGACACCTCCCGGCCCCTGGGGACACGTCCCTACAGACCGGGACACGCTCGCCCCCTTCCCCTCAGCAATGGGTGCGGGACCCCTCTGCTTTCCCCGGGGGGACAGGGGGAGCTCATTGCCTCCTGTACCCCCCCATCACCCCAAACCCCATGGGGGTCTCCCCCTTCAAAACCTATGGGGGTCTCCCTTCCCTCCCGACCCCAGACCCCTCCTGCTGTTGTCGCAGCTTTGCCTTTGGGAGGGGGGTGCAGCGCTTCAGGCCGTGTCCCCCCCATCCCATCCCCGCCCCGGCGGTCGCTGTCCCGCCCCGCGGGGTTAAATTATTCCGTGTTTCGGTGTTTCGGTGTCGAGTCCCGGCGTCCGGTCGGTACCGGGGGCGGCTGGGGAGGGGGTCCCGCACCCCCAGCCCCCAGCCGGCCCCCAAACCCCCCCTCCCTTCCTCGCCGGGGCCCAATAAAGGCTCGCTCTGGGATTTGTAACCTCGTGTCCCCTCCGTGCCGTGGCTGCCGGGAGGATGGGGGGTGGGCTGGGATTTTGGGGCTTTTGGGGCAAAAGAGGATGGTGGGGGGGATGATGGGGGATGATGTACCTGGAGTGCAGGGGGTGATGGGGGGGGTAATGCTGGGATTGGGGTGGGCTCAGAGCCCCCCGAAACCTTCGTGAAAGGCTCAAAACACCCCGGGAAGGGGTCTGGGACCGCCGAGGGGCTGATGGGAACCCCGGTTATGCAAATTAGCGCCTGTGCGTCACGAGGGGCGGGGTTAGCCCGGGAGGGGCGGGGCTGAAAGAGCGGGCGCTGATTGGCCCCGAGGCGCGCTGTGATTGACAGCGGGGCGGGCAGCATTAACTCCACTGGGGGCGTGGCTCGTGGTGATTGACAGCGGGGCGGGCAGCATTAGCTCCACTGAGGGGCGTGGCTATCGGTGATTGACAGCGGAGCGGGCATCATTAACTCCACTGAGGGGAGTGGCTCGAGGTGATTGACAGCGGAGCGGGCATCATTAACTCCACTGAGGGGCGTGACTCGCGGTGATTGACAGAGGGGCGGGCATCATTAAGCAACTAAGGGGCGTGGCTCAAGGTGATTGACAGAGGGGCGGGCAGCATAACTTCCGCGAGAGGCGCGGCTCGTGGTGATTGACAGCGGGGCTTGCCCAGCGGTGAAGCCGGATTGGCACGGGGAGGGGCGGGGTTTGCTGTAGAACGAGCGATGATTGGCCGAGGTTGGTTGATTGACGGCGGGTGTGTTGTTTGCGCGCGGCGCGGCGGGGGCGGGGCCGCGGCCGGGCCCGGGGGCTCGGGGGGCGCTGAGGGGACCCTGAGGGGACCCTGAGGGGGCACCGAGGGGACACCGAGGGGACACCGAGGGGACAGCGGGGCCATGCGGCTGCTGCGGTGCCTCGGGAAGCGCGCGGCGCTGGCCGGCGTCCCCACCTACATCGAGCACTTCAGCAAGTTCTCGCCGTCGCCGCTCTCCATGAAGCAGTTTCTCGACTTCGGTAAATAAAGGAAACCCCCCCGGCCCAGCCCCGGGACCCCCACCCTGCTCCGGCACGGGGACCCCCGGTGTGGGGGCGGTCCTCGGGGGAGGGAGCTCCGCGCACACCCCCGGCAATTCCCGACCCCTTCCCGGGAATTCCTGCCCCCCTTCCCCTGGGAATTCCTGCCCTCCCTCCCGGGAATTCCTTCCCACATCTCCCTCGGGAATTCCTGCCCCCCCTCCCCAGGAAGTTTTTCCCCTCCCCACCCCGTAAATCTGGGGCTCTGCCCCCTCAGTGGGTCTGTGGGTAACCCTGACCCCCCAGATACCCCGTTGTTGTTGGGGTGAGGGGATTTAACAGCACCCCCCGGCTGAATAAGTGGGGTCGGAACATGGTTTCCTCATAGGCCACTTTTGGGGGTGTCCCCTCGGCCCCCCAGACCCCCTCATTGGGGGCACATCCTGACACCCCCCTGTGAGGGACCCCCGGCCCTGCACCAGCCTGGCCCCCCCCAGGTGGGCAGCTGGGACCCCCCAATGTCCCCAGGGATGGGGATGTCCCCCCATGGCTGCCACCCAGCCTGGCCCTCTCTTGTCCCCTGCTCCCCAGACAGGGGCTGGGGGCTGCACCCTGGGTCCCCCCAGCCCCATCCCAGTGTCCCTTGTCCCCAGGGATCTGCTCCTCCAGGCCTTTGGGGTCAGCTGTGCCCCCCCTGCACAGCTCCTGGCTGGGGACCCCTGGGCCTGCTCTGGGTTCTGCTGCTGGCCCAGCTCCTTCTCCCCTCCCAGCTGCTCTCGGGGGTCTCCCAGCCCCGGTTTGGGCTGTTCTGGGTGGCCCACCCAGTGGGCTGAGCTCTGTCCCCCCCTCAGCCCTCCCTGTCCCCCAGCGTCCCCCAGCCCTCACGCCCTCCCCAGCCAAGCAGGACCTGCTGCTGTCCCCTGTCCCTGCTGCCAGAGGGGTGGCTCTGGGGGGCTCAGCCGTGTCCCTCCATGTCCCTGTGTGTCCCCAGGCTCCAGCAATGCCTGTGAGAAGACCTCATTTGCCTTCCTGCGCCAGGAGCTGCCCGTGCGCCTCTCCAACATCATGAAGGAGATCAACCTGCTCCCGGACCGGGTGCTGCGCACGCCCTCCGTGCAGCTGGTGCAGAGCTGGTCAGTGTGGCCCCTGGGGACACGGGGACAGTGCCACGGGGCTGATGGCACTGCCACCCCTGCTCCTGGGCAGCTGGCACTGGGACCTGCTGCTGGGGGTGCCACCACTGCCACTCACCTGGGGTCCCACTGCCACAGGTCCCTCCACTCACCTGGGGTCTCACTGCCACTGGAGTCCCTTTATTGTCACCCTCCTGGGTCCCCTGCACAGCTCCTGTTGCCACCGTGGCTCCTGTCACCGCCCAGGGAGTTCTGCTGTCACCTCGCCTTGTGTCCCACAGCTGTCACCAGCTCTCCTCCCCTGCTGGCACGGGGGGCACACAGGGAGGGGTGACAGGCAGGGCACTCCCCAGCTGGTGCCACCCCTTGGGTGACACGGGCTGCAGGTCCTTTAGGGACACTCCTGTGCCAGCGGGCTGTCCCCAGCCAGCGGGGGGGACACCAGTGTCACCTGGTCCCTGAAGGGGCCACAGGATGTCCCTGTCCTGGGTGCTCTGAGTGTCCCTTTAAGTGCCATGTCCTCGTGGCAGTGCCAGCAGCGTGACACTTCTCTTGGCCACCACGTGACACGTTGTTTGTCTGGTGTCCTGGGCCGCTGCCAGCGGGATCTGGCCGTGCCAAGGGGTCAGGCCGTGCCAGGGGGTCCGGCCGTGCCACCCCCATCACAGCCCCAACCCCAAAGGGCCCTCAAAGGGGCCGTGTCCCCAGCTGTCCCCAGGTGCCAGCAGTATGGTGGGACAGTGACCCCTGGTGCAGCTGAGGGGTGCTGGCCCCTGGCCCTGTGTGGTGTCACCTGGGCTGTCCTCTCAGTTTGGGGGTACCAGCTGTGGGTGTCCCCCCAGGTATGTGCAGAGCCTGCTGGACATCATGGAATTCCACGACAGGGACCCCGAGGACCAAGCCACGCTGGGACAGTGAGTCAGGAGTGTCCTTGTCCCCATTCCCGGGGTGTCACCTCCTCCCAGAGCCGCGCTGGTGTCACCCAGGGCCACCCCGAAGCGCCCCCAGTCCGGTGCCACTGGAGCCACTCCGGGTTTTCCAGCACCCCCGGCTCTCGGGGAATCCCGGCCTGGATCGGGGCTGTGCCCGGAGCGGGTGTCCCCAGCGCCGGCCCTGTCCCCGTCCCCAGGTTCACCAACGCGCTGGTGACAATCCGGAACCGGCACAACGACGTTGTCCCCACCATGGCACAGGGGGTGATCGAGTACAAGGAGACGTACGGGGATGACCCCGTGTCCAACCAGAACATCCAGTACTTCCTGGACCGCTTCTACCTGAGCCGCATCTCCATCCGCATGCTCATCAACCAGCACAGTGAGGGGCTGGGGGCCTGCTCGCCCTGGGGGGGTCCTGGCTGGTCCCCAAAACTGGGGTGTCCCCAGGACTCCCCAGAGTGTCCCCAGGGGTCTGTCCTGAGGGTCCCCACCAACCCCAGGGGTCTGTCCTGAGGGTCCCTATCAACCCCAGGGGTCTGTCCTGAGGGTCCTCCCCGCCCCAGGGGTCCATCCTGAGGGTCCCCATCATCACTGGGTGTCCCCAGAGTGTCCCCCCATCCCCAGGGGCCTGTCCTGAGGGTCCCCACCAACCCCAGGGGTCCATCCTGAAGGTCCCCACCAACCCCAGCGCTCTGTCCCAGGTGTCCTTCCAACCCCAGGGGTCTGTCCTCAGGGTCCCCACCAACCCCAGGGATCTGTCCTGAGGGTCCCCATCATCACTGGGTGTCCCCAAAATGTCCCCACCAACCCCAGGGATCCTGTCTTGGGCATCTCCCTGGTGTCAAATGTTTCCCCCCACAGCCCCGGGGTGCCCTGGGGGTGTCCCTGGGGTGTCCCCAGCTCGTTGTCCCCTCCCCAGCCCTGCTCTTCGATGGCAGCACCAACCCCGCGCACCCCAAACACATCGGGAGCATCGACCCCCACTGCAACGTGGCCAACGTGGTGAGAGGTTGGTGGGGTCTGGGGGGGGTCTGGGGTCCCACCCCGCAGCATCTGGGGGCAGTTTGGGGGGTGGGGGCTGCTTCAACGCCCCCCCTGGCACCACTCATGTCACAGGTTTGGGGTGACCTCAGCCACACTGTCCCCTGAGCTGTGCAGTCGCTGTAGGAGACCCCAAGAATGTCCCGGGAATGGGGAATGTTTGGGGGTGGGGGGACCCCAAAGGCTGCCCCTGTTGGTCCTGGAGGTGCTGAGCCCTCTGTCCCCATCTTTGCCAGATGCCTACAACATGGCCAAGCTGCTGTGTGACAAATACTACATGGCCTCACCCGAGCTGGAGATCGAGGAGGTCAACGGTGAGGGGACAGTGACAGTGAGGTGACAGGGCCTGAAGGGACAATGGGGGCCTGGGCAGGGGGATCATGGGTGGCTCCTTAAGGGTTGGGGGTTCTCAGGTGGCTCCTTTGGTGTTGGGGATTCTCAGGTGGCTCCTTTGGGGTTAGGGGTTCTCAGGTGCCTCCTTTGGGGTTGGGGGTTCTCAGGTGCCTCCTTTGGGGTTGGGGGTTCTCAGGTGCCTCCTTTGGTGTTGGGGGTTCTCAGGTGGCTCCTTTGGGGTTAGGGGTTCTCAGGTGCCTCCTTTGGGGTTGGGGGTTCTCAGGTGCCTCCTTTGGGGTTGGGGGTTCTCAGGTGCCTCCTTTAGGGCTGGGGACCCTGGGGCAGGGGGTTTCTGTGTGGCTTGTTCTGGGTTGAGGGTCCCAATTCCAGGGGGTTCTCAGCTCCTTTAGGGTTGGGGCATCCTTGGCTTCTCTAGGTTTGGGGGTCCCTGTGGTGGGGGGTTCTTGGGTGACCCATTTAGTGCTGGGGCAGCTTTGGGGTCAGGATTGTCCCCACCAATCCCAGTGTCCCCCCTGCCCAGCCTGCAACGCGGAGCAGCCCGTGAGCATCGTCTACGTCCCGTCCCACCTGTACCACATGCTCTTCGAGCTCTTCAAGGTAGCCCAGCCCTTTGGGGGGGTCTGGGGGGGGCTCTGGGGGACCCCCTGACCCCCTCCCCGGGGCTCTGTGTCCCCAGAATGCCATGAGAGCCACGGTGGAGAGCCACGAGAACAGCCCCCGGCTGCCAGCCATCAGGGTGATGGTGGCCCTGGGCCAGGAGGACCTGTCCATCAGGGTGAGGGACCCCAGCCCTGTCCTGAAGGGTTTGGGGACCTGTCCATGCAAGTGAGGGACCCCAGCCCTGTCCTGAGGGGTTTGGGGACCTGTCCATCCGGGTGAGGGACCCCAACCCTGTCCTGAGGGGTTTGGGGACCTGTCCATGCAAGTGAGGGACCCCAGCCCTGTCCTGAGGGGTTTGAGGACCTGTCCATCCGGGTGAGGGACCCCAGTCCTGTCCTGAGGGGTTTGGGGACCTGTCCACCCTGGGGAGGGACCCCAGCCCTGTCCTGAGGGGTTTGGGGACCTGTCCACCCTGGGGAGGGACCCCAGCCCACCCTGGGGGCTGCGGGGTGTGGGGAGGGGGCGCAGGGACGGGGTTGTCACCCGCTGTGGTGTCCCCAGATGAGTGACAGGGGCATGGGGGTGCCCCTGAGGAAGATCGAGCGGCTCTTCAGCTACATGTACTCGACAGCCCCCACCCCCCAGCTGGGCTCTGGGGGGGCCCCCCTGGTACGTGACCCCCCCCCAGGGGCTGGGGGCTTCGTGGGGAGGGGGGGGGAGGCTGCAGCTCAGGGGGGTTGGGGGCGTTTGAGGGGGGCTGGAGTGGCCTGGGAGTGTTTTGGGGGTGATTGGGGTAGGCTGGGGTGGCACTGGGAGTTTGGGTTTGGCCTGGCACCTTTTGGGGACGTTTAGGCTGGCATGGGGACATTTGGTGGATGGCTTGGAAGTGTCGTGGGGACGCTTCAGTTGGCTTGGATGTGATGTGGGGAACCTTAGGGGTAGCATGGGGACACTTTAGGGTGGCAGGGGCCCCCTTTAGGGTGGCATGGGGACACTTTAGGGTGGCAGTAGGATCCTTTGGAGTGTCATGGGGACACTTTGGGGTGGTATGGGGACACTTAGGGGTGGCAGTGGGATCCTTTGGAGTGTCATGGGGACACTTTGGGATGGCATGGGGACACTTTGGGGTGGCATGGGGACCCTTTATGGCGGCATGGGGGTGGCAGGGTCCCCCTGTGGCCATTCTGGACCCCTTTGGCAGTGCCACCATTCCGGCTGGCAGTGCCAGGGACACTCCTGGCATTTCCCGGGGAGGCTGGGGTGCCCTGGGGGTGCTCCCCCAGCCCTGGGGACCCCCCACCCCAATTCCCTGTCCCCCCAGGCCGGCTTTGGCTACGGGCTGCCCATCTCCCGCCTCTACGCCAAGTACTTCCAGGGGGACCTGCAGCTCTTCTCCATGGAGGGCTTTGGCACCGACGCCGTCATCTACCTAAAGGTGGGTGCCTGTCCCCAGATTGACCCCGGGGAGGGGCTGGGGACCCTCGCTGAGCCCCCCCGTGCCCCCCAGGCGCTGTCCACGGACTCGGTGGAGCGGCTGCCCGTGTACAACAAGTCGGCGTGGCGGCACTACCAGGCCAGCCAGGAGGCCGGGGACTGGTGCGTGCCCAGCACCGAGCCCAAGAACACCTCCACCTACCGCGTGCCCTGAGCCCCCCCGGGTTCCCCCCGGCCACCGGGACCCCTCAGCCGCACCCACGAGGGGTCCCCGAGCGCCCCCCGGGGGTGATTGGGATCCCGGCTCTTTGGGCTCTTCTCGGGAAGTGTGGGACGTGGGCGTGTCCTGGTGTCCCCGCCTTGGTGGCACTTAGGGACGGAGCTGGGGGGGTTGGAGCAGTGCCTGTTGTTCCCTCGTTGCCCCCCCCAAAAGCTCCCACCCGCCCCAGGGGTGCCCCCATCCCAGCAAGGGACTGGTCCTGTCCCAGTAGGACCAGCAGCACTTCCCTGCACCCACAGCCCTGATGGGGTGGGGGGACCTGAGCCCCCCTCCCTCCCTCCCTCCCCACGTTCCTGTCCCTGCTCCCCCTCTGTTATTGCACTACTGAGCTGTCCCCAGCCCCCCCACTTGCTGTGACCTGTTCAAGGCCCCCCTCCCATTCCCCAAATTCCCCCCAGACCCCTCCCCACTGTCAATAAATTCAATGTTGACTGAACCCCTGTGGTGGTTTGGGGTCCTGGTGCCTCAGTTTACCTCCTCCAGCCTTGGGAGGGGGCTGAGGCTTCAGTCCCGGGGTGGCACTTGGGGACAGGGGGCCTGGGGCGCTGCTCTGTGCCCCCCAGTCAGGTGACACTGGTCACTCCAGTTTGCACTGGCCCTTGATACCCTTTTATTTCCTGGGGTGGCCTCGGGGGGCCGCGTTTGGGGCTGTGGTGGGGGCGGGATTCCCTCCCTGCCCCCGATTTGGGGGTGCCCGTGTGTGAGGAGGGGGTCGGGCCGTGTCCCGTCCCCTCCTGTGCCGGGGGTGCGGGGTGGGGAGGGGGCTGGGAGTGGTGCCAGGTGGGGGTGGCAGGACGGGCTGGGGGTGTCCCAGGTGCCCTTGGCCGTGCCCCGTGTCCCCGGGGCGTGTCCCGGGGGGCTGTGGGTGGGCATGGGGTGCGGGACCCCCGCAGGTTTTCAGCTCCTCCGCTGCTCCTGGTCCTTTTTCTTGTGCTTGTCGCGCTGCTTGTCCGCCTTGTCGCGGGCCTTGCGCTCCCGCTCGGCCGCCAGGCTCAGCTCCTTCAGCCGCCGCTTGAGCACCGCGCGGTCCTGGGAGCTGCCCACGCCCAGCGCCTGCGGCACCGCGGGCTGGGCACGGACACCCCCCGGGACGGGACCCTCCCCGCACAGCGGCTCCTTGGGGTCCCCCAGAACCGCCCGGCCCTCCCTGGGGATCGTCCCTTGGGGTACCCGGGCATCCCAGCCCATGGAGCGGCCAGCTCGGACAATGGGGTTTGGATATCCATGGAAACCCAGTTTGGGGTTCCCTGAGCCATCCCAGACCTTCCTGCCCCATGGAACCCCACTTTGGGGTGCCCTAAACCCTCCCAGCCCTTCCTGCCCCACAGAATCCCCCCTTTGGGGCACCCCGAACCCTCCCAGACCTTCCTGCCCCATGGAATTGGGGTGCCCTGAACCCTCACAGCCCTTCCTACCCTATGAAATTGGGGTGCCCTGAACCATCCCAAATCTTCCTGCCCCATGGAATTGGGGCATCCCAAACCCTTCCAGCCCTTCCTGTCCAAGGGAATTGGAGCACCCCGAACCCTCCCAACCCTTCCTACCCCATGGAATTGGAGCAACCCCGAACCCTCCCAGCCCTTCCTGCCCCACAGAATCCCCCCCCGGAGCACCCAGAACCTCTCTCCCTCCATCTTTTGGGGGTCCCTGGAACCCCCACACCCCCCGGCCCCGCACCTTGAGCTTGGCGCCGTCGAGGAGCAGCAGGCGGGGCCCGTCCACGCCGCGCTCGGCGAATTCCCGCACGTAGCGCTCCAGGCCCAGGCTCTGCAGCCACTGCCCCACCTGGCCGCACGTCCAGCCCGCGGCCGCGCCCGCCGGCTCCTCCAGCAGCTGCGCACGGGGGTCAGCCGGGGCTCCCCGGGCCACCTCGGGATGGGGGGGACACAGCCCCGGCCCCGCGCCCCCCGCGCCGCTCTCACCTCGTCCGAGGACTGGGACAGGGTGTGGTAGGGGTACGAGCACTTGGGGGCGCCGGGCAGGCGGGGGCTGGCGCTGGATGGTGGCGAATCCTCGCTCAGCTCCGAGTCCTGGGCAGAGGGAGGGACGGGGCTGGACACACAGCGACCTCCAGAGCCACCTCAGAGACCCCCAGAGCCACCTGACTGCCCCCAGAGCCACCTCACTGCCCCCAGAGCCACCTCACTGCCCCCAGAGACCCCCCGAGCCACCCCAGTGACCCCCAGAGCCACCCCACAGCCCCCAGTGACCCTCTGCAGCCCCCCAGTTGGCTGCCAGCCCCCTCAGAGTGTTGATTCCCCTAAAGCCACCCCGATCCTAAAGGGTTTTGGACACCCCCCAATTCCTGTCCTGACCCTACAGGGCTCTGACACCCCCACAAAGCCCCCCTGACCCGGTGGGGCTTTGAGTCCTCTCCCTGTTGTTTCCTGACCCTATGGGGCTTTGTGCCCTGTCCCCAGAGCTGGTGTCACCTCCTCTCTCAGAGCCCATGGGGTCCCCAGGCCTGTGCCCATGTCTGGGGCTCACCTGTGAGGCGGATTTGGGGGGGCTGAGCCCCTCGTGCCGGGGGGAGCCCGCGGGGGACGCGGGGCCGGGCGAGCCCCGGGCGCTGTCCGAGAACCAGGAGAAGGGCAGGAACGGGGACCCCGAGGGGCGGCCGGGCCCCTCTGACACATCCCTGGGGACACAGCAGTGTCAGGGCTGTCCCCAGGCTGTCCCCAGGTGTCCCCAGGTGTGCCCCTGCCCCAGGGCAGCCCCTCACCTGCTGCCCATGGACAGGCGGTTGCTGCTCTTCTCCTTGCGGCTCTTCCCAGAGGACGCCCGGCGCAGGGTCACCCTGGGGACAGGGGTGGTGACCTGAAGGCTGGGGCAGCAGGACTCCCTCTGTCTGTCCATCTGTCCATCCATCCATCCATCCATCCATCCATCCATCCATCCATCATCCATCCATCATCCATCCATCCATCATCCATCCATCCATCCCTCCACCTTCCCCCAACTCTCCTTCTATTTTTCCATCTTTCCATTGCCCTTCTCCATCCTTTCATCCATCCCCTTCCATTCCCCCAGCCCTCTGTCCCTCCCCCTGTCCCTTCTGTCCCTCCCCGTCCCTCCCCCCTGCCCAGGCTGAGCTCTCACCCCAAATCCAAGAATTTCCTCCTCGTTTTCTTGTCAAGCCCCACGGTCGGGCTGGCGGGCGAGGGGGGGCTCATGTCCCGGCTGTCATCTGCAGGGGTGGCACTGGGCTGTCACCCTCTGTCCCCTCCAGGTGTCCCCAGGGTCTGGGGGGGGTCTCACCTTCGCTGTGCTGCCGGGGCCGGGGGTGGCGGCGGACAAAGCCGGGGGAGCTGTCGGAGCTGGGGCAGGACTGGGGCGCGGGGGGCCCCGAGAGCCCTTCCTGGGACGGGGTGTTGGTGAGGGGCCGGTAGCGGCTGAGGGGGGGTGTGGGGGCCAGGGGGTCCCCCAGGCCCGGCCGTGCCACCCCCGGCTCGAAGGAGAAGCCGTCGGTGCGGGAGAAGGGCGAGGGGTCCAGGGGGCTGCCCTCGCCCTCGGTGCCCTGCGGGGGCATGGGCAGGGGTCAGAGCCCTGCAGCCCCTCGGGCTGCCCCCTCAGCCACCTTCCCTGCCCCCAAACACGGCATCCCCCAACCCATCCTTGGTGTGCATGGTGCCCCCAGCCTGTCCCTGGGGTCCCTGGAGTCCCCTACCCCTGTGACACCCCCAGCCCCGCTGTCCCTCAAGGCCATCCCCAAGGCAATCCCTGTGACACCCCCAGTCCTGACATCCTCCAAGTCCATCCCTGGTGTCCCCAGTCCCTGTAACACCCCCTGCCCTGGCATCCCCCAAGGGCCATCCCTGAAGTCCCCAATCCCTGTGACCCCCAGCCCCGGTGTCCTCTGACTCTGTCCCTGAGGTTCCTAATCTCTGTGACCTCCAGGCCTGGTGTCCCTTGAGTCCATCCCTGGTGTCCCCAATCCCCGTGCCCCCCAGCCCCTGTCCCGTCTCACCGCGGCCTCGGGCCCCTCGTCACCCTCGGTGGAGCTGGCGCTGTCGCGCAGGCGGGAGCGCGAGGGCCGCTGGCGGCGGCCGCGGGCCAGGAGCCGGGCGCGGGCCTTGTGCAGGCTGCTGTCCAAACGCGGCGTCTCTGGAACCACAGCGGTAAAATCTGCCCGTGACAGAGACACCGGGGCAGAGAGAGACGGACGGACAGGACAGACACATGGACAGCGGGATGGCGCGGGGTGGGAGAGAGCGGGAACGTGGGGGCGGACGGAGGGATGGACGTGGATGGATGGAGGGATGGATGGATGGATGGATGGATGGATGGATGGATGGATGGATGATGGATGAAGGGATAGATGGATGGACCCATGGATGGATGGATGGATGGATGGATGGATGATGGATGATGGATGGATGGATGGATGGATGGATGATGGATGGATGGAGGGATGACGGATGGATGGGTGATGGATGGATGGATGGATGATGGATGGATGGAGGGATGGATGATGGATGGAGGGATGGATGATGGATGGATGGATGATGGATGGATGGATGGATGATGGATGGATGGATGGATCCATGGATGGATCCATGGATGGATGGATCCATGGATCCATGGATGGATGGATGGATGGACGGACAGATGGATGGATGGATGGATGGATGGATGGATGGATGGATGGATGAAGGAATAGATGGATGGATGGATGGATGATGGATGGATGATGGATGGATGGATGGATGGATGATGGATGGATGGATGATGGATGGATGGATGGATGAAGGAATAGATGGATGGATGGATGGATGGATGATGGATGGATGGATGGATGGATGGATGGATGATGGATGGATGATGGATGGATCCATGGATGGATGGATGATGGATGGATGATGGATGGATGATGGATGGATGGATGGATGATGGATGGATGGATGGATGATGGATGGATGATGGATGATGGATGGATGGATGGATGATGGATCCGTGGATCCATGGATGGATGGAGGGAGGGATGAGCAGGGAGAAAGGGACAGGGAAGCATTGGAGGCAGGTGGACAGACAGGGAAGGCCAGCCCAGCGGAGAGGGGACAGAGGGACAGAGGGGGACAGAGGGACAGGGGCAGGGCAGGAGAGCCAAAGGGCAGGTGGGCAGTCCCAGGAAGACAGGAGGGGGCACGAGAAGAGGGGAGCATTGGGGACATGGATGGGGCACCCCGGGGGGGCGGGACAGGGGACAGGGGGACAGAGAGAAGTGTTCAAAGACATGGCCCAGCATGGGGACAGAGGAGTGGGTGACCCTGAGGACAGAGTGTCCCCGTCACCCATGGGGGACACGCTTTGCCCAAGTCCCACCAGGCTCCCCCCAATATCCCCGCCCTGCTCTGAGCCCTGCACCCCAACCCCACCCGAGGGGTGGCTCTGTGTCCCCAGGTCCCTGTCACCCCCTGCACACCCCTGTCCCCCATTCCTGTGTGCCCTGGACGTGTCCCCATGTCCTTGTCACCCTCACATCCCCCGTGTGTGTCCCCATGTCCCCTTCCCCACGCACATCCCCGTGTCCCCAAGCACACATTGTCCCCAAGCTTGGACACAGGAGGACACTGAGGGTGGGTGGGGACCCACGGGTGGCTCTGCACCCCAAGGGGGGGTTCTGCACCCCAGGCCCCCCCACAGGAACTCACCAAAAACCTCGTCCGTGTCCTGCAGCTTGGAGACCGACATGGTGGGACAGGGCTGGGGACAGAGGGGACATCAGGGGGAGGGACAGACCGACACGGTGGGACAGGGCTGGGGACAGAGGGGACATCAGGGGGAGGGACAGACCGACACGGTGGGACAGGGCTGGGGACAGAGGGGACATCAGGGGGAGGGACAGACCGACATGGTGGGACAGGGCTGGGGACAGAGGGGACATCAGGGGGAGGGACAGACCGACACGGTGGGACAGGGCTGGGGACAGAGGGGACATCGGGGGAGGGACCAGCCCCTCTGTGCCTCCCTTGGGACGGGGGGCTGGGGACCCCCGCTGCAGAGCGGCCGGGAAGGGGTTAAACCCCCCCGCCCCCGGTGCTCGGGGAGTCTCGGGGGGGGCGGGGGCTCCTCGGGCCTCGGCTGCATCGGGGGGGGCGGGGAACGAGCCCCGGGAGGGGCCGGTACCGGCGGGGGGGGCTGGACCGGGAATGGTGTCCCTGGGTGGGGCTGGACCGGGAATGCCGGACCGGGAATGAGTCTGGACCGGGAATATCGAACCGAGGGGATGAGTCTGGACCGGGAATATCGAACTGAGGCGATGGGGCTGTCCCGGGGGAGGGGAGCTACCGGGAACGTACCGGGGCTGTACTGGGACTGGGGTTATACCGGGGCATTACCGGGACGGTACCGAGCCTGTACCGGGGCTGTACCGGAGGCTGGGGCTGTACCGGGGCTGTACCGGAGGCTGGGGCTGTACCGAGGCTGTACCGGGGCCGTACCGGGGCCGCTGCCCAGGGGTGACGCCCTGCCCGATCCCCCCCTCCCCACTCACCCGCGCTCCTCGGGCATCCTGCTCGGCCCCGCTCGCCTCCCGCCGGGCCGGGCTCGGGGCCGGGCCGGTGTCGGGGCCGGTGGGAGCGGAGGGCGCTGCCGAGCGGCCCCGCCGGGCCGGGGGCCGCGGGGGGGGCACAGGAACCCGGAAACGGCGGGGGCGGCGGGGGCGGGGTCTGCCCCGCCCGGAACGAGCCCGGGGCTGAACGGACACCGGGGGCGGGGGGACGGGACCCGAGGGACAGCGAACACGAGCCCGGTGCTGAACGGACAGCGCCGGGGGGCACCGAGGGCACGGCGACACCGGGCACGGAGGGACACGCGGCGGTGCTGAAGGGACAGCGACCGGCAGGACACGGGCACGGCTGCAGCGCTGGCACCGCCCGCCGCAGGGTCCCCATCGTCCCCGAGGGTCCCCCGGCTCAGGGGATCCTCCCCGTGCACCCCCGCACCGTGCCCATCTCCCCCAGTGCCCCCCAGTTCTTCCCAGTGTCCCCTAGGGCCATCCAGTCCCTCCCAGTGTCCCCCGCCCTGCCCACTCCCCTCTGCCCCCCTACCCCAAACCACTCCCAGTCCTCCCAATATCCCCCACCCTGCCCACTCCCCTCTACGCCCCCAGTTCTTCCCACCACCCCAAACCACTCCCAGTTCCCCCATCCTTCCCAGTCCCCCCTCAATGTCCCCAGTTCTTCTCACCCGCCCCAGTGCCCCCCAACCCCTTCCCACTCCTTGCCGTGACCCCAAATGATTCCCCGCATCCCCTCCACCCTCCCCGGTGCGCCAGCCCCATCCACCGGCAGGAGGAGGCGGGGGGCGAGGCCGAGCCCGCGTTTATGGGGCGGGGGTCGCGTTTATGGGGCGGGGGTCTCGGCGGGCGCGGAGAGCGGGAGCGGTGGTACATAGGTACATTATATATAGTATATACACCCACAGGTACACGTGTGAGATTAAATAACCCCGGCCCCCCCCCCGGGGCTCGCGCTCCCCGGACACGCCCCCTCCCGCCCCCCCCCCCTTTTTAAATAGCCCCCACCCCCCTCCCCAAAGTGGCTCCAATCCAGTCGGACCCCCCAGCCCCGCCCCGCCCCCGCCCCGCGCGCTCCCCCCGCCTCCCCTTCCCAGTATAACCAGCTCTGGCTCCCAGTTGCCCCCACATCCAGTTACTGTCGGAGACTCGGGGGCGGGGGGCGGGGGGCGAAATAGAAATGAAAATCAAAGGGCGGGACCCCCCCCCGGCCCGGCTGGGGGCGGCCGGAGGTTGGGGGGTGTCCCAGCCCCAGAGAAATGCTGTGATTTTGGGGGGGGGGGTTATTTACAGGTGAGGGGGTGGGAGCATCGCCCCCACCCCAGAGGGGACCCCCCCTCCCCGGGGAAGGCGAAAGCCCCGGGGTCGGGGGGCAGCGGGGTGTCCCCAGAGGGGGGTGCCAGGCAGCGCCCCCTTCCCGGGGGGGGGGCGGCAGTGGGGCTGGTGCCCCCCCCCATCCCCTGCGGGCTTGGCAAAGGCTCGGGGGTCCCCCCTGCCCGGCGATGGTGGCACTGAGGGGGTCGGGGGGGGGACATTCGGGGTCCCCCCCCATGGCGATGGTCCCGGGGTCACCTCGATGTGGGGCTGGGGGTGAGTCCGTGGGTGGGGGGGGGGGGGGGTAAAGGCCCCCCCCCGGCCGTGCTCCGGTGAGTCCCAAGAGAAGGAGCTGGGTCTGGGGGGGCTCCCAGCGTCCCCCCCAGCATGGCTCACATCTGGGGTGGTGCCAGCTGTGTCCGGGGGGGCGTGGGGGGGGGGGGGGTCACGTCGAGGGGAGGGGGGAGGCCTGGGGGGGGCCGCGCCCCCCCCGCGGGTCCATCACGTCACCACGAGACTCACACTGGACACAGACACGAACGCGGGGTGTCCCCCCCGACCCCTCCCCGTCTGTGCCCCCTGAGGGGGGTGGGGGGCACCAGGAGGCCTTGGCGGGGTCTCACCCCCCCCCCCTCCCCCCGGGGAAGGGCTGGGAAGGGGAGGGGGCAGGGCCGGGGTGGGGCGGGGGGGGTGAGGGGGCCGCCCCCCCCCCAGGATCGCTGCGGTTTTTGAGGGTGGTTTAGGTCGGGTTGGAATTTTTCAAAGTCTGCAGCTTGGCCTCCAGTTCGGAGATCTGAAAAACAGCAAAGGGGACAGGTCTCAGCGGGGGGGGCCGGGGGGGGCCACACACCGGGGTGGGGGGGACACGGGGACACGCATGGGGACAGGGGACACGGCGGGAGGACACAGCCATGGGGACAGGGAGAGGGGAAAAGGGGGGCAGAACATGGGGGGTGGCACAGGGGGGACAGGGAACACGGGGATGGGGCACAGAGATGGGAAGTGGGGGACAAGGGGGAGAATGAGGGACACGTGGGGGGCAGACTGGGGACACAGGGATGACTGAGGGACACACTGGGGTGACTGGGGGACACTGGGGTGACTGGGGGACACGCTGGGGTGACTGGGGGACACGCAGAGGTGACTGGGGGACACACTGGGGCGATTGGGGGACACGTGGGGGTGACTGGAGACACGTGGGGGTGACTGGGGACACATGGGGGGCACAGGGATGGGTTGGGATGGGCAGGGGGCTGCAGGCAGGTGCTGGGTGAGTCTCTGTGATATGCCAGGGGACATTTTAGGGGTGATGGAGGTGGCTGAGTGGGGGGGGGGGCTCTGCTGGGTGTTGGGGACCTCCCCGCTGTGCCCTGGTGCCCCCCGGCCGGGCAGGGCCGGCCCCTCCCCGGTGACCCCCCCGGCGGGACCCTTTGGGATCCTCTGGGATCCGCTCTGCCCCGCAGGACCCGTGGGGGATCCAGCATGACCAGCATGGGATCCCAACGGGAGCGCCGGGCCCCGCGCTCGGCGCCAGTCACCGGGATCCCGTAGATCCCCTGGGCTTGGTTCCGGTCACCGGGATCCTTTGGGATCCCCTGTGCTTGGTGCCAGTCACCGGGATCCCACAGATCCTCCCAGGCTCGGTGCCGGTCACTGGGATCCTTTGGGATCCCCCGCACTCGGTGTTGGTCACCGGGATCCTTTGGGATCCCCCTCACTCAGTTCTGGTCACTGGGATCCTTTGGGATCCCCTGCGCTTGGTGCCGGTCACTGGGATCCCACAGATCCTCCAGGCTCAGTTCTGGTCACTGGGATCCTTTGGGATCCCCCTCACTCAGTTCTGGTCACCGGGATCCTTTGGGATCCCCTGCACTCGGTTCTGGTCACCAGGATCCTTTGGGATCCCCTGCGCTCGGTGCCAGTCACTGGGATCCCACAGATCCTCCAGGCTCGGTTCTGGTCACCAGGATCTTTTGGGATTCCCCTCACTCAGTTCTGGTCACCGGGACCCCGTGGATCCCCCATGCACAGCTGGGATCCACTGCCCCAGGAGATCCCTCTCGCCCCTCAGGGCACGTCAGGCCCCAGAGCTGGAGGCCGGGCAGATCCGCTGCGATCCAGAGCGGGATCCAGGCCCGGGAGGAGGCTCGGGGAGCAGATCCCAGGCAGATCCCGAGCAGATCCCGGGCGATCCGGCAGCAGGAGCAGCAGGGTCCGGTGGGAGCAGATCCCCCACGGTCCGGTGCGGGATCCGTGGCTCAGTCCGGAGCTCCGGGGCCGCCCGGTGGGATCTGGCGGCCGATCCCGAGCAGATCCCGGGATCCATCGCTGGCACGGCGGGGCTGGGCAGGGCCAGGCAGGGGGTCAGGGACATCCCGCGTCCCGGCGCCCCGTGCCCACCTTCTCCTGCAGCTTCTCCATCTCCTCCTTGTGCGCCAGCTCCGACTCCTCCAGCACCCGCCGCTGCGCCGTCTCCTTCTTCAGGAACTCGATCTCCCTGTGGGGACCCGCGCCATGGGTGCCCGTCCCCAGCCAGGGCACGTCCCAGGGGTTTGGGTGCCAGGGCAGGACCCTGCTGGGTTGGGGTGCCCAGGGATCCCCCAGAGGATGGGCCATGCCCAGGGATGCTCAGGAAGGAGCTGGTGCCCCATGGATCGTGGGATTCTGGAAGGGTTGGGCTCAGAAGGGAACTCAAAGCTCATCCTTTGTCCCAGGGTGCTCCAGGCCCTGCCCAAATGGATCCGTGCCAAGGGAAGGTCCTTGCCCATGGACAAAGGGGGTCCAGAAGGATTTGGCACCCCAGGGATGGGTCTGAGTCAAGGGGAAGGAGTTGGTTCCCCAGGGGTGAGCCCATGCCCAGGGAAGGTCCATGCCTGGAGCCAGAGGGTGCCCAGGGAGGGTTTGGCACCTCAGGGATCTGTCCCTGCCCAAAGGACGGGCTGTGCCCAGGGACAGGGGGTGCCACAGAGGGGTCAGAACCCTTCAAGGGCTCCACACCAAGGGCACAGGGACAGGGGCTGCCCAGGGAGGGTCTGGTGTGCAGGGGATGGACCCACAGCCAAGGATGGACCCACAGCCAGGGGATGGACCCACAGCCAGGGGATGGACCCACGGCCAGGGATGGACCCATGGCCATAGGATGGACCCACAGTCAAGGATGGACCCACGGCCAAGGATGGACCCACAGCCAGGGGATGGACCCACAGCCAGGGAGGGACCCACGGCCAGGGGATGGCTCAGGCCAGTGGCACAGTCTGTGCCCAGGGACAGGGGTGCCTGGGAGGGGTGGGACACCCTGGGGACAGGTCCCTTCCCGAGGGGACTCTGGGAGCTGCCCTCACTTCTGCTGGTACTCCTTGATGAGCCGCTTGGCCTTGCTGTACTTGCGCTCCAGGGTCTGGTACTGGGCCTGGGTCTCCTTGAGGTGCTCGTCCACGGCCTGGCACAGGTTCTGTGCCTCCATCCAGTAGCCCTCCAGCTTCTCCATGCGCTCCTTGTTCTCCTCCACGCTCTGCTCCAGCTGGGCCTTCTCGGCCCTCCAGCGCGCCTTCTCCTGCTCCAGGCACTGCAGCTGGGGACAGCGGTGTCACCACGGGGTGTGGCACAGCCAGGGGGTGGGGTGGGACATGGCACAGCCAGGGGTGGGACACGGCACAGCCAGGGAATGGGGTGGGACATGGCATAGCCAGGGGATGGGACGTGGCACAGCCATGGGGATGGGACACGGCACAGTGTGGCATGACATGGCACAGCCAGGTGACAGGCAGGATGTGGCACAGCCAGGGGATGGGACATGGCACAGCCAGGGATGGGACATGGCACAGCCATGGGAGCCATGGGGATGGGACATGGCACAGCATGGCATGGCACAGCCAGGTGACAGGCAGGACATGGCAGGACATGGCAGGACGTGGAATGGCTCATGCAGGGCAGGTGGAGAAGGACATTCAGGGTGCCAGGGCAGCTGTCAGGGTGTCCCCCCACCCCTGGGCAGGCAGGACCCCCCCTCACCTTCCTCTTGAGCTGCTGGATCTCAGCCTCAGTCACGGCGTGTTTGATCTGGAGCTGTGGGAGAGCCAAGGTGGGCACAGGGTGGGCACAGCCCCCTGGGTGGGCACCCCCTGCCCTCTCCCAGCCCCTCCTCACCTCCTTGAACTTGTGCACCAGCTTCTCGGGGTCCATCTCCACGGGGGACAGCGCATCCTCGTTCTCGGCCAGCTCGAACACCTCGATGGCCATCTCCCCGCTGGGGAACATGGGGCTCATCTCCTCCTCCTCGTCCGTGGCGTACTCCCCGGTCTGTGGGGGGCACAGGGGCAGGGTTGGCACCTGGAGGGTCCCCACCGTGCCACCCCCAGCCTGTGTCCCTGCAGGGCAGCGCTGTCCCCTCACCTCCTCGTCATCCTCGGTGTATTGGGTGTAGCGCTGCTCCATCATCTCGCGCTGCCACCGCTCCTGCTCCAGCGTCTGCTGGATCAGCTGCGCCACCTCGCTCTGCTCCCCTGGCTTCTCCCGCCCGATCAGGAACCTGGGGGGCACCACGGGTCAGGGGGGGAGGCAGGGGACACAGCCAGGGGCACAGCCAGGGGACACCCAGGGCACAGCCAGGGGACATCTAGGGGGGGCACAGCCAGGGGACACCCAGGGCACAGCCAGGGGACACCCGGGGGGGGCACAGCCAGGGGACACCCAGGGCACAGCCAGGGGACACCTGGGGGAGGCACAGCCAGGGGACATCTAGGGGGGGCACAGCCAGGGGACACCCAGGGCACAGCCAGGGGACAGCCCTGCAGGTCTCCATTCAAGGGGTGAGGATGAGTTGGGAGCACTTTGGGGGGCACCAGGGTGGCGCTCTGGGGGCAGATGGGGCCAGGCTGTGGGGCCAGGCTGTGGGGCAGGGATGCCTGGGTTCAGCAGGGCCTGGGGGGGGGGTCTCAGGGCTGCCCACTCCCCAAGGCCCAGCTCGTACCTGACTCGGCCCTTGGTGTTCCTGAGCACGGAGGCGGCGAAGCTCTGCGTGACCCCCACCAGGCTGGTGCCGTCCACCTCCACGATCAGGTCGTTCACCTGGATCCTGGGGACAAGGGCAGGCTCACAGCCCCTGCCCAGCCCCAGGGCAGCCCTGGCAGCCCTGCCCCGCTGTCCCCAGCCGTACCTGCCGTCCCGGTGCGCTGCCCCCCCTTCTGTCACCGTCTTGACGAAGATTCCCAACTTCTCCAGGCCCATGTCGGCCCCCGCGCCCATCCCGATGATGCTGATGCCGAGCCCTTCCGAGTCTGCGGGCACACAGAGCCGTGTCCTGCCGGGCTGGCACCTCCAGGCTGCCCTGGAGACAGCTCTGGGGGCAGCACCCACCTTTCTCCAGCTCCACGGGGAACAGGTCGAGCCTCTCCACCCTCTTCTCCAGCTCGTACTCGGCCGAGGCCGCCATGGGATCCACGTCCTCATTGCGGCGGTCGTAATCCTCGTTGGAGTAAGTGCTGAACACCTGGGGGCACGAGGGAGGGCTCAGCCAGGGGGGAAACGCCCCACAGGTGCCCCCCAGGATTGAACCGAGCCCCTGGAGAACCCCGGCCCCAAATGGTGACAGGGGGAGCTGGGAAGGACAAAGGGAGTGAGGGTGGCTCGGCGACAGGGGACGGTGCCTGGACACCCCAGAGCCTCCCTGGCTGAGCTGGGATGGGCACCAGGCTGCTGTGCCCAGGCTGGAACCATGCCCTGCTCCCTGGGGGCTGTGGGGAGGGGCTGGCCAGGCCTGGCAGATGTCCCTGGAGGGGCCCCAGCCCCTTGGTGCGAGGGGATTAGGGATCACACAGCACGGGATAAAGCCTGGCCACAAAGGGAATTAGGGCCCAGTGTCAGGGGACAAAGGCTGGTGACACCCACGGACAGGGAGGACCCACGGTGTGGCACCCAGGGGTGACAGGGAGGAGCAGGGCAGGGGACACAGAACGATGTCCCCCTGGCCACAGGAAATCCCTGGGGGGGTCCTCTGCTGTGCCCCCCATCCTGTCCCCCCCATCCCCCGGGGTCCTGGGAGATTTGGGATGTGGGGAAGGGGCTGCAATGTGACTCCAGTGCTGGGATGCGTGGGGGTCCCCAATGTCACCCACCCTCCCTCCAGTGGGTTTGGGGGGGCTCAGCATCACCCAGGCAGGGGTTTGGGGTGCTCTAACACCTGGGTGTGCACCCCACCCACCCCTACATGTGCCCCCCCCCCAGCTGAGAGGCTTTGCACCCCAAAATCCCCATCCATGGGGTGAGCAGAGCATCCCAAAAACCCCATCCATGGGGTGAGCAGAGCACCCCAAAAACCCCATCCATGGGGTGAGCAGAGCACCTCAAAACCTTAATCTGTGGGGTGAGCAGAGCATCCCAAATTCCCATCCATGGGGTGAGCAGAGCACCACAAAATCCCCATCCATGGGGCGAGCAGAACATCCCAAAAACCGCATCCATGGGGTGAGCAGAGCATCCCAAAATCCCCATCCATGGGATTGAACAGAGCATCCCAAAAACTGCATCCATGGGGTGAGCAGAGCATCCCAAAATCCCCATCCATGGGGTGAGCAGAGCATCCCAAAAACCACATCCATGGGGTGAGCAGAGCATCCCAAAATCCCCATCCATGGGATTGAACAGAGCATCCCAAAAACTGCATCCATGGGGTGAGCAGAGCATCCCAAAATCCCCATCCATGGGGTGAGCAGAGCATCCCAAAAACCACATCCATGGGGTGAGCAGAGCATCCCAAATTCCCATCCATGGGGTGAGCAGAGCATCCCAAAATCCCCATCCATGGGGTGAGCAGAGCATCCCAAAACCTGCTCTATCCCAAAAACCACATCCATGGGGTGAGCAGAGCATCCCAAAACCTCCTCTATCCCAAAATCCCCATCCATGGGGTGAGCAGAGCATCCCAAAATCCCCATCCACAGCCGGGGCACCTTCCCGGGGCTGGGCTGGCACATCCCACGGGACCAAGGCCACCCTCAGGCTGCAGCGCCCCGGGTCACGGCCACCGCTGTCCCCAGCCAGCCGGGCCATGGCAGCGGCTGTCCCCTGTCCCCTGTCCCCGTCCCAGGTGGGGCCACCCACCCGCTCTGACTCAGAGCCAGAATATAGGCCGGGCTCTAAAAATAACCCGGCTCCGGCACAAAGCACCCGCTGCTCCTGCGGCCGGGGGGATCCGGGCGGGAGGGAGGGGACACCCCGAAATAGCTGCACGGCCCCTTTATCCCCTCCCCATCCCGGCTGGGGACCCCCGAACCCCGCAGGATCCCTGTCGGGAGCGGGAGGGGGGGGTGATGCCGCCCACCCGGCCACGCTGCCGAGGCACTTCCCCTTCCTCCCTTCCTCCCTTCCTCCCTTCCTCCCCTTCCTCCTCTGCCTCCACTTCCCGAAACCGTCCTGGGCACCGGGTTGGGCACACGGGGGGGCACATCCCCCCCATGGCCACCTTGTCCCCAGGGACCCCCGGGCAGGGAGGAGCCCAAGGGATGCCCCAGCCCCACTCCGGGGCATTTCAGGCATCCCCACCCAAAATATGGAGCAGTTTGGGCCCAGCCTGGGCATGACACGGGGGTGGCACTGGGTGCTGTGCTGGGTCCCAGGGCCACCTGTCCCTGTCACGCTGGGCCTGGGGGTCCAGGCATGGCCCTTCATTAACCAGATAATTAACCAGGCCCAGGCCCTGCTTCCCCCAGCACAGGGACAGGGACAGGGACAGGGACAGGGACAGGGACAGGGACAGGGACAGGGACAGGGAGCCCTGTCCCATGGGGGGCACAGAGCATGGAGACACAGACCCCCAGCCCTTTTTTCTATCCCTGCTAAAGGGGTGATTTTGTGGGGGTCACACAGCCCAGTCTGGGCTGCCCATCACCCTGGTGTACCCCTCACCTTGGGGTATCCATCACCCTGGTACCCCTCACCTTGGGGTACCCATCACCCTGGTACCCCTCACCCTGGGATACCCCTCACCCTGGGGTATCCATCACCCTGGCACCACTCACCCTGGCACCCCTCACCCTGGCTGCCCTCCCTCCCTGCCCAGCCAGGCTCACCTGGATGGGGGCCGTGCTGAACTGGATCTTGCGGTTGGGCACGGGCTCCTCTTCCTCGGACAGCCCCGGGATCTCCACGCAGCCCGACTCGGGCTCGTACAGCCCTTCGGCCTCCTCCTCCTCCTCCAGCCCGCTGCCCCCCGAGTCCTCCCCGAGCCCGCTGTAGGCACTTATGTCCACCAGGTCGGCCTCGGAGAAGTCCTCCTTCTTGGCCTCCTCGGAGCCATCGCCCTCCTCCGCCCGCTCGCCCTTGACGCCCTCGTTGCCCGCGGCCGCCCCCGAGGCCCCGTCCGCCCGGGGCGCCGCTGGGCCTTCATCCCCTTTGGCCGGCTGGGGCGCGGGCACCGCTTCACCCGCCACCGCCTCCTCCTCCTCCTCCTCGCCCTCTCCGCTCTCCTCCACCTCCACGGGCTTGATCTTGCACACCTCCTGCACCCTTGGCGCGGCCGCCTCCTTCTCCGCCGGCCGCCCGCTCTTCGCCGCTGCCTTCTCCTCCTCGGGCGGCCGGGCGCGGGCCGGGGTGCTGTGCCCGTCGCCGGTGCCATCGCCGCGCGTGCCAGGCGTGAACACCCTGGGCCTCTTGGCCACCGCCTTGGCGCCCAGCGGCGCGGCCGCCCGGCCCTGCGCCTTGTGCAGGTTGTTCCTCAGGTCGGCCTTCTCGAAGACGGCGCTGAGCTGGCTCACGGTGGGCGACACGGCGTCGGCGTCCAGCTTGTCCAAGGACTCGGTGCTGCCGTTGAACCTCACCACCACGTCCAGCTTGCGGTCCTGGAAGCCGGCGCGCTCCTTGCGCAGCAGCAGCTTGGTGCTGGTGGCCTTCTCCTGCGGGCTCCTCTCGAAGATCTTGCGGGTCTCCTGCAGCTTGGAGAAGGGTTTGTCGGGCTTGGAGTCGAAGCGGCTGACGCGCTCCGAGACGCTGGTGCCCAGCTTGAGGAGGCTGCCCTGGTCCACACCATCGCCCAGGCTGCCGGCGCGGGGCAGGGACAGGCGCACCGGCTTCTCCTTGGCCTTGGCCAGGTCGCAGGCGCCCTCGGGGCCGGGCGCCGTCCCCATCTGCAGGAACATGTTCTTGATCCGATGCACGTTGGAGCCATACTTCTTCCCGCGGCTCTTCTTGCCGTCCTCGCCGTCGGCCTCCTTTGTGGGCGCCAGGGCCTGGATGCTGGCCTCGTAGGCGTTCCGGTGCGGGGACGCGCTGCGCAGCCCCCCGGCCCCCGCCGCGCCCCCGGCCGAGGGGGCCCCCCCGGCCCCGCCGGCCTCGGTCCTCAGCATGGTCCCGGCGCCCGCATCGCTCGCCGCCACCGCCGCCGCTGCCCCCGGGCCCCGCGCCCGCTACCGCGCCATGGGCGGGGGGCTGTGCCGGGGGGGCTGTGCCGGGGGGCAGCGCTGCCCCGGCCCGGTCAGGCCATGGCCATCCCGCGGGCCCCTCCGCCGCGCCGCTTCTTCCTTCCTGCCTTCCTTCCTTCCTCCCCGCTCCTCCTCCTCCTCCTCTTCCCCTTTTCTGCGCGCCGGTGATGGAGCCGCCGCCGCCGCCGCCGCCGCCGCCGCGCTCTGCCCGCCCCGCTGCCCGCAGAGCCCTCTGGGTCTGAGCAGCGCTCGCTCTTCCTCTTCCTCAGCCGCGCTTCGGCCTCAGCGCCGCCGCCGCCGCCGCAGCCCGGCCATGGGGACGCTGCGCTCCGCTCCCCGCGCCCGCTCCGGGGTCCCCTCCCTGCGGCGGGGCCCCCCCGGCACCGCGCTGTGCAGCCTGGGGCCCCCCCCGCCGGATCTGCCGTGCTGCCACCCCCCGGCTCTGTCCCCGCGTGTCCCCACCCGCTCCTGTCCCCGCGTGTCCCCCCGCCCGCCCCGGTTCCGTCCCCGCGTGTTCCCCTCCGGTTCTGTCCCCGTGTCCCCCTCCCCAGATCTGTCCCCGTGTGTTCCCCCAGCTCTGCCCCCTTGCGTCGTCCCCCCCCTCGCCCGCCTCAGTTCTGTCCCCATCTCTCCCGCAGCTCTGTCCCCGTGTCCCCTCAGTCTCGTCCCTGCACCCCCCAGATTTGGAGCCGCCCCCCGGCTCTGCCCCTGTGTCCCCCCATCCTGTCCCCACATCACCCCCCCGGGTTTGTCCCCATGTCCCCATATCCCCCCCCCCCCAGGTTTGTACCCACACCCCCCCCCCCCGTTATCCCCGTGTCCCCCCAGTTTGTACCCCCGTCCCCCATCCTGTCCCTGTGTCCCCTCCGGCTCTGTCCCCGTGCCCCTGTGTCCCCTGTCACCCCCACATGTCCCCTGCTCCCCCTCCCCGGCCCCCCCCACGCCCAAAGCTCCCCCCGGCCCCGGTGTCCCCAAAGGACCCTGATGTCCCCCTGAACCCCCCCGGGTGTGCAGCGCATCCCCTGGCAGTGGCGACAGGAGGGGACACTGTGACAAGGGCCCGGAGCGGTGGGGACAGTGCCGCCCCCCCTTTCTGCACGGCCGGGGGACATTTTGGGGGGATTATTTGCCTTTTTTATTCTCTTCCCATTGCGTTCCTGAGGGCGAGGGGGGCAGACCCGGCCCCCATGGCCATGTTGGGGGGGGTCCCTGCTGCAGGCGGAGGGGGGCACAGGGGACACCCCTGGTCCCCAGTGAGGGAGGGACACTGGCAGCAGGACCCTGCAGATGTGGGACTGTCCCCTCCTGTGTCACCAGGGCACCTCCAGCCCTTTGTGCGTGACGCGACACGGGGGAGCTCCCCCCCACGACCCCCCTGTCCCCCCCTGCCATCGCCCCCCGCCCCAGGTCCCCGTCACTGCCACCCCCAGGTTCCTGTCACTGCCACCCCCATGTCCCTGTCACTGTCACCCCCATGTCCCCGTCACTGCCACCCCCGCTGTCCCAGCGCCCTCCGCTCGTGTCACCGTCCCCACTCAGCGCACACACGTGTTCCTGTCTCGCTTGTGGCCATGCCGGGGGGGTCTCGCCTGTCCCCAGGTGTCCCCAAGTGTCCCCCCCGCTGCCGCCCTGCCACCCCCGAGTGGTGGCACCGGGACAAGCCCGCCCTGGGACACCTCGGGGCCCCTCCGGGGCACACGGGAGCCGCCGGGCAGCCCTGGAGCGCCTGCCTCGGTGACAGGAGGTGGCACTGGAGGGGTGTCCCCTGTGGGACCCCCCCGAGGGCCCCCCCGGCCCCGCTGGCTCCGTCAATCAGCGCTGGCCCCGCTCCCGGTGCGGGAACATGGAGGGCCCCGAGCTGCTCCGGCTCTGGGCGCTGGCAGGCGAGTGACAGCCCTGTCACCCTCTGGGGGACACGGCCGGGCCGGGGGGACCGAGGGGACGGGGAACCCCAAAGTTGGGGGGGACACGGGGGGTGCAAGGGGGAGGACAGGGGGGGACGGGGCTGGGACGTGCCAGAGCTAAAAAAAGCCACCATGTCCCGGTGCCAGCGGGGTGTGGGACACGGCAGGGGACAATGAGTGGGACCTCTGTGTGACAGCCAGGGCTGGGGAAGGCGCTGGGCCCATCCTGTCCTTGTCCCCATCCTGTCCTTGTCCCCATTCTGTCCCCTGCCCTGTCCCAGCCCTGACCCCATCCTGTCCCTGTCCCCATCCCCTCCCCAAACATCCTCCTGCTGTGCCCTGGGCACACCTGGCATTGCAGGGACACCTGGCATTGCAGGGACACGTTCCCACCCCTCTGAGAGCCCCAGGGGTCTGTGGGCACTGGGGAAACTGAGGCAGGGAGGGACCATGGTCCCAGCCTTGGCTCCAGCCCCACGTGTGGCTGCAGCCCTGGCCCTGGGGGTGTCCCTGGCCACTGTCCCCGACCACCACGTCCTCCCCGACCTCCACGTCCCTGCCGAGACCGGAGTCATCTTTGTGCACGAGCTGGAGAGGGAGCCCTTCCTGGAGGCCTTCAGTGGCAGCGAGGATGATGATGGTGAGGGCCATGCTGGGGGGCTGGGGATGGTAAAAGGGGTGGGGCACTGGCCAATGGTCCTGTCCAGGATCACCCCAGCTGGGCTGTCTGTCTGTCCGTCCATCCCGTTTGGGGCTCCCCCAGCACCACCCCAGTGCCTTGGGGTGTCTGTTTGGGGTCACAGCTCAGAAATGGGAGCAGCACCCCCAGGGACGATCCCTTTGTGGGGAGCAGCTGGGTGGGGCAGGGGGCACAGCTGGCAGTGCCCATACCCACTGCCCGTGTCCCCACAGCCCCAGTGACCTTCCGTGCCCACCTGTGGGGACACCCGGACCTGCCCCGGTGGCTGCGCCTGGCCCAGAGGGGCCCCAGCCAGCCCAGCTTCCTGTACGGCTGCCCCGGAGCCCCAGAGCTGGGCACCCACAGCATCCAGGTATGAGCTGGGCACCCACAGCATCCAGGTATGAGCTGGGCACCCACAGCATCCAGGTATGAAATGGGCACCCACAGCATCCAGGTATGAAATGGGCACCCACAGTACCCAGGTACGAACTGGGCACCCACAGCGTCCAGGTATGAAATGGGCACCCACAGCATCCAGGTATGAGCTGGGCACCCACAACATCCGGGTACAGCCCCACAGTGTCCAGGTACGGCCCCACAGCTCCTGGGCTGAGCCAGGACCATGGCTGGGCCATCCCAGGTGTCCCCTCTGTCCCCTGAACTGGGCACCCACAGCATCCAGGTACGAGCTGGGCACCCACAGCGTGTCCAGGTACGGCCCCACAGTGTCCAGGTATGGCCCCACAGCTCTTGGGGTGAGCCAGGACCGCAGCTGGCCCAGCCCAGGTGTCCCCTGTGTCCCCTCAGGTGCTGGCCTACAACCGCCACACCTTCGCCACCGCGTCCCAGCGCCTCGTCATCGCTGTCACCCCCGCTCCAGGTACGGCCCAAATGCCCCAAACCCCCCGGGATGGCCCCGTGGTGGCTGCGGGGTGTCCCCACGGGTGCTACCCCACGGGCTGTCCCCACGGGCTGTCCCCACGGGTGTCCCCACGGGTGTCCCCTGTCCCCGCAGGCGGGGAGGCGCCGTTCCAGGCCGAGTTCCTGGTGGGGAACAGGGACGTGGAGGAGCTGCTGCCCGAGGCAGCGCGGGAGATGTTCCTGCAGGCCTCGGCCGGGCTCTGGGAGCGCGGGGACCTGCACGTGGTCAATGTCACCTCCGCCCTGGACCGCGGTGGCCGCGTCCCGCTGCCCATCGAGGGCCGCAAGGAGGGGTACGGGCAGGGCTGGGGGGGTCATGGGGATGTCCTCAGCACCCCTGAGGGGGTTTTGGGGTCACCTCCCATCAGTGGTGTGGGGGCTTCTCACCATGGTGGGTTTGGGGTCACCTGCCATGCAGGATGCACGTCCAGGTGGGCTCCCACAGCCCCTGCTCACCATGGTGGGTTTTGGGGTGCTCTGCCCCACAGGGTTTATGTCCAGGTGGGCTCCCACAGCCCCTGCTCACCGTGGCGGGTTTTGGGGTCACCTCCCACCAGTGGTGGAGATGAACATGTGGGGTCTTCTCACCATGGCTGGATTTGGGGTCACCTGCCCCACAGGGTGTACATCCAGGTGGGCTCCCACAGCCCCCACAGCCCTTCCTGACCATGGCTGGGTTTTGGGGTGCCCTGTTGTGCAGGATGCACGTCCAGGTGGGCTCCCACAGCCCCTGCTCACCATGGTGGGTTTTGTGGTCACCTGCCACCAGTGGTGGAGGTGAACGTGTGGGGTCTTCTCACCGTGGGGGTTTTGGGGTGCTCTGCCCCACAGGGTGTACGTCCAGCTGAGCCCCCACAGCCCCTTCTCACCATGGCTGGGTTTGGGGTGCCCTGTCCTACAGGGTGTACATCCAGCTGGGCTCCCACAGCCCCTTCTCACCATGGTGGGTTTTGGGGTGCTCTGCCCCACAGGGTTTATGTCCAGCTGAGCCCCCACAGCCCCTTCTCACCATGGTGGGTTTTGGGGTGCTCTGCCCCACAGGGTTTATGTCCAGCTGAGCTCCCACAGCCCCTTCTCACCATGGTGGGTTTTGGGGTGCTCTGCCCCACAGGGTTTATGTCCAGCTGAGCTTCCACAGTCCCTGCTCACCATGGTGGGTTTTGGGGTGCCCTACCCCACAGGGTGTATGTCCAGCTGAGCTCCCACAGCCCCTGCTCACCATGGTGGGTTTTGGGGTGCTCTGCCCCACAGGGTGTATGTCCAGGTGGGCTCCCACAGCCCCTTCTCGCCGTGCCTGGCCTCGGCCGTGTCCCCACAGAGCCGTGCCCGCTGTCACCGTGGCCAGCGTCCCCTGGCCTCCTGCTACGACACCTTCGCCCCCCACTTCTCCATCCGCTGGTGCAACCTCACCCTGGTGAGCGTCCCGTGTCCTCCTGTGTCCCCCCAACGTCCCCCTGTGTCCCCTGGTGTCCCCTGTGTCCCTCCCACGTCCCCCATGTCCCCCCGTGTCCCCCATGTCCCCCCGTGTCCCCCATGTCCCCCATGTCCCCATGTACCTCCATGTCCCCCCCATGTCCCCTGTGTCCCCCCATGTTCCTCCATGTTCCCCCATGTCCCCCAAGTCCCCATATGTCCCCCATGTCCCCTCGTGTCCCCCCATGTCCCCTCAATCCCCCATGTCCCCCCGTGTTCCCCTGTGTCCCCTTGTGTCCCCTCATGTCCCCCCGTGTCCCCCATGTCCCCCCACGTCCCTCTGTGTTCCCCCATGTGCCCCGTGTCCCCCCGTATCCCCCCATGTTCCCCCATGTCCCCATATGTCCCCCCATGTCCCGTATCCCCCCATGTCCCCCCATGTCCCCCATGTCCCCCCATGTCCCCCCATATCCTCCCATGTCCCCCCGTGTCCCCCCATGTCCCCCCGTGTCCCCAGCCGTCCCCAGCCCCTCCTCACCCCCCTGTCCCCCAGCTGCAGGTGGCTCCCAGCCCCACCCCGCCGGGGCCGCTGTGGGGGCCGGGGGTTCTGGAGGGGGGGGCCCCTTTCGAGCCCCCCAGCGAGGCCCCCCCCCGGGAGCTGCTGTCCCCGTTCCTGGTGACGCTGCTGGTGCCGCTGGCGGTGGCCGCGCTGCTGTCCCTGCTCCTGGGCCACCTCATGTGCTGCCGCAGGGAGGGAGTGTGAGTCGGGGGTCCCCCCATCCTGCCAGGCCACGGGGACCCCCCCCGGGTGTCCCCCCCCCGGCCCTTGTGACCCCCGGGATGAGCCGGGGGTGGTGAGAGCCCTTCCCGCCATAATTATTGGGGTTTTTCCCTTTTTCTTCTGTTTTGTAGGGAAAAACGGGACTTGCAGACGTCTGAGTGAGTCCTGGTTGGACTGTGGGGGTGCTGGGGGCTGTTTTGGGGGGCTGCTTTGTGGGGGCTGCTTTTGGGGGGCTGCTTTGGGGGGGTTTTGTTATGGCCAAGTGTGGGGACAGAGCTGGGCAGGAAAACGGGACAGAGAGGGGGGACAATCAACTCTTTGGGGGTGCCACGGAGCCTAAAGGTCCCCCCACCCCATAAGGGACCCTTCCAGCCCTCTCCTGCCCTCCCCACCCCTCGGGCCCCCCAAAACCCCTCTCAGACACGGGGTGGGGCTCAAGGAGCTGCTTCACTTCTGTGGCAGCCTCTGAGGGACCCCGGGCAGGGAGGAGACCCCAAAGATGAGGGGGCAGACCCCAGAAATGACACCCAGACCCCAATGATGGGGTTCAGCCCTCGCTTTTTGGGGGGCAGACCCCAGAAATGACACAGAGACCCCAATGATGGGGTTCAGCCCTCGCTTTTGGGGGGCAGACCCCAGAGATGACACACAGACCCCAATGAAGGTTGAGCAGACCCCGTGACGAGGAGCAGCCCCCAGTGTCGGGGTGCACACCCTCACTTTTGGGGTGAAGATCCCAATTTTGGGGCGCACACCCAAACACTGCCTGTGCTGGCCCCATGACGGGACAGGGCACCCCACAAAGGGGTCCCTGAGGGGTGGGTGCCGGCGGCCCGAGCTCCATCCCGCGCTGTCCCCGCAGCCTCCAGCTGCTCCATCACAGCTCCATCGTGGGGGACACGCGGGAGCTGCGGCTCATGGCCGGCAGGAGGGACGTGCCCCGGGACGTGGCCCGGCCGCTCTCCACGCTGCCCATGTTCAACATCCGCACGGGGCAGCGCAGCGACCCCATGGGCAGCGCCCGAGCCCCGCTGCTCCCGCCCTGAGGGGACCCCAGAGCCGGGGGACAGCGCCAGAGCTGGGGACAGCGTGGCCGGGCGGGTTTGGAGGGGGCAAAACCCCGGTGAGGAGGAGGAGGAGGAGGAGGAGTTGCGGGTCCGGCTGGGCTCTGCCTGGAGGATTTGGGGTGTCCCCGCTTTCGGGTGAATTTTGGTGCATAAATTGAGTTTCAGTGATGAAATGAGGCTTTGCTGCTTTATTGACGGGGTAGGTTTGGGGGTGCTCGGCCACCAAAAGTCGCAGCCTCCCCAAAAGGGCTGGGGTGACTCCGAGTGACCCCCCCGGCCCCGTGGGGGACAGGGGAGCGGGATGGGGCTGGGGATTGGGATAAAGGGGGGACAGGGGAGCGGGATGGGGCCAGGATTGGGATAAAGGAGGGCAGAGGGGATCGGGATGGGGCCGGGACTGGGATAAAGGGGGGACAGGGGAGCGGGATGGGGCCGGGGATTGCGATAAAGGGGGGACAGGGGATTGGGGGCGGGATTGGGATAAAGGGGGGCAGAGGGGAGCGGGATGGGGCCGGCATTGGGATAAATGGGGGCAGAGGGGAGTGGGATGGGGCCGGGATTGGGATAAAGGGGGGACAGGGGAGCGGGATGGGGCCGGGGATTGCGATAAAGGGGGGGACCCTTCCAGAGCCCCGCCATGGCCCCCCCAAACCCCCGCAGCTCACCTGGGTGTCCGTGCCCGCCCGGATCGCGCCGCAGCCCCCGAAGGCTCCGCTCGGAGCCGGCCGGAGCCCTCCCCACCCCCGGGGGTGCCCCCGGCCCAGCCCCGCGGAAGAAAGAGGCTCTTTGAGAGCCCCCCCGGCCGGGGCGGCGCCAGGTGGGGGAGAGGAAGGCGCGGGGGCCCCGCGGAACAAGGGGAGCCATTGATGGAGCGGGACAGGGCCGGCGCTGCGGGCCCCGGGGGTCCCTGCGAGCCCCCGCCATGGGGAGGGGGCACAGACTGGGCACGGGCACTGGGGGGCACTGGGTGAGGGGCTCATAGCAGGGCACCCCCACACCGGGCCAGCCCCCCCGCCCCTCTGCCCCAATTTTGGGGCATCTCTTTGTCCCCAGCCCCCTCCCCAGCTCTCCCTTGCGGTGTCCCCAGTCCCCTCCAGCCCCACTCCTCATTTGGGGACACAGACCCCCCCCCCCCCCTCCCCAGACCCTCCCAATGGGGGTCCCTGCCCCCCCAACCCCCTCCCCTTCCTTCCTCCCCCCCTCATCCCGGGCTGGGGGGGCTGGGACAGGAGGAGGAGGAGGAGGAGGAAGAGGAGGAGGAGGAGGGAGGACGGGCAGGGAGCGGAGCACAGAACTCGCCGGGAGCAGAGCGGGATCGGCCAGGAGGAGAGCGGGATCAGGGAGGAGGAATTCCCAACATCGCCCATCAGGATCCACCCCAGCCCCGAGCCCCCCGAGAGCAGCAGCGGCAGAGAGCAGCCCCAGGTTGGTTGGATCATTTCACATGCCTTTATTTCAGCAGTCAGAGAAAAAAAAAAAATAATAATATCCATTTTCGAAAAAAAAAAAAAAAAAAAAAAAAAGAAAATGAAGAGAACCCCCAAACCGCTTTTAAGTGATGAATTGCTTAATTAATTAATTATTATTATTATACATTATACAAAGTAGGTACAAAACCCAGGGAAATGCCAGAGCTGGCCTGGCAAAGGGAGTGGGTTCGTGGCCCTCCGTGCCCGGAGAGGATGCAGGGATGGATGGATGGATGGATGGATGGATGGATGGATGGATGGATGGGTGGATGGATGGAGGGTGGATGAATGGATGGAAAAAAGCTGCTGGAAGATGGGAGCAGAGCTGAAGTTCCACCTGCTCGACCTGGAAAATCGATTTATTCCTTTTCCCCTCGGAATTTGATGCCTCTCGCTTTGCGGGATTTGCTGGTGGGGTGTTGGAGGTGGGGGTAAGGGGGGGAATAGCACCTTTGGAAAATTCCCCAGTGGAGCTGAGCAGCGAAAAACAGGAGGGAAATAAAGCATAAAATAGAGGGGGATTAAGCCAGACCAAGCTGAGACCTCTTTGGAGGTTGTAGCACCAGGCGGTCCCGGGGTTGGGTGTTCCGGGGCCAAAATTAAAGAGAATATTTTAAAATAATAATTAAAAAAAAAAAAACAAACCCAAAAACCAGGATAAAAATCCTGAGGGAAAGAAACCTCCAAAGGAAAATCAAAATAAGAGAACAACAGAGCAACCAAAGAGAAAAAAGGGTGGGAGGAAACATGATGGGGGGAAAATTAGCACCTTTGCTCTGAACCTGGCAGGAAAGTCCCGGCACGGCTGAAAAGCTCCAAATGAAGCTAAAAAACAAAAAGAACCCCAAAATTCAGACTCAAAAAGATGATGAAACACCCCGAGAGTGGTGAGGTAGCCATCCGGACAGGGGCGTCAGCGCAGGGCCGGAGCTGCTCCGTGGCTTGGGAGTGAATTGGTTTTGCTGCCTGAATAAAAATAAAATGAACAACAAACAACGAACAAAACAGAACAAAACAGAACAAAACAAAAAAAAAAAAAAACCACGATAAAAAATAACCAGAACAAAAGGAAATCGAGAGAACTCAAAATCAGCATTACCCAAATAAAAAATAAGGAGGAGAGGGGAGAGAAAGAGGGAAAACAAGGGAGAAAAAGCAAATTATAGCCAGGAGTTCAACATCTTCCTTGCAGCAAAAAATTAAAATTCTAATGAGATGCAAGAAGCAAAGGGGCTGGCGGGGAGGGGGCCTGGGGGTCCCGGGGGGCTCGGGGACCCTTTGGGGATCTGAGCTTTGCCATCTCCGGGGCTGAGGAATGAGGGGGGGCAAGCAAGCGAACCCACTTCCTGGTGATTTTGTTTGAAAAAGTCATTTATTTGGTTTTTTTTAATATTTTTTGAGGGGGGTTGAATGCTTTTTTTTTTTTTTTTTCTTTTTTTTCGGGAGGGTTTTTGAGGTTTTTCTCTTACGGCAACGCAACCGGAGTTGTTTTAGAGACGCTGGATAGAAACCGACACAAATTCAAAGTCCATGTGAAATTTTCTCCTTTTTTTTTTTTTTTTTTTTTTTTGGCAGGTTTTTTTTTTTTTGGTGTTTTGTTTGTTTTATTATTATTTTTATCATTATTATTATTACTCTCTCCTGTCACGCGTGGGGCGTCCGGGGTTACAAGAAGCACACGGGGCCGATGTCGATGCCGAATTCCTGGTCCGGAGCGCCGACGTCCATAGGAGCCAAATCGATGATGGGCAGGCGCGAGGTCTTCGTCGTCTTGTACTCGATGACTGTCTTGCCCCAGGCGCCCGTGTGACTCTGCGGGGACACCACGGTCACTCCCCGTCCCCAGCGCGTCCCCGGTGTCGCCGCTGTCCCCGTCACTCACCGTGCAGCCGTCCTCGGTGACGCCGTAGGTGAAGCGGCTGTTGCCCTCGGCGCGGATCTCGATCTCGTTGGCGCCCTGCAGCAGCAGGGCCTTCTTCAGGTTGCCGCTGGCCTGGTCCATGTAGGCCACGCTGTTCTTGCAGTGGTAGGTGACGTTCTGGGAGGCCTCGGTGGCCATGAGGCGCAGGAAGGTCAGCTGGATGGCCACGTCAGCCGGGTCGGAGCCCTCGCCGCCGTACTCAAACTGCACCGGGGGACATCGGTCACGACCAAAGCGCTGCGGGACCCCCGGCCCCTCCACCCTCCGCTGGCCCCCGTGCCCACCTGGAAGCCGTCGCTCATGGCCTCGCCGAACCAGACGTGTTTCTTCTCCTTGGGGTTCTTGCTGAGGTACCAGTTCTTGCGGGCGATGGACGCCTGGGTCGGGTACACGCACGTCTCGCCCGTCTCCATGTTGCAGAAGACCTTGATGGCGTCCAGGTTGCAGCCTTGGTTGGGGTCGATCCAGTACTCGCCTGAGGGGACAGGGACAGGTCAGGAGAGGGGCAGGGAGGGTGGTGGGGAGGGACAGACAGGGGGTGGGACAGAGGGACAGCCAGGGGAACAGGAGAGAGGAACAGTCAGGAGGGATGAAGGTGAGGAACAGCTCCAGGGGTTGGCGAATGGAGCTGAGGAGCAGCCAGAGGGATGGAATGGGTGAGGAACAACCAGGGGGATGGAACAGGTGAGGAACAGCCAGGGGGATGGAACAGGTGACGAACAACCAGGGGGATTGAACAGGTGAGGAACAACCAGGAGGGATGGAACAGGTGAGGAACAGCCAGGAGGGATGGAACAGGTGAGGAAGAACCAGAGGGATGGAACAGGTGAGGAGCAGCCAGGAGGGATGGAATGGGTGAGGAACAGCCAGGGGGATGGAACAGATGAGGAAGAACCAGGGGGATGGAATGGGTGAGGAACAACCAGAGGGATGGAACAGATGAGGAAGAACCAGGGGGATGGAACAGGTGAGGAGCAGCCAGGGGGATGGAATGGGTGAGGAACAACCAGGGGGATGGAATGGGTGAGGAGAATCCAGGAGAGAACAGGTGAGGAAGAGCCGGGAGGGATGAAGGAGGAGGGTGAAGGACAGCCCCAGGGGATGGAGAATGGAGCAGAGGATGGAGGGATGGGTGAGGGACAGGGACTGGGAGATGCTGAGGATGAAGGGAGGAAGGAGGAAGGTGAGCAGCAGCCGTGGGAGATGAGGAGGGAGGTGAGGAAGGCAAAGGAGGGAGCAGGGGGCGGAGCGTGGAGCGGGAAAAGAGGAAGAAGAAGGGGAGAAACAGGAGAGGGACAGGAGGAGGATGGAGGGGAGGGCAGACGGGAGAGACAGGACAGATGAAGGGTGCTGCAGATGCACCAGGAGGTGGAAGAAGGACAGAGCTGAGCAGCAGCAGAGGGGACAGAGAGGGGGTGACAGCCCCGAGGGGCCGGCGGGGACCGGGGGGACACCGACCGCTCTTCCAGTCGCCGTGGCACATCTTGAGGTCGCGGCAGGTGCGGGCGGGGTTCTTGCGGGTGCCCTCGGGGCTGCGGATGTTCTCGATCTGCTGGCTCAGGCTCTTGAGGGTGGTGTCCACCTCCAGGTCGCGGTCGCGCATCACGTTGGCATCATCGGCCCGGTAGTAGCGGCCGCCGTCGTGCGCCTTCTCCTGGGGCGGCTGGGGCAGGAAGCTGAAGTCGAAGCCGCCGCTGGGAGGGCCGGGAGGACCGGGGGGCCCGGGGGGGCCGGGGGGACCCTGCGGGAGGAGAGGAGGAGGATGGTGACGAGGGAGCGGGCGCTGAAGGCCGGCGGCTCCGGGAGCACGGAGGAGGGGTCGGGACGTACGACGGGACCGACGTCGCCGGTGCGGCCGCGGGGGCCGGGGGGACCGATGGGGCCGGGCAGCCCGTTCAGACCGTCCTTGCCAGCAGCACCGGCGGAGCCAGGGGGACCCTGCGGGACGGGAGAAAAGCGTGAGCGCGGCCGTGCAACCGCGGCAGAGCCTCCAACCCCGACCCCAGACCCTGCAGGGATCCCTCTGGCTGTGGGGACTCAGCAGAGCCTCCAGCCCCAAACCCTGCAGGGATCCCTCTGGCTGTGGGGACCCAGCAGAGCCTCCAGCTCCAACCCCAGACCCTGCAGGGATCCCTCTGGCCGTGGGGACCCAGCAGAGCCTCCAGCTCCAACCCCAGACCCTGCAGGGATCCCTCTGGCTGTGGGGACTCAGCAGAGCCTCCAGCTCCAACCCCAAACCCTGCAGGGATCCCTCTGGCCGTGGGGCTCCGGCAGAGCCTCCAGCTCCAACCCCAACCCTGCAGGGATCCCGCTGGCCGTGGGGACCCAGCAGAGCCTCCAGCCCCGATCCCAAACCCTGCAGGGATCCTGCTGGCCGTGGGGACCCCCCCGCCCTCCCCACGGTGCCACAGCCATGTCTGGATGTCACAGCTCATGCCGGGACTCACTCGGGGACCAGCAGGACCAGAAGCACCAGAAGGACCTTGTTCACCAGGAGAGCCCTGTGACAGTGGAGGAGGAGGAAGAAGAGGCGACATCAGAGGTGACATCAGCAGCCCGTGCTGCCCCCAGGACGTGTGGCAGAGCCACCGTCACCCCGCAGGACTTACGGGAGGACCAGGTGGGCCCTGGAGACCGGAGAAGCCTCTGTGACCCTTCATGCCTCTGTCACCCTGTTCACCAGTTTCACCTTTGTCACCACGGGGACCTTGGGGACCCTGCAGGAGGAGGAGGAGGAGGAGGAGGAAGATGAGTTGAGTGTGGTCCTGGGCACTGTGGGCACACAGAGGCACCGAGGAGGACAGAGCAGAGCATCACTTACAGCAGGACCACGAGCACCAGCAGGACCAGGGGGGCCAGCGGGACCTTGGGGACCCTGGGACAGGAGAGAAGGGGACAGGTTAGAACATCCTGCACCTCCTGCAGCCAGCCTGGGGCAGAACCATCCTGAGACGCTCAGGGACCCCCGAGGGGGTGGTGGCACCTCTGAGATCACCCATTGCAAGGTGATGGCACCTCTAAGATGACCCATTGCAAGGTGATGGCACCTCTAAGATCACCCATTGCAGGGTGGTGGCAGCTCTGAGATTGCCCTTTGCAGGGTGGTGGCACCTCTGAGATCACCCTTTGCAGGGTGGTGGCACCTCTGCCTGCCTGGGAAGCTCCTTCCAGCAGCAGGAGCTGAGTCCGGGGCCAGGCCCCAGAGCTGGGTCCTGCCTGGGGGCTGTGAGGGGGCTCCGGGCCGAGCATCACTTACGGTCTCACCGCGATCTCCGTTCTTGCCAGCAGGGCCGACGGGGCCGGGGGCACCGGGGGCACCGGGAGCACCAGGGGGGCCAGCAGGGCCGGTCTCACCACGATCACCCTGCGAGGAGGAGGAGGAAGAGGAGGAAGAGGAGGAAGAGGAGGAAGAGGAGAGGTCAGTGCGGGCCAGCACAACCCCATCACCCCTCCCACCCTCCCCTCAGAGCCGACTCACCTTGGGACCAGCAGCACCGTCACGGCCGGGGGCACCTTCAGCACCGGGAGCGCCCTACGGGGAGCAGAGACCCTCGTTAGGGGTGGGGGGCTCACAGGGGGTGGTCTCAGAGCCCCCCATCAGCACAGGGGCCGTGCCCCCAGCCCCACGGTGGCCACGGGCGCTCACCTCACGTCCGGCTTCTCCGGGGGGTCCGGCCAGGCCGGGGGGGCCCATGGGGCCGGGGGGGCCGCGCTCACCGGGGGAGCCAGAGGGGCCTTGTTTGCCGGGTTCACCCTGCGGGGGGACAGAACGAGGGTCGGACACTGTCACACAGCCCCTCCCGGGGGGGTGACAGAGCCTGCGGGTCCCCAGAGCCCCCCGGTACTCACGGAGGGGCCGGGCAGCCCAGGGAAGCCTCGCTCGCCTCTCTGGCCCGGCAGACCGACCACACCGCGCTGGCCGGCGATACCTTGGGGTCCGGGTGTGCCGGGAGCGCCCTGCGGGGACAAACGGAGCCTCAGCGGGGACAGCCCCGCTGTCACCTCCCCACGAAGGGGACAGCGAGAGGCGGTGACCAGCACAGCGGTCCGGGCAGGGGGTGACTCACGATGGGACCGTCAGCACCGGGGGCTCCTTTCTCGCCGGGGGGACCGGGGGGACCGGCGGGTCCCGGCTCTCCGGGGCGGCCGGCGGGGCCGGTCTCACCGCGGGGTCCTTTGCCGCCTTCCTTGCCGGCGGGGCCGGGCGGGCCGGGCAGGCCGATGTTACCCTGCACGGGGGGGAGGCGGTGCCGTCAGGCCGGGACCCCCCCGCTGCCAGCTGAAGGGCGGCCAGGGGTGTCCCGGTGCCAAGTGGGACAGGGAGGCCACGTGCAGCGCCTGGACGGTGCCCAGCACCTCCTGTCCATGTCCCCAATGCCTCCTGTGCAGTGTCCCCAGCGCCTCCTGTCCCATGTCCCTATTGCCTCCTGTCCATGTCCCCAGTGCCTCCTGTCCATGTCCCCAGCACCTCCTGTGCAGTGTCCCCAGTGCCTCCTGTCCATGTCCCCAGCACCTCCTGTGCAGTGTCCCCAATGCCTCCCATCCAGTGTCCCCAGTGCCTCCTGTGCAGTGTCCCCAGTGCCTCCTGTCCATGTCCCCAGCATCTCCTGTGCAGTGTCCCCAGTGCCTCCTGTCCATGTCCCCAGCATCTCCTGTGCAGTGTCCCCAGTGCCTCCTGTGCAGTGTCCCCAGCATCTCCTGTCCAGTGTCCCCAATTCCTCCCATCCTGTGTCCCCAATGCCTCCTTTCCAGTGTCCCCAGCGCCTCCTGTCCATGTCCCCAGCACCTCCCCTGTCCCCAGCTCCAGCCCCCCATGTCCCCCCCAAGGGTACTCACAGAGGGGCCGGGGGGTCCAACTCTTCCAGCAGCACCAGGGAAACCAGTAGCACCCTGGAAGGGAGGAGAGCTGCAGTCAGTGGGGCTGGATCCGGAGCTCCAGGGGAGTCCCCTGGCTGGGAGTCACCACGGGGAACCCCATGGGACCCCTGGTGGTCAGGAGGAAAGAGCCCACCTGGGGGCTGATTTGGGGGTGTAAAGGCAACCCCCCCCCCTTTTCCCTCTGCTCTGTCCCCTGCTGGGATGAGGCCACCCCACTCCATCCCCGGGTGGTTTTGGGGGTGCAGGGCCGGGGGTGCCCCACGGTGTAGGGGGAGCAGAGGCAGAGTTAAAGCCCCTCGGGGTTGTTCCCACCCGGGGGTGCCCCCAGACTCCCCCAAGCGCCCCCCTCCCCACAAGACCGGTACTTACAGGGGGTCCAGCGCTGCCGCGAGCACCTTTGGGACCGGGAGCACCAACAGCACCCTGGGAGGGAGGAAGAGGAGGAAGAGGAGGAGGAGAGGGGTGAGCTGAGCCGTGGGGCTGCAGCCCGGGCACTGGGGGGGCTGAGGGGGGGCACTTACAGCAGGTCCGGGAGCACCAGTGGGGCCAGCAGGGCCGGGGGGACCGGCGTCACCCTTGGCTCCAGCATCCCCAGTTTCACCTTTAGCACCAGGCTGGCCATCAGCGCCCTGAGGGGGGGACACGGGGCCGGGGTGAGCCCGGGGGGCTCAGAGCCACCCTGGGGGGCAGGAGCGGACCCCCGGGCTGAGGGGGGGCCGCCTGTCACACTTACGGGGGGGCCAGCAAATCCAGCAGGACCGGGAGGGCCGGGCTCGCCGCGGTCACCCTGGAGGAGAAGGGAGGGAACAACGGCGTGAGACGGGCAGGGGACAGGGCCACCAGGGCCACCGAGGAGTGGCCACCCGTGGCAGGGCCATCACCGAGCGTGGGGGACACTTACGGGAGCACCACGGGCACCAGTGGGACCAGCAGGGCCGGGGGGACCGGCTTCACCCTGGAGAAGGGCAGGAAAACAGAGGAAAGGGATCAGGGCTGTGGAGAGGAGGTGGCGGTGAGTGCCTGGACACGTCTGTCCCTGCGGGATGTCCCCACCTTGTCACCAGGAGCACCAGCAGGGCCGGGGGGGCCGATGGGACCGGTCAGGCCTCGGAGACCGTCCTTGCCAGGAGCGCCATCAGCACCTTTGGGACCGGGGTCACCCTGAGGGAGGGACACAAAACGGGGGTTATGGGGACAGGTCCTTGGGGGAGTCACTCCTCTCTGCACTGAGACATCCCCGGTTCTTCATCCTCCCTGGAACGGGCTGGGACCATCCTCATCCTCCCCCTCACAAGAGCTGAGCTCTCAGCGAGGGATTGTCCCCAAGGGATGGGGACAGCAGTGGCACAGAGCATCCCCTGCCCCGAGGGATGGGGACAGCAGTGGCACAGAGCATCCCCTGCCCCAAGGGATGGGGATGGAGGTGGCACAGAGCATCCCCTGCCCCAAGGGATGGGGACAGAGGTGGCACAGAGCATCCCCTGACCCAAGGGATGGGGACAGAGGTGGCACAGAGCATCCCCTGCCCCAAGGAATGGGGATGGAGGTGGCACAGAGCATCCCCTGCCCCAAGGAATGGGGACAGAGGTGGCACAGGCTCAGGGCACAGGCTCAGGGCACAGGCTCAGGGCACACCCAGCCCCAAGAGGAAGATGAGGGGGCACAGGGGTGGTGAGGAGCAGGTCACCAAGGGGGACAGCAGGCTTCTGGGGACACGAGGGCTTTGGGGACACGTACTCTGTCACCCTTGGCGCCTGGCAGGCCGGCAGCACCGCGCTCTCCGGGCATTCCCTGCAGACCGGGGGGGCCCTGGTTCCCGGGGGCTCCGGGGGCACCAGCATCGCCCTGCAGAGAGGCAGAGTGGGGTTAGTGAGACCCTGGCCCAGCAAATCCACCCCAGCCACCCCCCAGCTGTGCCCCACGAGCCGGGCACAGCCCCCCATGCCCAGCTGGCACCTACCTTAGCACCATCGTTACCGGGAGCGCCGTTAGCACCGCGAGGGCCTTGGGGACCGGGGGGACCTTGGACACCGCGCTCTCCAGGGAATCCTCTCTCACCCTGGGGAGGTGGCACAGGCGAGGCCCATCAGGGGCTGTGGGGCATTTTGGGGTGCCCAGGGTTGGGGGAAGATGGGGGGTTCAGCTTACCCTGGCACCGGCAGGGCCGGGGGCTCCAGCGTCTCCGGGGACACCCTGAGCAGGAGGGACAGGGTGACGAGTCAGAGGGGAACAGGTGGCACCAGGGACAGGCAGAGGGGACCCCGGGGTGCCCCAGGAGTCCCTCATTCCCTGGGCAGCGCTGGGGTTCCCGCTGTTCCCATGGAGCACCTGGGGGTGCCCTGGGGGGACCCCAGCAGCAGCAGCCCCGGTGTGACTGGGACAGGGGCGACGGGGAGGGGACAGGAGGGTCCCCAGTGCCCACACTCACCTGCTCACCGGGCTTGCCAGCCTCGCCAGGGGGGCCAGCGGGGCCGGGCAGACCCTGGGGAGGAAGAAGAGGAGCCGTGAGCCACCACGGAGGGGACAAGGGCGGTGTCACCCGTGCTCTGGGTGCTCTGTCCCCCTGCCGGGGAGGGGACAGCCCTCACCTGGAAGCCGGGAGCACCAGCGGGACCTTGTTCACCTCTTTCTCCAGCGGGACCCTGGGGGACACAGGACAGCCATGGAGGGGGGCAGGTGGCTCCCGAGGCCCGGCTCCGGTGGCCGGGAGTGGCCGGGGGTGGCCGCGGGCCGGGGGATACTCACGGTGGGGCCGGGGGGACCTTGGGCACCGGTTTCACCATCTTTGCCAGCGGGGCCCTGGGGAGGAGGGAGAGGAGGGTGCTCAGAGAGAGCCGTGCCCGCCCCTGGGCTGGGCGTGGGCCTGGACACGGCCGCGGGATCCTTCGAAGGCCGGGAGACACCGCGGCCACGTCACCTCTGTCCCCGCTCCAGCAGCGCCGGGAGCCACCGGGACGGGATCCCAAACACCTCATCCCGCAGCGGCCTCGGCCCGGGAGCCTTCCCCGGCCGCCGAGGGCCCTCACCCTGCATTCTCACCCCATTCCCATCCCATTCACAGCCCACAACCCCATTCACAGCCCACAACCCCATTCACAGCCCACAACCCCATTCACACCCCACAACCCCGTTCACAGCCCACAACCCCATTCCCAGCCATCGCGCTGGTCCGAGCCAGGCCAGCCCTCCCTGTCACCCCACCCTGGGGTGATGCTCCCTGTCACCCTCCCTGTCACCCTCCCTGTCACCCTCCCTGCCACCCCACACCACCGTGACCCTCTCTGTCACCTCCCCCCCTCCCTTGTCACCCCTCCGGGCTGTCGCACCCCACCCCACACTCACCACGGCGCCGGGGGGACCGGGAGCTCCTCTCTCGCCGGGTTTGCCGGGTTCGCCCTAAAACCAGAGCGCCATGAGCCCGTGGTGACAGCAGGGACAGGGGACAGGTCCCGGGCGTGTCCCCAGAGAGCAGGGTGGCCTCGGGGAGGGTGGCACTCACCGCAGCACCTTTGGGACCGGGGAATCCCATCACGCCGGCCTGGCCTCGGGCTCCGGGGGGGCCGGGGGGGCCGGGCCGCCCGTCTTGACCAGCGGGACCCTGTGTCGGGGGGAGCCAGCGCCGCCTTAGCCGGGCCCGCGGCGAGCCAGGGGAGGAGGGCACAGCAGCGGGGACAGCAGCGGGGACAGCAGCGGGGACAGCAGCGGGGACAACTTACAGGAGGGCCGGTCTTGCCGTCGGGACCGGGGCTGCCGGGGCTTCCAGTCAGACCCTGCGGGGCAGCGGGAGGGGGGTCAGGAGCTCAGCACTGCCAGGGGATGCTCCGGAGAACGGGAGCGTCCTGGAGAGCGGCTCCTCCTCCGGCACAGAGAGCAGGAGAGCCCTGCGGCCGTGCTGGTGCAGCTCCGTGTCACCGTGTCACCGTGTCACCGCGCCACCTCACCTTGGCACCGGGGAGTCCGGGTTCCCCGGGGCGTCCAGCTTCACCAGGAGATCCTTTGGGGCCAACGGGGCCGGGGGAGCCGCGCTCGCCGGGGGGACCCTGGCAAGGGGGGACAGGGGTGACCCTGGGAAGGGACAGCACCCGGGGACCGGCACAGCGCCGTGTCCCCGCGGGTGGCAGCCGCTCGGAGCCGCCGTGGCCGCTGTGCGGGCACAGGTGACAGCGGCCAGAGTCCCCAGGGCCCCGCTGACGCCACTTTGTCCCACAGACGGACGCGGACACCCACCTTGGGACCGGCGATGCCATCGGCGCCAGGGAAACCGCGGCTGCCAGGAGCACCCTGAGGGGGACACGGCAGGGTCAGTGTGGGGACACGGGGGGACCTCGGGGGGCCAGGGGAGGCGGGACATGGCCACCAGTGGGAGCGGCCTGAAGGGGCCGGGGGTGTCACCACGGGGTCCCCAAACACGCGCGAGGTTCACGCTGGACATGGGGGGATGGGACGAGGGCAGGGGTGGGGACAGGAAAACGGCGAGGATGGGAACAGGGACAGGGACATGGCGGGGGTGGGGACAGGGACATGGCGAGGATGGGGACAGGGACATGGCAGGGGTGAGGACAGGGACATGGTGGGGATGGGGACAGGGACATGGCGGGGGTGAGGACAGGGACATGGTGGGGATGGGGACAGGGATAGGGACATGGCAGGGGTGAGGACAGGGAGATGGCGGGGGTGGGGACAGGGACATCGCTACTCACACGTTCGCCAGCAGGGCCGGGCAGCCCAGCGGGGCCGGGCTCACCACGGGCTCCTCTCTTGCCTTCTTCTCCAGCGGGGCCGGGGGGACCTTGGACACCAGCGGGACCCTGGGGAAGGACGCGGAGGGATGAGGACCCCCGGGAGGGGCCGGGGCCAGCAGGGGCAGCGCCCCCAGGGACACATCGCGGGGTCACTCACGGGTTCGCCTTTGGCACCGGTGTCACCCTTGTTGCCTGGAGCACCGGGCTCACCCTGCAGGGGAGAGAAGAGAGGAAAGCTTTAACGGCGGATTGAGGAGCACAGGGACCCCCGGAAGGGACAAGGGCGCAGCATCTGCCACCCCCTGCGCCACCGCGGCCTGGCAGGGACCACGGGAGGCAGCTCCAGGTGCGGCTGCAGCCGAGGAAAGGATCCCGGCCAAGGGCAGGGAGAGCCCCTGGAGGAGCCCGGGGATACTCACGGTGTTACCCTTGGGGCCGGGGGCGCCGCTGGGACCCTGGGGGCCGGAGGGACCGCGGGCACCGGGGAAGCCGGGAGCGCCAGCGATGCCAGGAGCGCCCTGCAAGAGGCACAGGAGGCCGTGAGGGAGCGGCACGGCCCTTCCTGCCCTGCCCCGGGGGGGACGCGAGGGACACTCACGGTCGCGCCCTTGGCTCCGGGTTGGCCGTCAGCACCGGGGTTGCCCTGCGGAGAGAAGGAGGAAGAGGAGGGTCACGGCGGGGCTGGCGGGACGCGAGGCCGAAGGACGGGGAGCCCTCGGGCGTCACTTACAGCAGGACCGGCGGCGCCAGCAGGGCCGGGGGGACCGGGCTCACCGCGAGCACCTTGGGGACCTTCGCTGCCACGAGCTCCTTGGGGACCGGTCTCACCCTGGGGAGGAAGAGGAGGAGGAAGAAGAGCAGTGAGCGCCAGGGCTGCCCTGAGCCCGGCAGGGCTGGTTCCACTCGCGGCTCCTTCTCGCGGTGGCGCAGCCAGGACAGGTGCCCGGGACACGCTGGGGATGTCCCCACGGGTGCCACTGTCCCAGGCAGTGCCAGCCTGGGCGCTCCGGGACCCCTGCCCTGCCCAGCGCTCCCCCAGCGCCCCCTCCCGGTGCCCCCCAGCCCCTCCCAGCCCCGCGGAGCCGGGCAGGCCCTACCTTAGCACCGACGGCACCGGGGAAGCCGGGGGGACCAGCGGGACCAGTTGGACCCTAAACGGGAGAGAGGGCTCGGGTCAGAGGGGGGACCCCGGCCCGGGGGGATCCCCAGGCAGCAGAGCCCCCCTGGCTCCCGGCCGGGGGTCCCCATGGGGGCAGCAGGGTGGGATCCCCCTCCCCAGGAGGGGCCATGGGGTCGGGGGTACTCACGGGGGGACCGGCAGCACCGGGAGCGCCGTCATTGCCACGAGCGCCCTGCGGGAGAGGGGACAGCGTCAGTGACAGCCGCGGGTGGCACAGGTGACCTCCAGAGCCCCGTGCCCGGGCAGGCGCCTCAGCCCTGCCCATCCCAAATACTCACAGCGGGGCCAGATGGGCCGGGACGGCCTCTCTCGCCGGGAAGACCACGAGGACCCTGGGGAGGGGACAAGGACACGTTCAGGACATGTTTGTGTCACCTGCATGGACGCTTCCCCCCTTTCCTGAGCCTCCTCCCCTCCCTGTGCCCCCAGTGCTGCCCACGGTGACGTTCCCAAGGGGTTCAACCCCTCCCTCCCCATTCCCTGTGGATCCCTGAGGGGGAGCTGGGTCCCCACCAGGTGTCACCCCCCATCCTTGTCCCCTCTTGCCCAGAACCCCCCCTCACCCCCTGGGTGCAGCACTCACCATCTGCCCAGGAGCTCCGTTCTCTCCAGGGCTGCCGGGCTCTCCCTAGGGAGGAAGGACACGGTGAGGGACCTGCTCTGCAGGGAGAGGGGACAGGGTGACATTGCCAGGACAGCGGTGACACTGCCACCACTCCTCACCTTGGGGCCAGCAGGTCCAGGCTCACCCTTGGCACCATCCAGACCACTGAAACCCTGGGGGGCAGCAGAGAGAAGGGGTGGGGGGTCAGGAGGGGACCCTGGCTGAGCTCAGGGGTCCCTGGTCCCCTGAGTGTCACCAGCACGGGGACGGGGGGACACTCACTCTGTGTCCCTTCATGCCTGGCAGGCCGGCGGTTCCGGGCAGACCTCGAGCACCCTGGGGGAGACAGGAGGTGGTGATGGAGGCACTGGGGGGGCTGTCCCCACACCAGAGTGCCCTGTCCCCGAGGGGGGGACAGCCGGGGGTGTCCCTGTGTGTCTCACCTGGGGGCCGGGGGGACCCCGCTCTCCGGGGCGGCCAGGCTTGCCAGCTTCACCCTGAGGACAAGGACACGGCCTTGGTGGCACGTCCCCAAGCCAGGCAGCTCCTGCTTGCCTGGGAGGGGATGGCAGGGCCACCAAAGTGGGGGGGACCCCAAGGACAGGCCACTTACGTCATCTCCATTCTTGCCAGGGGGGCCAGCGGGACCTCGGGGGCCCATGGGACCCTAGGAGAGAGGGAGGACAGGCATGAGGTGACAGCTGCCCCCTGTCACCCTGCCACCCACCCCAGGCAGTGCCAGCCCCACTGCCACGGATCCCAGAGCAGGGACAGTGTCCCCACAGCCAGGGCTGGCAGTGTCCCCATCCCCGGGGGACACGGGCAGGTGACAGCACTCACAGAAGCACCAGGCTCTCCAGGTTCACCAGGGGGACCTTGGAAACCTTGAGGACCCTGTGGAGAAAAAATAAAGGGTAAAAAAAATGGGTCAGAAAGTGAGAAGTTCGGGCCTGGATCCCCCAGTGGCAGTGGTGGTGTCCCCCCGCATGGTGGCACCAGGACTTTGTCCCCACGTGCTTCTGTGGCTGTCAGGAAGGGCGTGACACCCTCTGACCTGTCCCCCCACCACCCAGAGGGGCCCTGGGGGCTGTTTGTCCCCAAACCCAAACAGACAGGAAGAGGTGACACTCACGGGAGCACCGGGAGGGCCGGGGAGACCACGGGGACCAGCTGGGCCCTGGGGAGAAGAGAAAGTGTCAGCAGTGGGTGCCTTGTCACCCTGGCCCTGTCCCCACCACCACCCTCCCCCTGCTGTCCTCACCTCCTCCCCATCACTGTCCCAAAGCCACCCCCTCCCTGTCCCCATTGCCACCCCATTGCCCACTCCACTCCTTGTCCCCAACACTGACCTTGGCCTGTCACCATTGCCACCCCATCCCTGCCCCTATTGCCATGTCCCCATTGCCCCTATTTTATTGTCCCTATTTTATTGTCCCTATTGCCCGTCCCCACTGTCCCTATTGCCTGTCCCTATTGTATTGTCCCTATTCCTGTCCCAACTGCCACCCCAACACAGTGTCCCCATCTCTGTTCCCACCTGCACCCATTCCATGTTCCCATTGCCACCCCATCCCTGTCCCCATCACCAACCTGTCCCTGACTGTGTCCCTGTACAGTCCCCACACATTCCCTGTCTCTGCTGTCACCCCATCCCTGTCCCTGATGTCACCCCATCTCTGTCCCCATCCCTGTCCCTGATGTCACCCCATCCCTGGCCCCATCCCTGTCCCCATCCCTGCCATGTCCTGCTGCTCAGTGACATCACCAGCACAGGGACCACTCCTGTCCTGTCCCCTCGCCCAGCTCCCCCTGGTGTCCCCTGGTGTCCCCTGGTGTCCCCTGTGTCCCCTGTGTCCCCTGTGTCCCCAGGCTCACCATGGGCCCGGGCACGGCCATGCCTCCGGCCTTCTCGTCGTAGCCGTAGGACATCTGGGGAGCGAAGTTCTGCAGGGAGGGAGAGCAGGGGGTGAGCGGGGCAGGGACCCCCGGGGGGGCTGCGCCACCAGGGACCCCCCCACACTCACCCCACCGAGGCCTGGGGGGCCGGGGGGGCCGGGGGGGCCGGGCAGTCCGGGCTGGCCGGGGATTCCATCTCTGCCAGGGGGGCCGGGCAGTCCCTGCCGAGAGAAGAGAGGGGTGAGACTGAGGGGATTGGGGTGAGACCGAGGGGATTGGGGTGAGAATGAGGGGATTGGGGTGAGACCCAGGGGATTGGGGTGAGACCCAGGGGATTGGGGTGAGAATGAGGGGATTGGGGTGAGAATGAGGGGATTGGGGTGAGACTGAGGGGATTGGGGTGAGACCCAGGGGATTGGGGTGAGAATGAGGGGATTGGGGTGAGACCCAGGGGGGGATTGGGGTGAGACTGAGGGGATTGGGGTGAGACCAAGGGGATTGGGGTGAGAATGAGGGGATTGGGGTGAGACTGAGGGGATTGGGGTGAGACCCAGGGGGGGATTGGGGTGAGACCCAGGGGATTGGGGTGAGACCCAGGGGGGGATTGGGGTGACTCCCAGGGGGGGATTGGAGTGAATCCCAGCAGGATTGGGGTGAGACCCAGAAAGATTGAGGTGATCCCAGTGTGATTGGGGTGAGCCCAGCAGGATTGGGGTGAGCCTGGTGGGATTGGGGTGAGTCCTAGCAGGATTGGGGTGAACCCCTGTGGGATGGGAGTGAGCCCTAGTGGGGGATTGGGGTGAGGCCCAGTGGGATTGGGGTGAGCTCCATGGTTTGGGGTGAGCCTAGCAGGATTGGGGTGAGTCCCAGAGGGATTGGGGTGGCCCCCAACAGGATTGGGGTGAGCCCTGTGGGATGGTAGTGAGCTCCTTGAGGGATTGGGGTGAGCCCCAGCAGGATTGAGGTGAGTCCTAGAGGGATTGGGGTGAGCCCCATGGGATGGGGGTGACCCTCTGTGGGAATGGGGTGGGTCCCAGCAGGATTGGGGTGAGCCCCAGCAGGATTGGGGTGAGCCCTGTAGGATGGGAGTGAGCTCCTTGGGGTAGTGGGGTGACCCCCAGCAGGATTGGGGTGACCCCCAGCAGTATTGGGGTGACCCCCAGCAGAATGGGGGTGATCCCCAGCAGGATTGGGGTGACCCCCAGCAGGATTGGGGTGACCCCCAGCAGGATTGGGGTCCCTGCAGAGCAGGGGTTTCCGAGGGGGGGGCACACCCACCCTGTCTCCTTTGGGGCCGGGGTCTCCTTTAGGACCCTGTGGAGCAGAGACAGAACAGGTTAGAAAAGGGGGGGGCTCCAAATACCGGAGTAGGAATTGTGGTGAAATTTGGGGGGGCTGCATTTTGGGGGGCCCTTACCTCTACTCCAGCATTTTCTGGGTAGACAGGGGAGGCTGTGGGGGGAAAAAGGGGGTTCAGAGCAGCTCAGCATCACCCACCCCACACCCAGACACCCGCGGGGGGGGGGGGGGGGCCGTGACCCCTCTATGGGAGAGATGTCGCGATACCGTCGGTGTCGGGACAGATGGGGCAGCACTCTCCGAAGGGGATCTCGGCGTTGGGGCAGTCGGAGGTGTCCTCGCAGATCACCTCGTCGCACAGGATGTTGCCGCTGTCGCAGACGCAGATCTGGCACGGTTCTGGTTTCCACACGTCCTTGTCGTTGTACGTGAGCCCATCCTGGATGCAGCTCCCGGTTTGGACTGGGACGGGACGGGGCGGCAGCGTCAGGAGGGGCGGCCCGGAGCTCCCCCCGGCTCCCCTCACCCCCTCCCCGCTTCTCCCTTCATCTGGTTCTCATCAGCGCGGCGCGGTGACACAGGAAAAGCTCCACAATAAACTCTTCCCACATCGGCTGGAATTTAAACAAAAAATCCCCGCAGCCGCTCGCTGCTCGGGCCGGCCGGGCCAAGGCAAACACACCCCGAGGCAGGGGGGGGGTCCCCGGCAGCCGCGGGTTTGGGGGGGACGGGACGGGACGGGCGGGCCCCCGAGTTTGGGCTGAAATTGGATCCAGGCGGGATGGGGCTGGATCGGGCCAGATGGGATCGGGAACGGGAGGCCACGGAGCGGAGGCGGGCGGGGGCTGCGGGGCGAGGGAGGGGAGGGGAGGGAAGGGAAGGGCGAGCGGCCAGGCCCGGGGGTGGCCCCACGGTGGGGAAGGGTCTTGGAGTGGGGAGGGGCTGCGCCAACTCATGGAACTCCCCCCTCCCCCGATTAAAAAAAAAAAAAAAGGCAAAGAATAAAAAAGGGGAAAATATGTTTAAAAAAGGCAAAGAAAAAAAAAAAAAGGGGAAAATATGTTTAAAAAAGGCAAAGGGAAAAAAAAAGGGAAATATGTTTAAAAAAGGCAAAGAAAAAAAAAGGGGGAAATATGTTAAATATGTTTTAAAAAGGCAAAGGAAAAAAAAAAGGGGAAAAAAAAAAAGAAAAAGTATGTTAAAAAAAGGCAAATGGAAAACGCAAAATTCTTCTGGGGAAAAAATAAAAAAAGAAGAATGGGAATGGGAAAGGGAAAATGCAGAATGGGAAAGGCAGGACGGGGAATGGGAAATGGAGAAGGGGAAATGCGGGATGGGCATTGTGACTGCAAAATGCATAATAATAATAATAATAATAATAATGGTAATAATAAATCATCATCATAACAATAATTAAAAATGGATTTAAGAAAACCACCAAAAAATACCAAAAAAGGACAAAAACGGGCAAAAAGCGCTGGGCGCCGGGCCCGGGGTCCCCCCGTGTCCCCCTGGCGCAGGTGGCAGCGGGGCACGGGGGCCGTGGCGTGGCACGGGGGGGTGACCCCGGCCGTGCCCCCGGCCCGCGCCGCTGGCAGCCCCCGCTCCCCCGGCTGCCGAAACATTTTGCTTATGAATCATCCGAGGCTTTTCTAATTCTTTCCTGATGGCTTTCGCAGATCCCGGGGCTGGGCCCCCCCCTCTCCCCCCTCTTCTCTCTCCCGCGCTCTTTCCCCCCTTTCCTTTCCCTTCCCGGCCTCCTCCTCCTCCTCCTCCTCCTCCTCCCCTTCGTCCCGGCTCCCTCCTTCCCCGCCGGCTCCTCTCCTCTCCACCCTTCCTTCCCTCCCCGCTCTTGGCAGGGCGCCCCGACTCCTCACCCCCAGAGCCCCCTAAACCCCTTTTCCCCCAACCCCAAATCCCTCCCAGTCCTCTCCTCTAATTTTTTCCGCGATTTTCCCCTCATTTCCCTACTTCGCCCCTAATTCCCCTCTCCGCTCCGCACGCCCACCCCGAGCCGCTCCTCGCCCAGCCCAGGGCAGCCGGGCCGGGCGTCGCCGGAGCCGGTGCCAGCCCAGAGCCGCGTCCCGAGGGGTGAGGGCATCACCCAGCGCCCGCTACTCACTGTCTTCCTCTCCTTGCCCGCGGGCGAGTAGGACAGTCGCTGCTATCAACAGCAGTGACCGAGAATCCACAAAGCTGAACATGTCTAAATATTAGACATGTAGACTCTTTGGGGTCTCTTGTTTGTTCTTAGCTTGGGGTCATACGGGGCCGATGCAACCCTGGAGCTCCAAATCCAGACCCCAGCAGAAAGTTCCTACTGCCCTTTGCCCACTTCTGCGCCGGCCCTTTTATACGGTGTGCAGCCGCGGGGAGGTGGGACCCGGAGCGAGCAGCGGATTTTGGACGGCCCCCTCGGCCAATCAGAGGCACCCAGCGAGTCGGGGGGCACCCCCTGACCCCCCCCCACCCTGGGCCGTGTGGCCGTGCACACGCAAACACGGGCGGGCACACGCAAACACGGGCGGGCACACGCACACACGGCCGGGCACGGCGCGGCGGGGCCGGGGTTGGGGTTAGGGGGGGTTTGGGGTGCGGGATTTTGCGGGGGGTTGTGATTTTGGGGGGATTCTGCACGCTCAGAGGTGTCTGAGGGGCTGGCGGGGTGGGGACAGGCGATGTGGCACGTGGCGCTTCGGGGACCCCGGTGCCACGCGATGCTGGGAGTGTCACCAGGGCCCTGCCACCCCCACAGCTGGGGCACCCCAAAACACACCCAGGGTTTCCATCAGGGACACCCCGACAGCCACGCCACAGCTGGGGCACCCCTAAACACACCCAGGGTTTCCACCAGGGACACCCCAACAGCCACGCCACAGCTGGGGCACCCCAAAACACACCCAGGGTTTCCACCAGGGACACCCCAACAGCCACCCCGCAGCTGGGGCACCCCTAAACACGCCCAGGGGCCTGACACCCCCCCGACAGCCACCCCAGAGCTGAGACACCCCAAAACACACCCAGGGCTTCCATTGGGGACCCCCCTCCAGCGGGACCAAACCCCAGCACGGTGCAGGGCCAAGGCCACCAGTCCCCAGAGCATCCCTTGGACGGTCCCCAAGAGCATCCCCTGAGGGACCCCAACCCCGAAGCCCCTCCAAGGAGCACAGACACCCCCAAACCCCTCCCCCAAACCCACTGCCTCTGTGTTTTTAGCCCTTTCTTTCCCTCTTTTCCCTTCCTTCCCCTCGCCGCGCTCGCTCCCCTCGCTCTCCCCCCCTGGCACGGCTCCACGGCCGTTTCCACATTTGAAGGAGCCACGTTGGTTGGAAAAAGCAAAAGCTCCTGGACAATGATCCACAACCTACCGTGCAATTTGGGGAGGGTGTAATTACACGCCAAAAAAATCCCCGCCTGTGCCGGGGCCGGGAGCTCGGCAGGAGCGGGAGGGACGCGGCCAATGTGGCACCGGGGGAGGGGGAGCTCCCGCTCCGCTCCGCTCCGCTCGGGGCGGATTTGGGGAACGCGCTGGGAACGGGGGCCGGGGCAGGGAAAAGGGGGGTTCAGCCCTGGAGACCCCCACGCTGTGCTGGGGGGCTGGGGGCTTGCGGGTACTGGGAGTACTGGGAGCACTGGGAGCGCTCTGTTTGTCCCCAGTGTCACTTAGAGACTCAGTGGAATACTGGGAATACTGGGAGGGCTCAGTGGAGTACTGGGAGTACTGGGAACATTGGGAACACTGGGTCCACCCCATTTGTCCCCTTCCTCCCACTATGCTGAAGGTTTGAAATCTTGGAATGCTGGGAATACTGGGAGAACTGGGAGCACTGGGTGCACTCTGTCCCCACTGCCACTGTGCCGAGAGCTTGAGCACTCAGTGGAGTACTGGGAATACTGGGAATACTGGGAACACTGGGAACACTCCATTTGTCCCCCTCCTCCCACTGTGCTGAGGGTTTGAAATCTCGGGATGCTGGGAATACTGGGAGCACTGGGAGCATTGGGAGCACTGGGAGCACTGGGAGCACTGGGCTCGGCCTTCACACCTCCCCTTGTCCCCCCCAGCAGGCTTGGAGTGCCACTGGGTTACTGGGAATACTGGGAGAACTGGGAGTGTCCAACCTCTGTCCACCCTGTCCCTGGGACTGGGAGGCTCACCGGGGTACTGGGAATACTGGGAGCACTGGGAGCTCGTCCCTCCTTCCTGCCACCGCGCCGAGGGTTTGCAGCAGGATTGGAATCCCGGGAATGCTGGGAGAGCTGGGCTCAGCCCGCACAGCCTGCACTGGGAACACTGGGAGCACTGGGAACACTGGGAGAGCTGGGCTCAGCCTGCACAGCCTGCACTGGGAATACTGGGAACACTGGGAATAATGGGAATAATGGGAGCACTGGGATAATGAGAATACTGAAGCACTGGGAATACTGGGAGCACTGGGAACACTGGGAATACTGGGAGCACTGAGAGTACTGAGAGCACTGGGAATACTGGGAACACTGGGACTACTGGGGGTACTGGAAATACTGGGAGCACTGGGAGCACTGGGAATACTGGGACTACGGGGAGCACTGAGAGTACCGAGAGCACCGAGAGCACTGGGAATACTGGGAACACTGGGGGTACTGGGAATACTGGGAGCACTGGGAGTAATTGGAGTACTGGGAGCACTGGGAATCGTGGGAGTACTGGAGGTACTGGGAATAGTGGGAATACTGGGAGCACTGGGAATACTGGGAGCACTGGGAATACTGGGAGCACTCTGCTACTCCCTCCTGTCACTGTGCTGCCCACTTCGAGACTCCATGGAGTACTGGGAGCACTGGGAGCACTGGGAGCACTGCAGAGTGACCCCACCTCAGAGCAGGATCTCCCACCTGGAGGTTCCTTGGTGCTCCTTCAGAAAAGCCCCAAATCCGTGCAATTTAACATTGAAATATCGGGGAGGGGGGGGGACACACGACACGTCACCCCCTCCTCCCCCCAGCTGGGGATTTTTTCTTTTTCCTGCCATTAAATTTAAATATTCAATAAAACTCACTGGGGAAGGGGTGGGGCGGGGGTCACTCGTGTGCCCACGCGTGTCTGTGGGGCCACACCAGTGTCACAGCCCTGTCCCCAGCCCTGTCCCCATAACCAGCCCCAAATCCACTCTCCAGCCCCATAACCAGCCCTGTCTCCTTATCCAGCCCCATGTCCATTCTTCAGCCCCATAACCAGCCCCAAATCCAGCCCTGTATCCATTCTCCAGCCCCAGAACCATTCTCCATTCCCCAGATCCCTTCTCCAGCCCCATAACCAGCCCCAGATCCATTCTCCAGCCCCAAATCCCTTCTCCATTCCCCAAATCCATTCTCCAGCCCCATACCCACTCTCCAGACCCAGATCCAGCCCTGTATCCCTTCTCCAGCCCCAGATCCATTCTGCAGCCCCAGATCCCTTCTCCAGCCCCATAACCGGCCCCAGATCCCTTCTCCATTCCCCAGATCCCTTCTCCAGCCCCAGATCCATTCTCCAGCCCCATATCCAGCCCCAGACCCCTTTTCCAGTCCCAGACCCCTTTTCCAGCCCCAGATCCCTTCTCCAGCCCCATACCCACTCTCCAGCCCCATATCCAGCCCCAGACCCCTTTTCCAGCCCCAGACCCCTTTTCCAGCCCCAAATCCCTTCTCCATTCCCCAGATCCACTCTCCAGCCCCATATCCAGCCTCAGGCCCCTTTTCCAGCCCCAGATCCCTTCTCCATTCCCCAGATCCCTTCTCCAGCCCTGTTTCCAAGCATCCAAGACACGTTGCAAGCGAAGCCTCCTCCAATCCTGCCCCGGCGACTCGAAAAGCCCTGGCCGGGCTCCAGGCTGAAGATGTGTCTTTAATTTTTGCAGCATGACAGAAAAGAAAAGAATGTCATCGGCTTGGGTGTTTTTTTTTTTTTCTTTCCTTTTTTTTTTTATTTTTGATTTTTTATGTATATATGGAGAGGGAGGGGAATAGAAAAAGTGGAGGGGGAAGGACGGGGATGATGCCACCTCATCAACCCCCGGCCGCCCGCCCCAGGAATGCAGGACAAGGGGTTGGGGGCTGGGAAAAGGGAAGAATTCTCACTTTGAATAAGAAAAAAAAAATATAATAAAGAAGGAGAATATAAAAAAAAAATAAAAAAGGCTGGAAAAGTCATTAGGATCCTCAGAAGCAGAACGGGAGATGCCGAGCTCAGGCCTGGGATCCTGCAGGGGTTTGGGTGCTCCCACCCGGGACCCCCCCGCTCCTTGGGGGTGTTGGGAATGGGGGTGTCACACTCAGCCCCCCCCTCAGCTTTTGGGGGAACCCCAGAGCCCTTCCCGCCAGTTCCAGACTGGTTTTTACTGGTGCAAGCCAGGCGTGTGGCTGCAGGGCTCAGAATGGAGGCAGCCACCCCAAAAAGAAAAGGGTGACCCCAAAAACTCGGGGGATCCTCCCCAAAAATTGAGGGATCCTCCCCAAAAAATAATCACTGGTCCTGCCAAAAAGTTGAGGGATGCCCAAAAACGCCGGAGGGGGGTGCCCCAAAAGTTTTTTGGGCGCCCCAAAAGTTTTTGGGCGCCCCAAAAATTCGGCGGCTGCCCCAAAAATCCCCCGGCCATATCCAGGCCAGGGGGTGCCCCGAGAGTGGGGGGCGAGGATGAAGGGGAGGAGGCAGCCCCCGACCCATTTAGGGAGGGAAAGCCCTGAAAAGGGGGTGCGGGGGGTTCGGGGCAGGGCGGGGGTTTGTTTGCCGAGGAGCTGGAGCAGACAGCGGCATCTGGAGCCCGTTAGCTCCCCCCGGCAGCCCGGACACATGGATCGGATTAATTCCCTTCTCTCCCCCCCTCTCCCTTCCCTCGGCAGCCCCGGGAGCCGCTCCCGGCCCCGGCTCCGTCCCCCCCTTTCCCCAGGCCGTGTCCCCCCACCCCTTGGTGGCCGTCGCGGTGAGGATGATGAGGGCCGTGTCCTGCCAGGTGTGACACGCAGGTGTCCGACCCCACCCCTGCCTTGTCCCCCGTGTGTCCCCACCCCGCCACCAGCACCGAGAAGCCCGAGACCCCCGCCCCTGTTCACACCCGACCCCCCCCCCGGCCCCCGTCATTGTCACCGTGCCGTGGGGACGCGGTGGGCGGCGCGGTGCCTCAGTTTCCCCCGCGGCGGCCGCAGCGCGGCACCGCCCCGGCTATTCCTGGTGGCCTCCGGCCCTCGGCGCCCTCAATTGCGGCGGCAGGGCCGAACCCCGTAATCACGGCCGCGACTCCCCGGCTATTTCCAGGGAAAATTGCTTAAATTGGCCTCCGCCATGCCAACGCCGCCCTCGGCGGGGGCACCGCCGCACCGGGACGGGGGGGGCTGCCAGGGGGTGGTCGTGTCACCAACAGGGACCCCCCGGTCCTGCTCGGGGGGTTCCTCCAGCCAGGGTGCGTGCAATGGGATGGGGAGATGGGGTGTGACCTCATTTCCCCCTCTGCACCCCCACATTCCCCTCACAGCCAGGGCTGGGGGTCACCCCCATCTGCACCCCCTCACCCAGACCTGGATCCTTTTTGGGGAGCTGATCCCCCCAATTCTGAACCTTTGAACCCCCTCACCCAGGGCTGGCCCCTCCTGCGGGGCTCCTTCCCCCACAACCGGGCCTGGATCCTTTTTGGGGAGCTGATCCCCCCCATTCTGAACCCCTGAACCCCCTCATTCAGGGCTGGGAGAGCCATGGGGGGCTCATCCCCCACACCCAGGCCTGGATCCTTTTTGGGGAGCTGATCCCCCCCTTTTGAACCCCTGAACTGCCACAGCCCCAGGCTGGGACCCCATGGGGGGCTCATCCCCCACATCCAGACTTGGTTCCTTTTGGGGGAGCTGATCCCCCCCATTCTGAACCCCTGAACCCCCTCATCCAGGGCTGGGACCCCCTCGGGGGGCTCATCCCCCACATCCAGACCTGGTTCCTTTTGGGGGAGCTGATCCCCCCCATTCTGAACCCCTGAACCCCCTCATTCAGGGCTGGGACCCTCCTGGGGGGCTCATCCCCCCTGAACCCCCTCGTTCAGGGCTGGGACCCCCTCGGGGGACTCATCCTCCACATCCAGACCTGGTTCCTTTTTGGGGAGCTGATCCCCCCCATTCTGAACCCCTGCACCCCCTCACCCAGGGCTGGGACCCTCCTGGGGGGCTCCTTCCCCCCCTCTGCACCCCCTCACCCACCCCACATTCAGGCCCAGCTCCTTCCTGGGGTCCCCCCCATCTGCACCCCCTCACCCAGGGCTGGCTCTGGGGCAGAGCTGGGGGTGTCTGGGGGAGTTTTTGGGGGGGCGGGGGGGGTCCCAGGCCGGGAGCAGCAGCCCAGCCCAGGCCCCAGTCTGGGCTCTGGGATGGAAACTCTGAGGGACGAGCTCCACGCCGAACATTTTCCGTTCCCGACTCCTTTTTTTTTTTTTTTTTTCTCCTTTCTATTCCTTTTTTTATTTTTTTTTTTACATTTTTTCCCCTTCTCCTCTTCAGTTTCATTGAAGAATTTGCTGCCCCCCCTGCCCCATCCCCCGGGGAGGGGGCGATGCTCCCCAACCCTGTCCTGACCATGGGATTGGGGTGGGGGCTATGGGGGCACCCCGAGCACCCCAGAGCCCCTCGGGGAGGGGATCCCCCATCCCTGAACCCCCAGAAAAGCATCCCCGGGATGAGGAACGGGGACAGGGATGGTGACAGGGATGGGGACAGGGACGGGGACAGGGATGGGGATGGGGACAGGAGTTGGGGGCACAGGAGCGCTCAGGGACAGGAGCGGGACCCCGAGCGCTGCCGGCGGCCCCGGTTCTGGCTGGAGCCGTCCCGGTGACCTCATCGGCCGTGGCTGGCCCGGTGCCCGCCGCCTGCCGGGGCCGGTGGCTCCGGTGCCACGTGGCCGGGTCGCGGCGCTGCCAGCACCCGCCTCGCACCCTCCGCCACCGCCGTGGAGGGACAGGGGGGTCCCCCGGGGAAGGGCTGTACCCCAAAACCTTGGTGCGAGGGGCTGCAAACCCCCAGAGCCCCCCAGGAGGGACGGGTGAGGGTTTGGTGGTTTGGGGAGGGGGGCACAGACCTGTGGGGTGTCCTGTGGGTCCCGAAGGCTCAGCTGGCACCGGGCTCTCCCCAAAACCTGCTCGTTTTGGGGGGGTCTGAGTGCCAGGGGGGAGCCAGGCACTGCCCGGGGCTTTGGGCTGGGCTCAGGGGATTTGGGTTGGTGGGAGGAGCTGTTGGGGTGGGGTCCTCAGGTGGTTTGGGTGCTTGGGTTGGGGTCTGCAGGTTCCTGGGGCTGTTTGGGTTGGGGTATTTGAGTTATTGGGGGTTTGAGCTGGGGATGGGGCATTGGTGGTTGGGTTTTTTGGGGTGTTTGGGGGGTTCGGGCTGCTGGGCTGGGGGTCAGGGCCCGGCTGTGGGCTCAGGACCCCCGCACCCCAAAGGAGGAGCTGGGGCCAGGCAGGGGGAGCAGGGCTGTGCCCCCCCCGCCCCCAGCGAGGGTCCCTCCAGCTGGAGCTCGGCCCAGCAGCAGCAGCAGCAGCGATGCTCCAGCTCCAGCTCTTCCTCCTCCTCCTCCTCCTCCTCCTCCTCCTCCTCCCCGGCCCCACGTCAGCACCTCCCTGCCCGCTCCCCCAGTTCATCCCAGTTCCCTGCCAGGGACGGCAGCGGCGCGGCCGAGGGGGGGTTAACTCTTCCCTCGCAGCCCTCCCGTGTCCCCCTGTCCCTGCCGTGTCCCCCCAGCCCCACGGAACCCCCAAACCACCGAAGGGTTCCCCCAGCGCCGCCCTCAGCCCCTTAACAGCTCCCCATTCCTGATGGGGTGTACCCCATTCCTTATGGGGTGTCCCCCATTCCCGCAGTGCCCCCCAATCCTGCAGTGTCCCCCATTCCCGCAGTGTCCCCCATTCCTGATGGGGTGTCCCCCATTCCCGCAGGGCCCCCCGATCCCCGCAGTGCCCCCAGATCCCGCAGTGCCCCCCAATCCTGCAGTGCCCCCAGATCCTCCAGTGTCCCCCGATCCCTGCAGTGTCCCCCGATCCTTCAGTGTCCCCCATTCCCGCAGTGTCCCCCGATCCTGCAGTGTCCCCATCTCCACGGAATTCCCGTTTCTGATGGGGTCCCCTCGTCCTTTCCATGTTCCCCCCTCTCCCCACGGTGTCCCCACGGTGTCCCCTCCCTCTCCCCACGATGTCCCCACGCTGTCCCCCCCCTCTCCCCACGGTGTCCCCACGGTGTCCCCCCCGTCCCCACGGTGTCCCCCCCGTCCTCGCCACGTCCCTTTGGCACCGGGATTCGGCCGTCGTGGAAACAGAGCGGGGTGGGGGGGGGGTGGAACTGGGAGGGGGGTACTGGGGGAACTGGGCGTGGTGTGCCCGGGTGGGCGTGGCCTGCGGGGAGGGGGCGCGGCCACCCAACAAAAGCTTTTCAAAGGGATGAAATTGGGGCGAAGCCAGAACACTTTAAAAGTGTTTCCTCACCCCCCCAACACCCCCCCCCCAAAAAAAAACCTCAAAAAAAAACAAAAAACAAATTAAAAAAAAACAAATAAAAAAACTCAAATTAAAAAAAGCCCAAATTAAAAAAAACCAACCCCCGCCCGCCGGGCTCGTCCCTGGCCCTGCACACGTGTGAGGGGAAACTGAGGCACGGCGGGGCCGGGGGGGAGCCCACGGTGTCCCCGTGTCGCGGGCGGTGCCGGGGGGTCCCGCACGGCAGCGGGGAGCAGGGGGGGTCCCCCGGCCCGTGGGGAGCAGCCGCGTCCCCCCCCCTCCATCCCAGGCGGGGACAGCGGCGGGACCGGGACCGGGACCGGGACAAGGACAAGGACCGGGCCCGTTCCGGGCGCTGCCTCCGCCCCCGGCGGGGCCGCTGGCGGCCGCTCCCCTCGGAACGCGGGGCGGGCGCTGGATGCCCCTGGCGAGCGCCCCGGCCCTGACACGTCCCCGGCGCTGCCTCCACGTCGGCAGCGGGAGGAGGAGGAGGGGGCTGGGGGGGCTGGGGGGGGGTCCCCGCCTTGTGCCGAGCCCCACCCTGCCCACCCCGGGGGGGTCGGAATGGGGAGCACCCCCCGAGGGGCCCGCGGGGCACCGGGCAGGGCTGGGACAGTGCCAGGGGCAGCGCTGGGATGTGCCACGCTATGCCATGGGCAGGGCTGGCACTGCCACCAGGGGTGTGCCACGCTGTGCCACCGGCAGGGCTGGGTGTGCCATGGGCAGGGCTGGGGACAGTGCCACCGGCAGGGCTGGGGACAGTGCCACCGGCAGGGCTGTAACTGCCACGCTGTGCCACCGGCAGGGCTGGGTGTGCCATGGGCAGGGCTGGCACTGCCACCAACAGGGCTGTAACTGCCACGCTGTGCCACCGGCAGGGCTGGGGACAGTGCCACCAACAGGGCTGGGGACAGTGCCACCATCAGGACTGGCACTGCCACGCTGTGCCACGGGTAGGGCTGGGGACAATGCCACCATCAGGGCTGGGGACAGTGCCACCGGCAGGGCTGGCACTGCCACCCGGGGTGTGCCACGCTGTGCCATGGGCAGGGCTGGGGACACCGTGCTGTGGGACAGGATGGGGACATGCCACACGGTGCCACAGGCAGGGCTGGCATGGGGCACTGGCAGCACCTGGGGACGCACCAGGGGCAGCACCGGGGGCTGCACCCCCAGACCAGCAGCCGGGCCCCACCTGTGAGGGTCAGGGCCAGATAGAGGAGGGTGCCCAGCCCTGCCCGTGGGCACAGCACAGCCCGTGGGCACCGAGAGGCCTGGGCACACAGGGCTGTGCTGTGGGGACACGCTGGTGCCACCCCCGAGGGCTGTGGGACACCGGTGGCACCTGTGGCAGCCACGGGCTCACCCTCAGGGGGGCAGGGGGGCAGTGCTGCTCCTCGGGGCTTTGGGGGATAACGGGGGGTGTGGGGAACCCAAGGGGGGCTTTTAGGGACTGATGGTGCCACGCTGTGGTGCTGTCCCTTGTGCCAGCTGCCTGTCTGTCCCTTCCCTCATACAACCATCCATCCATCCATCCATCCGTCCGTCCGTCCATCCATCCATCATCCAGTCTGAGCACTTTACACTCTTTTTATTTATTTCTCCCCCCATCCCTTCTCCATCCCCACATGAGCTCGGGTGTGCGCATTCCCTGTGTGTGCCAAGGTGTGCCAGGTGTGTGTAACCCCCGTGTGTGCCAAGGTGTGCCAGGTGTGTGTAACCCCTGTGTGTGCATCCCTGTGTGTGCCAAGGTGTGCCAGGGGTGTGCCGGGTGTGCCAGGTGTGTGTAACCCCTGCGTGTGCCAAGCTGTGTGTAACCCCTGCGTGTGCATCCCCTGTGTGTGCCAAGGTGTGCCAGGTGTGTGCATCCCCTGTGTGTGCCAAGCTGTGCCAGGTGTGTGCATCCCCTGTGTGCCAAGGTGTGCCAGGTGTGTGTAACCCCTGTGCCAGGTGTGTGCATCCCCTGCGTGTGCCGCCACCCGCCTGGGTCACGCGTGTCCTCTCCGGGACATCCCCCCGGGCCCACCCCCGACCCCAGGCGATGCCGCCATGGCCGCGGCCGCACCCCGAGCCCGTTCCGGTGCCGTTCCCGGTGGATCCCGGGCTGTGCCCCGGCCGGTGCCGGTGGCCGCGCTGCCGGCGGTGTCCGGCTCCAGCCCCGCGGCCCGGAGCCAAATTCCTCCGCCTCCGCAGGAAGCCGCCGGCGCTGGCGGGGCCGGGCCCGGCCGGAGGGATGCCGGAGGGATGCCGGGGCGGAGGAGAGAAAGCGGCTCAGCCCCGAGCCGCCAGCGTCACCCTGGCAGCGGCAGCGGCGGCTCCTTCGAGGAAGCAGGCGAGGATCCGGCCCGTGACGTCCCTCGGCACGGCCTGGCCCGGCCGCGCTCGCTCGAGGAACCCGGGCAGCCCCAGACAGGGGGGGTTCGCTCCCCACAGCCTGAGCGTGAGGAGGGGGCGTCTCCTGGCGCGGCCGTCGCTGGCCCGGGAGCCTCAAGGGTGGGAGGAGAGAATGTTCGGTTCGGGCAGTGCCGGCGCTGTGTCCCCGGCATTTCCATCCCTGGGGGATGCCGCTCCCATCCCTGGGCGTCGCTGCCATCCCCAGGTACCGCTCCCGGCCCCAGATGCTGCTCCCACAGCCCCGCTGTGTCCCCGGCATTTCCATCCCTGGGGGATGCCGCTCCCATCCCTGGGCGTCGCTGCCATCCCCAGGTACCGCTCCCGGTCCCAGATGCTGCTCCCACAGCCCCGCTGTGTCCCCGGCATTTCCATCCCTGGGTGCCGCTCCCATCCCTGGGCGTCGTTGCCATCCCCAGGTACCGCTCCCGGCCCCAGATGCTGCTCCCGCAGCCCCGCTGTCCCTCCAAGCCCGGCTGATGTCCCCATCCCTGATCCTGCTCCCTTTCCCGGCGCTGAGCTCACCCTGATCCCTGCTCCCACCCCTGGGTGCTGCTCCCAACCCCCCCGGGCCGGAATCCCCCTCCCATCCCCTCCTCCTTGCAACCATTCCCCCTCCCCGCCGTGGGCTCGGGGGGTCCCTCCCCGCTGCCGGCGCTGCTCAAACACAAACACGGCTCAGTGGAAAATGTGAGCGGCCGATAAGCGGGGCCGGCCCGGGGCCAAGTGGAACAGCACGGGCTTGGCTGCGGCCCCTGGGCCGGGCGGGGAGCGGGGGAGCCGCCGGGGGGGACAGCTCGGGACTCCCTCGCACCTCGCTCCTCCCCGGCCCCGGCACCTCCCTGGCACCCGGCCCGGGCACAGGCACGGGACACGCGGGCAGAGGGGACACCGAGGTGCTCCGAGCGTGGTGGCACCTGGCCTCGGGCCAGCCCTGCCCTGCAGAGGGGCAGAGACACCAGGGGTTGTGGCGGGATGGAAATGCCCAGGGATGGTGACAAGAGAAGAAGATGAAGTGCCCAGAGATGGTGACAAGAGAAGAGGATGAAGTGCCCTGGGATGGTGGCACCTGGGTGGCACAGAGATGCCCAGGGACGGTGGCACATGGACAGCACAGAGATGCCCATGGGTGATGCTGGGTGGGCAGGATGGAGATGCTCAGGGATGGTGCTGAATGGAGAGGTTGGTGACACCTCGGGATGGTGACAGATGGGGACAGATAAGATGCTCAGGGATGGTGACGTGTGCAGGACAGAGATGCCCTGGGAAGATGGAGATGCCCAGAAATTGTGCTGGGTGGGGGGGGTGGAGATGCCACGGATGGTGGCACATGGGGGGACAGAGACACCCAGCGATGGTGGCACATGGGAGGACAGAGACACCCAGCGATGGTGGCACATGGGGGGACAGAGACACCCAGCGATGGTGGCATGTGGGTGGGACAGAGACAGCCAGCGATGGTGGCACATGGGAGGACAGAGACACCCAGCGATGGTGGCATGTGGGTGGATGGAGATGCCCAGGGATGGCGCCGGGCAGGGAGGGTGGAGGTGCCCAGGGCCGGTGCTGATGGCGAGGATGGCGGTGCCAGGTGGGCAGGATGCAGGTGCCCAGTGCCGGTGCCAGGTGGGCAGGATGCAGGTGCCCAGGGCCGCTGCCAGGAGGGCACCGGGAGGCGCAGGGCCGGTCCCCCGGCCGGAGGTGTGTGGGCCGGGAGCAGCCGCGGCCGAGGAGCCCGTTTGTTTCTCATTAGCGGCTCTTGGCAGGAGCTGTGGAAAAAATAGCTTCAAACAGGGATCTGGAAGGGAAAAGGCTGGGCCGAGGGAGGGGAGAGGGGCCGCGGTGGGGAAGGGGGGCACGGGGCCAGGCGGGGGCGGGGAGGGGGCTGGGGGACGGTGGCCCGGATGGGGACAGGGGGACACATGGGGTCCTCTCGGCGGCATGGCGGGGACCGAGGAGCTGCGGCGGGGTCCGTGTGGGGATCTCGGTCGTGCACCCTCGGACACGCTTGCACACGCGTGTGCACAGGGCAGGAGCGCAGCGCGTGTGCGCGCACCCTCAGGGACAGGGACGCGCGGCCGGGCGCCTCCCTCCGCACGGGGCATCCCGGCCCCCGCTCTCCCGGGGAAACTGAGGCACACCGGGAGCGCCTGCGGAGCCCCGGGCCCGCCTCAGCCACCGCCGGTTCTCACGGTTTTTGGGGGGCCCCGTCCCCACGGGTTACGCAACCTCCGAGGCGGCCCGGAGCGGGCGGGGAGCGGGGCCCGGGTCCTCCCTGCCTCGGAGCGCGGCGAGGATTCCGCGGTGACAGCGGCGGTGCCGCCCCGCGGTGGCCGTGCCCGGGTGGCAGCGGTGCCCGGCTGTGCCGCGGGTCCCCTCCCGGGAAAGGCGAGAGCGGCGAGCCGGGGTCACCTGGGGACACGGCTGGGGATGGCGCTGGTCCCTGCGCCCGGGCTGGTGGCACCGTGGCAGCCTTGGCAGCCGGGAGCGGGGCTGGCACAGCCGTCCCTGCAGGCACAGGGTGCGTGTGCCAGGGGATGGTGAGCGTGCGTGCCCGTGTGTGTGTGCCCGGGTGGGTGTGCCCGGGTGGGTGTGCCCGGGTGTGTGTGCCAGGGTGTGTGTGCCCGTGTGGGTGTGCCCGTGTGTGTGCCCGGGTGTGTGTGCCCGTGTGTGTGTGCCCGGGTGGGTGTGCCCAGGTGGGTGTGCCCAGGTGGGTGTGCCCAGGTGTGTGCACCGCACCCTCCGTTCCCGTTCCAGCACCCACCTGGCATCACCGATGTCTCTGCCTCCAGCTGGGATTTCATTCCCCGCTGCTGATGTGGAATGAGGAGCCCGAAGGGAGCCCCGGGCACCCTCTCATGCCCTGGGGGACGCGAGGGACACGAGGGGACACCCACCCAGCACCCTGGGCTGGGCTCAGGGGGCAGCGCCCGGCCCAGGGGGGTGAAGGATCCCCGCGTCCGGAAGCAGAGACCCGGCAAAATCACTTCAGCCACGACTGAGGGGGGACTCCCCTGGTTAAGGGGGGGTCTGCGGCATCGGGAGGCCGATTTTGGGGGGTCCCCACCAGGGCACGGGAGGACATGTGGTGACAAATCCCCCGCTAAGCCCTTGAGCCAATTACGCGGCTGGAGCTGCCTGACCCACGCGGCCAAGCCCCGGTGCCCCGGGCAGCCCTAAACCCCTTAGGGGGATGATCCTGCTTAGGGCATCCCACAGGCCGATCCCTCCAACCCTCCGCGGCTCCAACTCCCCGTCCCCAACCTCCCCACCAGCCTTGTCCCCTCTGCCACCGCCTCCTCATCTGCTCTTGGGCCGCTCACCTGCTTTGTCACCGGCTGCCGTGGGGCTGGGGGGCACCTCCGGATCACCCCTGAATCACCCCCGGACCACCCCCAGATCACCCCTGAATCACCCCTGGTTCATTCCCTGGATCACCCCCGGATCACCTCCAGATCGCCCCTGGATCACCCCTGGTTGATTGCCCGGATCGCCCCCGGATCACCCCTAAATCACCCCCGGATCACCCCCGAATCACCCCTGGTTCATTCCCTGGATCACCCCCGAATCACCCCCAGATCGCCCCTGGATCACCCCCGGTCCATTCCCCGGATCGCCCCCGGATCACCCACCTGCTCTCCCCCCGGATCACCCCCGGATCACCCCCGGATCACCCCCGGACCGCCCCCCGCTCACCCCCCGCTGGCGCCGGCGCGGGGCTCAGGCGCTGATGGGATTTAGGAGCTTACGGCGCTGAGCCGGCGGCTCTTCACACCCGCGGGGGGATCCCGCTCCTTCGGCCTCGCCGCTGGCTCCTCGCCCTCCCCTTGGCCTGGGCACGGCTCCCGCCAGGGCCAGCGGTCCCCTGTGCCACCCCGAGCACCCCCTGTGCCACCCCGAGCGCGCCCTGTGCCACCGGGCCACCCCTCATCGCCCCATTTTGGGGACAGCCCCCTCAGCAAGGCGCCAGCCCCCCTTGGCACGGTCCCACCCTTCAAAAAGCCCCAAAGTGGCCCAAATCACCCCAAAGTGCCCCACGGCGGGGTGGCCCGAGGGCCCCCCACCCAGGGCAAGGTGCGCAGTGGGGCAGGGAGGGTGCAAAGGGCGCGGGTTGGGACGCTGGGCGCGGGCCCTGCGGTGGCGCCGGTCCAGAGGGCGGCGCTGGCACCGAGGGGACGCAGCGGCGCCGGGGGACACCGGGTTCGGTTCGTTGGCGAGGGACCATGTCCGGGAGGGGTCCCTGGGGACGGGGAGGGGGAGATGGGGACATGGAGAGACCCTGGGAGCTGGGGAGGGGGGACACACACATACCAGTCCCCAGCACGCACCTCTCGGTGTCCCCAGGGCCATGATCTTCATCATCGCCATCACCTTCGTAGCCATCACCGTCCTCCTCCTCATCTTCCACATCCTCCGCAAGCTCTGCCAGGAGCCCGTGCCCCCCCCCGCCTACAGGAGCCCGCAGGGCCCCCCTCCCTCCCCGCCCTACGGAGACCCCCAGGGCCCCGTGTCCCCCCCGCTGTCCCCGATGCCCACCCTGCCCAGCCTGCCCAGCGCCGCCATCCCCGCGGGGCTGGAGCCCCCGCCCTACAGCGAGGTGGGTCCCGCCCTGAGCCCGGAATGGGGCCGGGGAGGGCTGGGGGGTGATGGGATGGGGGGTGTGGGGTGATTGTGGGATGTAGGGTGCTCGGGCATGGGGTGCAGGGTGCTGGGCTGCCTTGCCCACAAAAGGGGACACCCTCTTTCCCTGGGAACCCCTTGAGTGTCACATATCCCCCCCACACTGACATTCCTCGCCCTCAGGTGACAGCCAAGCCCTTCCTGTACCCCCTGCTTGAGGGGCCATGCCCCCAGTGTGGCCACAACCCCACAGCTCAGCCCCCCTTCAGCGCCCGGACCTAGAGGTGACCTCCAAGGACAGCTGGTGACAACCTCCCCGTCACTCAGGGGGACACGGGCCCCTCAAGACCACCCGGATGGCCCCGTTTCCCCAAGCCATCCCACTGAGGATTCCCCTATTTATTATATTTAAAGTGTAAAGAATTCCAGACTCTGCTGGGGGGAGGGCAGGGCTGGGGAAGCTCGGGGAGTGCAAAGGGAGAAGGGTGGGGAGTTTAAGGGGGTTCTGCACCCCCCATTCACCCCCAGCTGTGGGTGCTCCCTGTGCCCATCCCTATCCCATCTCCATCCCCATCCCAACCCTCTCTCCATCCCATCCCATCCCTGTCCCCATCCCTATTCCAGCCCCCATCCCATCCCATCCCTATCCCCTCTCCGTCCCAGTCTCACCCCTATCCCCACTCCCATCCCATCTCTGTCCCCATCCCTATTCCAGTCCCCATCCCATCCCTATTCCATCTCCATCCCCATCCCAATCCTCTCTCCATCCCAGTCTCACCCCTATCCCCATTCCCATCCCAATCCCTATCCCATCCCATCCCATCCCATCCCATCCCATCCCATCCCATCCCATCCCATCCCTGTCCCCATCCCTGTCCCCATCCCTATTCCAGTCCCTTTCCCGTGCCTCTCCCAGCCCCATCTCCATCCCCTCCCCAAAGACAGCTCCTGGCCGCTGGGACATCCGGGTTTATTGAGCCGGGAGCCACTCCCAGCCCGAGCCCAGCTGTCCCCGAGGCCAGCGGTCCCCGCTGTCCCCTCAGGCCGTGTGGCGGCCCTGGCGCCGCTTGATTTTCCTCTTGAGGAGCAGCAGGTCCAGGTAGAGCAGGCGGCCCAGGACGGCCGAGGCGCAGAGCAGCCCCCCGTGCACGGCCCCCGCCAGCCCGCAGGAGAACACGTCCTGCCCTGAGGACAGCCACCCACCGTGGGACAGGGCCACCCCCGGGGCGGGACAGAGCCGCCACCACCACCACGGGGGACGTGGCCACCATCACCCGCAGGGACACGCTGGGGACACCACCCAGAGCGCGGAGCCGGACACGGGGACAGCAGGACAGGACGTGGGGACAGCCCCTCACCTGTCAGGTAGAGGTTCCTGACGGGCGTGTCGGGTCTCAGGGCGGCCAGGGCGGCGGGGCTGAAGCGGCGCAGGTCGTGCTCGGTGCCGTACATCTCCCCCCGCGCCGCCCCCAGGTAGTGCTGGTTGCTCAGCGGCGTCGCCGCCTCCACGAACTCCACCTGGGCAGGACGAGGCTGTCACGGCGTGCCAGGGGGCACCAGAGGGCACGGCCGGGCACTCCGGCCCTGTGGGACACCCCCACCTTGTCCCGCAGGTGCGGGAAGCGGAGCAGGGCCCTGTCCAGCAGCCGCTGGGCGATGTCCATCTTGTAGCGCTGGTATTCGGGGCCGCGGTGGCGGGGGCGGCTCCCGGCCCACTCCTCGAACCACTCGTAGCGTGCCATGGTCAGGATGGTCATGCAGGACCTGCCTGCGGGGCGGGGACAGCCGGTGACATCCCCGGCGAGCGGCGGCGGCGGCGCCCACCCCGTGCCGAGGGGATTGAGGAGCCTCCGAGCCCGCCGAGGGGAGCTGGGGGGTCGCGGAGCCCCACCCCGAGGGTACCTGGGTGCCGCTGCTCGTACGTGGGGTCCTTGGCGGCGGGGAAGGTGATGAACATCATGGCCAGGTTCTCGGGGACCTCGTCGCGGCTCAGGGCGGCGTACCGGGTCATCCTGCGGGAACACAGGGCTGGGATGTCCCCGTGCCCCCCATGGTGCCCCCCGTGCCCACCCCCTCGCGGTGCCGGACCCCTCACATGGCATCCAGGTCGTTGTGGGGGTAGATCCAGAAGTTGGTGGGGGGCAGGCGCAGCTCGGCCGCGCTGCCCCGCAGCCCCACGAACACCAGGAAGGAGCCCATGCCCGGCCGCAGCATGGCCAGGAGGGAGCGCACACCTGCGGGGACATCGGGGTGGCACCTGAGCCCGGGCAGGGACCTGACGGTGGCACCTGAGCCTGGGCAGGGACATGGCGGTGGCACCTGACCCTGCATGGGCAGGGACACGGGGGTGGCATCTGACCCTGGGGGTGGCACCTGAGCCTGGGCAGGGACATGGGGCTGGCACCTGAGCCTGCGTGTGTAGGGGACATGGGGGTGGCACCTGAGCAGGGACACGGAGGTGGCACCTGACCCTGCCCGAGCAGGAACACGGGGGTGCCAGGAACGATGAGATCTGGGCATGCTGGGGACACCGGGGATGCTGGTGACACTGAGGACGCGAGCGGGGACATGAGCGCCACATTACCGGGGTGGCTGCGGACGTGGGGCGGCAGCAGCTTCCCGAAGGTGTTGAAGACCCCGGCATCGGAGATGACCAAGGGGGCGCGGATCTCCAGCTCCTCCTCACCAGGTCCCGCCCGCACCGCCACCCCTGGGGACCGCGGCGGTGTCAGGGGACACGTGGGGCGCCACCACCGCCTCCCCGTCCCTCGTGGGGCGCCACCACCACCTCCCCATCCCTCGTGGGGCGTCACCACTGCCTCCCTGTCCCTCGTGGGGCGCCACCACCGCCTCCCCATCCCTCGTGGGGCGCCACCACCGTGTCCCCATCCCTCGTGGGGCGCCACCACCGCGTCCCCATCCCTCGGGGGGTCCCGGCGCTCACCCAGGGCAGTGCCGTCGGTGCTGACGAGCACGCGCGTGACGGGGGCACGCACGAGCACGGCCCCCCCCGCACGCTCGATGACGGGCACGGCGTGGAAGGCGACCTCGCTGGCCCCCCCCCGTGGGTACCAGGCCCCGCGCTGGTAGTGGTGAACCATCAGCGCGTTCACCATGAAGCTCGAGTCCCGCGGGGCCGTGCCTGCGGTGACACAGGGGACAGGGGCACGGCTGGACCCCGCCGCAGGGCGCGACGGCCCTCCCGTGTCGCGACAAGGCGCTCCCCTGGCACCACGGTGCCATCCCATACCGCGACACATTCTCCCACTATCACGACACGGCCCTCCCGCAGTGTCACTTGGCCCTCCTGTATCGTGACACTGCTCTTCCCGCCGCCCCCATCCCAACACAGCATTGCCCATATCGTGATGGTGCCACCCCCTGTCGTGACACAATCCCCGCCACTGCAGTACCGCCCTCCTCCTCCACCTGGCGCCCTCCCTGTCGCGACAGCCCCTCCCTGTTGTGACGGCCCCTGACCGTAGAAGAGGTATCCGAAGAGGGCGCGCAGGTCGGGGTTGGAGGTGAGGCGGGCGGCGGCCTGGCTGTGGCTGGTGGCGGCCATGCGGAACACGGGGGACAGGCGGGGCAGGAGCCCCGAGCGCAGCAGGACCGTGACGAGCCAGCGTGGGGACAGCTTCAGCAGGGCCAGCAGCGCCGCGTGCCGCGAGGCCACCTGCGGGACAGCCACCGTGCCACCACAGTGTGGGGACAGCCACCGTGCCACCGCCACCACCCACAGCACCCGGGGACAGCCACCGTGCCACCACAGTGTGGGGACAGCCACCGTGCCACCACCACCGCCCACAGCTGAGTGCGGCCACCTGTGTGATACCAGCAGCACTGCCCTGCCCGGCCACCACCGCGTCCTCAGGACTGTCACTGCTGTGGCCCCAGGGCCACCCGTGGCCCAGCAGCTGTCCCCCAACATCCATGTGCTCATTATCACCAGAACTTGTCCCCACCATGCTCATCACCCGTGTCCCCTCTGTGGCTGCTGCTTTTGTCCCCACCATTCCCACCACACCCATCACCCATGTCCCCACCACCATTGTCACTTGTGTCCCCACAGCCCCTTTCCCACCATGTCCCCACTGGTGCCACCACCCCAAGCCGGCCCCTCCTTGGGGACGTGGGGAGGTGACCCCAGGGCACACCTTGGAGAGCTTCATGAACTCCCTGATGGCCTCCTTCTCATCGGGGAACTGCTCCTCCAGCGCGGTGACAAAGGCCACCTTGCCCGAGCGCAGCAGGTAGCGCCGGGCCCCCAGGGTCACCTCATCGTAGGGGTCGGGCAGGCGGTGCCAGCAGAGCTGCCCGTCTGTCACCTGGTCCAGGGCCACCCGCAGGAGGCTCCCCTCATGCAGTTGCCCCACGTAGTGGATGCCTGAGGTGTGGGGACAGGGGACACGCTGGGGGACAGAGGGGACAGCACGGGGACACGCAGAGGGAGCGGCACTGGAGGGCAGGGTTGGCTTTGGTGTGGCACTGAGGGGCTGGGGCGGGATCTGGGCAGGGCAGGGACACAGAAGGGACACAGAAGGGACAGGGCAGGGCATGGACATGGCAGGGATAGAGCAGGGACAGGGCAGGAAAAGGGCAGGGACAGGGCAGGGACATGGTGGGGACAGGGCAGGGACATGGCAGGGACAGGGCGGGGACAGGGCAGGGATAGAGCAGGGACAGGGCTTGGACATGGCAGGGACAGGGCAGGGACACAGCACACACTGGGGCTGGCAGCAGGTTCACAGTGGGGCTGCAGGGACAGGGGGTGACAGAGGGTGACGGAAGGTGATGGAGGTGACAGGAGGTGACAGGGGGTGGCAGGGGGTGGCAGGGGGTGACAGGGGGTGACAGGAGGTGACAGGGGGTGACAGGGGGTGACAGGGGGGTCCTCACCGACGTCGAACTCCACGCCGTGCTGCTGGAAGGTGTGGCAGCACCCCCCGGCCTGGTCATGCTGCTCCAGCACCAGAACCCTCCTGCCCGCCTTGGCCAGGGTGGCGGCCACCGCCAGGCCCCCCACGCCACTGCCAATGACCACAGCGTCCAGAGGGTCTGGCACACGCCGGGCACTGAACCCTGCACACACACACGGGGGTGACAGTGACAAACAGGGGACACTGAGCTCTGCACACACACACAGGGGTGACAGTGACCAACAGGGGACACTGAGCTCTGCACACACACACACAGGGGTGACAGTGACCAACAGGGGACACCAAGCTCTGCACGGGACACAGGCACACACAGACACACGGACACACGGACACCACTCACCCTGCTTCAGGACCCTGTCCCGGGCGCGCTGGTCGGTCACCAGGGGCCGTGGTGGCTCCAGGGGTGGCCCTGAGAAGGGGTTGCCGGACGGGGCCAGCAGCCGATGGGCCACCCGGGCCAGGGCCAGCATGGCCAGGGCCACCGGCAGCAGCAGCAGCAGCAGCAGCACGGGCCACATGGCTGTCACTGCGTGTGGCTGTGTATGGACACGGCAGGGACACGCAGGGACACACACAGACACGGCAGGAACACTCAGAGACACTCAGAGACACGGCAGGGACAGGCACGGACACTCACAGACACATGGACACGGCAGGGACACGGCAGGGACACGGCAGGGACACGCAGGGACGCACACGGACACTCACAGACACGGCAGGGACAGGCACAGACACAGAACAGACACGGATACAGCCCCAGCCCGGAGCGTGCAGCCCCAGCCCCTACAGGAACGGCAGCTCAGGGACACGGGATTATGGGCTGGGCCAATAGAGCGGCTTTAGGGACAGCGCTGCTTAAAGACACAGAGCTCCTGGACAGGGCACGGCAGGGACAGGACACCCACGGACAGGGCACAGCACCCACGGACAGGACACCCACGGACAGGGCACAGCACCCATAGACAGGGCACTGCAGGGACAGGGCACAGCACCCATGGACAGGGCTCAGCACCCACGGACAGGGCACAGCACCCACGGACAGGACACCCATGGACAGGGCACAGCACCCACGGACAGGGCACTGCAGGGACAGGGCACAGCACCCACGGACAGGGCACAGCACCCATGGACAGGGCACAGCACCCACGAACAGGGCACTGCATGGACAGGACACCCATGGGCACAACACCCACGGATAGGGCACCCCTGACCATGGCACCCTCTGGGACCCTATGGCACCACACGTCACCCCATAGCCATGGCACCCTGTGACACCCTGTGACATCCTGTGACACCCCAAAGCTATGGCACCCCATGGCACCCTGTGACACCCTGTGACACCCTGTGACACCCCAAAGCTATGGCACCCTGTGACACCCCATGGCAGCCCCTGGGAGGTGCCCACGCGTGTGCACGAGGTCACCCCAGGGCGCTGCACACACGAACACGGGCACACCCACGCTTGTGCAAGGAAGCCAAACCCTCTCCGCACACCCACAGCCCCTGCAAACTCCCTTGCACGCCCCCCGCGCCCCCTTGCACGCCCCCCCCGGTGCCTGCAGCTCTGCTGACCCCTCCCGGCAGCACCAAGGAAGGGCCCCGTGCGTGTGCAAGGCGACACGCGTGTGACACACTCACCGCGCCCCCCCAGCCCCAGACTGGTGGGAAATGGTGATTTACAGATAAAGAAAACCATCAGCGCCACGTGGGACGGGGCTGGGGGCGAGGCGGCAGCGGTGACACGGGTGACAAGGGTGGCACGGGTGGCACGGGTGACACGGGTGACACGCGTGGCGCCAGCCCCCAACCCCCCCTCACGTTCACCACAAGGGCCAAACCCATTTTTGTCTCCTTTAATAAAATTGACAGCAAAGTACCAAAAAGGAGGAAACGGCGGCAGGGAGCGGGGGGACACGGGGCAGGAGGGACACGGGGGCACAGCCCTCACCCCCCGTGTCCCTGTCCCTTGGGGACACCCCGTGTCACCACCCCAGGCCCTCCGCAGCGAGTCCCCAGCCACAGCCCCCCACTGGGTTAATTACAGGGTTAATTACAAGGTCGGTTAAGGGTTAGTTCAGGGTTAATTACAGCGCGCGGGGTTATTGCTACCTGGGAAGGGGTGACAGGGGACACGAGGGACAGTGAGGGACCCCCACCCTGGTAAGGTGGGGTCCCCGAGGGGGTTTTGTGGCCTGGGGGACAAGGAGGGGACCCCCCAAACCCCGCACCCCCCCAAACCCCACACCCCCCATCCCCAACCCGGGGGCGGCCCCAGGTCCTGGCAGTGACTCAGCTGTGGGGGGGCTGAGCCCCCCATGGGACCCCACGGCTGCCCCACCCCAGATTTGGTGGGGGGACAGAGGGGTCGGGCTGGGCCCGGGGGGGTCTGCTGAGAGCCCCCCCACCCCCTGCGAGCTCATCATGAGACACAGCCCCGGGTGGGTTGGGGGGCTGAGGGGGGGTCCGGGGGTCCCTAATAGACCCAGGTGACGGGGACCCACTGGGGCTGCACGCGCAGGTGCTCCATGGCCTCCCGCAGGCGCCCAAAGGTGCGCTCCAGGTCATCGTTGGTCAGGCTCAGGTCGAAGTAGTGCCCATAACCGCGCTGGATGCGGCTGCTCTCCTCCACCGTGCGCTGGGCGTCCGCCTCCTGCCCCCCAAACCCTGCCTCAGTTTCCCCATCACCCCCAGAGATGGTGGGGAAATCCCATCAAGGGCTGTGTGCCCTCCTGCACACAAAGCCTGCCTCAGTTTCCCCATCACCCCCAGAGATGGTGGAGGACACTCACTGTGTCCTCCTCCCGCCCCCCAGAGCTGCCTCAGTTTCCCCATCACCCCGCAGGATGGTGAGGAAATCCCATTGTGAGCTGTGTGCCCTCCTGCCCCCAAAACCTGCCTCAGTTTCCCCACCAGTCTCTGGGATCATGGGGGACACCCACTGCGACCTGTGTGTCCTCCTCCTGCCCCCCAAACCTGCCTCAGTTTCCCCATCACCCCCAGAGATGGTGGGGAAATCCCATCAAGGGCTGTGTGCCCTCCTACCCCCCAAAACCTGCCTCAGTTTCCCCATCACACCCAGAGATGGTGGGGGACACTCACTGTATCCTCCTCCGGCCCCCCAAACCTGCCTCAATTTCCCCATCACCCCGCAGGATGGTGAGGAAATCCCATTGTGAGCTGTGCGCCCTCCCGCCCCCAAACCTGCCTCAGTTTCCCCTCACCGTGAGCTGTTTGGTGGCCACGCCGCTCTCCAGCGCCGCCCTGTTCATGGCTCGCAGCCTCTCGGGCCCGGGCGCCTCGATGAACACCACGTAGGGCACGAACTCCGCCGTCCTCAGCACCTTCACGGCCTGGCCGTGGGGACAGCGCTCAGCCCCGCGCCCGGGGGGCCCGGCTGTGGCTGTCGCCGTCCCCTGGCCGTGTCCCCCACCTGCGGGTTCACGTCCAGGATGCACATCTTGCCCGCCTCCACCACGGCGCGGATGGAGTCGATCCGGGTGCCGTAGAGGTTCCCCTCGTACTCGCCGTGCTCCAGGTACCGGCCCGCCTTGATGTCCGCCTCCATCTCGCCCCGCGACACGAAGCGATAGCCCTGCCCGTCCCGCTCGCTCTCCTTCGGCTTCCGGGACGTGTCTGCCGGGAGGGGACCGCGGTGACACCGCCCGCCCCGGGGTCCCGTCCGGGAACCGCCACCGGGACGCGGATGCGGGCGGGGACGGTGACAGGGACAGGAGTGGCAGCGGGGCGGGGACGGGGATGAGCACAGGGGACGGGGATGAACATAGGGGACAGGGACCCTGGCACGGAGAGGGATGAGCACAGGGGACGGGGATGAACATAGGGGACAGGGACCCTGGCACGGAGAGGGATGAGCACAGGGGACAGGGATGAGCACAGGGACAGGAATGAGCACAGGGGACGGGGATGAACACAGGGGACAGGGACCCTGGCACGGACAGGGATGAGCACAAGGGACAGGGACCCTGGCACAGACAGGGTTGCTGGCAAGGGACAGGGATGAGCACAGGGGACAGGAATGCTGGCAGGGACAAGGATGGCAGGGGCAGGGATGCTGGCAGCGACAGGGACGCTGGCATGGACAAGGATGAACACAGGGGATAGGGACAATGATGGGGCACAGGGGTGGTGACAGGGGAGAGCAATGCTCCAGGGACAAGGATGAGCACAGGGGACAGGGACCCTGGCACGGACAGGGACAAGCACAGGGGACAGGGACATTGATGGGGCACAGGGGTGGTGACAGGGGACAGGGACGCTCTGGGGACAGGGATGAGCAGAGGGGACAAGGACAATGATGGGGCACAGGGGTGCTGGCAGGGGACAGGGGCGCTCTGGGGACAGTGACGCTCCGGGGATAGGCACGAGCACAGAGGACAGGGACGATGATGGAGCACAGGACTCTCCAGGGACAGGGGTGGTGCCAGGGGACGGGGATGATGACGATTGCAGGGGACAGGGGTGGCGCCGGGGGACAGGGCCACTCACAGGGGATGGTGGTGCCGTAGCGCGCCTGGTCAGACATGATCAGTTTGTTCTTGAGGCTGCGGCGCCCCACGCCCTGAGCCCCGATCAGCACCAGCGTTTTCCGGCGGAACGGCGGCATCCGCGCCACCTCCTCGTAGATCAGCAGCTCGTGCCGGTCGAACTCTGGGCGAGGGACAGGGCTGGCACCCGTCCTGGGGACCCCAGGGCACCCTGTCCCAGCGGGTGCCACCACCGCTGCCCCCGGGGAGCGCCCTGGGACACGCACCGGCGTTCTTCGTCGTCAGGTACATCATCCTCTTCTTCCTCTTCCCGCTGAGGCTGCCACACAGGGCCCCTGCCAGGGCAAGGGGATGGCTGAGCTGGGGACAGGGACGGGGACAGGGACGGGGACAGCCCCCTGGCACGGGGACAAGCGGCACGGGAGCTGGGACCTTGCGCAGGGACAGTGCCATGGGGACAGGGCCTGTGGCGACGGGGACATTGTCACAGGGCGCAGGGGACCCGCCGTGCTCCCCCTCGGGAGGTGGCCCTTCCATCCCCGCCCCGCCAAGCCGCGGCCAGGCCGCTGTCCCCGTACCTGCCGAGGGCGCCACCTCCCCGTCCCGCTTGACGAAAGCCTTGCGCTTCTCCTCCAGCAGCTGGCTGGGCACCAGCCCCGCGCTGCCGCCCTCCACGTGGCACGCCTGGGGACACGGAGCCACGCATGGGGACCCCCCAGCCCCACGGAGACCCCCCCCCAAGTTCCACAAGGACCCTCCCCATTTCCAGGGATTCTCCTCAGCCCCAAATCCCGATAGGGACACGCGTCCCGAGCTCCAGGAAATCCCCTCCCAGTCGACACAGGAACCCTCCCTTCCCTGCTCCAGGGATCCCCCAATCCCCCAGTAGCCCCCCCAGCTCCAAGGACACCCCCCGAACTCCAGGGACCCCTCCAGTTTACAGGAATTCTCCCAGGTACACCCCAAGCCCGCAGGGACCCCCAGAACCCCCTCACCCTCCGTGGCCCAGGATGGGGTCCAAGTGCCACCACACCCCCCAGGCCACCCCTGCAGGGCCCCCCTGACCTGCCACCAGTTGGGGTCATCCTGGTTGACGATCTGCAGCAGGTCCCCGGCCATGAACTTGAGCCCGGCCTCCTTGCAGGGGATGAGGCTGTCAGTGGCCGGGTCGTAGTCGAAGTGACACTTGACAAACACCTGGGGACAGGGGCATCAGCGCGGGGGGGAAGAGGACCCTCCGCACGCGTGTCACGCTCAGCCACGCGCGTGTGCCCCGCCGGAGCCGCCCACGCCGGGCCGCGCCCCCCGTGCCCGCCGCAGCCAGGCCCGCACGGCCCCCGCGCACACGCACAGGGCTCCGGCCGCCGCCGCCGCGCCCCACGCGAGCACCACGGCCACCCCCAGGCACAGCCCCAGCGCCAGCGACAGGCACAGCAGGGTCCCCAGCGCCGCCAGCGCCGCGCCCGCGATGGCGCACATGGGGACGTGCGGGGACACGCGGCCGTGGGGCAGCGGGACAGCGCGGGGACAGCGCGGGGACAGCGCGGGGACACGGGGACAGCCCGCGTGGGGACAGCGCGGGGACAGCGCTGCTTTGTCCCTCGGAGACGGGGGTGGCTGGCACGGGGCGGGGAGGGGCAGCACAGGGCACCCTTTGCCACCCGGGTCCTGTGCTGGGACAGGGACAGGGCAGGGACCACCAGAGCCCGCAGAGGGGGCACGGGGGGGACACGGGGGGGCACACGGGGGTCCCTCCAGCACAGGGGCACGGACAGGGGGACAAGAGAGGATGGGAACAGAGAGCAGGGGGAGCTGTGGGTGGGGTGGTGGGTGAGGGATGCGGGTGGGATGTGGGGAGAGATGTGGGGTGGGGTGCAGGCGGGATACAGGTGAGATGAGGGGTGGGATGCAGGGCGGATACAGGCGGGATGTGGGGCGGGATGCGGGGTGGATGCAGGCGAGATGCGGGGGGGGATGCAGGCGGGATGCGGGGCAGATACAGGTGGGATGCGGGGCGGGATGCAGATGAGATGTGGGGCAGGATGTAGGCGGGATGTAGGCGGGACTCAGGTGAGATGCAGGTGAGATGCGGGTGGGATGCGGGCGGGATACAGGTGGGATGAAGGCGGGATGCGGGGCGGGATGCAGGGCGGATAGAGGTGGGATACAGGTGGGATGCGGGGCGGGATGCAGGGCGGATACAGGTGGGATGAAGGCGGGATGCGGGTGGGATGCGGGTGGGATGAAGGCGGGATGCAGGTGGGACGCAGGGCGGTACCTGGCGGGGCGGGTGTGGCTCCTGGTAGCTGGGCAGGATCTTGAGCACGACGCTGCCGCTGGCGTGGCGCAGGCTGTCCTGCAGCGCCCGCGGGTCGCTGCCCACCTCGCGCCCGTTCACCTCACGGATCACGTCCCCCACGTGCAGCAGCCCCTGCTGCGCCACCATCCCCCCGTGCAGGATGCGGGCGATCACCAGCTCCCCCCGCTCCACCCGGAACGTCACCCCCTGAGGGGACAGCCCCGCTCAGCCCCCGCGCCCGGGGACACACCCGTGACACACCCGTGACACACCCGTGACACACCCGTGACACACCCGTGACACCCGCCCGGCGCCCAGCGGACACCCCGCCACGGCCCCAGCACCCCAAAATGCTCCCAGCCGCCCTAAAAAGCCTCGCGATGCCCACAGCACCCTAAAACACCCCAGCGCCCCATAATTCTACCGATGCCCTCACCCCCCTGCAACGCCCCAACACTCTCCCCATCCAGCGCCCCAAAATGCTCCCAGTCACCCTAAAAAAATCCACCCGGCGCCTCGCAATGCCCGCGGCACCCCAAAACGCCCCATCACCCCACAACACCCACAGTACCCCATAATGCTGCCAATGTCCCCATCACCCCAACACTCCCAGCACCCTAAACCACCCCACCATCCCCTCCCGAGGCCCCTGTGGCACCCCCTGCCCCCCAAGGTGCCCCCCGGCCGGGCTCACCAGGTTCTCCCCGGCTGCCTTGCGGATGCCCACCATGCGCACGGCGTCGGGGGGCACCGGCTGCGACCCCAGCGAGGCCTCGGGGCCGGGGCTGCTCGGGGGGGGATCGTAGCTCTTGGCAGCCACCGAGTCGTGGGTCTCCAGCAGCGACTGGGACACGCGGGGGTGTCAGCCCCTGTGTCCCACGCGTGTGGCACACGCCTCATGGCGCGGGACAGAGGGTCCCCGGGTGTCGCACGCACCTGGAAGTGCGGCTCCCGCAGGATCCGGGCCAGCTCCGCCGCCGCTCCCTGCGCCTCGGGCCGCGCCAGGCGCCCGATGTCCCGCAGGATCTCCTGCACCAGCGCCAGGTTGTCCCCGCGCACCGCCTCCAGCTTGCGCTCCTCCAGCCGCTCGTGAGCCTGGGGACAGCGGGGACACCCCCGGGGACGGGCGGGTGAGGGCCGAGAGCCCCGAGAGCCGGGGGGGTTCGGGACCCCCGAGGGGATTGGGGATCTCCAGCTGTTGAGGGGATCGGGGACCCCGCCGGTGGGACAGGGTGTCCCCAGGGACCTCGGGGGGGATCAGGGGCACTCGGAGGGGCAGAGAGGATTCCGGAGCCAGGGGCTCAGGGGGTAGGGACAGCAGAGCTGTTACGGACCCCCAGGGCCAGGGGGAATTGGGGATCTGGGGATGCTGAGGGGGATTAGGGACCTCCAGGGCCAGGGGGAATTGGGGATCTGGGGGTGCTGAGGGGGATTAGGGACCCCCGTGTGCAGGGAATAGGGGACACACGGACCCACACCGAAGCACACGCACACGGGGGGGACTCCCGCACGTCCCGGGGGTGCCGGGGGGGGATCCGCGCCCCCCGCGCCCCCCGCGCCGCCGTACCTTGGCCAGGGAGCGCACGATGGGGCTCTCCATGATGCCGCGGAGGAAGATGAGGTCGAGGTCCGCCACCCCCGGGCTCCCCGGGAGCCCCATCAGGTTGTCCAGGACCTGCTGCATGGCTGGGGGGACACAGAGGGACGCGGAGGGGGGGACACAGAGGGACAGACACACACGCGGTGGACATGGTGGGGGGGACACGGAGCGGGGGGAGGAGCAGCGCCGTGGGTGAAAGTGCAGGGGGGGTGCTCGTGTCCCCCCATTCCTGTCACAGGCACCCCCCCGTTACGGGGACCAGTGTCGGGGTCCGCTGGCAGTGCGGAAATGTCCCCTCCTCGTTCAGCCGGAGGGACAAGGGGATGGACCCCCCCAAATTGTGGCCGTGCAGTCAAAACCCCGCGGAGCACGGTGTAAGGGGGGGGCGGGGGGCTGCAAGGGGGGGCAATGGAAGGGGGAGGGGTGCAATGGGGGTGCGATGAGATGGTGGGGGGGGGGGGGCGATGCAATTGAGGGGGGGCCGCATCCGGGGCCGCGGGGGCGGGAGCGGCTGCGCGGCTGCGCTGCAATGGCGGGGGCCGATGGCGATGGAGCCGGGGGGGCGCGGAAGGGGAGGGGGGGGCATCCATCAGCCCCCCCCCATCGAGGGGGGGTCACAGCATCACCCGAACCCCCATCCCCATCTCCCCCCACCTGTCTCACCCCCCACAGCATCCGCACCCCGCGCCGCCCCCCGAGCGCTCGGACCCCCCCGCGGGGCAGCAGCGCTCCCGGCCCCCTCCAAGCCCCCCGTACCTGGGGGAGCCGGGGGGGCGCGGGCGGGCGGCGGGGACCCGGGGCCGGGGCGGTTCATGGCTGCGGGGCCGGGCTCCCCCGCCCCAGATCCGGGTACCGCCGCCCCCCCCCGCACCCCCCCCGGGCCCCGCGTGGGGCCCCCACCCGCGCCGGGCCCGCGCGCCCCCCGCCTTGCACACGCGCGTGCACCGGGCACGCTCCGGCCGCTTTGCACGCGCGGCGGCGGGGAGGGGGCGGAAAAGGGGAGGGGGGGGCTGATGGATGCAGCGGCCGTGAGCTCACACGCGCGGGCACGGCTCGTGCACGCGCATCTCCCGCGTGTTCACACGCACGCGAGCGTCCACGCGTGCAAACCGCCTGAGCGCGCTCACGCGCGTGTGCGCACCCACGCACGCCCCCCCCCTCCCACCCCACCCTACCCCAACACCGCCGCGCACACGCACGGCGCACACGCGTGTGAGCGCGCTCTCGCCGACGCGCGCGCCCCCGCACTCGCGCGCCCCCGCGCCTCCCCACGCGCGCTCCCGCTCGCGTGCAAACCCACGGGCGCGCTCCCCGCGGCCCCTGTGCCCGTGCCCGCTCACCCGCGCTTGCACGCCCGTGCTTGCACACCCACCCCGCTCGCGGGTGGGACCCCCCCCCCCCAGCGGCGTGGGGAGGGGGACGGCGGGGGCTCGGCCCCTTTAAGGGGGCGGTGGGAGGGGGGGGAGGGAGCGCGGATTTAAAGGGGCCGCGTGCAACGCGCGCGCGCCCGCACGCGAACGGGAACGCGCACCCAACAGCCCAGCCCCGCAGGAGCGACACCCCCCCCGCCCCACACACACACACACGCACACACCTTGCACACGCTCGTGCCCGAGGCGCGCACACGCACCCTGCGCTCCCCCTCCCCCTCCCCCCTACCACGACCCTCTCCCCCCGCGCGCGTGCACGGGGGGGGGTGTGTTTGCACGCGCGCGTGCCCGCGCGCGTGCAAGCCCCGCCCGGCGCGCGCGCTCACCCGTGACCGAGGCGGGGGCGGCCGCCGGCATCGCGGGACACGCGCGACTGGCACCGAGCGCACGGGGACAGCGACGGGGACAGCGACAGGCACGGCCGCGTGGGCGTGCCCACAATGCCAGCACCCCCAGTGTCCCCAGCACGGCCACTCGGTGTCCCCAGTGTCCCCAGTCACAGCATCCCCAGCACAGCCACTCAGTGTCCCTGACACCCTCAGTGCCTCAGTGTCCCCAGAGCCACCATCACCCCCTCTGTCCCCAGCATCCCCACGGTCCCCACACTCAGTGTCTATAACACCCCCAGTGTCCCCAGTACTCCCATTCCCCCCGGCCAGTGTCCCCAGTGTCCCCAGTGTCCCCAGCAGGCAGAGGCAGACAGGCGGTGGCTGCAGGGGGGGTTTTATTGCTGGGGGTCTGTCCCAGCCCCGTGGTGCTGGCTCTGGGGGGGCCGGGGGTGCAGCAGGGGCTGGGGGGCTGCACCCCCTGGGCTTCTTCACCCATTCAGCCCCGGCAGCGTTCCTGAAACAAAACAGGAGGGTCACGCCGTGTCCCCCTCCCCACTGAGACTTCCCAATCCCATATCCCCCACCCTGACACCCTCAGGGCCCCCCCGAGACCCCTCAGTCCCACATCCCCCACCCTGACACCCCCAGGGTCCCCCTGATCCCGTATCCCCCACCCTGATGCTCTGAGGGTCTCCCCCTGAATTCCCCCACCCAGAGCCCCTCCCCTGTCCCCCCAGGCTGTCCCTGTGGGGACCCTGAGGCCGGGGGGAGCCATGGGGAGTTTTGGGGGGCTCCTCCCACCCCCCAGCCCCTCACCTGGGGCTCAGCAGCCCGGGGCTCCCAGGGGCTCCTGGCCCAGCGCTCGCCCGCCTGCCCGCTTGCCGTACCTGCAACGGGGACACATCAGGGGACAGTGGCACCAGGTGACAGTGACACACCGCGGGGAGCGTGTCCCTGTGGCTTTCACATTCTCTGGACAGACAGAGACATCGTTCTCTCTCCCAGGATTTCTCCTGGGGAAGGCAGGGAGGAGCTCAAAGGAGGAAACAGTTCTTATCTCACTTGCTGCTCTGGCGGGTGCGGCACACGCGGAATGTGTTATGGAGATTGTTTAATGAGAGTGGTTTGTTAATTGGTTTCTGCTGATTGTTTGGATTGATTGGCCAGTTGGGTCAAACTGTGTCTGTAGTATCTCTTGAGTAGAGTATCTCTTTAGTACAGTTTTAGTATGGCACTAGTGTAATATAACCTAGTTATAGTATTAGTGTGATATAACCCAGCTTAATAAAGCGTTTGTTCAGCCCTCTGAAATCACAGAGTCAGAGCACATCATTGACCGTGCTGGGGCTGCCCTGAATCGATAAATCCCAACAGGGAGAGGGGCACGACAGGGAGCAGGGAGTGACGGGGAGCATGTCCTGACAGGGAGCGTGTCATGACAGGGAGCGTGTCACGACAGGGAGCGTGTCCCAACAGGGAGTGTGTCCTGACAGGGAGTGTGTCATGACAGGGAGTACATTGAGATGGGGATGGTGTCAAGACAGGGAAGCACACCGTGGTGGGAGCATGCTGGTATAGGGAGCACGTCATGGTAGGGAAAGTGTCGTGATGGAGAGCACGTCGCAATAGGGGGTGTGTCGCGACAGGGAGCACATTGAGGTGGGGATGGTGTCGCGACAGGGATGCATGCCATGTTGGGAGCACGTTGGGATGAGGAGCACATCGCGATAGGGGATGTGTCGGGACAGGGAGCACATCACGATAGGGGGTGTGTCATGATGGGGAGCACATCGCGATAGGGGATGTGTCGTGACGGGGAGCATGTTGTGATAGGGGGTGTGTCGTGACAGGGAGCACATCAGGACGGGCAGCTGGGCCCTGCTCACCGCGGGCGTGTGACGACGTTCAGGTACTGCTGCAGGTCGTTGTAGAAGCGCAGCAGCTCCTCCACGGGCGCGTCGTCCCCAGGGTACGCGGGCTGGGCCGGGGCCGCGCGGGGCCGCAGCGGCAGCAGCGCCACCACCGCGCACGCCACCAACAGCAGCGGCGGGGCCATGGCTGTGACAGCGACAGCGGGGTCACACCACGGGGGAAGGGGACACGCACACAGCTGGGCACAGCTGAGCACCTGAACACTCATCACACACACACCTGCACACAGCTGAGCACAGCTGAGCACACCTACAGACACCCGAGCACAGCTGAGCACAGCTGAGCACCTGAACACTCATCACACGCACACCTGCACACAGCTCGGCACATCTGCACACCTGAACACTCATCAGACACACACCTGCACACAGCTGAGCACACCTGCACACACCTGCACACAGCACACACACACCTGTACACACCTGCACAGTCCCCCCCTGCACAGCCCATGTCCCACTCCTGCACGCCTTCACCCTTTCACAAACCATTGCACACGCGTGTCACACGCACGCCCGTTTGTCACACGCCCGTTTGTCACACGCCCGTTTGTCACACGCCCGCAGCTCCCCGTCCCCTCTCACCTTCTTCCTCAGGCAGGGACGCGGGGACACGGCGAGACGAGGGGACGCTGCCTGACACGCCGGGTCCTCGGTGCCGCTGCTGCTGCCACTGCCGTGCTGGCCCTTTTATCCCCGCCGTGTCCCCGCTGATGTCACCCTGCCACGCCAGGTGCCCACTCGGACGGGGAGGGGGGACAGGGGCCGTGGCGGGGGTGACAGGGACAGCTGGCCCCTGGTTAATGTTTGACCCCGCGCTGAGGGGGCTCCCGGAGGGGACAGGACGTGGGCACGGGTGTCCGGCCCCACGGAGGGACAGAGGGACAGGTGTGGGGACAGAGGGGCACAGCCAGGGGGGCTGGTGGGGTGTAAGTGTGGCAGGAGTGGATGGAAGGGGGGGAGCGGGACAGGGGGACGGTGGAGGGGCAGCACCCCCAGGAATGCCCCCACCCCTGTGCCCCAGCCCCCCCAGCACCCCCTGCACCCCCACATTCACCAGCGATGGATCCCCCCAGCAGTGCCCCCCATTACCCCACACCCAGCGCACCCCTGTATCCAACCCCAGCTCACCACACTCCCACCTTTCCCCACGCACCCCCTCCTCCAAAACTCCCACCCCTCATCCCCTTCCTCTCCCCTCCTTTCACCCCCCAATCCCTGCCCACCTCCTGACCCCCCTCCCTGCACCCCGGCACCTCCTGTCCCCCATTCCTCCCATCTCCCCTGCACCCCTCCATGCCCCCCATCTCCCCCCACCCCTCCATCTCCCCCGCGCCCCCCACGCACAGCGCGGAGCCTCCTGTGCCCACGATCGCTCTTTTATTGTCGCTGCGGGGCCGTGCAGGGACCACGCGGGACCCCCCCGGCAGCGGTGGGGAGGGGACAGGGTCGGGGACCCCCTCCTCCCAGGCAGCGGGACACCCCCGGGCCGGGTTCTGGGGGTCCCCGGCCTTCCAGCGGGGGGTCCTGCGCTGGCCCTGGGTCCCCTGGGGGGTCCCGGAGAGATGGGGAGGATTTGGGGGGCAGGGGGGGCTGGGCGGGGCGGGGTCACCACGAGGAGTCGTCATCGAACCTGCGGGAAGAGCTGGTGTGAGAGAGAGGGGGAAAAGAGACCCCCGACACCCCCTGGGACCCCAAACTGCCCCGGGACCCCCAGCCCGGGGTGCGCTGGGCACAGGGAGGGGGACAGCGGCAGGGACACTCAGCGTGACCGGTCACTGCCTGTCCCAGGAGCAGGGACAGCGACAGGGACACTCAGCGTGACCGGTCACTGCCGGTCCCCAGGAGCAGGGACAGCGGCAGGGACACTCACCGTGACCGGTCACTGCCTGTCCCCAGGAGCGGGGACAGCGACAGGGACACACAGTGTGACCGGTCACTGCCTGTCCCAGGAGCAGGGACAGCGGCAGGGACACTCACCGTGACCGGTCACTGCCTGGAGCAGGGACAGCGACAGGGACACTCACCGTGACCGGTCACTGCCGGTCCCCAGGAGCAGGGACAGCGACAGGGACACTCACCGTGACCGGTCACTGCCGGTCCCCAGGAGCAGGGACAGCGACAGGGACACTCACCGTGACCGGTCACTGCCGGTCCCCAGGAGCAGCTCTGTCCCCTCGGTGCCGGGGCTGCCGCGTTTCCCGTACCTGCGGGACACGGGAGCGCGCCTGAGCGGCGGGGACCCCGCGGGTGCGCGCGCGGAGGTGCAGAGGGGACCCCGCGGGGACAGGGACGCGCGTGTCCCCCCCTCCGTGTCGCGCTCACCTCTGCCGCGTGACCAGGTTGATGTAGTGGCGAAGGGCCGAGAAGTAGCGAGCCATCTCCTCGGGGGACGCGTCCTCGCCGGGGCTCTCGGGTTTTGGGGGGTACGCGGCCGCCAGGCACAGCAGGACACAGAGGGACACGGCCACCAACGCGCGCCACGGCCGCGGGGATGGCACCATCTGCGGGGGACAGGGGACAGGGGCGGCTGTGGATGCGGGGGAGGCCCCCCCCATCACCCTCGGGACCCCCAAACCGGCTCTGACCCCACCAAACCCCGGGACCCCGTTCATTTATCCTCAGAGCCCCCCCCGAGCTCCCCAAGGGTTTGTTCCACCCCCCCACGCGGGACCCCAGCCCCACTCAAGGGACATCGCCACCCCCGGGACCCCCCCCCGTATCCCATGGGGACACCTCCCTCCCACAGACCACCCCTCAAGGGAGCTGTCCCACCCCAAAGCACCCCCGAGACCCCCGTGCCCCCAAAGGGACACCCCCCCCCCCAGGGTCCCCACAGCTGATTGTCCCTCCTGGGGTCCCCCCCCGGGACCCCCGCCCGTGGCTGCACTCACGATGGCGGAGGCAGAGGTGACAGGCAGGGCCTGGCAGTGGGGTGACAGTGCCGGGGACACGGCGGCTCCTGCGCCCGCCCGGGCTTTTATAGCCCCAGGGGGGCTGGTGGCTCCTCCCTCACGCGTGACAGACCCACGGGCACGCAGGACCCTGCGGCCCCCCCCGCCACGGCCAGGGGACACGTGCCAGCACCCTGTCACTGTCCCCTGCACGGTCCCCAGCCTGGGGCACGGAGGGAATGGGGAGGACAGAGTGGGGGGGACACACGGACACGGGGACACACGGACACGCGTGTGGCCACAGGACACGGACACGGCAATGCCAGGTGGGCACGGGACATAGGCAGAGGTGTGACATGTCACCATGGCACACACAGGTGACACAGGCAGCCAGGACACACGAAGTGGCACGTGGCAGATGTGACAGGCAGCCGTGGCACGGTGACATGGATGTGACACGCAGCCGTGGCACGACGACACAGGACACACACGGATGTCACACGCAGCCGTGTCACACAAACCTGCCCTGACACAGCCGCGGGATGTGACAGCGGGACACGGGGACATCAGCCACACCCAGGGACACAAACGTGGCACACGGGACAAGACCCACGGCCCTGAGCCACGCACGGGGGACAGTGGAGGGGACACACACACCCACAGCCACGGCTGCCTCAGTTCCCCCAGACGAGGCACGAAGCCGCCACCACAGCCCTGTCACCGCAGCCCCGCCACCGCCATCGAGCGCTGTCACCACCCCCAGGACGGATGAGGTGACCTTTCCAGCCCCCCGTGCGGGGACATTAATCCCGTATGGATTTACCATTAAGGAGCAATCACCGGCGCCGGGGGAAACTGAGGCACGGAGGGACGCGGCGGGGACGTGCCCGCCGCGCAGGGGCCACCAAAGCCACCGCGGGGTGCTGGGATGGGGACAGGCGGCAGAAGGGGGGGTCCCCAAAACCGCCGGGATGGCCGCACCCAGCTGCACCCGCATCCCCGGCCAGTGGGGCGGAGGGGACACGGCCGTGGGGACATTGTGGGGTGCCACCAGCGCGGCTGGAGGCGACACGAATCGGCCGGGGCGGGGGGGACACGGGAGGTGCCAGCCCCGACCGGAGGGGACACCTGCCCTGCCCGGGGGGGGGGGGACACGGACACCTGAGAGGGGACACGAACACCTGCCCTGCCCGGGGAGGGGGACACGGACACCTGAGAGGGGACACGAACACCTGCCCTGCCCGGGGGGGGGGGGGGACACGGACACCTGAGAGGGGACACGAACACCTGCCCTGCCCGGGGAGGGGGACACGGACACCTGAGGGGGGACACGGGAGGTGCCAGCCCCGGCCCGAGGGGACGCGCCCCCCGCTCCTGCCCCGGTTGTCACCGGGGCAGCGGCGGCCCGAACGCGGCTGGTGGCAGTGGCGGGGCTGTCCCCCGTGGCGTGGCCGCGCTGTGACACCCGCGGGCTGCGGGGACACGGGCGGGGGGTCCCGGCCGAGCGGCGCCGGGCTCGGGCAGCACCGGGAGGGGGGAAAGCAGCGCCCGCAGCCCCCCCCGGCCCCGGAGCTTTCACGTTGGTGCGGAGCTGACGGGAGCGGGGGGGGCTGCGGGGACCCCAGGGCAGCGCCAATGTCACCGCGCTGTCACAGCCGTCCCCCGACCGAGGGGGATCAGGGCGCGGGTGGCCCCCAGCAGCAGCCGCGGGGGGACACGGGGAGGGGGGGACCGGAGCTTTCTGCCCCATTTATCCGAGTGACAGCAAACAGACATTTTCCAAAGGTCACACGATGGCTCTGCCGCGGGGGGGGGGCGCGCGGGCTGCACCCCCCGGCACAGCGGGGACAGGGCTGGGGGGGTCCCCGCCTGCCCCCACCTCCCCAGGGGCAGTGAGGAGGAAGAGGAGGGTCTGGGGGTGAAGGCGCGGGGCTGGAGCCGCCGGGGGGGTGCCGGGGGTGAGGAGCCGAGGCGGCCCCCCCGAGCAAACAGGGCTCTGCCGCCTGCCCGCGTTTTATGGCCCCGGTTCCGCCGGAGGCGCCATTAGGGCCCCCCGGAGGAAGCCCCTTATCAGCCCTGTTTGCTTTTCCGGACACCTGGGAGGGGACACGGACACCTGGGAGGGGGGGACACGGACACCTGGGGGGGGGACAAGGACACCTGAGGGGGGGACACGGACACCTGGAGGGGGGGGACAAGGACACCTGCCCTGCCCGGGGGAGGACACGGACACACAGCCCTGCACCGGAGGGGTGGGGACACACACACACAGCTCGGGGACAGGATGAGACCACAGCCCCAGGGATCCTGGGGGTTGCCAGCCCCTCCCTGGGTCCCACCAGGACCCCCACCTGTGCCAGAACACCCAGAGCCCCTCCACCAAGTCCCCAGAGTGGGTCCTCCTGAAGCAGCTCCCCACAAGCCCCTCAGACTCACATCCCTGCCCAGATGTGCCCCCCCAAAGTGGCTCCCCATGAGGGTCCCCCAAAAGTGCTCCCCTGCAGCAGCCCCTCCACCCCAAGCCCCTAAAGGAGCTCTGCCCTCCAAGCCCCCCCAAAGCACATCCCCCGAATCAGCTTCCCCCAAAGTGACTCCTCTGAAGCAGTTTCCCCCACAGCAACACTTCCCTCCCAATCAGGTCCCCCCAGAGTGACTCCTCTGAAGCAGTTTCCCCCAGAGCAGCCCTTCCCTCACCATCAGCTCCCCAAAGCACTCCTGCATTGCATTCCAGGACCCCAAAAGCAGTTTGTACCCCAAAAGCTGCAGCTCCCCTCCTCACCCTGGCACCCAAAGCTGATCCCCCAGGGGTGAGACATTAAACATTTCTCAGTCCATCAGTAAAAATACTTTTTTTTTTTTTTTTTGGGGGGGGGGGAGCAGTGACACCCCTCAGCAGGGAGAAGCACCCTGACCACACAGTGGCAGGACCCCCCCCGACCCATCCTCTGCCAAAATTATCAAATATTTACAAACACCACCAAAACAAAACAAAACCAAAAAAAAAAAAAAAAAAACAAAAAAAAAAAAAAACCCAAAAAATAAACAAATAAATAGCGACGCTCCTTAAAAAAATCCCTCCCACCCTTTATCCCCGTTGCCCCTCATCCATCGGTGGCCAGGATGACCACGGCCCCGAAGATGCCGACGTTCTGGCCGATGAGCTTCATCTGGTTCCAGAACTCGACGCGGCGCAGCGCGTGCCAGTAGCCCAGGTTGCCGTCGATGAGCAGGATGGCCAGGGGCAGCAGCACGGCCAGCACCTGGGCCGCTGTCCTCACGTAGTACCCCGAGAGGAAGGCCAGGGCCAGCAGCCCGTAGAGCAGGAAGAGCAGCTGCAGGGCCAGCTCGCCCCCCAGCAGATGGTCCAGGTAGGCCAGGCGGTCCTCGGTGCTGTGCTGCAGGGAGTAGGCCTGGGGGGACAGCAGGGGACAAGGGGACACTCACAGTGGGGCGTGGCACCGGTGCCAGCTGAGGTTTCTACCCCAGGGACAACGGGGACCTGGAGTGTGGTGGCACTGGGAACATCCACACAAGAGTTCTGGGATAGGGAGAGGTGGCAGAAGGGGGTCCTCAAAACCTGGGGTTCATAGGGAATGCAGTGTGGTGGCACTGGTGACAATCCCCCAAGGACATCTGCTGCCTGAGGCTTCTCCCCTGGGTTGGTGTGGGCTTGGTGACACTGGTGACACCACCCTGAGGTGATCTGTGGTGGTGGATTGTCCCTGAGGGTCCCACCAGGGACAATCTGGAGTACTGTCCCGAGGCTTCTCCTGCAGGGAACTGTGTCCCCAGCCCGCAGCACAGCGGTGCGTGTGTCCCCTGACCCTGGCTGTCCCCTGGCTGTCCCCAGGCTGTCCCCAGTACCTGGCAGATGAGGTAGATGCCCAGGAACACCTGGCCCGTGGACTGCAGGGAGCGGCTGCGGGGTTTCTGCCGGTACAGCTCCCCAGCCCCGCTGGCCAGGATCAGGAACCCGCCGATGATGGCGATGGTGCGCGAGTACATCCTCACCTGTGGGGCCATGCTGCCATCAGTGCCACCCAGAGCACCCTCAGTGCCACCTGGGCTGCCCTCAGTGCCACCCAGAGTACCCTCAGTGCCACCCAGAGCACCCTCAGTGCCACGTGGGCTGCCATCAGTGCCACCCAGGGGTGGGGCTCTCACCTTGAGCCAGTCTCCGTAGTGCACGTGCCCCCCGACATGGGCAGCGTAGGTGGCCACTGCCAGCTGCAGGGCGGCCCCCAGGGCGAACCAGCGCCGCTTGACCCCGAAGGACATGAAGCTGGCACAGAGCACGGCCACGCCCATGTCCACGTACAGGTAGGGCACTGGGATGTCCGGCTTCCTGCGGGGACAGGGACGGCAGCTCTGGCACCCCCGCGCTCACCCCAGAGCCTCCCCCAGGTTATGGGGCAGCCACAGCCCTCCCCTGCCCCACAGAGCCCCTCCGAGCCCCCTCTGCTGCTCTGTCCCCTTCCCTGCCCCACAGAGCCCCCTCTGCTGCTCTGTCCCCTTCCCTGCCCCACAGAGCCCCTCCGAGCCCCCTCTGCCCCAGGCAGCAGCTCCGTGCCCCACCTCAAACGCCACCTGTCCCACCCCACCGAAGGTCCCTGGCACCTGTCCCAGACCCACCCCCAGTCCCTCACACCCCGGGCTTCCCCCGGCTCTCAGGGCCCCGCAGCAGCCTCTGCACCCCGGACACTCCCCCAGACCCTCGAGACCCCACACCCCCTCTGACCCTCCAGACCCCACAAGCACCCCAGGCTCTCACAGACCCCCGCCAGCCCAGTCCCACAGCCGCCCCTGCCCTCACAACCGCCCGCAGCCCCTCACAGGCCCAGGCTCCCCAGGAGCACTCGCAGGCGCCCGGCCCCGTCTCGCCCCCGGGCGCGCACCGGCGCAGGTCGGCGCGCTCGGCGCACAGCAGGAGCCCGCTGAAGCAGTGCCAGAAGGGGAAGCGGGTGAGCAGGACGCCGCCGCCCGCCGTCAGCAGGCGCAGCGCCCGCCGCCTCCACCCGCGGCCCGCCGCCATTACCGGGCCGTCCCGCCGGAAATGCCGCGCCGGAATTGCCGCCTCGTGGACCAATCAGCGCCGTGCCTGGGGAAGCCACGCCCTCTCTGTACAAACCACGCCCCTTTAATTATAGCGCCCTCATTCCCCTCAGGCCGCGCCTCTCCATTCAAATGGCGGATCCTGCCCCAAAACTGCGGCCCCGCTCTGTTACAGCCGCGCTCCGGAGCCTCCAGCCTGCCCCGGGCCGCACCTTCCCCCCGAAACCCCGCCATGGCCTCATCCGCGCCCATCAATCAAACAAACCCTAATTGAATATGCGGTGCCAGGCCCCGCCTCCCGCTGAAGCCACGCCCCATAACAAAGGGGCAGCAAATCCCGCCCCAAGCCACGCCCACTCATCTTAACCACGCCCCTCATGAGGCCACGCCCCATTGAGCCCCCACAGACTCCGGTGATGGTTAAAAAAATTTCGGGTTTTTATTGTTTTTTGCTAAACAAGACTAAAAAATTTTCCTTTTTTTTTTCTTTTTTTTAAATTTTTTTTTAATCTTTAATTTTCCTAAAGGCAGGGCTTGAATTGTTTTGAGTTTGATCTGCTTTTTGTTTTTAATTAAAAAAAACCCAAACAAAAAAAACAATGGGAGGAAACAAAAGGAGGAGGGGGAGGATCGTGGCAAAAAAAAAATTAAAATTAAAAAAGAAATTAAAAATTAAATGAAAAAGGGCAAAAAAAAATTAAAAACATAAAGGAAATGGGGTGAAAAGCCCAAATCCAGGTTCTGGCTGCTCCCAAGGGGGTGTTAGAGGGATTTTTTGCCACGACCCTGCTAGAAGCAGACAAATATTTAAAGAACATTTTAATATATATTCATATATATATTTAAAGATAAGAAAAATAAGACTAATTCAAGCCTTGCCCTGTGCAAACAAAATTAAAACGAGACCACGTTGGTCACGAGGGTCCCGGGTCAGCCACCACAGTCAGCTTGTTAGCTTTATTTTCTGGAGGGATTTTTGGGGAAGAGGGAGGCAGGAATTGGGAGGAAAAGGGAAAGAAAAAAAAAAAAGGCCAAAAAATAAAATTAACAGAGTCTGACTGGCTGGAGGGAGAAACCATGGCGGAAAAACAAAGTCTGTTAGTCAAGTAATGCGTGAGGAGCTTTAAATTATTCTCTTTTCTCATTTGTTTTGAAGTCTAAAGTTTGGAATTGGTTGAGATTCCCCAAAAAAAAAAAAAAAAAAAAAAAAAAAAAAAAAAAGGAAATAAAAGTTGAAGGAGCCCCCGGCGCCGCCTCCGGGGAGGGGACGCGGGGACGGGGTGGTGGCCCCGAGGTGGCCTCAGGATGACAGGGACGTGTCCTTCTGTGTCTGCTGTGCTTGTGAACGCTGCAGGACCTTCTGGCTTTCCACGTCCCGGAAGTGTTTCTCCACCTGCAGGGGAAGGGGGGCATGGAGGGGTTCAGGGAAGGAATCCTGGAGGGGCTGGGGAGCCCCAGGAGGGGATGGGAACCCCTGGAGGGGATGGGGGCCAAGCAAGAAGGGGCTGGAGAACCACAGGAGGGGATGAAGACCAAGAAAAGAGGGGCTGGGGAACCCCAGGAAGAGCTGGAGAACTCCAGGAGGGGCTGGAGGCCAAGCCAGGAAGGGTCTTGAGTGTCCCCAGGGAGGTGACACCCACCCAGTCCTTCCCAGTGTCCCCATCCCCTGCTCAGCGTTCTGAACACAGGACACAAAAAGGGTGGCAGGGGGATGTGGAGAGGGAAGGGGATGCCAGGAGGGGCTGGAGCCCAGCCAAGGAGGCTCCTGGCTGTCCCCAGGGACGTGTCCCCCTCCCAGGAGGTGCCACCCCCCTCTGTCCCCAGCCCACACTCACTATTTTGCGTACGTGGCTCAGGGCGCTCCCCTCTTTGCCTTTACAGTTCTCCACCTGGTACGGAGGGGCAATGACGACTTCTTCCATCACAACTATGTTCTTCTCCTGCCATTTACAGTCCTTAATGCTGAGGGGAGGGACAATGGCATCAGGGACTGCCACCACTGCCCCCTGGGGTGGGCCTGAGGGGGCAAAGAGCCCCCCGGTCACTCCAGGGTCCAGCTGGAGAGGAGTGGGACCGCAGGGGTGGGGTGGGATGTGCCAGGCAGGGCAGGGAGCAGGCAGGGAGCCACCCTCACCCCCAAGGATCCCATCCAGAACACACCAGAACGTTCCAGGGCAAACCCAGCGAGGGCAATCCCCCAGAAAGGCTGTGGGGGAACCCCAAAAAGGAGCCTGGGGACCCAGAGCTGGGTACTGGGGACTCCCAGGTGGGCACTGGGGACCCCTGGGTGGGCACTGGGGACACCTGGAGTGGCACTTACGTCTTATGGATGGTCTGGAAGAGCTGCTGCCCCTCCAGAGAGACACCAGCACTAATTGCATACGCCTGGCTCATCTTCTCCTCCTTCTCCGTCCGTGCTTTGTTGGCAAGCTGGGGACACACAGGGACAGGGGCTTGGGCTGGGAGCAGTGAGGGGACACGGGGACACCCCAGACACAGCTCTGCCCCTTGTGATTCCAGCCTGAATTCCCCTTTGGAGGCACCCTCAGCACTGCCAGGGCCTCCCAGAGATTTGGGGGATGGTGGTGCCATCTTCCCCCACATCCCCCTGCCCCTTTCTGGATTAATTCTGGCATTTTAGGTGCAAACCCCCCTCACAACTCAGGTCACTTGGGATGGAGATGGGGAAGAGGAGCCTGGAACACTCAACAGGCTGGGAGTAAATGCTCCACGCAGGAGTAGAAGCAACTTTAGCCTGCAGCAGTTGGTTTGTTCCCAAAAAATAACCAGAATTGGTTATCTGGGAGCTGCATCCATGTGTGGGGAGGTGTGATTACACACAGGGTGCTGGAATAGAGATGGAAAACCCCGACCCTGGCCTCCCCCAGGCTGCATCCCATGGATGTGGGAGGAGAAGGAAGCAGAGCCTGAAGGCAGCAGCCTTGGACCTGCTGCCTTTTCCTGGCTCGAGCTGCCGCAGTGGAGGAGCCACATCAGCATCATCCCTCCTCTTCCTCCTCTTGGAGCCTCCTCATTGCTGGGAGCACACCCAGAGCTGCTCTGGCTTCCTGCTGCTGCCTGAGGGGGTCTCACCCCTTCCAAAGCCCCAGCTCCCTCTGGGTGGGGACACTTCAGTGGCCCTGAGGGACAGGAGTCCCTCTCCCAGCCATCCCGAGTCCCCTCTTGGTGGCAGCAGGCACTGCAGGAGCACTGGGATGTGCTCCCTGAATGCCTCAGCAAGGACAGGAGCCTTCCTCACCCTCACAAGCCACCCAGCCTGTTCCATGTGGGAATGGCTCTCTCCAAGACCACCAGCCAGGCTTCCAAACCGGGCACAACATTGCACAGGAACTTCCCTGCACCCCACACCCTTCCTGGCCTTCCCTGAGGTGCCACAGCCCCTCACTCCTCGAGAGGGGCTGCCACAAGGCTGGAGAAATGGGAACCCCCCCCATACCACCACACTGGGATGGGCTGGAATTGTGGGACAGAGCTCTGGGAATCCCCTCTGCCATGTCCTCGCTGAGCAGATCCCCCTTCCCCAGCCTGAGGTTTAGATCCCCTCTGTCCCAGGCCTGGGGATGCTCCTCCAGCAGCTGCTGCATCCAGACTTGGGCACAGCCCTGCCAAGAGGCCACTGGGAGGTGACTGGAACCCCTGGAGAGGTGTCCCCATCCCCAGCATCCCAGCATTCCCACGGGATCCATCAGCCCCCTGCAGCAGCTGAGCCCTCCCTGCCCATCCCAAGAGGAAATGGCTCAGCCCTGCAGCTCCAGCCCCTGGATCCCAGCACTCCAAGGAGTTCCCTGCTTGGCAGTGGATGGGAATTCAGAGCACCAGGCAAGGAGGGACCGTGGGGGCCACCAGGGGCCATGCCAGGCTCCCCCCTCATCCCACCTGGGTGCCAGCAGGCTGGGGAGATCAAGGGGATCCATCCAAAATCTCCCTGTGGCTGTGCCAAGGTCCTCAGGTGAGCGCCAGCCCCGTGGGACAGGGGTGTCCCCAACTCTCTGGGTTACCTGGAGCACCACCAGCACTCCCATGTGCCCACACCTCCTTCTCCCAGTACAACCAGTACCACCAGCAACGTCCCAGTCCTACAGCAGCCTGCCTGAGCCCCCATGGGGACGGGGATGTGGGGCAGAGCCCACAGAACTGCCCTCCTGCCACTGGAACAGCCCCTTCCAACCTGACTGCATCTGTCACCTCCCCAAATCCAAACCCACAATTCTGGGATGCTGGAAAAGACCAAAGTCAGCACTGGAATTCCTGAGGGGGATCCCTGAAGTGAGCACTGGAATTCCTGAGGGGGGTCCCCAAAGTCAACACTGGAATTCCTGAGGGGGATCCCCAAAGGGAATACTGAATTCCTGAGCAGGATCCCCAAAGGGAACACTGAATTCCTGAGGGGGATCCCCAAAGTCAGCACTGGAATTCCTGAGGGGGATCCCCAAAGTCAGCACTGGAATTCCTGAGGGGGTTTCCCAAAGGGAACACTGGAATTCCTGAGGGGGATCCCCAAAGTGAACACTGGAATTCCTGAGGGGGATCCCTGAAGTTAACACTGAATTCCTGAGGGGGATCCCCGAAGTTAACACTGGAATTCCTGAGGGGGATCCCCAAAGGGAACACTGGAATTCATGAGGGGGATCCCCAAAGTGAGCACTGGAATTCCTGAGGGGGATCCCCAAAGTGAACACTGGAATTCCTGAGGGGGATCCCCAAAGTTAACACTGAATTCCTGAGGGGGATCCCCAAAGTCAGCACTGGAATTCCTGAGGGGGATCCCCAAAGTGAACACTGGAATTCCTGAGGGGGATCCCCAAAGTTAACACTGAATTCCTGAGCAGGATCCCCAAAGTGAACACTGAATTCCTGAGGGGGATCCCCAAAGTGAACACTGGAATTCCTGAGGGGTTCCCCAAAGTTAACACTGGAATTCCTGAGGGGGATTCCCTCGGGCTGAGCTCCCAGCCATGTCACTCGCTGCAGTGACAGCCAACAGTCACAGCGTGGTGGCAGCTGTGCCATCTGAGACCTCAGATGTGTTCATCCATCGGGAAGGGACCCAGGAGGGGATGGACACCCAGCTGGTGCCACCTGTGTGGCACAAAGCCCCGCGAGAGGTGTCCCTGTGGCACAAGGAGGTGACAACTGAGCAGCCCACACCTGGATTCATCCCAGCACTGAGGGCTTGGGGTCACCTTCCCTGTTTTTCACCTCACTGGGAATGGGCAGTGATCCCATTCCAGGGTGGATGAAAAGCAATTCCTCAGAATTCCAGGAGTTCCCCTTTGTGTGCATTCCAAAATAGCATCATCCAGACCCCAAACACCACAACCTGGACCCAAACTACCAAAACCCAGGCTCCAAACCCCTCAAAATGCAAGCCCCAAAACAAGATCACCTTAGACCCCAAAAATACCAAAATCCAAGTCCCCAAAGGCTAAAAATCTAGACATAAAACCCAGGCCCCAAAACCACCCAAAAACCAGGCCCTAAATGCCAAAACCTGGACCCTAAACCCAACAAAATCCAGGCTCCAAATGCCAAAATCCAGAGCCCAAAGTGGTAAAACCCAGAGCCAAATCACCAAACCCCAGATCCAGGATGGAACTCTGTGAAGCTGCACTGGGAGCAGCTCCAGCGGTGAATCCTGCTGGATCCCTGCAGGATTTTGGGGGATCCCTGCAAGACTTTGGGGGATCCCTGCAGGATTTTGGGGGACCCCTGCTGAGGAGGGGCTCTCTCACCTTGCTGACGTTGAGGGAGGCTAAAGGGGGAGGCGTTTCCGTGCGGTCATTGATTATTTCCACTTCTGACACGTACTGTAAGTTTACGAGCAGGATGTCTGCGTGGTTGGGCTTGCCACTGGAAGAGGGGCATTCTGGAGGAGGGCATTAAGGAAAACAAATCCAGAGAGAGGTTTTTGGAGGTGAGGAGCAAACCAGGAGGAGGTTGGGTTTGTGGGGAGCTCCTCTGCTGCCTTGGGATCGTCAGTGATCCCATCTCACTCATCTCCCTCTGCAGCTGTTGGGTGCTGATCCTGGTCTATCCCAACTCCAGGTTGAGTTCTCCAGTCCTGGTCCACCAGCACCAGCCCACCACCACCACTGGCCTGAGCCAGCACCACCAAATTTGCACTTTTTCCACCAGAACTCTTTTCCTCCTGCAGGCAGCAGCATCCCCAGGGAGGATTCCCTGCTCTGGAAGGAAGGGAACTCCCAGGAGAGGGACACACAAGGCTGGTTGTTGGGAATGAGACAGCACCCCCCAAAAAAAACCCCAAAACACTCCTTTCAGAGCTGGCAGGGATTCCTCCACAATTCCTCTGCTCCCATGAGGATGGATGGATGGATGGATGGATGGATGGATGGATGGATGGAGGGATGGATGGAGGGATGATGGGATGGATGGATGGATGGATGGATGGATGGATGGAGGGATGGATGGAGGGATGATGGATAGATGATGGGATGGATGGATGATGGATGGATGGATGGATGATGGATGGATGGATGATGGGATGGATGGATGGATGGATGGATGAGGGATGGATGGATGGATGGATGGATGGATGGATGATGGATGGATGGATGGATGATGGATGGATGGAGGGATGGGTGATGGATGGAGGGATGGATGGATGGATGGATGGATGATGGATGGATGATGGATGGAGGGATGGATGGAGGGATGGGTGGATGGATGGATGGATGGATGGATGGATGGATGGATAGATGGATGGATGGATGATGGATGTATGGATGGATGATGGATGGATGGATGGATGATGGATGGAGGGATAGATGGATGGATGGATGGATGATGGATGTATGGATGGATGATGGATGGATGGATGGATGATGGATGGAGGGATAGATGGATGGATGGATGATGGATGGGTGGATGGATGGAGGGATGATGGATGGATGATGGATGGATAGATGATGGATGGATGGATGATGGATGGATGATGGATGGATGGAGGGATGGATGGAGGGATGGATGATGGATGGATGGATGGATGGATGGAGGGATGGAGGGATGGAGCACAGCATGGAGAGCCTCTTCTATGCCAACACCATCTCCCCCTAGTAGAGATCCTCATGGAAGCCCCTGTTCCTCTCCCAGCCCCTCTGAGCACAAGGTGGAGCCCTCCCTAATAAACACCATTCAATGATGAGCAGAAAGCCAGGGAATTCCAGTCTCCCCGTTTGGGGGATGAGCTGGAGCACCCCAGATGTGGCAGGAACAGCTGGACTTTGGGAAGGGCTGGCTCAGCCCCCCGTGGGGCTGACAAGCAGCACATTCACCCATCCAGCACCTGTTGGACCCTCTGGGATTTTCCTGCTGCTTCTAGCGGGACCTGGGAGCTCCCCTGGCTCCAACCACATCCCAGGCACCCAGGGGGCTTTTTCCTGATGTGTTTCCCACAGCTCCAGCCACAAAATCCTCTCCCAGCTCCTCATTCCCTGCAGAAGCCATCCCTGGCCCCCCAGAACTCCAATGCCAGCCCTGAGCTGAGCATTCTCCTTCCCCTCTCTCCTGGGACCCTCCACTGCTTTCCAACAGCCCTCGGCTCTTCCCGTTCCTTGCGGATTCCAAACAAAACCACATCCAAGTGTATTCACCCTGGGGGGGCAGGGAACACCCCACTGCCCCCCACTCACCCCAATAAAAGGCTCCCCAACCCTCCCATAGTGAATGCCACACCCCCACTCACCCCACTACAGAATTCCTCACTGCTGCCCCCAAAAACCTTCAGGACACCACAGTCCCCCCCCATTCTCCCCAAAACTGGGTGCTCTCTCTGCCCCCATTCAAACCAGTACAGAGCTCCTCACTACCTTCCTAAAGCTCTTTATAATGCAGGGCCCTTCCATCCCCCATTCACCCCAAAACGGGCCCCCAATCCCCCCATTCCCCCTAACACGGGCTCCCCAATCCCCCCAGAACAAACCTCCCCGATCCCCCCAAAATCTCCCTACAGGACACCCCACATCCCATTCACCCATTACAAGACCCCCAACTCCCCCATTCACCAGGGCTCCTCAATCCCCACTCCCCTGGTTACAATCGCCCCAATCCCCGCACACAGAGCTCCCCAATCCCCTCATTCACCCCAACACCAACCTCCCCAATCCTCCCAAAATCTCCCTACAGGACACCCCACATCCCATTCACCCATTACAAGACCCCCAACTCCCCCATTCACCCCAGCTCAGGGCTCCTCAATCCCCGCTCCCCCGGTTACAATCGCCCAATCCCCGCACACCGAGCTCCCCAATCCTCTCATTCACCCCAACACCAACCTCCCCAATTCCCCCAAAACCTCCCGAGCGGACTCCCCGCTCCCCCCATCCCCCGGGGGTCTCCCGCAGCCCCTCAGACCCCTCCCCGTCGCCGCCCACCTCGATCCCCTCACACCCCCTCCCCTTTTTCCCCCTTTCCCCTCCCTCCCTCACGCCCCCCCCCCCCCCTCATCGGGCGGGCCGCAGAGGCCCGAGCGGGCCGCGCCGGGGCCGGGACCAACGCGGCGAGGCGCGGGCGGGTGGATACTGAGCGCCAGCATCTTGCTGGGGTAGTCGAAGGCGACGACCTCGCCCTGGAGGCGCTGCTCCTGGCAGGTGCGGCAGGACACCTGGCTGCCCACGCTGAAGTACTCGCCCGGCGCCGCCATCTTGTCCGCCCGCAGCGCCCGCGGCTCCGCTCGCCTCGGCCAGGCGCGGCGGGGGCGGGGCCGCGCGGCAGCGAGGGCGGGGATTGGCGCTCCGCCCCGCCGATCTGCTCCGCCCCGCGCCCTGATTGGCTGAGCCCAGCCCGGCCGCGGTTTGTCCCTGCCGCCCCGCCATAGCGCGCCGCCCCGCGGGCGGTGATGGGAAGTGTAGGCGGAAGAGGGCGCGGAGAGCGGCGGGAGGGAGTTTTGAGGGGTCCCCGGGATGGAGCCCCCCCCTCAGGTACCTCCCGCCGGTACCGGGGGGTGGGCAGCGCCACCGGGAGGCTCAAGGAGGGTCAGAGGCTGCTGGTGGGGATGGGCAGGCCGCGGGTCAGATGTAGGGAGACCCCAGGGAGGCCTCGGGCCTGAGAGCACAGGGAGGCCCGGAAGGACCCCAGAGGGACCCCAGGGAGGGCCAGGACCGGCCTTAGGGAGACCCGGGGAAAACGCCGAGGAAAACCAAGGGTGGCTCCAGGGACACCCCAGGCCCTCTGCAGAATGACCCAGGAGGTTTCCAAGGGAAAGCCCAGGGAGGTGGTGGCTCTTTGGAGCATCTCAGCTGCTCCAGCAAAACCCACAGCAACCCCCAGGATCCTGCCCTGGCCCCCAGCCCGGAGCCACAGGTGTGCTCTGCCCTGGGGCAGGAATCTGGGAGTCATTTGTGGGCAAGCTTCGAGTGGTGAATGAGTGCCTGAGTCAGTGCCAAGGGATCCCTTTGGGATCCAGCCACCTCCCACCAAGGGATCCCTCGGGGTCCAGCCACCTCCTCTGATGTCCCAAAGGGATTCCTCAGGATCCAGCCACCTCCCCTGCTGTCCCCAAGGGATCCCAGGGGATCTGTGCTGGGGTTGATCTCCGTGCTGTGTCCCAGCCCAGTGCCATGGATGCCCTGCACGAGGCCGGGATCCACGCCGCCGTGGCCCTGCAGGCTGGGCCACCCTGGCTGGGGCAGTTCTGGCTCCTGCTGACCTCGCACCTGGACCCCAACTCCATCTACACCGTGTGCTTCCCGCTGGCCCGCGGCCTGGACGAGCACGTGTCCCTCATGGTCCTCTGGATCGCCCTGGTGGCCGAGTGGCTCAACGTGGTCCTCAAGTGGTGAGGGGGGCACGTGGAGGGGGGCACTGGGACACTCCCTGCGCCCTGGCTGTGGCACTCTGGGCACACACTCCCTGCCTGTGGCATTCTGCAGGGTCACCCGAGCTGCCCCGAGTATCTGCCAGGAATTCCTGGCACAGAAAAGCTCGGGAGAGATCAGGACTGGCAAAGGACCCTGATCTTCTGTGGCTTCATCTCCTCTGGGATGGGCTGCAGGGATCCTGCTCTCCTGAATCCCAGGGATGGGCTGCAGGGATCCCGCTCTCCTGGAAATCCTGGGATGGGCTGCAGGGCTCCTGCTCTCCTGAATCATACAGGATGGGCTGCAGGGATCCTGCTCTCCTGGATCATACAGGATGGGCTGCAGGGATCCTGCTCGCCTGGATCCCAGGGATGGCTGCAGGGATCCTGCTCTCCTGGATCCCAGGGATGGCTGCAGGGATCCTGCTCTCCTGAATCCCAGGGATGGCTGCAGGGATGATCCTGCCCGGCTCTGGGCTCCCTCCCACGGCCCCCTGCTGTCCGTGCCGCAGGTTCCTGTTCGGGGAACGCCCGTACTGGTGGATCCACGAGTCGGGGCTGTCTGAGCGGGAGCAGCTCCCCCTGCGCCAGTTCCCGGTCACCTGTGAGACAGGACCAGGTGAGTCCCGGCTCGGGCAGCCCTGGGAGGAGCCCCAGGAGCCCCAAACCTGTGGGAACGCTGGGCTGGAGGTGGGAAAATCCCCTCCTGAGCAGCGGGGAAGGGATTGGGCTGGGCATTGCCAGCTCTTCCCACAGCCGCCCTGTGCTTCATCCCACAGGGAGCCCCTCGGGGCACTGCATGATCCTGGGGGCGGCCCTGTGGCCGATTGTCACCGCCCTGAGCAAGGCAGTGTCCAGGTACACCCGGAGGTGAGTCTGGGACGGGCAGGGGCAGCGCTGGGGAGCGTCCTGGGCCTCTGTGGGAACAGGGGGTGGGGCAGAAGGAGGAGTCCCGGGATGGAGACCCCATCCCTTGGAAGCTTCCAGAGCCCCTGTGGGAAGAGGGGGTGCATGTGGGACCCCCACTCAGTGGGCAGCACCCATGGAGGGTGATACAGATCCCTCCCAGTAGGGCAGCTCCAGGGGGACACATCCCTCCCCTGGCAGCTCAGGAGGAGGCTGTGAATGCCCCCAGGGCCTTTTTTTGCTGTGCTTTCCCCCTTCCCGCCCTCCTGACCCCGTTTCCCCCCAGCCGGCTGCTGAGGCTGGTCCCGTTCCTGCTCTACCTCCTCCTGCTGGTGGCCATGGGGCTCTCCCGGATCTTCGTCCTGGCCCACTTCCCCCACCAGGTGATCTCCGGCTCCCTGGCAGGTGAGGGGGGCTCCCAGCCCCTTCCCCTTCCCCGGAGCCCCTTCCCAGCCCAGCCCATCCCAGTGCCGACCCCGCCTGTCCCCGCCCCAGGGATGGCTCTGGGCTGGGGGCTGCAGCGCTGGCCCCCCAACTTCCTCAAGGTTCGCTTCTTCCTGCTGACGGCTCTGGGGCTGCTCCTGAGCGCGCTGGCCCTGCACGGATTGGCCACAGCCGCGGGGCTGGACCTGGACTGGTGAGAGCCCGGGGACAGGGGGACAGGGGGACAGGGGTGTCACAGGGATCAGCTTCTGGGGTGTCAGGGGGTCCCCCAGGGATGTGCTTGCCAGGGAGGGGTATCCCCAGGGATAGGAGGGATCAGGCTGGAGGGAGGCATCCCCACCAATCTCCTGCCAGAGTGGTTTAGGGACTGACTGCAGGGATGTGCCAGGGCTGGCCCCAGGGATGTGGCCTCCCGAGCAGTTTGGGGAGGGGGCTGCCCCCACAGCCATTCCTGGAGGGGTCACACCCCAATCCCCGAGCGGTTTGGGGAGGGGGCTGCCCCCCATAGCCATTCCTGGAGGGGTCACACCCCAATCCCAGAGCTGTTCCTGGAGGGGTCACACCCCAATTCCCGAGCAGTTTGGGGAGGGGGCTGCCCCATAGCCATTCCTGGAGGGGTCACACCCCGATCCCAGACCCATTTCTAGAGGGGTCACACCCCAATCCCAGAGCGGTTCCTGGAGGGGTCACACCCCAATCCCAGAGCGGTTTGGGGATTGGACTGCCCCATAGCCGTTCCTGGAGGGGTCACACCCCAATCCCATAGCTGTTCCTGGGGGTTTCACACTCCAATCCCAGAGCGATTTGGGGATTGGGCTGCCCCACAGCCATCCCTGGAGGGGTCACACCCCAATCCCAGAGCATTTGGGGATTGAGCTGCCCCACAGCCATCCCTGGAGGGGTCACACCCCGATCCCCGCTGTCCCCCCGCAGGTCCCTCCGCCGGGCCAGCGCCCGCTGCTCGGAGCCCGCCTGGCTGCGGCCCGAGACGCGGCCCTGGTCCTCGCTGTGCCGGGTGAGCGGCAGCGCGCTGGGGCTGGCCCTGGCCGCCCGGCACCCCCTGAGCCGCCGCGCCGCCGAGGAGCTGCGGGGGCTGGAGCCGCCCCTGGGCAGCGCCACGCTGGGGCTGCTGGCTCTGGACATGCTGCACAAGCTGCCCAAGAACGGCGGCAGCGCCCTGTGGTACCTGAACGTGGGTGCCCGCTACGCCCTGGGGCCCGTGCTGGTGGAATCCCTGCTGCCCCAGCTCATCCTCACCCTCCGGCGGCTCCGGGCGACCCCCTAGACCCCCCCCCCCCAATGTCGGGGATGGGGGGGATCTGCTCCCCGTTCATCCCCACCTGTCCCAGGGACCCCCAGATTGAGCAGGGGGTGTCTGCTCTGTTGCCAGTTCATTCTCACACTCCTTTCACCCCAGGGACCCTGAAACCGAATTGGGGGTCCCCACTCCTGTCCCAGTTCATCCTCACCCTCCCTTTCCTCCAGGGACCCCCAAATTGAGTGGGGGATTTCTGCTCTGTTCCAGTTCATCCTCACCCTCCCTTTCCTCCCAGGACCCCCAAATTGAGTGGGGGGCCCTGCTCTGTTCCAGTTCATCCTCACACTCCTTCCCCCCAGGGACCCCCAGATTGAGTGGGGGGCCCTGCTCTGTTCCCAGTTCATCCTCACCCTCCCTTTCCTCCAGGGACCCCAAATTGAGTGGGGACCCTGCTCTGTTCCCCGTTCACTCTCACTCCTTCCCCCCAAACCGAGCATTGTCCTGGTTCATGCTCACCCTCCCCTGCCCCAGGGACCCCCCCTCACCCTGGGGAGGGGTCCCTGCTCCCCCCCCGGCGCAGAGCCGGGGGTGCCCCGTGCCCAGCGGGGTCTGGGGACACAGCCCAGGGACAGCCCCGGCCCGGGGACACTGAGCTGCCACCCCCTTCCCAGCTGTCCCCAGCTGTCCCCACCTCTCCACGGCAGGGATGGGACCCCCCCCTGCCCCGCCGGGACCCCCCCTCACCGCGGTGTGTGCGGGGCTGCCCCCGTTTGGAACCAAATAAAGCACCAGAACCGAGCCGGGCCCCGAGTGCTGCTGGGGGACACGGGCATGGGGAGGGGGACAGCGGGGACAGAGCCCCCCGAGCACGGGGGTGACAAAGGGGACCCCCCCCACTCCCTCCCTGCGGTGCCTGGGGAAACTGAGGCACGTGGGGACACGGCGGGGAGAAGGGGGCAGGGAAAGGGACACGGGGACGGGGAAAGGTACACAGGGACAGGGAATGGGACAAAGGAAAGGGGGACAGGGAAAGGGGCACGGGAACAGGGAAAGGGACACAGGGACAGGGAAAGGGACACGGGAACAGGGAAAAGGACACGGGGAAAGGGGCACAGTGACAGGAAAAGGAGACACGGGGAGAGGGAAAGGGACATAGGGACAGGAAAAGGGACACAGGGAAAGGGACACAGGGAAAGGGATACGGGGACAGGGGCACAAGGACAGGGAAAGGGACATAGGGACAGGGAAAGGGACTTGGGGACAAGAAAAGGGACACAGACATGGAAAGGGGAGTCAGGGACAGGGAAAGGAGAGTCGGGGACAGGGACACAGGGACAGGGACACAGGGACAGGAAAAGGGACACAGGGACAGGGAAAGGGGAGTCAGGGAAAGGGACACAGGGACAGGGACACAGGGACAGGAAAAGGGACACAGGGACACCCCCAGCCCCCCAGAGGCACGGGCCCGGCGGGTATTGCCAGAAACAGTTTATTTATACAAGGACGAACATCGGTGACATCTTACAAAATACTGAACCGAGACCCAGAGCGAGCGTGAGCGGGGACGGACGGACGGACGGACAGACCAGGGGACATGGGGGACACACGGCGGGGCGGGGGGGGGGGGGGACACCAGCCCAAAGCAATCCAGGGGGGGCCGGAGACCCTGATCCCCTCCCCACAAATCCAGAGGCGTTTTCCTCTCCCGGGAGGGGACGGGGATCCCCACCACACTCGGGGTGTCCCCAGAGTTGGGGACACCCAGGATTCCCCCCCCTTCTTTCCTCACCCTCAACCCGGGTCCTTCCCCACCCAGGGGAGGTGACAAGGACACCCTTAGCCCCCTGTCCTAATTTGGGACCACCCCAAATTCCCGCCCACCCCTGGAATAATTTAACCCACGACGCGCTGTCCCTGTCCCAGTCCCCCCCTCCGCCCCCCCATTAAAAAAATACTATTAAATAATCCATCTGTAATAAAATTATATCCCTTTTTTTTTGGGGGGGTGGTTTTCTCTCTTTTAAAGCTAAAATCGCTCCGAGGCCCCTCCGGCTGGTGACAAAACAGGAAAATAAAGTGGTTTTTCCTCTTTTTTTTTTTCTTTTTCTCTCCTTTTTTTTTTTTTTTTTTTTTTTTTGTTTTTCCCTCTCCTATAAAGATAAATTTGATCCCAACAAAGGCGCCGGGGTGACAAAGTGACAGAGGGGGGGGTTGGGGACAGGGCTCGTCCCTTTGTCTCCTGTCCCCATCCAAAACGGGGAGGCCGAAGGGAAAACAAAAAAAAAACCCAAGAAAATTAAGAAAAACCCAAAATGAAGGGAAATTAAGGCATTAAAAAAAAATACTTAATTAAAGGCACGAATATTTCCCATTGCCTCCCCCGGGGGAGCAGACGGAGCCAGGGAGGGAACGAGGGGGGGAGACACAAAAATAGGGGAAAATAAGGAAAAAACCCTAAAAAAAAATCTCGAGGAGCCCCGGGAGGGTCCGGGCAGCGCCGGGGGGGACCCGATGGACACAGGGGACACGGGGGGACAAGGGGGGACATGGGGGGGACAGGGGGTGCTGGTGGAACTGCTGCTGCACAAGAGACACGACCGCAAACACCGCGGGGAGCCGGGGGCACAGGACGGGCGGGGGGATTTTTTTGTGTTTTTCTCCTCTTTTTAATAGAAAAAGAAAATATTTTCCTCTTTTTTTTTTCTGGTTTTCCTTTCGATTTCTGCCTTTTTTTTTTTGTCTTTTTTTTTTTTTTTAGTGTTTTTTTTTTGTCTGTGTGTTTTGGATTTTTTTTTTTTCCTTTTACTGTGATTTTTTTTTTTTTTTTGTGTGTGTGTTTTTCATCTTTTCCAGGTGTTCCTTGGTTTGCTGGATGATCCAGGTGGGTCAGAGCGTGGGCTCAGCCTCCATGGGCTCCTCTGCTGGCCTGGGCAGGGGAGGGACAAGCGTCTGTCACCCCCCACAGGACATGTGTCCCCCCCCCAGTGTCACACCCTCCCCGTGTTCCCCTGTGTCCCCCAGTCACACCCTCCACGTCCCCTGTGTCCCCACAGTGTCATACCCTCCCTGTGTCACACCGTCCCCATGTGCCTTGTGTCCCCCCCATGTCCCTTAAGTTCCCCCCATTGTCACACCTGGCTCCACTCACCCCCATCCTGTGTCCCCCATGTCCCCTGTGTCCCCCCAGTGTCACACCTGGCTCCATTCATACCCCCGTGTCCCCAGTGTCACACACCCCTATGTCCCATTGTCACACACCCCCAGTGTCCCCCAGTGTCACACATCCCCTGTGTCCCCCCGGTGTCACACCTGGCTCCATTCACACCTTCCTTTGTCCCCTACTGTCACATCCCTCCATGTCCCCTGTGTCCCCCCGGTGTCACACACCCCCATGTCCCATTGTCACACACCCCCTGTGTCCCCCTCAATGTCTCACATAGCTCCATTCATACCACACCGTGTCCCCCATTGTCACACACCCCCTTGTCCCCCCATGTCCCCCATTGTCACACCCCTCACGTCCTCCCGTGTCCCCCAGTGTCACACAGCCCCTGTGTCCCCCATGTCCCCCATTGTCACACCCCTCACATCCCCCCGTGTCCGTCATTGTCACACACCCCCATGTCCCCTAACCCGTGTCCCCCATTGTCACACACTCCCATGTCCCCCCATGTCCCCCCGTGTCATACCTGGCCTGTGGCTCCGTCCTGCCGTGCTCAGCCCCCACGGACAGCAGGGCCATGGCTGTCACCGTCTCGGCCTCCTCGGTGTCCCCACGCTGCGCCTCCAGCAGGGACCGGCCCACGGCGGCGGCAAAGCGCCGGACAGAGCCCCAGTGCCGGCCTGGGGACAGGGACAGGGACCGGGCTGGCACCGAGCGGGCAGGGACGCCCTGTGACCCCCCTGTGACAGAACCGGCCCCAGGGAGCCCTCAGGGAGCTCCTGTGCCCCCCCATGTCCCCTCTGTGACAGAACCGGCCCCAGGGACCCCTCAGGGAGCTCCCGTGCCCCCGTCCTCACTCTGGATCTCGATGACCTTCTCCAGCGTGGCCACTGCGTTCACGTTGGGCTTCTGCTGCAGCAGGGCCGGGTCCAGGGGCTCCAGCTGGCAGGGGGACACCCCGTCAGACCCCCAAAAGTGCCACCAGCATCCCCAGACTGCCACCAGCATCCCCAAAGTGCCACCAGCATACCCAGACTGCCACCAGCAACCCAAAACCGCGACCAGAACATTCAGACTGCTACCAGCCCCCCCAAACTGCCACCAGGATCCCCAAAGTGAAACCAGTAATCCAAAACTGTCACCAGCACCCCCAAACTGCCACCAGCACCCCCAAAATGCCACCAGCATCCCCAGACTGCCACCAGAACACCCAAACTGCCACCAGAACACCCAAACTGCCACCAGCCCCCCCAAAGCCACAGCAGGACAGGACTGGAGCCCCTCACCAACCAACGAGGGGAAACTGAGACACAACATGGGGTGCACACCCCAGCACGCGCCCAGGGAAGGGCTGGGGGGCTCGGGGTGGCCCCAGGGGTGTCCCCTGTACCTCGAGGCCGAGCAGGGCGGTGACACAGGCCTCAGAGGCGTCGCAAATGGCCGTCAGGTCATGTCCCCCCTCCAGCGCCAGCACCACCCGGCCCCCGGCCAGCATCATCAGCTGCTTGGTCAGGTGCCCGAAACCTGGGGGGACAGGGACACCGGGCAGGGGGTGAGGGGTGGCAGGGCCGGGGTTCCCCCCCCGGGGTGCCCCCAGACCCCCACTCACACTTGGCGGTGACGGAGTAGCCACCGAGAGGGGACAGATGGCCCTCGACGGCGTCGAAGCCGGCGGAGACCAGCACCAGGTCCGGGGAGAACTCCTTGGCAATGGGCATCACCACCGTCCTGGGGGGGCAACGGCGGCTCGGGACCCCCCCAGGGCTGGGGGAGCCCCCCAGGAGGGCAGGGACAGCCCCGGGACATGGGGATCCTCACAGAGCACAGGGAGAGCCCCCCAGGACATGGGGATCCTCACAGAGCACAGGGACAGCCCCCCAGGACATGGGGATCTACACTGAGAACAGGGACAGCCTCTAGGACTTGGGGACCCCCCCCCACCCAGGTGTGCAAGGAGCCCCCCAGGGAGCAGGGACCCCCCCGAGGTGTGCAAGGAGCCCCCAAGGTGTGCAGGGACCCCCTCAGGATCCAGAGGACCCCCTGATGCAGGGACCCCCCCACTGCACAGAGACCATTCCCCCAGGACACAGGGACACCTCCCATAGGACAGAGCCCCCCCAAGGGCTCAGGAACCCCCCCAGGGGCTCAGGAACCCCCCCCCCCAAAGGCTCAGGAACCCCCCCCCAAAGGCTCAAGAACCCCCCCCAAAGGCTCAAGAACCCCCCCAGGGTTCAGGAACACCCCCAAAGGCTCAGGAACCCCCCAAGGGCTCAGGAACCCCCCAAGGGCTCAGGAACACCCCCAAAGGGCTCAGGAACCCCCCCAAAGGCTCAGGAACCCCCCAAGGGCTCAGGAACCCCCCCCCCCAAGGGCTCAGGAACCCCCCCCCCCCCCAAGGGCTCAGGAACCCCCCCGAGGCAGAGCCCCCCCACCTGAAGGCTGTCAGGTACTCCACATCCCCGATCGGGGGGTCCACGCCGCCGGTCCAGGCGATGTTGATGTTGTAGCCCACGCCCAGCCCGCTGCCCACCTGGGCACAGCCACGGGTGAGTGACCCCCCCCCCGTGCCTCAGGGGGAGGGCACGGAGGGACCCCCACCCCCCAAAAGTGCCCCCGGTACCTCCTCGGGGGCCCCGCTGCCCGGGAAGAAGTTGCCGTCGTCGTAGCGGTGCAGGGAGATGTAGAGCACGTGCGGGTCGCTGTAGAAGGCCTGCTGGGTCCCGTTGCCGTGGTGGATGTCCTGGGGGGGCACCCGGGGCTCAGGGACACCCCCACACCCACCCAGGCGGGCCCCAAGGCCTGTGGGGTCCCCCCTGTGCCCCCCTTACCCAGTCCACAATGAGGATCCTGCCCACGCTGAGCCGCTGCTGCAGCAGCTTGGCCGAGATGGCCACGGAGTTGAAGAAGCAAAAGCCCCTGGGGACAAGGGACATCAGTGCAGGGGTGGCCCTGGGCAGGGGGGTGGCCCTGGGTGAGGGTCCCAGCCCTGTCCCTGTACTCACATGGCCGTGGACTCCTCGGCGTGGTGGCCTGGGGGGCGGATGACAGCGAAGCCATTCTGGGGGACAGAGAGGGACACGAGTGGGACACAGAGGGACGTGTGTGTGACACAGAGACACGTGTGGCACTGGGGCACAACTGGGACACAGGGACACGAGTGGGACACAGAGGGACGTGTGTGTGACACAGAGACATGTGTGGCACTGGGGCACCACTGGGGCAGAGGGACACGCACAGGACAGGGAGGGACATGTGCAGGGAGGCAGTGGCAGTGCCACACGCTCACCTTGACCTCCCCTGCGGCCACCTTGAAGGCCAGCTCGAGCAGGCAGCCCACGGCCGTGCGCACCGCGCTGGACGAGTGCAGCTCGTTCCACACCGTGTCACTGTCCACCTGCGGGGACACCGGGGGTCACGGGGGCACGGCCACCCCGGGGACACCCCCAGCCCTGCCCCCAGACTCACCCCGATGCCCCCGCACGGCAGCACCGCGTACGTCTTCGGAGTGATGGGACCTGCGGGGTGATGGGGACAAGGGGACACAGGGGTCCCGTGGGGTAAGGGGACCTCTGAGCACCCCAGGGGATTGGGAATGCCAGGGGATGGGGGATCCCATGGGAAAAGGGCACCCCAAGGGATTGGGAACACCAGGGGATGGGGGATCCCATGGGAAAAGGGCACCCCAAGGGATTGGGAATGCCAGGGGATGGGGGATCCCATGGGAAAAGGGCACCCCAAGGGATTGGGAACGCCAGGGGATGGGGGTCCCATCGGAAAAGGGCACCCCAAGGGATTGGGAATGCCAGGGGATGGGGGATCCCATGGGAAAAGGGCACCCTTGGGCACCCCAAGGGACAGGGAACAGCAGGGGACAAGGAGCCAACGGGACAGGCTGTGGGGACAGGGGAACCCCAGGCACCCCAAGGGATGGAGAAACCCCAAGGACAGAGGGATCCCATGGGACCCCTGAACACCCCAAGGACTGGGACCCCCCATGGGACATGGACTCTCCAGGGGATGGGGACCCACAGGGAACAGAGGGATCACAAGGAACAGGGCAGCAAGGTGACCCCAGCTCCAGAGAGGGGGTTCCCAGGCATCGGGGGGCCCCCCAGCACCCACCCAGCAGCTTTTTGCTGTCCAGTTTCTGGCGGTTCAGGGGGCTGGTGCCATAGAGCAGCGCGTGGTGCTCCGAGTGCACCGTCTGGATCTCCTCCAGCGTCGCCTTCCTGCCCCGGATCCGCTGGGAAGGGGCACAGGCTGAGCCCCCCGGGCTCCCTGTGCCACCCTGACCCCCCACCCAGGACTTGGGGAGCCCCCCCTCACCTCACACTTGCCCAGCAGCCCCGTCTCCTGCAGCCGGGACCAGATGCTCTGGATGCGGCCGGCGTGCTCGGGGTGGATGGTGGTGTTCCCACAGGTGCACTGGTGCTTCAGCATGAACGTGTCGTACACCACACCTGGCACGGCACAGCTGGCACAGCTGGCACCCCGGGACACCCCCAGGGAGGGGCAGCCCCGGGGGTACAGGGATCCCTGGGCACCCCGAGGTGTGGCGAACCCCGGGAGACAAAGGGAATCCATGGGATTGGGGACACCAGGCACCCCCAGGTATTGGGAACCCCAGGGGACAGAGGGATCCTGTGGCACTGAGGAACCCCAGGACATTCCAAAATATTGGGAACCCAAGGGACAGAGGGATCCTGTGGAGTTGGGGGACCCCAGAACATTCTAAAGTATTGGGAACCCCAAGGGACAGAGCGATCCCTATGGGGTAGGGGGACCCCAGAACATTCCAAAATATTGGGAACCCCAGGGGACAGAGGGATCCCTATGGTGTAGGGGGACCCCAGAACATTCCAAAATATTGGGAACCCCAGGGGACAGAGAGATCCTGTGGCACTGAGGGACTCCAGGACATTCCAAAGTACTTGGAACCCCAAGGGACAGAGGGATCCTATGGCATTGAGGGACTCCAGGACACTCCAAAATATTGGGAATTGAGGGGACAGAGGGATCCTATGGCGTTGAGGGACCCCAGGGGACAGAGGGATCCTATGGGGTAAGGGGACCCCAGGGGACAGAGGGATCCTATGGAGTTGGGGGATCCCTGGGCACCCCCAGGATTGGGAACCCCAGGGAAGAAGGGAATCCCACAGGAGAGGAACATCCACAGCCCCACCACAGAATGGGACCCTCAGAGTGGGGGGGGACGACACAGCCACCCCCTGGCCCTTCCCATGGGACAGGAGCCCCCCAAATCCCAGCACCCCCAGGGCACAGGGACCCCCCCGTCCCTCAGTACCTTACCTGTGGTGAAGAGGTGCTTGGGGGGCCCCTCGGGCTGGGGGGGTTTGACGCTGGCCGGGGACGATTGCGTGCGGGCGAGGGCGGCGTGGGGCAGAGCCAGGACCCCCAGGGGGGGCGCGGGGAAGAGCTGCAGCGGCGCCTCGGGGTACACCTGGGGAGGGGAGGGGGTGAGTGACTCACCGACGGGGGGGGTCACAGTGTGGGGGCGGCGGGGACAGGGGACAGAGGGGGGGATGAGTCACCGACCCTTGCGAGTCATCGCTGCGGCAGCGTCCCCAAAAACGGGGGGGGGGGGGACACACACGACATGGCTGGGGGGAGGGCAGGGGGTGCTGGAGATTCAGGGAGCGTCTGGGTGCCCCCCAAAGTCTCACCTGCTTGTAGGTGACCCCCAGCTCTGTGACGTCGGGGTCCCCAGGGGCCTCGGCCTCGTCCCCGCTGTCCCCTGGCTCCTGGCAGCCCTCGGGGTCCTGGGGCTGCTCCGGGGGGTCCCCGGCCTCTGGGGACACCAGGGCAATGGGGGGGCCGAGGGGGGGGCCGGGGGGGCCCCTCTCCCCCGGGGGGGGCGACTGCTGCTCCGTCAGCTCCTCCTCCGTCTCCTCGGGGTGGGTGGGGGGCTGCCGGGCCAGCTCCGCCCCCTTGGGGAGCAGCTGGGGGGGCACGGGGGTTAAGTGAGGGTCACCCCATGGCCCCCCTGCACCCACCCCGTGCCCTGCATCCATCCCACGCCCCAGTCACCCCACAGCCACCCCACACACCTCTGGCCAGCCCTTCCCCAATTTCCCACCCTGTGCCTCAGTTTCCCCTGCTCACACTGCTCCCCCTGCTGTATTTTGGGGGTCAGTGGTGCCCCAAAGCTCCCCAACACCCACCCCGCACGCCCCCCATGCCCCACCTTGGCCAGCTGGAGCTGCTGCTTGTCCAGGAAATGCTGCTGGAGGGGCCCGTGGGGCAGCGCCTGGGGGCTCTGCGGCAGCGGCGAGGACTGCGTGCGGCTCAGGGGCCGGTGCCGCGGCAGCTTGCTGCCCCCGCCGCGGGGAGCCCCGGCCCGCTCCGCCGCCACCAGCGGGGACTGCCCGTGCAGGGGCACTGCGGGGACACGGGGACAGCGGCTCAGAGCCACCCCGAGCCCCACAGAGCCCCCCGATCCACCCCCATCACCAGCGGGGACTGCCCGTGCAGGGGCACTGTGGGGGGACAGGGACACTGGGTCAGAGCCACCCTGGAGCGCTGGGGAAATGCGGGACAGACTGGGGGAACTGGGAAAGGGGGGAAGGAAAGGGGGGTGAACTGGGCAGGACTGGGAGGGAAAATGGGGCAAACTGGGGAAGTACTGGGGGGACACTGGAGGGGGACTGGGGCAACAGTGAGGGGACACTCAGGGGGGATTAGGGGGACACTGAGAAAGGACTGAGGGGACACTGGAGGGGGGGCGATAAGGGGGACACTGAGGGAGGACCAAGGGGACACTGAGGGAGGATCAGGGAGACACTGAAGGGGGGGATTATGGGGACATTGAGGGGGCGGACTGGGGGAACATTGAGGGAGGACCAGGGGGACACTGAGGAGGGATCAAGGGGGACACTGAGAGGGGACCAGAGGGACACTGAAGGGACACCAAGGAGGGATCAGGGGGACACTGAGGGAGGACTGAGGGGACACTGAAGGGACACTGAGGAGGGATCAGGGGGACACTGAGGGGACACCGAGGAGGGATCAGGGAGACACTAGACACTAAGGGAGGAGCAGGGGGACACTGAGGGGACACGGAGGGGACAGGCAGCAGGCACACAGGGCTCACCAGCAATGAGGGTGCTCTGCTGCCGCGCCTGCTCCAGCAGCAGCACGTGCTGCAGCAGGGATGGGGACCCGGCCGGGGCGTCCCCCCCATCCAGGGCCACCCCCAGCAGGCAGCCCGGGATCGAGGATGTGCTCAGGAACTTCCCGGTGAGGGCGGCCCCGGGGCGCAGCGGAGACACCCCCGGGGGCACCCCCGGCCGCTCGCCCTCCGCCTGCGGCGACAGCTTGGGGGACACCTGCGGGGACAGCCGTGACACTAGGGGTCCCCACACTGCCCCAGGGCTAACAGGTCCCTGTGCCACCCCTGTGGGGTCCCCACACTGCCCCAGGGCTAACAGGTCCCTGTGCCACCCCTGTGGGGTCCCCACATTCCTGCTGCAGGGTGCCAGGCCCCCCAGGCCACCCCCCACTGCATCCCCATATCCCCCCCGCCACGGGGTTCCATGTCCCAGTGCCACCCGCCACGGTGTCCCCATGTCCCCCTCATGTTCCCTCTGTGGAGCTCCAGGTCCCCCTGCCACCCCCTGTGGGGCTCCCATATCCCACCAGCCAAGTCCCAGTGCCACCCAGCCCAGGGTCCCAGTGCCACCCAGCCCAGAGTCCCCGCGCCCCCACTCACGGGGAGGTGGGCACTGGTGACGGTGACAGTGGCCTGCAGCCCCAGGGACAGGTTGGGCAGCGATGGGGACGTGTAGAGGCTGAGCTGGGCCCCGTCCAGGGCCAGGGCGCGGGGCTGGGGCAGGAGCTGCTGTGGCACCACACGGCAAACGTGGCATCAACACCCGTGGGGGACACCACGGGACAGACAGGACAGCACATGTGGGGACAGGATACCAGCATGCGTAGGGACAGGACAGGCCACCAACATGTGTGGGGACAGGACACCAGAAAGTGTGGGGACACACCACCAACACATGCAGGGACACAACAGGCCACCAACGCTTGTGGGAACACGCCACCAACACGTGTGGGGACAGGACAGGTCACCAACACGTGTGGGGACAGGACACCAGCATGGTGGGGACAGGACAGGCCACAAACACGTGTAGGGACAGGACACCAACGTGTGGGGACACGACACCAGCACGGTGGGAACACAACATGCCACTAACACGTGTGGGGACAGGACAGCACTGACCCCTCCCACCCGCATGTCCCTGTCCCTGTCCCCGTGGGGCCGTACCTCGCTGTGGATGTTGGGGACAGAGGCGGCCAGGCCATTATGGGCACCGTGGGAGCTGTTGGGGGAGCTGGGCCCCGACCCGGGGGCGCTGCTGCAGACCGATGACACTGCGGGGGACATGGGGGTGTCACACGGGCATGGGGACACTGCCCGGTGTCACACGGGCCTGGGGACACAGGTGTGTCACACACAGACACTGCGGGGGACACGGGTGTCACACGGGCATGGGGACACTGCCCCGTGTCACACGGGCCTGGGGACACAGGTGTGTCACACACAGGCACTGCAGGGGACATGGGTGTCACATAAGCATGGGGACACTGCTCTTTGTCACACGGGTATGGGGACACTGCTCCATGTCTCATGGGCATGGGGATGCTGCCCCGTGTCACACACTGACACATGTGTCACAAGGGCATGAGGATACTGCCCCGTGTCACACTGACACTGCAGGACATGCGTGTGTCACACGGGCACGAGGACACTACCCTCTGTCACATGGGCATGGGGACACTGCCCTGTGTCACACAGACACTGCCCCATGTCACACCACACTGCAGGACACACGTGTGTCACATGGGCACAGGGACACTACTCTGTGTCACACAGTGTGTCACACCCTGACACTGCTCCGTATCACACGGCCTGTCACACCCTGACACCTCACACGTGTCACATGTGTCACCCCAGCCACGAGAGGCCACGGGGGCTCTGGGGAAGCCCTGGGTGACCTGGTGAGCGAGCCCAGCCCGTGTCCCCGCAGTGTCCCCGCGGCGTCCCCGGCACGCACCGGTGATCTCCACGTGGCGCTTGCGGAAGGCGCTGAGCACGGAGCCGTCGCGGCGCCGCAGGAGGGGGCTGCTCCTCCGCTCCGCCACCTTCTGCTTCAGCCGCGAGCGCACCTTCAGGTTGGGCTCGGACGCTGGGGACACAAGCGTGTCACCGGGATTGTCACCGGGATTGTCACCGGGATTGTCACCGGGATTGTCACCGGGATTGTCACCGTCACCCCCCACGGGCGTGGCACGCCCCCCCTGTCCCCGCCGCCACCCACCGGTTTTGCGGAGCGGGAAATCGTCCCGGCCGTCGTAGGTGCCGAGGAGGGGGAGCTTGTAGGACGGGGGGGTCCCCGGGCTGCCGGTCTGGGGGGGGGAACTCTGGTCCAACGAGGTGTGGTGAGCCCTGCAGGGGGGGAAAAAGGTGGCAGAGACCCCACTGGGACACCCGGGTCACCCCCAAAGTGCCTCGGGGGGCGTCCTAGGGGGGCTCGGGGGCACCTACCAACATTTGGGGTGCTGGGGGAGGGAATGGTTGGGGGGGCCAGGGCCCGGCTCCTTCGTCTTGCTGAGCAGGAATTCCTGGAGCTTCAGCTTCACCTCCGTGCTGGCGATGGCACCTGGGGGCACAGGGGGGTCAGGGGGGCAGCACAGCCCCCCCCTCCAGCCCCGCTGCACCCCCACATGCCCCCCCAGCCCCCCCACTCACTGTCACGGCCCCGCTCCTTGGGGCGCAGGCTCTGGAGCTGCTCCAGGCGCTGCTGCTCCAGCTCCTGCCGCTCCCGCTGCCGCTGCTGCTCCAGCTCCTGCTGCCGCCGCGCTGCCAGGGCCTCCTGCTGCTGCTGTGGGGAGGGGGCACCGCCGTGGGACCCCGGGCACGGCCCCGGGACCCCCCCTCAGCCCCGGCCCCGAGGGGGGCGCTGGAAGCCCCCGTGTACCCCCAGTGGCTCCCTCATCCTCCATCAGTGACACCCCAAGAGCAGGTGCCCCATGGTGCTGGCACCCCCAATGTGCCCCCCAAAAGCTTCATCCCCTCAATGGCTCCCTCACCGTCCATCAGTGACACCCCCGGCCCCAAGAGCAGGTGCCCCATGGTGTTGGCACCCCCAGTGTTCCCCCACCCTCCATCAGTGACACCCCACGGCTCCATCACTCCCTGTATCCCCCCAATGGCTCCATCATCCCCAATACCCCTCTAAAAGCCCCATCTCCCCCAAACTGGTGACACCCCCCATCTCCATCATCCCCAGTACCCCTCTAAAAGCCCCATTCCCCCCAATGGGTGACACCCCACATCTCCATCATCCCCAGTACCCCCCCCCAAAGCCCCATCATCCCCAATACCCCTCTAAAAGCCCCATCTCCCCCCCAGACTGCTGACACCCCCCAGCTCCATCCCCCCCCCCCCCCAGATCCCCCACACCTCCAGCACCCCCAAATCCCCTCCCCAGCCCCAGCCATGCCCCCCTTCCACCCACCTTGAGGTGCTTCTGGAGCTGGACCTGGTGCTGGCGGGTGAGGTGCTCGTGCTGCTTCTGGAACTCGGCGAAGAGCAGCTGCTTCTGGAGCTGCTGCTGCTGCTTCAGGGCCACCAGCTCCCGCTGCAGCTGCTGCTCCCGCGCCGCCGCCAGCCCCGCGTCCACCCCCGCCTCGGGCCCCGGCCCCTCCGGCCCCTCCGGCCCTGCTGGACACGCTGGGTCGGGGGGGAGATGGGATGGGGACACGCCGGGAAGGATGGAGGGGGCTGGGAGGGGTTTGAGGGGCAGGTTTGGGGGGCTCCGGGGATGCAGAGGGGTTTGGGGGTGTCCCAGGGGTGATAGGACTCATTGAAGGGGGATGCTGCAAGGATGGGGGGGTCAGGGGTGGTTTGGGGTGGGTTCTGGGGGGGTGTCAAGGAAGCCCTCGGGGGTCTCCCCTCAGCTCCATCCCCTTGGATCAACCCCAAAATTTCCCCCCAGGACCCACCGGGGGGCACAGACAGGGAGGGCTGGGACACGCAGGAGTGGGGGGGGGGCGGCCCCACGCACACAGGAAGGCGGGGGCGGGCGGGGGGGGGCACGCGGTGCATGTCAATGAGCCCCCCCCCAACCCAGCCCAGCCGAGCCCCCTCCCCCGGGCACTGACGGGCACTGACGTGTCCGTGTCCCCACGCGGACCCACGGACGTCACCGTGCACGGAGAGGGGGCACAGAGACCCCCCCACACCGAGACCCCCTCCCCCAAGGACAGCCAGACCCCCCTAAGGACAGCCAGACCCCCCCCCAGTACCACAGAGCCCCCCCAGGAAGGAGAAGCAGCACCCCCATATCCCGACCCCCTCCAGTCCCATCTAGCCCCAGGGTTCGCTCTCCCGGGGCTATTTGGGGGTACACTGGGGTCCTCCTGCAGCCCCCCAAGGACAGACAGACCCACCCCCCCAATATCCCGATACCCCCCCATTCCCATCCAGGCCCCCCAGTGCAGCCCTGGGGTTTGGCTCTCCCGCGGGTATTTGGGGGTACACCGGGGTCCTCCTGCAGCCCCCCAAGGACAGACAGACCCCCCCCATTCCCATCCAGCCCCAGGGTTCAGCTCTCCCGCGGGTATTTGGGGGTGCACTGGGGTCCTGCAGCCGCCCCCAGCCGGGGGTCCCCAAAGGGCCCCGTGCGATGTCGGGGTGCAATGGGGGGGGTCTCAGCACCCCGAGGTGCCAAGGGGGCATTTTGGGGTGAGTGGGGGCTTTGGGGTGGGGGCACACCCCACCTGCAGCCCCCCCCCCCCCCCCCCCCCCCCCCTTGAGGGACAGGGGGGTTTAACCCCTCGCTGCCCAGGGCTCCCCCAAACAGAAAGGTCCCCGTGGGGACAATGGGGGGGTCCCACGGAATGGGGACACGGGAGGGGCCGGGGGCTGCACCCCCAGGGCTGCAGCATCTGTCCTTGCACACCTGTCCTTGCACACGCGTTTGTGCAAGGGGGGGGAATCTCCCTTTACACACCTGAACACGCTCGTGTTCAGCAGCTTCCCCCCCCCCCCCCCCCCCGCACACCTGTGGGAGGCGTCACCAGGTTTGGGGCGGTGTCACCGGGTTTGGGGCACCGTCACCGGGTTTGGGACCGTGTCACTGGGTTTGGGGCCGTGTCACCGAGTTTGGGGCGGTGTCACCGAGTTTGGGGCGGTGTCACCGGGTTTGGGACCGTGTCACCGGGTTTGGGACCGTGTCACCGGGCTTGGGACCGTGTCACCGGGTTTGGGACCGTGTCACCAGGTTTGGGGCGGTGTCACCGGGATTGGGACCGTGTCACCAGGTTTGGGGCGGTGTCACCGGGCTTGGGGCGGTGTCACCGGGTTTTGGGGGGCACGGGGGGCCACCCCCACTCACCTGGGGCGGGCAAGGCAGCGTGCAGGGGGACACGGGGCAGCAGCTCCAGCGGGGGCTCACGGCCGGACCCCCCCTCTGCAGAGAGACACCCGGGACCCCCTGAACGGGCTGGGAACTGGGGGGGGGGGATGCACGTGCACCCCCAAACCCAACCCCAGCCACCCCAAATCCCTCCCCGGCGGGTGGGGCTGGGGGTCACAGAGCATCCCTGGGTTTTGGGGTGACGGGAGCCAATGCAGCCCCCCCAGTGCAGGCAGGGCAGGGCCGAAGGACCCCCCCTCACCCACGCCCCCCCCCCCCCCCCCCCCAATCCAGGCTATTCTCTCTGGCGCCTGGGAATAGCCGGCGCACGGGAGGAGCCGGCTATAAATAGGGAATTGTGCCGGGGGGGCCACGGCAGATCCCGGCAGGGGATGCGCTGTGTGCCCCCCCCCTCCCCCAGACCCAGCTGCATCCCCCAACTGCCCCGGGGGCTGGGGGGGGGGGGCACGGGCAGCCCTGGGGTGCCCAGGACCCCCCAGCTCCATCTCACATCCCCCTAATTGCCAGGGACGTTAATCCGCGTTAATCAGCGCTGCCGGAACCAAAGCTGGGATGTGCTGGGATGGGGGGGGGGGGGGGGATTAGCCCCACTTGCCGAGGACCCCCCCGCCCCCCTCAGCGCACTCCAGACCCCCCGAGTGCCCCAACAGGAGCCCCCCAAGAGGGGCTGGGGGGGCCAGCTCAGCACATTTCCCACCGCATCGGTGTCTGTCCCCAAGCGGCTCTGCAGGGACAACCCTGGGCAGGGCAGGGGCGGGGGGGTGACACCGTGCTGAGGAGGTGTGGAATCCCCCCCCCCCCTTTTCGGGGACTGGGGACCTCCCCACGCCCCCCCCCAGGCGCCCAGACCGTGCGTAACCCCCCCGGCAGCGCCACGTTTATTTACCAGGCGTTAATCCCGAGCCAAGACTTTTAATAGCCGGGATATTTCTGGGACACCCCGCGACCCCCCCGCTGCCCCCCCCCCGGGGTGCTTTGGGCCTTGACGTCAGCCCGGCTATTTCTGGTGTTGCCAGCGGGCAGGAGGCCGCGGGAATGGGCCCGCCCGGCTCCCGGACCCCCTTTCCCGGTGGTCGCACCCCAAATCCCAGCCCAGACTCCTGTCCTGGCTCCCACAGCAGGGCAGAGGGGGGGGCCCGGCCCGCGGAGCCCCTCCCAGAGGTGGTGGCACACCTGGGGGACCCTCAGGGGTGTTGGGGGGAGCAGTGGGGACCCCCAGAACTCCGGGAGAGAGAAGGGGAGGGAGGGGGCTGCACCCTGAGATGGGACCTGCACCCAAGGGACCCCCCGGTTCTGGGATGGGGGCGGGAAAAGGAGCCCTGGGGGGGTCACGGAGCACCCAGGAGCCGACTGGGGACCCCCAGGGGCTGATTGGGGACCCCCAGGGGCTGACTGAGCGCAGGGGTGGCCTCTGCCACATCCCCAGCCTGGCCGAGCCCTCCCAGCTCAGCATCCCCGAGGGGTCCCCAAACGCCTCCAAACAGCCCCAAAGCCGGGAAGGGACCCCGCGGGAAGCGGCCGGGGATGGCAGAGGTGGCCCGGCCGTGTCCCCGTGCCACCGCGCCGCGTGCCAGCCCCGTGCGAGGCACGGCCGGGCCGCGCTCCAGCCCCGCGGCCGCTCCGCAAATACCGGCGGGCGGCCCGGGGGGGTGGGCTGGGGACAGAGGGGACACCCGCTACCACCGCCCCGTGCCTCAGTTTCCCCTGCGGAGGCCGCGGTGTCGGCGCTGCCGCGTGTCCCCTCGGGGTGGTGGAAGCGGGGGGGGGGGGGGACACCAGCGCGTCCAGATGTCGCCGGAGTTCCCCCCGGGATAATTATAGGGCGGGAACCGGGACAGCGCGGGCACGGCCCTGGCGGCCACCACGGTTGGCTGTCCCTGTCCCCACGCGTGGCACCCCGGGGGGCAGCGGGGACCCGCCCCCGGTGCCATAAAGAGCCACGTGTGAGCCGTGCCACGACGGTGCCGCCAGCCGTGCCTCAGTTTCCCCTCCCAGCGGGGCCCGGGAGCACCGGCAGGGGGGCAGGGGCACGGGCTGGGATAAGCGGGGCAGGGGGTGCCCCCCGGTACCCCCGTTTGGCGCGGATGTGCCCCCGCTGGAGCTGCGGCCCCCCGGTACCCCGATATCTGCTGGGTGCCACACTGGGGGGGCACGGCGGGGACAGGGGACACACGGCGGTGCCCAGGGGGGACACGGCGGTGCCCAGGGGGACACGGCGGTGCCCAGGGGCAGGGCCCGGCTCTCGCAGCGGTGCCCAGCCGGCGCAGCCCCCCTCGGGCTCTCACCTGTGTCGCTCTGGGGGTCCATGGTGGCCCGCGGGTGCCGGGGGGGCTCGCAGAGGCGCGTGTCCGTCAGCGCCGGCCGGGGCACCGGGACTGTGCCCGCGCCGCCCGGGAGCCCTGCGGGACCAAGCGCCTGTCAGCACCGCGGGACCCCCGAAAAGCTCCCCCCGCAGCAAACGGGGGGCTCTGAGCCCGCACCGAGCCCCCCCTGAGCACCCACGCCGGGCGGGATGTGGCCCCCTCCCCTCCGGTGTTCCCCTGGGATGGGGGGGTGGGCTGGGGGTACCCCCAGAAGGGACCTGGGGGTCGCAGCGTTACACAAAGCTCTGCAGGAAAAGGGGGGGCCCCGCAGAGGGGGAGCCCAGGGGGATAACAGGCAAGGAGCCCCGGCCGTGCCACCCCACGGGGACACGGATGGGACCCCCGTAAGGACACGGCTGGAGGAGGGGGGACACACGCTGACCCCCCCCCACCCCGCGAGCTCCCCGCTGCTGCGACCCCCCCAAAGTGAGGCGTCACCCCAAGATCGGGGTCTGGGGGCGTCACCCGCGAGGGCCACGCGGCGGGACGGACCCCACGGCGGGGGAACGCGGCACTGGCGCCGCCGGCAGCGCCGAGCCCGGCGCGGTGCAGCGGGGCCCCCCCGGCCCCCCCGGCCGCGCTGCGGAGCCGCCGCCGTGCCGGCGCACGGGCCCCCCGACACTGCGGGAGCCCCGAGCCCGCAGGGCCCCCCGAGCGTACGGGGACCCCTCCCGCTGCACCGTGCACGGCCCATGGCACCGGGACCCTCACCCGAACCGAACCCCCCGAGCCGCACCGCACCCCCCGAGCCGCGCCGGGACCGCTCATTGCAGGGCCCCGCCGAACCGCAGCGGGACCCCCCGATGGCAGCGGGACCCCCGAAACTGCGGGGCTCCCCCGAATTGCACGAGGGCTCTCCGGGCTGCAGGACCCCCGCGTTGCACGGGCGCGCTCCCCCCTCGAGCCGCACCGGGACCCCGGAATGCACAGGAGCCCCCCACCCGCACCGGGGTCCCCTCCTGCAGCCCCCGCACCGGATCGCCCCGGGACCCCCAGTGCAGCTCCCCCGACCCGCAGCGGGCCCCCCCACCGGAGCCCCTCCCCGAGCACACCGGGACCCCCCCGCCCCCCCTCCCGCGCTGCGCCCGGGCCCCGCTGCAGCCCCGGACCCGCGCAGGGCTCCCCCCGCTGCAGCCCCCCCAAACCCGCACGGGGGTCCCCATGCGGCCCCCCCCGCTCCGCACGGCGCGCACCCCGCGCCCCCCGAACCGCACCCCCATTACACAGAACCCCCCCCCATCCCCGCTCCGAACCGCACCGGACCTCCGGGATCGCAGCCCCCCCGCCGCCGCACGGAGCCCCCCCGGAGCCGCGCGGGGGTCCCGGATCCCGCGGAGCCCCCCCCGGCGCGGGTCCCCGCCCCGATGCGGCCGCCCCGGTGCCGCCCCGGTGCCCCCCCGGTGCCGCCCGTACCTGGGGTCCCCCCGGTGCCGCCCGGCGCGCGCCCCGCCGCCCCCCCGCCTCCTCCTCCATCTTCGCCGCGCGGCCCCGCCCGCCCCGACAACAACATTCGGTGACGTCACTCCGCGTCACGTGACGGCGCCCGGTGCTAAAAATAGCCCCGCGCGCGCGGAGCCCCTCCCCCCTAAAAGGGGCGGTGCCTAACGAGGGGCGGAGCCTATTCGGGCCTTAAAGGGGCCGCGCAGCGAGTGAGCGTGAGGCGGTGTCGGTGTGTGAATGAGCGTGTAACAGCTCCGCGTGAATGCGAGTGACTGTGAGCGTGCAAGGGCGCACAGGTGTGTGACAGGTGACAGGCCTTGGCGCACACACACACGTGCCACGGGCCGCTGTGCTGCCGCACACACGCGTGTGCGCACCCGGGAGCTCGGTGTGCGATCGCTGCTGCACACAAGAGCGTGAACACGCATGTGGAGACACGCATGTGCCACCGGCCAGGCAGGAAACGCTCCGCAGGGCACACGCGTGCTCTGTGTGCAGCTGCACGTCAGCCTGCCACACTCACGGAGCACACGCAGACGCGCGTGTGCAGGACACACACACACGCACACACACACGCCTGTGCCCTTGCCTACGCACGCGTGCGGGTGTAGCAGGTCCGGGGTGGGGTGGGGAGGGGGGGTCACTCAGCCCGTGCCGCGGGGACGTGCGGGATGAATCACGCCGGGCCGGGGCCGCGCTGAGTCACCGGCGGCGCCGCGGGGCCCGGCCGGGTGACGCGGGGGCACACGCGTGTGCACATGTGACACGAGCGGGGAAAGGGGGTGCGTGGCCCTTTAAAGGGCGCGGCCGCGCTTCCTGCCCGCCGCCAGGGGGCGCCCGGTGCCGCAGGGGAAGTTCCGCCCCTTCCCCGGGGGCCGCGGGTTCGAGTCCCGGCCCCGCCGCTTCCGCCTCCGGGGCCGGGCCGGGGTCGCGGCGCTGCCATGGTAACGGGGCCGGGGGGACGGAGCCGGTTTTGGGGTACCCTGGGGGCGATCTGGGGTCCCCACGGAGGGTCCTCACAAAGGGATCCCTGCGGGCCCCCGTGCGATGGCGGGGGCCGATCCGGGATCCCCTCGGGGCCGTATGAGGCCCTTCCGGGGCCCCGAGAGACCACGGCGGAACCTCCGGGACCACCCAGGGCCCCCCAGCCTGTGTGTCCCTCCCAGCCCCGTTCTTCCCCTTTTATCCCACAGTCCTGCCACTTCCAGAAGCTTTTTGGGACCGATGGGGAGCTGGAGGACGAGGTGAGGGACCCCCAATGGCCTGGGCCCCCTCCGAGGTGCGCTGTGCCTGGGCTGAGCCTGCGGGGGGAGTCTGGAGAACGCACGGAGCCGTTTGATTTCCCGCTGTTTATTTTCACAGGATTTCCTCTCCGCTGTGGAGGATGCAGAGAACCAGTTTGTGACCCTCGGGCATTCCTCAGCCAGCGTCGTCCCGGTTCCTCCCAGTGAACCCCATCCCAGTGAACCCCATCCCAGTAAAGCCCCCACCCTCCGGCCCCTCGCTGGGCAGGGCGAGCATCCCGTGGGGTTCCAGGGCCCCCCATCGCGGGGTGCAGCCCCCCAGGATGAGCTGGACAATGACCTTTTCCTGGCTGCCTGCAGGGAGCTGGAGGGTCCCGAGGTGCCCGTGGGGGCTGGCACTGCCCCAGCGCCCCCCAGGCGCTGCGAGAAGCCGCCATGGAAATGCCCAGGGAAGGAGAACGCTCAGGAATGTGGGGTCCCCAAAAAGCTCAGGGTGGGAGAGGAGCTGGTGCCCGGCTCCGGGGGGCTGCAGGACAGGCAGGGCCCCCTCCCCAGTCCCAAACTGGTGCTGCGGCCCAGCACGGCCGGTGCCTGCGCCCCCAGACCCCCCCCTTCCATGGGAGAGCCGGGAAGCTCCGGAGGCTCCATCCCTGCTCCGGGGGCTCCGTGCCTGAGGCCTGTCCAAGCACCCCTAGCAAGGAGCAGCTCCTCAGTGCCCTGGACCCCCCCAGCTCAGAGCTGCCCCCAGCCCCGGCTGCCCCCCAGACCCCCCTCGGGCCCCCCCAGCTTCCTGAACCCCCCAGTGGCTCCCAACGCTCCCGGCCCCCCCAGTGCCCCCGTGGTCACCAACCACCTGGTGCAGCTGGTGACAGCGGCCAGCAAAGCCCCCCGGGGACCCCCCCGAGCCCCCGGGCGCAGGGAGAGCCGGCGCTTCCCAGGGCCTGCCGGGATCCTGCCCCAGCAGGTGGGTGGGCACGGGGTGGGGGGAGACCAGGCAGGGATGTGGTGGGGTTGGGTGGGCATGGGGAAAGCAGGGGAACGGAGTGAGGATGGGATGGGGATGGGGACAGGAATGCAGTGGGTTGGGATAGGACAGAAATGGGAGTAGAATTGGGATGGGATGGGATGGGATGGGGATGGGGATGGGGATGGGAACCAGGGTAGGGATGGGATGGGATGGGATGGGGACAGCATGGGAACCAGGGTAGGGATGGGATAGGGATGGAGTCAGGAATGCAATGGGTTGGGATAGGACAGGAATGGGAGTAGAATTGAGATGGGATGGAGATGGGATGGGATGGGATGGGATGGAGATGGGAACCAGGGTAGGGATGGGATAGGGATGGAGTCAGGAATGCAATGGGTTGGGATAGGACAGGAATGGGAGTAGAATTGAGATGGGATGGAGATGAGATGGGATGGGATGGGATGGAGATGGGAACCAGGGTAGGGATGGGATAGGGATGGAGTCAGGAATGCAATGGGTTGGGATAGGACAGGAATGGGAGTGGGATGGGGCTGGGATTGGATGGGATGGGATTGGAACATCTGATGAAGTCAAGCAGATCCCTGGACATCTCTCCCTGTCCCACAAGCACTCTGGGAAGCTGCTGGAGGAGATCCTGGTGTCTGCTCCTCAGACTCCTGCTCACGGGGCCGTGGCGAAGCCGCGGGCTCAGGTAACCCCTCCCTCCCACCCCTGCTCAGGCAGATCCCAGTGGGAATCCCCCAGTGGGATGCTGGGTGAGAGGGAGCCCCTGGGGCTCTGTGACCATGATGTTCCTGACCCCAGGCACTGCCCAGCTCCCCGCTGCCCACTGAGGAGGATTTCGGGAAGGGGCCCTGGCTGGCCATGAAAACGGAGCTGGGGCTGGATGAGAGGGACCCCAGCTGCTTCCTCCACACCTACAGTGTGGTCATGGTGCTCCGCAAGGTGAGGCTGACCCAGGGTTCCTGCTCTTCCCTCACCCCTCAGAGCTGCTTGTAGGGCTGGGAATCTCTGGGGAGGGGGGGGCTGAGCTGAGCTGAGCACAGACATCCACATCCCCTGGATGACGAGGGCTGTAGAATCCTGAAATATCCCACACAGGAAGGGACCCACGGGGCTCAACTCCCAGCCCTGCCCAAGGTTACCCCAAAATCCCCGTTGTGCTGTGCAGGCAGCCCTGAAGCAGCTCCCAAAAAACAAGGTCCCCAGCATGGCTGTGATGATCAAAGCCCTGACCAGGAGCAGCGCTGGTGCTGGTGCCGTGTTCCGGGACCCCACAGGTGAGTGGAGCAGTAGCTGTGCCCGGTGCTACCTGTGCCCAGTGAGGCTCAGGGACCCCACAGGTGAGTGGAGCAGTAGCTGTGCCCGGTGCTACCTGTGCCCAGTGAGGCTCAGGGACCCCACAGGTGAGTGCAGCAGTACCTGTGCCCGGTGCTACCTGTGCCCAGTGAGGCTCAGGGACCCCACAGGTGAGTGCAGCAGTACCTGTGCCCGGTGCTACCTGTGCCCAGTGAGGCTCAGGGACCCCATCCTCATTCCCAGGGGAGATGCAGGGCACTGTGCACCGGCTGCTGCTGGAGCAGAGGCAGAGCGAGCTCCGGGCCGGCTCCGTGCTGCTCCTGAGGCAGGTGAGGAGAGCTGGGGGGCTCCTTATCCCACCCCAGTGGGGTCTGATCCCAGGGGAATGCAGGGGGGTGATACAGCACATCACCTGTCCCATTCCCAACCCAATTAAACCTTGGAACTGGGAATGTAAATATTAGGATAAGGGGATAAGAGGAAGCAGTGCATGTGGTACATCCCTGTTCCCATTCCATAGCACCCTGGCACTGCAAATACAAATACAAGAAAAGGATCTCCCACAGTTTTGCACCTCAGATTTTTCTCAACTCTTCTTAAAATTTTCACCCTTCATCCTAAGGTTTCCATAAATGGGGCCCTGTAACTTGGGGGGTTTATCCAGGAGCTGGCTCTGCCCCCCCTCTGTCTGCCCTCTCTGCAGGTCGGGGTTTTCTCCCCCTCCCACCGCAACCACTACCTCAACGTGACCCCCACCAACCTCCTGAGGATCTTCCCACCTGAGCCCGAGGGCTGCTCCCCCCGGCAGGTGAGGGAGGAGGCACTGCTGGGACCCCCAGAGGGGTCTGGGCTATGGGGACCCCCGAGAGGAAGGGGGAGGGCTGGATAAATCCCCCAATAATTCGTCCCCACTGGGTTTTGCAGGTCCCTGCCCAGGCTGAGCTGGCCCCAGACCCCCGTGCAGAGCCCACCCAGGGTGTCCCTGCTCCTGAGCACTGGGGACAGTCAAGGACAAGTGGACACAGTGCAGAGCAGCATCCTGGGGGCTTCTCCCTGTGCCCATCGAGCTCTGATCCCAGCTGGGAAGAGCCGGTGGGAGCTGATGGATGTGACATGGGTGAGTCAGACCCACTCTGGGAGGGGAGGAAAAGCTCTCTGTCCTGTGGAAAGCAGGTTCCCAACCTGAACAATTCCACAATTGCACAGAACTCACATCCTGCTGTGCCCTGCAGATGACCTGGACGGGCTCCTGGGAGAGCTGCCTGAGGATTTCTTCTCAGCCCCAGCTCAGGTCGACTGTGGCTGAGCCCAGCAGAGGGTGACAGTGCCGAGGAGCGGTGACACACCTGCCACCCACCCACCTGCTCCTCCCTCTGCGTGTCCGGGGTGTTTGTGGTGGAGCCGAGAGCTGGGGAGGCCCGGGGGGAAGCGGCCTCAGCACTGCCCCCAATCCTGGGGCACACGGGCCCCTCTCGCTCCCAAACCTGCATTAAAGGGCTGTTTTGTTTCTGCATCACTGTGTCCTCGTATGTCACCCCTCTGTCCCTTCCCTGGGTGGGAGGAGCCGTTCCCCAGGGTCTCACAGGACTGAGGGGGGGTCCCCATGGGACATCCCCACCCCACGCCCACCAACAGGTTAAACTTTCCCGCACCCCGTGACCCTGTTTACCGCCAGGAGTTATTTATAGGACCCCTGGCTCTGGGATTTGATTCCACATCCGTGTGTGGGGCACAGCCCTATTTATAACCCCCCTCCCCCGAGGCTCAGGGCGCCGCTCGCTGTCCCCAGAGCCTCCCCTGCCCTCCGGGGCTCCCATGGCCCACGAGTCGTTCGCCTTCAGCCCCTCGGCGCTGCGCTCGCTGCGGCTGCAGCGGGAGCTGCTGGAGCGGGACGATCGGCGCCGGGCGCTGGCCCGGGGCTCGGCCGAGCGCCGCCTCCTGCCCGGGACCCCCCGGCAGCCCCCGAGCCCCCCCCGGCGGCGCCAGTTCTGCCGCGACCCCGCCGTGCACAACGCGCTCTACGCCGGGGACCTGCGCCGCGTCCAGAGCATCTTCAGGGACGAGGCCACCGCCAATGTGGTGCTGGAGACGGTCAGCGAGGAGCTGGTGTGGTCACCGGAGCAGGGTACGGGTGGAAAGAGGGACGGGGGGGGCCTCCCTTTCTTCTCCCTTCTCCCTTCCCCTTGAAAAGCAGCTCTGGGGCCAGGAAAGGGGTGCAGCTCCAGGTGGGCAGGGGGGAGCAGGGCCGGTTCGTGGGGGAGCCGGAGTCAGGAGTGGGGTGGGTGTGTGGGGCAGCCCCACGGTGCCCCCCTACTCCCTCACCTCCGGCAGGGCTCTGGGTGGGTGGGTGCAGGTCAGGGGGGTCCAGCTGCTCTCCGGCAGCCCCCGCTGATCCCCGCAGGGCTCTGGGTGCTGAGCCCCCGCCGCCAGCACACCTCCGCCCTGCGCATCGCCGCCGCCCGCGGCTACGAGGACTGTGCCCGGCACCTGCTGCTGCGGGGGGCGGCCGTGGATGCTGTGGTGGGGGGCAGAGCCCCCCTGCACGACAGCGCGGCCGCCCCCCACCCCAACTGCGCCCGCCTGCTCCTGGCCTTCGGCGCCGACCCCAACGTGCTGAGCGCCGACGGCTCGGCCCCGCTGCACCTCTGCACCGCGCCCCACAGCCTCAGGTACGGCCTCACCTGCGGGGGGGGCCCGGCCAGGGTGGGGCTCATCTGCATGAGAGGCCCCGCCCATGAAATCCTCACTCCTGCCCCACCCACACAATCTGGGAGCCAGGGGCCTGTGGGGTGTCCTGGGAGGGTCCCTGGGGTGTCCCTGGGGGTGTCCCTTGGGAGTCAGGCTCTCCAGTATGTCCTGAGGCTGTCCCTAGGGATATCCCATGGGAACCATGGCATGTCCTGGTCGTGTCCCATGGGTGCCAGAGTGTCCCCTCACCCTTTCCACCCTTTCCCCAGGTGTGCGGAGCTGCTGCTGGCGCACGGCGCGCAGGTGAACCTGGGCACCCGTGACCGGCAGGTGACAGCCCTGCACGTGGCGGCGCGCCAGGGGCTGGTGGCCCACGTGGAGCTGTACCTGCACCACGGCGCCGACCCCTCCCTGCGCACCCACCAGGGCGAGACCCCCCTGAACGCGGCGGCGGCGGCAGCCGAGCGCCCCGAGGACGCCGAGCGCTTCCTGCGCGTGGCCGAGCGGCTGCTGGAGGCCGGCGCCGAGCCCGGGGCCGCGGGGCGCAAGGGCCACACGCCGCTGCACAACGCCTGTGCCAACGGGCACCCCGCCATGGCCCGGCTGCTGCTGCGCCACGGCGCCGACGCCACCGTCCCCAACGGCGCCGGGGACACCCCCATGGACTGCGCCCTGCGCGCCGTGCGCGAGTACCGCCAGCAGCGCCCCGAGGAGACCCTGGCCCTGCTGCTGGACCACGGCGCCCTCCCCGCGCACCCCAAGGTGGGGCAGGGGGTGACGGGGGGCACGGGGAGGTGGCGGTGTCACACCCTGGTGACACAGCTCTGCTGGCAGATGCTCAGGCTGTGCCCCCCAAGGTGGGGAAGGGGGCACGGGGAGGTGGCAGTGACAGTGTCACTCCCCAGTGACACGGCTCTGCTGGCAGATGCTCAGGCTGTGCTGCCAGCACCCGCCGGCGCTGGAGGTGATGCTCAACGCCTACGACCACGTGCCCCCCGCCGACGGCTGGGTGGAGGCCGTGCCCCCCGAGCTCTGGGAGGTAATGAGGTGTCCTGGGGGGTCCTGGGCTGTCCCCGTGTCCCCAGCCCAGCCCACTGAGCCCCTGTCCCCCCCGCAGGAGCACCAGGAGTTCTATGCCTCGGCCGTGCGCATGGCGGGACAGCCGCGACGCCTGCAGCACCTGGCACGTGTGGCCATCCGGCGTCACCTGGGCGCCCGCTGCCGCGCCGCTGTCCCCAGGCTGGCACTGCCACCCCCACTGCGCCGCTACCTCCAGCTGCCCATCGAGGGTCTCATCTCCTGAGGGCACTCCATGTGTCCTCACTGGTGTCCCCTCCATGTCCCCTTGCTGTGTCCCCCCCCCTCCGTGCCCTGGTGTCAATAAAGGACATGGCAGAGGTGGCGCTTGAGGTGTATTTGTCTGTGTGGGACCAGGGTGGGCAATGGCAGCTGCTGTGGGGACAGAGGACTGTGGGGACAGGGGATGAGGGGGAACGGGAATAGGGGGACAGGGAACTGTGGGGACATGGGATGAGGGGGGACAGAGCCAATGGTCAGAGGTGGCAGGGAGGGGACAGACAGACCCTGGCGGATGCGGGGACCGTGGAGGGGGTGACAGCGCGGCCGGGGGGGTCCGGTCCCGGTAAGGCCCCGTGGCGGGCGGGGGGGGGTTCAGCCCGGGGGTTCCCACGGTTCTCCCGAGGCCCCGCCCCGCTGCGGCCGTGACTCCGCCCCCAACAGACCCCACCTCTCTTCACAGTCCCGCCCACTTACAGCCCCGCCCACTTTCGGGGCGCGTCCTATTAGCTCCTCCACTCCCTTTGACCACGCCCACTGGGCGCGGCCGTGACGTAGCCCCGCGCGCCCGCGGCCCCGTCCCGCCCCCTAGCGGCGGCGCGCTGTGACGTGGCGCTTCCGGCGCGGGCGGCGGCGGCGGGAGGCGGTGAGTGGGGGGGGGGCACCGGGACCCCCGGGGATGGCGGGGACACCCCGGGACCGAAAGGGACACACCGGCACTTCCCGGATGGCCGGGAATGGCAGGGACCCACCGGCACCCCCGGGATAGACGGGGACCGGTAGGGACACACCGGGACCCCCGGGGACGGGCAGGGACATCCCCGGTTCCTCTCGCCCCGCCGTGCCCGGGCCCCGCTGACCGCATCGCTCTGCTCCGTCCAGGTCGGGGATGGCCTGACCCTGCCCCGCTGGGCACCGAGGGGCTGCGGGACCCCCCGGGACCCTCCGCCGGGCCCGGTGAGGTGAGCGCAGCGCTGCCGCTTCGGCGTCTCGGGAGCGAGGAGGAAAACCCGCAGCGAGGAGCTCCCGTCCCTGCGGTCTCCGGGCACCGGGAGCAGCCCCGGGGTCTGTTCTGAGCCCGGAGGCGGCACCGGGGCCGCCCCGCTCGGTCACACCGGGCACCGCTCGGTGCAGACGGGGGTCGCGGAGATGGAGCCCCCGGCCGCCCCGCTCATCCCGGGGGTGGGGGACGAGGTGACGCTGGTGGCCGGGGTGGCCGTGCTGGCGCTGGCTCTGGTGCTGGCCTGGCTGTCCACGTACGTGGCCGAGGGCAGCGGGCAGCTCCTGGGCACCGGGGACGCGGCCGTCATCCGCCTCGGGCCCCTCCCGCCCTACGCGGGAACCGCGGGGGCGGCCGAGGCCCCGGAGCCCCCCGGGAGCCCCGAGAGCGCGGAGGAGAAAGCGGAGGAGGAAGGGGGGGCGGCGGCGCGGGCGGACAGCGGGAGCGGCCCCGGTCCCGGCCGGGAGCAGCTGCCGGACGCCGAGCCCGGAGCCGCCGGGGCGGGGGATGCGTGCCCCGGCCTCATCAAGATCCGCCTCAAGTTCCTCAACGACACCGAGGAGGTGGCGGTGGCCCGGCCCGAGGACACCGTGGGGATTCTCAAGAGGTGAGGCCCGGGTGTGCAGCTCCCTCCCACGGACCGGGGGAGGGCTTTTATCCCTCCCGTTGTGCCAAAAATACCCCGTGGGCTTTAAAACAGCGAGTTTGAAAGAGGCGGCGGTGGCGCGGTGGCAGTGCCATCGCTGTCCCCTCCCCGTTACACAGTGCGGGGGTTCCCACCCCGGATTGGGTCCATGTTGGGGGGGTTCCCAGCCCGGGTGGGGGTCCCTGAGCCCGTCTCTGCCGCCTCCAACCCTCCCTCGTCCCGCAGCAAATACTTCCCGGGCCAGGAGAGCCAGATGAAGCTCATCTACCGCGGGCAGCTGCTGCAGGACCAGGCACGGACGCTGCGCTCGCTCCGCATCACCGACAACTGTGTCATCCACTGCCACCGCTCCCGGGGGAGCGGCGCGGCCACCCCCGCCCTGCCCGAGCCCGGCCCCGCCGGCCCCGCGGCCCCGGCGCTGCCGCTGGGCGGGGGGACGCTCATGGTGCCCACGGTGATGGTGGTGCTGGCGCTGGGCTGGTATTTCCGCATCAATTACCGGCAGCTCTTCACGGCCCCGGCCACCGTGTCGCTGATCGGTGTCACCGTGCTGGTCACCTTCCTGGCCTTCGGGGTGTACGGACAGGCGGGGTGAGGGGGAAGGAGCGGGGGAGGCACCGCGGTGTCGCTGTGCCCGCTCTGTGACCGGAGCCAGCACCGTGGGAGCTCCGCGTGTTGGTCCCAGCCTTGCTGCAGGACTTTACCCCCCAAAAAGGGGCTGTGCCCCCCCTCAAACCCCACTGCCCGGCCCCGACCCCAGCTCCGGGGAGCGGGACAGCACCGGAACGGGCCGTGGCTTCTTCCCAAGGACTTTTTAATGCAAATAAAGGGTGTCAAGTCACCCCAGTGGTTGCCTTCCTGCCCTGGGGCTGCTCTCTCCTACCCACCGACACTTCTGGGGGGTTATAAAAACAAATCCGGCCCCACCCGTGGTGAATGGAGTGCGGGGGAGATGGATTCGGGGTGTAAAGGCCCTGTTTAATTAACGAGCTGTAATTAATGCCAGGGATACCAAGTCAAGATGCAGTTTTATTTACAGGGGCAGCCACAACCCACTCACGGGACACACAGACCTCACAAGGGCTCAGTTCCCCTGCGGGGGGGACACGCAGAAACACCGGGGGAGGGGGGGTGAGGACACCGACCTGGGGGGGGTCACAGGGGATGCTCTGAGCCCCCCAAACCCCACTGCACCCCTTGGACCCCAAATTTCAGTGCCTCTCTCCTGCAGGGAAAGGGGCTCAGGCTGCCTCCCCCCCACAGCCCCAGCTCGCCATGCCCCCCTCCCCAGGCAGTTTGGGGTGATTCTCCCCGTGTTTTTGGGTGCCCACAGCCCCGTGCTCGGGCCCTGGGGCACGCAAAGGCCAGCTTGGCATGCCCCGGTGGCCAGACCCGCCCAGCCCCACAGCTGCACCAGGAGGGGGCACACGGGGGTCCCCATGCAGGGGGGGCTGCAGCGTTCTGAGGTGCCCAGGGCTCTGCAGGAACCCCCCCGCCGCCCCCCCAGCTCAGCCTTTAGCAGCAGTTTGAAAACAAATAGTGAATCCAGAGTCAGAGCACCATAATGTGTGAGTCCCAGCGAGAAGAGGAGCCAGGGCACCGGGCTGGGGGGACAGACAGAGCCCCATGCTGGGGACACACGGCCAGATGGGGGGGTCAGACAGCCATGGGGGGGACAGCAGAGGGGATGGAGCCAACCCTGTCCCCAGCACAGCCCCTGGGATGGAGAAAACTGCGGGGAGGGGATCACAGGGCAGGGGGTGAGCTGGATCCAGCCAGAGGGACCTGTCCCCCCCCGGCCCGCACAGCGGGGCGCTGGTCCCGGCCCCCCCAAACTAAAGCAGAGCCTGTGGGGGTGCAAACAGCCGCCAGAGTTGTGGGGGTCCCCAGTGACCCCCCGAGTGCAGCAGCAGGTCCCCAGGCACGTGTGGAGGGCACGCAGAGCTGCCCTGGGGACACCAGGAGTGGGGGGCTCTGCCTTGAAGCTGGGCTGGGCTTCCCCCCAGTTCTGCTCCATTCCCAGCTCCACCCCGGACGTCCCTGCCAGGCTGGGGTCCCCCCTCCCCAAACAGTTGGCACAGGGATGGTCACAGCAGCTCCCCCCACCCCCAGACCCACCCCCGAACAGCCCCAAACATGAAGGATGCAGCATGCAGCCCCTGTGAACCCCTGTGTGGGCACTGCCAGGCCCTCGAGACCCCCAACAGCTGAATGCAGGCACAGCTGAACAGATCTGGGGGTGACAGGGTGCTCTCCCTTGTCCTCTGAGTGGGAAAGGCCCCCTCCAGTGTGACCCCCCCTCCTGAGCCAGCCCGACCGGCGAGTGCCAGCCCAGGGCAGGGGCTCACCCCAAAACCCCAGGGCAGGGGAGACTCACCACCCCCTGACCCAGGCCCAGACCTGCCCAGGGTGTCCAGGTGCCCCCCACCCCACTGGGGTAAGTGAGGAGCGGGTGTGGGGGGGGCACAGCTGGCTTTGGGGATGCTGGGAGGGAAGGGGGGGCTGTACCCCCATGTCAGAGGGTGACCCCCGACAGGAGCCCCAGGTACAAAAACTGTCACAGAATAAATAGAGGCACCGGGGCAGGGGGGAGGAAGGGGGGCACTAACAGGGGCTCCCCAAATCCAGCCCCACTCCAGCAACAGCTGAGTCCTCTGTGCCCTGGTACCCACGTTGTGTCTGGCCCGGGGGGTGCCTGGGGGCTGTCCTGGCCCCTGTCCGTCCCTCTGTCTGTCCTGCCCCTCCCCAGCTCGGCGGGGCTCAGTTGTTGATGTCGTCATAGATGCTGGGGGTGTGGGGGGCAGGGGGCTTGGGCTTCTTCTTCTTGCTGGAGCCGAGCCCTGGGGCGCCGCTCACCAGCCCCAGGTGCGGCTTCTTCTTCTTGGTCTTGCGGGACTCGGAGTTGTTTGTACCTAGGGAGGGGAGAAAGGGAAGAAATGGGGGTGTCAGGGAGGAGATGAGCCCCAAAACAGAGGGGATGATGCCCAACTCTGGTCAAGAAAATGTACCCCAAAATGTTCCTGCCTCTCCCAAGTGGAGGACATGGTGCTCCAGGCTTTGGAGCCATGGTTTGTTCAACTCCTCTTGCACTGGGGACATGCCAGAACAGCCGGGTTTGCCCCCTCAGAGGGATCTGTGCCCCAGGATTTGCCCCTCAGAGGGGTCTGTGCCCCAGGATTTGCCCCTCAGAGGGGTCTAGGCCCCAGGATTTGCCCCCCAGCCCCTGAACACTCACTGGCTTTGGAGGAGGCTGAGTCAGAGGGGGAGATGTCGGAGGAGCCGTCCCACTGCAGGCGGCTCATCAGGGCTTGGCTCTCGGCCACCTCGAAGCTGTCGTTCTCCACGCCGCCCTCGGCCTCGGGCAGGGACCTGGGCACAGGTGTTACACAGGGCAGGTGGGGACAGAGCCCCCCAATGCCAGGGGGAGGGACCTGGGCACAGGTGTTACACAGGGCAGGTGGGGACAGAGCCCCCCAATGCCAAGGGGAGGGACCTGGGCACAGGTGTTACACAGGGCAGGTGGGTACAGAGCCCCCCAATGCCAGGGGGATGCCCAGGGGCTCAGCCCAGCCCTCACCACCCTGCTGGGCTGCAGATCCCAACCCCAGCCCTGGGCTCCCATCCCCTGCAGGCCTCCCCAGGGCTGTCCCTGTCCCCAGCCCCACCTGAGCACCCCGTGCAGCCCCCCCAGTCCCTGTTCCACAGCGACCCCAGGACCTTGGGGACCCCAATGTGCAGCCACTTACGCGGAGGGCCCAAGGAGGTAAACCCGGACTGCCCTGCGCTGCTCATCCGTGTGCTGGGGACACCGCAGGGACCTGGGGGGAGACACGGCACTGAGATGGGCCTTCCCCCCTCCCATGGGATGTTGGGGACCCGGGGGAAGCCCCCAGAGTGAGCAGGGCCAGGCCAGGCCGCCCTCACCTGGTGCACATCTTCTTGGTGTGTTCGGAGATGACCCCGCATTGCTGGGGAGGGAAGGGACAGGTGAGTTCAGGTGAGTTGGGGGGGACAGGGGAGTGACCCCAGGGCTGTGCTGCACCACCACAGGCTCCCAGTGCTGAGTCCCAGACAAAGTTGCCACCACCCCACGATCAGGACCTGCTGCACATCCCCATTCCCAGCCTGGAACCCAGCCCCAGTGGGATGGAGCCCAGCTGGGAGAGATCCCCAGGGTCCATCCCCTGTGGTGCCCCCGTGTCCAGCTGGGAGGGGCCCCCCCTGTCCAGCTGGGAGCCCCCCTGCCCCATGCCCTCACCGTGGTGAGCAGCGTCCGCAGCTCCTCGGGGCCCAGCGTCTCGTAGTTGATGCCAGCTGAGTTGCTGTACTGGGGGGGCAGAGAGCAGGCTCAGGCCGGGGGAACCCTCCTGGGGGGCACCACGGCCCCTGGGGAGGCAGAGCAGGGACTGGCAGCCATCGCCCCCCATGCCAGGCTCACCTTGAAGGGATCGGGGTTCCCGCCGATCTCGCCTGGGAGGGAGGAAAGGTGAGGGGGGGGGGGGGGGGGTCCTGCCCCCAGCCTGGCCCTGCCTGGGACCCCCAGGGCCCCCTCCCACCGCCACCACCCCAGCCAGGGAGAGCCCCGCCTCCCCACGAGCCCCACCCACTGCAGCTGCCCCACCCACCCCAAACGCCCCACCCCTACACGTGCCCAGCCCATGCAAGCTCTGCCCCAAAGGTGTGAGCCCCCTCCCCCGTTTTTAGCCCCACCCCAAAGGTGTGAGCCCCGCCTCCATTTTTAGCCCCGCCCCCTCACCATTTTTGTGTTTCAGGGACTTGGACCTGCGGGGCGAGTTGGGGTTCTGCAACAAGAAGGGGGTGTTGGGGGTGTCCTGTGTCCTCCCCGCGCCCCCCACCCTTCCCTGCACCCCTCACCTTATCCGACTTCCTCTTCTTTGCTGTGGGGAGAGACAGAAAGGAAAGATTTGACCTTTTCCAGGGCATGCAGCCCCAAGCCCAGAGCCACTGCTGCCTCCCCAGGGCTGGGACCACCACCCGTGGCTGCTCTCCCCCTACACACCCACCCAGGAGCGGGGTTCAGGGGCCATGGGGCAGGCAGGACATGTCCCCCAGCCCTCAGGACACCAAGGATCCCTCCCCACCTTTCTTCTCAGAGCCATAGGACCAATCATTGTCATTGATGTCATCGTTGTCCTCCTGGTCACTCTCTGACTTGTTCAGGTTGTTGCTGCTCGCGATCCTGAGCGGGGAGGGGACGGAGATCATGGCTGGGGTCTGCCCCACGTCCTCCACGGAGCCCCAGCATCCATCCCATGTCCCCTGGTACCCTCCCATCCTCCCGTGCCACCCAGGATCCAGACAGGAGTCCCCAGCAGCCACCAAGGCAGGGGGGACAAAGGACTCAGGGGGACACAGGAGCCGGGGGGAACAGAGGGGACACACAGGAGCCAGGGTTCCCAGCTCCTTTTCCCAGGAGGGATAAACTGTCAGGAAGGAACACGAGGAGCTCCAGGGGCAGGGAAGAACAAGAGGAGCTCCAGGGGGAACCAAGCCGGACACCCCCAGGACGGAAAGCGAGGACCAGGGAGACCCAGACTTGGCCGAATTCCCATCCCAGGCTCCCCAGAGCTGGAACCCCCAGCACCCCAGGGTGAGGCCCCCACAGCCAGGCCCCGGTGCCGGGGTTTCCCGGGAGCTGCAGCCCCACCTGCGGTTGGCGATGCGGCTGCTGTTGCGGCCCATGCCCAGGCACTTCTCCAGGTGCGGGGCGAAGCGCGAGGCGGCGATGCTGCGGCTGCAGTTGGGGCACACGCACTCCTTGTTCTTCCACTGGTTGTACACCTGCCCAAAGATGTCCACGCCCGGCTGGTCCACGATCTCTGTAGGGGGGACACGCTCAGCCCCTGCCCTGACACCCCACATCTGCTCTGGGGGGATCCTCGGGGCTGCCAGACCCTCCCCGCAGCCTCAGTGCGGCTCGGAGGAGCTGAAACCAGGGGGTCTCTGCCACTTCCCACCCACACCCCAGCTGTGCCCCCCAGGGCCCCAGCACCACGTTTTGGGGTTCAGTGCCCCCCCATTTACCCCTCTGGTCACTGTTGGGGGGACATTTGGGTGTTTAATCCCCATCAGCAGCCCTCTAACCCAAATCCCTGTGTGTGGGGACCACCAATCCCCTCAGAGAGCAGGGCCTGGCTGTGTCCTTGTCACCAGCGTCACCCTGAGCCCTGGGGAACTCGGGGGGCTCACCAAAGTCCTTCATGCTGTCGGGGTCCGTGTCATCCAGGAAGAAGTACCCGCACTTGACAGCCCGGTGCACCTCAAAGCACAGCCCCAGGCAGGCATCCTCCACCAGCTCCGTGTAGATCTCGTGTGCGATGGCCTGGGGGCCCAGGGGGGCTGTTAGGGATTGGGGGGGGACACACGGACACCCCAGGGGACAGACACACCCCCAGAGGGGGCAGCTCACCTCCAGTTTGCTGTTATCCAGGCCAGACAAAGACATATCCTCCATTTTCATTTGCAGCTGCTTGCGGAGAAGTCACGCCAAACGCTCATAGCACGGGACACGGGGGGCTGGGGGCACGGGGGGGTCTCACTGGCACCTCAACCCTCACCTGCAGACCCCTCCCCAGCCAAAACCCCACTGCACACCCTGGGATGCCCCCAAGATGCACTTTGGGGGGATCCCCAAGAGAAAGAGTCCCGGGGTTAAACCCTCCAGGAGTGAGGTAGGGGGGATCTTGAGGGTCTCCCATCTGGGCAGGACCCTCCCCAGCCTGGCATGGATCCCCCCAGGTTAGTGGGGGACACTGGCTGACAAGGGTAGGATGTCCCCAGTCCCCCACTGGCCAGCCTGGACGTCCCTGGCCTTCAGAGAGGTGTCAAACCCCCCAGAAGCCCCACATCACCCCCCTCATTGTCTCAGGACTGTAGGTGAGCACAGGGGACTCGGGGTGTCCCCAAACTGTCCCCTCCCAGGGGGTTTTGCTGCATCACCCTCCCTTGCAGCAGATGGAGGGGGGACAGGGCAGGGAGGGGAGCACCGTGTGCCCCCCCAAAATGGGGCCTGGCCTCCCCCCAACAATGGGAGTCTAAAGACCCCAAAGTCACGGTCAGACACCCCAGCACCCATCGGTGCTGACCAGTGGAAGCCCTGATTGTCACTGGGGGAGCTGTGGGGACTCTGCCCGGCCATCGGGATGGGGGGGGACACAAGAGGGGTCTCCCCTACACACCCCAATCCCCCTGATCCACGGATTTCTTCCTTCCACAACAGAAAGAGGAAACAGGGGCTGGAATCGGCTCAGCCCCCAGCACCCCCCAAGCTGAGGAAGAAAAGGGAGAGGGAGAACGGGGGGCTCAGGGGGTCTCCCATAGGGCTGGGGGGGCCTGGGAGGGTCCCAGAGGCTCTCAGGATCAAGGTGGGGGGTAGGGAATGAGGGGTCTCAGGGCCTGGGGGTCCAGGGCTGGTGCTGGGAGCTCTCAGGAAGGGAGGGTGGGGGGCACAGACAGGAAAGGGGGGGTTAAGGGCGGCTCGGGGGGGCTCTCGCCAGTCTGGGGGAAACAAGGGAAGGCCCCGGAGCTCTCGGGAGTGGATGGAAAAACAGGAAAATGGGGGGGGAAGGGAGATCTCAGGGTCGGGGGGTCTCACATAGGGCTGGGGGGCCCAGTGAGGGTTGTGGGGACTCTCAGGAATCGGGGAGACAGGAAAGGGAGGAGAAGGGGATCTCAGGGATCCCCCACAGGCCTGGGGGAGCCCGAGAGGGCCCTGGGGGCCCTCAGGTGGAGAGCGAGGGAGGGGGAAGAGGAAAGGGAGGCTCAGGATCCCGGGGAAGGTCCCGGGGCCTCTCGGACGCGGGGTGGGAGGGCACCGGCGGGGCGGTCCCGGGAGGGTCCCGGGGCTGATCCCGGGCGGATCGCGGGGTCCCGGGGCACCCCGGGGCGGGGTCAGCAGGCCGCTCTCCGGTGCGGCGGGGCCCCACGGGCGGGCGGGCAGGGCCCGGAGGGCGGGAGCTCCGGGCCGGGAGGGGCGGCTCGGGCGGTCACTCACCGGCGCGGAGGGTCCGCCGGGGTCGGGGCGGGGCCGGCTCAACGCCCCCCGCCGCTCCGGCGCGGGGCCCGGCGGCGACTCGCCATGGTCGGGGCCGGTGCGGGGCCGTGCCGAGCGGACGGAGCGGCCGGGCCGGGCCTGGCGGTGCCTCCGCCCGGCGGCGGCGGCGGCGGCCCAGGGGGGTGAGGGGGGTGAGGGAGGGGCGGGGCGGCGCGCCCGGCGCGCGCACGGCCCGGCCCCGCCCCGCCGCCACCGGCCAATGGGGAGGCGCCGTCAGGGGCCGCGGCCAATGGGAGGGGCCGGAGCCGCCGCCGCCGCGCGGGGCCTCGTCAGAGTCACGGGGGAGGGGCGGGGCGATGGGGGCGGAGCCAGAATGGGCGGAGCTGTGGTGGGCGGGGTCCGAAGGGGCGGGGCCCGGAGCTCCCCCCTCGGTAAGGACCCCGAACCCCCCCGGAACCCCCGAATGCCCCGGACCCCCGACCCTCATCCCTACATCCCCCACTGAGAGGTCCCAGTGAAATTCCAGATCCACGGACGCCTCCAGATCCCACCCTGCAAATCCCCAGTGCCACAGAGCCCCCAAAAATGAGCCCTAGGGGTTCCCTCCCACAGTGGATCCCCCCCAAAGGGGATCCCACAGGAAGGAGGAAAAACACTCCTCACGCTTGTCCTTTTTTTTTTTTTCCTAAAGTTTTATTTTTTATAGTAATGACATGAGAACAGAAACATTATTTTTCACTTTATTATACAAAAAAAAAAAAAAAAGAGAAAAAAAAAGGAAAAACAAAAAACCCCAAAAAACTCAAAATTAAACAAAACAAAACAAAAAGAACCAAAACCCCAAGCAAACCGGGAAACCGGGGACGCAACCCCCGTGTCCCGCTCAGCCGTACAAATTCCGAGTCGGGATTATTATTATTTTTCTTTTTTTTTTTCCTTTTTTTTTTTGTCTTTTTTTTAAACCTACAAAAACACTCTTTAAATATTAGAAAAAAAAGATGATTTTTTTTTTATCTTTTTTTTTTTTTTTTGGTGTTTTTTTGCCTTTTTTTTTTTAACGTAATTCACAAGAACTTCCATCTAAAGGATCCCGGGATTTTGTGGCAGTGCCAAAATGCACTCAGGAATTCTCTTGCAGCGCAAACGTCTTTCCCCCCCCCTCCCAAATTGTCGGCGCTGTAAGAATTTTTCTTTTTTATTATTTCATTTTTTTTACCTTTTTTTTTTTTAACAGAAAAAAAGGTGGGGGAAAAAAAAGGTGGGGTTTAATTTTTTTTTTTTTGTCTTTTTTTTTTGTACTAAAAACACATCCACTAAAACACGACAGTGCTGGGTACATTCAGCAGAAAAAAAGGGATGGGGGGGGTTCCCCTTAGGGGATTTTGGGAGGGGCAGCGATTAAAAATTGGGATGAAAATGAAAGGAAAATCCCAAATGGATTGGGGTAAGTGGGAGGGGGAAGCAGAGGGACGGACAGATGGACACTGGGGGGGGTGGGGACACCATCTGGGTTCTCTCGGGGGCCCCGGTCCTGGGGGGACTCGGGGGGATTGTCCGTGCGGGAGCACCCGGCTTCACCCCCTTCCCCCATGTTTGGGGGCAGTTTGCCCAAAATGGTGTTTTCTCAGCCCAAACTGAGGCAAGGACAAGGGGGTGCTGCCCCCACCTTCCCCTCAGCACTGAGGGGGTCCCCAATGTCTTTGCAGGAGTTGGATTTGGGGTGCTGAGAGCAGCAAACCTGGGGGGCGTTACAGAGCTGGGGGGGAGGGACCCCTCAGAACCCCAAATCTGCAGCCCCCACAGCTTTGGGAGATTTGGGTGAAGAGAAAAATGAGAGAAACCCCCCCCAGGCCCCCCACCCCTTCTCTGGGGCTCCCCAAATCCTGTCCCCCAGCCCAGCTCCTCTCCAGAGACAGGAAGGGAGGGGGGCGCAGAAGGAACAAATCCTGAGCCCCCCCCAGTTAGAGTGGGGGTCTGGGGCGGGGTCCCCAATGACACTGGGTGGGTTTTTGGGGGGTGGCACGGGGTGGGGACAGAACCCTGCAGGGAGGTGCCGTGGGATTGCTGGTGCTCGTGTCTGCTTAAAAAAAGGGGGGGCCCTGCCAGGCCCCCCATGCACCCACCCCGGTCCCCGCGGCCCCATCCCCTACCCAGGAGGGGGCATTGAGCCCCCCAAAATAAACCCAAACCACACCAAAATTTACAGCATGGCCCGGGAGGGGACATGAACTGGTGTTAACTGGGGTTGACTGGGGCAAGGGGAGCTCTGGTGCTCCCCCAGGATTGGAAGGAAGGGAGAGGAGCAGCTTCACCAGAGACAGAGAGGAAAACGGGGAGGTGGGGCAGGAGGGCAAGGAAAAAAGGGGAAAGGGGGGGGGGGGGGAAATGAAAAATAAAAGATGGATCTTTCTTGTTTTATAAAAAGGAAAAAAAACCAAAAACAACAACAACAAAAACAACAAAAAAAAAATTAAAATAAAATACAACGGCACAACAACCACCGACAACAGAGCGGGGGGGACCCCGCGCCCCCCCTTGGTCACGCTGAGCCGCCGGCCCCGGGCGGGGGCGGCCCCGGTGCCCCCCCCGCACACGCTCGGTGCCCCCCCCCACACACTCACACGCTCGCACACACACCCACACCCCCCACCCCCCCGGGGACACGCGGGTCACCGTCACCGTCCCTGTCCCTGTCCCTGGCCGGCGCTCCCAAGTGCCGTGGATGTGGAGTTCCCGGGCAGCTCTCCCGGGGCAGCTTCCAGACTGTACAAGGTTTTTTTGGGGGGTGGGGAGGAGCCCCCCAAGATGCTGGGGGTGCGCAGAGGGCAGGGGGGGCTGCGAGGAGGCATTGTCCCATCGGCTGAGTCCTGAGCCCCTCGGCTCGTGCTCCGCGCCCGCTGCCGGAGGGGCTGCGCGGCCAGGGGATTTTCTTCCCATTTCTGGGCTTTTTTGATAAAAAAAAAGGTGTGGGGGGGTGTTGTTGGTTTGTTTTTTGTTTGTTTTTTTTGTTTTTTTCCTGTGTGTTTTTCTTCTCTTTCTAGAAAGTCCAGAGCTGGTAGCGAGGGGGTTATGGGGGTAGGGATGGAGAGACACCCCCCTGGAAAGAATGAAATTCCAAAAAAAAAAAAATTCGCTTCCCCTCGGGAGTAAAGCAGGGGGCAGGGGTGGGGGGCTCTCTCCTCGCCCCCCAGCCTGGGGGAAGCAGCCCCTGATCCCCCTCCGTAGTGTGAGCTCGGCGGAGGGGTCCCCCCGGCCCCCGCTCCCCGCGCTGGGGGTGCCACGGGGGGGCAGGAGGAAGAGGAGGAAGGATTTTTGAGGGGCTGCAGGGGGATTTGGGACCGAAACCGAGAAACCAAACGACGTTACAAAGAGCTTGGCCGATCAGTTGGAGTCGGAGTCGGAGGAGTCCCCCGAGGAGGAGGAGGAACTGCTGCTGCCCTCTGAGTCGTTGTCGTCCTCATCCTCATCATCCTCATCCTCATCATCCTCGTCGTTCTGGGAGGGGGGGTGGCAGAGAGGAGGGGGAGGTCAGGGCAGGGTTAGTCATCATCACCTCCTTGTCCCCTGCTCACCCTCCCCAAAGGGGTCCCACAGAGCAGGGCTGTGACCCCCACCCTCCCATCGCTGCCCCCGGGGGTCTGGGGGAGGAGGAGGAGGAGGAGGAAGGACACGGGCAGGAGCCAGGAGTGAGTTTAGCAAGGGCTCAGCTCGGGGGGGACGTGCCGGAGCAGCGCGCGGGGTCCTGCCCTCACCTCTGCCACTGCCTCGCTACACGATCCGAGGGAGGCTGCCCCACCCGCCTCGGGCCTCAGTTTCCCCCCTCTAAAGCCAGGGAAGGAAGAGGCGTGAGCTGAGACCAGCGAGGGGGTGGAAACACCTCACCTGTCCGGTGGCGAGCACAAGGCACGGACACGGTTTCTGCCCCCAGCGCCATCCAGCATAGTCTGATTTCAGTTGCACCGGTGTAAAGCTTTGACTCTGGTGACTTACTCGGCATTCACACTGGCGCAAACGGAGCCGAGACCAGACTCAGTATCTCCACCAGGAAAAAGACAGGAGATTTTTCTCTGCTCACTGGGGGCTCTGCACACCCCCCCGCACCTCTGGGTCCCGAGGCTGCTCCTGACTGCGCCCCGCGGCTGCTCCTGGTGCCCTCCCCGGGAACTCCGGGGGGATCCTGCTCCCCTTCTTCTCCCCACGTCCCCCTGCTTCCCGGGGGGGGGTTCCTCTGCCATGGATCTATCTGAGCCCCCCAGCCCAGGGGGAGGGTGAGGGGGGCCCTGTGCCCTCCCTGTGCCACGGCCTCACCTCATCCCCGTCCTCGCTCTCCTCCTCGCTGCTGGACTCCGAGGAGTCGCCTCCTTCCTCTGACGAGTCACCGTTGTCATCATCGTCGTCCTCATCTTCATCGTCATCCTCCTCCTCCTCTTCCTCCTCGTCATCGTCCTCTGACTCCTGCGGGACAGGAGGGGCTTGGTGAGTTTCCAGACCTCCACACCCAGGGGTGCAGCTCCCACCCCATCACTGACAATGCCCCTTGGGGTTCCTGCAGCCATTGAGCAGATCAGGTGATTCCCTACCCCACACCTTGCTGGGAGCCTTTCCCCATTTACACTGAAAAAGGGTCCCTCAGCCAGGGTCAAAACCCGACCTGGATGGGTTCTGAGCAGGGATTTGGGGAGTTTCTGGTTTTGAGGACAGGGCAGGCGGCTGGAAGCACAAAGGATGCCTCAAAGAAGGGGTGTGGGTCCCCCCTGACACGCTCCCCAGGGAGGGAAGGGTGGCCCCATGGGGCCGCTGTGACTCACCGACTTGGACTGCATCGTTGGCTTCATCTTGGGGTTGGGACCCCGGATCTTCCCTATGCTCTTGCGTTTCTGTGGGAACAAAACAAGCTTTTTAGGGCTCAAGTTCAGCTCCTTCCCGGGGTCCAGCCCAGAGAAAACCCCACTGCTGAGCTGCCATGGGGACAAATCCCCACTGGAGGGGCTCTCTGGAGTGTGGCACATCCAAACCTCCCCCAGGACCGATCCTGCCCAGTCCCAAGCCCCCAGTTACCCCAGACATCCCAAACTCCTGGGATCCCAGCACAGCAGTGCCACATGGATACTCACGTTGGAAATGTGTTCCTTGTACGCAGCCCGCTCCTGGGGCGAGAGGCTCTGTGGGGACAGGGACACAGTCAGGGATGGGAGGGCACCGAACAGAATGGGGGATGGAGCAGGGAAGGGCTCTAGCACAGGGCACAGCCTCCCCATGTATGCAACTTTTATCCTTTAAAGTTACAAAATGTCAAAAAACGGTCTGGAGGTGGTGGTTACCCGAGGAGGGGTGGGAACAGAGACCATGCCAAACATCATCCCAAAAAACCAAGGGATCATCCCAGTCTCCCACCAGGAATCAGGATCCAGCACCCACCTTGAGCCAGATGTCGAGGTGCACCTTGTACTGCTTCTGCTGCTCCTCTGCCAGTTTTTTGTAGTGGTCCTTCTGGCCCTGGGAGATGCGCTGCCAGCGGCTGCCGATCTCCACCATGCGCTCCTTCAGCGGGAGGTGGTTCAGCTCCCCGTTGGACAGGAGCTCCTGGGAGAACTTCTGGTAACCGTTCCTGCACGGGAGAGCGCAGGGACCGGGCTGGGACAGGGGGCACAGACAACCCAGGTGCCCAAAAACCCCGTCCAGCCACACCAGGGTCCAACCCACCCTCCCTCCTCTCGTTCCAGGCCCTTCCCTCCGGCACAGCCAGACCCAGTTTTTCACACCCAGGTACTCACATTGGGGGTTTCTTCGGCTCTCCCTGGAATTTCATTTTCTTGGTGGAGTTGGTGGAGCACGGAGGGGCCCGCATCTCGCTCAGCTCCCTCTGAGCCACAGGAGAGAGAGAGGGTCAGGGAGAGGGGCAGTGCTGGCTAAGGGACATGGTGAGGGGCAGGATGGGGCAGAGACCCACCTCGTATCGCTTCTGATCCTCCGCTGCCTTCTTGATCCACATCAGCTTCTCTTTCTTCTCCATGTTGTTCCAAGTGGCCTCCATGGCCTTCAGCGCTTTGCCCCGGTCGTTCTGTGGGACACAACCACCACGATGCATCAGGTGCACCCAAAAACCCTGGGACATTGGGGTGCTGCTGCTGGGGCACTGCTCCCCCTGGGACCCCCATCCTCCCCACAGCTCCCAGCCCAAATCCAGGTGTGAGAGTCAGAGAGAAATTCCTGGGAACTCTTGCTGGTGGGAGTGATGATCTCACCTCCAGCCCCTTTCCCAGCCCACTCCTCACCTTGAAACGAGCCAGGTAGTCCCCGATGACGCTTTGTTGCCAGATCTCCTCAGCAGTTTTGGGAGACTCAGGCAGCTTCCCACGCTCCTCCTTATCCGAGCCGTGCTTCTTCTCTGACTGCGCCTTCATCGCTGCCTCCCGCGCCTTGTACTTGGCCTGGGCAGGGGGCACAGGGTGAGGGGGCACGGCAGGGGCACAGCCCCCAGCACCAGGGGGACATGGAGCTCCCCCAGCACTGTCCCCACTGACTGCCCTCAACCCCATCTTGGGACTCCCCCTATCACGAAAACCACCCAAGCCTTAAAACTGAGGCTCAAGGGCCCTCTGAGGTTTCTTTATCTGGTGGGTTTTGACCCCTCAGGTGATGAGAGGGGGAGGCACAGCCAGTGCCAACATTGGCACCTGTGTGACAGGTCTCTGAGATGCTCCAGGGGATGTTTGAGCCCCTTGGTGTAAGACAAGGACAGGAGCACCCCCTGCACTGCCCAAGATGCCCACAGGAGCAGTGGAGATGGAGAAGGAATACAGGGATGGTGATGGGGATGGAATACAGGGATGGTGATGGAGATGGAATACGGGGATGGTGATGGAGATGGAATACGGGGATGGTGAAGGAGATGGAATACAGGGATGGTGAAGGAGAAGGAATACAGGTATGGTGATGGAGGAGGAATACAGGGATGGTGATGGAGATGGAGGAGGAATACAGGGATGGTGATGGAGGAGGAATACAGGGATGGTGAAGGAGAAGGAATACAGGGATGGTGATGGAATACAGGGATGGAGATGGAATACAGGGATGGTGAAGGAGATGGAATACAGGGATGGTGATGGAATACAGTGATGGTGATGGAGATGGAATACAGGGATGGAGATGGAATACAGGGATGGTGAAGGAGAAGGAATACAGGGATGGAGATGGAGGAGGAATACAGGGATGGTGATGGAGGAGGAATACAGGGATGGTGATGGAGATGGAATACAGGGATGGAGATGGAATAGAGGGATGGTACCCACCTTCTTCTTCTCGGAGAGGTCGTTCCACATGCGGGCCAGGAGCCGGGTCAGCTCGCTCTCTGACAGCTCCGGCCGCTCCTCCTGCAGCTGCTTCCGCTTCTCCTCCGAGAAGATGAACATGGCTGAGATGGGCCTCTTGGGCTTCTCTGAGCTGGCCTGAGGGGGCACACGGGGCTGTGAGGGGGCGAGCCCATGCAGGGACCACAGCCCCCAAAGCCCCTTGAGATGCACAACCCCAGCCCAAGGCTCTGGCAGGTGCTGCCCCCATGTCCCTCCCGGGGCTGCTCCCACCTTGCCGGTCTCTGGTGAGGATTTTTTGGATGCAGGACTCGTCGCCCCTTTCCGGTTGCTGCCCAGCATCTTCTCCTCGCCCAGCACCCGCTGCTGCTCCTCCTCGGGCAGGCTCTGGGTGGCACAAGAGGAGAGACATCGTTAGACAGAGGCAATGGGGGAATAGGGACTCTGGGGAAGGGGAATTAATGTACTTGGGTGTCCTGATCCACATCCTGTCCCACTCAGGACCAGCATCTGGAACTGCACATGTACAGACAGGGGTTCCCATGCTGTCACCCCCTATCTGGGCAGTTCCTCTCCCCCAGCTCAGCCATTTCTCAGTGAAAGCAGGTGGGCAGGTGCCTGGGTCCGGGCACACCCCTGGGTTTTCCACCCCGTGGCCCTGCAGCCGCAGCCGGGGCCGCGTCACATCCGCCCAGGGACGGGGACGGCGCTGGGGTGGCCTCGGTGCGGCTCCCTCGCCCACGAGGGAAGGAAGTGAGAGGCTGCACAGCCACAGCCACTGAAGAGCCTCCCCTCCAGCTCCAGTCCACTGCTCATCTCAGCTAGGGGCCCACTCTCACCTCCCAGTGCCCGACTGGGTCAGGCATTAGGACAGACAGAAGGACAAGGCTATGTGCGACCACCTGCACAGCACCCACAGCTGGGCCCAGACATGTTTTGGGGGAGCAGAGAGGGCAGCTGCCCATTTAAGTCATCCCAATTCCTGGGCAGAGTTCCCCATTCCCAGATTTGGGATCTCCAGCACCTGATGGCTGAGCACCCCCTCCTCACTCACCTCCAGGAAGCGGAGCAGCTCGATCTCGTAATCTTTCTTTTTCTGGAAGGAGATGGACATGTGTGGTTACACAGAGATCCCTCACTCCATCCCTGCCCCTTGCAGCCCCTGACCCAGCCCCAATCCCTTGGCAACAGCATCCTCCACCTGGAGCATCTGTTTGTCCCACACAGGAGACAGGATCCAGGGAGGTGACCAAGGACCTCAAGGAGAATGGGTGATGCAGACCAGCACAGGGACTGAGGAAAGGTGAGGGCTTTGTTTCCAGGAATATTTGTAGCCCAGACTCTGCACTGGTGCCCACCTGCCTCTTGCCCTACCTGTCCATCCTCAGCCACTCACCTGGTCACATTTTTTGTGGTAGGCGTCCTTTTCCTTCTGGGAGAGCAGCTTCCACTGCTGGCTGCACAGCACCATCCGCTCCGTGCTGGGCACGTCTTTCATGTTGGCCATTAGCTCTGCACAGTACAGGGAGTAGCTATTCCTGAAAAACCCACAGAGGGACCCAGCGTTAGGGAAAACTTGCCCCTGTGCAGCTGCCTCGGTGCAAAAAGCCTCCCCCAAACCCCCCAGCTAGGTTGCACCAGGCAAGGAAGTGAAGTGCCTGTGTTTTAGGGCAGCTGGGTGCTGGATCACCCCCTAAAAGCCTGTAAACCTCACACAGATGCTCCCCAAAATGTGTAATTGATGCATATTTAAGGACTGGTTTAAAGGGATCATCTTTAAGCCTGGAAAAGCCCTCTAACGTCATTAGTCCAACCATGAACTAACACTGCCAAGCCCACCACTAAACCATGTCCTCAAGTGCCACATCCACAGTTTTTGAACCCTTCCAGGGATGGTCACTCCACCACTGCCCTGGGCAGCCTGTTCCCAGGCTTGACCATGAAATATGCATCCTATAAACCCCATGTAACCCCTCTGTGTCTGTGACACCAGAAGTTATCTGGGCTCCCCAAGCCCAGCAGAGTCCGGTTTCCTCTCTGGCAAGAACCAGCATCCCCGCAGGCCGTGGCTCCAGGAGGGACAGGACTCACGGGGGAGGCTTCGTGGGTCGTCCGTCGAACTTGTCCTTGAGCTGCCTCTCGGCCTTGGTGAGGGTGGAGCGGGTGATTCCCTCCTCGCTGATGTTCAGCTCCGGGTGCTTCTGGATGTAATCGCGCATGATCTCCTGTGGGAACGGAGAGCGGTCAGAGGGGCTGCCACCCCCGCCTGCCGGGCCCGGAGGAGGAGGAGAGAGAAGCCAACCATTGCCCTAATCCTGTGCCCTGGGATGCTGCTGCTGCTGCCTGCCCCGCACACGGCTGGAGAGACAGGGCTCACACTCACTAGGGACCTGCCAGGACCTGCCTGATCCCCACGCTGCCTATCGGGAGAGGCCCCGCAGGGCTGGGATGCAGAGAGGCTCGGAGTGAATGTTGGGACCAGTGTGGAGGGGACCGGGTGAGGCTGCTCCCTACCTCGTACTCCTTCCGCTGTTCCAGGGCCTTATGAATCCATTTCAGCCTCTTTTTATCCGAGAGTTGAGACCACTGCTTGCCCAGCGACTCTTTCACCTCCTTCGTGGTGGCCTGAAAACCCAAAGCCAGAGGTGAGGGCAGAGGGGTAAAATCCAAAAAAAAAAGAGGGATGAAAAAATATGAAAAAATGGCAAAAAAAATGGCGTGGCCTGCTGGGGCCTGACAGCAGCCAGCATGGGGTGGCTGGGAGCCGTGGGGGTGTGTGGGAGTGGGGGGCATGGCCAGAGGTGGATGTCTGTGCTGGAATCCTTTCCTTTTCCTGCCCTGACTCAGGCTGTGGTCACCCCTTCCTGGCAAAAAGTGGGGGCTGGATCCCTGAGCCTCTTCCAGGTGTGCAGAGCCCCTCCTTACCTGGGTCCAGGCTCCGGGAGCTGCTAGCGGTGTCCTCCATCCCGACCCCCTGAAATGCTTCTCTCCCTTCCCCCTCCTGCCCCCAGCAGCGGGGTCCAGGACCCCCCAGCACTCACACTCGCACTCACTCCCACCCACCGTACTCACATCTGGACGCACTTTCAAGTAGATCTTCTTCTCGTGGTTGTACCACAGCTGCTGGGGGGTCTTGGGCTTCTCGGGGACGTCGGATTTCTTGGCGTTCTGGATGAGGTCTGGGTGGTCTTCCCTTCAGCAGGAGGGCAGGTGGGGAAGGGAGAGCGTCAGGGAGGTGGCAGTGGCAAGGAGAGCATCCCTAAACCTCACTGCAGGGCAGAGCCTCCATGGGCTCAGGTGCTGGGGGGGTCCCCAAAAAGAGCGGGAGGGTTTTAGGACAGATTTAAGTTTGTTCCTCCTTGGGGAGCATTGGCTACAGCTCAGCTACAACCCTGAAGCAGCAGCAGGTCATTGGGAGTGCCAGGATCCACCTGGATCACAGCAATCATGTCCAAGAGGAAGGTCTGGAGTGACTGGGGGGGCACTTCAGCTTTTATCAGTGCTGGTGGCAGGGCTCCTGTCCCCACCTCACAGACCCTGACCCCCAGAGCATGGCTGGTCCTCTGCTCTCCCCCTCATCCAGTCTCCCAGCCAGAGGGTTGCTCTCAGACACCTTTTCCTTGCTTTCTTTTTGCTGAATTCCCCCTTCTCTTCAAGCCAAAAGCCCATCAGGGCTTCCTCTGTGAGCTATGCACAGGAGGGCAATGTGGATCTGCCTGGAGGATCCTGGGGAAATATAGGGGGGATGAGGCTGCCTGCTCACCTGAACCTCGCCAAGTTCCTCTCAAACTCCTGCTTCTCTCGCTGGAAGTCCTGGATGTATTTCATCTGGGGACACAAAGCCACCACAGAGGTGGAGAGGGACGTCAGCACCAGGGAACAGGCAAGAAGACACATCCCTATCCACCTGGCTACCCCAAGAGGGACTCAAGGGCTCCCCAGCCCATGGAATGGTCCTGCAGAGGGTTTCCAGCCTGCCCGAGACTCAGCAGCCCTGGGAAAGGGCACAGCAGGACCTTGTGCCTTGGATTTTTTCCTGGACACCCCAGAGTTAAAGCTGGGCACCCCTCAAAGCCCTGCCCAGGCTCTGGCATCTCTAGGTGGGCAGATCTCTGCTCCCAGCCTCTCCCAGAGCCCATCCCTGTGTCCCTCACCCGGACAGGGTAGCACAGTGGGGCGTGTGCCTTGACCCCTTTAAACACAGATCCACCCAGTGGCAAAGCCACCATCCAGGTCCGTCAGGAAGAGACGGACCAACGGACAGACCCAACCGGCCTCCACCCCAGGGATCCTGGGAACCAGGACAGGAAAAGCCAAGGAAGTCTTACAGGTCTGACAGGACTAAAGGAACACCTGGCTTCTCCTGTCGAGAGCTGCATTAAGCCCTCGCCAGGCAGAGCTTGAGCTCTGCTGGTTTTACTGGAAGAGCTGAGCAGAGCCCAGCATACAGAGGCACATGGTGGGAAGGGGCTTGCTGACCCCTCCCTCACCTCTCCCATACCTTTTTCTTCTCGGGAAGCTCCTTGTATTTTTTGGACAGGATCTTGGTGAGATCCAGGTTGCTCATTTCGGGGTGAAGCTTGGCGTATTTGGCTCGCTTCTCCATGAAGAAGCGGAAATAGGGAGTCAGGGGCTTCTTGGGGAAGTCGGGGTGTTTCTGGGGAGACAGCAGAGTGGAGGACACTGAGCATGGAGCTGGCAGCACCACTGGGACACAGCCTAACCCATGGCTCCCCAGACCTGGGGGCTGCCTCCATCCAGCCCTGCTGGTGACCCAGGCACAGCAGGCAAGGAGGGGGAAACTGCTGGGAACGAGGGCTCCCCAAGAAACTACAGCATCCCATGGCTGGGAACTTTGGGAGCAGCCTCCAGCCATCCAGAGCTGCCAGCACAGAACAAGAGGGGACACTGAGGCAGGAGGAGGGGATGGGACCCAGCTCCCAGGGATGGACCATTGGCTGCCCCAGGGCCACCCAGCTGAAAGCACCCGGCAGGCCAGGAATAGGACAGCAGCTTCCAGCCCCTCTGGAGCTAAACTTGGATGCAGGCTGCCAGCAGTACAGCCAGCAATATTAAATGTACCCAGGAGTTGGCCCAGAGCCACAGCCTCCGGAGCCTTGGGCAGCCGGACACCAGGATTAGGGGCACTGAGGTGCCTGCAGGGGCTCCCACAGCGGAGCCACGTGGATCTGAGGTGCCACAGGGACAACAGGACCACATCCTGGGGAAATGTGGGGTCACCCTTTAGGGACTGAGCCTAATTCCTGCCAAATACCTTGAGCTTTTTGCCTTTGTAAGGATTCTTCACATGCTCTTCAGCGTCCATTATGAGCTCTGTGAGGGTCCGGAATTTCCTCACCTGTGCAGGAAATGAAGACACAAAGACTTGAATAGGGGGCAGGGCAGATCCCTAACATAGCAGAAAGGCCACTGGATTTTGTAATGCCACCCCAAAAATGACTGATCCCAGCCCCTCTGAGGGGGTCACAGCTCTGACAGCAGCGGGATGGTGGTGGCACCAATGGCCGAGGGTTCTGGGCACTCAGCTTGGACAATACCAACAGCCCCAGGAATGTCAGTAGGACACTCAGACCCTGCCACAATGCCCCCAGGAAGCCCCATGCGGTGTCAATTACCTCATTAGAGATCTCCATCCACTTCATCTTGCACATCTCCCCTGAGAAGTCCTTGAAAGCCACTTTTTCCCAATCCAGGTGGGACTCGGTGGTTTTGAACTTGCTCCCGTCGTTGGAGGGCAGGTTATTCTTCATGCACTCCAGGAGGGTCAGCATGTCCTCCTGTGACCAGCGGTCTGAGCAGTGAGAAACACGATCAGCCAGGGGCAGGAAGCCTTTTCCCTTCCCTTTTCCCTTCCCTTTTCCCTTGCCTTCCCTTCCCAGCAGGACACCGGGACTACAGCTCCCGGCGTGCCGCTCCGGACCGCACGCCAGGACACGTAATCTCCACATGCTGCCTCTCGAGATTAAAGATCAAAGGGACGTGGCTGTTTCCATCACCCTCGAGCAACTCTCTACGGGCCAAAACAATCTGGGCAAAGCTAGAAATTCCACTCGGTGCAAACCAGAGAGACTCGCTCATCCCTGAAAACCATCAGATAAGGGATGGCTCTGCTGCATGGGAGCAGAGGGCTATTGCATACCCCTGACATGGGAGCAATGAGCTCTCCAGCCAAGCAGGAAGCAGGGAAATCCACTTTGTAAGTGGATGTGTCCAGAGCAACTGGAAAACCTCAGCATTGCTTTTCCTGCACCTCAGAGAGCTTTGTGATCACCTGGGCCCAGCTCCACCGTGACCTCTGCCAAGGTCAAAGCTCCCAGATCACAAAGTGACGGGGGGCAGAGCCCAGCACAGCCCCCCTGTCTCACAGAAGGGTCCCTGACAGTGCAGGATGGTGTTCATGTCACCCCAACATCCCCCAAACTGCTGGGAGGAGCATCCCCAGCTCCCATAGGAACGTGCTACTGCAATGGTGGGATGGGCACGTGGCAAAGCCAGAGAGCCTGGAGCAGCCTGGAGGCCAGGACAGGCAGCAGCACCATGCTGGGACAGGCAGCAGGCAGGATATCCCAGCCCTGAACACCTCATCCTGCCCCAACCTTGGGGCTGCTTCCTTGCCAGGGGAATTCCTCCCTGCTTCCACGCCAGCAGGGCAGCACAGCCCAGGGTGCTCTGCAAACATGGGTGGCCCTGGGGAATGCAGCGGGGCCTGGGAGCGGAAGGAAAATTCCCTGGGGATGGGCTGGAGGAGGAGCAGAGCCCGGAGCCACCCGCCCACACAGCCCTGGCTGCCTCAGCCCGGGATGGGCACCCGGGATTCCCGCAGCACAGGACTGGCTCACCACGGCATTCCCTGCCTCACACCTCTGCCAGGTGAAGGCTGAGGTGTTTGGGGCTGCCTGTGGGACATGGAGCCCCCCAGAGATGGGGACAGGGTGGCTCGTGATGGATCTGAGTGGAGCATCTCTCCCTCCATGTCCAGGAATGAAACCAAGCTCCCAGAAATATCCAGCTGCACAGATTTCTCCAGCTGCAGCTCTCCTTCCACTCAAGGCTCAACATGAGGAAAACCACCTCCACCTCCTGCCCTTGCAGGGGTCTGGGGAAGGACAATTCCCCTGGATTCCCAAATCCAAACAAGGGATGTTAAAGGACAGATGGTACCTGGTGAAGGGAGCATAGCCAGGACATGACCCCCCCCTCATCCCATTTCCCTTCCTGGACCTGCCTGGTTCAGGGTCAAGGCAGGAACAGTCTGGGATCCAGCTGGTCCCTCGAGTGACCTCATTAGGAATTAATAAGGAGGGAGAAGACAGAAAGAGCCCCCCTGGAAAGCGAGGGCCTGGTGGCTTGGGGTGTGTCCCCATGCTCATGGCTTCATCCCAAAACACCACGAGGAGGCAAAAGAGATGGGAAACTCCCATTCCCTAAAGAGCTGGGGGAGATCAGAGCTGGGGGAGGGAGAACACAGCCCCAAATTCTGTCTTCCTGTTTTTCCCGTCCACTTTCCAAGCCTCCCAGGCAAGGACCAATGAGGCAGAACAGGGCTGGGAAGCTGGTGCCAACTTTACTTGCAGAAATCAGGAGGAATTACCAAAAGCAGCACAGCCACAAAAATCCAGAGGGGATGGAGTAGAGGATGAGACACCCTCCCAAACCTGCCCCCATCAAGCCCAGTGCCTCAGTTTCCCCCTTGAATACAGAAACACCTGGAGACCTTTGGCCCTGTGTGAACCCCCCGCTGGCACAGAGCCGGAATAACCACATCCCAAAGGAAAACATTAAAAACCAGTGGAAACATCCCAAAAATCCCTGCTGGCAGCAGGGTGGGGACAACAGGGACCCCTACACTCAGCCCTCCATCCCTCTGTTCCCCACCCCTCAAGCTGGGGCATGCTGAGGAACGCTGGAATTGCGGCGCTCACCCACCAGGATGAATGGGGCTGTCTGTGCCCTGGGACCGATTTATCCCGGCTCTCCTGGCACCGGCCGGGCCGGGTCTATATTAGGAAAGCTGCCCCGGTGTAATTAAATCTATCTCAAGTCCTGGAGAAGGACACGTGCTCGCCCGGGTTCGCTCGAGGCAACAACCCCAACTGCAGCAGGGAAGGAGGAAAACGGGGGGACCCGGCAGGTGTGAGGGGCTGGACAAGGCTCCACAGGTTTGGGGGACCCAGGGGGTTTTTAAGGGGTGGAGTGGCAGAGCCCTGCGAGCTGCCCTAAACAAACATCTCTCTTGTTTCCCTTGTTTTCCTGCTCCTTCTCCAATAAAAGCTGAAGCTCTGATGTCATGCTGGGGTCTGGAAGCTGGAGGCCCAAGGTAACGGCTCGGCTTTTAATGCAGCCCAGATGTGAGCAGGGAGGGCAGCACCTCTGTGCCAGCCCCCCCTTCCCAATCCCCCCCAAGAGCATCCCAGTGCCAAGGGGCTGCTGGTGCACTGGAGCATGAATCCCTGTGCTCATACACGTGTGTGTGTGTGTGTTCCCCGTGGGGGATCAGAACTCGGAGAGGCAGATTCCCCCCCACCTCAACCCGCTGGCAGCCAGGATCACGGATCCTCCATCCCTCCTCCCTCTCCATCCCTCCTCCTCTGCCATCCCTCTGAGAAAAGGGGCGCTCTGAGGTTTATTTATTATTATTTTTAAGCGTGGCAGCAGCATTCCTCTGGGAGCACGTGCTGGGGGGGGGGGGGGGGGGGGGGCTGCCGGGGGCTCACCTTGGTTTTTGGGAGCTGTCATTTCCAGGTCTGCAGGGCACTCAGCTTCGCCGTTCATCCTCCACCTGCCTGTGCCCAGCACGGTCCCGCCGGCTCCCTCCTCACCCTCTTCCTGAAATCACTCCGGCACGGCTCTGCAAGGAAAAGGAGAACCCTGCTAGGCATCCCCACCATGATGGGGGGCCCCCAACTCCTAACAGGGAGTGGGGGAAACGTGATCCACCCATCCTCTCCATTCCCAGTGAATGAGTGCAGGAATATCCCCTCCCACCCACCCCTGTGAGGTCTGGGGAGAGCTCCAGCATGGGGGATCCTTCGTGGTGATGTGACCCCCATGTTGGTCAGGAGTGGAGAAAAGGGGTGTGTGGGCAGGAGAGAAGGGTCCAGGGGTTTGTCCCCAGGGTGGAGGGTAGGATCTGAGAGGGATCCCAATAAATCCCAGAGGAGACAGGTTCAAGGTGGCTCCCTGGGGTGGGTGGGATCCAAAAACCTGGGATCAAGACAATCTGAGGCAAGAGGGCTCCAAGTGATCTCCTGTAAGGGGGTTCGCTCCCCCCACTGCAAAATGGGGGTTTCAAAGGAAGGCCCACCACAGATCCAGCAAAATCCTCCCCAGAGGTGGGGACATGCTTGGAGAAGAGAGAGGTCCCCCATATCCAAGGGAGCTGGGGGGGCATTTGGGGACCTCGGGGGGATTCAGGGGTCTCCAGGGGAGGAGAACAAGCTAGAGGAAAGTATTTCAACAGGGGGGACTCCAGGGGAAGGATGCCCTCAGACCCCATGAGGAAGAATCTTATGTCTCCATGGGGAAGGATAACCTAGGGAGGGAGACCCCAAAACTTGGTGGGGGGGTTGGCAGGACAGTAGCCTGGGGGGATCCCCACGGGGGATTCCACTGGGGGAGCCCCTGGAGGGCAGAGCGGGCAGGAGGCCTCAGGGGGATCCCCTGAGGGCCAGGCCGCAGGCCTGGGGGGCAGAGCAGGCCCAGGCCTGGGGAGGGGCTGGGCCTGGGGGATCCCGGGGCAATCCAGGCTTGGGGGGGCCCTGGGGAGGGGGTCCAGGGGCTTCGGGCAGAGCCGGGCCCTGGGCCTGAGGGAGGAGCACCCGGGGACGGCCCAGGGGTGCAGAAAGCCCGGCAGCATCCGGGATGGCCCCGGGGGAGATGAGCTGCGGGAGGGGAATGCGGGAGCACCGCGGGGTGCAGGCCCCGCCAGGCCCGGGGGCCGGGCCAGCCCCGGCGGGGCCGAATGTGGGACCACCTGAGGGAGATCCGTCCTGGGGGGCTGCGGGATCACCTGGGGGCGGGTGAGGGGCGCTCAGACCCCTCCAGCGTGGGAGCGAGGATCGCCCGGGGCGGGATGAACCCTGAAGGGATTGGGGGGGAACCGCTCCAGGCTTGGATCAACCCCCGCGGGGGGCGGACCTAGGACCACCCCCGGGGCCGGCCGAGGGATCGCCGCGGGGTGGGATCAAGCCCGGCCCCCGGGCGGTGTGAACGCGGGGATCGCCCCGCGGTGGGAGCGGGGGATCGCAACCGGGGGGGGACGGGGGGGGGGGACGGGGGACGCGTGGGGGTGTCGCGAAAGGCGGGATCGCGACAGGGGGAGGGATCCGTGGGATCATGGCGGGGCGGGGCGGTGCGCGCGCACCGGGATCCCCGGGGGGCGCGCGGGGAGGGGGTGCGGGATCCCCCCGCGGGGGAGCCGGGGGGGGGGAACCGGATCCCGCGCCCGGAGGGGGGGAGGAGGAGGAGGCGGGGGAGGAAGGGGCCGGGCCGGCGGGCGGAGGCGGGGAGCCCGCACATGCCCTGCGCCGCCGGCCAGCTCCAGTCTCCTCCTCCAGCAGGCAGCAGGAACCGGGTGGGACCGAGCGCGGGCGGCCCCGGCGGCGCCTCCCCCGCCCCCGGTTCCCACCCGGGCGCCAGCGAGCTGAGCGCCCCCCCCCCCTTTTTTTTCTTTCCCTCCAACAACACCCGGGCAGACAATGGAAGGCGAGTTCGGGGGGCCGGGGGTACGGAGAGGGGCCGGGGGAACGCGGAGCGCTCCCCCGGCCCCTCTCCGCACCCCCGGCCCCCCGGAGCGATGCGATGCGCTGCTTCATCCCCCCCCCTCACCGCATCCCCCCCCGCATCCCCCCATCGTTACCGGCCGCTCTCCGCCGCGGCACACAATGGCCGGGCTGCGCCCGCCTCCGCCCGCCGCTCCTTCCCTTCCACCCGCGGTTATAAAGCCGAGACAAACCCACCTCTCCGGGCTGCTAAGGGGGAGGAGGAGGAGGAGGAGGTGGTGGTGGAAGAAGGAGGGAGGAGGTTGGAGGGGGGGGGGTGTGGGGGGGAGCTCTAACCGAGCCGCCGCAGCCCCAACCCCGCCGCCGGAGCCGCTGGGGGAAGAAGAAGAAGGAGAAGGAGAAGAAGGAGGAGGAGGAGGAGGAGGGGGAAGGGGGGGCGGGGATGCCCGGCTGGGGGCGGCCGGGCAGCTGCAGCGAGCCGGGCGAGGGCAGCGCGACCTCCCCGCACCGACCCCCGGGGAGCGGCTCCTACCCGATCCTCCCCCCCTCTCTTTTTCCCCACCGCCGCCCCCTCCTCGCTTTTCCTTCCCTCGTTTTTCCTTTCCTTTCCTCCCTTTCTTACCCCCCTCTTTTCTCTCCGCGACCCCTCCTCGAGCCCGCAAACACCCACCCACCCAGCGGGGGGCTGGAGCCCCGCTCCCGGTCCGGAGGGAAGAAAGGAAGGGAAGGGGGGTGAAAGGCGGAAAAAAAAAAAAAAAGGGGGGGGGAGGAAAAAAAAATATAGATAAAAAGAAAATAAGGAGAAAAAAGGGATAAAGAGGGGATAGAGCGAGGATAAGGGGAGATGAAGCGCGGGGGGGGTCGGCCGAGCCCCGGCACGCACCGGCGGAGCGCGGCGCCCAGCTCCCGCCGCGGCGCGGGACTCACCCGGGCTCGGGAAAAACAAGCGGGCAGCGCTGGAAGCCTGCCCCCGAAATCCAGCTGCGGCACCGGGGAGGAGGGAGGGAAGGCGAGCGGGAAGGAGGGAGGGAGCGAGGAGGAGGAGAGGGAAGGGAAGGGAAAAAGGAGGGAGAGAAGGGGGGGGCACACCGGGGCCGCCGAGCCGGGCGCTGCCCCCCGCCCCGAGCCCCAGCGCGGTGCCCCCCGCGGGCGGGCGAGGCGGGCGAGCCCCGGCGGTGGCGGCGGCGGCTTCCTGCCCGCGGGGCCTGCGCGAAACCAGCCTTTCTAAAAAAAAAAAAAAATATTCTCTCTTTTATATTTATCTATCTATCTCTCTCTCTTAAAAAAAAAAAAAAAAATCGCTCCGGTGGGCGCGACCCCCTCCCCGTTCCCGTCGGAGCGGCGGCGGAGCGCCTTACCGAGCCCGGAGCGCGGCGGTGGCGGCGGCGGCAGCGGGAGCCCGGGGAGGAACAAAGCGCCTCCTCCAGCCCCGCCGGCGGAGCGGCGCGGCGGCGAATGGCGAGCCCGGGCGGCGGGCACGGCGCGGCGCGGCGGGGCACGGCGGCGGCGGCTCCCCCGGCGCGGGCACGTACCGGCGGGGCCGCCGCTTTGGGGGGCGGCGGGGGCTCGGGGCTCGCTCGGCGGGGCCGGGGCGGGGGAGCGGCGGTTGAACGGCGGCCAGCTCTGCAGCGCTGGCCCCGGGCGTGGACGCGCTCCAGTCCCCGCAGAGACGATCGCGCTTTCCCCCGCCTCCATGGCGCTGCGTTCGCTCTTCCAATCAGCCGGGCTGAGCGCGCCGGGATCCGCCGGGATCTCCCCGCCAGCCCCGCCGCCCCGCCGCCGCTTTCCGCCGGGTTTTTTATTGCTCTTTGCTTTTGCAACACTGTGGTGAGAAGAAAAAGAGGAGGAGGAGGAGGAGGAAGGAGAAGAGGAGGGAAAGGAGGGGGGGGGTGGGGTGGGGGGGGGGAAGGGAGGAAGAAAAAAAAAAAAATCTCCTTACATGTGCAACAATCCTCGGCCGGCGTTTGCATAAAGAAAAAAATAAAAAAAATAGGGGGGAAAAAAGAGAGATGAGGGGGGAAAAAAAAATAAAGGGGGGGAACCGGGAAGGGGGGGGGTGGGGGGGGAGCCGAGCCGGGCCCCCACGGCACGGCGGGGCCGCGCTCCTGCCCGCCCCGCGGCCCCGGGACACGGCGGCGGGGGGGGCTCTGCCCGGCGGGGCGGGCGAGGGGCAGCTTCCTCCCCTCCTCCCTCCCTCCGCTCCCTTTCTCTCCTCTCCTCTCTCTCTCTCTCTCCCTCTCTCTCTCTCTCTCTCTTAATTTTTTTTAATGGAATTTCTCCAACTCCACCTTTGTTGTGCTGGGCGTCATTCCCCGCAGCCAATCCCGGCCGGGCAGCGCCTGCACATTCCCGGCCATCCCGGCTGCCGGCACAGTACGGGCCATCCCGGGCTGCTTCCGTGCCCCCGGCCGGCCCGGCGGCCGCCGCGGTACCGAGCACCCCCGCCGGTACCGGCAGCTCCCGTAGCACCGACCCCGCTGCCGCGGCGGCGGCTTCCTGCACGGTGCCGGCCGGCCCTCCTCCGGTACCGGCAGCTCCCGTGGCACCGGATGCCGCCGCGGCACCGAGCAGTTCGGCCGGCCGGGCCTCTCCGGCTGCTCCCGGCTGCCAGCGCGCTCCGGGCGGCTCCGGTCACCGGGCACGGCCGCTCCAGGCCCGCGCGGCCCCGGCCGTGGCGCTGCTCCGGGCGGCTCCGGCCGTGGCGCTGCTCCCGGCCGGGACCGGCTCCGGCAGCCCCGGGGCCACCGGCGCGGCCCCGCCGGGGATGCGGGACGGGCGCTGGGAACGTGGGGTTACCCGGCTCGGGGGGCTGCGCGCATCTCCCGGATGGCCGCAATCCGAGGGGTTTCACGCCTGTTTATAGAGAAATATAATAAATATAATAATCCCAAAATGTGGGTAACACACACACACCCGGCTCGCTGGGCTGCGCGCATCTCCCGGGCTGACCGCGTGGGGATGGCCGCAATCCGGGGGGTTTCACGCCTGTTTATAGAGAAATATAATATAATAAATATAATAATCCCTAAATCTGGGTAACACACACACACACACACACACACACACGGCTGGTTTGGGGTGCGGGGGCAGTGCCTGGCTCGGCAAGTGGCTTATTTGGGCTTTTTCCGAAGGGAAGGATCAGGCAGAGGGACGGACAGGCGGCTCCTCCGCCACGTCCTGCCCGAGCCGTGCCAAGCCCGGCCAGGCGGCACTGGCGCCGGCTGGTTAATCCCTCCTGTGAGAGCTTAAAAATAAAAATATATGTATTAATTCTGTGTGGAAAAGGGCCTGGCCTGGGCTGGATCCCTGAATTTCAGGAATTGTCACTATTTTGCAAGAGGGAAAAATTATAAAAGTAAAAAAAAAAAAACCCAATAAGAAAAAAATACAACAGAAAATATTTAGAGCCAATCAGGCCCAACATGTGAAAATTGACATTTCTAATTTTTCAGGGTTTATTTTAAATCAATGGAGTTGTCATTGTGCTCCAGTCCCAATTCTCCCAATGTGCTTTTGGGGCTTTTGTTACCAGCAAGACACACTGGAGACCTGGGAATCAACCACAGACCCTACAGCTGGTGGGCTGGAAATGGGGACCCCCCAAATGCCACCCCCTTCTCTCCTTGCCCTTCCCAGGCCTTGCTCCTAACCATGGGAACTTTTTTATTTGCTGTTGCTTGTATCAATTAATATTTTTGGAGAATAAAGCCGCAGGTTTGGAGGTTTTTGTTTACTTTTCTGCTTCTGACCTCGGGAATTTTTTTATGTGCTGTTGCTTGTATCAATTAATATTTTTGGAGAATAAAGCCGCAGGTTTGGAGGTTTTTGTTTACTTTTCTGCTTTTCCAGTGCACGAGCAGTGACACTGGCAGCAGATGCCAGGGTGTCCCTTGTCCCCTGCCCGTGGATGGCGTGGAGCACCCTGTGATGCTGCAGGCACTGGGGTTCTCCCTCTGGAACTCCATGCTCCCCCCCCTTCATTAACAACCAATTAATTAGCATTTATTTCCCCCTCGTTTCTCCTGACCTTCCCTAATTCCCTCCCCATTTCCCAGGGCTGAGGCGAGTTCAAAGAGGAGCTTGACCTAAATTCCCACCCCCAGCCCGGGCTGGATCCCGCGGCGGTGACCTCGCTGCCATCTCCCAGGGAACAGCGAGCTCTTCCCAGGCTGGGAAACGTGAACCAGGGGTGCACAGGCAGATGCAGGCAGCCCCTGGGCCTGGCAGGCAGGGGTGGCAGCCCTGGGGATGGCAGCAGTGTGGCGTGCCCACGTGAGGCTGGCACAGGGACACAGGGACACAGGGACACAGGGACACAGGGACACAGGGACAGGAGCTGGCCCTTGGGCTGGGAAGTGCCATCCATGTGCTTCCCTCTCTGGAAAACAGGGGCCAGCGGCTCTGCTGGGCTTGGCACAGCCTGGTGGCCTTGCTGGGGTTTATCCCAGAGAGGCTTTGGGGTTTTGGTTGGGATCCAGGATGCTGCTCCCAGGTCCTGCCCCATGGACAGGCTGGTGGCCTTGCTGGGGTTTATCCCAGCCCCTCAGAGAGGCTTTGGGGTTTTGGTTGGGATCCAGGATGCTGCTCCCAGGTCCTGCCCCATGGACAGCCTGGTGGCCTTGCTGGGGTTTATCCCAGCCCCTCAGAGAGGCTTTGGGGTTTTGGTTGGGATCCAGGATGCTGCTCCCAGGTCCTGCCCCATGGACAGCCTGGTGGCCTTGCTGGGGTTTATCCCAGCCCCTCAGAGAGGCTTTGGGGTTTTGGTTGGGATCCAGGATGCTGCTCCCAGGTCCTGCCCCATGGACAGGCTGGGGGCGAACGGGCACGGCCCTTCCCACGGCCCCGCCGGTGCCGCCCGTTCCCTAATGGGATTATGGATAATCGGGGTCAGCCCCGTGCCAGGGGCTGGGGGAAGGGCAGGGGCTGCTCTGGGTCCTGTGCCAGCAGCACTGGGCCGGGATATTCCCAATGCCCCTGGAACGGGGACAGCTGTGGCAGTGCAGGGGGCTGAGCTCCCCTTTGTGGGGTGGCTGTGGGGAGCACCCCACAAAGAACAACGAGGGGCCATTCTGGGGAGCGTTCCAGAGGGGATCTTGGGGTTCTGGGATTCGGTGACATCCCGGGATACCATGGCAAAGATCCTGGTGCAGCTGTGCTGAGCATTCCAGGGGGATGGACACCCTCAAAGGATGCTGCTGCTCCTCTCTTTTGGAGGGGAATTAAGGCACCATCCCAGACAATTCCCAGCTGGAAAGAAAACCCCCATTTCCTTTCTGATTTTATTAATTTGTTTATTAAAGCCTGATACAGAGGTGTGGGGAAGGGAAGGAGAAACCCCCAGAGATCAAAACATTTTTATTTCAGACACGGAATTAATAAAACTAAACCAACCCAAACACGAGGCAGCGCAGCCATGGGTGTGGCTGCCCCTTCCCACCCCCCTTCCCCTTACTGATTTTGGGGTCCCCTACTCTGATTTATGCAAAAAGGAGCGAATTTGGAGCCTGATCTGGTGCTCTGCACCCTTGGTCACATCCAACCCTTGGTCACATCCAACCCCTGGGGCTGCCCAGGGCAGAATCAGCCCTGGCAGGACTGGGGGATGCTTGGCTGGACTGGGAGCAATCCCAAGGGAAATGGGGCAAGACACGGTGAGCAAGCAAGGGAAAAAATCAAGGAAAAACTACACGGATTTACCTGAAACGCTATAAAAATAAAGAGGACTAATTAACTAATTAAGACTAACTTATCAGTTAAATGACGCCGCCAGACTGGTCCATAGAGTTTAGGCCCTGACCAGGATTCTTTAAAATCATCTTTTCTAGAAAATTCTAGGTTTTGCTATCATTCTCTAGTATATACACACACGCACATGGCCCCACTGCAGTGGGGGCACAACCAGCCTGAAAAATAAATTACAAACCCCCCCAGTAGCATCAAATATACAGATCACTCCTTGCAGCTTCTTTTTTTTTTCTCTTTTTCTTATTTTTCTTCCTATTTTTGAGGTACTTTTCCAGCCCTTTTTTTTTTTTTTTTTTTTAATTTTTGCTTGGCTCTAAGTGAATTCTACCTGCAGAAGCATCAGCATAATTTTAAGTATTTTCCTGTGTGTTTTAAGCATGATTGTTTTCACTGTAAATGTATAAACCCCCTTGCTGGGCTATTTACATCCTGGCTCTGGGATGTGCTGGGAGTGCAGCGGAGCAGCTGCCACCACCCTGTGGAGCCAGTGATGGAGAAAATGGAAAAAAGGCTCCACGGGGTGATGGGTCTGTCCCAGCTTGTTCAAAGTTCAGCTGGGGAGAGGGGCTGGGCTGGGGGGGCTCCCTGGGGAGGGGGTGGGACAGTGGGAGGACCCCATCCTGCTGTATCTCTGTCCCTGCCTTCCTCCTCCTCCTCCTCCTCCCTCCAGGGTCTTCCTCCGGCTCTTTCCCACGCTGGTGGTGGCCTTGGGGACAGGACAGTGACACGTCCCACCTTGCCACGGGTGGAGGGTGGCACGTGGGGCCCGGCCAGCCCAGGCAGCCCCTTCCCCAGCAGGCAGCAAAGTGGGGGTGAGATCACATCATCCAAAATGCTTTTAAAAATAGACCAAAAAAAAAAAAAAAAGGGAAAAACAAAAAAAAAGGCTCCATTCCCAAGGGTGGGCAGGTGGGGACCGTGTCCCCAGTCCTTCTTGGTGGCCCGGTGGCCTCAGGATGGCAGCAGTGGAGATGGAAGCGGGGCTGGGGGGGCGTTGAGGGGCCGGGGGCCGGCCCTTAACTGGGCATCTGCACCTCGTTGTACACATCTGTCCCCTCTGCCTCGTCAAAGGTCACCACGGCGTCATCTGCGTCCAGCTGCAGGGAGGAGAGGCTGTGAGGGGGACAGGCATGGGGACAGCAGGGAGGACAGGGACACTGATGGGGACAGGAGAGAGGACGGGGACACTGATGGGGCTAGTGTGGGAATAAGGGCTGGGATGAGGCTGGGGACTGGCATGGGGACAGGATTGAGGACAGGGACACTGAGGAGGACAGGGATAGAAATGGAGGGAGAGGCTGGTATGGGAATAGGGGCTGGGATGAGGCTGGGGACAGGGATGGGGACAGGATTGAGGACAGGGACACTGATGGGGCTGGAGATGAGGGAGGGGCTGGGATGGGGATGGGGAATGCGATGGGGACAGGAATGGGGCAGGGATGGGGACAGGGGTGTGAGTGAGGGATGCAGATGGTGACAGAGATGGGGATGGGGAGGAGAACAGGGACAGGGATGAGGCAGAAATGGAGACGAGGACGGGAGCAGGAGCAGGGAGAGAGGTGGAGCTGGGGCAGGGCTGGGAGCGCCAGGGCTGCGTACACATTTGAGCTCGATGTCCCGGAAGATCTTGGGGAGCAGGAAGCGCCGCAGGGGCACGGTGAGGATGAGGACAAAGGGCAGAGCCAGCGAGGCCGGCGTGGACTTCACCACCCACAGCACCACGAGGAAGATGATCTGGGTGAAGGTGAAGAGGTGCATCCTCCAAGTCTTCACCTGTGGGACCAGGAGCAGAGAGTTGAGGACAGGGGCAGTGTCCCCACACCCTTTGTGGGGTGTTGGCTGCTGGGGGAGCAGTGCAGGGTCCCACCCAGCAGTGCTGACGGAGGAGGCTCTCTGGGGAGCCCCAGGACACCCCAAACCCACGGCCCCCATGGGGGTCACTCACCCGGGTGACATAGGGCTCATCAGGGTGGTACTTGGGGGGCTTCAGCAGGAGCAGGATGCGGTCGAACAGCTGGATGCCAAAGAGGGAGGTGACCCCCATGTAGAGGAAGATGCCGAAGAGCACGGCCAGGGGGATGTACTTGAGGATGGGCTCCATCAGGATGGAGACGCCTGTGGGGGAGAAGGAGAGGCTGGGGAGAGTCCCTGGGGACCCCCGACCCTCGCTGCCCATCTGGGGACCCCTCCCCAGCTCACCAATGAGCACAGCCACCAACAGGCCGCTGATGCGCTGCTCCTTGACCTCCAGGATCTGGGATTTCTCGCCCGGGGCAGAGGTCTTGCTCATGACGGTGAGGGCGTTGGCGTGGGTGATGGTGCGCACGGTGGTGGCACTGAGCCAGGGCATCCCAAAAAGGGCTGCCAGCCCCCCCATGGCCACGATCAGCAGCAGGTCCAGGTGGAAGCCGGTGCCCTTCACCAGTTTCCTCTCGGGCTTGCTGACGATGAGGCTGCGGGGACACAGGGAGCAGTTGGTGACGCAGTGCCAGGGGAGGTCCCCTCTATCCCCCACCCACCAGGCACCCCACAGCCCTCCCCTGCCCATATCTCCATCCTCACGTGGTGATCTGTGTCTCGAGGAAGATGAGGATGAAGACCAGAAGGGCTGGAATCACGGAGGCAAACATCATCCAGATGGGGAAGGGGGTAGTGTCCCCCATGGGGTGGATGAACCAGCCCCGGGCACTGGAGTTGGTGACCTGCAGCCCTTTGGGGACGCTGAGTTTCTGGAGGGGAGCAGAGATGGGGGAGTGAGGGGTGGGACACAGGGACGAGCACCCACCCCCATGTCCCCATGTGGGGACACCCTTTCCCCCCAGCCCTGCCCTCCCAGACCTGGGTGTAGGTGTCGCTGATGAAGAAGTCGGCCAGTGCCATGATGAAGATGGAAATGGGCACCCCAAAGTCCCCGATCAGGCGCCGCACCTGTGGGGACAGCGTGAGAAACCTGCAGGGTCCCACCACCCCCTCCCCTGCAGGAACAGCCACTGAACCCCCAGATTTTGCCCCCCCTGGGTGCTGGGGGACCCTCACCTTGCCAGGCAGGAAGGAGCTGTTCTTGAACATGCGGAGGAAGAAGGCCAGGAAGAAGGTGCCAGCCATGAGCACCAGGGACAGCAGCGCCGTGTTGGGCTCTGGCACCCCGGGCTGGACCTCAGACAGCACGTTGTACTCCCTCTTCAGCGGGTGATGCTTGAA